>NC_045635.1:85213185-86463185 GCF_009829155.1 Mustela erminea
TGGAGAGTGAAGTTGGACGATCCCGGTTTACATACCTGTATGTATACTCTCTCACTCTCGTGGGACACCTTGCGGCAAAAGCCTGGCCTGGAGCGTGAAAACTGAGGAAGAGGAAAAGGGGAGGGATTATCTGTGACACGAAGCCACCACACAGAATTTTCGGGAGGTGAAGATGGAACGTGGGGAATTCCTGGACTATACCACACAGGTGGGCTCTCTCTGGACCCGACAAATAAATGCACTCACTTTTAGAGACAAATGGAGACATCCTGTGGCCTTTTAATTTCTGACTCCTTTCACTTAGCCTAATACACGCAAGGTGCATCCATTTACTTTAGTTGTATGTTACTTTGTTTCTTTCTTTCTTCTTTCCTTGCTGATGGACCGACTGACTGATTGATTGACTGACTTGACTTAGTATGGAAGGGTGGATGTATATGTGTGTATGCCTATTACACAGTGGAGGTAATACTGGAGGCGGAGTTTGTTTCAGGGTGGCCCACCTTTGGGGCCAGCTTGTGGCGAAAGCCTGAACTGCTCCTCGAACCCCGAGGAACAGGATAACGGAAGGGATGGTCTCTGACACAAACCCACCACAGAGAGCCTTCTGGACGTCAGAACGGAAAGTAGGGAATTCCTTGACTGAACCATATAGGTGGGCTGTCTGGACATTGTATATAAGTGGAATCATTTTGATAGAGAAACACAGACATGTGTGTGGTCTGTTGCATTTTCTGGTCCTTTCACGGAGCTCACCACTTTCAAGGGTCATGCCTTGTATTTTCACTGACTTCTTTACTCACTCCTTTATTGCCTTACTTACATCTTTATTTATCTGTTCATTTTTTAGTTTCATTTGTTTACTCATGCTTTATAAATTTTACACCTGGCGGACAATTCTTGACAGCAGACATTGAGGAGGGCGGCTCCATTGCGCCACCTTGTGTCCAAAGCCTGAACTGACGCCTGAACACCAAGGAACAGGAAGTGGGGAGGGACTGTCTGGGACACGAGCCCACCGCCCAGAACTTTCTGGAGATCAGCTGGGAAAGTGGGGAGTTCCTTTACTAAGCCATGTAGGTGGGCTCTCTCGGGACACTCCGTAGAAAGGTGGTCATGGCTAGAGACAAATAGAGACCCATTAGTTGTCCGTTGCCTTTTCTACTCCTGTCACTGAGCTTAATACTTCCAAGGTGCATTCATGTTTTTAATGTATTTCGTTACTTAGCTAACTCCTTTCTTGCTTTCTTACTTACTTCATTATGTACACGTTTACTTGTGTATCCGTGTCTGTATGCACGTATTTATGCACGCATGCATTTCACACCTCCGAGACAGTACTTGAGAGTGGAGTTTGAGGATGTGATCCTTTGGCGCCACCCTGTGGCAACAGCCTGAACTGCTGCTTGCACACTAAGGAACGGGAAAATGGGAAGGATGGTCCGGGACAAGCACCCAGCAGGCAGAGCTTTCTGGAAGTCACAATGGAGAGTGGGGACTGCTTAGACTAAGCCATATCAGTGGGCTCTGTCTGGACACTACATATCAATGGAGTCATGCTTAGAGACAAATATACCTATGTATACATATATCTGTGGCCTTTTCCATTTCGGACCCCTTTAAGCTACCTTATCATTTCCAAGATTCATCCATTCTTTCTTGGTTGATTGATTGATTGATTGATTGATCTACCAAGCTCCTTATTATTCTAGTAACAGATTTGTTTGTCCATTTATGATTTATTTATATACTCATTCATTTCCAAATTTTCCACCTTGCTGCCAATTGTGGAAACTGGTGTTTGTCGAAGGGGGTTCAATGGCGCCACCTGGTGGCAAAAGCGCGAACTGCTGCGGGAAAACGAAGGAACAAGATCTAGAGAGGGATGGTCTGTCTGTGACACAAACCCTGCAAGCAGGCAGAACCTTCTGGCGGTCCTTTTGGGAAGTGGGGACTTCCCTGACTAAACCCTGTTGGTGGGCCCCCTCTGGGACAGAGCGTAGAAGTGGAGTCCTACAACCGGTGGTCTTTAATGCATTTGACTCCTTTCACTTAGCTTAGTGTTTTCAAGGTTCGTACGTTTCCTTTATTTCTTTAGCCGGTTACGGATACGGTTATGGTTACATACTTACTTACTTACTGCCTCCCTCATCCATTCGTTCGTTCATTCATTCATTCACATAGCTGACATTTTCCACATTTTGGACAATACTGCAGAGTGGAGTTGGATGATGGTATGTCTTTGGCGCCACCTTGTGGAAAAAGACTGAACTGCCCCTTTTAACGCTGAGGAACAGGAAACGGGAAGGAAGGGATGGTCCGGGGAAGAAGACCAACGACCCGGAACTTTCCGGAGGTGGACATGGAAAGTGAGGAATCCTTCCCCTCAGCGCACTGCTCTCAAGAGTCATCCTCTGTATTTTCACTGATTTATTCATTCATCCTTTCATTTACTTGTGTATTTATTATTATTATATGTACATACATATTTATTTGTTAGCTTTTAAATTTTATTTATTTAGCCCTGCATGTACATACTTCACAGCTGGCAGGCAGTTCTTGGAGGTGGACGTCGATGATGGTGGCTCTTTGGCGCCACCTTGTGGCAAATGCCCGAACTGCTGCCCGAGAACGAGGGACAAGGACATTGAGTGGGACGGTCTGTCTGTGACACAAACCGACCCGGCGGAACCTTCGGCCGGTCAGTTTGGGAAGTGGGGGCTTCCGTGACTAAACCATGTTGCTGGTCCCCCCCCCCGCCGCGACAGTCCATAGAAGTGGAATCATACAATATGTGGTCTTTCCCATTTCTGACTCCGTTCACTGAGCTGAATACTTTCAAGGCTCGCGAATGTCATTAGTTTACTTCCTTCCACATTCATTTGCTTCTTTATTTACGTATTTCACTCTTGCAGATAAGACTGGAGAGTGAAGTTGGACGATCCCGGTTTACATACCTGTATGTATACTCTCTCACTCTCGTGGGACACCTTGCGGCAAAAGCCTGGCCTGGAGCGTGAAAACTGAGGAAGAGGAAAAGGGGAGGGATTATCTGTGACACGAAGCCACCACACAGAATTTTCGGGAGGTGAAGATGGAACGTGGGGAATTCCTGGACTATACCACACAGGTGGGCTCTCACTGGATCCGACAAATAAATGCACTCACTTTTAGAGACAAATGGAGACATCCTGTGGCCTTTTAATTTCTGACTCCTTTCACTTAGCCTAATACACGCAAGGTGCATCCATTTACTTTAGTTGTATGTTACTTTGTTTCTTTCTTTCTTCTTTCCTTGCTGATGGACCGACTGACTGATTGATTGACTGACTTGACTTAGTATGGAAGGGTGGATGTATATGTGTGTATGCCTATTACACAGTGGAGGTAATACTGGAGGCGGAGTTTGTTTCAGGGTGGCCCACCTTTGGGGCCAGCTTGTGGCGAAAGCCTGAACTGCTCCTCGAACCCCGAGGAACAGGATAACGGAAGGGATGGTCTCTGACACAAACCCACCACAGAGAGCCTTCTGGACGTCAGAACGGAAAGTAGGGAATTCCTTGACTGAACCATATAGGTGGGCTGTCTGGACATTGTATATAAGTGGAATCATTTTGATAGAGAAACACAGACATGTGTGTGGTCTGTTGCATTTTCTGGTCCTTTCACGGAGCTCACCACTTTCAAGGGTCATGCCTTGTATTTTCACTGACTTCTTTACTCACTCCTTTATTGCCTTACTTACATCTTTATTTATCTGTTCATTTTTTAGTTTCATTTGTTTACTCATGCTTTATAAATTTTACACCTGGCGGACAATTCTTGACAGCAGACATTGAGGAGGGCGGCTCCATTGCGCCACCTTGTGTCCAAAGCCTGAACTGACGCCTGAACACCAAGGAACAGGAAGTGGGGAGGGACTGTCTGGGACACGAGCCCACCGCCCAGAACTTTCTGGAGATCAGCAGGGAAAGTGGGGAGTTCCTTTACTAAGCCATGTAGGTGGGCTCTCTCGGGACACTCCGTAGAAAGGTGGTCATGGCTAGAGACAAATAGAGACCCATTAGTTGTCCGTTGCCTTTTCTCCTCCTGTCACTGAGCTTAATACTTCCAAGGTGCATTCATGTTTTTAATGTATTTCGTTACTTAGCTAACTCCTTTCTTGCTTTCTTACTTACTTCATTATGTACACGTTTACTTGTGTATCCGTGTCTGTATGCACGTATTTATGCACGCATGCATTTCACACCTCCGAGACAGTACTTGAGAGTGGAGTTTGAGGATGTGATCCTTTGGCGCCACCCTGTGGCAACAGCCTGAACTGCTGCTTGCACACTAAGGAACGGGAAAATGGGAAGGATGGTCCGGGACAAGCACCCAGCAGGCAGAGCTTTCTGGAAGTCACAATGGAGAGTGGGGAATGCTTAGACTAAGCCATATCAGTGGGCTCTGTCTGGACACTACATATCAATGGAGTCATGCTTAGAGACAAATATACCTATGTATACATATACCTGTGGCCTTTTCCATTTCGGACCCCTTTAAGCTACCTTATCATTTCCAAGATTCATCCATTCTTTCTTGGTTGATTGATTGATTGATTGATTGATCTACCAAGCTCCTTATTATTCTAGTAACAGATTTGTTTGTCCATTTATGATTTATTTATATACTCATTCATTTCCAAATTTTCCACCTTGCTGCCAATTGTGGAAACTGGTGTTTGTCGAAGGGGGTTCAATGGCGCCACCTGGTGGCAAAAGCGCGAACTGCTGCGGGAAAACGAAGGAACAAGATCTAGAGAGGGATGGTCTGTCTGTGACACAAACCCTGCAAGCAGGCAGAACCTTCTGGCGGTCCTTTTGGGAAGTGGGGACTTCCCTGACTAAACCCTGTTGGTGGGCCCCCTCTGGGACAGAGCGTAGAAGTGGAGTCCTACAACCGGTGGTCTTTAATGCATTTGACTCCTTTCACTTAGCTTAGTGTTTTCAAGGATCGTACGTTTCCTTTATTTCTTTAGCCGGTTACGGATACCGGTTATGGTTACATACTTACTTACTTACTGCCTCCCTCATCCATTCGTTCGTTCATTCATTCACTCACATAGCTGACATTTTCCACATTTTGGACAATACTGCAGAGTGGAGTTGGATGATGGTATTTCTTTGGCGCCACCTTGTGGAAAAAGACTGAACTGCCCCTTTTAACGCTGAGGAACAGGAAACGGGAAGGAAGGGATGGTCCGGCGCAGAAGACCAACGACCCGGAACTTTCCGGAGGTGGACATGGAAAGTGAGGAATCCTTCCCCTCAGCGCACTGCTCTCAAGAGTCATCCTCTGTATTTTCACTGATTTATTCATTCATCCTTTCATTTAGGCGTGTATTTATTATTATTATATTTACATACATATTTATTTGTTAGCTTTTAAATTTTATTTATTTAGCCCTGCATGTACATACTTCACAGCTGGCAGGCAGTTCTTGGAGGTGGACGTCGATGATGGTGGCTCTTTGGCGCCACCTTGTGGCAAATGCCCGAACTGCTGCCCGAGAACGAGGGACAAGGACATTGAGTGGGACGGTCTGTCTGTGACACAAACCGACCCGGCGGAACCTTCGGCCGGTCAGTTTGGGAAGTGGGGGCTTCCGTGACTAAACCATGTTGCTGCCCCCCCCCCCCGCCGCGACAGTCCATAGAAGTGGAATCATACAATATGTGGTCTTTCCCATTTCTGACTCCGTTCACTGAGCTGAATACTTTCAAGGCTCGCGAATGTCATTAGTTTACTTCCTTCCACATTCATTTGCTTCTTTATTTACGTATTTCACTCTTGCAGATAAGACTGGAGAGTGAAGTTGGACGATCCCGGTTAACATACCTGTATGTATACTCTCTCACTCTCGTGGGACACCTTGTGGCAAAAGCCTGGCCTGGAGCGTGAAAACTGAGGAAGAGGAAAAGGGGAGGGATTATCTGTGACACGAAGCCACCACACAGAATTTTCGGGAGGTGAAGATGGAACGTGGGGAATTCCTGGACTATACCACACAGGTGGGCTCTCACTGGATCCGACAAATAAATGCACTCACTTTTAGAGACAAATGGAGACATCCTGTGGCCTTTTAATTTCTGACTCCTTTCACTTAGCCTAATACACGCAAGGTGCATCCATTTACTTTAGTTGTATGTTACTTTGTTTCTTTCTTTCTTCTTTCCTTGCTGATGGACCGACTGGCTGATTGATTGACTGACTTGACTTAGTATGGAAGGGTGGATGTATATGTGTGTATGCCTATTACACAGTGGAGGTAATACTGGAGGCGGAGTTTGTTTCAGGGTGGCCCACCTTTGGGGCCAGCTTGTGGCGAAAGCCTGAACTGCTCCTCGAACCCCGAGGAACAGGATAACGGAAGGGATGGTCTCTGACACAAACCCACCACAGAGAGCCTTCTGGACGTCAGAACGGAAAGTAGGGAATTCCTTGACTGAACCATATAGGTGGGCTGTCTGGACATTGTATATAAGTGGAATCATTTTGATAGAGAAACACAGACATGTGTGTGGTCTGTTGCATTTTCTGGTCCTTTCACGGAGCTCACCACTTTCAAGGGTCATGCCTTGTATTTTCACTGACTTCTTTACTCACTCCTTTATTGCCTTACTTACATCTTTATTTATCTGTTCATTTTTTAGTTTCATTTGTTTACTCATGCTTTATAAATTTTACACCTGGCGGACAATTCTTGACAGCAGACATTGAGGAGGGCGGCTCCATTGCGCCACCTTGTGTCCAAAGCCTGAACTGACGCCTGAACACCAAGGAACAGGAAGTGGGGAGGGACTGTCTGGGACACGAGCCCACCGCCCAGAACTTTCTGGAGATCAGCAGGGAAAGTGGGGAGTTCCTTTACTAAGCCATGTAGGTGGGCTCTCTCGGGACACTCCGTAGAAAGGTGGTCATGGCTAGAGACAAATAGAGACCCATTAGTTGTCCGTTGCCTTTTCTACTCCTGTCACTGAGCTTAATACTTCCAAGGTGCATTCATGTTTTTAATGTATTTCGTTACTTAGCTAACTCCTTTCTTGCTTTCTTACTTACTTCATTATGTACACGTTTACTTGTGTATCCGTGTCTGTATGCACGTATTTATGCACGCATGCATTTCACACCTCCGAGACAGTACTTGAGAGTGGAGTTTGAGGATGTGATCCTTTGGCGCCACCCTGTGGCAACAGCCTGAACTGCTGCTTGCACACTAAGGAACGGGAAAATGGGAAGGATGGTCCGGGACAAGCACCCAGCAGGCAGAGCTTTCTGGAAGTCACAATGGAGAGTGGGGACTGCTTAGACTAAGCCATATCAGTGGGCTCTGTCTGGACACTACATATCAATGGAGTCATGCTTAGAGACAAATATACCTATGTATACATATACCTGTGGCCTTTTCCATTTCGGACCCCTTTAAGCTACCTTATCATTTCCAAGATTCATCCATTCTTTCTTGGTTGATTGATTGATTGATTGATTGATCTACCAAGCTCCTTATTATTCTAGTAACAGATTTGTTTGTCCATTATGATTTATTTATATACTCATTCATTTCCAAATTTTCCACCTTGCTGCCAATTGTGGAAACTGGTGTTTGTCGAAGGGGGTTCAATGGCGCCACCTGGTGGCAAAAGCGCGAACTGCTGCGGGAAAACGAAGGAACAAGATCTAGAGAGGGATGGTCTGTCTGTGACACAAACCCTGCAAGCAGGCAGAACCTTCTGGCGGTCCTTTTGGGAAGTGGGGACTTCCCTGACTAAACCCTGTTGGTGGGCCCCCTCTGGGACAGAGCGTAGAAGTGGAGTCCTACAACCGGTGGTCTTTAATGCATTTGACTCCTTTCACTTAGATTAGTGTTTTCAAGGTTCGTACGTTTCCTTTATTTCTTTAGCCGGTTACGGATACCGTTATGGTTACATACTTACTTACTTACTGCCTCCCTCATCCATTCGTTCGTTCATTCATTCATTCACATAGCTGACATTTTCCACATTTTGGACAATACTGCAGAGTGGAGTTGGATGATGGTATTTCTTTGGCGCCACCTTGTGGAAAAAGACTGAACTGCCCCTTTTAACGCTGAGGAACAGGAAACGGGAAGGAAGGGATGGTCCGGCGAAGAAGACCAACGACCCGGAACTTTCCGGAGGTGGACATGGAAAGTGAGGAATCCTTCCCCTCAGCGCACTGCTCTCAAGAGTCATCCTCTGTATTTTCACTGATTTATTCATTCATCCTTTCATTTACTTGTGTATTTATTATTATTATATTTACATACATATTTATTTGTTAGCTTTTAAATTTTATTTATTTAGCCCTGCATGTACATACTTCACAGCTGGCAGGCAGTTCTTGGAGGTGGACGTCGATGATGGTGGCTCTTTGGCGCCACCTGGTGGCAAATGCCCGAACTGCTGCCCGAGAACGAGGGACAAGGACATTGAGTGGGACGGTCTGTCTGTGACACAAACCGACCCGGCGGAACCTTCGGCCGGTCAGTTTGGGAAGTGGGGGCTTCCGTGACTAAACCATGTTGCTGGCCCCCCCCCCCGCCGCGACAGTCCATAGAAGTGGAATCATACAATATGTGGTCTTTCCCATTTCTGACTCCGTTCACTGAGCTGAATACTTTCAAGGCTCGCGAATGTCATTAGTTTACTTCCTTCCACATTCATTTGCTTCTTTATTTACGTATTTCACTCTTGCAGATAAGACTGGAGAGTGAAGTTGGACGAATCCGGTTTACATACCTGTATGTATACTCTCTCACTCTCGTGGGACACCTTGTGGCAAAAGCCTGGCCTGGAGCGTGAAAACTGAGGAAGAGGAAAAGGGGAGGGATTATGTGTGACACGAAGCCACCACACAGAATTTTCGGGAGGTGAAGATGGAACGTGGGGAATTCCTGGACTATACCACACAGGTGGGCTCTCTCTGGACCCGACAAATAAATGCACTCACTTTTAGAGACAAATGGAGACATCCTGTGGCCTTTTAATTTCTGACTCCTTTCACTTAGCCTAATACACGCAAGGTGCATCCATTTACTTTAGTTGTATGTTACTTTGTTTCTTTCTTTCTTCTTTCCTTGCTGATGGACCGACTGACTGATTGATTGACTGACTTGACTTAGTATGGAAGGGTGGATGTATATGTGTGTATGCCTATTACACAGTGGAGGTAATACTGGAGGCGGAGTTTGTTTCAGGGTGGCCCACCTTTGGGGCCAGCTTGTGGCGAAAGCCTGAACTGCTCCTCGAACCCCGAGGAACAGGATAACGGAAGGGATGGTCTCTGACACAAACCCACCACAGAGAGCCTTCTGGACGTCAGAACGGAAAGTAGGGAATTCCTTGACTGAAACATATAGGTGGGCTGTCTGGACATTGTATATAAGTGGAATCATTTTGATAGAGAAACACAGACATGTGTGTGGTCTGTTGCATTTTCTGGTCCTTTCACGGAGCTCACCACTTTCAAGGGTCATGCCTTGTATTTTCACTGACTTCTTTACTCACTCCTTTATTGCCTTACTTACATCTTTATTTATCTGTTCATTTTTTAGTTTCATTTGTTTACTCATGCTTTATAAATTTTACACCTGGCGGACAATTCTTGACAGCAGACATTGAGGAGGGCGGCTCCATTGCGCCACCTTGTGTCCAAAGCCTGAACTGACGCCTGAACACCAAGGAACAGGAAGTGGGGAGGGACTGTCTGGGACACGAGCCCACCGCCCAGAACTTTCTGGAGATCAGCAGGGAAAGTGGGGAGTTCCTTTACTAAGCCATGTAGGTGGGCTCTCTCGGGACACTCCGTAGAAAGGTGGTCATGGCTAGAGACAAATAGAGACCCATTAGTTGTCCGTTGCCTTTTCTCCTCCTGTCACTGAGCTTAATACTTCCAAGGTGCATTCATGTTTTTAATGTATTTCGTTACTTAGCTAACTCCTTTCTTGCTTTCTTACTTACTTCATTATGTACACGTTTACTTGTGTATCCGTGTCTGTATGCACGTATTTATGCACGCATGCATTTCACACCTCCGAGACAGTACTTGAGAGTGGAGTTTGAGGATGTGATCCTTTGGCGCCACCCTGTGGCAACAGCCTGAACTGCTGCTTGCACACTAAGGAACGGGAAAATGGGAAGGATGGTCCGGGACAAGCACCCAGCAGGCAGAGCTTTCTGGAAGTCACAATGGAGAGTGGGGAATGCTTAGACTAAGCCATATCAGTGGGCTCTGTCTGGACACTACATATCAATGGAGTCATGCTTAGAGACAAATATACCTATGTATACATATACCTGTGGCCTTTTCCATTTCGGACCCCTTTAAGCTACCTTATCATTTCCAAGATTCATCCATTCTTTCTTGGTTGATTGATTGATTGATTGATTGATCTACCAAGCTCCTTATTATTCTAGTAACAGATTTGTTTGTCCATTTATGATTTATTTATATACTCATTCATTTCCAAATTTTCCACCTTGCTGCCAATTGTGGAAACTGGTGTTTGTCGAAGGGGGTTCAATGGCGCCACCTGGTGGCAAAAGCGCGAACTGCTGCGGGAAAACGAAGGAACAAGATCTAGAGAGGGATGGTCTGTCTGTGACACAAACCCTGCAAGCAGGCAGAACCTTCTGGCGGTCCTTTTGGGAAGTGGGGACTTCCCTGACTAAACCCTGTTGGTGGGCCCCCTCTGGGACAGAGCGTAGAAGTGGAGTCCTACAACCGGTGGTCTTTAATGCATTTGACTCCTTTCACTTAGCTTAGTGTTTTCAAGGTTCGTACGTTTCCTTTATTTCTTTAGCCGGTTACGGATACGGTTATGGTTACATACTTACTTACTTACTGCCTCCCTCATCCATTCGTTCGTTCATTCATTCATTCACATAGCTGACATTTTCCACATTTTGGACAATACTGCAGAGTGGAGTTGGATGATGGTATGTCTTTGGCGCCACCTTGTGGAAAAAGACTGAACTGCCCCTTTTAACGCTGAGGAACAGGAAACGGGAAGGAAGGGATGGTCCGGGGAAGAAGACCAACGACCCGGAACTTTCCGGAGGTGGACATGGAAAGTGAGGAATCCTTCCCCTCAGCGCACTGCTCTCAAGAGTCATCCTCTGTATTTTCACTGATTTATTCATTCATCCTTTCATTTACGCGTGTATTTATTATTATTATATTTACATACATATTTATTTGTTAGCTTTTAAATTTTATTTATTTAGCCCTGCATGTACATACTTCACAGCTGGCAGGCAGTTCTTGGAGGTGGACGTCGATGATGGTGGCTCTTTGGCGCCACCTTGTGGCAAATGCCCGAACTGCTGCCCGAGAACGAGGGACAAGGACATTGAGTGGGACGGTCTGTCTGTGACACAAACCGACCCGGCGGAACCTTCGGCCGGTCAGTTTGGGAAGTGGGGGCTTCCGTGACTAAACCATGTTGCTGGCCCCCCCCCCCCGCCGCGACAGTCCATAGAAGTGGAATCATACAATATGTGGTCTTTCCCATTTCTGACTCCGTTCACTGAGCGGAATACTTTCAAGGCTCGCGAATGTCATTAGTTTACTTCCTTCCACATTCATTTGCTTCTTTATTTACGTATTTCACTCTTGCAGATAAGACTGGAGAGTGAAGTTGGACGATCCCGGTTTACATACCTGTATGTATACTCTCTCACTCTCGTGGGACACCTTGCGGCAAAAGCCTGGCCTGGAGCGTGAAAACTGAGGAAGAGGAAAAGGGGAGGGATTATCTGTGACACGAAGCCACCACACAGAATTTTCGGGAGGTGAAGATGGAACGTGGGGAATTCCTGGACTATACCACACAGGTGGGCTCTCTCTGGACCCGACAAATAAATGCACTCACTTTTAGAGACAAATGGAGACATCCTGTGGCCTTTTAATTTCTGACTCCTTTCACTTAGCCTAATACACGCAAGGTGCATCCATTTACTTTAGTTGTATGTTACTTTGTTTCTTTCTTTCTTCTTTCCTTGCTGATGGACCGACTGACTGATTGATTGACTGACTTGACTTAGTATGGAAGGGTGGATGTATATGTGTGTATGCCTATTACACAGTGGAGGTAATACTGGAGGCGGAGTTTGTTTCAGGGTGGCCCACCTTTGGGGCCAGCTTGTGGCGAAAGCCTGAACTGCTCCTCGAACCCCGAGGAACAGGATAACGGAAGGGATGGTCTCTGACACAAACCCACCACAGAGAGCCTTCTGGACGTCAGAACGGAAAGTAGGGAATTCCTTGACTGAACCATATAGGTGGGCTGTCTGGACATTGTATATAAGTGGAATCATTTTGATAGAGAAACACAGACATGTGTGTGGTCTGTTGCATTTTCTGGTCCTTTCACGGAGCTCACCACTTTCAAGGGTCATGCCTTGTATTTTCACTGACTTCTTTACTCACTCCTTTATTGCCTTACTTACATCTTTATTTATCTGTTCATTTTTTAGTTTCATTTGTTTACTCATGCTTTATAAATTTTACACCTGGCGGACAATTCTTGACAGCAGACATTGAGGAGGGCGGCTCCATTGCGCCACCTTGTGTCCAAAGCCTGAACTGACGCCTGAACACCAAGGAACAGGAAGTGGGGAGGGACTGTCTGGGACACGAGCCCACCGCCCAGAACTTTCTGGAGATCAGCTGGGAAAGTGGGGAGTTCCTTTACTAAGCCATGTAGGTGGGCTCTCTCGGGACACTCCGTAGAAAGGTGGTCATGGCTAGAGACAAATAGAGACCCATTAGTTGTCCGTTGCCTTTTCTACTCCTGTCACTGAGCTTAATACTTCCAAGGTGCATTCATGTTTTTAATGTATTTCGTTACTTAGCTAACTCCTTTCTTGCTTTCTTACTTACTTCATTATGTACACGTTTACTTGTGTATCCGTGTCTGTATGCACGTATTTATGCACGCATGCATTTCACACCTCCGAGACAGTACTTGAGAGTGGAGTTTGAGGATGTGATCCTTTGGCGCCACCCTGTGGCAACAGCCTGAACTGCTGCTTGCACACTAAGGAACGGGAAAATGGGAAGGATGGTCCGGGACAAGCACCCAGCAGGCAGAGCTTTCTGGAAGTCACAATGGAGAGTGGGGACTGCTTAGACTAAGCCATATCAGTGGGCTCTGTCTGGACACTACATATCAATGGAGTCATGCTTAGAGACAAATATACCTATGTATACATATATCTGTGGCCTTTTCCATTTCGGACCCCTTTAAGCTACCTTATCATTTCCAAGATTCATCCATTCTTTCTTGGTTGATTGATTGATTGATTGATTGATCTACCAAGCTCCTTATTATTCTAGTAACAGATTTGTTTGTCCATTTATGATTTATTTATATACTCATTCATTTCCAAATTTTCCACCTTGCTGCCAATTGTGGAAACTGGTGTTTGTCGAAGGGGGTTCAATGGCGCCACCTGGTGGCAAAAGCGCGAACTGCTGCGGGAAAACGAAGGAACAAGATCTAGAGAGGGATGGTCTGTCTGTGACACAAACCCTGCAAGCAGGCAGAACCTTCTGGCGGTCCTTTTGGGAAGTGGGGACTTCCCTGACTAAACCCTGTTGGTGGGCCCCCTCTGGGACAGAGCGTAGAAGTGGAGTCCTACAACCGGTGGTCTTTAATGCATTTGACTCCTTTCACTTAGCTTAGTGTTTTCAAGGTTCGTACGTTTCCTTTATTTCTTTAGCCGGTTACGGATACGGTTATGGTTACATACTTACTTACTTACTGCCTCCCTCATCCATTCGTTCGTTCATTCATTCATTCACATAGCTGACATTTTCCACATTTTGGACAATACTGCAGAGTGGAGTTGGATGATGGTATTTCTTTGGCGCCACCTTGTGGAAAAAGACTGAACTGCCCCTTTTAACGCTGAGGAACAGGAAACGGGAAGGAAGGGATGGTCCGGCGAAGAAGACCAACGACCCGGAACTTTCCGGAGGTGGACATGGAAAGTGAGGAATCCTTCCCCTCAGCGCACTGCTCTCAAGAGTCATCCTCTGTATTTTCACTGATTTATTCATTCATCCTTTCATTTACTGTGTGTATTTATTATTATTATATTTACATACATATTTATTTGTTAGCTTTTAAATTTTATTTATTTAGCCCTGCATGTACATACTTCACAGCTGGCAGGCAGTTCTTGGAGGTGGACGTCGATGATGGTGGCTCTTTGGCGCCACCTTGTGGCAAATGCCCGAACTGCTGCCCGAGAACGAGGGACAAGGACATTGAGTGGGACGGTCTGTCTGTGACACAAACCGACCCGGCGGAACCTTCGGCCGGTCAGTTTGGGAAGTGGGGGCTTCCGTGACTAAACCATGTTGCTGGCCCCCCCCCCGCCGCGACAGTCCATAGAAGTGGAATCATACAATATGTGGTCTTTCCCATTTCTGACTCCGTTCACTGAGCGGAATACTTTCAAGGCTCGCGAATGTCATTAGTTTACTTCCTTCCACATTCATTTGCTTCTTTATTTACGTATTTCACTCTTGCAGATAAGACTGGAGAGTGAAGTTGGACGATCCCGGTTTACATACCTGTATGTATACTCTCTCACTCTCGTGGGACACCTTGTGGCAAAAGCCTGGCCTGGAGCGTGAAAACTGAGGAAGAGGAAAAGGGGAGGGATTATCTGTGACACGAAGCCACCACACAGAATTTTCGGGAGGTGAAGATGGAACGTGGGGAATTCCTGGACTATACCACACAGGTGGGCTCTCACTGGATCCGACAAATAAATGCACTCACTTTTAGAGACAAATGGAGACATCCTGTGGCCTTTTAATTTCTGACTCCTTTCACTTAGCCTAATACACGCAAGGTGCATCCATTTACTTTAGTTGTATGTTACTTTGTTTCTTTCTTTCTTCTTTCCTTGCTGATGGACCGACTGACTGATTGATTGACTGACTTGACTTAGTATGGAAGGGTGGATGTATATGTGTGTATGCCTATTACACAGTGGAGGTAATACTGGAGGCGGAGTTTGTTTCAGGGTGGCCCACCTTTGGGGCCAGCTTGTGGCGAAAGCCTGAACTGCTCCTCGAACCCCGAGGAACAGGATAACGGAAGGGATGGTCTCTGACACAAACCCACCACAGAGAGCCTTCTGGACGTCAGAACGGAAAGTAGGGAATTCCTTGACTGAACCATATAGGTGGGCTTTCTGGACATTGTATATAAGTGGAATCATTTTGATAGAGAAACACAGACATGTGTGTGGTCTGTTGCATTTTCTGGTCCTTTCACGGAGCTCACCACTTTCAAGGGTCATGCCTTGTATTTTCACTGACTTCTTTACTCACTCCTTTATTGCCTTACTTACATCTTTATTTATCTGTTCATTTTTTAGTTTCATTTGTTTACTCATGCTTTATAAATTTTACACCTGACGGACAATTCTTGACAGCAGACATTGAGGAGGGCGGCTCCATTGCGCCACCTTGTGTCCAAAGCCTGAACTGACGCCTGAACACCAAGGAACAGGAAGTGGGGAGGGACTGTCTGGGACACGAGCCCACCGCCCAGAACTTTCTGGAGATCAGCTGGGAAAGTGGGGAGTTCCTTTACTAAGCCATGTAGGTGGGCTCTCTCGGGACACTCCGTAGAAAGGTGGTCATGGCTAGAGACAAATAGAGACCCATTAGTTGTCCGTTGCCTTTTCTACTCCTGTCACTGAGCTTAATACTTCCAAGGTGCATTCATGTTTTTAATGTATTTCGTTACTTAGCTAACTCCTTTCTTGCTTTCTTACTTACTTCATTATGTACACGTTTACTTGTGTATCCGTGTCTGTATGCACGTATTTATGCACGCATGCATTTCACACCTCCGAGACAGTACTTGAGAGTGGAGTTTGAGGATGTGATCCTTTGGCGCCACCCTGTGGCAACAGCCTGAACTGCTGCTTGCACACTAAGGAACGGGAAAATGGGAAGGATGGTCCGGGACAAGCACCCAGCAGGCAGAGCTTTCTGGAAGTCACAATGGAGAGTGGGGACTGCTTAGACTAAGCCATATCAGTGGGCTCTGTCTGGACACTACATATCAATGGAGTCATGCTTAGAGACAAATATACCTATGTATACATATACCTGTGGCCTTTTCCATTTCGGACCCCTTTAAGCTACCTTATCATTTCCAAGATTCATCCATTCTTTCTTGGTTGATTGATTGATTGATTGATTGATCTACCAAGCTCCTTATTATTCTAGTAACAGATTTGTTTGTCCATTTATGATTTATTTATATACTCATTCATTTCCAAATTTTCCACCTTGCTGCCAATTGTGGAAACTGGTGTTTGTCGAAGGGGGTTCAATGGCGCCACCTGGTGGCAAAAGCGCGAACTGCTGCGGGAAAACGAAGGAACAAGATCTAGAGAGGGATGGTCTGTCTGTGACACAAACCCTGCAAGCAGGCAGAACCTTCTGGCGGTCCTTTTGGGAAGTGGGGACTTCCCTGACTAAACCCTGTTGGTGGGCCCCCTCTGGGACAGAGCGTAGAAGTGGAGTCCTACAACCGGTGGTCTTTAATGCATTTGACTCCTTTCACTTAGCTTAGTGTTTTCAAGGTTCGTACGTTTCCTTTATTTCTTTAGCCGGTTACGGATACGGTTATGGTTACATACTTACTTACTTACTGCCTCCCTCATCCATTCGTTCGTTCATTCATTCATTCACATAGCTGACATTTTCCACATTTTGGACAATACTGCAGAGTGGAGTTGGATGATGGTATTTCTTTGGCGCCACCTTGTGGAAAAAGACTGAACTGCCCCTTTTAACGCTGAGGAACAGGAAACGGGAAGGAAGGGATGGTCCGGCGCAGAAGACCAACGACCCGGAACTTTCCGGAGGTGGACATGGAAAGTGAGGAATCCTTCCCCTCAGCGCACTGCTCTCAAGAGTCATCCTCTGTATTTTCACTGATTTATTCATTCATCCTTTCATTTACGCGTGTATTTATTATTATTATATTTACATACATATTTATTTGTTAGCTTTTAAATTTTATTTATTTAGCCCTGCATGTACATACTTCACAGCTGGCAGGCAGTTCTTGGAAGTGGACGTCGATGATGGTGGCTCTTTGGCGCCACCTTGTGGCAAATGCCCGAACTGCTGCCCGAGAACGAGGGACAAGGACATTGAGTGGGACGGTCTGTCTGTGACACAAACCGACCCGGCGGAACCTTCGGCCGGTCAGTTTGGGAAGTGGGGGCTTCCGTGACTAAACCATGTTGCTGGTCCCCCCCCCCCGCCGCGACAGTCCATAGAAGTGGAATCATACAATATGTGGTCTTTCCCATTTCTGACTCCGTTCACTGAGCTGAATACTTTCAAGGCTCGCGAATGTCATTAGTTTACTTCCTTCCACATTCATTTGCTTCTTTATTTACGTATTTCACTCTTGCAGATAAGACTGGAGAGTGAAGTTGGACGATCCCGGTTTACATACCTGTATGTATACTCTCTCACTCTCGTGGGACACCTTGCGGCAAAAGCCTGGCCTGGAGCGTGAAAACTGAGGAAGAGGAAAAGGGGAGGGATTATCTGTGACACGAAGCCACCACACAGAATTTTCGGGAGGTGAAGATGGAACGTGGGGAATTCCTGGACTATACCACACAGGTGGGCTCTCTACTGGATCCGACAAATAAATGCACTCACTTTTAGAGACAAATGGAGACATCCTGTGGCCTTTTAATTTCTGACTCCTTTCACTTAGCCTAATACACGCAAGGTGCATCCATTTACTTTAGTTGTATGTTACTTTGTTTCTTTCTTTCTTCTTTCCTTGCTGATGGACCGACTGACTGATTGATTGACTGACTTGACTTAGTATGGAAGGGTGGATGTATATGTGTGTATGCCTATTACACAGTGGAGGTAATACTGGAGGCGGAGTTTGTTTCAGGGTGGCCCACCTTTGGGGCCAGCTTGTGGCGAAAGCCTGAACTGCTCCTCGAACCCCGAGGAACAGGATAACGGAAGGGATGGTCTCTGACACAAACCCACCACAGAGAGCCTTCTGGACGTCAGAACGGAAAGTAGGGAATTCCTTGACTGAACCATATAGGTGGGCTTTCTGGACATTGTATATAAGTGGAATCATTTTGATAGAGAAACACAGACATGTGTGTGGTCTGTTGCATTTTCTGGTCCTTTCACGGAGCTCACCACTTTCAAGGGTCATGCCTTGTATTTTCACTGACTTCTTTACTCACTCCTTTATTGCCTTACTTACATCTTTATTTATCTGTTCATTTTTTAGTTTCATTTGTTTACTCATGCTTTATAAATTTTACACCTGGCGGACAATTCTTGACAGCAGACATTGAGGAGGGCGGCTCCATTGCGCCACCTTGTGTCCAAAGCCTGAACTGACGCCTGAACACCAAGGAACAGGAAGTGGGGAGGGACTGTCTGGGACACGAGCCCACCGCCCAGAACTTTCTGGAGATCAGCAGGGAAAGTGGGGAGTTCCTTTACTAAGCCATGTAGGTGGGCTCTCTCGGGACACTCCGTAGAAAGGTGGTCATGGCTAGAGACAAATAGAGACACATTAGTTGTCCGTTGCCTTTTCTCCTCCTGTCACTGAGCTTAATACTTCCAAGGTGCATTCATGTTTTTAATGTATTTCGTTACTTAGCTAACTCCTTTCTTGCTTTCTTACTTACTTCATTATGTACACGTTTACTTGTGTATCCGTGTCTGTATGCACGTATTTATGCACGCATGCATTTCACACCTCCGAGACAGTACTTGAGAGTGGAGTTTGAGGATGTGATCCTTTGGCGCCACCCTGTGGCAACAGCCTGAACTGCTGCTTGCACACTAAGGAACGGGAAAATGGGAAGGATGGTCCGGGACAAGCACCCAGCAGGCAGAGCTTTCTGGAAGTCACAATGGAGAGTGGGGACTGCTTAGACTAAGCCATATCAGTGGGCTCTGTCTGGACACTACATATCAATGGAGTCATGCTTAGAGACAAATATACCTATGTATACATATATCTGTGGCCTTTTCCATTTCGGACCCCTTTAAGCTACCTTATCATTTCCAAGATTCATCCATTCTTTCTTGGTTGATTGATTGATTGATTGATTGATCTACCAAGCTCCTTATTATTCTAGTAACAGATTTGTTTGTCCATTTATGATTTATTTATATACTCATTCATTTCCAAATTTTCCACCTTGCTGCCAATTGTGGAAACTGGTGTTTGTCGAAGGGGGTTCAATGGCGCCACCTGGTGGCAAAAGCGCGAACTGCTGCGGGAAAACGAAGGAACAAGATCTAGAGAGGGATGGTCTGTCTGTGACACAAACCCTGCAAGCAGGCAGAACCTTCTGGCGGTCCTTTTGGGAAGTGGGGACTTCCCTGACTAAACCCTGTTGGTGGGCCCCCTCTGGGACAGAGCGTAGAAGTGGAGTCCTACAACCGGTGGTCTTTAATGCATTTGACTCCTTTCACTTAGCTTAGTGTTTTCAAGGTTCGTACGTTTCCTTTATTTCTTTAGCCGGTTACGGATACCGGTTATGGTTACATACTTACTTACTTACTGCCTCCCTCATCCATTCGTTCGTTCATTCATTCATTCACATAGCTGACATTTTCCACATTTTGGACAATACTGCAGAGTGGAGTTGGATGATGGTATTTCTTTGGCGCCACCTTGTGGAAAAAGACTGAACTGCCCCTTTTAACGCTGAGGAACAGGAAACGGGAAGGAAGGGATGGTCCGGCGAAGAAGACCAACGACCCGGAACTTTCCGGAGGTGGACATGGAAAGTGAGGAATCCTTCCCCTCAGCGCACTGCTCTCAAGAGTCATCCTCTGTATTTTCACTGATTTATTCATTCATCCTTTCATTTACGCTGTGTATTTATTATTATTATATTTACATACATATTTATTTGTTAGCTTTTAAATTTTATTTATTTAGCCCTGCATGTACATACTTCACAGCTGGCAGGCAGTTCTTGGAGGTGGACGTCGATGATGGTGGCTCTTTGGCGCCACCTTGTGGCAAATGCCCGAACTGCTGCCCGAGAACGAGGGACAAGGACATTGAGTGGGACGGTCTGTCTGTGACACAAACCGACCCGGCGGAACCTTCGGCCGGTCAGTTTGGGAAGTGGGGGCTTCCGTGACTAAACCATGTTGCTGCCCCCCCCCCCCCGCCGCGACAGTCCATAGAAGTGGAATCATACAATATGTGGTCTTTCCCATTTCTGACTCCGTTCACTGAGCTGAATACTTTCAAGGCTCGCGAATGTCATTAGTTTACTTCCTTCCACATTCATTTGCTTCTTTATTTACGTATTTCACTCTTGCAGATAAGACTGGAGAGTGAAGTTGGACGATCCCGGTTAACATACCTGTATGTATACTCTCTCACTCTCGTGGGACACCTTGTGGCAAAAGCCTGGCCTGGAGCGTGAAAACTGAGGAAGAGGAAAAGGGGAGGGATTATCTGTGACACGAAGCCACCACACAGAATTTTCGGGAGGTGAAGATGGAACGTGGGGAATTCCTGGACTATACCACACAGGTGGGCTCTCACTGGATCCGACAAATAAATGCACTCACTTTTAGAGACAAATGGAGACATCCTGTGGCCTTTTAATTTCTGACTCCTTTCACTTAGCCTAATACACGCAAGGTGCATCCATTTACTTTAGTTGTATGTTACTTTGTTTCTTTCTTCTTTCCTTGCTGATGGACCGACTGGGTGATTGATTGACTGACTTGACTTAGTATGGAAGGGTGGATGTATATGTGTGTATGCCTATTACACAGTGGAGGTAATACTGGAGGCGGAGTTTGTTTCAGGGTGGCCCACCTTTGGGGCCAGCTTGTGGCGAAAGCCTGAACTGCTCCTCGAACCCCGAGGAACAGGATAACGGAAGGGATGGTCTCTGACACAAACCCACCACAGAGAGCCTTCTGGACGTCAGAACGGAAAGTAGGGAATTCCTTGACTGAACCATATAGGTGGGCTGTCTGGACATTGTATATAAGTGGAATCATTTTGATAGAGAAACACAGACATGTGTGTGGTCTGTTGCATTTTCTGGTCCTTTCACGGAGCTCACCACTTTCAAGGGTCATGCCTTGTATTTTCACTGACTTCTTTACTCACTCCTTTATTGCCTTACTTACATCTTTATTTATCTGTTCATTTTTTAGTTTCATTTGTTTACTCATGCTTTATAAATTTTACACCTGGCGGACAATTCTTGACAGCAGACATTGAGGAGGGCGGCTCCATTGCGCCACCTTGTGTCCAAAGCCTGAACTGACGCCTGAACACCAAGGAACAGGAAGTGGGGAGGGACTGTCTGGGACACGAGCCCACCGCCCAGAACTTTCTGGAGGTCAGCTTGGAAAGTGGGGAGTTCCTTGACTAAGCCATGTAGGTGGGCTCTCTCGGGACACTCCGTAGAAAGGTGGTCATGGCTAGAGACAAATAGAGACACATTAGTTGTCCGTTGCCTTTTCTACTCCTGTCACTGAGCTTAATACTTCCAAGGTGCATTCATGTTTTTAATGTATTTCGTTACTTAGCTAACTCCTTTCTTGCTTTCTTACTTACTTCATTATGTACACGTTTACTTGTGTATCCGTGTCTGTATGCACGTATTTATGCACGCATGCATTTCACACCTCCGAGACAGTACTTGAGAGTG
Source organism: Mustela erminea (assembly GCF_009829155.1). Classification (NCBI taxonomy): domain Eukaryota; kingdom Metazoa; phylum Chordata; class Mammalia; order Carnivora; family Mustelidae; genus Mustela; species Mustela erminea. Next base: position 85,234,992 of record NC_045635.1, read on the forward strand.
GAGTTTGAGGATGTGATCCTTTGGCGCCACCCTGTGGCAACAGCCTGAACTGCTGCTTGCACACTAAGGAACGGGAAAATGGGAAGGATGGTCCGGGACAAGCACCCAGCAGGCAGAGCTTTCTGGAAGTCACAATGGAGAGTGGGGAATGCTTAGACTAAGCCATATCAGTGGGCTCTGTCTGGACACTACATATCAATGGAGTCATGCTTACAGACAAATATACCTATGTATACATATGTCTGTGGCCTTTTCCATTTCGGACCCCTTTAAGCTACCTTATCATTTCCAAGGTTCATCCATTCTTTCTTGGTTGATTGATTGATTGATTGATTGATCTACCAAGCTCCTTATTATTCTAGTAACAGATTTGTTTGTCCATTTATGATTTATTTATATACTCATTCATTTCTATATTTTCCACCTTGCCCCCAATTGTGGAAACTGGTGTTTGTCGAAGGGGGTTCAATGGCGCCACCTGGTGGCAAAAGCGCGAACTGCTGCGGGAAAACGAAGGAACAAGATCTAGAGAGGGATGGTCTGTCTGTGACACAAACCCAGCAAGCAGGCAGAACCTTCTGGCGGTCCTTTTGGGAAGTGGGGACTTCCCTGACTAAACCCTGTTGGTGGGCCCCCTCTGGGACAGAGCGTAGAAGTGGAGTCCTACAACCGGTGGTCTTTAATGCATTTGACTCCTTTCACTTAGCTTAGTGTTTTCAAGGTTCGTACGTTTCCTTTATTTCTTTAGCCGGTTACGGATACGGTTATGGTTACATACTTACTTACTTACTGCCTCCCTCATCCATTCGTTCGTTCATTCATTCATTCACATAGCTGACATTTTCCACATTTTGGACAATACTGCAGAGTGGAGTTGGATGATGGTATTTCTTTGGCGCCACCTTGTGGCAAAAGACTGAACTGCCCCTTTTAACGCTGAGGAACAGGAAACGGGAAGGAAGGGATGGTCCGGCGCAAAAGACCCACCGCCCGGAACTTTCTGGAGGTGGACATGGAAAGTGAGGAATCCTTCCCCTCAGCTCACTGCTCTCAAGAGTCATCCTCTGTATTTTCACTGATTTATTCATTCATCCTTTCATTTACGCGTGTATTTATTATTATTTTATTTACATACATATTTATTTGTTAGCTTTTAAATTTTATTTATTTAGCCCTGCATGTACATACTTCACAGCTGGCAGGCAGTTCTTGGAGGTGGACGTCGATGATGGTGGCTCTTTGGCGCCACCTTGTGGCAAATGCCCGAACTGCTGCCCGAGAACGAGGGACCAGGACATTGAGAGGGACGGTCTGTCTGTGACACAAACTCACCCGGCGGAACCTTCGGCCGGTCAGTTTGGGAAGTGGGGGCTTCCGTGACTAAACCATGTTGGTGGGCCACCCCCCTCCCCGCCGCGACAGTCCATAGAAGTGGAATCATACAATATGTGGTCTTTCCCATTTCTGACTCCGTTCACTGAGCTGAATACTTTCAAGGCTCGCGAATGTCTTTAGTTTACTTCCTTCCATATTCATTTGCTTCTTTATTTACGTATTTCACTCTTGCAGATAAGACTGGAGAGTGGAGTTGGATCATCCCGGTTTACATACCTGTATGTAAACTCTCTCACTCTCGTGGGACACCTTGTGGCAAAAGCCTGGCCTGGAGCGTGAAAACTGAGGAAGAGGAAAAGGGGAGGGATGGTCTGTGACACGAAGCCACCACACAGAATTTTCGGGAGGTGAAGATGGAACGTGGGGAATTCCTGGACTATACCACACAGGTGGGCTCTCTCTGGACCCGACAAATAAAGGCAGTCACTTTTAGAGACAAATGGAGACATCCTGTGGCCTTTTAATTTTTGACTCCTTTCACTTAGCCTAATACACGCAAGATGCATCCATTTACTTTAGTTGTATGTTACTTTGTTTCTTTCTTTCTTCTTTCCTTGCTGATGGACCGACTGACTGATTGATTGACTGACTGACTTAGTATGGAAGGGTGGATGTGTATGTGTGTATGCCTATTACACAGTGTAGGTAATACTTGAGGCGGAGTTTGTTTCAGGTGGCCCACCTTTGGGGCCAGCTTGTGGCGAAAGCCTGAACTGCTCCTTGAACCCCGAGGAACAGGATAACGGAAGGGATGATCTCGGACACAAACCCACCACAGAGAGCCTTCTGGAATTCAGAATGGAAAGTAAGGAATTCCTTGACTGAACCATATAGGTGGGAAACAGGAAACCGGACGGTGTGGTGCAGCGCAAAAACCCACCACCTGAAACTTTTTGGAGTTCGAAATTGACAGTGTGGATTTCCTCCACTAAACATATAGCTGATCTCTCTCCGGGTAGTGTATATAAATGTATACATTCTTATAGAGAAACATAAGACATGTGTAGTCTCTCGCATTTTCTAGTCCTTTCACTCTGCTCACTGCTTTCCAGGGTCATCAACTGTATTTTCACTTATTTATTCATCCTTTCATTTATTCGTGTATTTATTATTTTATTTATATTCTTGTTTATTTGTTAAGTTTTTATTTTATTTATTTACTCATTCATGTACATATTTCTCACCTGGCACACAATTGGACGTTGATGATGGTGGCTCTATCGCGCCACCTTGTGGCAAATTTCCCAACTGCTGTCCGAGAAAGAAGGAATAGGAAATTGAGAATGGTCTGTGTGTGACACGAACCAACCAGGAAAAACTTTTTGGCAGTCAGTTTAGAAAGTGGGGACTTTTTTTCTACTCCTGTCACTGAGCTTAATATTTTCAAGATGCATTCATTTTATTTATATATTTAGTTAGTTAGCTACTTTCTTTCTTGCTTTCTTACTTCCTTATGTACATATTTATTTATGCATCCATGTATGTTCGCATGTATTTATGTATGTATTTTTTGACACTTCATAGACAATACCTGAGAGTGGAGTTTGAGGATGTGATTCTTTGGCACACTGAGAGGAGTAGAAAATGCAAGAGAACAAATATGTCTATGTTTGTCTACTGCCGTGATTATGTTTATACACAGTGTCCAAAGTCTTTTCTCACAAGATGGCGCCGTCTTACCTACCATTTTCCATTTTGACTTCTAGAGCCACCATCATCAATGTCCAGTTTCAAGTATTGTCTGCTAGGTGTGAAATATGTACATGAATGTGTAAGGAAATAAAATTTAAAAATTAACAAATAAATAAGAATGTAAATAAAATAATAAGCACACAAATAAATGAAAGGATGAATAAATAAATCAGTGAAAATACAGTGGATAACCCTTGAGAGTAGTGAGCTGAGTGGAAGAATTCCTCACTTTCCCTTTCCACCTCCAGAAAGTTCCCGGTGGTGGGTTTGTGCCCGGCACCATCCCTTTCCGTTTCCTCTTCCTTAGTATTCAAGGAGCAGTTCAATCTTTTGCCACAAGGTGGCCCCAAAGAAATACCATCATCAAACTCCACTCTGCAGTATTGTCCATAATGTGTAAAATATATAGCTATGTGAATGAATGAATGAACGAATGAATGAGGAAGTAAGTAGGTACGCATGTAACCAGCTAAAGAAATAAATAAAACTATGAACTTTGAAAACACTAAGCTAAGGGAAAGGAGTCAAATGCAGTAAAGACCACATGTTGTATGATTCCACTTCTATGCACTGTCCCAGATGGGGCCCACCAACAGGGTTTAGTCACGGAAGTCCCCACTTCCCAAACTGACCACCAGAAAGTTCGGGTTGGTGTGTTTGTGTCACAGACAGACCGTCCCTCTCAATATCCTGTTCCTTCATTTTCTGGCAGCAGTGCGGACTTTTGCCACAAGGTGGCGCCATATAACCACCTTCTACAAACACCAGTTTCTGGAATTGTCTGCAAGTTGGAAAATACATAAAGGAATGAGTATATAAATAAATAATAAATTAACAAATAAATATGTTACTAGAATAATAAAGAGATTCGTAGATCAATCAATCAATCAAGAAAAGAATGGATGAAACTTGAAAATGATAAGGTAGTTTAAAGGAGTCAGAAATGGTAAAGATCACACACAGAGACACACACACACACACACATATCTAGATATATATATATTTGCCTATAAGTATGATTCCATTGATATGTAGTGTCCAGACAGAGCCCACTGATATGGTTTAGTCAAAGAATTCCCCACTTTCCATTTTGACTTCTAGAAATCCCTGTCTGGTGGGTTGTGTCCTAGACCATCCTTTCCAATTTCCTGTTCCTTAGTGTTCAGGCAGTAGTTCAGGATGTTATTCCAGGTGGCACCAGAGTGCCACCGTCATCAAACTCCACTTTCCGATCTTGTCTAGAAGGTATAAGATAATACAGAAATACTTAAAAGAGAAGGAGACAAGATGGCGGGGAAGTAGGAGGAGGTGTTGTTTCAACCTGTACTCTAAAGTGAGCTGATTACCTACCAAAGAACTCCGATCACCCATGAAATCAGCCTGGGATCAGAATTATACACGTGGATCTCTACAGGGGCAGAAGACGCCAGTGGGCAGGTAAAGTGGAGTTGGAACCTTGGACTGATATCAGATGATTTAAAAAAGGGGGAGGGAGCCCCCAGAGGTGACCAATTGGAAAGTAATACTCCAATACGAGAGTGTCCTGCATCTGGGGACCAGCATTAACTTGGAGTCTGGTTGAAAGCACTCAAAAAAAGCCAAGGACCACGGGTGGAAATTTTGGGAACCGGGGCAGTTAGGGACAGGGGCTTAAGTCCCAGGACCTTAGACAGCCTCCCCAGGCGCTGAGCCAGAAAGAGTGCGGCGGAGAAACCAGGTCTTGTTCCCTGAGCCGCCAGTGTGCCCGAGAACGCATGGGGTCAGGCTCCTGTGAGGGGCTGGGTGCCTCCCCAGATGGCAGAACACCCCGCCATGCTATCAGAGCCTGAGACGCTTGCGCCTTACACCCTCCCCTGGGAGAGGTGCATGCAGGGGCCAGCCCGGTGCTCTCAGACCCAAAAAGACCAGGCACTCCCAGCCTGGACCAGTGGAAAAATCTCACTGTGTGATTGCTGCTTCGAACCTTTCTGGCAGTCTGGAGCTGCCCAGATTCTACCGCTGCCATGGTTTTGGGTACAAGCAGGAGATTCTTCATCCCCAGGGACCACAACTCAGAACCCACTCTGCCAGCAGCTGAGGGGGATCTTATGTGCTCTGAGCACCCACAGGGGAGCAGACTGAGGCTTCTCTCTGAGAGGGTGGTCGTGGTGCAGTTTGCTTTCCTCTCAACCTCCAAAAACCATCAAAAGCTGTCGAGGTGAGAGAAAAAAAAAAAAAGGAACAAACAAACATAAAAACCTCCAGAAAACAAAAGCCTGAAAAACCGGTTTCCTCAGAGCCCACCCCCTTGAGGGGAGTGGGAGGAATTAACTCAGGGAATATCATTTACTAAAAATGAAAACCCACGTGGCAGGCCCCTCCCCCAGAAAGCCAACCAGGAAAGAAAAAAAAAAGATGACAAGAGAACAACCACCACTACTTCATAGATACAACTTTTATTTTTAACTCGTCCCCACTATTCTGGTTCATTTTTTTATAGATAATTTTTTAACCTATTTACCATCACAGTGAGATGTCTAGTACATCAAATTCCATAATAACCTTCTAACCTGAACTTTTTGATACATACACCTGTGTTTTTCTTTTACTTTTCTATTTTTAAAAATTTTTTTAATTTTAGTTTAGTTTAGTCTAGTTTATTCTTTTTTACTTTTATTTTCTAATATTCATATAGAGTTAAACTTCAAGTTAACCCCCTTTCCCCAATGAATGCTATCCCTATGGGTAAACCAATTTTTAATCCCCCTTTATCTTAGGAAAGTTGAGTCCTTTAACAAAGATATCAAGATACATCCAGGAAGAATCAAAATAACCTTCCTCAACCACACTGAGAATTTATAACAACTCTCCCATTTTTTTTTCTTTCACCAGTGTTTCTGTGTATTTGTGCTTGTCCTGATAGTATATAAATCTTATACTTGGGATTCTTTTTGACAAGGTTCTTCCTTTTTTGCTTTTATATATATATATTTTTCTCTTGTCATATACTTTTATCAGTCTTTTTGTTTGTCTGTTTTTGTTTGTATACATCATAAATCTTACCTAGGGGCCCACTTGGGCTGAGCCTTCTCTTTTATCTTCCCTTTTTTCCTCTCTCTCTCTCTTCTTTCTTTTTCTTTTATTTTTTCTCTCATTTGGGTGGGGAATCCTGATTGCTAAGAAGAATTCCAGGGTGCACCTTGACTGCACCACAGTTGATACATCCAGCTACATCCGTTCAGTCATCTCTCACCAAAATGACCATGAGGAGGAATGCCCAACAGAAGAAAAATACAGAGGATGGACCTTCTGCAACAGAGCTAATGGCTATTGACATAGACAACATGTTGGAAAGGGAATTCAGGCTAACAATTATCCAGGCAATAGCTAGGTTGGAGAAAGCCATGGATGACCAAACGGAATTGATTAGAGCAGAACTGAAAGCCACCAGGGATGATGTTCAAAATGTTAGGGCAGAACCGGGGTGATGTTCAAAATGCTCTCAATGAGTAACAATCTAATATAAATTCTCTAAAAGCTAGGGTAACTGAGACAGAAGATAGAATTAGTGATCTGGAGGACAAACAGATACAGAGAAAGGATGAGGATGAAGCCTGGAACAAATAGTTTAGAAGCCACAAAAACAGAATCAGAGAAATAAATGATGCCATGAAGTGTTCCAACATCAGAATTATTGGAATCCCTGAAGGGGAGGAGAAAGAAAGAAGTCTAGAAGATATAGTGGAACAAGTTGTCCATGAGAATTTTCCCAATCTCATGAATGAAACCAGAGTTCATGTACTAGAGGCAGAATGGTTTCCCCCCAAGATTATAGATTCTTGAAAGTCCTCGAGACACCTAATAGTAAGAATGAAGAATTATAATTGTAGGCAGACCCTCTTGAAAGCAGCCAGGACAAAGAAGCTCCTTACATACGGAGGAAAGCCCATCAGAATCACGTCAGACCTGTCCACAGAGACCTGGCAAGCCAGAAATGGCAGGCAAGATATATTCAGGGCACTAAATGAGAAGAACATACAGCCAAGAATACTTTATCAAGCAAGACTGACATTCAAAATGGATGGAGAGATAAAGAGTTTCCAAGACTGGCAAGGCTTAAAAGACTATGCAACCCAAGCCGACACTGGAGGAAATATTAAGGGGGGTTCTATAAAAGAGGAAAAATCCTAAGAATAGCATTGAACAGAAATATAGAGACGATCTACAGAAAGAAAGACTTCAAAGGTAACATGATATCAATAAAAATGTATCTATCAATAATCACCCTCAATGTGAATGGCCTAAATGTACCCATAAAACAGCACAGGGTTGCAGATTGGATAAAACGACAGGACCCATCCATATGTTGTCTACAAGAGACCCATTTTGAAACTAAAGATACACCCAGACTGAAAATAAAGGGATGGAGAAGAATCTTTCATGCCAATGGGCCTCAAAAGAAGGCTGGGGTAGTGATTCTAATATCAGATAAATTAGATTTTTTTAAGATTTTTATTTATTTATTTATTTGACAGAGAGAGATCACAAGTAGGCAGAGAGGCAGGCAGAGAGAGAGGAAGGGAAGCAGGCTCCCCTCTGAGCAGAGAACCCAACGTGGGACTTGATCCCAGGACCCTGAAATCATGACCCAAGCCAAAGGCAGCGGCTTAACCCACTGAGCCACCCAGGCGCCCCATCAGATAAATTAGATTTTAAACTAAAGACTGTAGTCAGAGACACAGAAGGACACTACATCATTCTTAAAGGGACTATCCACCAAGATGATCTAACAATTGTAAATATCTATGCCCCCAATATGGGAGCAGCCAATTACATAAGAAAACTACTAATCAAGATAAAGAGTCATATTGATATGAATACATTAATAGTAGGAGATCTTAACACACCTCTTTCAGTAATAGATCATTGAAGCAGAAAATCAATAAAGAAAAAGAGCATTGAATGACACATTGGACCAGATGGACCTCATAGATATATACAGAACATTCCACCCTAAAACAACAGAATACTCATTCTTCTCAAGTGCACATGGAACCTTTTCAAGAATAGACCACATACTGGGTCACAAATCAGAACTTAACCGATACCAAAAGACTGACATTATTCCCTGAATATTCTCAGATCACAATGCTTTGAAACTGGAACTCAATCACAAGGAAAAGTTCGGAAGGAACTCAAACACCTGGATGCTAAAGATCACCTTGCTTAAGAATGCTTGGATCAACTGGGAGATCAAAGAAGAACTTCAACAATACATGGAAGCCAACGAGAATGAAGACACTTTGGTCTAAAACCTATGAGATACAGCAAAGGCTGTCCTAAGGAGCAAATACATAGCCATCCAAGCCTCCCTCAAAAAAATTGAAAAATTCAGAACACAGCAGCTGTCTCCACACCTTAAAGAGCTGGAGAATCAACAACAAATCAAACCAACTCCACACATAAGAAGGGAAATAATCAAGATTAGAGCAGAGATCAATGAGGTAGAAACCAGAGATACAGTAGAACGTATCAATGAAACTAGAAGCTGGTTTTTTGAAAGAATCAATAAGATCAATAAACCATTGGCCACACTGATCCAAAAGAAAAGAGAGAAAGCCCAAATTCATAAAATTATGAATGAAAAGGGAGAGATCACAACTAACACCAAGGAAGTAGAAACAATCATCAGAAGTTATTATCAACAGTTATAGGCCAATAAGCTAAGCAACCTAGAAGAAATGGATGCATTCCTGGAAAACTATAAACTCCCAAATTGAACCAGGAAGAAATTGCCAACCTGAACAGACTGATATCTAGTAACGAGATTGAAGCAGTGATCAAAAACCTCCCAAAAAACAAGAGCCCAGGACCTGGTGGATTGCCTGGGAAATTCTACCAAACTTTCAAAGAAGAAATAACACCTATACTCCTGAAGCTGTTTCAAAAAATTGAAACAGAAAGAAAACTTCCAGACTCCTTTTATGAAGCCAGCATTACCCTGATCCCCAAACCAGGCAAAGACCCTACCAAAAAGAAGAATTTCAGACCAATATCACTGGTGAATATGGATGCTAAGATTCTCAACAAGATCCTAGTAAACAGGATCCAACAATACATTAAAAAGATTATCCATCATGACCGGTGGGACTCATCCCTGGGTTACAAGGATGGTTCAACATTCGCAAATCAATCAACGTGATAGAACAAATCAATAAGAGAAGAGAGAGAGGAACCACATGGTCCTCTCAATTGATGCAGAAAAAACATTTGACAAAATCCAGCATCCATTCCTGACTAAAACACTTCAAAGTATAGGGATAGAGGGAACATTCCTGAACTTCATCAAATCGATCTATGAAAGACCCACAGCAAATATCATCCTCAATGGGAAAAAGCTTGCAGCCTTCCCGTTGAGATCAGGAACACGACAAGGATGCCCACTCTTACCACTCTTGTTCAACATAGTATTAGAAATCCTAGCAACAGCAGTCAGACAACAAAGGGAAATAAATGTATCCAAATTGACAATGAAGAAGTCAAACTCTCTTTCTTTGCAGATGACATGATTCTTTATATGGGAAACCCAAAAGATTCCACCCCCAAACTACTAGAACTCTACAGCAATTCAGTAACATGGCAGGATACAAAGTCAATGTACAGAAATCAGTGGCTTTCTTATACACTAACAATGAAAATACAGAAAGGGAAATTAGAGAATCAATTCCATTGACTATAGCACCAAGAACCATAAGATACCTGGGAATAAACCTAACCAAAGAGGTAAAGGATCTGTACTCGAAGAACTACAGAGCACTCATGAACAAAATTGAAGAAGACACAAAAAGATGGAAGACCATTCAATGCTCATGGATCAGAAGAATAAACATTGTTAAAATGTCTATATTGCCTAGAGCAATCTATACTTTTAATGCCATTCCGATCAAAACTCCACCGGTATTCTTCAAAGAGCTGGAGCAAATAATCCAAAAATTTGTATGGAATCAGAAGAGTCCCCGAATCACTAAGGAAATGTTGAAAAACAAAAATAAAACTGGGGGCATCACGTTACCTGATTTCAAGATTTACTACAAAGCTGTGATCACCAAGACAGCATGGTACTGGCATAAAAACAGACACATAGACCAGTGGAACAGAGTAGAGAGCCCAGATATGGACCCTCAACTCTATGGGCAAATAATCTTCGACAAAACAGGAAAAAATATCCAGTGGAAAAAAGGCAGTCTCTTCAATAAATGGACAGCTATATGTAGAAGAATGAAACTCGACAATCTCTTACACCGTACACAAAGGTAAACTTGAAATGGATAAAATACCTCAACGTGAGACAGGAATCCATCAGAATCCTAGAGGAGAACATAGGCAGTAATCTCTTCAATATCAGCTACAGCAACTTCTTTCAAGATACGTCACCAAAGGCAAAGGAAACAAAAGCAAAAATGAACTTTTGGGACTTCATCAAGATCAAAAGCTTCTGCACAGCAAAGGAAACAGTCAACAAAACAAAGTTGAAACCCACGGAATGGGAGAAGATATTTGCAAATGACAGTACAGACAAAAGGTTGATATTCAGGATCTATGGAGAACTTCTCAAACTCAACACACACAAAACAGATAATCATGTCAAAAAATGGGCGGAAGACATGAACAGACAGTTCTCTAATGAAGACATACAAATGGCTATCAGACACATGATAAAGAAACTTATGAATTTCTGAGCAGAATTGGTATCACAGTAAAAAAACTCTTTTGTGACTTTTAACTCTTTGTACCATGTATTCCTTGCAATTAAAAGAGAAAAACAAAAATGTGATGCTACCTGGTAGTCAGACTCAGGATGGCAGCTCAGAGAGGCCCAGACCAGGGAGCTTCATGGGGAGGAAGGAAGATAGAGGTTAGGAACTTGACCTCATGTGATCAGCCAAATATCTGGATTTTCTTTGGGTTTTTTTTTTAGATTTTATTTATTTATTTATTTATTTGACAGACAGAGATCACAGGTAGGCAGAGAGAGAGGAAGGGAAGCAGGTTCCCCACTGAGCAGAGAACCCGATGCGGGGCTCGATCCCAGGACCATGCGATCATGACCTGAGCCAAAGGCAGAGGCTTTAAACCACTGAGCCACCCAGGAGCCCCCAAATATCTGGATTTTCACATAACTGGAACAATTCCTCTGTATCCAACTTGAGATTGGAAGTCCAACTCTGCCCTGAACTGAGAGTGAAAATGCAAATGTGAGCGTGTATGGAGGTGGTAGAGCTGGAGGGCACGGAGAAATATACAGAGTCAATTAAAAAAAATTAAAGAGAAAACGGGTTGGTTTAAGTTGTAGAGTCAAGACTTGTTTGTTCTTTCTTACAGCATTCAATGGAAAATTGCATTCATTTCTTGGTACAGAAATGTCACCCTGCCTCTTTCTTGGGACAGCTGATCCAGATGGAGCTGTTCCTGGGTAACCCTTACCTAGGTGTCTGTCAGCAATTGCCCTCACTATCTTCTTACATACATATGTAAACTCTCTTTCTCGTGCAGAATAACTGGCAACTAAGCGCTTTTCTTCAATTCTGTATCCATATGCAATACAAAACCATTGTTTTTCAATAATTTTGAATTATTCTGAATACCAGATCAAAACCTTGCATTAACTAGCCTCTTTTTCATGATCCCAAAGGTGCTCTAGAATCCAGCAGGGCCTCAGGGTCACTGATTATTTGCTGGAGAGTAATAAGAGATATAGAATGTTCACAAAGTCTATTCTGGCTCTGTGTATTTACTCTGAAAACAGTTTAATTGAATAAGCCTTTGATACATTTGTTCTGCATGCCATTCTGTAGGCTCAAAATGAACAACACAGGGAGCTTCACTTTGCTGATCCACAGTTGCTACATTCACAGTAATGAAAATATATTATTCGTATAAAGAAAATATTATAGGGGGCACCTGGTGGCTCAGTGGGTTAAAGCCTCTGCCTTAGGCTCAGGTCATGATCTCAGGGTCCTGGGACTGAGCCCCGCATTGGGCTCTCTGCTCAATAGGGAGCCTGCTCCTTCCCCCCACCCACTGCCTGCCTCTCTGCCTAATTGTGATCTCTCTCTCTCTGTCAAATAAATAAGCAAAATCTTTAAAAAAAGGAAAGTATAGGAAAAGGCAACAAAAATTAAAGGTAAAATGCAAGAACTTTGTATCCCATAAAATCAAGAGTTTACTGTGGTTAGAAGTCAGACTAAATGAACATAGTCTGACTATGTTCAGATTAAGTGAACATAATAATGAGGAATAATTGGTAATGCTTTTTCCATGGACCAAAATTTTGCTAAGTTTTGTACATCATCACTAGCTTCAGTTTTTTCCCCCTTTTATGATTTTCACTACTGGAATTACCAGTCTTTAGCTGTGAGCTCCTCTTCCACATCACCCAGTGCCACTGGGTAATCTGTCAGCTCTGAAGTATCCCACTCTGTCTTGAAATTTTTATTGGTGTCTGCAGGCATGGCCATGTCAGTTTCAGACATCTGCTCTCGCACCATTTATGATTGGTCAGTGGCATCATCTTTGCCCAGAATCAGAGCAAATGCTCTGAAGCCCAAAGATACTTAGGAAGTACCAGGATTCAGAACTCATGCAGGATGCCTTTCCCGTAAGAAGTTTGGATACTTGCTGAAGCATAGATTTAAAAGGAAGGAACGAACAGTGGCAATAAGATGTTGTTTGTGACAAAGCCTGAAAATGTCATATTGATCTATTCACCAATAAGAAGCATAGTGAGTAGATGTGGTACATAAACACAATAGAGTATTAATCAGCCATTAAAAATGTGTTCTTGCCATTTGTGAGAACATGGGTGGACCTATATGGAATTATGCTAAGTGCAATAAGTCAGACAGGAAAAGATAAATACCATTATGGTTTCACTTATATGTGGAATCTAGAAAACAAAAGAAGGGATCAAAGGACAACAACAAAATGGGCCCTTAAGTACTGAGAACAAACTGGTGGTTGACAGAGGGGAAGTGGGTGAAAGAACAAAGTAAATAAAGGGGATTAAGAGTTTTATAAATTTTGGGGGCGCCTGGGTGGCTCAGTGGGTTAAAGCCTCTGCCTTCGGCTCAGGTCATGATCCCAGGGTCCTGGGATCGAGCCCCGCATCGGGCTCTCTCCTCAGCAGGGAGCCTGCTTCCTCCTCTCTCTCTGCCTGTCTCTCTGCCTACTTGTGATCTCTGTCTGTAAATAAATAAATAAAATCTTAAAAAAAAGAGTTTTATAAATTTTTAGTTATACAATAAGTGATGGAGAAAAAATGTACAGCATAAGGAATATAATCAATAACATTGTAATAATGTATGGTGGCAGATGGTGGCTACACTTATCAGGGTGAGCACTGGGTAATGTATAGAATTCTCTAATTCATATGCTGTACAAATGAAACTAATGGAACATTCTATGTCAACTCCATTTTACAAAATAATTAAAAATAAATGAATGAATGAATAAATAAAAGAATCATAGGAAGGGCATTTGTTTTTTTCTCTTCATTATGTTCAGTTAGCCAGCATATAGTACATCATTAGTTTTTGATGTAGTGTTCAATGATTCATCAGTTGTGTACAACACCTAGTGCTCATCACCACATGTGCCCTCCTTAATACCCATCACCTGGCTACCCCATCCCCCCACCCTCCTCCCTTCTGTGACTCTCAGTTTGTGTCCCAGGGTCCAGAGTCTCTCATGGTTTGTCTCCCTCTCTGATTTGGAAGGGCACTTGTTACCATGCCTTTCATCCTGTCTTTGAGCACAGTGGAATGAGTCAGAGGGAAATAGGCACTACCTTCCTTTTAACTGTTAAAAAAAATCCATTCTCTGACTTTTGATGTAATATTTTCTGTCTAGTTGCATGGGAAAAACCACTGTACCTATTATTTGGTTGTACTGTCCCATCAAGAGTATGCTGAGGCTCTAAACCTAGGTACCTATGAATAGGACCTTATCTGGAAATTGCATACCTGCTGGTGTTTCAGGTTATGATGAGGTTATTTGGGTGGGCCCTAATCCTATATGACATATGGCATTACAAGAAGTGTAAAATGTCACTGAAGACAGGAACAGTTGGGGAGAACATATGATGGAGACAGAAACTAGAGTGACATTGCTTTAAGCAAGGGACATCAAGGATTGATGGTTGCCACCAGAGGCTTGGAAGAGGCAAGGGGAATTCTCCACAGTGTCCCAATGTGCCAGGCACTGGTGACACCTTGATTTCAGTCTTTTAACATCCACAACTGTGAGAAACCCCGTACATGTTGTTTTCAGCCACTAATTTGTGTAGTTTACCATAGCAGTCAATGGAAACAATGACAGAACCTTAGTTTTGTTTCTTTTCTTGTCAGATTGGTTGCTTTGCTAAGATTAACAATAGGGCTGTAATTTATGAAATGGGAAACAGTAGCATATACTGGTTAGATGTATTCACTCAGAAGCCACAGAGCCTGTGTTCACATCTAACTCTTGAAACTTAACTAGCCCTGCCTTCATTGTGCCTCAGTTCCTTGATGTTGAAAGTCAGATATCAATAGCTTCACCTCATAGGTTGTGGTGAGGATTAATGAGTAAATATAGGTTTCACACTTAACAGTATTGGACAAAGGGAAGGTAACAAATATTAATCATGTTATCATTACTATCATGTCAGAATGGACTTTTAAAGTTTTGAGAGCCCTTTTTATTATTATGTGCATTCATATTGTATGTTGTTAAGTGACCTTCACAATATAATATTTATCATCAAAAAGCAGTTAAAAAAACTATATATTGGAGGCTCCTGGGTGGCTCAGTCAGTTAAGCATCGGACTCTTGGTTTTCGGCTCAGGTCATGATCTCAGGGTCATGAGATTGGCTTGTGAGATTCGAGAGAATCTGCTTAAGATTTTCTTTCTCCCTCTCCCTCTGTCCCACCCACCCCACTCATACTCACTCTCTTTTGCTCAAAAAAAAAAAAAGCTGTAAGTGGGATATTATTTCACTTCTGTCCTGAAATATGCTACATTTGCACAGTAAAATTTCTCTTTTTTAATATTTTATTTATTTATTTGATGAGAGAGAGAGAGAGTACAAGCATGGGGAGTGGCAGAGAGAGAGAAAAGCAGGCTCCCACTGAGCAGAGAGCCTGATGTGGGGCTCGATCTCAGGATGCTGGGATCATGACCTGAGCCAAGGGCAGACACTTAACCCACTGAGCCCCCCAGCTGCCCCTGTTCAGTAAAATTTTGAAAAAAGAAATATATATATATATATATATATATATATATACACACACACACACACACACACACATATATATATCTGTTGTATGTATGTATGTATATATATATATAAAAATATATATATATACACAACTGTAAATAGTACTTATCCATGAGTAATAGACATTTTTAAAAATTCTAATGATTATTTTCCTTCCTTGTATTTTCCTTTTTTTTTTTTCAACAAAAGGACTAGGGTTTAGAAGTGAAATAGGTAACAAGATAGAAATAAATATCCTCAGCCATTCCGAAAGGAGCCTGAGTTAGGGTCAGATGTAGAATATCTCCAAAGCAAGGATATTAGCTAATAGGGTGGCCACAGCTTTAACTTGTGAGCCTACCACATAACAATCCCAATGGGCATCTTCAGGGGCACCAGAGATGTCTAAGGAAAAGCAAGCCTGTCTTTCAAATAAACCTTGCATTCCAGGCTCAGGGTTTTAACCTCCCAGTTAGCCAAGCAGGGAACCTACAGTGGAGGGAAAGGGGGAGGGAGCACGAGATGGCCCAGTGGTCTCAGCCCACAGCTTTCAGTGGCAAGATGCTTCAACAGCAGGATTCAGGGGGAAGTTTAGTCACAGGCTCCTTCAGCCCAGGGCCTAGGCAAACAAAAACACGTGGATTAAAATATCTTTGAAGTATCTTCCTTGTACCACTAAATTAGTAAAAGGAAAGAAAAATATACAGATGGCCAACACTTATAATACAAATCAGCTCAAGTTCAAAATGTGGTGTATCCCTCAACCAATCTAGGGATTTCAGCGTTATTCTGGACACAGAAAAAACAAAATCCCTGCAATCACTGTTGTCTCTCACCAGCATGGCCCAGATTATGATCTGGATATACCGGCCAGATGAGTAATAATGTGAATGAAAGCCAGAAAATTAGGCCTGGACAAAGGAAAGTGTTTTAGGTTCAGGAGACACCAAGACATTGCATTGTGCTAGCTGAAGCCTGGGAACTCTAAGGCTGAACACAAATGATGAAAAAAGTGACTAAAAATACTATCTGTTTACTCTGTTAGTGTTCCCTACAGCACGCAAAGTGGCAAACTGGGTGCATCCCTTTAAAAATCTCTGAGAGAACACACATGGCAAGGAAGCATAAATGGCAGGTCACCCTGTTGGCATGTGATTCTGGAATAGTTCTTGTTTCTTCCGTCCTCCTTTTCTATTAGGTAGCCAGGCATCAGTGAAAAAAAGAAGTAACAAAACAATAGAATATTTCACTGAAGTAGAAATTATTTGTTAAAAAGGTATGAAAATTACAGTCAAACCAGATACCAATGAGTAAACCAATCTTCAACACCACCACTCAATTTTTTTCCAAGTATCATGTTTGTGCATTTCCTCCCTGTGTTAGTCTGCTAGGGCTTTCATAACAAAATAGCAGAGACTGGGTGGCTTAAACAACAGAAATTGTTTTTCTCACAGTTCTGGAAGGTAGATGTCCAAGGTCCAAGTGTCAGCATGTTTGGTTTCTTGGCGGCTTCTCTCCTGGGCTTTTAGACTGCTACCATGTCACTGTATCCTCACATGGTCATCCCTAGATCCATCTTTTCTGTGACCAGTTCTCCTTTTATAAAGACACCAGATACATTGATTTAGGTCCACCTGTAGGATTTTTTTTTAATTTTTTATTTTTTTATTTTTTTATTTTTTTATTTTTTTAGATTTTATTTATTTATTTGACAGAGAGAGATCACAAGTAGGCAGAGAGGCAGGCAGAGAGAGAGGAGGAAGCAGACTCCCTGCTGAGCAGAGAGCCCTATGCGGGACTCGATCCCAGGACCCTGAGATCATGACCCGAGCCGAAGGCAGCGGATTAACCCACTGAGCCACCCAGGCGCCCTAATTTTTTATTTTTTATAAACATATATTTTTATCCCCAGGGGTACAGGTCTGTGAATCACCAGGTTTACACACTTCACAGCACTCACCAAAGCACATACCATCCCCAATGTCCATAATCCCACCCCCTTCTCCCAAATCCCCTCCCCCCAGCAACCCTCAGTTTGTTTTGTGAGATTAAGAGTCACTTATGGTTTGTCTCCCTCCCAATCCCATCTTGCTTCATTGATTCTTCTCCTACCCACTTAAACCCCCATGTTGCATCACCACTTCCTCATATCAGGGAGATCATATGATAGTTGTCTTTCTCTGCTTGACTTATTTCGCTAAGCATGATACGCTCTAGTTCCATCCATGTTGTCGCAAATGGCAAGATTTCATTTCTTTTGATGGCTTCATAGTATTCCATTGTGTATATATACCACATCTTCTTGATCCATTCATCTGTTGATGGACATCTAGGTTCTTTCCACAGTTTGGCTATTGTGGACATTGCTGCTATAAACATTCGGGTGCACGTGCCCCTTTGGATCACTACGTTTGTATCTATAGGGTAAATACCCAATAGTGCAATTGCTGGGTCATAGGGCAGTTCTATTTTCAACATTTTGAGGAACATCCATGCTGTTTTCCAGAGTGGCTGCACCAGCTTGCATTCCCACCAACAGTGTAGGAGGGTTCCCCTTTCTCCGCATCCTCGCCAGCATCTGTCATTTCCTGACTTGATGATTTTAGCCATTCTGACTGGTGTGAGGTGATATCTCATTGTGGTTTTGATTTGTATTTCCCTGATGCTGAGTGATATGGAGCACTTTTTCATGTGTCTGTTGGCCATCTGGATGTCTTCTTTGCAGAAATGTCTGTTCATGTCCTCTGCCCATTTCTTGATTGGATTATTTGTTCTTTGGGTGTTGAGTTTGCTAAGTTCTTTATAGATTCTGGACACTAGTCCTTTATCTTCTCCCATTCTGTCAGTTGTCTTTTGATTTTGTTAACTGTTTCCTTTGTTGTGCAAAAGCTTTTGATCTTGCTGAAATCCCAATAGTTCATTTTTGCCCTTGCTTCCCTTGCCTTTGGCGTTGTTCCTAGGAAGATGTTGCTGTGGCTGAGGTCGAAGAGGTTGCTACCTGTGTTCTCCTCAAGGATTTTGATGGATTCCTTACGCACATTGAGGTCCTTCATCCATTTTGAGTCTATTTTCGTGTGGGGTGTAAGGAAATGGTCCAATTTCATTTTTCTGCATGTGGCTGTCCAATTTTCCCAACACCATTTATTGAAGAGGCTGTCTTTTTTCCATTGGACATTCTTTCCTGCTTTGTCGAAGATTAGTTGACTGTAGAGTTGAGGGTCTATTTCTGGGCTCTCTATTCTGTTCCATTGATCTATGTGTCTGTTTTTGTGCCAGTACCATGCTGTCTTGATGATGACAGCTTTGTAATAGAGCGTGAAGTCCGGAATTGTGATGCCACCAACGTTGGCTTTCTTTTTCAATATCCCTTTGGCTATTCGAGGTCTTTTCTGGTTCCATATAAATTTTAGAATTATTTGTTCCATTTCTTTGAGAAAGATGGATGGTACTTTGATAGGAATTGCATTAAATGTGTAGATTGCTTTAGGTAGCATAGGCATTTTCACAATATTTATTCTTCCAATCCAGGAGCATGGAACATTTTTCCATTTCTTTGTGTCTTCCTCAATTTGTTTCATGAGTACTTTATAGTTTTCTGAGTATAGATTCTGTGCCTCTTTGGTTAGGTTTATTCCTAGGTATCTTATGGTTTGGGGTGCAATTGTAAATGGGATTGACTCCTTAATTTCTCTTTCTTCTGTCTTGCTGTTGGTGTAGAGAAATGCAACTGATTTCTGTGCATTGATTTTATATCCTGACACTTTACTGAATTCCTGTACAAGTTCTAGCAGTTTTGGAGTGGAGTCTTTTGAGTTTTCCACATATAGTATCATATCATCTGCGAAGAGTGATAATTTGACTTCTTCTTTGCCGATTTGGATGCCTTTAATTTCCTTTTGTTGTCTGATTGCTGAGGCTAGGACTTCTAGTACTATGTTGAATAGCAGTGGTGATAATGGACATCCCTGCCGTGTTCCTGACCTTAGCGGAAAAGCTTTCAGTTTTTCTCCATTGAGAATGATATTTGCGGTGGGTTTTTCATAGATGGCTTTGATGATATTGAGGTATGTGCCCTCTATCCCTACACTTTGAAGAGTTTTGATCAGGAAGGGATGCTGTACTTTGTCAAATGCTTTTTCAGCATCTATTGAGAGTATCATATGGTTCTTGTTCTTTCTTTTATTGATGTGTTGTATCACATTGACTGATTTGCGGATGTTGAACCAACCTTGCAGCCCTGGAATAAATCCCACTTGTTCGTGGTGAATAATCCTTTTAATGTACTGTTGAATCTTATTGGCTATTATTTTGTTGAGTATTTTCGCATCTGTGTTCATCAAGGATATTGGTCTATAGCTCTCTATTTTGATGGGATCCTTGTCTGGTTTGGGGATCAAGGTGATGCTGGCCTCATAAAATGAGTTTGGAAGTTTTCTTTCCATTTCTATTTTTTGGAACAGTTTCAGGAGAATAGGAATTAGTTCTTCTTTAAATGTTTGGTAGAATTCCCCCGGGAAGCCGTCTGGCCCTGGGCTTTTGTTTGTTTGGAGATTTTTAATGACTGTTTCAATCTCCTTACTGGTTATGGGTCTGTTCAGGCTTTCTATTTCTTCCTGGTTCAGTTGTGTTAGTTTATAGGTTTCTAGGAATGCATTCATTTCTTCCAGATTGTCAAATTTATTGGCGTAGAGTTGCTCATAGTATGTTCTTATAATAGTTTGTATTTCTTTGGTGTTAGTTGTGATCTCTCCTCTTTCATTCATGATTTTATTTATTTGGGTCCTTTCTCTTTTCTTTTTGATAAGTCAGGCCAGGGGTTTATCAATTTTATTAATTCTTTCAAAGAACCAGCTCCTAGTTTCAATGATTTGTTCTATTGTTTTTTTGGTTTCTATTTCATTGATTTCTGCTGTGATCTTTATGATTTCTCTTCTCCTGCTGGGCTTAGGGTTTCTTTCTTGTTCTTTCTCCAGCTCCTTTAGGTGTAGGGTTAGGTTGTGTACCTGAGACCTTTCTTGTTTCTTGAGAAAGGCTTGTACCGCTATATATTTTCCTCTCAGGACTGCCTTTGTTGTGTCCCACAGATTTTGAACCATTGTATTTTCATTATAATTTGTTTCCATGATTTTTTTCAATTCTTCTTTAATTTCCCGGTTGACCCATTCATTCTTTAGAAGGATGCTTTTAGTCTCCATGTATTTGGGTTCTTTTCAAACTTCCTTTTGTGGTTGAGTTCTAGCTTTAGAGCATTGTGGTCTGAAAATATGCAGGGAATGATCCCAATCTTTTGATACCAGTTGAGTCCTGATTTAGGACCGAGGATGTGATCTATTCTGGAGAATGTTCCATGTGCACTAGAGAAGAATGTGTATTCTGTTGCTTTGGGATGAAATGTTCTGAATATATCTGTGATGTCCATCTGGTCCAGTGTGTCATTTAAGGCCTTTATTTCCTTGCTGATCTTTTGCTTGGATGATCTGTCCATTTCAGTGAGGGGAGTGTTAAAGTCCCCTACTATTATTGTATTATTGTTGATGTGTTTCTTTGATTTTGTTATTAATTGGTTTATATAGTTGGCTGCTCCCACGTTGGGGGCATAGATATTTAAAATTGTTAAATCTTCTTGTTGGACAGACCCTTTGAGTATGATATAGTGTCCTTCCTCATCTCTTATTATAGTCTTTGGCTTAAAATCTAATTGATCTGATATAAGGATTGCCACTCCTGCTTTCTTCTGATGTCCATTAGTATGGTAAATTCTTTTCCACCCCCTCACTTTAAATCTGGAGGTGTCTTCGGGCTTAAAATGAGTTTCTTGGAGGCAACATATAGATGGGTTTTGTTTTTTTATCAATTCTGATACCCTGTGTCCTTTGACAGGGGCATTTAGCCCATTAATATTCAGGGTAACTATTGAGAGATATGAATTTAGTGCCATTGTATTGCCTGTAACGTGACTGTTACTGTATATGGCCTCTGTTCCTTTCTGATCTACCACTTGTAGGCTCTCTCTTTGCTTAGAGGACCCCTTTCAATATTTCCTGTAGAGCTGGTTTGGTGTTTGCAAATTCTTTCAGTTTTTGTTTGTCCTGGAAGCTTTTAATCTCTCCTTCTATTTTCAATGATAGCCTAGCTGGATATAGTATTCTTGGCTGCATGTTTTTCTCGTTTAGTGCTCTGAAAATATCATGCCAGCTCTTTCTGGCCTGCCAGGTCTCTGTGGATAAGTCAGCTGCCAATCTAATATTTTTACCATTGTATGTTACAGACTTCTTTTCCCGGGCTGCTTTCAGGATTTTCTCTTTGTCACTGAGACTTGTAAATTTTACTATTAGGTGACGGGGTGTGGGCCTATTCTTATTGATTTTGAGGGGCGTTCTCTGAACCTCCTGAATTTTGATGCTCATTCCCTTTGCCATATTGGGGAAATTCTCCCCAGTAATTCTCTCCAGTATACCTTCTGCTCCCCTCTCTCTTTCTTCTTCTTCTGGAATCCCAATTATTCTAATGTTGTTTCATCTTATGGTGTCACTTATCTCTCGAATTCTCCCCTCGTGGTCCAGTAGCGTTTGTCCCTCTTTTACTCAGCTTCTTTATTCTCTGTCATTTGGTCTTCTATATCACTAATTCTTTCTTCTGCCTCATTTATCCTAGCAGTGAGAGCCTCCATTTTTGATTGCACCTAATTAGTAGCTTTTTTGATTTCAACTTGGTTAGATTTTAGTTCTTTTATTTCTCCAGAAAGGGCTTTTATATCTCTCGAGAGGGTTTCTCTAATATCTTCCATGCCTTTTTCGAGCCCGGCTAGAACCTTGAGAATTGTCATTCTGAACTCTAGATCTGACATATTACCAATGTCTGTATTGATTAGGTCCCTAGCCTTCGGTACTGCCTCTTGTTCTTCTTTTTGTATTGAATTTTTCCGTCTTGTCATTTTGTCCAGATAAGAGTATATGAAGGAGCAAGTAAAATATTAAAAGGGTGGCAACAACCCCAGGAAAATATGCCTTAACCAAATTAGAAGAGATCCCAAATCGTGAGAGGGGAGAAAGGGGATAAAAAGAGGTTCAAAAAGGAAGAAAGAAAAAAAAGAAAAAAGAAAAAAGAAAAGAAAAGAATTAAGAAAAAGAAAACAAATAAAAATATAAAAAAAGAAAAAATATATATATTGGATGAACTAGTTAAAAAACGTTAAAAAAGAAAAAGGTAAAAGTTAAAAAAAAATTTACCAGAAGGCGAGAATAAAAACAAAAAATGAAAAAGAAAAAAATTAAATTAACTGCTAGACTAAAAAAATCACAGGGAAAAAGCCATGAGTTCCGTGCTTTGCTTTCTCCTCCTCTGGAATTCTGCTGCTCTCCTTGGTATTGAAACCGCACTCCTTGGTAGGTGAACTTGGTCTTGGCTAGATTTCTTGTTGATCTTCTGGGGGAGGGGCTTGGTGTAGTGATTCTCACGTGTCTTTGCCCCAGGCGGAATTGCACCGCCCTTACCAGGGGCCGGGCTGAGTAATCCGCTCGGGTTTGCTTTCAGGAGCTTTTGTTCCCTGAGCGCTTTCTGTAGAGTTCCGGAGGACGGAAATACAAATGGCGGCCTCCTGGTCTCTGGCCTGGAGGAGCCGAGAGCCCGGGGCCCCACTCCTCAGTGCACCCTCAGAGAACAGCGCCCAGGTACTCCCGTCTGCCTGACCTCCAGCCGCGCTCCGAGCTCACCGAGCCTGTGACCGGTTCAAGGTAACACCGAGCTGTGAGCTTACTGTCGGCTCTGTCTCTGTAGCCGGCTTTCCCGTTCCAATACCCACAAGCTCTGCAACACTCTGCGACACTCAGACACCCCCGATCCTTCTGTGACCCTGCGGGACCTGAGGCCACGCTGACCCCGCGTGGGCTTCGCCCCGGTTTAGCCTGTGGAGCGATGTCCCTCAGCGGAACAGACTTTTAAAAGTCCTGATTTTGTGCTCCGTTGCTCCGCCGCTTGCCGGGAGTCGGCCCCTCCCCCTGGGGTCTATCTTCCCGTCGCTTTGGATTCACTTCTCCACCGGTCCTACCTTTCAGAAAGTGGTTGTTTTTCTGTTTCCAGAATTGCTGTTCTTCTTCTCTTCGATCTGCCGATGGATTTTCAGGTGTTTGCAATCTTTAGAAAAGCTATCTAGCTGATCTCCGGCTAGCTGAAGTAGTCTCAGCCTGCTACTTCTCTGCCATCTTGACTCCTCTCACCTGTAGGATTTTTTAATCTTACTTTCTCTTTAAAGGAAATGTGTCTAAACCATCACATTCTGAGATTTCAACATATTAATTTGGGAGGGACGTAATTCTGTCCATAATAGTGCCATTATATTCTCCATGTGTGCACATGTAATACATATACATTACATTACGTGTGGGTTTTGCATATCTGGAGACTCAACATTTCCTAAATATCATGAAACGAGTAGCTAAATGTACCCAGTTTTCTCCCCACTCTAACCATTGGATTATGCACTCTTTTTCTGTTAAGGACTGGGACCAGCACAAGGGAAGTGACTAGCCATGGACCTGTAGGAAGGGACTGATCTTGTATTTGGGACTCGAGCCTCCTGTTTTCAATCTGTTGTGCAACAGTCTCCCCTTTATACTTTGTTATTCTGTACTGTCTCCTTTTAGGGGACCACTGAGAGGATGATATTTTTTAAAAGATTTTATTTGTTCATTTGAGAGAGAGTGAGAAAGAGAGAGTAAGAGTGGGGGGTGTGGTGAGAGGCAGAGACAGAGGGAGAAGCAGACTCCCTGCTGAGCAGGGAGCCTGGTGAGATGCAGGGCTGGATCCCAGGATCCTGAGATCATGACCTGAGCCTAAGGCAGATGCTTAACCAATGGAGCCACCCAGGTGCCCGGAGAGGATGATATTTTAATGTCAAAAGAAAAGGTGAAAAAATAGGGTACCTGGGTGGCTCAGTCAGTTGAACATCCGGCTCTTGATTTTGGCTCAGGGTCATGATCTCAGGGTCATGATTTCAGGGTCTTGGGATCCAGCCCTTGACTGGGTCTGTGATCAGTGGGGAGTCTGTTTCTCTCCCTCTTCCTTTCCTCATCCCCCTGCACACGCTCTGTATCTTTCTAAAATAAATAAACAAATCTTTAAAAATTGTAGAAGGTGAAAAGAAAGACAGAAATCACATCAAATGGAAAGAAACATCTGATAAAGGGTTAAGATCCAAAATATATAAGCAACTCATGCAACTCAATAGCAAAAATAAACCGAACAACCCAGTGTTCAAAAGGGCAGTAGATCTGAATAGAAGTTTTTATGAAGAAAAGATACAGATGGCTGGCCAAAAATGCATGAGAAGGTGCTCAACATCATAGCTGTGGGGGAAATGCAAAGCAAACCCACAATGTAATATCATGCCATCCATGTTAGAATGGGGATTATGAAAAAGACAAGATATAAGAAGTGTTGGTGAAGATGTGGTGAAAAAAAAATAAAACAGCCCTCATCCACTTTTGGTGGTAAATGGGTGCAGCTACAATGGAAAACGATATGAAAGTTCCTCAAAAAATTAAAAATAGAACTACCCTATTTTCTAGCAATCCTGGTTCTGGATTTCTCTGATGAAAACAAAAAACACTCATTTGAGAATATATATGAACCTCAAGTTAATTGCAGATTTATTTATAATAGCCAAGACATGGAAACAACCCAAGTGTCCATTGATGGGTGAATGGATAAAGAAAATAGGAAATATAATACACACACACACACCCACATGCATGCATGCACAATGGACTATTAGTGTGCCATGAAAAGAATGAAATGTTGCCACCTATAGCAACATGGATGGATTTTAAGGGCTTTATGCTGAATGAAATAAACCCCACAGAGGAAAAAAAAAATACCATATGTCCTCACTTACACGTGGAATCTAAAAAAAAACCAAAAACCAAAAACCAAAACAAAACAAAAAAACAAAAAAAAAGATCAAACAAACAGAAAAACCAAGTACAGAGATATGGGGAATAGATTGATGGCTGTCTGAGGTGGTGGCTGAGGGCTGGACAAAAGGGTGAAATGAGTCAAAACATACAAACTCTAGTTATAAAATAAGTAAGTCATGGGGGATATAATGTACAGCACAGTGACTATAGTTATTAATACTGTACTGAAAATGTGAAAGTTGCTCAGAAGTAAATCTGGAGGGTCCACATCACACCCAAAATTTCTGTAACTATACGTAAGGTGATGGATGTTACCTAGATTTATTGTGATGATCGTTTCATGATATACATATCAATACCAAATTATTATGCTATACACACACAAATAAAAAGTAGTGGTGATTTGCTTCCTCTTCCTCAACGACATGAGGTAACTCATCCACAAAGGATTGGCACCACATCAAAAAAACCCCGAAATCTTGTCATTTGCAATGACGTGGATGGAACTAGAGGATATTATGTTAGGCGGAATAAGTCAATTAGAGAAAGACAATTATCATATGATCTCCCTGATATGAGAAGTTTGAGGGGCAGGGCGGGGGTTCATGGGGGGAAAGGAGGGAAAAATGAAACAAGATGGGGCCAGGAAGGGGGACAAACCATAAGAGACTCTTAATCTCGGGAAACAAACTGCGGGCTGCTGGGTGGGGTGTGGCGGGAGGCAGGGATAGGGTGGCTGGGTGATGGACACCGGGGAGGGTATATGTAACGGTGAGAGCTGTGAACTGTGTAAGACTGATGATTCACAGACCAGTACCCCTGAAACAAATAATACATCATATGTTAATTTAAAAAAAGAAATGGCACCAAAGCTAATCCAGCAAATAAACATGTGTACACTTCCATTTCTTCTGTGTCAAAGCACAATCATCTCTATGAGATGTTCATAGTCAAGTCATGTCATTTGTTGGGGTGGGAGGAGAACACAAGAAGGACATATACATATGCATATATTTGTTGAAATATTACAGCACTAGAAGTCAGATACTTTTTATTGCTTTGCTCATTTCTCTTCACAACACTCTGTGAGGTAAGTATCAACCTGCCTATTTTACAGATGACCCACTGTGAGGTCACACATATCTCTATAGATGCATCATTTTCATTTTCTACAGGTTATATTTTCTCAACGAAAAGACATTATTTTAGACGCAGCAACAAAACTTTTCTTCAAACCAGTTTACGAAACAGTGACTATAGTGTGATCCCAATACTCTCTGAAAAATTCATATGTATGAAAAGAATGAAAGAACATATATAAAGTTGTACATCCTACTTGTGCCCTACATCTACATGTCATGGTTATTAAATGTGAATTAGAGGTCTATTGTGTGCCAGGCACTGTCAGTCCAATTCCACAGCTGCATCCATGTCTTCCTTCTCTTGGTATCTAGATATCTAGACTGGATAACTGGAAATGTCCACGGGCAGCCAGATTGGATGTTAGTGCCCACCATATGCAGTGATGAGGTTTGACCTCAAATGAAATCCATCCCAAGCAAGTTAAGCCAGGGCTTAACCCTGGGTCCTGCAAACCCAGCACCTAAATGCGAAATGATGCAGTTGAGTGGGGCTAGATTGTACCTTGGGAAAGTAAAGCAACTTGTAGCCTATACCTTTACCCTCTTGAATAACACTCAGAGGATATAACCTTCCTCTGAGGAGACCTTGCTCCCAGGTACAGAGTGAAGGACAAGGTAATACCTGTGTGGCTTCAGCCTTGGTTGTCTCATGGGTGGGAAATAGAAGTTTCACTTTTTAGTCCATGGTCAGGTTGTATGGTAAATTTTGGAAAATATCTTGTGTCTGTTTTATGCCTAGGATGTTGGTCTTCCCATTTAGTCCTGAGAGGGGTCCATCTGAGGTGCCGTGGAGACCTTGTCTCCCAGTTGTGGGGGCCTGTACTCAGATCCATAGGGGAAAGGGGAGAAATGAGGTTCTCAAAGACAAACACAAAACCAGGACCTCAACATCTAATTCTCCTGACTTAATGACATGGTTTTCACAGATTTCTCATAAGAAATTCACCTCCCCCACTGTTCCTCTTAGAGCTAACACCCCAGTATGATCCATCTCTCTCTCATCTCTTTCCTGTTCACAGAACTAGACCCAGTGAAATTCCTTTATAACCTAGTGGTACGGTAAGCTTTTCCAATTATGACTAAAACACCAGAAGCAATTAGGGAAAAGAGTGATATATTTAATTTCATTTAAAAATTGCATGGTGGGGTGCCTGGGTGGCTCAGTTGTTAAGCGTCTTCCTTCTTTTGGCTCAACTCATGATCCCAGCATCCTGGGATCTGCCCATGTCAGGCTCCCTCCTCAGAGGGGAGCCTGCTTTTCCCTCTCTATATCCCCTGTGTTTATGTTCCCTCTCTCACTCTCTCTGTCATAAATAAATAAAATCTTTTTAAAAATTGCATGGCAAAAACAAAAACACAAGCAATCTAAATTGAAAAGACATAAATTTTGAAAAATATTTACAACTTATGTCACAAAAGGTTTGATCCCTTAATATATAGGGAGTCATGAAAAAGTAAGGGCAAAAATATCCTCCAAAAATACCAGGAGAAAAATAGAAGCAATAGATATAAACAGGTGTTTGACCAAAAAAAAAATTCATGACCTCTTCTTAACAATGTGATAACAATATGATAGTCTCTAAGGAAATCAGCATTCCCATGCATCACTGGAGGTATTGTAAAATGGTACAAACCCGGTGGATGGGATTTGTGCCATCTAGTAAAATTATATACACATTTCCTCTTGGAACCAGTAACCTCTCTTATAAAAAAATATATCTAAAAAACAAAAACAAAACAACGGAAAAGACAAAAAGGGAAAGATACAGGGTGATTCCTTACAGAAAAATTTGTAACAGCAAAACCTAGAAATAAGACAGATGTCCACCAATAAGGGGCTGGATGAATAAGATATGACACATCTATGTCCTAGCTAGAAAAGCAAGAGGGTCTCCCTCTCTGTATGGCTATGGACTGATCTCCAGCATATATATATATACATATATATGTATATATATATATATATATATGTATATATATATATATACACACACACATATACGTGTGTGTGTGTGTGTGTGTGTGTGTGTGTGTGAAAAAAGCAAAGTGACAAAAATGTGCAGAGATGCTGCTGTCCAATATGGTAGTCAAGCCACACAGCACTATTTACAGTTAAATGAAAAAAAAATTAGTTAATCAGTCACAGTAACCATATTTTAGGGGCTCAACACACAGGGGTAGGATAATTTCTTTTAATTGAAAGTTTAAACAAAAACAGACAAAAATGATCACCTATAAGGTGAAGAAGAGCAGCCCAAGATGGAAGAAGATGCTGTATATACACTATGGAGTATTATGCCTCCATCAGAAAGGACAAATACCCAACTTTCGTAGCAACATGGACGGGACTGGAAGAGATTATGCTGAGTGAAATAAGTCAAGCAGAGAGAGTCAATTATCATATGGTTTCACTTATTTGTGGAACATAACAAATAGCATGGAGGACATGGGGAGATAGAGAGGAGAAGGGAGTTGGGGGAAATTGGAAGGGGAGGTGAACCATGAGAGACTATGGACTCTGAAAGGCAATCTGAGGGTTTTGAAGGGGCGGGAGGTGGGAGGTCGGGGTACCAGGTGGTGGGTATTATAGAGGGCACGGATTGCATGGAGCATTGGGTGTGGTGCAAAAATAATGAATACTGTTATGCTGAAAATTAAAAATATATATATAATATCAAAAAAATTATAATACATATTTACGGGCTCCATGCACTGAAAACCACAAGAAACAATGACCAACTCAGTAGAAATGACCATCTCCAGTTTCCTTGTGACATAATACCTTGGCACTAATCAGAAAATTCCTGACTGACAAGGAAGACAACTTAATTTCTGGAGGAGGTTGAAAATGTGATTATGTTAGGTATTAAGGCCCAGTGTGGTGACTTGGCCCAGCATAAGCGACTGCATTTTTGACCCGTGATTTTCTTTTTGACACCACTGAAGAGTCATGGCCCTGACCTAGTGTCACCCACCATGGGCTAACACAGTTCAATAAATGACTCATTCTTCTTTCAAAGTGTACTGTTTATGAGTGTGAGCTCTGTAGACAGACAGGGCCTAAACCCTAGTTCTCTACTTGGAAGTGGTGGGAGTTTTTATTTTATCTTACATTAACTCAATTGCCCAAGCTCTAAAATTGCACTTATACAGTACTGACTGAAGAAAAGGGTTTAAAACAAAAATGTATCCTTGTGTTTTGAGGTTTACAAGGATGAATGGTGAAGAACCACATTACTTCTAAAATTCTACTGCAGAGACATTGCGGTAACTGGCTCTTTCTGAACCCTGAAAGAGTGAAAGAACTCTGTGCCTCAGTTCCTGCTGTAAAATGGGGAAAACGACTGGACCTTTTTCTTGGGTTGCAGTTTTGGGAGAATCGATTGAATTAATACACAAACACGCTTTAAGCAAATCAAGCCACACTGTACCAGCTCAATAAATGTCAGGTGTTTTTATACACATACGCAAGTTCAGATTCTTTTAGTTTTGATAGTTTTTATAAAATGTTTTCATGTGTTTTTAAAACCTATTTGTTGAGAGAGAGAGAGAGAAAGCGAGCGTGCGAGCCGGGGTTAGGCACAGAGGGAGAGAAAAACTCAAGCAGATTCTGTGCTGGGTGCGGAGCCCAACACGGGGCTCAGTCCCATGACCCTGAGATCAGACCTGCGCTGAAACCAGGAGTCCCCACTCAACCAACTGCACCACCCAGGTGCACCGATTTTCATGTGTTTTGAATAAGTATCAGTAATTTTAAAACTGAATCCTATTCATCAGCTGATGCACATTTGAAATCACCAACTTTCACTATAACCACTGATGGATACCTAACTAACTGTGAGAACATCTCAGAAGAACTTGGAACAAGCAGTCTCAGGGAAGAGCACCACCATTTCTGCACATGAGGAAACAAAATCCAAGGGCTCCTCCTGAATCCAGCCTCCTCCCCACACACCCCCACCCACAGCCACTGCAGGTCCTGCATGTCCTATCTCCAACAGGCTCAGTCCAAGACCATCCTTGTGCCCTGCACACTGCTGCAGTACTGAGACAATCCACCCTCATCCCTCCCTCCTTTGACTTCTGGAAGATTATCCTAATGGTTATCCCCATAGCCATCTTGTCTCTGTCCAGTCCAGTCTTCACACAGTGGCCAGAGTCACCTCCTGAGCACATGAATCATATCATGTCACTCTCATGCTGTAACCCCCCACCTTCAGAATGATGCCAGTCTCCTTACACGGCCCAAAAGGTGTGGCTCCTGCATGTCCTGCAACTTCATGTCTTACCATCTACATTTTGTCTACCGGGCTCCAGCTACTTCAGCAGCTTATTGTCTGCTCCTGGAATAACTGGTTCCAAGCACATCACAAACCAAAAGGCCAGGCCAGGCCTGGTTTTCTCTGGGTCATCAGGACTCAGCTCAAATGTCACTTCATGAGAAAGAGTGTCACTGACAACCCCATTTATGAAAATCCAAGTTCCCATCATTTCCTACTCAATGGACTTATTTATTTTTCGTAAATATACAACTGTCCTGCTTACTGATTTTCTCACCTGCTTCTTGCCAGTTTTCCCAAGCTAGAAACAAAGCGCCAGGGACAATACCTTGTTTTGTTTGTTTGTTTGTTTGTTTGGCTGTGTTGTGACTCCAGCAACTAGTCAGTGGCTGTTATGGTGATAAGGGAAATCTGTGTTATCAGGTGGCTAACCAATCCAGCAGGGAAATCCCAGTCCTGGCCCCAAGGCCATTCTGGATTTTCCCTCCTGCCTTGCCTGCCCCAGCTACAAAAAATGCCACAGATACGGAAGTAAAAGTGTGTAAACTACCCCCTTTGTTTGTGCTCCGGGCTCAGACCTGGGGAGATTACTCTCCTCTGAGCCTGCTGGCGTTAAATTAACCTCCAATCCTCCAAAGTCTCTGAGGGCCGCTTGGTTCTTCTGCCAAGACCAAGTCCAGGTTCCCTAACAATAGGTTGAATTGAATCACCCCCCAAAAGACATCTTGAAGTCTTAGCCCCAGAACCTCAGAAAGTAACTTTACTTGATGTATGGTTATTGAAGATGTAATTAATTTGATGTAATTAATAAGATGTAATTGAAATGAGGTCATACTGGAGTAGGGTCTGTCCCTAAACCAAGGTGACTGGTGTCCTTATAAGAAGACAACAATGTGAAGACAGACCATGGACAACACAATGTGACTACGAATGCAGACATTGCAATCACAGAGCTGTAAGCCAAGAGATGCAGAGATTGCCAGCAAACCACCAGAAAGCATGGATATGATGCCCTGCAGGGATTCTGAGGGAACATGGCCCTAGCAACACCTTGATTTCAGACATTTAGCTTCCAGAAACATGAGACCATAAATTTCTGTAGTTTAAGCCACGTAGTTTGGGGTACTTTGTTATGGGAACTTAGGAAACTACAGCAGCCCCTCCCATATCAAACACTGTATGACTGAAGAAAAAGAATTGTTCCCTTTTTGATCCACTGGATGCAGACACAGATAGTTAAAACTGAGCTGCAAGAGAAATGGATACCACTATAAGACATGAAAGGATTCAAAGTTTTAAGAACGGCTTGCTGCAAGTTCACAGCAGTGCTTTTCAAACTTGCACAAACACCAAAATACACAGGAGAAATTATTCAAAATGCAGATACAGCCAACCCGATTTCTCAGTTAGGGATACGCCAGACCTAGGGTGGGCCCCTGTACCTGCTATTTCGATGTGCACTTCCTGCTGACTATGACGAGGTAGTCCAGGGACCACAGTTGTAAAACTCCTGACCTAAACATCTGACATTTGTATATCATTAATGTAATGTCTGCTATGCAGAATTCTGTGATATATGAGGTGTCTCTGTTAGTATAATTATCCAGCGGGACAGTGGTTCTTCCCTTCCAACTGTGACCACAGATTGCATTCTCACATGGATTCAAACTTAAATTCCACAATATTCCTATGTTGTTGGAGAATTGTGTGTTGTTCTCCTGTTGTTTAAAAAAAAAATACTGGAAAAATGGCAGTGCCTTAACAAAAGTGTCCCAGTGAAGGGACCATGATATCTTCACTCTTGCTCTAGGAAATTGTCTAGCACCCTGGACATCTTGCTTGATTTTTCTCTATCAGCTCCTATTCCTGGGGCTCAGAGTTCACACCCTTCTCTGCTGGCAAGAGTCAGGGGGTCAGACAGCACATGGGATGGAGAGGAAAGTGAGAGGCAGAGCACATGAAACACACGGGAAGATGAGAATGTGCTTGCCTATCCCCACTCAGGTCACTGGAAGCTGTGCAGTGACACATTGCCTCCTCCCCAGCTCCACCCCACAGTCCCTTCCTTCACACAGCAGTGACGCTGAGGCTCTCACATCATAGTGATGGAGGCTCATGCCTGCTTGCTGCTCCATGTCCAGGTATTCTCTTTAGCAGTCATGGTAGAATGTTCACATCCAAAGCAGCACATTTGACAATGATGGAGCCAAAGTTGGAATGGGCAGCTAACATTTTGCCGGCTTTCTGAATGCCACACAGTGTAGATTGCTGTTTCCAGACTTCTCTTTAAATCCTCCAAGCGTTGCTCTCAAGTTTGCAACATTACTTTCTTCCTACAGATTGGGGGATACTCAGGCTCAAAGAGCAAAGTACATGCATAGAGAATTAATGGGCAGTAATAAAGAGACACAGAAGCCCATTTGAAGGGGCTAACACTGGCTAATTCTGTGACAATATAACATCAAAATACATAGGTAAAATGTCAGATGGCAAGTGTTTGAGCAAAATAGGAATCCAAGCATCATACCAATAAAATACATGAATAAATAAGTAAATGATGAGGGAGAAGCAGAAAGCTCTATTCAACATTTGAACACCGATTTTTAAATCTAGAAAGGATGACAGCATTATAAAAGCAACACTTAACAATTATCAGAATAATGAGGGAGTCAGCAAAGAATCATAAATGGATTTTCAGTTTATACCAAGTTTCACAGCAGTCACTGAGTCACCATGGTAACCAAGCTGGCCAAAGAAAGCTGAGAGAAAACAAACAGCAACCATCCTGACTTGTCTCCTAACACATGCTCAGAACTGAGGAGCACAGACATAACCCACAGTCATTCACCTCACATATTCCTCACAAGAAATATTCCCCAGAGAAGTTGGAAGGGGAGGTGAACCATGAGAGACTATGGACTCTGCAAAACAATCTGAGGGTTTTGAAGTGGCAGGGGCTGGGAGGTTGGGGTACCAGGTGGTGGGTATTATAGAGGGCACGGATTGCATGGAGCACTGGGTGTGGTGCAAAAATAATGAATATTGTTATGCTGAAAATAAATAAAAAATAAATTTAAAAAAATGTAAAAAAAAAAAAAGAAATATTCCCCAGAGTTTCACCAATGCACACACAGATACACATCCACATACACACACACACACACACACACACACACACACACTCATGCATGCTCTCTTGCTTTTTCTTTTCTTTTCTTCTCTTTTTTTGCCACCAAAATACTAAGGAATTCACATCGAGGTCCATTTGATTGAGGAAAAATCCCTAACTTCATTCTAACCACACAAACTTGAAAACTATTCAGCTATTTTATATTAGTGAGTAATTTTCTGAAGACGACCTGCAGAATTTTCTGTAGGTCATTTTACTCCCTAGATTCAGTACATTGTTAATCATATCTAAAAGCTACTATGAAAGTCTTGGCAAATGAATATTGTGATCAACAATTTTGTGTCAATTTGGTGAGGCCATGGTGGCCAGATATTTGAACAAGCACTACTCTGAATGTTTCTGTGAGTGTTTTTGAATGAGACTTACACTGAAGTGGGTAAACTTTGAGAAGAGCAGTTAGCTCTCCATATGGGTGGGCCTCATCTAATCAAGTGAAGCTCTCCTCAAAAAAGAGGGATTATCTTCTTTGAGCTGAAGGGGATTTTTCAAGTGGGTCGCCCTTGACTTCACTACAACATTGGCACCTTTTGGTTCTCTAGAAGATAGTCTTCAGAGTCTGATTGTAACTCTTTCCCAAGTCTGCAAACTGCCAGCCTCCCCCATCAGATTCTGCCAACCCTCCACAATCTTGAGTCAACTCTTAAAAACAAAGCTCCATCTATAGGCTCTATGCCAATATCTTCTTTGTTTTGCTTCTCTGGAGAACACTGACTAATACAGGTGTTAAGCAACAAGTATCTTTTATATACCAGAGTAACTAGTGTTCTCATTTTTTAAAATTTTCTTTTATTTTTTTCGGTGTTCCAAGATTCTTTGTTTATGCAGCACACCCAGTGCTCCATGCAATACGTGTCCTCCTTAATACACACCATGAGGCTCACCTAACCCCCCACCCTCCAAAACCCTCAGTTTGTTTCTCAGAGTCCACAGCCTCTCATGGTTCCCAGAGTAACTTGCGTGTTCAAACAAAAAGATTCCCCATCAACATTTGGCTACCAGCAGTTCAGTGAAAATACACTCCCTGAAAACTGCAACAAAAATTACTGCCATTGACAATAGCATAAAAAGTATGAACCACACAGAGGTAAACTATATAGAGCATCTAGTCCACAGATGTGCAAGGCCTGTATTCTGAACACTGCAAAACTTCAGTGAAGGAAATAGGACCTAAATGAATGGAAGAACCTACTGTCTTCAGAGGTCAGAAGACTCAGTATTGTTAAGACTCAGTATCATTAAGACTCACTATTCCTCCCAACTCCATCTATACATTCAACCTCATCCCAGTAAAAATTTTATTCTTCTTTTTCAAAGTCATCTTAATAGTGTAGGCCCTTTACATTTCCACATTTCCACATTTCCACATTTCCACATTTCCACATGACTTTTACAAGAAGCTTGTCAGTTTCTTTTATATATATATATGTATATATGTATATGTACATATATAGAGAGAGGGCATATATATACGTGTATATGTATATGTACATATACATATATGCATATGTACATAAGAGAGGGCATATATACATGTATATATACATGTATATATATGTATATGCATATGCACATACATATATCTATATATGTATGTTATATATGTATATCTATATATGAATATATGTACATATATACATACATATGAATATATGTGTATATATGCATATACATATGTATATGTATGTGTGTATGTATATATATGTATATATACATATCTTTTATATATGTATATTTTATATATGTGTATATGTACATATACATATATATACACATACATATATATACATACATATATACACTATGTATGTATGTATATATGTATGTATATATACATATATATATATAAAAGAAACTGACAAGCTTCTTGTAAAAGTCATGTGGAAATGTAAAGGGCCTACACTATTAAGATGACTTTGAAAAAGAAGAATAAAGTTGGAGGATAAGCACTACCTTATTTCAAAATTAAATATAAATTTACGGTAACCGAGACAGCATGGGATTGGGATGAAGGTAGAAGTGTATATTAGAGGAATGACATAAAGAGTCCAGAAAAACACCCACACATATATGGACAACTGATTTTTTAAAATTTATTTATTTTCAGCATAACAGTATCATTTTTACAAAGCTGCAAAGGCAATTCAATGCAGAAAGTACAGTCTTTTCAACAAGTGGTGCTGGGACAAGTAGGTCTCCATATGCACAAACATCAACTGTGATCCATGTATCACACCATATTTAAAAAGTCAGCTAAATATGAGTCACAGACCTAAATATAAAAACTAAAAGTACACTTCTGAAGGAAAACACTGGAAAAAATCCTTATGACCCTGGGTTAGTTGAATATTTTATAGATACGCAAAATCAAAGCATAAATGATAAACAGAAAACTCAATTTTCTCAAAATTTAAAAACAGCATCAACATAAACAAAACCCTTTTGTTCTTCCACAGACTTGAGGGAATTAAAAAACAAGCCACTGACTTGGAGAAAATGTTTGTAAACCATATATCTGATGAAGGACTTGTACCCAGAATAAAAAGTCTCACAAATGTCAATTAGAAGAAAACAGACACTCCAATAAATAAGTGGGCAATATATTTGAAAAGATTCTCTGCTAAAGAAGATATACAAATATGAAATACACATGAATAGACACCGAACATCATTAGTCATTAAAGAAAAGTGATACCACTGTATCCCTGAGAATAGCTAAAATAAAAAGACTGTCCTTACCAAGTCCTGGCAGGGTGTAGAGGATGGAAGTCTCATACACTGCTGGTGGCAATGAATAATGATGTGACCGCTGAGGAAAACAGTTTCCAACACAGTTAATTGTATAACTCCTCTAAGTAAATACCATTAAACATCAGAGAAAGAAAACATAGATCCAGGCAAAAACTTACACCTGAGTGTTAATAGCTCCTGAATTTACAAGAGCCCCAAATGAGAAACAACCCAAATATCCATTAGCAGGCGAATGAAAGACCAAATAGTGACACATCCACAGGTTGGAATATTAGTCAGTGGTTTTAAAAAAAAAAGAAGGAAATATTCATACATGCAACCAATGGATAAATCTAGAAATAATTGGGCTGAAGGAAAGAACAAAAAAGGATTAAAAAAAAGAATATACACTGTAGGCTTCCACTCACATAAAATTACAGGAGAAGAAAAACTAACCATAGTGAGAGATCAGTGGTTGCCTGAGATTGAGGGTGGTGTCGAGAGGGAGCTAGAGTGAGGTAGCTCTGGGCATTACAGTGGGGCACAAAGAGGCTTTTTGAGGGGAAGGATATGTTCATCTAGACTGTAGAACTGGATTGACAGGAACATACACATACCAAACCTTTTAGAGCATCCCCTTTAAATATGTATTGTATTGTATATTGGCTATACCTTGTTGGAGTATTTGACATTTATTATATATTGATAATTCTCTGATGTCATTAAATAAATTGGGTGACATATTCATATGATTATGTTTTTATAGCATGATCAGACTCACACTATATCTAATCACTGGTTCCCACTACATATAACCAAAGTAGAAATAATTCTTTCCAATTAACTTTATCCAAATATTTAGAGAAAGTTGATTTTTCTTTCCTTCTAAATTACAGAAATAAAAATATTATATAATAATCATGATGATATTTAAGAGACCTGGTTACTTTATGAAAAGAAGCTGAGTATCATTATAATTGAGAAAATCCTAGGGTGTTAAATATTTTTTAAGATATTAAATTTTAAGAGAGTGGGAGGTCCAGGCTTCCAGGTATGGACTGAGTAAGACATAAGGATGAAAAGTACTGCATAATAAGTATAGCCAATGGTATGGTAATAGCATTGTATGTTGACAGATGTCAATTACACTTGTGGTGAACATAGCATAACATGTAGTTTTCCAAACACTATGCTGTACACATGAAACAAACGTAACATTGTGTGTCAGCTCAGTTTCATTGAAAGCAATGTGTTAACCTCTAGTCATTTGGGGCTGTTCTGGCCCTTTAAAAGTGTTTATTATATTATAAGGGGTGCCTGGGTGGCTCAGTGGGTTAGGCCTCTGCCTTTGGCTCAGGTCATGATCTCAGGGTCCTGGGATCGAGCCCTGCATCGGGCTCTCTGCTCGGCAGGGAGCCTGCTTCCCTGCCTCTCTCTCTACCTGCGTCTCTGCCTACTTGTGATCTCTGTCAAATAAATAAATAAATAATCTTTTTTCAAAAAAGTGTTTATTATATTATGGAAAGGATCATGGGCACCAGGTAAGACTTTACCTTGTAATGTAGAAGAGTGCAACTGCACATTTCCACACCCACCTAGGAGATACATGGGAATTGCTGATTACTATTTATACAGTGAGAACAATTTATTTATGCAAATGGATATTAAAGACCTACTGCCTTGTTGAACCAGACAATTTATTACATTTCAGCTATGAAAGCCATCTCCAAAATGGGTCTTAAGGGCTACCGTACAGCATGTAGCTACTGATGGAATGGAATTCCACCTGCTAAACCTCTTCTCCCATGATGAGCTCAAGGCAGCTTTTTAAAGTTTTGGCTAGTCTATGAACCTCGGTGGAGCTATTCCACATCACGTTTTTGTTCAGATCTATGCATTCGCTTAAGCCAGGATTCATATCCAGCCAGGGATGTGAGGTGCTGGAGTCTCCTGAAGATTGTTGCCCTTGAATCTGGAGTAGAGGTCAGATCCTCAGAACCAATCTCTTTCAGGTACTTGATAGGAGCTGGGCCACCAGCATGAAGAGCTGCAGAAGAAGAGACAGCTCCAGAAACCACTATCCTTTTCTGGTGTAGCTCTATGCCCAGCACCATGCTAGGCACTAAATTAGTGACAATGACTCAGATACGATTGGTCATGATCATAAGAATCACATGTTATAATGGACTTCTCACCTGGCCTTCTTCTCCTTGCCTCATCTATCTTCTAACAACAAAGTTGAAAAGGAGAAAGAAGTGGCTTGAATTCATACAGGCATTTACAACCCCACATTATCCACAGGGCCATGGCCTTGCTCATGGGTATCACTGACTGGTCTCAGCAGTCCTGTGATGAAGCATTCTCAACCCCATGTAATTTACAGAGGGGCTAGCTAGGCCTCGGAAGAGGCCATTACCTGTCTTCCCTCCCAGGCCCAGGCTTTAGATGAAAACAGCTCCAGGACACCCCTGAAGGAGAACCCATGCTCACCAGGGCAGGGCAAGACCCCAACGGCTTTACCTAGAAGACTGCCTGGGCACCAACCCCCACAGCTGGAAAGAGGCAACCTGAATCCGGATGCCTTTGTGTCCCCATGCCCCAGGGAGTTTCAGCCCCACCACAGGGACCCAAACCCTCAGCTGAGACCCAAACACCCAAAGGCTGGACCCTGCAATCCCTGCCAAGCACATTTGTCTCCAAAAAAAGTCCTTAGGACTGCAATGCTGACTTCTGGTTTCTACGGCAACCGTGAAGCACAGGCTGCCCCTCCACACAGCAAATGCCTCTGCATAATTATTCATGCCCCAGCCTTTCCCTAACAGCAAAACACCTTAGCTCTTCAGGCCTCCACATTATGAAGCATGGTAATTAGAATCTCTAGCCTGAGACCCATGCAACTGAGCCAACTCTGCTGATGTTGATGGCACAAAGAGTAGCCCTGTCGTCCTCAGGAATTTTGATTAAGGGAAAGCAGGCAGCAACCTCTTTGATCAAGGCTGCAGCAACTCCTTTTTTGTTTGTTTGTTTTTTAAGATTTTATTTCTTTATTTGAGAGACAGAGAGACCACATGAACAGGGGAGGGACAGAGGGAGAAGCAGACACCCTGCTGATCAAGGAGCCCAATGCAGGGCTCCATCCCAGGACTCTGGGATCATGACCTCAGCTGAAGGCAGATGCTTAACCGACTGAGCCACTTGGGCACCCCTTGCAGCAACTTGTTATTACACACGTTTCTAGAGGCAAGGGAAACAAAAGCAAAAATGAACTATTGGGACCTGATCAAGATAAAAAGTTCTGCACAACAAAGGAAACAATCAACAGAACTAAAAGGCAACAGAGGGAATGGAGAAGATATTTGCAAATGACATATCATATGAAGGGTTAGTATCCACAGTGTATAAAGAATTTATCAAACTCAACACCCCAAAACCAAATAATCCACTTAAGGAATGGATGGAAGACATGAATAGACACTGTTCCAAAGAAAACGTCCACGTGGCTAACAGACATATGAAAAGATGTTCAACGTGACTCATCATCAGGCAGATACAAATCAAAACTGTAATGAGATACCACTTCACACCTGTCAGAATGGCTAAAACTAACAACTCAGGAAACAACAGATATTGGTGAGATGTGGAGAAAGGGGAACCCTTTTGCACTGTTGGTGGGAATGCAAACTGGTGCAGCTACTGTGAAAACCAGTTTGGAAGTTCCTCAGAAAGTTATAAATAGGACTACCCTATGGCCCAGTAATCGTACTACTAGGTATTTACCCAAAGGATACAAAAGTAGTGATTTGAAGGGATGCATGCACCCTGATGTTTATAGCAGCAACAATAGCCAAATTATAGAAAGAGCCCAAATATCCATCAACTGATGAATGGATAAAGAAGATTTGAGATACACACACACACACACACACACACATATACATGCACACAATGCAACAATGTGGTTGGAACTAGAGTGTATTATCCTAAGCAAAATAAGTCAGCCAGAGAAAGACAAATATATGATTTCACTCCTATGTGGAATTTAAGAAACAAAACAGGTGAACATAGGGGAAGGGAAGGAAAAATAAAATGAGATAAAAACAAACATAAGAGACTCTGAACTCTAGGGGCGACAGCGTGGCTCAGTCGGTTCAGTGTCTGACTCTTGGTTTTGGCTCAGGTCATGATCTCAGTGTCCTGGGTAAAGCCCTGCACTGAGGTCTGCACCCATTTCGGAGTCTGCTGGAGATGCTCGCTCTCTCTCTCTCTCTCCCTCTGTTCTTCCCCCAGCTCTCTCTCTCTCTCTCTCTCTCTCTCTCTAAAATAAAAAAAAATGAATAATATAATTTGTTTGTTTGTTTGTTTTTTAAAGAGACTCTTAAATATAGAGAACAAACTGAGGGTTGCTGGAGGGGAGGTAGATGGGGGAATGGGCTAAATCAGTGATGGACATTAAAGAGGGCAAGTTATATGTAAATGAAGAATCACTAAATTCTACTCCTGAAACCATTACTGTATTATCTGTTAACTCGAAAAAAGAGTTTTGATTAAAAGACACTAGGGTGTGGTATTATCAGTGCACAGATTTCCCTGGGAGGTATCCTAGTTTTCTTGGAGATGAGCTGGTCCTTGCAGGGTCACCAAAAAATCATGGCCATGCTGAGCAGCTAGCCATCTGTGCCAGAGAACTAAGAAACTGTTTATAATCATGAGACTGAATGATCTAGGTTCATATACTACAAATGTCATTTAAGAAGTCTCAGAGTTACCTCTGGAAAACAGTATGAGGTTCCTCAAAAAGTTAAAAACAGAACTACCTGGGGCATCACGTTACCTGATTTCAAGCTTTACTACAAAGCTGTGATCACCAAAACAGCATGGCACTGGCATAAAAACAGACACATAGACCAGTGGAACAGAGTAGAGAGCCCAGATATGGACCCTCAACTCTATGGGCAAATAATCTTCAACAAAGCAGGAAAAAATACACAGTGGAAAAAAGACAGTCTCTTCAATAAATGGTGCTGGGAAAACTGGGCAGCTATATGTAGAAGAATGAAACTCAACCATTCTCTTACACCGTACACAAAGATAAATTCAAAATGGATAAAAGACCTCAACATGAGACAGGAATCCTTCAGAATCCTAGAGGAGAACATAGGCAGTAATCTCTTCAATATCAGCCACAGCAACTTCTTTCAAGATATGTCTCCAAAGGCAAAGGAAACAAAAACGAAAATAAACTTTTGGGACTTCATCAAAATCAAAAGCTTCTGCACAGCAAAGGAAACAGTCAACAAAACAAAGAGGCAACTCACGGAATGGGAGAAGATACTTGCAAATGACAGTACAGACAAAAGGTTGATATCCAGGATCTAAAATGAACTCCTCAAACTCAACACACACAAAACAGACAATCATATCAAAAAATGGGCAGAAGATATGAACAGACACTTCTCCAATGAAGACATACAAATGGTTATCAGACACATGAAAAAATGTTCATCATCACTAGCCATCAGGGAGATTCAAATTAAAACCACATTGAGATACCACCTTACACGAGTTAGAATGGCCAAAATTAACAAGACAGGAAACAACATGTGTTGGAGGGGATGTGGAGAAAGGGCAACCCTCTTACACTGTTGGTGGTAATGCAAGTTGGTGCAGCCTCTTTGGAGAACAGTGTGGAGATTCCTCAAGAAATTAAAAACAGACCTTCCCTATGACCCTGCAATTGCACTCCTGTGTATTTACCCCAAAGATACAGATGTAGTGAAAAGAAGGGCCATCTGTACCCCAATGTTCATAGCAGCAATGTCCACAGTCGCCAAACTGTGGAAAGAACCAAGATGCCCTTCAGTGGACGAATGGATAAGGAAGATGTGGTCCATATACACTATGGAGTATTATGCCTCCATCAGAAAGGATGAATACCCAACTTTTGTAGCAACATGGACGGGACTGGAGGAGATTATGCTGAGTGAAATAAGTCAAGCAGAGAGAGTCAATTATCATATGGTTTCACTTATTTGTGGAGCATAACAAATATCATGGAGGACATGGGGAGTTAGAGAGGAGAATGGAGTTGGGGGAAATTGGAAGGGGAGGTGAACCATGAGAGACTATGGACTCTGAAAAACAATCTGAGGGGTTTGAAGTGGCGGGGGGGTGGGAGGTCGGGGTACCAGGTGGTGGGTGTTATAGAGGGCACGTATTGCATGGAGCTCTGGGTGTGGTGAAAAAATAATGAATACTGTAATGCTGAAAATAAATAAAAAATAAATTAAAAAAAAAAACAGAACTACCCTACAATCAGCAATTTCCCTACCGGGTAGTTACCCAAAGTAAGCAAAAATACTAATTCAAAGGGATAACTGCACTCTGATGTTTATAGAAGCATTTTCTACAACAGCTAAATTATGGAAAGAGCCTAAATGTCCATTGTCTGGCAAATGGATAAAGAAGATGTGGTGTGTGTATGGAATATTGCTCAGCTATAAAAAGAATGAAACCTTGCCCTTTGCAATGACATGGATGGAACCGGAGAGTATTATTCTAAGCAAAATAAGAGAAAGACAAATACATTCAGAATTTAAAAAGCAAATCAGAGGATCCTAGGGGAAAGAAAGAGAGAGGCAAACCAAGAAACAGACTCTTAATTATAGAGAACAAAATGATGGTTCCCCGAGGCGAGTGGGGTGGGGAATGGGTGAAAGAGGTGATGGGGATTAAGGAGTGCCCTTCTCCTGATGAGCACTAGGGTGTTGCATGTAAGTGTTGAATCACTTAAATGTACACCTGAAACTAATATTATACTGTATGCCAACTAAGTGGAATTTAAATAAAAACTAAGAAAGAGAGAGAGAGAGAGAAGTCACAGAGTTATCTTAGGGAGGCAAACCTAAACTATTACAGTCATTTAGTAGGCAGAAACCTAGTCAATTAAAAGACAAATTGGTTTGTCCTGAGGAATTCTTACCCTCCATTCCTGACATTTTCTTCCTAGTGTATGGACATTCATTAAAAAAAAAAAAAGACATCCAATCTCTCCATATACTCACTCCCCTATCTAGACAATGAATCACTTACCTGATTAGTGAGGGTGGGGGGCACAGCCCAGGACCTCCCTTCAAAGCTCTTGTAGAAAGCTCTCCCTATGGAGCAGATATTTTCCTCTGCACTCAAGGGTGGGTCTAAAAATATGTCCACAGCTCTTCTAATCTTTTCTTTGTCTTGCTGGATCCCCAACAATTCCTATGGTCTTGCTCTAATATGCTTGGACCTTTAAGGGAACCCCCTCCATCAAAATACACATTTTCTCCATATTTAGGCTCTGAAGCAACTAAGAAATAAGACAAAGGAATAAAGAGAAGAATACTTCAAATTTATTCATTATAAAAATGATGTTGGAGAATGTGGCTTACATTTGTCTCAAGGCAGGTGGGATTCCTATAACTAAACCCCAGAACTGGACAGATGTTTCCACTCAGCAGTGCTGCATGGGGACAATCAGTAAGTTCAAGAACTGAAATGCATATGTATCTGCTGTCTGATGAAGGCATCCTGGTTATGGGTAGTCAAGAAAAGTGGCTTCTTTGCAAGGCTATCTCTGTAGCAGAAGAAATTACTTCAGGACACTTTTTAGATAACTTCTCAAAATTAATAATAT
Source organism: Mustela erminea (assembly GCF_009829155.1). Taxonomy (NCBI): domain Eukaryota; kingdom Metazoa; phylum Chordata; class Mammalia; order Carnivora; family Mustelidae; genus Mustela; species Mustela erminea. The sequence goes on from NC_045635.1 coordinate 85,279,277, forward strand.
TCCTTGTTCTGATTGTACACTCAACCACCTTCTGAGGAAATGACTTTTTATGTGCCTCAAGGAGCAGTGTGTAGAAATATGCATTCATTGCCTTATAAAGCATAATCACAGTAGAGGCTCATCATGTGAAAGATGATTGGAATAAATTTCTAAATTGTAGGAATAGGATGAAATTTACATACATCATTCTAAACTTCTCCTAGAAATCCCTTCAAGAAACAATTAAGTCTTCAAAATCTATACCCACACAAAAGCTCAAACACAGACTATAGCCAGACAAGTATAGATAAAACAGGCAAGAGAATAGTAGCATATTTCACGTAGGGGTATACACATATGTAACAAAACTCTGAAGAAATGTATGAAGAATGAAAAATCCAAATTCTTGTTGTGGTTACCCTTTGATAAGAAGGAGGCTAATGCAGTCAGAAAAGTACTTTTTTTTTGAGAAACATACTTTAAATGAGTTACAGCTGTATATGTAGTATTTTATCACTTAATAGGAATACACAGAAGTATGCTATTTTTATAATTTCTGTCTAAAATATTTTATACTAAGCATTGTTTCTGTGAGCCTATATTTCATTTTTACATGATTCATATTAATTTACAAATTGTGAGGAGAAAGTTCAGAATAGAATGAATTATATAATTAATCAGCAATCTTACCATTCATTGTGTATATATGCATATATATACACACATACATATGTATATATATATATACATATACACACATGTATACACACATACATATGTATATATACATAGAGAGAGAGAACAGAATATCGTGTTTGTGTATTTCCTCCCATTACACTCTCCTTGCATGCATCTATAATGTGTATTTACTACATGTGAGTTTCACACGTGACTCAACATTTGCTAAACATCATGAAACCGGTTATTAAATATCCTAAAGTTGACAAGAAACTATATGTGTCCAAAGCCCACGTCACTAACCATTAAGTTTACAATCTTCTCTGTGTTAAAGCCAAGTTCAGCATAGGGCAAGTGACTACCTATGATACTGTAGGAGGGGCCAATGCGGTATTTGGGACCCAGACCTCTTGATTTCAGTCTGTTGTACAACAGAGCCATCTTGATACTCTGTTATTCTGTACTGTCTCCTTTCCGAAGCTCAAAGGAAAGTGCTATTCCATTGTCAACATGGAAGGTTAAAAACCTCAGAAACATTAAAAACAATAAAGAGCCGGGTTTTGCTTCATCATTTCTACCATCTTCAGGTATTTTGTCCTATAGAGATATATCACCCAAGCTTATCCATTGTGTCAATATGTATGCATTTTCTTTCCTTCTGCTTAATCAAAAAAATCCCTGTGAGATGTTCATTAATTTCAAGACATCTCTTCTGTGAGTGGAAGAACACAGCAAAGATCATACATATATTTGCTGAAATATTATATATCAGATGCTTTCTAAAGCCTTGCTCATTTCTCATAACAGCTCTCTGAGCTTAATATAATTATGCCCATTCTAAAGATGAGCAAGTTCAAGTTCACAAAGGATAATTCACAATTCCACTATCCCACACATCTTTAGAAGCAGGAATGAGGTACCTGGGTGGCTCAGTGGGTTAAAGCATCTGCCTTTGGCTCAGGTCATGATCCCAGGGTCCTGGGATCAAGCCCCACATTGCACTCTTTGCTCCACAGGGAGCCTGCTTTCCCCCTCTCCCTCTGCCTGCCTCTCTGCCTACTTGTGATCTCTGTCAAATAAATAAATAAAATCTTAAAAAAAAAAGAAGCAGGAATGTGGTTCTACAAAATATGTTCATTACACATATTTTTGCCCCTACTATTACATTTTAATTATTTTTTATTAACTTATAATGTATTATTAGCCCCAGAGATACAGGTCTGTGAATCACCAGGTTTACACACTTCACAGCACTCCCCATAGCACATACCCTCCCCAATGTCCATAACCCCACCACTCTCTCCCTGCCCCCTCCACAACCCTCAGTTTGTTTTGTGAGATTAAGAGTCTCTTATGGTTTGTCTCCCTCCCGATCCCGTCTTGTTTCATTTATTCTTTTCCTACCCCCCCAAACCCCCTATGTTGCATCTCCACTTCCTCATATCAGGGAGATCATATGATAGTTGTCTTTTGAAATCTTGCCATTTGCGACATGGGTGGAACTAGAGGGTATTATGCTTAGCGAAATAAGTCAATTGGAGAAAGACATTTTACTTATTTTCAAGCAACTTGTCTTTTTAACTCCGTGTGGTAGCCCAGGATGTTAATTTGCATTCCTTTAAGTATTGTAACTGGGGACTTTGTTCCAAGTTTAATGAGCATGGATATTGCTTGTTATGTGAATTATCTCCTCGTATAATTTGACCATTTCTCTATTCATTAGTTATACTTCATTCCATATCAAGCATATTAAGTTGGGTACATAAGGGTTTAGTATAAAAGTACCACTAGAACAAAACAGCAACCGTTCTAAATACTAAGTAAAAAGAGAGAACAAATGAAACACACAGTCTCATGTAAAAATATGTAATTTCTATGAGTTTATTAACCATGTGACAAAACTGAGCACAAACTTTCAAACATATTGAACATATCAGTTAAGGTACGTGTACTGAATTCCCCTAGTACCCCTAGTAAAAGTAAAGTATTTTAAAATGGCCTATTGAAAAAAAATCCAAAACTATACTTTTTCCAGAGGTATATCTAACACAAAGGAATTCAGATCTGTTAAGAAATATTGGGGTGCCTGGGTGGCTCAGTGAGTTAAGCCTCTGCTTTTGGCTCAGGTCATGATCTCAGGGTCCTGGGATCGAGCCCCATGTTGGGCTCTCTGCTCTGTGGGAAGCCTGCTTCTCCCTCTCTCTCTGCCTGCCTCTCTGCCTACTTGTGATCTCTCTCTGTCAAATAAATAAATAAAATCTTTTTAAAAAATTAAAATAAGGGTGTGTGTGTGTCTGTGTGTATTACGACTTGCCAATAACAAGAAAGAAGTGCAAACACTCATCTGTATTTGTTGTTAGTCTTTTTTCTTTCAACTTGTTTCCAGATTTATCCATGCATGAGTGTTTCCTTGTTTTTTATTGTCAACTAATATTCCATTCTGTGGATATACCCAAAATTGTTCTATCCATTGACCTGCTCATGGATACTTTTTCCTTTTTTTTTCCAATTTGGACATCTTATAAAAAAAAAGGTTCTATGAACATTTATGATTAATTTTTGCTTGGACATAGGTCTGTCTCTCAGGTGAACACATTCGGAGTTCAAAACCTGCATCATATGATAGGTGTAAGATTGACATTGTAAGAAAATGAGAAACTGTTTTTCCAAAGGGGTCACATCAATTTTTATTACCCCCAGCAATTTGTGAGAGTTTCATCTTCCACAACCTTGCAAGGATTTGTTATGGCCTGTTGTTTACTTTGAGCTTTCTTGGGGGGGGGGCGGTATAGTGGCATTACATTTTCCTGATGACTAATGATGCTCAGCACCTTTTCATGTCCTTATTTGAAATTTATATATTTCTTTTGGTGAAGTATTTTTTTCAAGTATCTTTTTTCCATTTATTTACTAGAGTGTCTGTTTTTCTTCTAATTGTCCTTTGTGAGATTTTAAATTCTGGATACAAATCCCTTATCAGATAAATGATCTGCGAGTATTTTCTCCAACTTGGTGGTTTATGTTTTAATTCTCCTATCAGTTTCATTGGAAGAATGAAAGTTTTTAATTTTGAAGAAGTCTAGTTTGTCAGTTTCTTCATTAATACTTCTGATTTTGCCTTTGATGTCATATCTAGAACATCTTCAGCTGACCTAGGGTCACAATCATATTCTGTATTTTCTTCATGATGTTTTGAATGCTGACTTTTATAATTAGGTCTGTGGTTATTTTGAGTTCACTTTTGTAAATGGTGTGCTACCTGGATCACAGTTGCTGTTTATGCATATGGAGAACCAGTCGTCTCAGCACCATTTATGGAAGAGACTATCTTTTCTTCGGTGAATTGTCTTTGGAGCTTTACCACAAATCAATTGTCTATATATGTATGGGTCTGCTTTTGGACTCTTCATGTTGTTCCTTTATGTAGTTCTACTTTCATCTCAATGCCATACTGTCTTAAATATTGTGGATTTATAATAAGTCTGGAAATAAGGTAGTGCTTATCCCCTAACTTTTTTCTTCTTTTTCAAAGTTGTTTCCATAGTCTTGGACATTTATATTTCCACACAACTTTTAGAATAAGTCTGTTAAGTTCTTTTTTTTAAAGATTTTATTTTTTATATTAAAGAGAGAGAGAGAGCACACAAGCAGGGCGAGCAGCAGAAGGAGAAGGAGAAGCAAATTCTCTGCTGAGCACGGAGCCTGATACAGGACTCGACCCCAGGACCCTTGGGTTCATGACCTGTGCCGAAGGCAGGCACTTAACCAACTGAGCCACCCAGGTGCCCCAAGCCTGTGAATTTCTTTTGCAAAAATGTCTGCTAGGAATTAATTGGGATTGTACTGAATCTATAGATCAGTTTGGGAAGAAAGGCATCTTAACAATACTGAGTCTTCTGACCCAAGTAGATGATATATCATTATTATATAACATATAATGTATTATTTGCTTCAGGGGTACAGGTCTGTGAATCATCAGTCTTACACAATTCACAGCACTCACCACCTCACATACCCTCCCCAATATCCATCACCCAGACACCCTATCCTTTCCTCAACCCCCCAGCAACCCTGTTTGTTTCCTGAGATTAAGAATCTCTTACGTTTTGTGTACTTCCCCCATCCCATCTTGTTTCATTTTTTCACTCCTTACCCCCCACGACCCCCTGACCTGCCTTTCAAATTCCTCATATCAGAGAGGTCATATGACAATTGTCTTTCTCTGATTGACTTATTTCACTCAGCCAAATACCCTCTAGTTCCAGCCACATTGTTGTGGATAACAAGCTTTCATTTTTGATGGCTGCCTAATATTCCATTGTATGTATATGTGTGTGTGTGTGTGTGTGTATATATACACACACACATATATATTGATGGACATCTAGGTTCTTTCCATAGTTTGCCTATTGTTGACATTGCTTCTATAAACATTCAGGTGGATGTGCCCCTTCAGTTCACTACATTTGTATTTCAGGTAAATACCCAGTAGTGCGATTGCTGTCGTAGGATAGCTCTATTTTTAACTTTTTGAGGAACTTCCATACAGTTTTCCAGAGTGGTTGCACCAGCTTGCATTCCCACCAATACTGTAGGAGGGTTCCCCTTTCTCTGCATACCCGCCAACACCTTTCATTTCCTGACTGTTTAATTTTAGCCATTCTGACTGGTGTGAGGTGATATCTCACTGTGGTTTTGATTTGTATTTTCCTGATGCCAAGTGATAAGGAGCACTTTTTCATGTGTCTGTTGGCCATTTGGACGTCTTCTTTGCTGATATGTCTGTTCATGTCTTCTGCCTATTTCTTGATTGGGTTGATTGTTCTCTGGGTGTTGAGTTTGATAAGTTCTTAGATTTTGGATACTAGCCCTTTATCTGATATGTCATTTGCAAATATCTTCTCCCATTCAATGGGTTGTCTTTTGGTTTTGTCAACTGTTTCTTTTGCTGTGCAATAACTTTTTACCTTGATGAAATTCCAGGAATTCGTTTTTGCCCTTGCTTCCCTTGCCTTTGGCAATGTTTCTAGGAAGAAGTTGCTGTGGCTGAGGTCGAAGAGGTTGCTGTCTGTGTTCTCCTCTAGAATTTTGATGGATTCTTATCTCACATTAAGGTCTTTTATCCATTTTTTGTGTCTGGTGTAAGGAAATGATTCAGTTTCATTCTTCTTCATGTGGCTGTCCAATTTTCCCAACACCATTTGTTGAAGAGACTGTATTCTTCCATTGGACATTCTTTCCTGCTTTGTCAAAGATTAATTGACCATAGAGTTGAGGGTCTATTTCTGGGCTCTCTATTCTGTTCCACTAGTCTATGTGTCTGTTTTTGTGCCAGTACCATACTGTCTTGATGATTACAGCTTTGTAATAGAGCTTGAAGTCTGGAATTGTGGTGCTGCCAACTTTGGTTTTCTTTTTCAACATTACTCTGGCTATTCGGGTTATTTTCCATATCTTCTTTAGTGAAGTATCTTCTCAGTTGCTCACTTATTTATTAGAGGGTTTGTTTTCTTCTTACTGACTTTGTGAGATTTTTTTCTGGATACAAGCCCTTTATCGGATATATGATTTTCAAATATATTCTCCAAGTCAGTGGCTTGTGTTTTAATTCTCTCAACAGTGTCCTTGGAGAAACTATTTTGTTTTAATTTTTAGGAAGTCTGGTTTTTCAGTTTATTTATGGTTTGATTTTGACATTGATGTCATATCTATAAAATATTCAGTTAAACTAAGGTCCCAAGATTTTTTTTCCCCTTGGGTTTTCCTTTACAAGTTTTATGCTTTTAGCCTTATATTAGGTCTGTAATTCATACTGACTTGATTTTTAATATGGTGCAATACATGGATCAGAGTTGGAATTTGTGCATATGGAGATTCACTTGTCCCAGCAGTATTTTGTTGAAAAGTCTATCATCCATGCACTGAATTGCTTTTGTACCTTTGTCAAAATCCAGTTTTCCATATATGTGTGGGTCTCTTTCTGAACTCTTTATTTTGTCCCTTTGACACACATTTTTACCTTCATCCTAATACTATACTGTTTTGGTTGTTGTGAATATATAATTAGTCTTGACATAAAGTAGTATTTATCCTTCAGCCTTATTCTTGTTTTTCAAATTTGTTTTCATAGTCTCGGCCCTTTGTGTTTTCACATGACTTTTACAATAAACCTGTCATTTTTTTTACTATATAATAGGTTTTTTTACTCTGATGGCATTGAATCTATAAATCAGTTTGGGGAGAATTGACATCCTAACAACATTGAGTCTTCTCATGCTTTAAAGATGGTATTTCCCTTCATTTATTTAGGTATTTTAAATTTCCCTCAGCAATGATTTGCAGTGTTCAGAATACAAGCCTTGCACTCATAGATGTGATACATAGATTACCTCTGTGTTGTTCATGCCTTTTATATTATCATCGATGGCACTAATTTTTATTATGATTTCCAGGTATTATATTTTCACTGAACTATGCCAAATGTTGCTGGGATCTTTTTGTTTGAAGACACAAGTTATTCTAGGATGGAAAAGATAATTGCTCCTTAAAACCTGTATTAGTCAGTGTTCTCCAGAGAAACAAAACCAATAGGATGTTGCCATATAGATAGAGATTTATTTAGTTGTCTCTAGAGATTGTGGAGGGTTGGCAGAATCTGATAGGGAAGGCTAAGCATACTGAAGACTTAGGAAGGACTTACAGCTGGACTCTGAAAGCTATTTGCTAGACAACCACAGGGGCTGATGTTGTAGTGGAGTCAAAGACAGGACTGGAGGAGACTATGCTGAGTGAAATAAGTCAAGCAGAGAAAGTCAATTATCATATGGTTTCACTCACTTGTGGAACATAAGGAATAACATGGAGGACATTAGAAGGAGAGGAGAAGTGAAGTAGGGGAAATCAGAGGGGGAAACAAACCATGAGAGATTGTGGACTCTGAGGGAAAAAAACAAAACAAAACAGGATTTTAGAGAGGAGGGGTGGAGGATGGGCGAACCTAGTGGTGGGTATTAAGGAGGGCACATATTGCATGGAGCACTGGGTGTGGTACGTAAACAATAAATCTTAGAACACTAAAAAAATTAAATTAAAAAAAAAAGCAATCCGCAGGGAGTGCGGGTCGGGTCTGTGAGCGTTGCCGGAGGAGGCTCCTGCAGCCGATATTCCCGCGCTCCACCCGGTAGCCCGGCCGGGATCCTGGTAGCTAATGTCAGAAGAAAGTGACTATCTGCGAACCAGCCCCTCTGCAGCCTCGCTCTCAGAAAATGAGCTGCCACCGCCGGCCGAGCCTCCCGGCTACGTGTGCTCACTGACAGAGGATCTGGTGACCAAAGCCAGGGAGGAGCTGCAGGAGAAGCCGGAATGGAGATTTCGAGACTTGCAGGCCCTCCTTGACATGGTGCGGAAGGAGTGCCCGAAACTGAGCACCTCCCTGGACGACGCCTTCCTGCTGCGTTTCCTCCGGGCCCGCAAGTTTGATTATGACTGAGCCCTGCAGCTCCTGGTCAGTTACCAAAGCTGCAGGAGAAGCTGGCCTGAGGTCTTCAACAACCTGAAGCCCTCGGCCTTAAAGGATGTCCTCGCTTCCGGATTCCTCACCGTGCTGCCCCACACCGACCCCCGGGGCTGCCACATCCTGTGAATGCGCCCAGACAGATGGATACCGAGCAACTACCCAATTACCAAAAACATCCGAGCTATATACTTGACGTTAGAAAAACTCATTTAGTCTGAAGAAACCCAAGTGAATGGAATCGTGATTCTTGCGGACTGCAAAGGAGTGAGCTTATCAAAAACATCTCACTTTGGCCCTTTTATAGCCAAAAAGGTGATTGGCGTCCTTCAGGATGGCTTCCCCATTCGGATAAAAGCAGTCCATGTAGTGAATGAACCTCGAATATTTAAAGGCCTTTTTGCCATCATAAAACCATTTCTGAAGGAGAAAATAGCAAACAGATTTTTCCTCCATGGGTCTGACCTGAACTCTTTCCACACAAGTCTTCCCAGAAGCATTCTCCCCAAGGAGTATGGGGGCACGGTGGGAGAGCTGGGACATCAGCGCCTGGAATGCAGTGCTGCTGGCCTCGGAGGAGAACTTCATGAGGGAGTTCTGCCAGCCGGTCTCTGTGTGCGACAGCATCCTGGGTCAGGCCCTCCCGCCTGAGGGGCTGACCTCGGATGCGCAGTGTGATGATTCCCTGCGAGCTGTGAAATCCCAGCTCTATTCCTGCTATTAGCCAGTCCCCTGTGAGTGCCACCCTCTTGAAATCCTTTCCTTTTTCTTTGGAGAGGCGCAAGCAGAATTTGAGGTGCCGTGGAGTCTGTCTTGCTCCTTGTAATTAAATTAAAGCCTGTAGAGTCTGAGGGTGAGCCATGGGGTAAGCCCTTGGTGACTTGAATTAATCCATGGAAGACAAGAAAGATGTCCCCAGTGATTCTCAAACGTTTGGAATCCTAGTTTGCAGCCACTAACCTGGAAGCTGTATTTGGTTTTTGGAGATCTTGGAACAAGAGAAATCAGGATCAAATCACTCTGGTCTCCCATTCCGGGAGAAAACCACCTGACTGGCCGGTCAGCACACTCCTGTGAAAGAACCTGGCTGTGCCTACAAGATGGCCACACAGGAGACTTCAGGAGTTTGTGTCTTTCACCTGAACCCTAACGACAGACTTGGGTTGCTCACTAGGAAGTTTCTAGTTGGAGGCCCAGGCCCCAGCTGCTACACTGGGTTTAGAAAGCACCTTAATCGAATCATGGGAGCATCAGGACATAAGCAGCACCTCCTGATCAAATTTGGGAGCCAGAGGCATCAGAGAACCTCTGGGATACATTGACTGACTCTTGCAATAGAAACAGAAGTTTTCCCAAACCCACAAAGCCTTAGCCCTGGTTCTCAATACAATCATACAGGATCCTAGAGGGATGTGATTCTACTTAACCTAAAATGCTAGATGCCAGGCCCGAGGAGCTCAAAGAATTCTGGCCCAAGAATGAAGAGACCAGGGCTCCAGCCTCAGAAGTATGGACTATAGACAAGACCTGGACCTCTGTGGGCCTCACCCTTCTAATCTGTAAAATGAAGCTGGATGAAATGACGCCTAGGGCCTTGGCTGACGTTCTGGGATTTGGTTTAGTAATTGAATGCTAGGCATTCGTTTTCTGCCTAGATGGCTCTCAAATGGCTCTCCCATGGCTCTCAAAGAGGCAAGTGGTTGGATCCCGCTTTTTTTTTGGTACACCTGGGCCTTTCCAAGAGACATGTGTCACCATCTGGCCCTGCCTTTAAGGAAAGTGTATGTGTATTCTTGGGACCTGGCGATAACCAACTTCTTTTTGTAGGGAGGGTTAAACTGGAAAGGGCAGGTGAGATGACTTAGGTTTGTGTGAATTCCTTCTATCCCTGAGGCTCTGGCCATATACTGGAAACCTGGCAGCAGGGAATGGCTAATTACTTGGGATTCTTAGATTTTGGTCTCTGGAAACGAATGTTAAGTGCGTGCTATCGCCAGATCACTTCTGGGGCCCCCGTCCTCCCAGACACACTTGCATTTCTCTCTCTCTGGTACGGGTGGACAGACTCGTCTAGCCAGCAGGACCGAATGTTAGCTCTGCATTTCAGCACCTCAGACCCTTCCTGTCAGAACTTCAGCCTTAGCCCAACCATTGAACTAGGTGGTTCTTCTGGTGGCTTTTGACCTATTTCCTTTCATATTAATTCCTTAAAAATTCATGCATTTCTGAAACCAGCAGGCAAGGGGACCATCTGTGAGGAGGAGGGCAGTGCTCTGAAAGGCAAAGGCCCATCTACTGTGAATAAGCTCGTCACCTTCATATGCTGTTTAAAAGGCCTGGAGAATGTGGAAATGACTCACCTCATCAGTGCCAAGTCCAGGGAACACTCTGCCCTGTGGGTACCAACTCTGGATCCTCTAGGGGCCACACCGAGCTGGAAGTGCCAGCAATGCAGGCCCCTGGCAGCACCCCCCTCCGTCTGCCAGGAACAGCGTGACCGGCTCTGCTGAAAAGATCTTGACAGCACCAGCAGAATGGCTCAAGCAGAAGGTTCAGAACCCAACTGCTTGGATGTGGGAAGTGGTTAGAGGTGTTCTCAGACCTCAGAGAGGAAGGAGAGATTCCCCCACCACCCCCAAGCTAGACAGAGGGAGAAAGGGACTGGTCAGCCCCACCAAGTTTCCCGTTTACACGCTGCACTACGTTCCTGGCCCGTGTGGCCCATGTCCCTTGACTTGAAAAGCTCGCATGTGTGTAAGCTCACCTAGACAAGGATCTCCAAGACCGGGACATTGCCCATTTCCCAGGCCCTTCTAGGTGGCCCAGGGAGCAGTTTCATTCAGCTTCTGAAAGGAGTCAGAGCCAAGATCTGTTTGCCTTCTGCAGCTGCTGGGCTTGGTTTTGGTTCCAGAGGGAGATCAAATACTTTGGACACCTCAGGAGGATTGGACCAGGCTATGAAAGCAGAAGCTCCCTGGGTGGTTTCTGTGCAGCTTTACCAGGTGTCTGTATAGAGCCACCCCAGCAGGGTGGTGGGATGATCAAGCGAGTACATGGTGAGCCTGGCTCGGGAGCAGAGCACACGGTGTGCCTGGCTCGGGAGCAGAGGTGCACCAGTGGGGCAAACAAGCCAGCATTGGGAGAACCGGGAGTGTTTTCCTTCAGGGAGAAGGTCTGGCCCATTTCATGAAAACCTGGAAAGTAACTTTTCCCTAAATTCATGGTACTGTGGAACAGGAAAGGGAAAAGAGTCAACCAGGAGACCGGAGTTCTGGCTTTACACTGTTGTGTGGCCTTGAATAAGCCACTGACCACCCCTGAATTACATGCTAAAGGAATCCCCACTCTGAGCTCCGAACCCTCTGTTTTAGGCATCATTTGGCTTTACTGCCACAAGGACACTGTACTCTACCTTTTAGAAGCCTGTTTCTCCCCCACCTCCCCCCAATCTGGGTTATTTTGTAGGTGATGTAGGTCTGAATGAATTCCTCCCAAGTGAATCTGTAAGCTTAGGTAATATGGTGGTTTTCTCCCTCTTCTCTTGTACAGAATCTGGCAAATTGTGCCTCTTCCTGGAATCCTGTTCTACCTTCACAGGGACAGGCCGGAAGAAATGTACAGAAACATCTGTGCAACCCTGGCTTCCTCTCCCGAGCTTACTTGCTTTGGGCAGAAGTGGCTTTAGCTTCATCTCGCTTTCACAAGGACCCACTTGTCTCTAGAGGTTTAAAAACACTTCAGCTTGTAAGATACTACATTTTTGCTGAACTTGAGAAGACAATGAAAGGTATTTTCCCCAAATTCCTATGAGACACTGAGCCGTTCTGAATTCTCCCAGAGGGAAGTTTCTTTAAAGGCCACTGGATTCTCGGACCAGTCATGGGATTACTTTTCCACTTGGGCAGGCAAAAGCTGTGGCATTATTATAATACTTCATTGTAAAGTTTTTAGCTTTTAAGATTTACCTTTGAAGCCTTTTCTTTCATCGAGGCAGTGAAGTGTTAGCAGAGGTCACGGTGCAAGTGTAGCTGTTCCGGGGTTCTGTGGAGACACCGAACAGAAGCACCTCAACTCTTCGGGAGGGAAGTCCATTGGGTGATGTCTGTCAGTATTGGGGCCTATTAACTTTGTAAATCTAAAGTAAATTCCTTTCTGCTTTCCCGATTCAGAATTGGTTTGTTTGAAATCCAAGTGACAGGAATCGTCAGTCAGAGATTCCTTAACAGAGCTTGTGCCACAGGCAGGCCCTGTGTGACTCATGGAAAGAAAAATCCTAAGAATAGCATTGAACAGAAATATAGAGACAATCTACAGAAAGAAAGACTTCAAAGGTAACTCGATGCCAATAAAAACGTATCTATCAATAATCACTCTCAATGTGAAAGGCCTAAATGCACCCATAAAACGGCACAGTGTTGCAGATTGGATAAAATGACAGGACCCATCCATATGTTGTCTACAAGAGACCCATTTTGAACCTAAAGATACACCCAGACTGAAAGTAAAGGGATGGAGAAGCATCTTTCATGCAAATGGGCCTCAAAAGAAAGCTGGGGTAGTGATTCTCATATCAGATAAATTAGATTTTAAACTAAAGACTGTAGTCAGAGATACAGAAGGACACTACTTCATTCTTAAAGGGACTATCCACCAAGATGATCTAACAATTTTAAATATCTATGCCCCCAATATGGGAGCAGCCAACTACATAAGAAAACTGTTAATCAAGATAAAGAGTCATATTGATATGAATACATTAATAGTAGGAGATCTTAACATGCCTCTCTCAGAAATAGATCACCGAAGCAGAAAATCAATAAAGAAACAAGAGCATTGAATGACACGCTGGACCAGATGGACCTCATAGATATATACAGAACATCCCACCCTAAAACAACAGAATACTCATTCTTCTCAAGTGCACATGGAACCTTCTCAAGAATAGACTACATACTGGGTCACAAATCAGGACTCAACCGATACCAAAAGACTGAGATTATTCCCTGCATATTCTCAGATCACAATGCTTTGAAACTGGAGCTCAATCACAAGGAAAAGTTCAGAAGGAACTCAAACACCTGGAAGCTAACAGCCACCTTGCTTAAGAATGCTTGGATCAACCAGGAGATCAAAGAAGAACTTCAACAATTCATGGAAACCAACGAGAATGAAGACACATCAGTCCCAAACCTATGGGATACAGCAAAGGCTGTCCTAAGGAGCAAATACATAGCCATCCAAGCCTCCCTCAAAAAAATTGAAAAATTCAGAACACAGCAGCTGTCTCCACACCTTAAAGAGCTGGAGAATCAACAACAAATCAAACCAACTCCACACATAAGAAGGGAAATAATCAAGATTAGAGCAGAGATCAATGAGGTAGAAACCAGAGATACAGTAGAACGTATCAATGAAACTAGAAGCTGGTTTTTTGAAAGAATCAATAAGATCAATAAACCATTGGCCACACTAATCCAAAAGAAAAGAGAGAAAGCCCAAATTCATAAAATTATGAATGAAAAGGGAGAGATCACAACTAACACCAAGGAAGTAGAAACAATCATCAGAAGTTGTTATCAACAGTTATATGCCAATAAGCTAAGCAACCTAGATGAAATGGATGCATCCCTGGAAAACTATAAACTCCCAAAATTGAACCAGGAAGAAATTGACAACCAGAATAGACCGATATCTAGTAACGAGATTGAAGCAGTGATCAAAAACCTCCCAAAAAACAAGAGCCTGACGGATTGCCTGGGAAATTCTACCAAACTTTCAAAGAAGAAATAACACCTATACTCCTGAAGCTGTTTCAAAAAATTGAAGCAGAAGGAAAACTTCCAGACTCTTTCTATGAAGCCAGCATTACCCTGATCCCCAAACCAGGCAAAGACCCTACCAAAAAGGAGAATTTCAGACCAATACCACTGATGAATATGGATGCTAAGATTCTCAACAAGATCCTAGCAAACAGGATCCAACAGCACATTAAAAAGATTATCCACCATGACCAGGTGGGATTCATCCCTGGGCTACAAGGATGGCTCAACATTCGCAAATCAATCAATGTGATAGAACAAATTAATAAGAGAAGAGAGAAGAACCACATGGTCCTCTCAATCAATGCAGAAAAAGCATTTGACAAAATCCAGCATGTGTTCCTGATTAAAACGCTTCAAAGTATAGGGATAGGCTTTCTGCTGATGTGACTGTCTCCCCATATCCAGTCTCAGCACACTGGTCTCCTTCCTTATCTCCCCTCCACGGCTTCTCATTTGTCACAGCTACATGAGTAATGGTAGAGATGCTACCTGCAGAATCTTGATGCAAGAAAGTTCTGCTGTGAAGAAATAAAAAATAGCTGGCGGAGGAGTCAAGATGGCGGAGAAGTAGCAGACTGAGACTGCTTCAGCTAGCCGGAGATCAGCTAGATAGCTTATCTAAAGATTGCAAACACCTGAAAATCCATCGGCAGATCGAAGAGAAGAAGAACAGCAATTCTGGAAACAGAAAAACAACCACTTTCTGAAAGGTAGGACCGGCGGAGAAGTGAATCCAAAGCGACGGGAAGATAGACCCCGGGGGGAGGGGCCGGCTCCCGGCAAGCGGCGGAGCAACGGCGCACAAAATCAGGACTTTTAAAAGTCTGTTCCGCTGAGGGACATCGCTCCAGAGGCTAAACCGGGGCGAAGCCCACGCGGGTTCAGCGTGGCCTCAGGTCCCGCAGGGTCACAGAAGGATCAGGGGTGTCTGAGTGTCGCAGAGCTTGCGGGTATTGGAACGGGAAAGCCGGCTACAGAGACAGAGCCGACAGTAAGCTCACAGCTCGGTGTTACCTTGAACTGGTCGCAGGCTCGGAGAGCTCGGAGCGCGGCCGGAGGTCAGGCAGACGGGAGTAACTGGGCGCTGTTCTCTGAGGGCGCACTGAGGAGTGCGGCCCTGGGCTCTCGGCTCCTCCGGGCCGGAGACCAGGAGGCCGCCATTTGTATTCCCGTCCTCCAGAACTCTACGGAAAGCGCTCAGGGAACAAAAGCTCCTGAAAGCAAACCCGAGCGGATTACTCACCCCGGCCCCGGGTAAGGGCGGTGTAATTCCGCCTGAGGCAAAGACACTTGAGAATCACTACACCAGGCCCCTCCCCCAGAAGATCAACAAGAAATCCAGCCAAGACCAAGTTCACCTACCAAGGAGTGCGGTTTCAATACCAAGGAGAGCAGCAGAATTCCAGAGGAGGAGAAAGCCAAGCACGGAACTCATGGCTTTTTCCCTGTGATTTTTTTTTTAGTCTTGCAGTTAATTCAATTTTTTCTTTTTCATTTTTTTGTTTTTTTCTTTTCTCGCCTTCGGGTAAATTTTTTTTTTTTAACTGTTACCTTTTTCTTTTTTAACGATTTTTTACTAGTTTATCTAGTATATATATTTTTTCATTTTTACATTTTTCTCAGGTGTTTTCCTTTTTTTTTTAATTCTTTTCTTTTCTTTTTTCTTTTTTTTTTCTTTCTTTTTTCTTTTTTTTTCTTTCTTCCTTTTTGAACCTCTTTTTATCCCCTTTCTCCCCCCTCACGATTTTGGATCTCTTCTAATTTGGTTAAAGCATTTTTTCCTGGGGTTGTTGCCACCCTTTTAGTATTTTACTTGCCCCTTCATATACTCTTATCTGGACAAAATGACAAGACGGAAAAATTCAACACAAAAAAAAAGAACAAGAGGCAGTACCGAAGGCTAGGGACCTAATCAATACAGACATTGGTAATATGTCAGATCTAGAGTTCAGAATGACAATTCTCAAGGTTCTAGCCGGGCTTGAAAAAGGCATGGAAGATATTAGAGAAACCCTCTCGAGAGATATAAAAGCCCTTTCTGGAGAAATAAAAGAACTAAAATCTAACCAAGTTGAAATCAAAAAAGCTATTAATGAAGTGCAATCAAAAATGGAGGCTCTCACTGCTAGGATAAATGAGGCAGAAGAAAGAATTAGTGATATAGAAGACCAAATGACAGAGAATAAAGAAGCTGAGCAAAAGAGGGACAAACAGCTACTGGACCACGAGGGGAGAATTCGAGAGATAAGTGACACCATAAGACGAAACAATATTAGAATAATTGGGATTCCAGAAGAAGAAGAAAGAGAGAGGGGAGCAGAAGGTATACTGGAGAGAATTATTGGGGAGAATTTCCCCAATATGGCAAAGGGAACGAGCATCAAAATTCAGGAGGTTCAGAGAACGCCCCTCAAAATCAATAGGAATAGGCCCACACCCCGTCACCTAATAGTAAAATTTACAAGTCTCAGTGACAAAGAGAAAATCCTGAAAGCAGCCCGGGAAAAGAAGTCTGTAACATACAATGGTAAAAATATTAGATTGGCAGCTGACTTATCCACAGAGACCTGGCAGGCCAGAAAGAGCTGGCATGATATTTTCAGAGCACTAAACGAGAAGAACATGCAGCCAAGAATACTATATCCAGCTAGGCTATCATTGAAAATAGAAGGAGAGATTAAAAGCTTCCAGGACAAACAAAAACTGAAAGAATTTGCAAATACCAAACCAGCTCTACAGGAAATATTGAAAGGGGTCCTCTAAGCAAAGAGAGAGCCTACAAGTGGTAGATCAGAAAGGAACAGAGACCATATACAGTAACAGTCAACTTACAGGCAATACAATGGCACTAAATTCATATCTCTCAATAGTTACCCTGAATGTTAATGGGCTAAATGCCCCTGTCAAAAGACACAGGGTATCAGAATGGATAAAAAAACAAAACCCATCTATATGTTGCCTCCAAGAAACTCATTTTAAGCCCGAAGACACCTCCAGATTTAAAGTGAGGGGGTGGAAAAGAATTTACCATGCTAATGGACATCAGAAGAAAGCAGGAGTGGCAATCCTTATATCAGATCAATTAGATTTTAAGCCAAAGACTATAATAAGAGATGAGGAAGGACACTATATCATACTCAAAGGGTCTGTCCAACAAGAAGATTTAACAATTTTAAATATCTATGCCCCCAACGTGGGAGCAGCCAACTATATAAACCAATTAATAACAAA
The DNA here is from genome assembly GCF_009829155.1 of Mustela erminea. Classification (NCBI taxonomy): domain Eukaryota; kingdom Metazoa; phylum Chordata; class Mammalia; order Carnivora; family Mustelidae; genus Mustela; species Mustela erminea. Next base: position 85,296,500 of record NC_045635.1, read on the forward strand.
ATCAAAGAAACACATCAACAATAATACAATAATAGTAGGGGACTTTAACACTCCCCTCACTGAAATGGACAGATCATCCAAGCAAAAGATCAGCAAGGAAATAAAGGCCTTAAACGACACACTGGACCAGATGGACATCACAGATATATTCAGAATATTTCATCCCAAAGCAACAGAATACACATTCTTCTCTAGTGCACATGGAACATTCTCCAGAATAGATCACATCCTCGGTCCTAAATCAGGACTCAACCGGTATCAAAAGATTGGGATCATTCCCTGCATATTTTCAGACCACAATGCTCTAAAGCTAGAACTCAACCACAAAAGGAAGTTTGGAAAGAACCCAAATACATGGAGACTAAACAGCATCCTTCTAAAGAATGAATGGGTCAACCGGGAAATTAAAGAAGAATTGAAAAAAATCATGGAAACAAATGATAATGAAAATACAACGGTTCAAAATCTGTGGGACACAACAAAGGCAGTCCTGAGAGGAAAATATATAGCGGTACAAGCCTTTCTCAAGAAACAAGAAAGGTCTCAGGTACACAACCTAACCCTACACTTAAAGGAGCTGGAGAAAGAACAAGAAAGAAACCCTAAGCCCAGCAGGAGAAGAGAAATCATAAAGATCAGAGCAGAAATCAATGAAATAGAAACCAAAAAAACAATAGAACAAATCAACGAAACTAGGAGCTGGTTCTTTGAAAGAATTAATAAAATTGATAAACCCCTGGCCCGACTCATCAAAAAGAAAAGAGAAAGGACCCAAATAAATAAAATCATGAATGAAAGAGGAGAGATCACAACTAACACCAAAGAAATACAAACTATTATAAGAACATACTATGAGCAACTCTACGCCAATAAATTTGACAATCTGGAAGAAATGGATGCATTCATAGAAACATATAAACTACCACAACTGAACCAGGAAGAAATAGAAAGCCTGAACAGACCCATAACCAGTAAGGAGATTGAAACAGTCATTAAAAATCTCCAAACAAACAAAAGCCCAGGGCCAGACGGCTTCCCGGGGGAATTCTACCAAACATTTAAAGAAGAACTAATTCCTATTCTCCTGAAACTGTTCCAAAAAATAGAAATGGAAGGAAAACTTCCAAACTCATTTTATGAGGCCAGCATCACCTTGATCCTAAAACCAGACAAGGATCCCACCAAAAAAGAGAGCTATAGACCGATATCCTTGATGAACACAGATGCGAAAATACTCAACAAAATACTAGCCAATAGGATTCAACAGTACATTAAAAAGATTATTCACCACGACCAAGTGGGATTTATTCCAGGGCTGCAAGGTTGGTTCAACATCCGCAAATCAGTCAATGTGATACAACACATCAATAAAAGAAAGAACAAGAACCATATGATACTCTCAATAGATGCTGAAAAAACATTTGACAAAGTACAGCATCCCTTCCTGATCAAAACTCTTCAAAGTGTAGGGATAGAGGGCACATACCTCAATATCATCAAAGCCATCTATGAAAAACCCACCGCAAATATCATTCTCAATGGAGAAAAACTGAAAGCTTTCCCGCTAAGGTCAGGAACACGGCAGGGATGTCCATTATCACCACTGCTATTCAACATAGTACTAGAGGTCCTAGCCTCAGCAATCAGACAACAAAAGGAAATTAAAGGCATCCAAATCGGCAAAGAAGAAGTCAAATTATCACTCTTCGCAGATGATATGATACTATATGTGGAAAACCCAAAAGACTCCACTCCAAAACTGCTAGAACTTATACAGGAATTCAGTAAAGTGTCAGGATATAAAATCAATGCACAGAAATCAGTTGCATTTCTCTACACCAACAGCAAGACAGAAGAAAGAGAAATTAAGGAGTCAATCCCGTTTACAATTGCACCCAAAACCATAAGATACCTAGGAATAAACCTAACCAAAGAGACACAGAATCTATACTCAGAAAACTATAAAGTACTCATGAAAGAAATTGAGGAAGACACAAAGAAATGGAAAAATGTTCCATGCTCCTGGATTGGAAGAATAAATATTGTGAAAATGTCTATGCTACCTAAAGCAATCTACACATTTAATGCAATTCCTATCAAAGTACCATCCATCTTTTTCAAAGAAATGGAACAAATAATGCTAAAATTTATATGGAACCAGAAAAGACCTCGAATAGCCAAAGGGATATTGAAAAAGAAAGCCAACGTTGGTGGCATCACAATTCCGGACTTCAAGCTCTATTACAAAGCTGTCGTCATCAAGACAGCATGGTACTGGCACAAAAACAGACACATAGATCAATGGAACAGAATAGAGAGCCCAGAAATAGACCCTCAACACTATGGTCAACTAATCTTCGACAAAGCAGGAAAGAATGTCCAATGGCAAAAAGACAGCCTCTTCAATAAATGGTGCTGGGAAAATTGGACAGCCACATGCAGAAAAATGGAATTGGACCATTTCCTTACACCACACACAAAAATAGACTCAAAATGGATGAAGGACCTCAATGTGCGAAAGGAATCCATCAAAATCCTTGAGGAGAACACGGGCAGCAACCTCTTTGACCTCAACCGCAGCAACATCTTCCTAGGAACAACGCAAAAGGCAAGGGAAGCAAGGGCAAAAATGAACTATTGGGATTTCATCAAGATCAAAAGCTTTTGCACAGCAAAGGAAACAGTTAACAAAATCAAAAGACAACTGACAGAATGGGAGAAGATATTTGCAAACGACATATCAGATAAAGGACTAGTGTCCAGAATCTATAAAGAACTTAGCAAACTCAACACCCAAAGAACAAATAATCCAATCAAGAAATGGGCAGAGGACATGAACAGACATTTCTGCAAAGAAGACATCCAGATGGCCAACAGACACATGAAAAAGTGCTCCATATCACTCGGCATCAGGGAAATACAAATCAAAACCACAATTAGATATCACCTCACACCAGTCAGAATGGCTAAAATAAACAAGTCAGGAAATGACAGATGCTGGCGAGGATGCGGAGAAAGGGGAACCCTCCTACACTGTTGGTGGGAATGCAAGCTGGTACAGCCACTCTGGAAAACAGCATGGAGGTTCCTCAAAATGTTGAAAATAGAACTGCCCTATGACCCAGCAATTGCACTATTGGGTATTTACCCTAAGGATACAAACGTAGTGATCCAAAGGGGCACATGCACCCGAATGTTTATAGCAGCAATGTCCACAATAGCCAAACTATGGAAAGAACCTAGATGTCCATCAACAGATGAATGGATCAAGAAGATGTGGTATATATACACAATGGAATACTATGCAGCCATCAAAAGAAATGAAATCTTGCCATTTGCGACAACATGGATGGAACTAGAGCGTATCATGCTTAGCGAAATAAGTCAAGCAGAGAAAGACAACTATCATATGATCTCCCTGATATGAGGAAGTGGTGATGCAACATGGGGGCTTAAGTGGGTAGGAGAAGAATCAATGAAACAAGATGGGATTGGGAGGGAGACAAACCATAAGTGACTTTTAATCTCACAAAACAAACTGAGGGTTGCTGGGGGGAGGGGGTTGGGGAGAAGGGGGTGGGATTATGGACATTGGGGAGGGTATGTGCTTTGGTGAGTGCTGTGAAGTGTGTAAACCTGGTGATTCACAGACCTGTACCCCTGGGGATAGAGTATTACGCCTCCATCAGAAAGGATGAATACCCAACTTTTGTAGCATCATGGACGGGACTGGAAGAGATTATGCTGAGTGAAATAAGTCAAGCAGAGAGAGTCAACTATCATATGGTTTCACTTATTTGTGGAGCATAACAAATAGCATGGAGGACATGGGGACTTAGAGTGGAGAAGGGAGTTGGGGGAAATTGGAAGGGGAGGTGAACCATGAGAGACTATGGACTCTGAAAAACAATCTGAGGGTTTTGAAGGGACGGGGGGTGGGAGGTTGGGGTACCAGGTGGTGGGTATTATAGAGGGCACGGATTGCATGGAGCACGGGGTGTGGTGCAAAAATAATGAATACTGTTATGCTGGAAATAAAAATAAATAAAAAAAAAAAAAAACAAAGTATAGGGATAGAGGGAACATTCCTGAACTTCATCAAATCGATCTATGAAAGACTCACAGCAAATATCATCCTCAATGGGAAAAAGCTTGCAACCTTCCCATTGAGATCAGGAACAAGACAAGGATGCCCACTTTCACCACTCTTGTTCAACATAGTATTAGAAGTCCTAGCAACAGCAATCAGACAACAAAGAGAAATAAATGTATCCAAATTGACAATGAAGAAGTCAAACTCTCTCTTCACAGATGACATGATTCTTTATATGGAAAACCCAAAAGACTCCACCCCCAAACTACTAGAACTCATACAGCAACAGCAATTCAGCAACGTGGCAGGATACAAAGTCAATGTACAGAAATCAGTGGCTTTCTTATACACTAACAATGAAAATACAGAAAGGGAAATTAGAGAATCCATTCCATTTACTATAGCACCAAGAACCATAAGATACCTGGAAATAAACCTAACCAAAGAGGTAAAGGATCTGTACTCCAAGAACTACAGAGCACTCATGAACAAAATTGAAGAAGACACAAAATCATGGAAGACCATTCCATGCTCTTGGATCAGAAGAATAAACATTGTTAAAATGTCTATACTGCCTAGAGCAATCTATACTTTTAATGCCATTCCAATCAAAATTCCACCGGCATTCTTCAAAGAGCTGGAGCAAATAGTCCAAAAATTTGTATGGAATCAGAAGAGACCCCAAATCGCTAAGGAAATGTTGAAAAACAAAAATAAAACTGGGGGCATCACGCTACCTGATTTCAAGCTTTACTACAAAGCTGTGATCACCAAGACAGCATGATACTGGCATAAAAACAGACACATAGACCAGTGGAACAGAGTACAGAGCCCAGATATGAACCCTCAACTCTATGGGCAAATAATCTTTGACAAAACAAGGAAAAATATACAGTGGAGGAGGGTATGTGCTTTGGTGAGTGCTGTGAAGTGTGTAAACCTGGTGATTCACAGACCTGTACCCCTGGGGATAAAAATATATGTTTATAAAAAATTAAAAATTAAAAAATATATATATACAGTGGAAAAAAGACAGTCTCTTCAATAAATGGTGCTGGGAAAACTGGGCAGCTATATGTACAAGAATGAAACTCAACCATTCTCTTACACCGTACACAAAGATAAACTGAAAATGGATAAAAGACCTCAATGTGAGACAGGAATCCATCAGAATCCTAGAGGAGAACATAAGCAGTAATCTTTTCGATATCAGCCACAGCAACTTCTTTCAAGATATGTCTCCAAAGGCAAAGGAAACAAAAGCGAAGATGAACTTTTGGGACTTCATCAAAATCAAAAGCCTCTGCACAGCAAAGGAAACAGTCAACAAAACAAAGAGGCAACCCACAGAATGGGAGTAGGTATTTGCAAATGACAGTACAGACAAAAGGTTGATATCCAGGATCTATAAAGAACTCCTCAAACTCAACACACAAAACAGGCAATCATATCAAAAAAAATGGGCAGAAGATATGAACAGACACTTCTCCAATGAAGACATAAAAATGGCTATCAGACACATTAAAAAATGTTCATCACCACTAGCCCTCAGGGAGATTCAAATGAAAACCACATTGAGATATCACCTTACACCAGTTAGAATGGCCAAAATTAGCAAGACAGGAAACAACATGTGTTGGAGGGGATGTGGAGAAAGGGCAACCCTCTTACACTGTTGGTGGGAATGCAAGTTGGTACAGCCTCTTTGGAGAACAGTGTGGAGATTCCTCAAGAAATTAAAAATAGAACTTCCCTATGACTCTGCCATTGCACTCTTGGGTATTTACCCAAAGATACAGATGTAGTGAAAAGAAGGGCCATCTGTACCCCAATGTTTATAGCAGCAATGGGTCACCAAACTGTGGAAAGAACCAAGATGCCCTTCAACAGACGAATGGATAAGGAAAATATGGTCCATATACACTATGGAGTATTATGCCTCCATCAGAAAGGACTAATACCCAACATTTGTAGCAATGTGGACGGGACTGGAAGAGATTATGCTGAGTGAAATAAGTCAAGCAGAGTCAATTATCATATGGTTTCACTTATTTGTGGAGCATAACAAATATCATGGAGGACATGGGGAGTTAGAGAGGAGAAGGGAGTTGGGGGAAATTGGAAGGGGAGGTGAACCATGAGAGACTATGGGCTCTGGAAAACAATCTGAGGGGTTTGAAGTGGCGGGGGGCGGTGGGAGGTTGGGGTACCAGGTGGTGGGTATTATAGAGGGCACGGATTTCATGGAGCACTGGGTGTGGTGCAAAAATAATGAATACTGTTATGCTGAAAATAAATAAATTTTTTTAAAAAAGCAATCTACTTGAAAAACTCCCTTTGATTTAGGGGAGATAATCCCTCTCTCCTAATAAAATCTTCACATGGTAAGATGAGGTCCACCAATATAGAGAGCTAACTCCTTTACTCAAAATCTACACATTTAATATAAAAAATTAAAAATTTAAAAAAAAATCTACACATTTGAGTGTAAGTCTCATCCAACAACACTCTCACAGAAATATCCAGAATAATGTTTGATCAAATATCTGGGTGCTGTGGCCCTGACAAAAAGATGTATATAATTTATCATCACAATATTCACTTGCCATGACTTTAGATATGATTGCCAGTATACTACATCTAGGGATTAAAATGACCTACAGAAAATTCTATAGGTCATCTTCAGAAAACCACTCATTAGTATGTGATTGTTTAGTAGCTTTCATCTTTGTGTGGTTAGAATTGAATTAGGGATTTTTCTTGTTTATTCTTAAACAAATGCACCTTAATGAATTCCTAGATTTTTTTGGTAGTAAGAAAGATTGAGAGAGCACGCATGTGTGTGTGTGTGTGTGTGTGTGTGTGTGTGTGTGTGTGTGTGTATTGGTGAAAGTAGCTCTTGTGAGGAATATGTGAGGTAATTTACTGTGGGTTATATCTATCATCCTCAGTTCCAAGCACATATTAGAAGACAAGTCAGGATGGTTGCTGTTTGCTTTCTCTCAGCTTTCCTTTGCCAGTATGGTTACCATGGTGACTCAGTGACTGCTGTGAAACTTGTTACAAACTGAAAATCCATTTATGATTCTTGCCTTACTCACCCATCTTTCTGATAGCTGTTAAGTGTTGCTTTTATAACACCATCATTCCTTCTGGATTTAAAAATTGACATTCAAATGTTGAATAGAGCTTTTCACTTCTCCCCTATCATTTACTTACTTATTCGTGTATTATTTTATTGGTATGATGCTTGGCTTCCTTTTTTGCTCAAATATTTACCATCTGACATTATACTTATGTATTTTGATGTTTGAATTATAACAGACAAGTGGTATACACCCACACACACAATATTCATTTGCCCTGACTTTAGATATGATTGGCACTATACTAAATCCAGAGATGAAAATGACCTACAGAAAATTCTACAGGTCATCTTCAGAAAACCAGTCACTAATATGTAGTAGTTTAGGAGACAAGTCAGGATGGTTGCTGCTTGTTTTATCTCAGCTTTCCTTGGCCAGCATGGTTACCATGGTGACTCAGTGACTAATTTGGGACTTGGTACAGACTGAAAACCCATTTATGATACTTGCCTGAATCACTCATTACTCTGATAATTGTTAAGTGTTTCTTTTTTATAATGGTGTCATCATTCCTTCTAGATTTATTCATTGGCATTCATGTTGGGTAGAGATTTTGCTTTCTTCCATATCATTTATCTATTTTTTCTTGTATTTCCTTTTTTAAAGTTTTTATTTAAATTCCAGCTAGTTAATATACAGTGTAATGTTAGTTTAAGGTGTACAACATAGTGATTCAACACTTCCATACAACACCTGATGCTTATCACAAGTGCATTCCTTAATCCCCATCACCTATTTCACCCATCCCCTACCCACCTCCCCTCTGGCAACCTACGGTTTGTTCTCTGTAGTTAAGAGTCTGTTTCTTGGTTTGCCTCTCGCCTTTTTCCCTTTGCTCATTTGTTTTGCTTCTTAAATTCTATGTATTTCTTTTATTAGTATGACTCATGGATTCCTACTGTGCTCAAATAGTTATCATCTGACACTATGATTATGTATTTTGATATTCAAATTGTTGCAGGATTAGCCAGTATTAGCCCCTTCAAATTGGCTTCCATTAGCATCCATTGTCACCTCCCTAAAATTGTTTGAGCGTGTACTTTCCTCTGTGAGCCCGAGTATCCCTGAAACTGTATGAAGAAAGCAATGTTGTGAGCTTCAGAACAATGCTTTGAGTATATAAAAGAAAAAAGTCTGAAAATAGAAAATTACATTGTGTGGCATCTAGAAAGCCCTCAAACTGTTAGTTGACCATTCTAACTTTGCTTCCTTAATTCTGTCAATGTGATGATTCCTCTGACATGAACATCATAGCATAACTACCAGAGAGAATACTTGGACATGGAAAAGGAAGCAGTGATGAGCCCCCATCTCCATGATGTGAGAGCTTCGGTGTCACTGCTGTGTGTGGGAGGGGGTTGTGGGATGGAGCTGGGGAAGAGGCACAGCATCACTGCACAGCTTCCAGTGACCTGAGTGGGGACAAGCAAGCACATGCTGACCCTTTTCCCCTGTGTTTCATGTGTTTTTCCTTCCTCTTACTTTTTTCTCTGTTCCACATGCTGTATGATCTTCTGACTGTCCCTTGTAGTAGAACAGCAGAGAAGATGTGCACCCAAAGCCTCAGAAATGAGCCAGTAGAAAACCAAGCGTGATGTTCAGTGTGTTAGACATTTTCATCAAGTAAGAGTGAAGAAATCAGGGTCCCATCGTGTAAGTCACTTCCCTTTTTCCAGTGGGGATACAAAGGGCTAACAACACCCAGTTCTCTAACAACACAGGGATATCATGGAGTTTAGTATGAATCCACATAGGAAAGCAATCTTTGGTCATAGTGGAGAGGTTAGAACATGAGACTTCTTGATTAATGATATTAACAGAGACATCCCACATATCACAGAACTCTGCATGATAGACATCAAATTAAGAGTGCACAAACTACAGATGCTTAGATCAGGAGTTTTCCAAGTGTGGTCCTAGGAACACTTCATCAAAATTACTAGGGAGTGCTTCTTAAAACTGCAGCTACATGGTCCACATTAAGTCTGCTGTACCCAAAGCTGGGAGGTTCAGTAGGAGGTATTCACATTTTGAATGATTTCTCCTGTGTATGGTGGTATCCATGCAAGTTTGAAAATCACTGCTGTGAATTTGCAATGAGGTCTTCTTACTATTTTGAATCATGTAATGTCTTATTTTTGTGTCAATTTGTCCTGCAACTGAACTTTAAGTATCTATGTCTATTCCCAGTAGATCAAAAAGGAATTAATCTTTTCTCTTCAGTCATACTCATTTACTGTTTGATTTTGGAGGGATTTAAGTAATTTCCTGAGGGTCCCATAACAAAGTACTACAAACTAGGTGACTTAAATAATAGAAATGTATTGTCTCACATTTCTGAAGTCTTGAAGCCTCAAATCAAGGTGTTTCCAGGGACATCCTCTCTCAGAATATTATTGGAGTATCTATACATAATTCTCCCTAACTTCTGGTGGTTGTCTGGCAATGTTTACATTTCTTGGCTTGCAGATGTTTGAATCCAATATCTGCCTTCATTGTCACAAGCCATTATACCCTGTTCTGATTTCACATGACTGTCTTCTTATAAAGACAGGAGTCACATTGGTTTAGGGACACACCCTACTTCAGTATGACCTTATCTTAATTCATTACATCTGCAGTAATAACTCTCCAAATAAGGTTTCTGATGTAATGAAGGATAAAACTTCAAGATATCTTCTTTGCAGTGGTACAGTTCAACCTATAGCAGTCACTGAACTAGTTCCTGGGGACCCAACACAGTGAACAAGACAAGGCAATATCCATGGCACTTTGTTTCTAACATGGGAAAACTGGCAGTAAGCATGTAAGCAAATCAGTACTCATGATAACTGTATATAAAAATGAGTGCTTTAAAGTAAGTGAATCCACTGAGTAGAAAATAATGGAGATGAGATTATTTTAGTTTCAGAGAGAGAGAGAGAAAGCACAACTGGGGGGAGCGGCAGAGGGAAAGAGAGAGATGCAAACTCCCTGCTAAGTGCAGAGCCCAACATGGAGCTCAGTCTCCAGACCCTGAGCTCATAACCTGAGCCAAAACCAAGAGTTGGGTGTTTAACTGACTGAGCCACCCAGGTGCCCCAGAATGGGACTATTATATGTGGGATTGTCAGTGAAGCTCTTTCTCAGGAAGTAACATTTCAGCTGAGTTCTGAAGATCAAGAGGAAACCAGGTCTGGGATGGCCTTTGGTTTGTTATGAGGCTTGACATCATTTTTTCCAGGAACAGACTGGAGTCCAGCAGACAACGTGCAGATGGTAGGAGCTGAGGTCAAAAAGTCAGACAGGAACCACATCATTCTGGAGATATTCTGAGGTTGGAGAGTTGCATTATGAGAGTGACATGATCTCATTCATGTGCTCAGAAGATGACTCTGGCCACTGTTTGGAGAATAGAATGGACAGGGACAAGATGGCTGCAGGAATGACCATTAGGAGAATCTTGCAGAAATCAAGGGAGGGATAAGAGTTGATTGCCCCAGTGCTGCAACAGTGTGCAGGGGACAGAAATGACCCTGGACTGAGTGTGATGTAGGTAGGACAAGCAAGAACTGCAGTGATGGATGGTAGTGGTTTGTGATAATGAAGTGAAACCAGGATGAGCCCTTGGCCTTTTCCTTAGTCAGGTGCAGATATGGTGGTTTTGTTTCCCAAGATCTGCTGTTTTAAGTGTCTTTGAGATGTTCTGATGAGAATTAGTTAAGATTAAATGGTGGTTGCTGTGATAGTGATTGAAATATCCATCAGTTGGCAGCAGAAAGATGGTTGTAGAGTAGAAGACCCTAGGCTCTCCTGGTCCCACAAAAATAACAATATAACTATCAAATTATCATAACACTCCAGAAATTGTTTTGAAAACTGAAAGAACTAACTCCACAACTAAACAGAGAAAAGAAACAACAACCAAGAAGGTAGGAAGTGTGGAGGTGTGATTTAAGGGAGAAATGTATCATGGCTGCTAAGGAAGAAAGGAAGCTGTGATCACAGAGAAGAGTGAAAGAGAGAGGAGCACATGGGGAATGGACAAGGAGAAAATTAACCCAAAGCCTTTGGCTTGGAAAAGGAGAGGGGTTGAATTTCATGAGTTCTTGCAATGAGTGGCCTTAAAGACTAGAGTTCTAAAGGTCAGGAGACTTGACTGGGCTAGAGCCTAGAGGAGACTGCACTGCTCCTGGAGAGAATCGAGGGGCAGATACCATGAAAACAGCAATCTGAAGAGCACCTGGGGCACGCAAAGGGGGAGATTACTCACTCTTCATGGAGTGCATCCCTGATAGGGAATATCCAATAGAAAAAAGACAGTCTCTTCAACAAATGGTGTTGGGAAAACTTGACAGCAACCTGCAGAAGAATGGAATTGTCCTGCCTTCTTACACCATGCATACTTCCATACTGTTTTCCAGCTTGCATTTCCACCAACAGTGTAAGAGTGTTCCCTTTTCTCCACATCCTCACCAACATCTATTGTTTCCTGAAGTTAATTTTAGCCATTCTGACAGAGGTGAGGCTGTATCTCATTGTGGTTTTGATTTGTATTTCCCAGATGATTAGTGATGTTGAATGTATTTTCATGTGTCTGTTAGCCATTTGTATGTCTTCTTTGGAGAAATATCTGTTCATGTCTTTTGCCTATTTTTTTTCTTTTGCCTATTTTTAAGTAGATTATCTGGGGGATTTTGGTGTTGAGTTGTAAAAGTTCTTTATATATTTTGGGTACTAAGTCTTTATCAGATATGTCATTTGCAAATATCTTCTACCATTGCATAGGTTACCTTCTAGTTTTGTTGAATGTTTCCTTTGCCTTGCAGAAGCTATTTATTTTTATCAAGTCCCAATAGTTCACTTTTGCTTTTGTTTCCCTGCCTTTGGAGATGTGTCTTGAAAGAAGGTGTTGTGGCCGAGGTCAAAGAGGTTCCTGCTTATATTCTCCTCTAGAATTTTGATGAATTACTATGTCCCATTTAGGTCTTTCATCCATTTTGAGTCCATTTTTGTGCATGGTGTAAGGAAATGATCCACTTTCATTCTTCTTAATATGGCTGTCCAATTTTCACTGTTTGGTGAAGAGACTGTCCTTTTTCCATTGGATCTTCTTTCTTGCTTTTGCAAAGATTACTTGAGTAATTAATGGACCCAAAGTTAAGGGTCTGTTTCTGGGTTCTCTATTCTGTTCCATTGATCTATGTGTCTGGTTTTGTGTCAGTACCATACTCTTTTGATGATTACAGCTTTGTAATATAGCTTGAAGTCTGACATTGTGGTCAGACTTTGGTTTTCTTTTCCAACATTCCTCTGGCTACTTGGGGTCTTTTCTTATTCCATACAAATTTTAGGATTATTTGTTCCAGCTCTGTAAAAAAGATGTTGATGGTATTTTGATAAGGGTTGTACTGAATGTGTAGATTGCTCTGGAAGCATAGATGTTTTAAACATATTTATTCTTCCAATCCATGAGCATAGAATGTGTTTCCATTTTTTTGTGTATTCCTCAATTTCCTTCATGAGTATTCTATAATTTTTAGAGTACAGATTCTTTAGCTCTTGGGTTAGTTTTATTCCTAGATATCTTATGGTTCTTGGTGCAATTATAAATGGGATCAATTCCTTAATTTCTCTTTCTTCTGCATCATTGTTAGTTTATAGAAATGCAAGTCATTTCTGTGCATCGATTTTGTATCCTGCCACGTTGCTGAATTCCTGTATGAGTTCTAGCAATTTTAGGGTGGAGTCTTTTGGGTTTTCCACATAAAGTTTCATGTCATCTGTGAAAAGTGAGAGTTTGAATTCTTTGCCATTTTGAACGATTTCTATTTTGTTGTTGTTGTTGTTGTATGATTGCTGAGACTAGAACTCTAGTACTATGTTGAACAACATGGTAAGAGTGGACATCCCTGTCATGTTCCTGACCATAGGGGGTAAAGTTCTCAGTTTTTCCCCATTGAGAATGATATTCACTGTGGGTTTTTCATAGATGGCTTTTAAGATATTGAGATATGTTCCCTCTATCCCTATACTGTAAAGAGTTTTAATTAAGAAAGGATGCTGTATTTTGTCAAATATTTTTCTGCATCTTTTGAGAGGATCATATGGTTCTTTCCTTTCTTTTATTAATGTGATGTATCATGTTGCTTGATTTTCAGATTTTAAACAGCACTTGCAGCCCAGGAATGAATCCCACTTCGTCGTGGTGAATAATAATTTTTAATATACTGTTGGATCTTATTGGCTAGTATTTTGGTGAGAATTTTTGCATCTGTGTTCATCAGGGATATTGGTTTGTAATTCTCCTTTTTGGTGGGATCTTTGTCTGGTTTGGGGGTCAAGGTAATGCTGGCCTCATAAAATGAGTTTGGAAGTTTTCCTTCTATTTCTATTTTTTGAAACAGCTTAAGAAGAATAGGTATTTTTTCTTCTTAAATATTTGGTAGAATTCCCCTGGGATGCCATCCAGCCCTGGACTCTTGTTTATTAGGAGATTTTTTATTACTACTTCATTTTACTTGCTGGATATGGGTCTGTTTAGGTTTTCTCTTTCTTTCTGTTAAAGTTTTGGTAATTTATAAGTTTCTAGGAATGCATCAATTTCTCCAAGTTGCCCAATTTTTTGGCATATAGTTGCTCATAATATGTTCTTAAAATTGTATTTCCATGGTGTTCATCATGATCTCTCCTCTTTCGTTCATGATTTTAATTTGGTCCCTTTTCTTATTTTTGATAAGTCTGGTGAGGTGTTTATTGATCTTATTAATTCTTTCAAAGAACCTGCTTCTAGTTTGGTTAATTTGTTCTACTGTTCTTTTGGTTTCCATTTCACTGATTTCTGATCTAATCTTAATTATTTCTCTTCTCCTGTTTGGTTTAGGTTGTTTTTTAAAAAGATTTTTATTTATTTATTTGAGAGAGGGACAGTGAGAGAGAGCATGAGAGGGAAGGTCTTTTTCTTTTGTTTCCATGAATTTTTCAGTTCTTCCTAAATTTCCTGTTTGACCCATTCACTCTTTAGCAGGATGCTCTTTAACCTTCCTCTATTTGTGTTTCTTCCAAATTTCCTCTTGCGATTGAGTTCAAGCGTCAGTGCATTGTGGTCTGAAAACGTGCAGGGAATAATCCCAATATTTTGGTACTGCTTGATAACTTATTTGTGTTCCAGTATGTGGTCTATTCTGGAGACTATTCCACATGCACTCAAAAAGAAGAGCCCTTATAGTGTCCAGGGACTAGCACTTCAGGGAGTGTCCCTGGTGTGTTCTGCATGCATTCTGCTGCTGTGTTTTTTTGGTGTTTATTTGTTTGTTTGCTGCTGTGTTTTTCTTGCTCTTTCAGGCCAGTCATCTGCACAGGCTCTCCTTGCCTGCAGTGGGCAGTATTTGGATCTTGGCCAGAGTGTGGCAAGTTTTTTTTTTTTTCATTTATTTATTTTCAGCATAACAGTATCATTATTTTTTCACCACACCCAATGCTCCATGCAATCCATGCCCTCTATAATACCCACCACCTGGTACCCCGACCTCCCACACCCCCGCCACTTCAAACCCCTCAGATTGTTTTTCAGAGTCCATAGTTTTAACTAGGTATGCTCTTGTCTGCTTGTTAAATGAGACCTGATGTTTCTTCCACTGAAGTTTTGTAGAAATCTTTGGTCAAGAAATGTGGCATATCCAGCATTACTGTTGGTCTTCTGAGCAAAGGGCCCACAGTTCTGGAACTTAGACACATGTGCCCAAGGAAAGCAGTACCAGCAGAGCACAGGGGGTGTAACTTGTAAGCAAGTTAAGCAGGCTTTCTTCTGTGCTAAGCTGTTACTGAAGCTGGTTAATATTGAGGGGCAAGGGAGGGAAATTGTGTCAGTCAGCTCTTTTGTCCCCAGAGGGGAATCTCCATGCTTGCTGCTCTCATGGAAGCACTCTCAGAAGAATGAATAGTCTCCCCACCCCCACCCCCATGGGTCCCAGGCACTTTTCAAATCGCCACTTACATGCTGTCTTGCTTCAAGTTACTTGCCTGCCTGGAGCAGCACATGCACTTGGGCTCTACCAAGTGCCAAGCCTGCTGACTTTTAAAACTCCAAGCTTTAGGGATGTGGTGTGTCAGTGGACTGTGCTGGTGTGCTGGAGGAGGGTCTCGCTACAGTGGGGCTGATGCAGGTTTAACTAAAAAGAGAACTAACACCAGAGCACAGGGGCATGGGACTTGGAGCAAGCAGGCTAGACTGCCAGTGTTGGGTGAGCCATCTTCAGCAGGTGATTTTCATCTACACCAAGGGATGCAGGAGTGAAGTGGAGCCCACTGGCTCTTTTGTCCCCAGAGAGACACTCCTGTCTGTGCACATCCTACCTTCTTCGAGGTGGCTTCTTCTTTCCTTCTAGTTGTGGAGTTTGTTCTGTTAGTCCTCAGGTTGACTTCTTAGCTATTCAGGATGGTTTGATAGCTAGCCAGTTGTGTTCCAGAGATGAGATGAGCCTAGATTCACCTACTATACCACAATTTTTAAGTAATCTCTACACCCAATGTGGGACTCAAACTCACAACCCCAAGATCAAGAGCTGCATAATCTACTGAACTGAGCCAACCAGATGTCCTTAAGCCAGCCAGGTACCCCTGCTTCTGGATTTTTAATCAGAGATAAAGAGTTTCCTCCACCATCAGGTTATAGAGGGATATCACCGGGTGTCCTAAGTCAGGAGAATTTGATATTGAGATCAGGGTTCCAGTTTTGTGCTTAACTTTGAGAACCTGTTTTCTCCTCTATCTCTCCTGTGGCTGTGGGTCCAGACCACCACAACTGGCAGACGAGGTCTTAAATGAAGCAGAAATTCCATGTTACCTCAGATGGACCCCTCAGAGGACTCATTGGGAGGAACAGACCTATTAGGGATAATACAGACACAAGGTCATTTCTGAAATCTACCACACAACCTGGCCATGGACTAAAGAGAAAGTAAAATCTCTAGTTCACACCCATAAGAAAACCAAGACTAAAACCACACGAGTGTTACCTATCTAGGACAGTGGAGGAGAAGGTCGTGGCCTCTTACAGCTATTCAGGAGGATGAGAGGTCTGGATTGCAAATATCCTCAGTTTCGCAATGTACAACCTCTCTCTGTTCAACCCCATTTATTTTGGTTTAGGTGCCAGTTTTGCAGGACTCAGGGTCAAGCTTGGACTAAACCTGCTTGGAATGGAGATCATTTAAGGTCGTATTTCACCAGCCCATGCGGTGGGCACTAACAACCACCTTACCACTAGTGGACATTTCCAGTTATCCAGTCTACATATCAAAAGAGAGAAGATGTGGATACAGATATGGAATTGGATGGATAGTGTCTGGCACAAAGTAGACATCTAATTCACATTTAATAAAAATGAGATATAGATGAAAGTAGAAAATGAAACTATGTATATGTTCTTTCATTCTTTTTATATACACATGAATTTTTCAAGAACATTGGGATCACCCTGTATTTATTGTTTTATAATCTTGTTTGAAGAAAAGATTTTGTTTCTGTGTCTAAAATAATGTCTTTTCATTGGGAAAAAAATGACCTGTAGAAATGAAAATGATGTATCTACATAGATGTGTGTGACCTTGTGGTGAGTCATCTGTAAAATAGGCAGGTTGATACTTATCTCAGAGTTCTGTGAAGAGAAATGAACAAAACAATAAAAACTATCTGAATTCCGATGCTGTAATATTTCAACAAATATGAGTATAGTCACTCCTGTGATTCCTCCCAACAAAAGAAATGACTTAACCATGAATAACTCATAGAGATCATTGGGTTTGATGCAGCAGGAAAGAAAACGTACTCATGTTTATATGCTGGATCAGCTTTGGTGCAGTTTATTTCTTAAATGCTTTACCTGATTATGAGGAGGACGACGAAAATCATCCCCTTGTTATATTTGCGTGTGATTGTGTACAACGTAATAATTTGATATTTATATGTTTATTATGAAATGATGACCACTGTAAGTCTAATTAATGTGCATCACTTTACATAGTTACAGATTTTTGTGTGTTATGAAGACTTTTAAAATCCACTCTCTTATCAACTTCCACATATGCAGTAGCGTATTAACTATAGTCACCATTACTATACATGACATCTTCATGACTTATTTTCTTAAGATTTTATTTATTTGGCAGAGAGAGAGAGAACACAATCAGGGGTGTGGCAGGCAGAGGGAGAAGCAGGTTCCCTGCTGAACAAGGATCCTGATGTGGGACAGGATCCCAGGACCCTGGGATCATGACCTAAGCCAAAGGCAGACACGTAACCAACTGAGCCACCCAGGAGTCCTGTGACTTATTTATTCTATAACTAGAAATTTGTATGTTTTGAACCTTTTCCTCTTTTCACCTACCCCTCAGCCACTAACTTGTGCAGCCACCAAAGTTTTCTTTATATACCCATGTTTGGTTTTCTGTTGGTTTTTTTTAGGTTTCACATATAACTGAGATTATATGGTCTTTTTCTTTCTTTCTCTGTGGGACTTATTTAATTGAACATAATGCCCATAAAATCCATGAATATTATCACAAATAGCAAGATTTCATTTTTTATGGTTCACTAGTATTACATAATATATATATATATATATATATATATACCACAATCTCTTTATCCATTCACCTGTCAATGGACACTTCGGTTGTTTCCACATCTTGGCTATTGTAAATAGTGCTGTAATTAAAATGGGGGTGCATATATCTTTTCAAGTTATTGTTTTTATTTTTATCAGATAAATAAACCCTGAACTAGATTTGTTAGATAATATGGTAGCTCTATTTTTAATTTTTGGAGGAACCCTCATATTATTTTCTGTAGTAACTGTACCAATTTACATATTCACCAACAGTGCACAAGTGTTTCCTTTTCACATCTCACCAACACTTATCTCTTGTCTTTTTCATAATCCCTATTCTAACATATGTAAGATGATATTTCATTGTGTGTTTTCCTGATGGTTAGTGACATTGAGCATCTGTTCAGGTATTGTTGGCCATCTGTATGTCTTTCTTGGAAAAAAATTTTACTCAGATCTACTCTTTTTTAAATAACTGGATTGTTTACTTTTATTACTGAGTTACACGAGTTTAAATATTTTGTTTATTAACCCTTATTGGATATTGTTTTTCAGTTTCTGTGCTCTCGTTCTCCTTCCACTTTGATACTAAAATATCAGCCTCCTACTGATCCCAAAATAGACACAGTATAGAATAACAGAGTGTAAAGATGTGACTGCTATACAATAGACTGAAAAGAGGAAACTTGAGCCTCAGATACCAGATCATTCCTGTCCTATAGTATCATGGGTAGTCACTTCCCCTGCATTGGCTGCAGGCTTACCACAGAAAAATACTGCATATTTCAATGGTTAGAGTGGGGAGAAAACAGAACACATTTAGTTACTCATTTTAGGATCTTTAGCAAATGTTAAGTCTCCAGATATATGAGACCCCCATGTAATGATATGCATTACATGTGTGCACATGGAAAGTATGATGGGAGTGTTGTGAACTGAATTGTGCTCTCACAAAATTTATATATTGAAATCTTCACTCCCAGTACCTCACAATGTGATTTTTTTTTTTTTTTGGAGATGAGGCTTTTAAAAAGAAATTAAGGTGAAATTATCTCCTATGGATGGGCCCTAAACCAATGTAATTGGGTCTTAATAAAGAAGCATAGGTCACAAAAAAAGACAGACCTAGGGATGACCACATAAGGATACAGGGAGCAGGTGTCCATCTGCAAGCCAAGGAAAGAAATCTCGGAAGAAACCAAACCTGCTGACACTGACCTTGATCTTCTAGCTTCCAGAAATGTGAAAAAATAAATTTCTATTGTTTAAACCACTCGGCCTGTCTTATTTTCTTATGAAAGTCCTGGATCTAGCCACCAGATGCCATCACATTTCTCTTCATTTTCATTGTTATCTTTTAATTGAAAGGAGTATGTGTTACAAAAGAGTAAAAAAAAATATCATGAAATGGTTTGTTTACTATAATACCAAATCTGCTGCAACTTCATATGTATATAAAAGCAGTTCCATTTGCTATTGACCCCAAACTTCATCATGTTCATTGATTTATCTCTTCCCTCATCACTGTCAGCTGATGTTCAGTGTGGACTGTACAGAGGGTCTCTACCAGAAAACAGGGCTTTCACCGTCCCATATCCCACCCCTGTACCGGCTGCCTAGACCTTCTCACACACCCCGTTTGTCATCCCCTGTCCATGACACAGGACACAGCTGCCCATATCCTGCTCTGATGGCATATCCTCTCTCAGCCACTTAACCCCTGTTCTGGTATACACTGCCTTCACAAACTGGCCTCTTGATGCCAAGGCATGCCACTGGCTCCTGGAGTTTCATCATCTTCAGGATCTAGAGTATGTTTTCACAATCTTTTTTTTCCATCCAGCCATTTCTTCAGACAGCGTTAGAATCATTCTGTATACATAAAAATCCTGGGGTTTAAAGGAGTTTGTTTGGGTCTTTTGGTTTTGGTTTTGTTTTTCTTTCGCTTCTTGCACACAGTTCTTGGGAGCAGTGTTTAACGACGGTGATACTTTGGTGCCATCTGGTGACAAAAATCTGAACTGCTGCTTGAACAATATGAACAGGAAAATCGGAGGCGGGGTCTGTGACACAAACTCACCAGACGTAGATTTATAGAAGTCAGGGTGGAAAGTGAAAATCTCCTTGAGTAAAGCATATTGGTGAACTCTCCCTGGACATTTTAAATGAAATCATACAATATGTGGTCTTTGCATTTTTGGCCCTTTTCACCAGCTTAACTTTTTTAAGTTTCATCCATATTGTAGCACATGTAAGTACTTCTTTTCTTTTTATTGCCAAATAATATACCGCATTTTTCTTTTTTGACTTTTGAATTGGCGGATATTTAAGCTGTTTCCACTTTTGTCTATTATCAGTAATATGCTATGTGCATTTGTGTACAAGTTTGTTTTTATGTAGACATATGTAGTTGTTTCTTCTGGTTGTGTACCTAGGAGCAGGATTGCTGTGTCATATAATAATTCTGTTGAAATGTTTGAGGAACTGCCAGATTATGGTCATGACCCTGAGAGTGCTGAGGAATGCAGGCATAGTCTGTTACTTCTCTCCTTATTAGATTGTAGCTACGAATTTTAAGGAAAAAAAATGATAGAATTGAGGTGCCCTTCTAATTACCTCATATCAAGAGGACATGATACCCACGAGACATCACTGGATCTCTGGAAACGTTGACCCTCATGGCAGGGTTAAGGCCGTTTTTGTCTACTTTCTCCAATTTACAGTGACTATTACTCAATCACCTACTCTATTTTTTAGAAGTGAAATACAGTCTGCCTTGGGCTCAAGTGCGGGAGATGGAATTAAAGTTCACCTCATAGGGGCATGGTATATACATGTATTATTTGGAATTATTTGAAAAGACAGTTTGTCTCTTATCACCCATTTTTATTAATTCATTTTTTACATTTATATTTATTTATATATTTAGATTCATGCATACTGTTCTGTAGATTTTCTTTTTCATGGATACATACCACAAGAAAGTCTAGCATCAGGGTTTTATTATGCATTAAAGGAATTTTAACCAAACACTCAGAAAACTGCAGAAGATCTTTATCTCCGCCACTATGTATCACCATTGTTGTACCGTCTAAATATGGTATATTAGAAAATACACATAGGCAATATATTTAACCATATAGAGTTTGGAAAAACATTATAATTTCACATGACTTTATTCTGTACTTGGTAATTCCTTGAGAAACAAATAAGCAAACAAAAACAAAGAGATAAGCCAGGTATTCCTGAAATGACAATAAAAAGTTATTGCTAGCGTGAAAAAAAATTTATAAAATCCTTTTCAAGTGAAAAAAAAGTATGAAATATGTCGGAGAACGGGCTTCATTGAAAACCCGTTGTCTACAGCAAAGCCTCCAGTTATGAGACTCTGACTCTACGGAAGATATTTTATAACTCTTTCCTTTTTTTTTTTTTTTTTTGCTTTTTAAAACTATTTCAACATAACTATGCTTACAGAAATACACTCATATTGGCCAATAAAAAGCAATTTAAGTTTAACTTATCCTACACAATTTGGACCAAAGACTCGGTACATGCTTTAAGCTTTTTTTTTTTTTTTAAAAGGATTTGAAATCTGGTTTATTTTTCATCTATTACAAATGTATATAAAAGATCCTCCCATCAAATGCTGCTAAAGCAGGCAGCAAGAACCTTGAGAATTTAAACTTTGGTTTTTCTCAGAAAAATAACACGTATTGCACCATAAAAGTTAATAAAATTGTAATGTTTCAATGCCAGTTTGAAAAGATCAGTTAACTAATGGATGTTGAAAAGGGTGGGGAGAGCCTATGTACACAAGTGAAAATGTAAAAGCTATCTGACTTAGTTAAAATTGCATGTAGATTGCAAGTCTACACAAACCAAGATTCAGATAATTTATTGAATCTGAATTAACACTGTCAGCTCAGTTCATCTGCTGAGGTCAACAAGGAAACTGCATACACCAGTTATTTTTCTGGTTTATGCAAAAAATAAAATTAAGTTTCTTTCCCAGCTTTTTAGTCCAGAGCTGATATTATACTACTAACTTTTATGTAACTCATCACACTATTACAATCCTTGTCTATTCTCAAGAAATTAAATTCTGTTCTGGGGGCAAGGAATTCTTTCTTGTGGAAATGCTTGTTTGTCTTCATTTGAATAATAACTTCAACATTTCTGATCTGTACATGTGACAACGAAGTGGCTGTTGAGCTGGCAAGTATAATTTTCAATGAAGCATGGGGAACATGGTCTTCTTAGATGAGGGATGAAGACTGAGTTGGAAGGGGATGTGAAATGAGCACCTAGAATTCTTAGTATTTTGGTGCAAAGGTGAGAATATATGTAAAAAGGACAGTAATATGGAGATGTTTGATGTTAGAGATGTGGAGAGTGGCCCAGGGTTTTAAAGCATATTTTAAATGATTAATTATAAGAGACTTGAGCAGATTGAAATCTTCATGGCAAGGAGTCATCTCTTCTTCCATTTAACTTCTGAATTTGCCACCCCACCCTATCCATACATTATGTCCTTCTTTCTATTTTGGAGAAACCTAAATCTTAACCAAAGGTATGGTGTAGAGTTTGGTCGAAATGCATGTTAACTGGATGGTTGTATGGATTTAGGAGGTGTCAAATATGCCCTGAAAAGTCATGGATTTTTATGTCACAGAGCAAAGCTCTTCATACAGCTGACTAAAGCTGTATGTTCCTGAAAGGACTCAGCTGCTCAGAACTCAACAAGTGGCTAAATGTGGAGGGCATTTCAAGTGTGGAAGACAGGCATGAGAGTCGCCTTTACCATAGAAACCTGACATCATCACAGTGACCTTGGTGACTTTTTAGTAGAGACAAATGCAGCCTGGGAGGAAAAGCAACCTTCAAGTATTTGAGACTCAACTGAGGGTGTGGGCACCACATTGGGAGCTGAACCACTCTAGGGTGTCAGGACACGAAGTGATGAAGATCCTAGTCACCTTTTTCATGCCTTGGAAGTCTGTGCCCAGGTAGTCTCCTAGGTAAAGACATGGAGGCCATGTCCTGCCCCTGTGATTGTGGGTCTTGCTCCAGGAGTTTTCTGAAACTGTTTTCATCTAAAGGCAGGGGCACTAGAGGTATGACAGTTAAGGACCCTCTCTAAGCCCCAGCTTTCCCATCTGTACAATGGGGATGAGAACGCTTCACCCAGGATGTGTGAGAACAGTCAGTGATACACATGAGTGAATCCATGTCCCTGTGGTTACTGTGGAATCATGAATGTCTGTATGAATTCAGGCCACTTCTTACTTCTTTCAACTTTGCTGTTAAGGGATAGACTTGGAAAGAAGGTTTAAGAAGACCTGTTGTAAAGCCCATTGAGACATGTCGTTTCAACCATGATGGAATTGTATCAGTCTAACTGTCACTAACACTGGTGCCTAGCATGGTGCCAGGCACATAGTTACTCCAGTAAATCATAATGATTCCTGGATCTGTTTTCACAGTGCATCTTTTCGTGCTGGTGACTGAGCTGCTATCAGGTGCCTGAAGGAAGCAGATTCCATGTATCTCTGTTCTCATCAATGCTGAAATGTTTACCTCAGATGCAAGGGCAGCAGTCCTCAGGAAACACCAGCACCTCACATTCCTGGTGGAATATGATACCTGACACAAGTGAGTTAACAGATCTGAACAAAAGCATGTTGTGGAATAGTTCCCTTGAGGTTCACAAACTAACATAAAAATAGACAAACTGCTATGATCTCATCATGAGAAAAGATATTTAGCAGATGGAATTGCAACCCTTGAGCATGTGCATGTTGTGTAATAGCCCTGAGGCCCATGTTAGAGAAGTCTGCTTATATGTGAAAGCAATGAACAGTTCAGCTCAACATGGACTTGATCTTCAACAGACACTTGTAATAAATACATATTTATATTCTGAACACATAAACAATAATAAATCATATGTTCTCTCAGAAGGATGTGAAAATATGCAGTTAGAAGGGTTCCTAGTAATTTGAGATTGTAACATGGATTTGTTCCTGGTAATCATGTTTTTATCCATTCTACAATGAACATTTTTAAAAGCCTAAATTTTTCTAGGTGATGGGGATTAAAGAGGGCACTTGTTGCAATGAGCACCAGGTACTGTATGGAAATGTTGATAAAGGAATGCATGAGAATGATAATCACCTCATTCAAAAGATCAGTGGTTGCTTGGGGACAGGTGAGGAAATGGGTGGTTGAAGAGTATAGGCTTAAAGTATGATGGCCCAGGAATACAGTAAAAATTATATTTACCTACCAGGTAACAGACATTTTTAATTAACACTTGTAAAATGATTATCATTTCCCCATCACCTACCTCCCCTTTGGTAATATTCAGTGTGTTCTCTATAGTTAAGAGTCTGTTTCTTGGTTTGCTTTTCTCTCTTTTTCCCTTTCCTCATTTGGTTTTTTTTTTTCTTAAATACCACAATGGAGTGAAAGCATATGGTGTTTGTCTTTCTCTGATTGACTTATTTCACTTAGCATAATATTCTCTAGTTCAATCCATGTCATTGTAAATGGCAAGATTTCATTCTTTCATAATATTCTACTACTACCTCTTCTGTATCCATTCATCTATCAGTGGATGCTTCGGCTCTTTCCATAATTTGGCTATTGTAGTTAATGCTGTTATAAACATGCAGATGTATATATCCATTTGAATTAGTATTTTGTATTATTTGGACAAATACTGGGTCGTGCAATTGCTGGATAAAAAGCTTGATCTTTTTTTTACATTTTTGAGGAATTTCCATACTGTTTTCCACAGTAGCTGTACCAGGTTGCATTCCCACCAACAGTGCAAGAGAATTCCCCTTTCTCCACATCCTCACCAACACCTGCTATTTCTCCTTTTTTTTTTAACCCTTCTGACAGGTGTGAGGTAATATCTCATAGTTTTGATTTGTATTTCCCTGATAATGAGTGATGTTGAGCATCTTTTCATGTGTCTGTTAGAGCGGTATGTCTTCTTTAGAAAAATGTCAATTTATGTCTTCTGCCTATTTTTAAATGGATTATTCACTTTGTTGGGTGTTCGGTTTTATAAGTTCTTTATATATTTTGGATACTAACCCTACAAATATCTTCTCCCATTCCATAGATTGCCTTTCAGTTTTGTTGATTGTTTTCTTCACTGTGTGGAAACTTTTAATTTGGATGTTGTCCCAATCATTTATTTTTCCTTTTGTTTCCATTGCCTCAGGAGACATATTTAGAAAGAAGTTGCTAAGGTCGATGTCAAAGAGGTTACCGCCTGTGTTATCCACAGGACTTTTATGGTTTCAGGTCTCACATTTAGGACTTTAATCCATTTTCAATTTGTTTTTTGTTTTCTGTAAGAAAGAGTCATTCTCTTTCCTTTTTTGTGGTCCAGTGTCATTCTTTTTCATATGACTATCCAGGTTTCCCAACACAATTTGTTAAAGAAATTGTCTTTTTCCATTGGATATTCTTTCCTGCTTTGTCAAGGATCAATTGACCATATAGGTGTGGGTTTATTTCTGAATTTTCTAGTCTGTTCCATTGATCTATGTGTCTACTTTTGTGCCAGTACCTCACTGTCTTGATCACTACAGCTTTGTAACATAACTTGAAATCCATAATTGTGATGCCTCCAGCTTTTCTTTTTTTTAATTTTTAAATATTTATTTATTAATTTGAGAGAGAGAGAGAATACACAAGCAGGAGGGAGAGGGAGAAGCAGGCTCCCTATGGAGAAGGAAGCCCGATGCAGAACTTGATCCCAAGAACCTGGCAAAGGAAGATGCTTAACCATCTGAGCCAGTCAGATGCCCCAAGTGCATTTTTTTTTAACTATTCCAACACCCTATGTTTTTTGATTGAAGTATTTAGTCCATTTACATTCTAAGTAATTATTGGAAGTTATTTTTGATAGATATGTATTTATTGCTATTTTATTATTTGTTTTGTCTTTGTTTCTAGACATGTTCCCTGATCCTTTCTTGTCTGTCACTTTTGGTCTCTCCTTTGCCCTGAGTCCCCTTTAATATTTCTTGCAGGGCTGGTTTAGTGGTCATGAACTCCTTTAGTTTTGTTTGTCTGGGAAACTCTTCATCTTTCCCTATACTCTGAATGATAGCATTGCTATCTATTCAGCATTGCTGAATAGAGTATCCTTGGCTGCAGAGTTTTCCTATTCAGCACATAAAATATACCACACCAATTTCTTTTGGGAAATCTCCAGCTATCCTTATGAGTTTTCCCTTGTAAGTTAAGGATTTCTTTTGTCTTTCTTTTTAAGATTTTTTTTCTTTATCACTATATCTTCCCAATATATCTTCGTGTTGGCCTGTTTTTGTTGATTTTGATGGGAGTTCTCTGTGCCTTTTGGGTCTGAATGTCCATCTCCTTCTCCAGATTAGGAAAGTTTTTTGCTACTATTTTTGGAGCAAATTTTCTGCCCCCTTTTCTCCCTCTTCTCCTTCTGGGACTCTTATGATATGAATGTTATTACATTTGAAGGATTCACTGAGTTCATTAGTCTATTCTCATGTTGCATAATTTTTTTCTCTCTATTGTTGAGCTTCATTACTTTCCATTATTTTAAAGAGGATTTTATCTTGTTCTTTCATTTGCAATAAATTCCTCCATCTTCACATTTTGTCTAAGTCTCTGTCCTCTTCTGTGTTTTATAAAAACCAGTTACGTCTCCTGCTCCTAAAATTAATAGCCTTATGAAGAAGACATCATGTTAGTGCCTATGATGTCATATGATGCTAATGTTATTACATGTGATGTAATATGTATTTCTCTGTGTAGTTTCTTTTTTTAAAGATTTTTATTGATTTATTTGACGTACAGAGATCACAAGTAGCCAGAGAGGCAGGCACAGAGAGAGAGGGGGAAGCAGGCTCCTCGCTGAGCACAGAGCCCAATGCGCGGCTCAATCCCAGGACCCTGAGATCATGAACTGAGCTGAAAGCAGAGGCTTAACCCACTGAGCCACCCAGGCGGCCCTCTCTGTGTAGTTTCTATGTGTATTCTCATGTTGCATAATTTTTCTTTCTCTCTGTTGTTCAACTTTATTACTTTCCATTATTTTGTCTTCTGGACCTCTAATTTATTTATTTTCTTCTTCCAGCCAGCCATTCATTGCATCAAGCCTGTTTCCAATCTCTTTTATTATATTTTTCATCTCTTTCTTTTTTAACTCTTTTATCTTTTTAGCTCTTTTTAAATTCTTTTTAAACTATTTTATCTCTGTGGTAAGGGTCTCACTGGAGTTCTTTATCTTTTGTGAGGCCCAGTGAGTATTGTTGCTTTAAATTCTTCACCAGTCATTTTACTCATATCTGTTTTGCTTAGATCTCTGGCCATGGCCTTATCTTATTTATAAATTTATCCTATAAATAAATAAATAAATAAATTCTATAAACAAATTCTTCTCTCTTCACATTTTGTCTAAGTCTCTTCTGTGCTTTATCTCCTGCTCTCAAAATTGATGGTTTTATTAAGAAGAAGTCATGTAGTGCCCAGGACCTGGCACTTCAGAGAGTGTCTCTGGTGTGTGTTAGGTACACTCTGCTATCGTGTTATGACTGCTCTATCCTTCAGTCCAATCATTTGCAGAGACTCTCTTTGCCTGTTGTGGGCAGTGTTTCATCCCTAGCTGAATGTGGTGAGTCTTAACAAGGTGTGTTCAAGTCTAATTGTTTTTTAACTTTAATTTTTAATCTAGTTTTATTAAGATAAAATTGACATGAGACACCTGCCTGACTCAGTTGGAAAAACATTCAACTCTTGATCTTGGAGTTGTGAGATAGAGCCCCACATTGAGTATAGAGATTACTTTAAAACAAAACAAAACAAAACAAACAAACAAACAAACAAAACATATATATATATATATATATATAGAGAGAGAGAGAGACACTTTTAAGAAAGATAAAATTGGGGGCACCGGGGTGGTTCAGTGGGTTAAGCTGCTGCCTTTGGCTTGGGTCATGATCTCAGGGTCCAGGGATCAAGCCCCACATCAGGATCTATGCTCAGCTTCCCCCTCCCTTTCTACCTGCCTCTGCCTACTTGTGATCTCTCTCTCTCTATCAAAAAATAAATAAATAAAATATTTTTGTTAATAAAAGATAAAATTATTCTAAACACCTACAAATCCAACAGGAGATTGAAGAGAAGAGCAACAATTTTAGAAACAGAAAATGAATGACTTTCTGGAAGGTAGGACCTGCAGAGAAGTGAATCCAAAGCGATGGGAAGATAGACTGCAGAGGAAGAGGCTGGTCACTGGCAAGCAGCAGAGCAATGGAGCACAAAATCTGAACTTCTAAAAGTCTGTTCCACTTAGGGACATCGCTCCAGAGGCTAAGCAGGGCAGAAGCCCTCATGGGGACAGCGTAGTCTCAGGTTCTGTGGGGTCACAGAAGGATTGGGGGTGTCTGAGTATAGCAGAGCTTGCAGGTATTAGAGTGGGGAAGCCAGCTACAGAGATGGAGCCAAGGACTGAGCTCTCAACCCAGGGTTACCTTAAACTGTGATCTGTGGCACAGTGAGACCACTACTCTTTGAGCAGGGACCCCACAAGTGGCAGATCTGGGAAGACCCCCTTGGAAGAGCAGCAAGGATCTGCTGGGTTTGGACTCCAGGTGGGGCTGTGTGCCAGAGACAGAAATGCTCATTCACAGTCTGGGTGAGCTCAGAGCATGGCCAGAGGCCAGGAAGATGGAAGTGATTGAGCACTTTTCTCCCAGGGTGCACTGAGGAGTGGGCCCTGAGCTCCCAATTCCTCAGGGCTTGAGATGGGGAGGCCAACTTTTTCATTCCCATCCTCTAGAACTCTATGGAAGGCATTCAGGGAACAAAATCCTCTGAGAGTAAACTTGAGAAGATTACTCAGTCCGGCCCCTGGCAAGGGAGGTGCAATTCTGCCTTGGGCAAAGACACTTGAGAATCACTACAACAGGCCCCTTGACCAGAAAATCAACAAGAAATCCAGCCAAGACCAAGCTCACATATCAAGAACAGCACAATTCCAGAGGAGGAGAAAGCAAAGAGTGGAATTCATGGTTTTCTCCCCATGATTCTTTAGTCTTGCAAAGTTAGTTAATTTTTTTTATTTTTTTATTCTAATTTTTTGAACTTTTACTCTTTCCTCTTTTAACTTTTTTAACTAGTTTATCTTAACAATACCTTTCATTTAAAAAAAGTCTTTTGAAACTTCATTACTATAGTCCTATTTTATCCTTCATTGTTTTATTTGTTGTACACACCTAGGATTTTTTCTTCTAAAAAGCTGTATTTTGGGATACAGCTTCTTCTAATATATCAAAATATACCCTAAATCTAGCACAGGGCTTTGTTCTAGTCTCCAACCTGAGCAAATTCTCTCCACTCTCTTTTTCTTTCTTTTCCCAACCAACGTATCTTATCAACTCCTTTTTTAGAATTTTTTTAAATTTCTCATCTTTATAGTCATATTCCAAGTTTCAGTACCAAGGAGAGCAGCGGAATTCCAGAGGAGGAGAAAGCAAAGCACGGAACTCATGGCTTTCTCCCCATGATTCTTTAGTCTTGCAGTTAATTTAATTTTTTTTTCTTTTTCAATTTTTTTTCTCTTCTTCTGCTAAATTTTTTTAAACTTTTACACTTTTCTTTTCCTAACATTTTTAAACTAGTTTATCTAATATATATATTTTTTTCATTTTTATACTTTTTCTTTATTCGTTTTCTTTTTTTAATTGTTTCTTTTCTTTGCTTTTTTTTCTTTATGAACCTCTTTTTATCCCCTTTCTCCCCTCTCACGATTTGGGGATCTCTTCTGATTTGGTTAAAGCATATTTTCCTGGGGTTGTAGCCACCCTTTTAGTATTTTACTTTTTTTTCTTTAGTAAGTGTCCTTTAAGAAAAAAAAAAGAAGCTTTGGAGAGAACAGAAAGTAGCATGAAGTGAAAGTATTTTCCTCTCATGACCTTCACTAAATCCTGGAAAGTGAAGACATCCTAGGACTGCAGAAAGGATGGTTTATTTCTGAGACACATTTGCCCCTCCCCTAGGCCTCTGTTGTGTTTCTGAGGCCACCCAATTAGAGCTGTCAGTGTGATAGATTCAGAACTTAATGTTGTGATCTTTTTATTACCTAATTCTTTTGCTTTAGGAATATTATACATCTGACATTGACTTAAATTCCTTTTGAAATGGCTGAAGATATTTTTTTTTCATTTCTAAACCCAAGTGCTTCTGTTGTAAATAAAAATGGAAAACCAGCAAGAAAAAAAATATGAGAAACTCTTAAATGTCTATTACTCACAAATAAGCGAAACTATATGATAATTGACTCTCTGCTTGACTTATTTCACTCAGCATAATCTCTTCTAGTCCCGCATAACAAATAACATGGAGGACAAGGGGAGATGGAGAGGAGAAGGGAGTTGAGGGAAATTGGAAAGGGAAGTGAACCATGAGAGACTATGGACTCTGAAAAACAATCTGAGGGTGTTGAAGGGGTGGGAGGTGGGAGGCTGGGGGAGCCAGGTGGTAGGTATTAAGGAGGGCACATATTGCATGGAGCACAGGGTGTGGTGCAAAAACAATGAATTCTGTTACGCTGAAAAGAAATAAAATATATATATATGATATATATATGTATATATAAAGTCTATTACTCACAAAAGGCACTGTTTCCATTTCAACATAGATTTTTTCAGAAGTTTTACTATGCAAATGTAACTACATGGAAGAACAGAAAGTAAATAAGATTTTACTTACAGTTTTGCATACTGCCTTTTCATAATAAATATATTATAAAGCTCAATCCACCCCATACATTACAAATGCACATAGTATTAAAAATGGCAGCAGAAATTATATGACCAATTAATCTTCAACAGAGTAGGAAAGCATATGCAATGGGAAAAAGATAATCTCTTCAACAAATGGTGTTGAGAAAATTAGGCAATCTGGAAGAAATGGATACATTCCTAGAAACACATAAACTACCAAAACTGAAACAGGAAGAAATAGAAAACCTGAACGGACCCATATCCAGCAAGGAAATTGAAACAATAATCAAAAATCTTCCAACAAAAAAGAACCCAAGGCTGGATGCTTCCCAGGGGAATTCTATGAAACATCTAAAGAATTAATAACTATTCGAAGAATGAAACTCGACCATTCTCTTACACTGTACACAAAGATAAACTCGAAATGGATAAAAGACCTCAACATGAGACAGGAATCCATCAGAACCCTAGAGGAGAATATAGGCAGTAACCGCTTCGATATCAGCCACAGCAACTTCTTTCAAGATATGTCTCCAAAGGCAAAGGAAACAAAAGCGAAAATGAACTTTTGGGACTTCATCAAGATCAAAAGCTTCTGCACAGCAAAGGAAACAGTCAACAAAACAAAGAGGCAACCCACGGAATGGGAGAAAATATTTGCAAATGACAGTACAGACAAAAGATTGATATCCAGGATCTATAACTCAACACACTAAAAACAGACAATCATATAAAAAAAATGGGCAGAAGATATGAACAGACACTTCTCCAGTGAAGACATACAAATGGCTATCAGACACATGAAAAAATGTTCATCTTCACTAGCCATCAGGGAGATTCAAATGAAAACCACATTGAGATACCACCTTACACCAATTAGAATGGCCAAAATTAGCAAAACAGGAAACAACATGTGTTGGAGAGGATGTGGAGAAAGGGGAACCCTCCTACACTGCTGGTGGGAATGCAAGTTGGTGCAGCCACTTTGGAAAACAGTCTGGAGATTCCTCAAGAAATTAAAAATAGAGCTTCCCTAGGACCCTGCAATTGCACTACTGGGTATTTACCCCAAAGATACAAATGTAGTGAAAAGAAGGGCCATCTGTACCCCAAAGTTTATAGCAGCAATGGCCACAGTCACCAAACTGTAGAAAGAACCAAGGTGCCCTTCAATGGACTAATGGATAAGGAAGATGTGGTCCATATACACTATGGAGTATCATGCCTCCATCAGAAAGTATGAATACCCAACTTTTGTAGCAACATGGACAGGACTGAGGAGAGATTATGCTGAGTGAAATAAGTCAAACAGAGTCAATTATCATATGGTTTCACTTATTTGTGGAGCATAACAAATAGCATGGAGGACAAGGGGAGATGGAGAGGAGAAGGGAGTTGAGGGAAATTGGAAGGGGAGGTGAACTGTGAGAGACTATGGACTCTGAAAAACAATCTGAGGGTTTTGGAGGGGTGGGGGTGGGAGGTTGGGGGAACCAGGTGGTGGGTATTAGAGAGGGCATGGATTGCGTGGAGCACTGGGTGTGGTGCAAAAACAATGAATACTGTTATGCTGAAAAAAAATAAATTTTAAAAAAAGAATTAATAACTATTCTTCTGAAGCTGTTTCAAAAAAATAAAAAGGAAAGGAAAACTTCCAAACTCATTCTATGAAACTAGCATTACCTTTCCCAAGGTAATGGGATCACCAATCTCAAAACAAGTCAAAGACCCCACCAAAAAAGGAGAATTACAGACCAATAAATGTGATGAACATGGATGCAAACATTCTCACCAAGATACTAGCCAATAAGATCCAACAATACATTAAAAGGATTATTCACCACAACCAAGTGGGATTTACTCCTGGGCTGCAAGTTTGGTTCAACATCTACAAATCAATTGATGCGATACACTACATTAATAAAAGGACAAGAACCATATGATCCTCTCAATAGATGCATAAAAAGCATTTGACAAAGTACTGCATCCTTTCTTGATTAAAATTCTTCACAATGGAGGGAGAGAGGGGACATAACTCAGTATCATAAAAGCCATATGTGAAAAGTCTGCAGCGATTATCATCCTCAACAGGAAAAACTGAGAGGTTTTCCACTAAAGTCAGGAACACAGCAGGCATATCCACTATTACCACTGATGTTCAACATAGTGCTAGAAGTCCTAGCCTCAGCAATCAGACAACAAAAAGAAATAAAAGGCACCCGAATCAGCAAAGAAGTCAAACTCTCACTCTTCGCCAATTACATAATACCCTATGTGCTAAATGCAAAAGACTCTTCCCCCAAATTGCAATAATTCATACAGGAATTCAACAAAGTGGCAGGATATAAAATCAATGCACAGAAATCAGTTGCATTTCTATACACTAACAATGAGACAGAAGAAAGAGAAATTAAAGAATTGATCCCATTTACAGTTGTACCAAAACCATAAGATACCTAGGAATAAACCTACCAAAGAGGCAGAGGATCTGTACTCAGAAAACTATAGAACATTCATAAATTATATGTGAATTATATTGACACTCCTTTGGTGATATGCTGTCTACCAGCTAAATTCAAACCTGGAGTTGTGGTGCAGTCTAGCTGCCTTAAGGATAATAATGCACCCACAGGGAGGCTAGCGAGAAAAGTTAGATTTTGTACTGAGTTTTTGTGTGTATGTGTGTTTTGGGGGGGTTTTAAAAATTGTTTTTGGTGGAGTTTATGCTCAACCCATGTTCTATTTCAGTGCCAGTAAAATTTAGGAAGGCTTAAAAAATTGAGAAAGACACAAAGAAATGGAAAAATATTCCATGCTTATGGATTGGAAGAATAAATATTGTTAAAATGTCCATACTACCTAAAGCAATCTACACGCTGAATCCCATCCCTAACAAAATACCATTGATGTTTTTCACAGAGCTGGAAAATATAATCCTAAAATTTGTATGGAACCACAAAAGACCCCAAAGAGCCAGAGGAATGTTGAAAAAGAAAACCAAACCTGGTGGCATCATAATTCCAGAATTCATGCTGTATTACAAAGCTGTAATCATCAAGATAGCATGGTACTGCACAAAAACAAACACCTAGATCAACAGAACAGAACAGAAAATCCAGAAATGGACCCTCAATGCTATGGTCAACTAATCTTCAACAAAGCAGGAAAGAACATCCAATGGAAAAAAGACAGTCTCTTCATCAAATGGTGTTGGGAAAATAGGACAGCCATATGCAGAAGAATGAAACTAGACCACTTCTTTATACCATACACAAAAATAGACTCAAAATGGTTGAAAGATCTAAATGTGAAACAGGAATCCATCAAAATCCTAGAGGAGAATACAGGCAGCAAGCTCTTTGACCTTGGCCACAGCAACATCTTGATAAACATATCTCCAGAGGCATAGGAAACAAAGGCAAAAATGAACTGTTAGGACTTCATCAAATAAGAAGCTTTTACACAGCCAAGGTTACAGTCAATAAAACCAAAAGACAACCTATGGAATGGCAGGAGATATTTACAAATGACATATCAGATAAAGGGCTAGTATCCAAAAATCTATAAAGAACTTATCAGACTCAATACCCAAAGAACAAATAATCCAGTAAAGAAATGGGCAGAAGACATGAACTGATATTTCTCCAAAGAAGACATGCAAATGGTTAAAAGACACATGAAGAAATACTCATTATTCAGCATCAGGGAAACACAAATCAGAACCACAATGAGATACCACCTCACACCTGTCAGAATAGCTAAAATTAACAAGTCAGACAACAACAGATGTTGGCAAGGATGCAGAGAATGGGGAACCCTCTTACACTGTAGGTGGGAATGCAACCTGGTGAAACCACTCTGGAAAACAGTATGGAAGTTCCTCACAAAGTTGAAAATAGAGCTACCTTATGTCCCAGCAACTGCACTCCTAGATATTGACCCCAAATATACTAATGTAGTGATCTGAAGGGCTACCAGCTCCCCAATGTTTATAACAGCAATGTCCACAATACCCAAACCACAGAAAGAGACTAGGTGTCCATTGACAGATGAATGGATAAAGAAGATGTGGGATCTATATACAATGGAATATTATGTAACCATCAAAAAAATAAAATCTTGTCACTTGCAATGACATCTATGGAGCTAGAGGGTATTATGCTAAGCAAAATAAGTCAATTAGAGAAAGACAATTATCATATGGTTTCACTCATATGTAGAGTTTAAGAAACAAAACAGAAGATTATAAGGGAAGAGAGGAAAAAAATAAAAAACCAGAGAAGGAGACAAACCGCAAGAGACTTTTAATCATAGGAAACAGACTGAGGGTTGCTAGAGAGCAGGGGGGTGGAGGGATGGACAACTGAGTGATTGACATTAAGGAGGACATGTGATGTAGTGAGCACTGGGTATATATAAGACTGATGCATCACAGATCTGTACCTCTGAAACCAAAAATACATTAAATGTTAATTAATTGAATTTAAACTTTAAAAATGTTTAAAGAAAAAGAATACTCTATCCAACAAGGTTATCATTCAGAATAGGAGAGATAAAGAGTTTCCCAAACAAAAGTTAAAAGAATTCATGACCACTAAACCAGTGCTACAATATTGAAAGGGACTCTTTGACTGGAAAGGAAAGATCAAAAGTAGGAGTAAGAAAAGTAGAAAGCACAACAGCAGTAAAATTAAATATATCTATAAAACTCAGTCAAGGGATTCACAAAATAAAAGGATGCAAAGTATGACACCATAAACCTAAAATATGTGTGTGGGAGAGTGAAGGAGTGAAGAATGGGTTCAAGCTTAAGCAACCATCAATTTAATACAAAATGTTACATACAGAAAATGTTATATGTAAACCCAATGGTCATAACAGATCAAAAACTGGTGATACATATGCAAAAAATAAAGAGAAAAGAATCCAAGTATATCACTAAAGAAAACCAGCAATCCATGACAGAAGACAAGAGAAGAAAGGAACATGAAAAACTACAAAACAACCATAAAAGAAGCAACAAAATGGCAATAAGTACATACCTATTAGTAATTACTCTGTGTAAATAGACTAAATGACCCAATCAAAATACATAGGCTGATTAAATGGATAAAAAGCAAAACCCATCTATATGCTGCCTATATATGACATTCATTTCATATCTAAAGATACATCCAGGGATGCCTGGGTGGCTCAGTCAGTTAAGCACCTGCTTTTGGCTAGGTCATGATCCCAGGGTCCTGGGATCGAGGCACGCATCCCTTCTTCTCCCTATCCCTCTGCTGCTCCCCTTGCTTCTGTTCTTGCTCTCCTATCTCTCTCAAATAAATAAAATCTTAAAAAAAAAAGACATGCAGGGGCACCTGGGTGACTCAGTGGGTCAAGCCTCTGCCTTTGGCTCAGGTCACGATCTCAGGCTCCTGGGATTGAGCCCTGCATCAGGCTCTCAACTCAACCAGGAGCCTGATTCCCCCTCTCCCTCTGCCTGCTTCTCTGCCTACTTGTGATATCTCTCTCTGTGTGTCGAATAAATAAATGATATCTTTAAAAAAAAGACATGCAGATTAAACATGAAAGGATGGAAAAGAATTTATCATGCAAATGGTAGTGAAAAGAAAGCTAGGCTAGCAATACTTATGCTACACAAAATACATTTTAAAACAAAGACTGTGGGGGCACCTGGGTGGCTCAGTTAGTTAAGTGTCTGACTTGATTTTGGCTCAGATCATGATTTCAGGGTCGTGGGATCAAGCCCCATGGGCTCTGCGCTCAACAGGGAGTGTGTTGGAGATTCTCTCTCTCTCTCTCTCTCCCTCTGCCCCCACCCAGGGTCTCTCCCTTTCTCTCAAATACAGAAATAAATCTTTAGAAAAGGAAGTAAAAATGAATAAAACAAAGACTGCAACAAGGGACAGAGAAAGACACTATAAGTGTAAAGGTAAAATCCAACAAGAAAATATGACAATTATAAATACTTATGCAACCAACACAGAACCACCCAAATACATAAAGCAGCTAAAAACAAACATAAAGAAGGGGGGAGGAGTCAAGATGGCGAAGAAGTAGCAGGCTGAGACTACTTCAGCTAGCAGGAGATCAGCTAAATAGCTTATCTAAAGATTGCAAACACCTGCAAATCCATCGGCAGATCGAAGAGAAGAAGAACAGCAATTCTGGAAACAGAAAAACAACCACTTTCTGAAAGGTAGGACTGGTGGAGACGTGAATCCAAAGCGACGGGAAGATAGACCCCAGGGGGAAGGCCCGGCTCCCAGCAAGCGGTGGAGCAACGGAGCACAAAATCAGGACTTTTAAAAGTCTGTTCCGCTGAGGGACATCGCTCCAGAGGCTAAACCGAGGCAAAGCCCACGCGGGGTCAGCGTGGCCTCAGGTCCCGCAGGGTCACAGAAGGATTGGGGGTGTCTGAGTGTCGCGGAGTTTGCGGGTATTGGAACAGGAAAGCTGGCTACAGAGACAGAGCAGACAGTAAGCTCACAGCTCGGTGTTACCTTGAACCGGTAGCAGGCTCGGTGAGCTTGGAGCGCGGCTGGAAGTCAGGCAGACGGGAGTAACTGGGAGCTGTTCTCTGAGGGCGCACTGAGGAGTGGGGCCCCGGGCTCTCGGCTCCTCCAGGCAGGAGACCAGGAGGCCACCATTTGTATTCCCGTC
Source organism: Mustela erminea (assembly GCF_009829155.1). Taxonomy (NCBI): domain Eukaryota; kingdom Metazoa; phylum Chordata; class Mammalia; order Carnivora; family Mustelidae; genus Mustela; species Mustela erminea. The sequence continues at coordinate 85,333,784 of NC_045635.1, forward strand.
CTCCGGAACTCTATGGAAAGCGCTCAGGGAACAAAAGCTCCGGAAAGCAAACCCGAGCGGATTACTCAGCCCGGCCCCTAGTAAGGGCAGTGCAATTCCGCCTGGGGCAAAGACACTTGAGAATCACTACACCAGGCCCCTCCCCCAGAAGATCAACAAGAAATCCAGCCGAGGCCAAGTTCATCTACCAAGGAGTGCGGTTTCAATACTAAGGAGAGCAGCAGAATTCCAGAGGAGGAGAAAGCAAAGCACGGAACTCATGGCTTTCTCCCTGTGATTTTTTTTAGTCTTGCAGTTAATTTAATTTTTTTCTTTTTCATTTTTTGTCTTTTTTGTCGCCTTCTGGTAAAATTTTTTTTTAACTTTTACCCTTTTCTTTTTTAACGTTTTTTAACTAGTTTATCTAATATATATATTTTTACTTTTTGATATTTTTCTTTATTCGTTTTCTTTCTTTTTTAATTCTTTTCTTTCTTTTTTTTTCTTTTTTTTTCTTTCTTCCTTTTTGAATCTCTTTTTATCCCCTTTCTCCCCCCTCACGATTTGGGATCTCTTCTGATTTGGTTAAAGCATATTTTCCTGGAGTTGTTGCCACCCTTTTAGTATTTTACTTGCTCCTTCATATACTCTTATCTGGACAAAATGACAAGACGGAAAAATTCAACAGAAAAAAAAGAACAAGAGGAAGTACCAAAGGCTAGGGACCTAATCAATACAGACATTGGTAATATGTCAGATCTAGAGTTCAGAATGACAATTCTAGCCGGGCTCGAAAAAGGCATGGAAGATATTAGAGAAACCCTCTCGGGAGATATAAAAGCCCTCTCTGGAGAAATAAAAGAACTAAAATCTAACCAAGTTGAAATCAAAAAAGCTATCAATGAGGTGCAATCAAAAATGGAGGCTCTCACTGCTAGGATAAATGAGGCAGAAGAGAGAATTAGTGATATAGAAGACCAAATGACAGAGAATAAAGAAGCTGAGCAAAAGAGGGACAAACAGCTACTGGACCACGCGGGGAGAATTTGAGAGATAAGTGACACCATAAGATGAAACAACATTAGAATAATTGGGATTCCAGAAGAAGAAGAAAGAGAGAGGGGAGCAGAAGGTATACTGGAGAGAATTATTGGGGAGAATTTCCCCAATATGGCAAAGGGAACGAGCATCAAAATTCAGGAGGTTCAGAGAACGCCCCTCAAAATCAATAAAAATAGGCCCACACCCCGTCACCTAATAGTAAAATTTACAAGTCTCAGTGACAAAGAGAAAATCCTGAAAGCAGCCCGGGAAAAGAAGTCTGTAACATACAATGGTAAAAATATTAGATTGGCAGCTGACTTATCCACAGAGACCTGGCAGGCCAGAAAGAGCTGGCATGATATTTTCAGAGCACTAAACGAGAAAAACATGCAGCCAAGAATACTATATCCAGCTAGGCTATCATTGAAAATAGAAGGAGAGATTAAAAGCTTCCAGGACAAACAAAAACTGAAAGAATTTGCAAACACCAAACCAGCTCTACAGGAAATATTGAAAGGGGTCCTCTAAGCAAAGAGAGAGCCTACAAGTGGTAGATCAGAAAGGAACAGAGACCATATACAGTAACAGTCAACTTACAGGCAATACAATGGCACTAAATTCATATCTCTCAATAGTTACCCTGAATATTAATGGGCTAAATGCCCCTGTCAAAAGACACAGGGTATCAGAATGGATAAAAAAACAAAACCCATCTATATGTTGCCTCCAAGAAACTCATTTTAAGCCCGAAGACACCTCCAGATTTAAAGTGAGGGGGTGAAAAAGAATTTACCATGCTAATGGACATCAGAAGAAAGCAGGAGTGGCAATCCTTATATCAGATCAATTAGATTTTAAGCCAAAGACTATAATAAGAGATGAGGAAGGACACTATATCATACTCAAAGGGTCTGTCCCACAAGAAGATCTAACAATTTTAAATATCTATGCCCCCAACGTGGGAGCAGCCAACTATATAAACCAATTAATAACAAAATCAAAGAAACACATCAAAATAATACAATAATCGTAGGGGACTTTAACACTCTCCTCACTGAAATGGACAGATCATCCAAGCAAAAGATCAGCAAGTAAATAAAGGCCTTAAACGACACACTGGACCAGATAGACATCACAGATATATTCAGAACTTTTCATCCCAAAGCAACAGAATACACATTCTTCTCTAGTGCACATGGAACATTCTCCAGAATAGATCACATCCTCGGTCCTAAATCAGGACTCAACCGGTATCAAAAGATTGGGATCATTCCCTGCATATTTTCAGACCACAATGCTCTAAAGCTAGAACTCAACCACAAAAGGAAGTTTGGATCGAACCCAAATACATGGAGACTAAACAGCATCTTTCTAAAGAATGAATGGGTCAACAAGGAAATTAAAGAAGAATTGAAAAAAATCATGGAAACAAATGATAAGGAAAATACAACGGTTCAAAATCTGTGGGACACAACAAAGGCAGTCCTGAGAGGAAAATATATAGTGGTACAAGCCTTTCTCAAGAAACAAGAAAGGTCTCAGGTACACAACCTAACCCTACACCTAAAGGAGCTGGAGAAAGAACAAGAAAGAAACCCTAAGCCCAGCAGGAGAAGAGAAATCATAAAGATCACAGCAGAAATCAATGAAATAGAAATCAAAAAAACAATAGAACAAAATAAATGAAACTAGGAGCTGGTTCTTTGAAAGAATTAATAAAATTGATAAACCCCTGGCCCAACTTATCAAAAAGAAAAGAGAAAGGACCCAAATAAATAAAATCATGAATGAAAGAGGGGAGATCACAACTAACACCAAAGAAATACAAACTATTATAAGAACATACTATGAGCAACTCTACGCCAACAAATTTGATAATCTGGAAGAAATGGATGCATTCCTAGAAACATATAAACTACCACAACTGAACCAGGAAGAAATAGAAAGCCTGAACAGACCCATAACCAGTAAGGAGATTGAAACAGTCATTAAAAATCTCCAAACAAACAAAAGCCCAGGGCCAGATGGCTTCCCGGGGGAATTCTACCAAACATTTAAAGAAGAACTAATTCCTATTCTCCTGAAACTGTTCCAAAAAATAGAAATGGAAGAAAAACTTCCAAACTCATTTTACGAGACCAGGATCACCTTGATCCCAAAACCAGACAAGGATCCCATCAAAAAAGAGAGCTATAGACCAATATCCTTGATGAACACAGATGCGAAAATTCTCACCAAAATACTAGCCAATAGGATTCAACAGTACATTAAAAGGATTATTCACCACGACCAAGTGGGATTTATTCCAGGGCTGCAAGGTTGGTTCCACATCTGCAAATCAGTCAATGTGATACAACACATCAATAAAAGAAAGAACAAGAACCATATGATACTCTCAATAGATGCTGAAAAAGCATTTGACAAAGTACAGCATCCCTTCCTGATCAAAACTCTTCAAAGTGTAGGGATAGAGGGCACATACCTCAATATCATCAAAGCCATCTATGAAAAACCCACCGCAAATATCATTCTCAATGGAGAAAAACTGAAAGCTTTTCCGCTAAGGTCAGGAACACGGCAGGGATGTCCATTACCACCACTGCTATTCAACATAGTACTAGAAGTCCTAGCCTCAGCAATCAGACAACAAAAGGAAATTAAAGGCATCCAAATTGGCAAAGAAGAAGTCAAATTATCACTCTTCGCAGATGATATGATACTATATGTGGAAAACCCAAAAGACTCCACTCCAAAACTGCTAGAACTTATACAGGAATTCAGTAGTGTCAGGATGTAAAATCAATGCACAGAAATCAGTTGCATTTCTCTACACCAACAACAAGACAGAAGAAAGAGAAATTAAGGAGTCAATCCCATTTACAATTGCACCCCAAACCATAAGATACCTAGGAATAAACCTAACCAAAGAGGCACAGAATCTATACTCAGAAAACTATAAAGTACTCATGAAAGAAATTGAGGAAGACACAAAGAAATGGAAAAATGTTCCATGCTCCTGGATTGGAAGAATAAATATTGTGAAAATGTCTATGCTACCTAAAGCAATCTACACATTTAATGCAATTCCTATCAAAGTACCATCCATCTTTTTCAAAGAAATGGAACAAATCATTCTAAAATTTATATGGAACCAGAAAAGACCTCGAATAGCCAAAGGGATATTGAAAAAGAAAGCCAACGTTGGTGGCATCACAATTCCGGACTTCAAGCTCTATTACAAAGCTGTCATCATCAAGACAGCATGGTACTGGCACAAAAACAGACACATAGATCAATGGAACAGAATAGAGAGCCCAGAAATAGACCCTCAACTCTACAGTCAACTAATCTTCGACAAAGCAGGAAAGAATGTCCAATGGAAAAAAGACAGCCTCTTCAATAAATGGTGCTGGGAAAATTGGACAGCCACATGCAGAAAAATGAAATTGGACCATTTCCTTACACCACACACAAAAATAGACTCAAAATGGATAAAGGACCTCAATGTGCGAAAGGAATCCATCAAAATCCTTGAGGAGAACACAGGCAGCAACCTCTTCGACCTCAGCCACAGCAACATCTTCCTAGGAACAACGCCAAAGGCAAGGGAAGCAAGGGCAAAAATGAACTATTGGGATTTCATCAAGATCAAAAGCTTTTGCACAGCAAAGGAAACAGTTAACAAAATCAAAAGACAACTGACAGAATGGGAGAAGATATTTGCAAACGACATATCAGATAAAGGACTAGTGTCCAGAATCTATAAAGAACTTAGCAAACTCAACACCCAAAGAACAAATAATCCAATCAAGAAATGGGCAGAGGACATGAACAGACATTTCTGCAAATAAGACATCCAGATGGCCAACAGACACATGAAAAAGTGCTCCATATCACTCAGCATCAGGGAAATACAAATCAAAACCACAATGAGATATCACCTCACACCAGTCAGAATGGCTAAAATCAACAAGTCAGGAAATGACAGATGCTGGCGAGGATGCGGAGAAAGGGGAACCCTCCCACACTGTTGGTGGGAATGCAAGCTGGTGCAGCTACTCTGGAAAACAGCATGGAGGTTCCTCAAAATGTTGAAAATAGAACTGCCCTATGACCCAGCAATTGCACTACTGGGTATTTACCCTAAAGATACAAACGTAGTGATCCAAAGGGGCACGTGCACCCGAATGTTTATAGCAGCAATGTCCACAATAGCCAAACTATGGAAAGAACCTAGATGTCCATCAACAGATGAATGGATCAAGAAGATGTGGTATATATACACAATGGAATACTATGCAGCCATCAAAAGAAATGAAATCTTGCCATTTGCGACAACATGGATGGAACTAGAGCGTATCATGCTTAGTGAAATAAGTCAAGCAGAGAAAGACAACTATCATATGATCTCCCTGATATGAGGAAGTGGTGATGCAACATGGGGGCTTAAGTGGGTAGAAAAAGAATCAATGAAACAAGATGGAATTGGGAGGGAGACAAACCATAAGTGACTCTTAATCTCACAAAACAAACTGAGGGTTGCTGGGGGGAGGGGGTTGGGGAGAAGGGGGTGGGATTATGGACATTGGGGAGGGTGTGTGCTTTGGTGAGTGCTGTGAAGTGTGTAAACCTGGTGATTCACAGACCTGTACCCCTGGGGATAAAAATATATGTCTATAAAAAAATAAAAAATTGAAAAATAAAAAAAAACATAAAGGAAGTAACCAATAGTAATACAATGAAAATAGAGGACTTTAACATCCAACCTACATCAATGGATAGAGCATCCACACAAAAAATCAACAGGGAAACAGTGGCTTTGAATGACACATTGGCTCAAACGAATCTAAGAGATATATTCAGAACATTCCCCCTAAAACAGTAGATACACATTCTTTTCAAATGCAAATGGAATATTTTCCAGAATAGATTACATGCTAGACCACAAAACAAGTCTCAACAAATACAAAAAATAGAAGTCATAGCATGCTTTTTTTCCCCAACCACAACACTATAGAACTAGAAATCAAGAACAAGAAAAAAAACCTGGAAAGAACACAAATATATGCTACTAAAGAATGAATAGGCAAAAACAACAAAACAAAACAACAACAACAACAACAAAATGAATACACCAGCCAAGAAATCAGAGGAAATTAAAAAATACATGGAAACAAATGAAAATGAAAGCACAAAAGCCCAAATATATGGGATGCAACTAAAGCTATTCTAAGAAGGAAGTTTATAGCAATATAGGCATACATAAAGAAGAAAGAAAACTCACAAATAAACAACCTAACCATACACCTAAAGGAGAAAGAAAAAGAAGAGCCTCAGCCCTAACACAGAGAAAAACTGTATTACCCAAAGGCTAGGGACAGGCACTTTAAAGTCAGATAAAGTTGTTTGTGAAGTTGGGAAAAGTTAATAACTGGTGTCATGATCTTTAGAAAATGTTGATTCATATGCAAAACTACATGTAATGAATATAGAAGCATGAATGGAGCTTATAATTGGAGGAAATGCACAAACATGACACATTTTTTCAATTAATGAATAGTAGGATTGCTTCTTATGTATCTCCTTTTGGTCTTAATTTTTTCCAACAATTTCTAAATTAATATGAATCATATTAAAAATCACAAAGCTCAGAGAACCACTGCTTGTTATAAATTATTTTAAACAAATTATAAAAATAATATAACAGACCACTATAGTCTCCTATTAAATAATAAAATATTATATATGTAGTTGTAATTCATTTGAAGTACTTTTCTGACTGCATTATCTTTCTTATTCAAGGGTCACTATTACCCCAAAATTGGATTTTTCTATCTTAATACATTTCTTGATACTTTTATTACATATGTATGTATCACCACATGAAATATGCTATTATTCTTTCACATCTGTAGTTGCCTGGCTATAGTCTGTGTGCGGATTTTTGTGTGGGTGTAGATTTTGGACAATTCCTCAATTCCTTCCTTTTTTTTTCCTTAATTCCTTCTTGAAGGCGTTTTCCAGAGAAATTTTTATGGCTTATGATTTTCATCCTACTCTTGAAATTTAGAAGTGTATTCCAATCCCCTTCTGTGGAGAGCCATGTAGCAGGAGCAAGGAGTCATGTACTAAGCAAGGCATGAGAGGCCAAGGCTGTAGATAGTTTGCCTAAGGAATGCGAGCAGATGCAGGGAGTCACGCACTAAGCAAGGCCAGAAGAGTGGGAGGAGTGAGAGATTAACCCAAGGACTGTGAGTGCATTCGCGGGTGACGTTTGATAGATACCAGGAGTCAAGGGAAAGGCGCATGATCTGTAGAACAAAGAAAACCTATGGAGTCACGTACGTGCTCACGAGCACTATGCGTGCACATAGATAGTCCTTCTGATTGGTAGTTTTGTTAGTCGTGGTATACTCTGATTGGATATAGTTCGCACTTGGTGGAGATATACTTGGGGGTCTTAGACTGGGGGGCGTCCCCGGCTGAAGATTGTGAATAAAGAAGTTTGCCACTCACCTCGCCTACGGGTCGTTCTTGCGGGTCGAGAGCGACAACTGGTGCCGAAACCCGGGAACCGAGACGCCGGACGTGGAGCGAGGATTGGGGTAAGAGCAACGATAAGGAAAGTGTGCACCCATTTCTGTCTTTGGACAGGGAAGGTTCTCTGGGGACGATCATAGACAAAGCTATTTAGGCTCCTCAGGGACTATAGTAACAAAAGATTTCCAGGATGGGAAACGAACTTGCTAGATATAGGATGGAAGGTCCTCTAAAGGACATTCTCAAAGCAAATGGCACTCCTTTAAAATCTAAGACGGCTCATGCCTTTTTAAAAGAAGTAGCAGAGATTGCCCCCTGGTTTATAGATGAAGGGCTCCTAAATGTGCCACAATGGGAACACCTGGGCGAGGACTTAAAACTCTGCCCCTCTACATCCCCGGGGACTCTCGCCGTGTGGTCCCCGGTGAAAGTATGTTTGCAATCCCCCCGAGAGCCCCTGCAGCGAGCAGTACTACAGGGAGGGGAAGTTTTTTTGCAAGTGAAAGAAGAATCCCATAAGGGCTCCTCCCGAGACTCGGGCTCCTCCCGAGACTCTGACTCCGAAAGCGAAAGCTCAGAAGGGATGTCAGAAAGCGAGTTGCAGGAGCTAGGAAAGATAGAGGCAAACAACAAGAAGGAGGAATCTCCCGGTCTCCAGACAGACTTGAAAGCCATGAGGCAACGATTTGAGGATAAAGAGGCGGAATTGCAAAAAGCATTAGGAGAGTTAAGAGTGCAGGGAGAAATAATGGCGCAGCTGAGAGCAGGAGCGGAAGCCGCAGTTGTAGCGCAGTCAAAATTAAAAACAGAAGTTGCGCCGCTTTCGCATTCTAGCCCCACGGCGCCACCCCATGAGTGGCCCCCGCCTTATAAGCCCAGCTGCACCAAGACGTGCTATTGTTCGGGCTGCGCCGCGGAGAATTGGAGAGAGGTCCTTGGCCCGGGAAAAGGTTTTTTTCCAGTGTTAGAAGATCAGAATCAGCAGAGGTACCACCAGCCACTAGATTTTAAGTTGGTAAAGCAGCTGAAGGAGGCAGTTACCGGCTATGGGCCCCAGGCAGCCTTTACGGTCTCCCTTGTGGAGTCGCTGGGAGCACTCTACCTCGCTCCCGAGGATTGGGCCAACTTGACCAGGGCGATATTAAGTGGAGGACAATATCTAGAATGGAAAATCCAAAATCAGGACAATTGTCTGGACACAGCACGGAAAAATGCAGCCGCGGGTAACCCGCAATGGAATTTGAAAATGCTGACAAGCACGGGGCCATATCTCGGGGCCCAAGTGCAGAGTACATACCCCCCTGCGGTGTATTAACAGATAGCCACGGCGGCCCTCAGGGCTTAAAAGACTCTGAGAGGGGCAGGAGACTTGCAAGGCCAATTATCCAAACCCAACCCGGTGCTTGGGTGGCACCGAGGTTCCCTTTGTGTTTTCCCACAGGATGTGCCTGCTCCACTCTGAATGCCGGAACGCCTCACCAGGCTGGTGGCCATGGAACCTGTGGAGGATGCTGCTAATGATGATGATAGCAACGACGACCGTCCTGCAACCTGTCCCCGTGAAGGCGGAGTCAATTCAACTGTGGCCGAGACAAGAGACTGCCCAGCTTCAAGCCCTTCTTCAAATGGCTCAGCATAGAGTGCAATCTTCTCACCCTAACTCATGTTTGTTACTGACGCTTATTTTAATGCAAGCTTGCTAAAAGCTTTATGAGCCCTCTTCCTGTCTCATTTCCCCTCTCTAACGCATGCATGGTATGTTATAGGATCTATTATAGGTGTGCTAGTAGTGGTTGTTATTTTTATGTGCCTTTTACCGTGTGCGGCTAAAATTATACTTGTAGAAGTTTACAAGTTGAGAGCCATCGTGCGTAAACAACAGCAGGTCCATCGTGGGAAGCTCAAACAGCGACCTTAATCGCCACATAGGTGCCCTCTGACCCTGGTATTATAGAAAGTGTTTGACATTATTCCTCCTCAGGCTGGAAAAACAAACAAGCCTAATGAGAGTGACTCTGATGCTCTTAAAGCTGTTGCTGCTAAAACACATGGCAGACTTGGCCATGGTGGCTCCAGAGACTAGCCATTCCCCCTCAAAATTATAGCTGGCAATGCTGGGTCGGTAGCCAAAGACGGGTAAGACTGATCCCTCACCATAGCAACCTAAGACAGGGGCTCCTCGGCTAGGGGGAGTACCCGATGACGGGTAAGCATGTGTGCAGAGGATTGGCGACCTAAGACAGGCACGATCCCTGCCATATAAAAATACAAAAAGGGGGAGCTGTGGAGAGCCATGCAGCAGGAGCAAGGAGTCATGTACTAAGCAAGGCATGAGAGGCCAAGGCTGTAGATAGTTTGCCTAAGGAATGCGAGCAGATGCAGGGAGTCACGCACTAAGCAAGGCCAGAAGAGTGGGAGGAGTGAGAGATTAACCCAAGGACTGTGAGTGCATTCGCGGGTGACGTTTGATAGATACCAGGAGTCAAGGGAAAGGCGCATGATCTGTAGAACAAAGAAAACCTATGGAGTCACGTACGTGCTCACGAGCACTATGCGTGCACATAGATAGTCCTTCTGATTGGTAGTTTTGTTAGTCGTGGTATACTCTGATTGGATATAGTTCGCACTTGGTGGAGATATACTTGGGGGTCTTAGACTGGGGGGCGTCCCCGGCTGAAGATTGTGAATAAAGAAGTTTGCCACTCACCTCGCCTACGGGTCGTTCTTGCGGGTCGAGAGCGACACCCTTCCACAAGACAGCCTCCACTGCAATCATGCTTTATAAGGGAATGAGAGGTTATTGGTACATACTGTTCCCTGAGACAATGGAAAGTCATTTCCCCAGAAGGTGGCTTGATGAGCATGCAGTCAGAACAATGGAGAAGGCCTGGGATGTGCAACCCATTTGTCTTTGTGGCCTCAGTAAATCAAGTAAGTGATTAGCATGAACTTGATTTTACATGGTCATTCTGCCAGGGCTAGCTCATCTCCAAGAACACTAGGATACCTGCTGGGACTGTGTATTCATAATAGTCCACTAACAACTTTAAAGCATGCAAAATTCCTAATGAAAAGGAACATTTTGTATTTGTTCTTCATCAGTTTGGGCAGAGTTCTGCCAATTCCCCAGGACCCACTCTAAATCCTGTAATTACTATACTTTCTCAAGTGGTGGCCTGAAGAGCTAAGGTGTTTCGCTTCCAGGGAAAGGTCAGGGAGGAATATGCAAAGGACTTCTGGTGTAGAGGGCCAGCCCTGCTCATACCAGTTGCCACAGAAACCTGACGTCATAGGGTTGGTGTGGGAAACAAAAGCAAAAGAAATGTAGCTGAAATTAAAATCTCCTTACAGCTTGCAGCCCACTGATAGATACCTGAAATATGCAGAGCATGACCTTACTCAAGGAACTCATGGCTGCCTTAGTGACTTAATGTTTTAAAGGAACATTATCTTGGCCGCAGCTGGCTCCTCAAGGTCCTGAAAGCCTTGTTTCCGAATCCCTTGGAGACTTATGCTATCCCTAACCCCCACTAATTAAAAAGTATACAGTCACAGGCACCTGGGTGGCTCAGTTAGTTAAGCAATTGACTTTGGCTCAGGTCATGATCCTGGAGTCCCGGAGTCCCAGGATTGAGTCCCACATCAGGCTCTCCCTCTGATCTTCTCCCCTCTCATGTTGTCTCTCTCATTCTCTCTCTCTCTCTCTCTCTCTCTCTCTCTCTCACTTAAATAAATAAATAAAACTTTAAAAAAAAAAGGTATACAGTCACTCCTCACAATCCCAGTGTAGCTCCTTCTGGCCCACAGATCCCGTGCCATGAGTGGGGAAGGGGTGAAGGGATGATCAGGAGAGATAGGAGGCCCCTGACTCCTCTGACTAGGCTCTGAAACTATTCCTGGCAGGCGAAGACACTGACACAGAGCAGAACAAGAGACCAGGGAACAAACCACGACTGCACAAGAATCTCAAGGCCACAAGCTTCTCACCCAGTTCTCAATAAAAGACTGCCACTAAAAGCCGTCAGTGGCAACACATTTGGGACCCCTCTCACTCTAGAGAGTTTTTTTCCTTTCCTTTCAGCTCTCACCTTCACTTAATAAACTCACCCTTTTGTGTCCACGAGATTCATTCTTCAACTCAGTGAGACAAGAACTCTGCCATCCTGCAATAGGGTGAGCATGGTGACTTTTACAGAGATAAATGTGCCTTAGTGAGGAGAGCAGTTCTCTTCCTCAGATATCTGGGAATCAGCTGAGGGAGTGGGTCCCTGCTGTGGAGGCTAAACCACTCTGGGGTGTGGAGAGACAAAGGGATCCAGATCCAGCTCTTTCCCACTTTGAGGCTCAGTGCCCCAGCCATCTTATAGGTAAAGCCATTGGGGTCCTGCCCAGCTCCAGGGAGTGTGGGTCCTGCTACAGGGGTGTCCAGGAGCTGCTTTCCTCTAAAGGTAGAGGCACAGGAGGGAAGACAGGTAATGACTCTGTGCCCCAGCTTCCCCCTCTGCAAAATGGGGATAATAATGCTTCACCCATAGGATCACTGAGAATAGCAACTACAAAAACCAGAGCGAATTCAGAAAACTCATCCTTAAGTTACTGTTCCCTTAGTACCACTTTCAGTACAAAAAGCTTATTTCAGGATTCTCCACAGAAATGGAACGAATAGGTCATATATATAGGATGTAAATATAGATATATAGATATATATACATACATAGATCTATTTTAAGGAACTGGCTCATGTGATTATAGAAGCTGAGAAATCCCAAGACCTGCAGTCGGCAAGCTAGAAACCCAAGAGAGACTTTGGTGTAGTTCCAGTCCATTTCCAAAACTGAGACCCAGAAGAGCCTATGGTGTAAACTTCAGTCCAAATTTAGCAAGCTCGAGATCCAAGAGCTTATTTCTCAGTTTGAGTCTAAAGGCAGACAAGAACTGCCTTTTTGCTCCCTCAAGCCTTCAATTGATTAGATGTGGCCACCCACATTAGAGAGGAGAATCCACTTTACTCAGCCTCCCCATTCAAATGTTGATCTCGTCCATAAATAACCTCACAAACACAAGAATAATGTTTGCACAAACATTACATACTGTGTCTCAATCAACTTGACACATGAAATTAACAACCACACCTTTCAATTAATTTGCTTAAGAAACTGCCTTTTATTTTTGTCCTGTGGTGTTTTTATTCTGGATTTTGCTGATCATATCCCTCTTGTATTGTTTATGTTTTTTTGCTTCCCTCCCCTATTTCTATTAAGCTGGTGATTAGATTCAGAGCCTTGATCCAATTCATATTTTTTTGGCAAAATTACCTCAGATGTATTGTTGTTTATCCTCACAGTATTACACCAGGAGGCTCATTGTGTCTAGTTGTCTTCCACCTTGTGATGCTGAGATTAGTCACTTGGTTCAGATGTTGTCAGCCTGATCTGTCCATTCCCATCTGCTTTTCACCTCAAGTTTTTTGCAGCATGTAAAGATTGTTGCCTATGATGTGGATGGAATTAGAGGGTATTATGCTAAGCAAAATAAGTCAATCAGAGAAAGATAATTATCATATGATCTCACTCATATGTGGAATTTGAGAAAGAAGACAGAGAATCATAGGGGAAGAGAGTAAAAAATGAAGCAAGACAAAACCAAAGAGGAAGACAAACCATATCTTAATCTTGGGAAACAAACTGAGGGTTGCTAGAGGGAAGGGGAGAGGGGGTAACTGGGTGATAGACATTGGGAAGGTTTTATATTGTAATGAGCACTGGGTATTACATAAGACTGATGAATCACAGACCTGTATTCCTGAAAGCAATGATACACACATATATGTTAAACAAATAAATAAAGATTGTTGTATAGATCTACATTTCATTAGAGATCACAAAATGGTGATATTCTAATCTTACAATCTCTTCTACATTTATTAGCTGGAATTCTTCCATAAAAGGAACTTCCCCTAATCTCCTGTTAGGTTATGCTGTGGTATGGTTCACACAGGAAGGATGAATGTTTAATTCTTTTGCAATATTTCTGTTTTCAATTTTTTTAAAGATTTTATTTATTTATTTATTTATTTGACAAACAGAGATCACAACTAGGCAGAGGGGTGTGCTCCTGCTGAGCACAGAGCCTGATGTGGGGGTCCATCCCAGGACCTTGGGATCATGACCTATGCCGAAGGCAGAGGCTTTAACCCACTGAGCCACCCAGGTGCCCTTTATATTTGTTTTCAAAATAATAAATTATTTCCCTAGGATCCTTCGAAAGTGAGCAATAAGTTGGTTTTGTTGCTTTTTTTCTTTCAGAATGTCATCATGAGCTCTTGATTCATTTATATTTTGATGAGTTTTAATACATTGCAGTCATTATTTTATTTGACATTCAAATGATTTTATCTTTCATCAGTGAATGCCCTTTCAGGTTGACTTCTCTGTCTTTGACATGCTTTCTGGTATGAGAGTTTGGTCCAGACTCACCTGGAACAATTCCTACCCAGACCTGGAATGAACCATTTCTCCAAGAAAGCTGAATTCCTTTCAGTAGAGAATGCTTCAGAGGATTCAGTTTGAGGACTAGGGGTGCTCACTGCTACTGGGTTGTTCACTGTTTCCCTGCCCTCTTCAGTATATAGAGCTCATAAATCTGTATAGTATTTTTAAGAGAATACAGATCATAACCTTCCATCCTGGGCCCTTTCTCTGTCCTCTTACAGATAATAATCTTTATCTGTTTTTGTTTTGTTTTGTTTTGTTTTAACCTTTAAGTTCTTAAATATACAAACAAATATATTTTAATTGTCTTTCCTTTCATAGGTAAAAGGTGGTATATTCTACATTAGCATTATCCAATAGAAATTTCTGCAGAGATAGAAATACTCTGTGTTTTCATTGTCCAACACAGTAGCTAGCTGCTTATAGCTGTGGAACATCTGAAGTGTGGTAAATGAGACTGAGGAATTGAATTTTTAATTTCATCTAAATTTAATTATCTTCTATTTAAATAGCCACATGTGTCTGTGCCTACCATATTGGATAGCAGCAAGTTTACACATTTTCCTGCACCTTGCTTCTTTCACTGAACAATATATCCTGGAGATCATGCCATAACAATATAGGGAGGAGTTCCTTTTTGCTCCTTATAGCTGCATAGTACTCTAGTATTAGATGTCCTTAGATTATCACTTAACCTTATTGGTAAACATATGTCTTATTTCTTGTCTTTTGCTGTTATTATTTGTTCTGTGAAGAATTGCTTTGTGCTAATGCCTTTTTGTCTTTTTACGTGGTATCTCCTATACAAAGTCTAAGAAGAGATTCCTGGCTCCAAGAGAAAACACCTTTGTCTCATAAATAGAATGCAAATTTTGGTCCTCTGTCATCATTCCCTTCATTCCATGTATCTTCTGCTCTCTTATTTTCTTTCTAGTTTGACATGGGTAAAGCAGTTTCTTACTGAGCTCCAAGAAGTAGAACAGAATAGTAAAGAATAATAATGGGTGATCTAGACAAAAGATGGGAATCATCAAATCTCTATACCACTGGCAAGACACTGTGACTGGCACAGGATACAAATCACTTAGGCAAAGATGATGTAAGTGACAGAAACAGTCTACACAAGCATGTGTAATTTAGAAGGCCATTAAATGTAATACTCAACATGTTAAAATATTTATATAAAATATCTAGACCCTAGTGACAAAGAGATGGCTTGTGACCTTGGTGTGAGAAAGCAAGGGTTCATTGCAATCACGGGGCAGAAGCTATAGTACAACTGAAGAATGAGTCTTTGTGTTGGGGAACGTCATGAAAAAGACGCAACCTCTGATTGACCTGTGAGCTTGGACCCAGGCACTCAAAAGCTTCTCACCCCCTCTTCTGTTCTTGGAATGTGAGTTTTTCTTGCCTTTCCTGTTCCTAGGGGCTGCCCCAAGAACATAGTGTTGAGATGTTGATGTGGTATTGAAAACACCTGTACAGTATACATGACTGAGCCCGGTTAGGGCATCTTTATAAAAACTTTAAAGATTTGGAGGGCTGGTGCAGGGATCCCTTCATCTTGCTGTTGCCCAAGACAAGCTTTATATGTAAGTTCCCTTTCCTTATTAAAACTGCCACTTACCAACCTGGAGTGGCCTGTTCTTTCTTCAGTCTCTCCCTGCCTTCGAAGTACAGGATCCAGTTTCAGATAACATCAGGGAAGCTCCTGGGAGGGTTTCAAACCAACACTGTAGGAGATGAAAAATGTTAAGAGGGCATGTTTAAAAAAAACTCTGGAAATTTTATTTTGAGGGAGGAGAGAGAGAGAGTGAGGAAGACTTGTGACTATATGGGGATGAGGGGTCCAAGGAGGGATTTTTTTAAATCTCCAGTTGCCTGAAAGTTTAAAAGTTCGTGTGAAGAGTCATTTCTTCTCTGGTTTAATTCTTGAATTTCCCCATATACTGACTTTCCTTCTTACCATCTCACTTCCACTGAAGATTTAGTGAGACATCTCCCGTGGAACAGCATGGGTTTTGAGCTCAATATATTTAGTGAATGGAAGAACAGATAATTGCATGTCAAAAAAAAAAAAAAAAAAAAAAGCTAGGCTTTGTGGATTTTTTGCCTCTCGGGAGGCAGCAGATGTCAGGAATCCTAGTGTGGTGTTATTGGATAATGCATGATCTGAGGACGCTTGCACTGGTGACTGCATGACGGGTCCAGAATTTTCCTATAAATATTTTAGAATATAGAGTAGTCCAGGCATAACAGTTAAGAAACACAACAGCTTGCTGCCTAGTGCCATCCTCCACTGAGCTCACCAGGTGAGTCAAAGACAAGCCTGTCTTCCTAGCATGGGGAACTGCTTTAAGGTCTCCTCCGGGGCACAATGTTGAACAGCTCTTATGAGATTCTGAATCGCCCAAGAAAGTGAAGAATCTCTCTGTCCGAAACTTTGAGTCAAGGCATATCAGAGAGATAATTGCTTCCCTCCTCTACCTTTCTGTAATCTCATTAAGAGAAGCAACTTTTCACGGTGCCTGTCTTATCCTTGAGGCTCAGCCAGCACAGACTGTTTGTTCTAGCTCAACATTTAAAGGGCCCCTGAAGTCCCACTACATGCATATAATATAAGCGACTTTTCTCATTTACTCTTTGAAACAGTTCTGTACAAAGGTATGGTGAGTCCTGCTTCACAGGTGTCCAGGTTCAGACTGACAAAGCCTACTTAAGTTACCTCTCTAGATCAGTGGAGATGGGAATGAGGTTTCATCCTACCCCTCCCTAGGGGACACAGAGCAGTCTCCCTTTTTGAAGATGGGCTTCCAGGGATGGAGAAGTCATTGGATCACAAACCCCCTGCCATTGTGGCCCCTCAGGTATTCACTCAGCAACCCCTCTGGGTGATAAAGATAACTGAGGAAATGAAATACAGACTTTATGCGAAGAGACTTGGGTGTCAGACCACATCTGTTGGCTGATCTCTAGGGAGAAGTGGGGTTCAGGCAGAAACTCAGGTGTTACCCTTGGAACAGATGATCTAGAGGGAAAGAAAGTGATATGTACAGGGCCACATTAAGCAAATATATATTTTATCACCTTTGATCCTAACAGCTATGCAGGTTACCTATCATTATGACCAACACTTTTACCAAGGTACTTCTTTTAGAGAAGTTTAATCAATCAATGAGCCAACTCTGTTATCTCCTGATCAGCAGCTCACTCTGGAATTACTCAAGCTTTTTTTTTTTTCCTTCCGCTTGTCTTGATGTCTTGATGCCAGGGTTCTAAATGCTATAATCTTCCTGAGGCTAACAATACATGCTCCCCACATTTTTCCTTTTTTAATTATACTGTTGTTTCTAAGCCACATTATTGAAATTTAAAATACTTCCTTTTTTCAAAAACAATTTCTAAATGAAAAAAACACTAAGTGTTGTGTTTTTAAAAGGGAAAAACATTTATAAACTGCACCTCAGATACTGGGTTAATAGTCATGATTAGTGAAGTGCACTCAGTAACAAAATGATTGACAACTCCTCTGCTTCCCTGGTCAGCTCAATGCTGACCTCCACAAGCTAACAGTCAACATGGTGCGCTTCCCATATCTTCACTTCTTCATGTCTGGCTTTGCACCTCTGACCAGCCTTGGAAGTCAGCGATATTGAGCGCTCACTGTGCCTGAAATCAATGAGCAGGTCTTTGATGCCAAGAACATGATGCTGCCTGGGATGCCTGCCACGCCATTACTTCACTGTGGTTGCTGTCTTCCATGGGCAGATGTCCATGAAGGAGGAAGATGAGCAGACCCTCAATGCACAAAACAAGAACAGCAGCTACTTTGTGGACTGGATCCCCCAACAGTGTCAAAACAGCTGTCTGAGATATCCCACCCCGTGGCCTCAAGATGGCAATCACCTTCATTGGAAATAGCAGAGTCATCTGGGAGCTCTTCAAGAGCATCTCAGAGAAGTTCATGGCCATGTTCCAGCCAAGGCCTTCCTCCACAGGTACAAAGGTGAGGACATGGACGAGATGGAATTCACTGAAGCTGAGAGCAACACGAATGACCTTGTCTCTGAGTACCAGCAGTACCAGGATGCCACCGCAGAAGAAGAGGAGGATTTTGGTGAGGAGGCCAAAGAGGAGGCCTAAGGCAGAGCACCATCATCTAAGGCTTCTCTGTTCCTTCAGCCTTCCTCCTCAGTTGCCCTGGTTCTCTCCCTCAGACTTTGCATTTTCTGCCTCTGTCTCATCTTGTTTTGTTTTGCTTTGCTTCCTTTTTTGGAAGGGGGGTCCTAGAACAGTGCCTGGTACATAATAGGCATTCAATTAGTATTTGTTGGGTGTTGAATGTTTCTTCTCTCCCACTCTGGGAAACCTAGATTTTCTGCCATTCTGGGTAACCCTGTATTTTGTTTTGCTGTCCATTTCTCCTATCTGTTAAGTTGATATTTCTCTTTGTTTTTTAAGATAATTCTCCAAGAAGCTAGGTAATCATATCTCATTTAGAACCACGTACTAAAAACCCAGTTGATGGACACTATCCTAAGCCCATGTGGTATACCAGGGGAAAGGAAACCAAGCTACCTCATAGTAGTAGCGGTAGCTGTAAGGAAGGGGTAGAGTTTTCTATTCTAGAGCAGTTTTGGAGAAGGATATCCAGGTTATTGAGTCCTAATTTCCATGAATTTTCCTGCTCCTCTCTCAGCTTCACGGGAGGTGTTGACAATATTAGTTCTATTTTTAGTCTTCTTCCAAGCTCTGTCCTGAAATGTTCCTTTTGCAGGGGTCTGCCCCGCTCTGTTAAGCAAGATCCTTGCCTCTCCTCTATAACCTCCTTCACATGTTAGATTCCTTCTTTTTCTCCTGGTTGGAGAAGGCAGGGCAAGAAACTAGCCTTGACCCCTAAAGTCTCCAGAAAGGCCATCCCCACCTTTTCTTAGTAGAAACCCAGCTCTACTGTGTACACGTGGAAAGGTGTGTATTGGCACCTAAATCTTTTGAATCATTCTTCCAGACAGGGGACAAGGAGACCCCCCACCTTTTGGCAACATCTCAGTTCTTCCTTTTGCTATTACCTACCCACTCTCCTCCATTGATTTCATCCTGCCCTACTCTTCAAATTTCTATTTTGTGTTTAATTTGCTTTTTTTCATACTGAAAAATAACATTGCTCCAAGAGCCAAAAATAAATGACAACTGAAAGAAATGATTAGCAACTAATTTCAGCAAGAAATTCAAATAAATATACATAGCAACAATAAGTATTGGGGTGCCTGGGTGGTTCAGTGGGTTAAGCCTCTGCCTTCGGCTCAGGTCATGATCTCAGGGTCCTGGGATTGAGCCCCACATCGGGCTCTCTGCTCAACATGGAGCCTGCTTCCCCCCTCTCTCTCTGCCTGCTTCTCTGCCTACTTGTGATCTCTCTCTCTGTCAAATAAATAAATTCTTTTTAAAAAATAAGTATGTTAGAACATACTTAAAGCAGTAGTGTCTTAGGGTTTTCCAGAGAAATGGAAACAGGACATGCATATATATATATATATATATATATATATATATATATATATAGAGAGAGAGAGAGAGAGAGAGAGAGAGATTGATTTATTTACGAGGAATTGGCTCATGCTTTCATGGAGGATGTCACAGTCTGCCATTTGAAAGCTGGAGACCCAGAACAGATAGTGGTAACATTCAGCTTGAGTCCATAGACCTGAGAACCTGGGAAGACAATGATTTAAATCCCAATGTGAGAGCCAGAGAAGATGAGATGTCAAGCAGTGCTGCAGGCAGGAAAAAGGGGAAAATTCTTCCTCTTTACACTGTGTTCTATTCAGGCTTTCAACGAGATTAGGTGAGACTCAGCTGTCCTAGGGATGACAATCTACTGAGTCCACCAATTCAAATACTAATCTCATACAGAAGCAGTCTCACAGACACACCCAGAAATAATGTTTAAACTGGGCACCCCATGACCAGTCAAATAGACATATAAAATTAACCATCACTACTGAACTAATAAGATGAAAATATAAACCCCAAGAAGAATATTAACTGGAAAAAAACAATATGAAAAAGATTAGAAATGTGATTCTTGTTTGAGAGACACTGTGTGTGTGTGCAGGTGTCTATGTTCATGTAACCCTTACCTACAAGGACACATCTTACTGACAATAGACCCCTTCGGGTCAAAGGGTGGCAGTTGGGTTTATTAGAGATGCAGACTAATTTATAATATACTTTCATATATTGTTTGAAATGTAGTATTGAGGAAAAAAGTATTTGGATAAAAATTTGAACACAATATATTTGTGAACAAATTGACAGAAGTAATATGCACATATATTTCTTACTTTGAAAAACTTTCACTGTATTCATTTATGGGGTAATTAAGTCAATAAAAATTGAATTGACAATGTATCTGTGGGCGTGGGGGGAGTATGTGTGGTCTTGTGTTTGTCTCTTCCAGCTGGATCACCCCTCAAATACAAACTCACAAGTACAGCTTTATCTTCCGTTTGACAACGGTTGGACAAACAAATGAAGGTTTAGAGATCCCAGAAAATGATAGCTTCAGAGGAGTTATTCCCTTTGAAGAATAATTCCAGAAACCTGGCTGATACCATTAAACTAAGATCCCAAACTCCACCGCCGCTCTTTGCTTATCCCCCAGGCGGGACTCTCTGAGCTGCAATCCTGGATATGGCCACTATGTGGGAGCCCACTCCAATTTTTAATGAAAAGGAGCACATTTTACAAAGAATAACATGTTTTGTGTTAGATAACAAATAACAAAAAACAACTAAGTACATTTTTTTAAGATTTTATTTATTTATTTGAGAGAGAGTGAGCTAGAGAGAGCACGAACAGGCTGTGGGCAAAGGGAGAAGCAGCCTTCCCTGCCGCCCCCCACCCCACCCCCCCCAAACGACCATCAGGGACCTAGATGTGGGGTTACATGTGGGGCTCAATCCCAGAACACTGGAATCATGGCCTGAGTAGAAGGCAGATACTTGACCAACTGAGCCACCAAGGCGCCCCTCAACCAAGTAAATTTTAAAGATCTAATTGGCTTTATTAATCCGTTCATGAATCAGGCAGCATCCCATCTAGCAAATAGAGGGAAACTCCAAAGGACTATAAAAAAAGAGAGAGAGAGAGAAAGGTTTGTTAAAGGGAGAGAGCGAGAGAGCAGAAAAAAAGCAAATTATTAGAGAAAAAATGTACTGTTGGGATGCCTGGATGGCTCCTTCAGTTTAGAGTCTGCCTTCAGCTCAGGTCATGACTCCAGAGTCCTGGGATGGAGTCCCACATTGGGCTCCTTGCTCAGTGGGAAGCCTGCTTCTTCCTCTGCCTGTGTCTCTCTCTGCTTGCTCTCTCTCTCTCTCTCCTTCTCTCCCTGACAAATAAATAAAATCATTTTTTTAGAAAAGAAAAATGTATTGTTTTAGGCAAGGTCGTGCTCCTAAGGGAAGAGGAGGGGTCTACCAATAAATTCCTAGTGCTGAAAAATTCCCATGTTCACTGGTTAAAGCTTACCTTTCTGGGAGGTTGGAAATGCAGTTAGGTTGGGTATTAGGTCTTGGTTTACTGACTTGGGGCCTTAACCTAGTGACACCACCTGGGGCCTGTGGTTTACTTTTTAACACTTGGAATGGTTTCTTTAGTGTAATACCAATTCTGTGTAGAAAAATCACATGTTTATCATAGCAATTCCATCTGCTGTTGACCCCAAATCTACATCACACTTACTGATTTTGCTCTTCCCTCATCAGTGTAGGATGACTGATCCATACTGTAGAGGCGGTTACCTCCAAGAGGACAGGGTATTCATCTTTCATTATCCCATCCCTCTACAAACTGCCCATTTCTTCTCCCAGCCCCCTACCATTCCCTGTCCAGGACACTAGACACAGAACCCCAGATCACACTTCAATGCCCCATCTTTTTTTGTCACCTCCTGCCTGCCCTGCCCTGCTCTTCACCTACCTGCTGCCCATTGTCAAGGAGCACTATTTCATCTTCTCAGGTCCTGAAGTATATGTTTTTACAGTCTTCTTTTACATCCATCAGTTTTTTTCAGACAATCATTCAATACATAAGTTCATAGGCTGTGTCTTAAGGCAGTTTCCTTCCTTCCTCCCTTATCTTCCTTCTTTCCTTCCTTCTTTCTGTTGAAGATTTTATTCATTTATTTATTTATTTATTTACTTACTCCTTGCAGGCACAGCTTATAAATTTGATGACAGTGGTACGTTGGTGCCATCTTGTGACAGAAACCTGAACTGCACACACATTTCCACTTTTGGCTAATACTCCACACATTCATGTACAAGTTTTTATGTAGGCATATGTTGTCTTTTCTCCCAGGAATGGCATATCTGGGTCATTTGATAACTCTCTGTTGAACCATTTGAGGAACTGTCAGACTGTTTTCATGCCTGTGACAGTGTTGGGGAGTACATGCATAGTCTTATTTTTCTCTTGATTGGACCGTAATTTTTGGTTTTGAGAAAGAAAACCAGAGTTGAAGTGCCCTTCTCATCACATATTTAGGAGAATGTAATATTCATGTAACATCACTGTGGTCTGCCTCCCACCCAGAGCCTGCAGCCTATCACATGCTCAGGGATGCCCTGCCATCAACCACTGGGCCAGAAGCCTGGGGTTTGGGGCCTAGTGCTGTGACTGAGCCAACAGTGGGCTCCTCCAGGAATGGGCTCATCTGACCCAGTCATCAACCGTCTCCAGCTGAGCATCTGTCGCATGGGAAGCTTTGCATCCTTTTAGTCTTTGCTAGCTATTGTGTGTGTATGTGAAATGTTTTTATGGGGGTTGGGGTGGGGGCTCACTGGGTCCCGATTTTGGTGGTTTTATTTTTGTAGTTTACATCTAATAAATTTCATGCTCTCTTAAAAAAAAATCAGAGGGGTACGTGGGTGGCTCAGCAGATTAAGCATCTGCCTTCAGCTCAGGTCAAGATTCCAGGGTACTGAGATCAAGCCCCACATTGGGCTCCCCGCTTGGCGGGGAACCTTCTTCTCCCTCTCCCTCTGCCTGCTGCTCCCCCTGCTTGTGCTCTCTCTGACAAATAAATAAAATTTTTTTTAAAATTGGAGATGTTCACCTTCATCGCTGGGCTAAGATGGTACTTGTCTAGTTTCCCCATTATACAGTATGCATTTTTCATTCACCTGCTCTGTTCCTTAGAAGTGAATCACTAAGTCTTCCTTGCCCTCAGGTGCAGGAGGCAGAATGTTTCAACTCATGGAGGGAAGGTATTTATACATATTATTTTGAACTGTCTGCTAAAGAAAATGTATCTCCAGTAGCAAAAGGGAGTAACAAATAATCTGATTAAAAATGGACAGAGAACCAAAAAGCCATTTTTCCAAAGATGATATCCAGACATTCATGCCAACAGACACCTAAAAAGATGCTCAACATCATTAATCATTGGGGAAATGCAAATCAAAACCACAATGAGATATTATCTCAAACCAGAATAGTCATAAAAGACAAGAAATAGCAAGTGTTAACAAGGATATGGGTAAAAAGAAACTCCTGTGCACTTTTGGTGGGAATGTAAATTGATGCAGCCACTGTCCAAAACAGTATGGAGGCGCCTCAAAAAATTAAAAATAGAAATAACACACAACCCAGTTATTCTACTTCTTGGTAAGTAGCTGAAGAAAATGAAAACACTAACTTGAAAAAATTCATGCACTCCTGTTTATTGCAGAATTATTTATGATACCCAAGATTTGAAAGCAACTTAGGTGTCGATAGTTGAATGAATAAAGATGTGGCATGTGTATATATAATGGAATATTACACAACCATAAAAAAGGACTAAATCTTGCCATTTGCTACAACACGGATGGACCTAGAGGGTATTATGTTAAGTAAAATTAGTCAGACAAAGACAAATATTGTATGATTTCATGTATATGTGGAATCAAACAAATGAACAAACAAGCAAAAAAAAAAAACCAAACAAACACAGAAAACAAACTGTTGATTGCCAGAGTGTTGTATGGGGGGAGTGGTATGGGCAAAACAGGTGAAGGGGATAAAAAGACACAAACTTCAGTTATTTTTTTAAATATTTTTTTATTTGAGAGCAAGTGAGAGAGAGAGAGAGAGAGAGTATGCACATGAGCAGGGGGAGGGGCAAAGGGAGAGGGAGAAGCAGACTCTCCACTAAGCAAGGAGAGAGCCCAGTTTGAGACTCCATCCCAGGAAACAGAGATCATGACCCGAGCTGAAGGCAGATGCTTAACTGACCAAGCCACTAGGCCCACAAACTTCCAGTTGTAAAATAAATAAGTCACAGGGATGAAAAGTACAGCACAAGAAAAGGTTCAATAATATTGTTATAACTTTTTATGGTGACAGATGGTAACTCACTTATTGTGGTGAGCATTTCATAATGTATAGAATGGTCAAATCACTGTTGTACACCTGAAACTAATATGTCAACTATACCTCAATAAAAAAGAAATTTTTTAAATCTCCTCTCCTATTTATTAATTCACTTATATTAATATGGATTCATGTATATTTTTATTATAAAGGTATTATTTTACTGGAAGGATATATCCCAAAAATGTGATTTCTGTGGTGAAATGTAAGTATTTTAGAGTCAGGAACCTACAAAAGATTTATCACCACTATTATATTTCAGAACCATTATACTGTCTAATTGTGGTATACCAATGTTTTTAGACAATACATTTAAGCATGGCAGAGTCTGAGACATAATTTTAGATTATTTTATTGCATACTTGGAAATCAGTTGAGAAAGAAATAACAGATAAGACAGTTTAATAAAGTGACCATAAAAAATTGTAACATATACTAAATTTATTTACAAAATCTATTTTAATGAAACAAAAATACGGGATGTAAGAAGTGTGAAAAGCTTTTATTTGAAAGCCAGCTGTCCAAAGCACAGCATTCACATTATCTGACTCTATAGAAGGTATTTTACAACTTTTTTTGGTAACTAGTAGCATTGCAACATAATCCTTGTCTATACACAAGTAAATGAATTCTGTCCTTAGGACAGAAATACCTCCTGGAGAAGTAGCTACTTGTCTCCTTTGAACCTTCATTTCAACAACCTTGTTCTATAAATGTGACAAAGAGGTGGTTGTTGACCTTGCCAAGGTTAATGTCCATGGAAGCATGGTGGAACAGAGCTCTGTTAGATGAAGGATAAAGACTGAACTGGAGAAGTGTGGGGCATATAAGTTGAGTATCATGAACTCTTTATAGGATGGGCACCTGGGTGGCTCAGTCCATTAAGTGTCCAACTCTTGATTTCAGGTCAGGTCACAATCTCATGGGATATGGGATCAAGCTCTGAGTCGGGTTCCATGCTCAGCATGGAGTCTGCTTGAGACTCTCTCCCTCTCCCTTTGTCCCACCCTGCCATGCTTGTACATGCACTCTCTCTCTAAATAAATTCTTTTTTAAAATATTTTATTTATTTGTTTGACAAGAGGAAGAGATCACAAGTAGGCAGAGAGGCAGGCAGAGAGAGGTGGAACCAGGCTCCCTGCTGAGCAGAGTCCGATGTGGGGCTCCATCCCAGGACCCTGAGATCATGACCAAAGTAGAAGGCAGAGGCTTAACCCACTGAGCCACCCAGGTGCCCCTCTCTAAATAAATTCTTAAAAAAAAAAAAAGAATTCTCTATAAGACTTTGGGGCAAAGGGGAAAATATATGTAAAGAGGACAGAAACTAGAGGAATAAAGAAGGGTTCATGGTATTAAACTGCATTTGAAATTGTCAACTAGAGGAAACTTGAGCAGACTGAAAGCTTACTGGGAAGGAGCCATCTTTTCTTATTTACCACCTAAAGGGGCGCCCAGGTGGCTCAGCTGGTTAAGTGTCTGCCTTTCGCTCAGGTCAAGATCCCAGGGTCCTGGGACTGAGCCCTGCACTGGGCGCCCTGTTCGATGGGAAGCCTGTGTCTCCCTCTGCTGCTCCCATTGCTTGTGCTTTCTCTCATTCTGTCATATAAATAAAATCTTTTTTTAAAAATCTACTATCTGAATTTACCACTTGACCCTTTCCACATTTTACTTCCTTGTTTCTATTCTGGAGCAGCCTGAAACTTAACCAAAGCAATGATGTAGTTTGGTGCTAATGCCTGTTGATTGGATGCATGGATGGATGCAGATGTCAAACATGTGCTGGGAAGTTAGAGATTTTTGCATCAGGATAGAACTCTTCATTCAACTGACGAACTGGTAGTGTTGAGTAGCTGAGAAAACACAGCTTCTCAGGACTCTGCAAGTGAGGGCTGTAAGATGGGAGCCCTCAAATTCAGGGTTCATAGGCAGATTTAGGCAGACTGCCGCACAGGTCCTGGAGGGATCCTGCCCCAAGCAGGAAGACAGTCTTGCCATCCGTCAAGGGTGTGGGATTACAGTCTGCTCAGAAACATGCTGTGGTTCAGTTCTTGTGTCATTCAAAGTCTCAAGGAAGAGCAGCTCCAGCTCCTTCCCAAACTTGAATTCAACATGTATCACAGAGAGATTTTCTCAATCTCCTTCTAGGCATACATACTGTAATTAGGAACCCCCAGAGGCTACACAAACACTCACACACAGATCCTGGAGCCTACTAGCCAACAGTAGTACTAGGAGAACCTGTAGGCCTTTGTGGCTGTTGCTCGTTGTTAGGCTGCATATGTAACTGGACCCCTTTGCATGGAAAAATAATGACAATAATGGTTAACAGAGCCTTTTGTATAGTAGGAAAGCTTTTTAAATAATCTTAATATTCAGTTAAATATGATGATGATAGATTTTCTACTTATTATGTCAGCAAAGTATAACAAACTGTTGAGGATTCCCAATGTGGGTGTGCGTGTGGGGAAGCCTGCAGTCCTGTTATTGCTGGTGGGGATGTCAATAACTACAACCTCTTTCTAGGTTGAGTTGTCAGTGTTTACCAAAAGTTTCTGTTCTCCCAGTCTCTACATATTTGGGGCTTGCTCCTTCAAGTGTTCATCCTCAGCATGACCCTCATCCCTCTCAGAGAATCCATATTCCTTGAATCATGTTGCCTGAGCCCCCTACCTTCCAAAATATCTTAAACATATTCTCTTGGGTTTTTTTTTTAGCTTTATTAAGGTATAAATGATACATACAAATTCACACACATTTAATGTGTACATTTTCATGAGCTTGGACCTATGCATATACCCATAGCACAAACACCACAACCAAGGTCCTCAACATATCCAGCACTTCCAAAAATTTCCCTGTGTTCCTTCCACACTCCTTGTTTTTACAGAATAGAAAATTGTGGTTGAAACAGCTTCACTGACTTGCATAAATACAGACAGCACCAGCATCTTGGAATCAGAAACAAAAATACAGGTTTCAGAAGTGAAAGAGATGAACAGGAAACCAAGGTTTTCTTCATTGTGTGATGTGCAGCTGAGTATCATGTAGTCTACATTTGAACATATAAGGTTGCAGTCTCTGCTTTTAATCTCAGTAGCAGTGTGACCTCCAACCAGGTTCCTCAACCTCTCTGTACAGTGTCATTTTACTAGATCTAAAATGGTGGGGCAATCACATCCTCTGCCTCCCTAGAATTTTGTGGGAAACACATGAGACAAAATGGTAGCTTGAATTCAGGAACATCGAGTCCTCCCGGGTTTCCTGAGGTCAGGAGTCCTGCTTTTTGTGAGAGTTTTAAGTTCCAACCACTCTATGACCATGCACAAATGGTCGTTCAATTATAAAACACTCTAAAAACTTACTGAGTTCACCTAATACAGAGTATGACAACAGCTGCAGTGAAGACTGGAAATAATTACCTGGAAATCACTGCTCCTTCCCTCCCAACTAAGGTCTCAAAAGTGCTTTCTTTCTTTTTTAAGATTTCATTTATTTATTTGGCAGAGAGAGAGAGAATACGTACATACAAGCAGGGGGAGCAGCAGGCAGAGGGAGAAGAAGCTGGTTCCCCTCTGAGCAGTGAGCCGGATGTGGGACTCAATCCCAGGACCCTGGGATCATGACCTGAGCTGAAGGCAGCTGCTTAACCGACTGAGCCACCCAGGTGCCCCAAAAGTGCTTTCCTAAATGGAATTCCATTTACCTCTAGTCTTGTCTGAAAGCTTTTATCCAAAAAACATGAGCACAGGGAAAATGACTTACCCAGAGTGTTCCCAGTGTTCTATTACAGGGTCCTTTTGCAGAGCCTCTTCTCTCAGAGTTATGTTGTACATACTATTTTTGAGAGACTAACGCAGAAGATTAAAAGTGGGATGGAAGGGGCACGCGGGTGAGTCAGTCAATTAAGCATCCAACTCTTGATTTCCATTCAGGTCATGATCTTGGGGCTGTGAGATCAAGCCCTGCATTGGGCTCCGCACTGGTTGTGGAGTCCGCTTAAGATTCTCTCCCTCTTGGGGCGCCTGGGTGGCTCAGTGGGTTAAGCCTCTGCCTTCAGCTCCAGTCATGATCCCAGGGTCCTGGGATAGAGCCCCACATCAGGCTCTCTGCTGAGCAGGGAGCCTGCTTCCCCCTCTCTCTCTGCCTGCCTCTCTGCCTACTTGTGACCTCTGTCTGTTAAATAAATAAATAAATAAATAAATAAATAAATATTTTTTTTTTAAAAAAGATTCTCTCCCTCTCCCCTCTGTCACTCCCCCACTTTCCCTCTCTAAAAAAAAAAAAAAAAGGTGGGATGGGAAAGTATATGAAATAAAGTGAAATGGGTGATAGTTTTGATTTTGCTTTTTTTCCTCAACAGTTATCTCATATCAACTATAAAGGGTTTCCGTTTTATAAATGAGAAAAGGCAAACTAAGAAATATTACATAGTTTTAAAAAATCTTGCCCTAAGTGTAAAGATCACAGAAATCCTAATCCTGAGGCGGTATTCTCCTCATATAACACAATGCATCCTTTTTACTTTGTAGCCATGCAAAGCTTAGAGATAAGTGTTTCTGAATTGTCTGCACATGCTCTTCTTGACACGCTGTGCATGTATGGACACTAGTATACTTTCTCCAAGTGGACCTTTTCAGCAAATGAAAGCATTTAGGTCTCAGATGAGGGATCTGGGACATGGATTTTCACTGGAATTTCTGGCAAATAGTACCCACCCAATAAAAACTGATTGAAATCACAAATCCATGAATCAGTAGAGTATTACCATTAATGCATGTAGAGCTCCTATAATAAAACAGCAAAATGGACAAAATGTATAAAGAGTTCACAGTTGAAGAAAAGCAAATAAATGGTCAATAATCACAAGAAAATATGTTCTAAATCACTAATAATTTAAAGAATGCAAATGAAATCATCTAAATATCCTTTTATTACCTACCATCTGATATATATTAAATACAGAAAAAAAATTGTACCTCTTAATTCCCTTCATCTATTTTGTCCACCTCCCCATTCACAGTTATGAAACTTCCAGTTACAAAATACCCTAAATGTGAGGCAGGAAATCATTAAAATCCTAGAGGAGAACACAGGCAGTAACCCCTTTTACATTAGCCATAGCAACTTCTTGCAAGACATGTTTCTAAAAGCAAGGGAAGCAAAAGTAAAAACAAACTATTGGGACTTCATCAAGATAAAAAGCTTCTGCATAGCGAAGGAAACAACTAACAAAACTAAAAGGCAGCCTACAGAATGGGAGAAGATATTTGCAAATGACATATCTGATAAAGGGTTAGTATCCAAAATATATAAAGAACTTAAAATACTCAACACCCAAAAAAACAAATAATCCAATTTAAGAAAATGTTTCAGCAGAAGACATGAACATTTAAAGAAAACATAAAAATGGCCAAAAGACACGCATAAAGATGCTCAACACAACTCATCATCAGGGAAATACAAGTCAAAACTACAATGACATATCACCTCATACCAGTCAGAATGGCTAAAATTAACAAGTTAGGAAACAACAGGTGTTGGCGAGGATGCAGAGAAAGAGGAACCTTACTGCATTATTGGTGGGAACATAAACTGGTGCAGCCACTCTGGAAAATAGTACAGAAGTTCCTCAAAAAGTTAAAAATAGAACTACCCTACAATCCAGCAACTGTACTAGTAATATTTACCCAAAGAATACAAAAATACAGATTGGAAGGGACACATGCACCCTGATGTTTATAGTAACATCATCAACACTAGCCAAACTATGGAGAGAGCCCAAATGTCCATTAACTGATGAGTGGATAAAGAAGATGTGGTGTGGGGTGGGGTGGGGTGGGGTGGGGTGGTGTGTGTGTGTGTGTGTGTGTGTGTGTGTGTGTGATAGAATATTACTCAGCCATCAAAAAGAATAAAATCTTGCCATTCATAATAATGTGGTTGGAGCTAAAGTCTATTTTGCTAATCGAAATACGACAGTCAGAGAAAGACAAATACTGTATGATTTCATTCCTATGTGGAATTTAAGAAACAAAATATATGAACATGGGGGGAATAGAGGCAAACCAAGAAAGAGACTTTTAACTATAGAGAACACACATGGCTACTGGGTGGGGGGATGAGTTAAACAGGTGATGAGGATTAAGGACTGCACTTGTGATGAGCACTGGGTGTTGTGTGTAAGTGATGAATCACTAAATTCTATACCTGAAACTAATATTACAGTGCATGTTAAATAATTGGAACATAAATAAAAATTTAGAGAAAAAAAATAAAATAAAAGTCACAGAGATGAAAAGTACAGTATAGCAAATATAATCAATAATACTGTAATGACATTGTATGGTGACCACATTTAATGTGGTGAGCACTGAGTAATGTATAGAATTGTGGAATTAATATGTTGTAGACCTGAAACTAACATAACATGATGTGACAATTACACTTCAATAATAAATAAAAAATAAAAGTAAAAAATATATGGAGAAAAATGAATAAAAATTTAAAATTCACAAATAAAAATGTGAAAATGGCTGTGTGTGTGTGTGTGTGTGTGTGTGTGTGTGTGTATGTGTGTGTCTGCATGTGTGTGGTAGAGGAAGAGAGAAGGAGATTCAATTTCAGTAGGAGTCAAGGAAATGGAAACACAGAGACCAATTTAAATATTATGAACAAGTATAGAGGTGGGTAAGAAATAAGAACACTTGGGGCACCTGTGTGGCATAGTTGGTTAAGCCTCTGACTCTTGATTTCAGCTCAAGTTGTGATCTCCGGGTCACGAGATCAAGCCCCATCTCGGGCTCTGCACCAGTCTGTTTGAGATTCTCTCTCTCTCTCCCTTTGCCCCTATCCCCTGCATATGCTCTCTCTTAAATAAATCTTTTTTTTTTAAATGAGAACACTCACTTTTTGAGGGAGTTTAAACTACTGAAATGAAGCCCCAGGGAAGATCATTAAGCAATGCAATGCACAGAAATTTTTTAATATGTGCAAAAGTAAGGAGGTAAGAGATCATCTGATACAGTATTGCATGAAATAGGAAAAAAGAAAAGAAAAATATAAGCAATCTAAATGTCCACGAGTACAGAAAAACTATAAGCAAAGTTAACAAACCATTTATACTTCCCTATGGACCTCAAAGCAAAATGGAAAAATATTTTAATTCCAGAGTGAGTTGCTGATCAGGAGATAATGAAGTTATCTCCCTGACTAATTAGACAACACCAAGTCAGTACTCTGATCTGAATAATGGTCATAATGATAGGTAACTTGAACAGCTGTTAGGATTAAATAAATGAAACAGAATGTGTATTTGCTTAATGCAGTTCCACACATATCACTTCCTCTCCCTCTAGATCATCTGTCCCATCTATGCTGGGACAGCCTGATTCAGCACTTCAGGGATTAGCCACTACATGTAGCCTGACATATGCATAGTCAGATCTGTGGGTACAAGGGATGGGATTTCAACTCCTCTGTCTTCTTCATTACCCAAATGGGTTTCTGACTGGGTTACTCAGGGATGAGAGTAGCAGGAAATTGTGACCAACCATTTCTCTAGCCCTGAAAGCCCATCTTCTAAGAGGGAGGCTGCTGTGTGTCCTTTAGGGAGGGCAAGGGATGGAACTTCATTCCCACCCTGCCACAGACCTGGAGTGACGACTTAGGTTCTATCAGCCTGAGCTTGGTCATCTGTGAAATAAGACTCATGATACCTGATTCCTTTGTCACAGAGCAGTCCCAAGGGGTGAGAAAACCTGCCCAGAGAATACAACACGTAGGGGGATTGCTTGGCCCTTTAAATGTTGTGATTTGGCAGTAGGGGTTGGCTGAGCCTCAGGGCTAAGGCAGGTTTCATGCAAAGTTGTTTCTCATTGTTTGCCCTAATGAGGTTACGGACATGTAGAGGAGATGAACAAATATCTCTCTGACATGGCTTGAGTTCAAAGGTTTGGGGATGGATGGTGATCTACTTTCCTGGATATTTCTGAAGCTTATTACAGCTGCTCACCATCATTAGGTTCTGCTCAGCGGAACCTAATGCAGGCCCCCATGCTGGGAAGACAGGTTTGTCTTTGATTCACCTCATGCGCTCAGTGGGAAATGGCACCAGGGCAGCATGCTATGCTGTTTGCCTAGCTACTGCTCCTGGACTGCTCCATATCTTAATACATTTATGGAAAAATTCTGGATCCATCTTGAAGTCACCAGTACATTATTCAGCCACACCATACCAAGCTACCAGCCATTTACTGCTTTCCTAGGAGACAAAAATCCAAGAATTATTATCATTTCTTTGATACACCATTATCCATTCCTCCATTCACTAGTAACTAATAAATATATATTGAGCTTATGAGTATATGGGCAAACTCAAGGGTTAAATCTGAGATGGGCTAGCTCCTCCCCATTAACTTTTAAACTCACTCAAATTTCAAAGAACTGAAGATTTCTAAAAATCCCTCCTTGCTCTCCTCATCAAAATTCCAAAAAGAGTTTCTTACCTTCCTTGGTAACATTCTTTACTTCCCACTAATACCTCCTTCCACTGCACTATAGCTCTGTCCCCATGACTGCAATGAACATGGCCTCACTAAGGTCACAAGCCACGTTTTGTCACTAGGTACACTAATTTTGTATAAAAATATAAATATATAAATATTGCTTTTAATGAACACCTAAAACACTCATGCTTGTGCAAACTGTTTCTGTCACTTAACAAATCTGACAGTTTCCAGGCTCTAGATCATGAGGTACTGTATGAATCCAAGCTGTACTACTCCCTAACTATGTAGTCCTGGGCTAAATCCTTATACTCTCTGTACCTCAGCTCTTCATCTGTAAAAATGGGGATTAACACCATATCTAACTCATAATAGTTCTGTAAGCATAAATGACTCAATACATATAAGGTACTTGCTACATAATACCTCTTAGTCATTTTAATTTCTCAGTCACTGTCTTTATTGGCCATTAGTATCTCTACTATCCATATGATATGTACTAATCTTTATTCACAATCAATGACCTTAGAGGTACATTGTTAGACGTGAGCAGGTCGGAGCGCCTGGGTGGCTCAGTTGGTTAAGCATCTGCCTTCAGCTCAGGTCATGAACCCACGGTCCTGGGATCGAGCTCCACATTGGGCTCTGCTTAGTGCAGAGCCTGCTTCTCCTCCCTCTGCCTGCCGTTCCCCTGCTAGTGCACATGCTCTCTCTGTCAAATAAATAAATAAAATCTTTTGAAAATATAAGCAGGTTACAAAACTAAATAAATGCATATGTGCATAAATGTATAAATACCAGCATAAGAAAATTTCTGAAAGGATATAATGCAGAAGAAAACCTTAGCAGGACTTTTCTTATGGTGCTTATGTTTGAGGGTAAAATTATTCTCTTTTTACGTTAATTATTAGTATTTTTTCTGCTATCTAATTTTTACTATACTAAATGCCTTGTAATAAATACTCTTACAATTACACAAAACAATGAAACAACAGTAAAATTTAAGCAGTCTCAGCCCATCTACAGGAAAGCTGTCAGCTTTAGAACATGGACATCCCAAAGGCACAGGACAGGAAAGAAGATACTGGGGGAGCCCCTTCTACAGTAAAACAGGACACAGCTCCCCAAATTCCAAACTACAATAATTATTATCAATACTTCAGATCTCTGCTTAGTTAACTGGAGAAAAACATGGTACCCTAATTTGTTTCATTTTTCTTCACCCCGATTAAAAGTAAGGTTGACAGTCTTACCATATGAGAGGCAGTATCATATACTGGTTGGATGAAGTGACTCAGGAGCCACAAGCCTGTGTTCTAATATAAGCCTAATGACTTACTAGCCCTGTCCTCACTGTGCCTCGGTTCCCTGATTTTAAAGTCTGGCAACAACAGCTCCTCTTTATAGGCTGTAGTGAGGTTGAAATAAGTGAAAGCTTAGCTCTGACACCAGTGTGGGGCACTGAGGAAGTCAGAAATATTAACCTTTCTTCTTATTATTATCACACCAGAATGCATTAGAGATTCTACTGTCATTTTTATTACTATATGGATGTACACTGATAGGCATGGATTGATCTTTATAACATATTTATTGTAAAAAAGCCATTTACAAAACTGTTAAGTAGGATATAATTTCATTTTTGTTCTTAAATATACAGTAACATATAAAATTTCTGAAAAAACATATATTCAAATGATAACAGTGGTTACTCATGAATAGTAGACTTCTAAGGGTTCTTAACAATCTTTTCATCTCCTACATTTTGCATTTTTATCTACAACAAAAATGACTTGAGGGGCACCTGGGTAGCTTAGTTGGTTAAGCATATGACTGTTGATTTCAGCTCAGGTTTGTGAAATCAAGCACCAGGTCAGGCTCCACGCTCATCAAGGAGTCTGCTTCTCTCTCTCTCTCTCTCTCTCTCACCCACTCTCTCTCCCTCTGCCCTGCCCTCCACTCATGATCTCCCTCTCTCTAAAATAAATAAATAAATCTTCTTTTAAAAATGTCTTGATTTGGGGGGGGCGCCTGGTTGGCTCAGTGGGTTAAACCCTCTGCATTTGGCTCAAGTCATGTTTCCAGGGTCTAGGGATCAAGCCCCACATGGGGATCTGGGCTCAGCGGGAGGCCTGCTTCTCTTCCTCTCTCTCTCTGCCTACTTGTGATCTCCGTCTGTCAAGTGAATAAATAAAATCTTTAAATGATAATAATAATAATGATAATAAGTAAAAATGTCTTGATTTTGGAAGTAAAAGAAATATATATCCTCAGCCCTTCCCATAAGAAAGTGGTTCAGGATCAGAATGCGTAGTATCACTAACCCAAGGGAATTAGGTAATAGAATGGTCTTAGAACTAATTTAGTAATCTACCACATGACTGTTCTAATTGGGTGTCTTTGGGAAAATTACAGATGCCTAGGGAAGAGCAAGCATGTTGCTCATATAAACCTTGCATTCTACAGACAGACAATGTCTCTACCTCCCAGGATTTAGCAAAGGTCATGAGACAAAAGTATTTTCACAACATGCTTCTCTTAACTCCCAAATAAAGCCCCCCTGAATGGAAAGCAGGCTCATGGGTTTAACCTCCTGGTTAGCCAAGCATTAAAATAGTAAAAGGAAAGGAAAATATACAGTTGCCCAGCATTTGTAATTGAAATCAGCTCAAGTTCAGAATGGGATGCATCCCTAAACCAACCCAAGGATTTGGTCATTAGTCTGTACACAGGAAAACAAACTCCTTACAATCACTGTCTTCTTTCACCAGAGTAGCCCAGATTAGATTCCAGATCTACAAACCTAGATGAGTAACAGAGAGGATTAAAGCCAGAAAATTAAGCCTGGATAAACAAGAAGATGTTCTGCATTTAGGACGTATTCAGGTACTGTTTCACAGTGGCCGGCACCTAACAAACTAAAACTTTGAACATCACACACAAAAAAGTTACTGAAAACAGTATGTTCAAAATCTATTCATGCTCCTTATAACATATAAACTGAGAAAATGGGTGTGTCCATTTTAGAAGCTTAGAAAGAAAACACATATAGCAAGGACGCTGATAGGGCAGGTCACACTGTTAAAATGTGAATGTGGATTTGTTTTTCTCATATTTCTTCCTGTTTAATTTCTGTGAGATAGCCAAGCATCTATGGGTAAACATATGCAACAAAATAATACCGTATTTTTTTGTAAGGAATATATACATATGTAATAAAACTACAGAGAAAAGTATTAAGAATGAAAAATCCAATGTTTTGCTAATAGTTATGCCTGGGTTAGAAGGAGACTAATGCTATCAGAAAAGAATTCAAATGAGATATGTAATGTTTTATTTATTAATATGAGTACCAAAATCCATTATATGATTTCTATAACTTTTTGTATGTGTGAAATACCATAACAATCACCATTAAATGAGTTTATATATGCTGTAAGCAACAATACACATCAATTTGAAAATTTCGGAAAGCACAGTTAATTCCAGTGATACATAATTAGTCAGCAAACCAACCACCTATTAATATAAAAAAAATACTGTCAGAGGCACCTAGGTGACTCAGTGGGTTAAGCGTCCAACTCTTGATTTTGGCTCAGGTCAGATCTCGGTGTTGAGACCAAGCCCCACATTGGGCTCCATGCTGGACATGGAGCCTGCTCTGACCCTTCCCCTACCCTCTCTCTCTCCTCCTCCTTCTCTAAAAAAAAGATATTGTCACATATGTTCATTTCCTCCCATTATATTCACTATGCATGCATATATAATGTATATACAACACATGTGGGTTTCATAGATCTGAATACTTATAATTTGCTTTATGAAGATCATGAAACCAGCAATTAAACATGCCCAAATTTAAATCACACTCCACAGAGCCCATGTCCCTATCCACTGAGTAGATAATCTTTTTCTATGTCAGGGCTGAGGTCAGCAAAGAGGAGGTAGCTACCCACAGTCCTGTGGGCAAGAATTTTTCTGATATTTTGGATGTAGGTCTCCTGTTCCCAGTCAGCTGCAGAGCTGACCCATCTTCATACTCTGTTATTCTGTACTGTTTCCTTTCTGGAAATGAGTGGGGCCAGCTATTCCAATGTCAAAACAGACATTGTTTTTTGACATTGACGACAAACAAAATGTCAAAATCTTTTTTTTTTTTAAAGATTTTATTTATTTATTTGACAGAGATCACAAGTAGGCAGAGAGGCAGGCAGAGAGAGAGGAGGAAGCAGGCCCCCACGCTGAGCAGAGAGCCCGATGCGGGGCTCGATCCCAGGACTCTGAGATCATGACCTGAGCCGAAGGCAGCGGCTTAACCCACTGAGCCACCCAGGCGCCCCCAAAATCTTTTAATTAAAAAAAAGATTCAAAAGTTAAAGATCAAATAAAAATTTTATGAGAAGATGAAGTAAAAAGTAAAGAGAAGATGATCTGCATCCTCTTTCCCATCATCCCCACATAACTTCTTATAGGAATAAGAAATGCTACCAAATCCTATATATAACATAAAGAAAATTTAAAAATACCCCACTAGGCGCCTGGGTGGCTCAGTGGGTTAAGCCGCTGCCTTCGGCTCAGGTCATGATCTCAGGGTCCTGGGATCGAGTCCCGCATCCGGCTCTCTGCTCAGCAGGGAGCCTGCTTCCCTCTCTCTCTCTCTCTCTGCCTACTTGTGATCTCTGTCTGTCAAATAAATAAATAAAATCTTTAAAAAAAAATACCCCACTACTTCAAAAACCATAAAAATTTCAACTTGAATGAGAAATGACAGTCAACATATAAAAACAGCAAGATGCCACAGATGTTGGAATTATCTGATAAGGATTTTAAAGTAGTCATTCTCAGAATGTTTCAAAGAGTAATTATAATTATACTTGAAATAAATTAAGGGACAGAAATTCTCAGGAAAGAAACAGACAATATATAGAAGAAAATATAAATATTTTAGACCTGAAACACAATAACTGAAAATTTTAAAACTCAGTATATGGACTCAACAACTGAATGAAGAGGAAAATGAAAAGAATCAGTGAACTTTCTCTCCAGTATGGGGTGTGGTGCAAAAATAATGAATACTGTTATGCTGGAAATAAAAAAAAAAAATCAACTAACAGAAAAACATATACAATAAAATTAGCAAATAAGAATGTTCAAAAAAAAAAAAAAGAATCAATGAACTTGAATACACAACAATAAGAAGTACCCAATTTGAGCAATGGAGAGAAAAGAGACTAAAGAAAAAAGACAATGACTCAGGGACTTGTGAGATTATATCAAAAATCTGAAATTAGTGTCATGGTTATCTTAGAAAGAAAGGAGAAAGGGTGTATGGATAAAAAGTATTTAAAGAAATAAAGGCCAACAACCATGTAAAATATTACAATTCATATTAAGGGGATTTGATACTATTTAGAAAAAATTACTAGACTATTTCCTCTTGGAACCAGCACTTTCTCTCCTAAGACTCTATCCCAAAGATATATGCAAAAAGACAAAAAAGCATAAGTACAAGGCCATGACTGGCAAAACAATCACAATAGCAGAAGATAAGAAATAAGACAAATGTCTCCCCATAGGGTACTGGGGGGAGAGGTACCATAGGGTACTCCATCTACATCCTAGAGTACTAAGCAAGTATAAAAAAACATGAGGGAAAGGGCACCTGAATGGCTCAGTTGGTTAAGCGTCCATCCTCAGCTCAGGTCATGATCCCAGGGGCCTGGGATAAAGTCCTGCATCTGGCTCCTTGGTCAGTGGGGAGCTTCTCCTTCTCCCTCTGCTGCACACTCATAGTCTCTCTCTGTTAAATAAATAAAATCTAAAACAAAAAGAGGGAAAAATGTGTATATATATGTATATACAATGGAATATTATTCAGCCATTAAAAATGAAATCTTGGGGTACCAGGGTGGCACAGTCGATTAAGCATCTGACTCTTGGTTTTGGCTCAGATCGTGATCTCATGGTAATGAGATGGAGCTTCTTGGGCTCATGCTCAGTGCAGAGTCTGGTTCAGATTCTCTCTCCCTATCCCTCATAAATACATAAGTATCTATGAACTATTGACAAAAAAATTCAAAATACTCATCTTAAGGAAGTTCAGCGAGTTACAAGAAACATAGAAAATTAAATAAAATCAAAAAAAGAAACGTGATCAAAATGAGAATATCAACGCAGAGACAAACTACACAAAAGAACCAAACCGAAATTCCAAGGCTGAAAAACACATTAATTGAATTGAATTGATTATGGTATTTCATAGATCTCCTTTAATTCTAGTATAGTATTTAAAAGATAAAGGCAGTGGCGCCTGGGTGGCTCAGTGGGTTAAAGCCTCTACCTTCAGCTCAGGTCATGATCACAGGGTCCTGGGATCGAGCCCCGCATCGGGCTCTCTGCTCAGTGGGGAGCCTGCTTCCCCCTTTCTCTCTGCTTGCCTCTCTGCCGACTTGTAATCTCTGTCTGTCAAATAAATAAATAAATAAAAATCTTAAAAAAAATTAAAAATAAAAATAAAAGATAAAGGCATAAAAATAATTATAACTATAAAGTACATTAATGGATACAAAATATAAAAAGATGTAATTTGTGACATCAATAACAAAGTGGAAGAGACATAAAGGAGTAGAGTTGTTATACACTATTGAAGTTAAGTTTTTATCAGTTTAAAATAGACTATTGTAGGGGCGCCTGGGTGGCTCAGTGGGTTAAGCCGCTGCCTTCGGCTCAGGTGATGATCTCAGGATCCTGGGATCGAGTCCCGCATCGGGATCTCTGCTCAGCAGGGAGCCTGCTTCCCTCTCTCTCTCTCTGCCTGCCTCTCTGTCTACTGTGAACTCTCTCTGTCAAATAAATAAATAAAATCTTTAAAAAAAAATAAAAAAAAATAAAAAAATAAAATAGACTATTGTAACTATAAAGTGTTTTTACATAATCTCCATAGTAAACACAAAGAAAATACCTATAGAACATACACGAAAGAACAATAGAAAGCCTATCACAATAAAAAAATCAATAAAACACAAAGAAAGCCTAGAAGAGAGGAAAAGAGAAACAGAATAAATGTTGACACACACAGAAAACAATTAACAAAATGACAATAGTAAGTCCTTTCCTATCCATGATTTTTTTTTTAGATTTTATTTTAAATAATCTCTATACCCAGTGTGGGGCTGAAACTTACAACCCTGAACTCAAGAGTCATGCTCTCTACCAACAGAGTCAGACAGATGCCCCAGTGATTACGTTAAATGTAAATGGACTAAACTCCCCAAAAGATACAGAGCACCTGAACAGATAAAAAAATAAGACCCAACTGTATGCTGTCTTTAGATATAATGATACACACAGGCAGAAAGTGAAAGGATGGAAAAAGATATTCTGTGCTAGTTATAACCAAAAGGGAGTAGGTTATAATTAAATATAAATATAAAAAGATAGAGATATAGATATAAAAGATATAGAATATAAAAAGATATTCTGTGCTAATTATAACCAAAAGGGAGTAGGTATAACCTCAAGCACAGTTATAACAAGTATAAATATTTGTACCAACATCACAGCACTCAAATATATGAAGCAAGTGTTGGTAAAATTAGAGGAAGAAATACAGAGAAGCCAAGCCCAATAATAATAAGAGATTTCAATAGACCACTTTCAATAATGGTTAGGAAAACCACATAGAAGATCAATAAGGAAAGAGGATTTGAACACTGTAGATTAATTGCACCTAAAAGACATATAAGAAATACTCCAACCAACAACAGCAGAATACACATTCTTCTCAAGCACATATGAAACATCTTCCAAGACAGATTATATAGTAGGCCACAAAACAAATTTTAAACAAGTTTAAGAAGGTTGAAATCATACCAAATACCTTTTCTGATCACAATGGAATGGAACCAGGAATCAACAGCAAAAGGAAAACTGGAAAATTCCCATTATGTGGAAATTAAACAATACACTCCTGAACAGCCAATATGCCAAAGAAGAAATCACAAAGGAAATTAGAAGATATCTTAAGACAAATGAAAATGAAAACAAAATACATCAAAATTAATGAATTGCAACAAAAGCAATTATAAGAAGGTTTATGGGAATAAGGTCTAATTCAAAAAAGATCTCTAATCAACAACTTACCTTTACACCTCCAGGAAATAGAAAAAAAGGAACAAACTAAACCCAAAGTTAACAAAAAGAAAGAAAGAAAGATTAGAGCAAAGATCATTGGAATAGGAAATAGAAAAACAGTATTAAAAAAAATCAATGAAACTAAGAGTTGATGTTTTGAAAAAATCAGCAAAGGTGACAAACCCTTAGCTAAATTAAGAAAAAAAATAGAGAAGACTCAAAAATCAGATATGAGAGACATTACAACTTATGCCACAGAAATAAAAAGGATCACAAGAGATTTGGGGGGGGGGGGGGAAAGAGAGTATGAGCAAGGGTGGAGGGGCAGAGGGAGAGACAATCTCAAGTAGGAGCCTGATGCTCATGACTTGAGCTAAAATCAAGAGCCGGATGCTTAACTGACTGAGACACACAGACACCCTGATCACAGAGACTTCTATGAATAATCATACAACAACAAACTGGATAACCTAGAAGAAATGGGTAAATTCCTACAAACATACAAACTACCAAGACTGAATCAAGAAGAAATATAAAAATCTAAACAGATCTCTAACAGTAAGGGGATTGAATCCATAATCAAAAAACTACCAACCACCTGGGTGACTCCGTCAGTTAAGAGTCTGCCTTTGGGGCGCCTGGGTGGCTCAGTGGGTTAAGCCTCTGCCTTTGGCTCAGGGTCCTGGGATAGAGGCCCACATTGGGCTCTCTGCTCAGCAGGGAGCCTGCTTCCCCCTCTCTGCTTGCCTCTCTGCCTACGTATGATCTCTCTCTCTCTCTCTGTCAAATAAATAAATAAATCTTTAAAAAAAAAAAAAAAGAATCTGCCTTTGGCTCGGGTCATGATCTCAGGTCCTGGGACTGAGTCCCACATCCACCTCTCTGTTCAGCAGGATGCCTGCTTCTCCCTCTGCCTGTTGCTCCCCCTGCTTGTGTACGTGCTCTCTCTCTCTGTCAAATAAATTAATAAAATCTTAAAAAAAAAAAAAAACTCCCAACCAAAAAAAAAAAAAAAAATCAAACAAACAAAAAAAAACCAGGCCCAAATGGCTTTGCAGGATAATTCTGCCAAATATTTAAAGAAAAAGTAGCACCAATCCTCCTCAAACTTTTCCAAAAATTTGAAGAGGAGAGAATATTCCCAAACTCATTGTATGAGTCCAGCATAAATCTTGACACCAAAACAAGACAGAGATACAAGAAAACTACAGAACAATATCTCTGATGAATATTGATGTAAAAATGCTCAACAAAATACTAACAAATAAAATTCAATAGCACATTAAAAAGAATATACACCAGAGAGGAAAAAAAAAAATATATATATATATATATAATGTGACCAACTGGGATTTATTTCTGAAACACAAAGACATTTCAACATATGATAATCAGTCAATGTAATATATCACACATTAACAGAATAAAAGGAAAAAATCTCATGTAATCATCTCAACTGATGCACAAGAAACATGAGAAAATCCAAACTCTTTCATGATAAACTTTCAACAAACTAGGAATAGAAAGAAATCACCTCAACATAATAAAGGCTGTATATAGAAAGCATATAGCTAACATTGAACTCAGCCTTGAGAAACTGAAAGCCTTTCCTTCAATTATCAGGAAAAGGCATGAATGCCAACTATTACTACTTCTATTCAACAAAGTATTAGAAGTCCTAGCCAAAATAATTAGGTGAAAGAAAGAAAGAAAGAAAGAAAGAAAGAAAGAAAGAAAGAAAGAGAAAGAAAGAAAGAAAAGCCATCCCAATTGGAAAGGAAAAGTAAAATTATCTCTGCTCACAGATGACATAATCTTACATGCAGAAAATCCTAAAGATTTCACCAAAAAAACCTGTTAGAATAAACAAATTCAGTAAGTTACAGGATATAAAATCAACTTTCAAAAGTCACTTGAATTTTTATATACTAACAGTAAACAATCAGAAGAAGAAATTAAGAAAACAACTCTACTTTAGGTGATATCAAAAAATAATAAAATACTCAGGAATAAACTTAACCAAGGAAGTGAAAGACTTATACGATGAAAACTACAAGACATGGATGAAAACTAAAGATACAAACTAATGGAAAGACATCTCAGGTTCATGGACAGGAAGACTTAAAATTATTAAAATATCCATACTTCCCAAAGTGATCTACAGAATCAGGGCCGTCACTATCAAAATCTCAATGCCATCTTTTGCAGAAATAGAAAAAATAATCCTAACCTTCATTTGGAGCTTCAAAGGACCTGCTAATAGGCAAAACTTGGGAAAGTCTATCTTGAGAAAAAGAAACAAAGTTGAAGGCTTCACACTTCCTGATTTTAAAACATATTACAAAGTTATAGTTCTCAAAACAGTAGGGCACTAGCATAAATACAGGCATATAGACCAAACAGACTAGAGAGCCCAGAAGTAAACCCTTGCATACATGGTTAAATGATCCTTGATAAGGTTGTCAAGGTGACACAATGAAGAAAAGATATAGTCAATTCAACAAATGATACTGGGAAAACTGGCTATACACATGCAAAGAAAAAGATGCTGGACCCTTAACTTACACCATATAGAAAAATTAACTCAAAATGTATTAAAAACCTCAAAC
The DNA here is from genome assembly GCF_009829155.1 of Mustela erminea. Taxonomy (NCBI): domain Eukaryota; kingdom Metazoa; phylum Chordata; class Mammalia; order Carnivora; family Mustelidae; genus Mustela; species Mustela erminea. The sequence continues at coordinate 85,377,500 of NC_045635.1, forward strand.
GATAAAACTCCTAGAATAAAATATAGGGGAATACCTTCATGACAGTGGACTTGGCAATGATTTCTTCATGACACTGAAAGTACAGGAAACAAACAAAAATAGACAAATGAGACTACATCGAATTTAAAAACTTCTGGGACACCTGGCTGGCTCAATTGGTGGTGCGTACTCTTGATCTTGAGGTTGTAGGTTTAAGCCCCACAATGGGTATAGAGATTACTTAAAAATGAAATCTTAAAAATTTTTAAAACCTCTGTGCAGCAAAAGGAAATAACAGACTGAAAAGGTAACATACTGAGTGAGAGAAAGTATTTTCTTTTTTTTTTTAAAGATTTTCTTTATTTATTTGACAGAGAGAGAGAGATCACAAGTAGGCACAGAGGCAGGCAGAGAGAGAGGAGGAAGAAGGCTCCCTGCTGAGCAGAGAGCCCGATGCAGGGTCGATCCCAGGACCCTGAGATCATGAGCTGAGCCGAAGGCAGTGGCCTAACCCACTGAGCCACCCAGGTGCCCTGAGAAAATATTTTCAAATCATGTATCTGATAATGAGTTAATATCCAGAATATACAGAGTTCCTACAAGTCAACAACACAAAACAAATAACTAGATTTAAAAAATGGCCAAAGGACTTGAGTAGACATTTCTTCAAAGAAGATATACAAATGGCCAAGAAGTCTATAAAAAGATGTTCAACATCACTGATCATCAGGGTAATGCAAATAAAAGCCACAATAAGATATCATTTCACACTCACTAGGATGACCACTATTAAAAAAACAGCAAATAACAAGTATTGATACAGATGTAAAGAAATTAGAAGCCTGTGCCCTGTTGGTGAGAATGTAAAATGGTTTATAGCCCCTATCATAAGCAGTATGGAGGTTCCTCAAAAATTAAAACATACAATTAGGGGCACCTTAGTGGCTTAGTCAGTTGAGCACCTACCTTTGGCTCAGGTCATGATCCCGGGGTCCTGGGATTGAGCCCCACATCAGGCTCCCTGCTCAGCAGGGATCCTGCTTCTCCTTCTCCCTCTGCTGCTCCCCCTGCTTGTGTTCTCTCACTCTGTCAAATACATAAATGAAATCTTTTCAAAAATCCATACAATTAATATATGATCCAGCAATTCTACTTTGGGGTATAGATACAAAAGAACCGAAAACGAGATCTTAAAGAGGTATTTGTACTATTTTTCACCAAAACAATATTCACAATAACGATGAGGTAGCAACTGTCCAACTACCAATGGATAAACAAAATGTGACATATCCATAAAATAGAATATTATTCACCCTTAAAAAAGAAGGAAATCCTGTCATATGCTACTACATTGATGAACCTTAAAGACATTATGCTAAGTGAAACAAACCAGTCACAAAAAGATAAAAATACAACATGATACCACAGATACAAGTGTCTAAAGTAGTCAAATTCATAGAAACACAAAGTAGAATGGTGGTTGGAAGGGTCTTGGAGGAAGGAGAAAGCACTGTTCAATGGAAACAGAGTTTCCAGTTTTATAAGATGAGGAAGTTCTATAATTATTGTTGTTGCACAACAATATGCATATAGTTAACACTACTATAAACTTAAAAATTGTTAAGATTGGGGCGCCTGGGTGGCTCAGTAGATTAAAGCCTCTGCCTTTGGCTCAGGTCATGATCCCAGGGTTCTGGGATCAAGCCCCGCATCGGGCTCTCTGCTCAGCGGGGAGCCTGCTTCCCCTCTCTTCTCTCTCTCTCTGCCTGCCTCTTCACCTACTTGTGATCTCTGTCAAATAAATAAATAGAATCTTTAAAAATATAAAAATGGTGTTTTATATTAATATAAAATATAAATTAATATAAAATATAAAAATATAAAAATGTGTGTTTTAACTTAATAATTATTTAAATAAAGCAATGAAGACTCCTTCTCTGTAGGGATATAGCATGGTATCCAAGATACATCATTAAGCGAAAAAAGCAAGGTGCATTTAGAGAGTTAAGATGGCAGAGGAGTAGGGGTCCCTAAGTTCATCTGGTCCCAGGAATTGTACTGGATAGTTATCAAATCATTTTGAAGACTTACAAAATCAATCAAAGATCTAAGAAAAGAATTGTGCTACAATTCTAAAAATAGAAAAGTGACCACTTTTTGCAATGTAGGAGGTGTAGAGACATGAATCTGGGGTGGGATGTGAGAGGATACTACAAGGGGAGGGAACCTTCTTAAGGAGGCTACTGTCAAGTATTATAAGCAGTGGAACATAAAATCAGAACTTTTAGGTCTGCTACAGTGGGGCATGTCTCTGGCTTAAAGGTTCTCAGGTGGTGAAACAGGGCAGAAAACCAGGTGGGAAAGCGAGGTATCAGGATCCCTGGGGTCATAAGAACAGGGGGAGGGGAAGCTGAGTGTGGCAGTGATGCCAGGCATCAGAGTAGGGAACCAGTTGTAAACAGTGAGTCTAGGCACCAGCTTTCTGCTTGGTGTTGCCATAAACTGAGAACCAGTGCATGGTTGCATGACTGCTCTCAGAGCAGGGGCCCGGTAAAATGCAGAAGCACATTTACCCGGGAAGAATAGCGCAGGTCCATGCCACAGGAGTTGTAAAGTTTGGAGACTTGAAACTCAGTTGTGTGCCTGAGATAAAAATTCTCAGTCACGGGCTAGGGAAAAATAGTTTGGACAGAAACCAGAGAGACAAGATAACTGCTTTTCTGTGAGGGCTCACTGAAGAGTGGGGAGCATGAACTTTCGGCTCCAGAGCTAGAGATCAAGGCCTCACCATTTTCATCCCACACCTCTGTGCCAAAAGCCATCAGGGAGCAAAACTGCGCTACATATTGCAATCTGGAGCCTCTTGCACTGAACCTGGCCCCCTGGCAAGGGGGATGCAATTCCACCAGAGCAAGGGCATCAAGAATCAGCACACACGTACCTCCCAGAAGACCAGCAGGAACAATCAGCTAGCACCGAGTTTGCCGATCAGAGAACTGCAAAATTTCAGCCCTTGGGGAAAAAGGTATATAGCGGACATGGTTTTTGGCCAGGTCTTAGGTGTGGCCAGCAAATCCTGAGGCAGTAAATGAAAAGATCACTCCAGACACCTAAGTAGAAGAAAGGAGAGGGCAGGGGGACCAGATGCTCTAGTGGCAAAGGCCCGAGCTAAGCACTGCCTCCACTTTTATTAGGAATGTTATCAATATATCAGAGGAATAAGAGAAACAAAAAGGAGTGCAAAGGTTTAGTAATCAGGACAGCGATATAGGGGAGTATCATGTCATTACAGTGAGCTGTGCTCTTGATGCACATGCAGGCAGGGAGTACGTGACCACCAAAGATAAATCTTTCTCCTAAGGATTTACTCCCTGGATGGGTACATTGAGCCGCAACAACAATCTAGCTGTTTTTAGTCCAAAACCCTTTAAAAAGGCGAAGTTTTATGGACACTCGTTCTTTGCTTTTCAACTAGTTTCACCCAGGGAGGCATATGTTTATTAAAACTTACCTAGCCAGGTATTACAAATTCCCACAGGTTTTATTATTATTCTTTAGTCTTTCGGTTTTATTTTTTTTCCAACTATTTATTTACTTTCTCAATTCTATCTCTTATTTTTAATGTTTATTTTTATGTATACATTATACACACACATACACACACACATATATATATATTTTTATTTTTTGTTTCTTTCCATTGTCTTTTATTTTATTTTTGTATATATTTATAAGTTTTACTTTCTTTCCTATTTTGGGATCTAGTTTCTTTTAACAACTGACCAAAATATACCCAAGATCTGGTTTATTGTTTTGTTCTGTTTTACTTCTTGCTTTATTTTTTTCTTACCTTGTTTTGTTTCTGCTTTCTTCTAGTTAGTTTTGTTTCTAAAATTCTGGCCTTGTTATTTTTGTCTTTTCTCTCTCTTTCTTCTATTATTTTCTGGACATAATGATAAGATAGAGAAACTCACCCCAAAAGAAAGAAAAGGAGGAAGTACTCACTGCCAGGGATTTAATTAATATGGATATAAGTAAGATGTCAGAACTAGAATTCAAAAATTCAAAACAATGATTATAAAGATACTAGCTGAGCTAAGAAAAAAAGCATAGAAGACACTAGAAAATCCCTTACTATATAAGTAAAAGAGCTAATATCTAATCAGGCTGAAATTGAAAATGCTATTACTAAGATACAGTCAAAAATGGAGGCTCTAACGGTGAGAATACATGAGGCAGAAGAATGAGTCAGTGATCTAAAAGACAAATGATGGCAAATAAGGAAGCTGAGAATAAAGGAAAAAACAACTACTGGATCACGCGGGGTGACTGCAAGAAATCGGCAATACCATAAAGTGAAATAATATCCAGATAATAGGGGTCCCAGAAGATAAAGAGTGAGAGATGATCAGAAAGTTTCTTTGAACAAATTATAGCTGAGAACTTTCCTAATATGGAGAAGAAAACAGGCATTCAAGTCCAGGAAGCACAGAGAACCCCCCTCAAAATCAATAAAAATAGGTCAACACTTTGACATGTAAGAGTGAAGCTTGCAAATTTCAGAGACAATGAGAAAATCATGAAGACAGCTCAGGACAAGAGGTCCTTAACCTACAAGCATAGAAACATAAGGTTGGCAGCAGATCTGTCCACAGAGACCTGCCAAGCCAGAAAGGACTGGCATGTTATACTCAATGTGCTAAATGGGAAAAACATGCAGCCAAGAATACTTTATCCAGCAAGGCTGTTATTCAGAACAGAAGGAGATAGTTTCCAGGACAAAGACTAAAGGAATTCATGAGCACTAATCCATCCCTGGAAGAAATATTAAAGGGGATCCTTTGAACAAAGAGAGAGCCCAAAAGTAATAAAGACCAGAAAGGAATAGAGACAATCTACAGAAACAGTAATTTTACAGGTAATACAATGGCACTAAATTCATCTTTCAATAACTACAGGGAATGTCAATGAACTAAACGTTCCAATCAAAAGACACAGGGTATCAGATTGAATAAAAAAACAAGACCCACCCATATACTGTCTACAGAGACTCATATTGGAGCCAAAGACACCTCCAGATTGAAAGTGAGGAGGTAGAGAGCCACATATCATGCTACTGGACATCAAAAGAAAGCTGGAGTAGCATCCTTATGAAAGATAAACTGGATTTTACACCAAAGACTGTAATAAGAGATGAAGAAGGACACTATATCATAATAAAAGGGTCTATCCAACAACAAGATCTAACAACTTTAAATATTTATGCCCCCAACTTGGGAACAGCCAAATATATCAATCAATAACAAACTTAAGGAAACTCATTGATAATAATACAATAATAGTAGGGAATATTAACACGCCATTCATAGATATAGACAGATGGTCTAAGAAGAAGATCAAGAAAGAAACAATGGCTTTGATTGACACACTGGTCCAGATAGACGTCACAGTTATATTCACAGCATTTCATTCTAAAGCAACAAAATATACATTCTTTTTGAGTGTACATGGAGCAGTCTCCAAAACATATCAGATACTGGGTCACAAATCACGTCTTCACAGCTACCCAAAAACTGAGATTATACTAGGCATATTTTCAGACCACAATGCTTTAAAAGATGAACTCAATCATAAATCCCCCTACAATTTGCGGTCTCTTCTGATTTGGTTAACGCACATTTTTCTGGGGTCTTTTCCACCCTTTCAGTACTTTATTCTCTCCTTCATATATTCTTATCTGGATAAAATGACAAGGCTGAAAAACTCACCACAAAAAAAAAAAAAAAAAAAACAAGAGGCAGTACTGAAGGCCAGGGACCTAATCAATATGGACATTGGTGATATGTCAGATCTAGAGTTCAGAATGACGATTCTAAAAGTGCTAGCTGGGCTCGAAAAAGGCATGGAAGATATTGGAGAAACCCTGTCTGGAGAAATAAAAGCTCTTTCTGGAGAAATAAAAGAACTCAAATCTAACCAAGCTGAAATGATAAAAGCTATTAATGAGGTACAATAAAAAATGGAGGCTCTTACTGCTAGGATAAATGAGGCAGAAGAGAGAATTAGTGATATAGAAGACTAATCACTAATTCTCTCTTCTGCCTCATTTATCCTATAAAGAAGCTGAGCAAAAGAGAGACAAACAACTACTGGACCATAAGAGGAGAATTCAAGAGATAAGTGATACCAGAAGACAAAACAACATTAGAATAATTGAGATTCCAGAAGAAGAAGAAAGAGAGAGGGGAGCAGAAGGTATATTGGAGTGAATTACTGTAGAGAATTTCCCTAATATGGCAAAGGGAACAAGCATCAAAATCCAGGAGGCGCAGAGAACCCCACTCAAAATCAGTAAGACTAGGTCCTAATAGTAAAACTTACAAGTCTAGTGATGAAGAGAAAATCCTGAAATCAGTCCAGGACAAGAAGTCTGTAATATCCAATGGTAAAAATATTAGATTGGCAGCAGACTTATCCAAAGAGACCTGGCAGGCCAGAAAGAACTGGCATGATATATTCAGAACACTGAACAAGAAAAACATGCAGCCAAGAATACTATATCCAGCTAGGCTATCATTGAAAATAGAAGAAGAGATAAAAAGCTTCCAGGACAAACAAAAACTAAAGAATTTGTAAACACCAAATGAGCTCTACAGGAATTATTGAAAGGGGTCCTCTAAGCAAAGACAGAGCCTAAAAGTAGTAGACCAGAATGGAACAGAGACAATATACAGTAACAGTCACCTTATAGACAATACAATGGCACTAAATTCATATCTCTCAGTAGTTACCCTGACGGTAAATGGGCTAAATGCCCCAATCAAAAGACACAGTATATCAGAATGGATAAAAAATAAACCCTATCAATATGCTGTCTATAAGAAACTCAATTTAGACTCAAAGACACCCCCAGATTTAAAGTGAGGGGATGGAAAACAATTTACCATGCTAATGGACACCAAAAGAAAGCTGGGGTGGCAATCCTTATATCAGATCAATAAGATTTTAAGCCAAAGACTATAATAAGAGATGAGGAAGGGTACTATATTATACTCAAAGGGTCTGTCCAACAAGAAGATCTAACAATTTTAAATATCTATGCCCCTAACGTGGGATCAGCCAACTATATAAACCAATTAATAAGAAAATCAAAGAAAGACATCGACAATAATACAATAATAAGGGACTTTAACACCCCCCTCACTGAAATGGACAGATCATCCAAGCAAAAGATCAACAAGGAAATAAAGGCCTTAAATGATACACTGTACACTGGACCAGATGGACATCACAGATATATTCAGAACACTCCATCCCAAAGCAACAGAATACACATTCTTCTCTAGTGCACATGGAACATTCTCCAGAATAGATCACATCCTGGGTCACAAATCAGGTCTCAATCAGTACCAAAAGTCTGGGATCGTTCCCTGCATATTTTCAGACCACAATGCTCTGAAGCTAGAACTCAATCGCAAGAGGAAAGTTGGAAAGAACCCAAATACATGGAGACTAAACAGCATCCTTCTAAAGAATGAATGGGTCAACCAGGAAATTAAAGAAGAATTGAAAAAATTGATGGAAACAAATAATAATGAAAACACAATGGTTCAAAATCTGTGGGACACAGCAAAGGCAGTCCTGAGAGGAAAATATATAGTGATATAAGCCTTTCTCAAGAAACAAGAAAGGTCTCAAATACACAACCTAACCCTACACCTAAAGGAGCTTGAGAAAGAACAACAAAGAAAGCCTAAACCCAGCAGGAGAAGAGAAATAAAGATCAGAGCAAGAATCAATGAAGCAGAAACCAAAAATCAATAGAACAAATCAACAAAACTAGGAGCTGGTTCTTTGAAAGAATTAATAAGATTGATAAACCCCTGGCCAGACTTATCAAAAAGAAAAGAGAAAGGACCCAAATAAATAAAATCATGAATGAAAGAGGAGAGATCACAACCAACACCAAAGAAATACAAACAATTATAAGAACATATTATGAGCAACTCTATGCCAGCAAACTTGACAATCTGAAAGAAATGGATGCATTCCTAGAGACATATATACTACCACAACTGAACCAGGAAGAAACAGAAAACCTGAACAGACCTACAACCGGTAAGGAGATTGAAACAGTCATCAAAAATCTCCCAACAAACAAGGGCCCAGGGCCAGACGGCTTCCCAGGAGAATCCTACCAAGCATTTAAAGAAGAATTAATTTCTATTGTCCTGAAACTGTTCCAAAAAATTGAAATGGAAGGAAAACTTCCAAACTCATTTTATGAGGCCTGCATTACCTTGATCCCAAAACCAGACAAAGATCCCGTCAAAAAGAAAATTACAGACCAATATCCTTGATGAACACAGATGCAAAAATTCTCACCAAAATACTAGCCAATAGGATCCAACAGTACATTAAAAGGATTATTCACCACAACCAAGTGAGATTTATTCCAGGGCTGCAAGGTTGTTGGTTCAACATCTGCAAATCAATCAATGTTATAAATTAATAAAAGAAAGAACAAGAACCATATGATACTCTCAATAGATGCTGAAAAGCATTTGACAAATACAGCATCCTTTCTTGATCAAAACTCTTCAACATGTAGGGATAGAGGGTACATACCTCAATATCATCAAAGCCATCTATGAAAACCCCACCGCGAATATCATTCTCAATGGAGAAAAACTGAGAGCTTTTCCGCTAAGGTCAGGAACACGGCAGGGATGTCCATTATCACCACTGCTATTCAACATAGCACTAAAACTCCTAGCCTCAGCAATCAGACAACAAAAGGAAATTAAAGGCATCCAAATCAGCAAAGAAGAAGTCAAACTATCACTCTTTGCAGATGATATGATCCTTTGTGTGGAAAACCCAAAAGACTCCACTCCAAAATCTGCTACAACTTGTACAGGAATTCAGTAAAGTGTCAGGATATAAAACCAATGCACAGAAATCAGTTGCATTTCTATACACCAACAACAAGACAGAAGAAAGAGAAATTAAGGAGCCAATCCCATTTACAATTGCACCCAAAACCATAAGATACCTAGGAATAAACCTGACCAAAGAGGCAAAGTTCTGTACTCAGAAAACTATAGAATACTCATGAAAGAAATTGAGGAAGACACAAAGAAATGGAAAAATGCTCCATGCTCATGGATTGGAAGAACAAATATTGTGAAAATGTCTATGCAATCTACACGTTTAATGCAACCCCTATCAAAATCCCATTTTGTTTTTCAAAGAAATGGAACAAATAATCCTAAAATTTATATGGAACCAGAAAAGACCTCGAATGGCCAGAGGAATGTTGAAAAAGAAAGCCAAAGTTGGTGGCATCACAATTCCAGACTTCAAGCTCTATTACAAAGCTGTCATCATCAAGACAGTATGGTACTGGCACAAAAACATACACATAGATCAATGGAACAGAATAGAAAGCCCAGAAATAAACCCTCAACTCTATGGTCAAGTAATCTTCGACAAAGCAGGGAAGAATGTCCAATGGAAAAAAGACTGTCTTTTCAACAAATGGTGTTGGGAAAATGGGACAGCCACACACAGAAAAACGAAACTGGACCATTTCCTTATACCACACACAAAAATAGACTCAAAATGGATGACGAACCTCTATATGAGAAAGGAACCCATCAAAATCCTTGAGGAGAACACAGGCAGCAACCTCTTTGACCTCAGCCACAGCAACTTCTTCCTAGGAACGTCACCAAAGGCAAGGGAAGCAAGGCCAAAAATGAACTATTGGGACTTCATCAAGATCAAAAGCTTTTGCACAGCAAAGGAAACAGTCAACAAAACCAAAAGACAACTGACAGAATGGGAGAAGATATTTGCACACAACATATCAGATAAAGGACTAGTATCCAAAATCTATAAAGAACTTCTCAAACTCAACATCCTAAGAACAAATAATCCAATCAAGAAATGGGCAGAGGACATGAACAGACATTTCTGCAAAGACATCCAGATGGCCAACAGACACATGAAAAAGTGTTCCCCATCACTCGGCATCAGGGAAATACAAATCAAAACCACAATGAGATACCACCTCACACCAGTCAGAATGGCTAAAATTAACAAGTCAGGAAACAACAGATGCTGGCCAGGATGCAGAGAAAGGGGAACCCTCCTACACTGTTGGCGGGAATGCAAGCTGGTGCAACCACCCTGGAAAATAGCATGGAGGTTCCTCAAAAAGTTGAAAATAGAGCTACCCTACGACCCAGCAATCGCACTGCTGGGTATTTACCCAGAAGATACAAATGTATTGATCTGAAGGGGCACGTGCACCAGAATGTTTATAGCAGCAATGTCCACAATAGCCAAAGTACAGAATGAACCTAGATGTCCATCCATAGATGAATGGATAAAGAAGATGTGGTATATATATACAATGGAATACTATGCAGCCATCAAAAGAAATGAAATCTTGCCATTCGTGATAACATGGATGGAACTAGAGGGTATTATGCTTAGCGAAATAAGTCAATCAGAGAAAGACAATTATCATATGATCTCCCTGTTTTGAGGAAGTTGAGAGGCAATGTGGGGGGTTTGGGGAGTCGGAAAAGAATAAATGAAACAAGATGGATCGGGAGGGAGACAAACCATAACAGACTCTTAATCTCACAAAACAAACTGAGGGTTGCCAGGAGGAGGGGGGTAGGGAGAGGGAGGTAGGGTTATGGACATTGCAGAAGGTATGTGCTTTGGTGAGTGTTGTGAAGTGTGTAAACCTGGCCATTCACAGACCTGTACCCCTAGGGCTAATAATATATGTTAATTAAAAATGAAAATTTTAAACACATAAATAAATAAAATAAAAATAAAAGCCACTGAAGGTTAAACCTCTGCCTTCAGCTCAGGTTATGATCTCACAGTCCTGGGATCGAGCCCTGTGTCGGGCTTCCTGCTCACTGGGGAGCCTGCTTCCCCCTCCCCCTCTGTCTGCCTGTCTGCCCCCTTGTGATCTCTCTCTCTGTCAAATAAATAAATAAGATCTTTAAAAAAAATAAAATTTTTAAAAATGCCATTGAAGACTTCAGAGAATTAAAATTAAAACCACAATGAGATACTACCACAAGCTTACCTAAACCACAAAAATGAAAAAGACGAAAGGTACCAAGTGTTGCTGAGATTGGAAATATAGCCTGAAACAACCACTTTGAAAAAGTGCTTGGTAGTATCTACTAAGCTCAGCATACACACACACATACTATGACTCAGAAATGCCTGTCTTAGGTATGTGCCCAAGAGAAAGTAAAGTAAGTATCCATCTAAAAGGTAGGTACAAGTATGGACATCCATAGCAACATTAAGTAAAAGAACTAGAAAATACCCAAATCCCCATAACAGATATATAGATTAAAGTATCTACAATGTAATACTATACACCAATGAGAATGATCTGCAACTACAATGATAATATAAATCACATACTCAAACACACACACACATACACACACACACACCCCTATTATGTTGATTTGAAAGAGCCAAACGTAAAAGAGTACATGCTGTATAATTCCAGAAATTTTTTTCTTCGAATCTCCCTACTGAGTTTAAGAAAGAAGAGGAAAATCAACACCTCATTTCCTTTCATTTGAAAGTATTTAGTGTCCCCTTATATTACCTTCAGAATAACCTCAGAGAAGCACATATCCTCTGAGCTCTTGAAAAGTGGTGCACTGCACAGAGTACCATATCTGATGGAAAGAAAACTGAGTATTAGCAGGAGATATATCTGACCTGCACCAGACCTAACCCACTAATTCTAGGTGACCTTGGGTAAGTTAAGACAGCTCTGCTTGCCTCACCAGTCAAAAGGGGTCAGATCATACCTCCCACCCAACAACCGAGGCCTCAGACACAAAATAATGTCATTCTCATCTTGAAGAGCACTCTGAATTTATAGAAAGAATTCATAGTGGAAGCCCAAGGTATTATTTTTATAGACAAGTTGTCCAATGCATAGTAACTATGATAATTATTTTCTTTGTTTTTTATAATTATTACCTTCTCGTTTTTCTTTAATAAATACCCCCTATGTATTTTTTAAAAAATGCACACTGAAGCATAGCTTTCACCCAAAGACATGGCCCTGGGGGCACCTGGCTTCCTCAGTCAGTAGAGCATGTGACTCTTGATCCTGGGGTCATGGTTTTGAGTCCCACATTGGGTGCTGAGATTACTTAAAAAAATAAATAAACTTTAAAAAAACCATATAGCTCCAGCCTAACATCACCCAGTATGAGCTGACATAGTTCAACACATGTTTTTGTTATTGTTCTTGATGTTGTTTAGATTTTATTTATTCATTTGAGAGAGACAGCATGATTGGTGGTTGGGGGGTGGAGGAGGAGAGGGAGAAGCAGACTCCCCACTGAGTAGGGAGCCCGACACGGGGCTCAATCCCAGGACCCCGAGATTATGAACTGAGCTGAAGGCAGACAGATGTTTAACCACCTGAGCCACCCAGGCACCCCCAACACATGTTTTCTTAATTCTTCTTAAGTACACTGGTTAGGAATGTAGCCTCTGGAGACAGACTAGGGCCAAACCCTAGTTCTGCCATTTACAAAGTGTGAGTGTGAATATTTTACTTCTCCTTGGATTGGCTCCCATCTCCCCTTCTGACCTCATTTCCTACCATCTGTACTCTATCTGCCAGGTTCCAGCCACTCAAGCTCATCATCAGCTCCTGGAACAAATGATGCCACACATATCACAAATCAAGAAGCCAGCCTAGGCCTAGTAGCCTCTTGTCCTTCAGGACTCACCTCAAATGCCACTTCCTGAGAAAGAACTTTATGGACAGCCCAATCTAAGTAATCCCTGACCCATCATTTTCTCTTCTGTGTATGTGTTTACCTTCCTAAAGCCCATATGGAACTGACCCACTTATGATCTAACAGCTTATTGCCAGTTTTCCCGAATCTGAATGAAAGCTCCAGAGACTCTGCCTATCTTGTTCTCTGTGCTATATTCCCAGTACCTAGTTTAAGGCCTCACATATAAATCACTAAGAATGTATGACCTAAATGAAGGAATTATTACCTATTTGACACACAGGAGCAGACACAGATATTTGACAAAGAAATTAGATGCCAAAGATTCAAAATTTTAAGAACATTTTGTTGTAAATCCAGAGTTCTTTTCAAATTGGAATGAGCCAGAACCAACTATTTGAACCAAATTATTCAAAATTTAAACCCTTCCCACCTACCTCCCTGTTTGGGATACAGCAGACCTAGGATGAGCCCAGGAATCTTAAGTTTCCACCAACACTCCCTGACAATTTTGATGAAGTGGTCCATGAACCACACTTGGCAAAATCCTGACCTAAACATCTGATATTTGTGTAACATTAATGCATACCATGCAGATTATGTGATATGAAGGGCATCTCCATTAATATAATTACTCAAAGGGGGCACTGGTCCTTCCCTCCTACCTATGACCACAGATTGCTTCCCCACATAAAATCACACTTAAACTCAACAATATTCCTGTGTAGGGGGAGGAACTGGGTATCACTTTACTAAAGTATAGATGAGGCTGGTGGAAGGGTAGTGACTTACCTAACGTTTCCCAATGATGGGAACCCGATGTCTTCATTCTTGCTCCAGGAAACTGACTAGCACACTGGAAATTATACTTGGTTCTTCTCTATCAGCTCCTGTTTGGAGGGCCTACACTCCACACCTTTCTCTGATGTTCTACTAGAAGGGAAAGGCAAGTAATCAGACAGCAGTTGGAATAGAGGAAAAAATGAGAGGAAGGGAAAGCACATGAAAGACAGGGGAAAGGGTGAGCACAAGCTTGCCTGTGCCCACTCAGTTCACAGAAAGCTGTGCAATGATGCATAGCCCCCTCCCACACACACAAGTGACACTGAAGCTCTCACATCATGGAAATGGGGCCTCATCCCTGTTTACTGTTCCATGTCCAAGTACTCTCTCTGGTAGTTATACTATGAGGTTTATGTCAGAGGTGGGATCACATTGACAGAATTAAGGAGGCCAAGTTGGAAGAGGCAACTAGCATTTAGAGGGCCTACTAAATGCCACCCAATATAAGTCATTATTTTCAGACTTTTTTTCTTTAAATCCTCAAAGTATTGCTCTAACATAGGCAACGTTGCTTTCTTTCTATAGACAGGGAAATACTCAAGCTCAGAGAGTAAAAAGTCCATGCTCAAAGACTCCTAAGGAAATGACAAACAGACAGAGAAGCCAACCTGAAGAAGCTTCGGATGGCGGGACCTCAGCTTCAGCAAGCAGACCACTGCACAACTTGCTACCCAAAATAAGCAAAGGGAGCCTCTGCAGATTACTGGACTGAAGGAAAAAGAGGCCAAGACTCAATAGCAGAACACATACAATACACACAGGAAACACAAGCAGAAGCACCAGGCCCTGGGGAGCAGGGGACACTACACTGCAGGGCACTACAGGACCTCTTCTTTTTAAGGCTATTATCATTCAGAACAAGAGAATTAGTAGACTTTCCTAACATACAGAAACACACAGAAAGTGAGACAAAATGAGGAGATAGGGAAACATCTCCTAAATGAAAGAACAGGACCAAACCACAACAAGAGACCAAAGTGAAACAGGTACAAGTCGTATGCCTGATAGATAATTTAAAGTAATGATTGTAAAGATACTCACTGGAACAGAGAAAAGAGTAGAGGACGTCAGGAAGACCCTTTACACAGAGATAAAAAAAAAAAAAAGAACCAATCAGAGATCAAGTGCACAATAAAAGAAATTAAAATTAAAAATACACTTGATTGAATAAATAGCAAGCAAGGTAAAGCAGAGGAACAAGTGAATTAATGACCGGGAAGACAGAGTAATGGAAAATAACCAAGCTGAACAAAGGAGAGGAAAGAAAATTATGCAAATTGAGAATGGTCTTAGGGAACTCAGTGACTCCATCGAGTGTAATAACATCTTCATTATTAGGATCTCAGCAGAAGAAGAGAGATAAAGGGGCAGAAATTTTATGTGAAGAAATAATAGCTGAAAATCTCACTAGTCTGGGGAAAGAAGCATATATCTAGATCCACGAGGCATAGAGATCCACTCCCCTCCAAATTCACCCCAAGGAGGTCCACACCTTGTAATATAAGGCTATTATCATTCAGAACAAGAGAATTAGTAGACTTTCCTAACATACAGAAACACACAGAAAGTGAGACAAAATGAGGAGATAGGGAAACATCTCCTAAATGAAAGAACAGGATCAAGCCACAATAAGAGACCAAAGTAATTAAAAGGTCAAAAAGGAGCAACAGGGTGCCTGGGTGGCTCAGCTGGTTGAGCGTCTGCCTTCGGCTCATGTTGTGATCTCAGGGTCCTGGGATCAAGTCCCACATCAGGCTTCCTGCTCAGTGAGGAGTCTGCTTCTCCCTCTGCTTCTGCTCCTTCTCCCTGCTCATGCCCTCTCTCTCACTCTCTCTTAAATTAATTAATAAAATATTTTTTTTTTAAAAAAAGAGCGATAAAGAAAAAAATTTTAGAGCAGCAAGAGAAGACAGTTACATAAAAGGAAATCCCCATGGGGCGCCTGGATGGCTTAGTCAGCTAAGCATCTGCCTTCCACTCAGGTCCTGATCTCAGAGTCCTGGGATTGAGTCCCACATTGGGCTCCGTGCTCTGTGGGGAGCCTGCTTCTCCCACTACCTCTGCCTCCCTCTCTCCATTTCTCATGAATAAATAAATAAAATCTTTTAAGGAAAAAAAGAGGATATCCTCATAAGCTTATCAGTGAATTTTTTAGCAGGAACTTTCCAAGCTAGAAGGGAGTGTTATGATATATTCGAAGTGCTGAATGGGAAAAATCTGCAGCCAAGAATACTCTATCCAGCAATGCTATCATTCGGAATAGAAGTAGAGATAGAGAGTTTCTCAGACAAACAAAAACTAAAGGAGTTCATGACCACTAAGCAGCCCTTCAACAAATATTTAAGGGGACTCTGAGTAGAAAGGAAAATAATAAGTGAGAGTATAAAAAGTAAAAAACACAAAAGCAATAAAATAAATATTACTGTAAAAATCAGGCAAAGAATTCATAAAACAAAAGGATATAAAATGTGACATGACATACCTAAAACATGGGAGGAAGAGGAGTAAAGAATGAGTTTAAGCAACCATCAAGATAATACAGACTGCTATATGCAGAAGATATTACATACAAACCTAATGGCAAACACAAATCAAAAACCAGTAATTGATATGCAAAAAATGAAGGAAAGGAATCCAAGTATATCACTAAAGAAAGCCAACAAATCATGAAAGAGAGCAAGAGAAGAATCATAGAAAATCTATAGAAAAAAAAACACAAAACAAGTAACAAAATGCTAATAAATACTTACTGTAAATAATTACTTTGAATGTAAATGGACTAAACACTCCAATCAAAAGACACAGGGTGACAGAGTGGATAAATAAAACAAGACCTGGGGTTCCTGGGTGTCTCATTCAGTTGAGTGTCCAACTCTTGATTTTAGCTCAGGTCTTGATCTCACGGTCGTTGAGTCCAGGTTCCACATGGGGCTCCATGCTGGGTATGGAGCCTACTTAAAAAAAAAGACCATCTATGTACTGACTATAAGAGGCTTGTTTCAGACCAAAGCACACCTACAGATTAAAATTAAGGGGAGGGGCGCCTGGGTGGCTCAGTGGCTTAAAGCCTCTGCCTTGAGATCAACCACAGGAAAAAACTTGGAAAGATCATAAAATACATGGAGGTTAAATAACATGCTACTAAACAATGAATGAGTAAACATAGAAATCAAAGAAGAAATAAAAAATTACATGAAAATGTAAGCACAACAGTCTAAAATCTTTGGGATGCAGCAAATGTGGTTCTAAGAGGGAAATTTATAGCAACACAGGCATACCTCAAGAAGCAAGAAAAATCTCCAATAAACAACCTAACCCTATACCTAAAAGAGCTAGAAAAAGAACAAACAAAACCCCAAACCAGCAAAAGGATGGAAAAAACAGATCAGAGCAGAAATAAATGATATAGAAATTTAAAAAGAAAACAACAGAATAGATCAATGAAACCAGGAGCTGGTTCTTTGAAAAGAGCAACAAAATTGAGAAACCTATAGCAAGAGTCATTTTAAAAAGAGAGACGACTCAAACAAAATTACTAATGAAAGAGGAGAAATAACAACCAACGGGGCGTGCCTGGGTGGCTCAGTGGGTTAAGCCTCTGCTTTTGGCCCAGGTCATGATCTCAGGGATCGAGCCCCGCATTGGGCTCTCTGCTGGGCAGGGAGCCTGCTTGCCCCTCTCTCTCTCTGCCTGCCTCTCTGCCTACTTGTGATCTCTCTCTCTCTCTCAAATATATAAATAAAATTTAAAAAAAAAGAAATAACAACTAACAACACAAAAATATAAACTGTAACATAGTATTATGAAAACCTATATGCCAACAAATTGGACAACTTTGAAGAAATGGATAAATTCCTTGAAATATATAAACTACCAAAAGTAAAGCTGGAAGAAATAGAAAATTGGAACAGAAAAATTGAATCACTAATCAGAAAACTCCCAAAAACCAAACTTCAGGACCAGAGAGCTTCACAGGCTAATTCTGCTGAACATTTAAAGAAAAGTTAATATCCATTCTTCTCAAACTATTCCAAAACATAAAAAAGGAAGGAAAGCTTCCCAACTCAATCTATGAGGCAAGCATTATCAGATACCAGATAAAGACAACAACAACAAAAAACTATAGGCCAGTATCTCTGACAAAAATAGATGTAAAACTCTCAACCACATACTAGCAAACCAAACCCAAAAATACATTTCAAAAAATCACTTACCACAATCAAGTGGGATTTATTCCTGGGTTGCTAGGCTGGTTCAATATTCATAAATCAATCAACGTGATACATCATATCAATAAGAGAAAGGATAAGATTATTTCAACCGATGCAGAAGAAGCATTTGGCAAAATATAGTATTATTCACGTTAAAAACCTTCAACAAAGTCAGTTTACAGGAAACATACCTCAACATAGTAAAGGCCATCTATGAAAAACCCAAAGCTAACACATTTAATGGGAAAAACTGAGAGCTTTTCCCCTAAGGTCAGGAACAAGACAAGGATGTCCACTCTCACCACTGTTATTTAACATAGTACTGGAAGTCATAGCGACAGCAATCAGACAACAAAAAGAAATAAAAGGCATCCAAAGGCAAGAAGGTAGTAAAACTTTCACCATTTGCAGATGATATGGTATTATATATAGAAAACCCTAAAGACTCCACCAAAAAACTGCTAGAACTGAAAAACAAATTCAGCAAAGTCACCGTACACAAAATCAGTGTACAGAAATGTTTCATTTCTATGCACCAAAAACAAAGCAGCAGAAAGAGAAATTAAGAAAACAATTCCATCTACAATTATACCCAAAACAATAAGATACCCAGAAATAAACCTAACCAAAGAGGTAAAGGATCTATACTCTGAAAACTATAAAACATTGATGAAAGAAATTGATGACACAAAGAAATGGAAAGACATTCTACGTTCATGGATTGGAAGAATAAATATTGTTAAAATGTTTATTTTACCCCAAGAAATGTACACACTTAATGCAATCCCTATCAAAATGCCAACAGCATTTTTCACAGAACTGTAACAAATAATCCTAAAATTTGTTTCGAACCACAAAAGATCCCAAATAGCCAAAGCAATCTTGAAAATGAAAAGCAAAGCTGGAGGCATCACAATTCCAGACCTCAAGCTATAGTACAAAGCTATACTAATCAAAACAGTATGGTAATGAGGAGCACCTAGTTGGCTCCATCAATAGAGTGTGGGACTCTTGATCTCAGGGTCATGAGTTCATGTCCCATGTTGGGCATGGAGTCTACTGAAAAATAAAAAGAAAAAAACATGGTATGATACTGGCACAAGTCAAAGGAACAGAATACAAATCCCAGAAATAAACCCACAATTATATGGTCAATCTTCAACAAAGCAGGAAAAAATATCCAACGGGAAAAAGACAGGCTCTTCAACAAATAGTGTTGGGAAAACTGGACAGCAACATCCAAAACAATGAAACTAGACCACTTTCTTACACCATACACAAAAATTAATTTAAAATGAATTAAAGACCTAAATGTGAGACCTGACACTATAAAAATCCTAGAACACAAGCAGTAACTTCTTTGACATCAGCTATAGCAATTTCTTTCTAGATATGTCTCCTGAGTCAAGGGAAACAAAAGTAAAAATAAACTATCAAGACTACATCAGAATAAAAAGCTTCTGCACAATGAAGGAAACAATCAGCAAAACTAAAAGGCAACCAATGGAATGGGAGAAGATATTTGCAAATGACATCTCTGATAAAGGGTTAGTGTGAAAATATTAAAGAACATATAAAACTTAAGACCCCAAAAAACAAATAACACAATTAAAAAATAGACAGAAGACATGAATAGACATTTCTCCAAAGAACACATCCAGATAGCCAACGGACACATGAAAAGATGCTCAACATCATGCATCATCAAGGAAATGCAAATCAAAACTACAACGAGCTATCACCTCACACCTGTCACAATGCCTAAAATCAAAAACAGAAGAAACAAGTATTGGTGAGGATGTGGAGAAAAGGGAAACTTCCTGCACTACTGGTAGGAGTGCAAACTGGTATAGCCACTACGGAAAACAGTATGAAGCTTCCTCAAAAAATTAAAAATAGAACGACCCTACAATCTAGGAATCACACTATTGGCTATTTCCACCAAAAAAATACAAAAACAGGGGTACATGGCTGGCTCAGTCAGTAGATCATCTGACTCTTAATCTCAGGATTGTGAGTTCAAGCCCCATGTTGGGTGTGGAGCTTACTTAAAAAGAAAAACAAAACAAAACAAAAAACTCCACTAATTCAAAGGAATGATGCACCCCCTATGTTTACTGTAGCACTATTCACAATAACCAAACTAGGGAAGCAGCCCAAGTGTCCATCAACATATGAATAAATAAAGAAGATGTGATATATACATACATATACAATGGATATTATTCAGCCATAAGAAGGAATGAAATCTTGCCACTTGCCACACGGATACAACTACAGAGTATAACACTGAGCAAAATAAGTCAGAGAAAGACAAATACCATAGGATTTCACTGATATATGGAGTTTAAGAGACAAAAGAGGGGCATCTGGGTGGCTCAGATGGTTAAGCATCTCTCTTTGGATCAGGTTATGTTTGCCAGGTACTGGGATTGAGCCCCACATCTGAATCCCAGCTCAGCGGGGAGTCTGCTTCTCCCTCTCCCTCTGACTCTCCCTCTGCTTGTGCTCTCTGTCTCTCTCTCAAATGAATAAATAAAATCTTTTTTAAAAAGGAAACAAATGAGCAAATGAAGAAAAAAGTGAGAAAAACAAACCAAGACATACACTTGTAAGTATAAAGAACAATCTGATGGTTACCAGAGGCAATGTGGGTGGAGGAAATAGGAGATGGAGATTAAAGAGTACACTTATCAGATGAAAAAAATAAAATGAAATGATTAAAGTTTTTTTTTTTTTTTTTTTAAGCTTTTTTTTTTTTTTTTTATTTCCAGCATAACAGTATTCATTATTTTTGCACCACACCCCGTGCTCCATGCAATCCGTGCCCTCTATAATACCCACCACCTGGTACCCCAACCTCCCACCCCCCGTCCCTTCAAAACCCTCAGATTGTTTTTCAGAGTCCATAGTCTCTCATGGTTCACCTCCCCTTCCAATTTCCCCCAACTCCCTTCTCCACTCTAAGTCCCCATGTCCTCCATGCTATTTGTTATGCTCCACAAATAAGTGAAACCATATGATAATTGACTCTCTCTGCTTGACTTATTTCACTCAGCATAATCTCTTCCAGTCCCGTCCATGTTGCTACAAAAGTTGGGTATTCATCCTTTCTGATGGAGGCATAATACTCTATCCCCAGGGGTACAGGTCTGTGAATCACCAGGTTTACACACTTCATAGCACTGTTCCGCTGAGGGACATCACTCCAGAGTGCTATGAAGTGTGTAAAGTTTTATATAAGGTAAGAAATTAATAACATTTAGTTTGTTAAAAAAAAAAAAAAGGAAAGCAACACTTGATAACTATCATAGTAACAAATGATCCAGGCAACAGATCTGAGTGCATCAGTCTGCATCTAATCCCACAGCAGTCACTGAGTCACCATGGTAAACATATTGGCCAGGGAAAGCTAGGAAAAAGCAAACAGCAACCACCCTGATTTGGTTCCTAACATGTGCTAGGAATTGGGCTGGACTGACATTAACACACAGTAATTCACCCCTCAAGTATTCCTGACAATATATTCCCAGCAGCTTTAGTAATATATACATATGTGCATACATATGTACCACATTCACATATGCTTCTTCCTCTTCTCTCCCCACTCAAGATCCCAAGAATTCATTATAGTAGAATATCTGGGGAGTAAAAAAGAAAAACACTACAATTCAATGGATTCAATTCTAAATACACATACAAACTTGAAAACTACTAAACTATTTTTTTCAGATGAACTGTAGACTTGTCTTTGGAACATTTTTCTCCCTAGTTTCAATACATTGCCAATAACCTCTAAAAGCTGATATAAAAATACAAACAAATGCATGTTATGCATCAAGTACTTTTTCCACTGCAGAGGAAGTAGCCTGAGCTTTCAACCAAAAAGATTCCTCGATGGCTATTTTTCAACATTTTGGCTTCTGAGAGTTTAGTGAAAATATATGTGTAAATTGCAATTAAAAGATAGTGTCATTTGGACACCTGGGTGGCTCAGTCATTAAGTGTCTGCCTTCAGCTCAGGTCATGATCCCAGGGTCCTGGAATTGAGCCCCGCTTCAGGCTCCCTGCTCGGCGGGAAGCTGGCTTCTCCCTCTCCGACTCCGCCTGCTTGTGTTCTCTCTCTGGCTATCTCTCTTTCTGTCAAATAAATAAAATCTTTAAAAAATAATAAAAACTAAAAAAAAAATACTATCATTCATGATAGTACCAAAAAGTATAAAATACTTAGGAATCATCTCTCTACTTATATGTAAAGGTAGGTACATTGAACAGTACAAAACACTGCTGATAGTACCAACAAGTATAAAATACTTGGGAATCATCTCTCTACTTATATGTAAAGGTAGGTACATTGAACAGTACAAAACACTGCTGACAGAAATTAAAGATCCAACTAAATGGAGGGATATACCATTTTCATGTGTCAGAACACTAGTATTATTAAGATTCTGTTCTGCTCAAACTGATCTACAGATTCACTGTAATCCTAATAAAAATCCTAGCACACATTTTGTTTTTAAGAAACTAAGAAGTTGATTCTAAAATTCATGTTGAAATGTAAAGGACCTAGATTATAAGAACAACTTTGAAAAGGAACAAATTAGATTGTGCTATTTACAACATGGATGGACCCAGAGGGTATTATGCTAAGTGAAGCAAGTCAGACTAAGACAGACAAACACCATATGATTTCACTCATATGTGGAATCTAAAAAAGCAAATGAATAAACAAAGAGCAGAATCAGACCTATAAATACAGAGAACAAAACTGATGGTTGCCAGAGGGGAGGGGGTTGCAGGATGGACAAAATGGCTGAAGGGAAATGGGAAATACAGGCTTCCAGCTATGGAGTGAATAGGTCACAGAAATAAAAGGCACAGCATAGTCAACAGCTTTGTAATAGTGTTTGTATGGGGACAGATGGTAGCTACACTTGTGATGAACACAGAATAACGTATAAACTTCTTGAATCAAAATGCTGTACACCTGAAACTAGTGTGACATTGTGTGTCAACTACTCAAATTTTTTTTAAAAAAATAACAAAGCTGGAAGATCAAAACTACCTGATTTCAAGAGTTATGATAAAGCCTTCAGTAACCAGAACAGTGTGGTATTGGCATCAAGGTAGACAGGAAGAAGATCAAAGGAACAGAATTAAGAGTCCAGAGT
Source organism: Mustela erminea (assembly GCF_009829155.1). Classification (NCBI taxonomy): domain Eukaryota; kingdom Metazoa; phylum Chordata; class Mammalia; order Carnivora; family Mustelidae; genus Mustela; species Mustela erminea. Next base: position 85,400,522 of record NC_045635.1, read on the forward strand.
TCACACCCATATGAACAACTGATTTTTGACAAAATTGCAAAAGCAATTCAGTGGAGAGAGGAGAGTCTTTCAACAAATGGAGTTGAGACATATTGAGTACAATATGAGTGCATATCCATATGCACAAACAGTTATCCATGTATCTTACCATATACAAACATCAACTCAAAATGGATCATAGACCTAAATATAAAACCCAAAACTTCTAAAAGAAAACAAATGAGAGGGGCACCTGGGTAGCTCCATCGTTAAGCATCTGCCTTTGGCTCAGGTCATGATCCCAGCCAGGGTCCTGGGATGGAGCCCTGTGTCGGGTTCCCTGCTCCGCGGGAAGCCTGCTTCTCCCTCTCCCACTCCCTCTGCTTATGTTCCTGATCCCACTGTCTCTCTGTCAAATAAATGAATAAAATCTTAATTAAAAAAAAAGAAAAGAAAAAGAAAGGAAAAAAATCCTTATGACCTTGGGTTAGGTGAAGATTTCATAGATGCGAAATCGAAACTATAATTAATAAGTGAACAAATCAATAAACTGGACTTCCTCAAAGTTAAAAATTTCTACACTTCCAAAGACACTATTGAGAGAATTAAAATATAAGCCACTGACCGGGAGAAAATATTTGTAAATTAGAACTCTGATAAAGGACTTGTATCCAGAATACAGAATTTCTCACAATGGTCATTAACAAGAAAACAGTTACTCTAACAAATAAATGGGCAAAAAAAATGTGAATAAACACTGTTAGAGAGAAGGGAGTTGGGGTAAATTGGAAGGGGAGGTGAATCATGAGAGACTATGGACTCTGAAAAACAATCTGAGGGGTTTGAAGTGGCGGGGGGGATGGGAGGTTGGGGAACCATGTGGTGGGTATTATAGAGGGCACGGATTGCATGGAGCACTGGCTGTGGTGCAAAAATAATGAATACTGTTTTTCTGAAAATAAATAAATCAATTTAATATCTAAAAAAAAAAGATACATAAATGTTTGGGCACCTGGGTGGCTCAGTGGGTTAAGCCTCTACCTTTGGCTTAGGTCATGATCTCAGGGTCCTGGGATCGAGTCCCGCATAGGGCTCTCTGTTCCACAGGGAGCCTGCTTCCTCCTCTCTCTCTCTCTTCCTGCCTCTCTGCCTACTTATGATCTCTGTCTGTCAAATAAATAAGTAAAATATTTTTTAAAAACATACATAAATGTTAAATAAGCACTTGAAAAGATGCTAAACAAACTTTTCTCAAATATTCAAATCCATTAGGGAAATATAAATAAAAACTACAACATACCACTACACCCTTCTAAGAACAGCCAACATTAAAAAAACTGACCATACCAAGTCCTGGCAGGGTTGTGGAGGATGGAACTCTCATACACTGCTAATGGCAATGAGAAATGGTGCCAACACTTTGGAAAACAGTTTGCCAGTTTCTTAAAATGTCAATCTTACACCTACTATATGTCCCAGCCATTGTACTCCTAAGTATTTACCCTAGAGAAAGAAAATGTTATGTCCAAATGAAGACTCATATACAAATATTCATAGCAGCTTTATTTATAAGAGCCCCAAAGTGGAAGGCAGCTATGCTCACCACTATACCACCAATGCAGAGAGCCCCAAATCGGAAACAACTCAAATATTCATGACCAGGTAAATGGACAGAACAAATTGTGATACATCCATACAATGGAATAATGGAATATTAGTCAATCATAAAAGGAGGAACTATCCATACATGCAACAAATGGATAAATCTAGAAATAATTAGATTGTAGGAAACAAGACACAAAAAATACACACTGAATATTCTATTCACATACAACTGTAAGAAAAGAAATCTAACCCATACTGACAGAAGATCAGTAGTTGCCTGGGAATGGGGTAGAGTGATGTGGAGAGAGAGAGGATGGAAAGCAGTAGATGGGGGTATTACCAAGGGGCACAAAGAATGTTTTTAAGGTGATGGATATGTTCATTATCTTGACTGTATTAGTATTAGATTCACAGGTACATACATGTATCAAAGCTTATCAAAGCATATACTTTAAATATGCAGTGTACTGTATGTCAATCATACATCAATAAAGTACTTTACATATATTTATATATTCAAATTCTCTGATGCAATTAAATAAATCAGGGAAAAGATTTCCACAACTGTGTTCTTGTAACATTAGCAGATCCACACACTGTCTTACCAAATTTTCCATACTACATATAACCAAAATAGAAATAATCATTTTAGTGAAATATATCCAAATACTTAGGGAAAGCTGATGTCCATATCCTTCTAAAGTATGGAAATAAAAATATTCTATTCTAGGAAAATAATCATAATGATATTTAAGTGTAACTGGTTATTTTAGGGAATGTAGCCGAGTATCATTATAAGAGGGCAAACTCTAGGGTAATAATTATCTTCTTTATGTTAAGTTCTAGGGGTACCTGGGTGGCTCAGTTGTTTGAGAGTCTGTCTCTTGGTTTCAGCTGTGGTCGTGGTCTTGGGGTCCTTGGATCGAGTTCCACGTTGGGCTCTGCACTCAGTGAGGAGTCTGTTTGTCCCTCTCCCTCTGCTACTCCCCTTGCTCTCTCTTTCTCTGAAACAAGTGCATAAAATCTTTAAAATAATAATAATAACAATAATAATATAATAACAGTAATAATAATAATTTCTTGTCACTGATATCTTTAACTAACACTTGGAAATTTTCTGGCTCTTTAAAACATTTCATTATATAATAGGAAAAAATCATGGGCACCAGAGAAAAATCTGTTACAATGTCATATTACTAGGAAGATCTAACAAATGCACATTTCCATACCAATCTGAAAGACATGAGAATTGCTGATTATTTACACAGAACAATTTAGGTGTATTTATGTTAATGTATATTAAATGTATGTTTAAGACCAAGTAAGTTTCTTCCTAAACTGGATGATTCATTGTTTTTAGGGAAAAAAAAGTCTCTCTAAGATGGGCCTCAAGGGCTTACTACACAGGCTATAGCTGCTGATGAAATAAAATTCCACCTGCTAAACCTCTTCTCCCATGATGAGATCAAAGCAGCTTCTCTACTTTTAGGCTAGTTTGTGAACCTCAAAGGAGCTGTTCCACAACATGCTTTTTTCAGATCTATGCACTCTCTTTAGCCAGGTACCATATTCCACCAGGGATGTAAGGTGATGAGCTCTCCTGAGGACTGCTGGAGTAGAAGCCATCCGGACACATCCTCAGAACCTGCCTCCTTCAGGCACCTGATATGAGCTGGGCCATCCACCATGAAGAGCTATACAGGGAGAGACAGATCCAGCAATCACTGTGTTTTACTGGAGTAACTAAGTGCCTAATACAACACTAGGTCCCCTTTCACCAAAAGCAAACCACCTTCACTCTTCAGACCACCACCACTAGCTGCCGGTGATCACCCCTCCAATGAAGCAAGTTCAGGGAAATGAGCAACCATATTAGCAATAATAAGCTGGTATTGGAGGAATGAAGGGAAAATGGAGTCTCACATACAACGTTATGTCAAATGGGCATATCTGTTTCCTAAGGCCCATGTTACGACAGATGAATAACTTAAACGGCCTTTGAGATGGAAGTCCCATTTCTCCCAACCAGAGAGTTTCAGATGAGGGTTTAGAAAAGGATTCCAAGGTGATTCTGACCTGTGTCCAGGTTCAGGGCCCTATCTGAGCGGCAGATAAAGGAGATACAGGAGTTATCTGATTTGGGGGGGTACAGACATCTAATATTTATGAAGCATTTAGTTAAAGCAGGCCCTAGGGAAAGGTTCTTCATGTTGTTGACTAGATTTAGTTCTTCACCACAAACTTGCTATGAGGTGTTGCTATCCTCTCTTCATGGGTGTTTGCAACTCCAAGCATGGGCTCCTAACCAGAAACAGACGGCAAAAAGATAAAAGTCCAGGTTCCCCCTCTCAGCCTCCACTGACATGGGGGGGGTGGTTGTGCATGGTAGTGGAAGGGAAGGAATGCCTTGTTCCTGTTTGGCAGAAGTATGATTTCACTACTCCCCGCCAGGCCTCCACTGACACCACCCTGGCAGGTGGGGAGGACCCTTCCTTACTACCTTCCGTGTGATCTCCACTGACACTGTGGAGGGGAGGAGGCCTTCTCCTTATTGGATGGTCACAAAACTTCTAAAAGAGGAGAAGGTACCTCATTACCACTGAATGGGGGTGGAAGGTAGGCTCCCACATGGTCTCCACTGACACCATGAGGAGGGGTGCTCATTTCCCCCAGGTTGGAATGAAAGTCTCTGTTCTACATACAGTCTTTTCTCATATCCCCCAAGGGTAAGGATGGGTGCCTAATTACAATCGTGTGGGCATGGAATCCATGCTCCCCACTCAACTTTTGCTGGCATGGTGGAGGTGGAGCTATGCTTCATTCTGTGGTGTTTGGGCAGTTGTCTAAAAACTATCTTTCTTGTTGGGTTCCCCCATTTCTGGTTCTTTGTCCAGAGAAAAGATTCTCTGGGGGTTCTTCTCATCTTTTCCTATTGGCATTTTTTTAGTTCCCTATTCCTCTAGCACCCAGTCTGGCATATACAAGGCAAAATACAACCAAGATAATTCACTGTGTATCATTACTTAGGTTCCAAAGTCCCAAGACAGTCTGTCTTTTTCCTCTCCACCTTTCAGAGTCTTGTATTTGTTGCCCATGTAATACCCAGAGATTTCAGCTGCACCTAGGGGTAACAGGGAGTGTATCTACTCCTTCTGGTCCCCAAAAGAGAAGTCCTTTTACTTTTAATACAAGTAAAACATTTTTATATTTGCATTCCCCCTTTCCTAGATAAAAAGTACCATGCAATTTATAACTTTGAATACACTGGCTTTTTCATTTAACATTATATTCTGGAGATCCCTCCACAGTCATATGTGGAGATTTTCATCAGTCTTTTTACAATGTACTTTGTGTACACCTTGTGTGACTGTGTGATAGTTTATTCATCCATTACACAACTAATGTATAAAGTTATTCCCATTCTTTTGCTATTCAAATAGTACCAGAGTGAGTATCTATATCTATATTTATTATTATACCCCTATCAAAAATCTTTTTGTGTCATTGCCAGTATATCTTTAGGACAATTCTGGAAATAGGATTTCTGAGTCAAAAAGTAAGGTCATATATAAAATTGTAAGATACTTTCAATTTCCCCACTGTAATGATTTGTTCCCTATAGTTACTTTAAAAATTACCACATACTCAGTGTCATTAAATGGAAATATTATCTCACAGTTTGGAGGCTAAAAGTCCAAAATTAGTTTTATGGGGCCAAAATCAAGGTATTAGTAGTGCTTCACTCCTGGAGACTCTACGGAAGCTTCCCTGCCTCTTCCAGCTTTCAATATCTACCAACAGTCTCAGGCTATGGCTTCATGACTCCAGCCTCTATATCTTTGGTCACACTGTCTTTCTTCTTCTGTCTATGTCAACTCTCCCTCTGTCTCTCTTATGAAGACACTTGGGTTTGCATTTAAGGACCCATTTTGATAATCCAGAATAACTCCACCATTAGGTTGTTCCCATTCTCTTGCTATTCAGATAGTGCCACAGTGAACAGCTATATATATATATATATATATATATATATATATATATATATATATATAATGATTATATACATATACATATATATATATATAATGATTATACCTAAAAGCATCAACTTAATCACATCTGCAAAGAACCTTTTCCATATAAGCAATATTTATAGATTCCAGGGATTAGGACCTAGTATCTTTGGGGACCACTATTAAGCCTACTCCAGCAATTATACCATTTTGCACCTCCATGAGCAGGGAGTGAAAGGACATATTTTTCCACATTCTCACCAACTGAATATATTGACAAATATTTGGATCTTTGCCAATCTAACAGTTAAGAAACAATATCTTAGTGTAGTTTTAATTGCATCTCTCTTAAAGCAAGGTGGAAACTCTTCATACATTTAAAGGTAAATTTTCATACATTTAAAAACAACTTGCTTTCTGTTAACTGTTAATTTCTTTCATGTCTTTGATAGCACTGTTTTTTCATGCCTCTATATTGATAAGCATTTACATAGGGGGGATATCAATGCTTTGTTAAAGATGTTAGCTGCAAATGTTTCTTCCAGTGTCCTTAAATGGCTAGGCTAGCATGTTTTTGCCATGCAGAGTTGTCATTTTTATTTTTATATTGTCAAATATATCAATATTTTTCTTTAATGCTCCTGGATACTGATTTATATTGAGGAAACTTTCTTCCACACGGGTTATAGAATAATTCACCTATGTTTTCTTCTAATACTTGTATGGATTTTCTTTTCTTTTTACATTTCATTCAGAATTGTTTGGAATCTATCCTGCTGTTTCAAGATAGAAAACTGGGCCCCTATTTATTTTTTAACCTTTTGGTTACTTAGCTATCTCAATAACACTTCTTAATCATCCATTATATCTCCACAGATTTGAAATGTTGCTTTAGTCATACTTTAGTTTTTTAAATGTAATTGAGCTTATGTCACTATTTTCTATTGTTACATTAACCTTTTTTCCAATTCATGGGCCAATAAAATAAAAATAAAAAGGATCTTTTAGGGGTGCCTCGGTGGCTCAGTGAGTTAAGCATCTGCCTTCAGCTCAGGTCATAATCCCAAGGTCCTGGGATCGAGTTCTAAGTCAGGCTCCTTGCTCAGTGGGGAGCCTGCTTCTCCCTCTCCCTCTGCCTGCCTCTCCCCCTCCTTGTGTACTCACGCTCTCTCTGTCAAACAAATAAATAAAATCTTTAAACAAAATAAAATAGAAGGATCTTTTGCCTCCACTCACATAGAGCTTTTTCTTCAACATGGGAAACTACACTTTCTGTCCAAAGGTCCTTAATAACCATACCTTGGAAATGTCCCCTTTCCACCCGACTTCCAGAAGGCTCTGTCTGGTTAGTTTGGGGCCACAGCCCCTCCCTCCCACCTTCCTGCTCTGCCAAGTTCAAGCTGCAGTTCAGCTTTTTGTCACAAGATGGCACCAACTCACCACCACCATTAAATTTCTCTATAAAGAAAGGTCAGCTAGGAGCAAAAAACCACAATACCTTCATTTAAAATACAGCCTTTGAATCCACGTTCAGAATGACTCTAATTCTGTCTGAGAAAACTGATGAATGTAGAAGATTCAAAAACATATACTCCAGGTCCTGCAGATGATGAAACACTAGGTGGCAGCAGCATGCCTTGGCAGTGTGTGTGAAGAGGCAGCTGAGGCAGGAGGGAGGTGACTGAAAGGATGGGGCCTCTGGGCAGGGTCTGGACAGCTGTGTGCTGTGTCATGGACAGATGACAGGGGGTGGAAGAAGGTTTGGAAGGCTTATAAGGATGGAACAATGGAGGATGAATGCCCTGCTCTCTCGGAGAGAACTTCTACAATGTGGACATGTCAACCCATATTGGGGTTGAAGAAATACGTCAATGAACATGAACTAGATTTAGGGTCAGCTATGTATGGAATTCCTTTAGTATTCATATGAATTTTCCCATTTTTTACTTTTTAAAAAAGATTTTATTTATTTATTTGAGAGAGAGAAAGAGAGAGCATAAGCAGGGGGAGAGGAAGAAGCAGACTTCCCACTGAGCAGGGAGCCCAATGCAGGGCTCAATCCCAGGACCCCAGGATCATGACATGAGCCAAAGGCAGATGCTTAACCAACTGAGCCAATTGGTGTGTCTTAGTAAACAAACCATCTGATATTTCTTCCCCTTTGCTAAATGCACTCGTTTCCTCTAAAAACAAAAACAATAACAAAAACAAGGAAGGGCGCCTGGGTGGCTCAGTGGGTTAAGCCGCTGCCTTCGGCTCAGGTCATGATCTCAGGGTCCTGGGATCGAGTCCCGCATCGGGCTCCCTGCTCAGCAGGGAGCTTGCTTCCCTTCCTCTCTCTGCCTGCTCTCTGTCTACTTGTGATCTCTCTCTGTCAAATAAATAAATAAAATCTTTAAAAAAGAGATATTATTTTAAAAATAAATAAATAAAAAGAAAAAAAGAAAGAAAGAAAAGAAAAAGGGAGATGGACGCCACCAGGTAGCCAGATCTAGAATGTCAGCACTAAGAGTTGCAAACCTGGGGGATCGGCAAGGGGAAGAAAGGGACGGGAGTTTGGATCTTGGTCTAATAGTTTCAGCCAGAGTTTAATGGAACTTTTTAACCCACTAGCAGCCATCCAGCTCTATCACCATCACTTTCTGGGCTGTCTCGGCCTGAGATTGGCTGTCCAGCATTGGTCTGAGCTGAAGATAAAGATGCACTTGTGAATGTGAGTATGTGGGGTGATACAGCTAGAGAGACCTATAAACACACATGTGTACAGGGAGAAACACTTTCAATTCTATTTTTTCCTACATCATTTTTCTAAGTAATTTTTTTAAATGAATGCTTTTCCAAAGTAATGAATACATGTGTGCATTACTTTTCTGAATCTGTTTATAAGTATATTCTGCTTTCAAATTTTCATCAAAATACTTTTTTCCTAAATACTGTATTTCAAACAACATATGCAAGTACATTTATAAACGGAAATTGTCCTGCATTTCTTACCAGCCACAGTCCTACCGCCTGACTCAAAGGGGTCTGTTGTCATAGAACAGTGCTCCTCTCCAGATGTGTCCCTGTAGGTGAAGGATACACGAAAACAGATGCCTGCACATGTGCACATACACACACATACGTCTTTTCCAAAAAAGGAATCACATTTCTCATCTTTTGCATATTATATTTTCCACTCAACATGAATCTAAGCATTTATACTCGCATCTTTTTAATGCTTGTGATTTGGGCATATTTTTACATGTTTACTATTCATTTATAATTTTACATGAATTTGCTATTTAAATTACAAGCCAATTTTTATCACTAAGTGTGTTTCACAAACTATGGACACTAATCCAGTAGATGAGCTGTAGTTTGCCAATGATTTCTCCCTTGTTTTCACACAATTCTTAGTATATTCTCCATTTAGAATGTTTTAAATTTCAATAATATTGTAACAAAAACTATGTAGCTCACAATTCTAAAAATTAAGTAACACATAGAGACCATGCCTAGGGTTTAAGTCATTCAGAGCCCAGGAGGATTCAAGACAAAAGGTGAAAAACTTGAAAATAATACCAGTTCGCTGTTGATTCTAAGAACATAAGTTGTTTCCCTAATGTATTTAAACTCCCTTAAAGTCAGTACCCTGATTTGAATAATGTATATTTAAAGCTGTTAAGATTAGAGGAAATTAAATATAAAATACATTTGCTTAAAGTAGCTCTGTTCTTATTGCTTCCCTTCTCTCTGAATCACCTGTCTGATCTGTGCTTCTGCCCCAGCCTAAGTCAGCACTTAGAGGATCAGCCAACACACGTGGCCCAATACCCAGGTCTCTTAGCACAAAGGGTGAGATTTCATCTCCTCTGTTATCCTCATCAACCAGAGGGGTTGCTTAATGAGTACCTGCAGAGCCACAATAGTACGGGAGCTGATCCAATCAGTTCTCCAGCCCTGGAAGCCCATCTTCTGAAAGGGAGGCTGCTCTATGTCCCTTAGGGAGGGCAAGAGATGGAACTTCATTCCCATCCTTCACTAATCTAGAGAGGTAACTTAGGTAGGCTTTGTCAGTCTGAGCTTGGACACCTGTGAAATGGGACTCACCAGACCTTTGTCACAGAGCTGTCTCAATGAGTAAATAAGAAAACCTGCCTAATTAAGGAAGGCGCATGATCTGATGAGTACTGGGTGTTATGCAACTAATGAATCATTGAACACTACATGAAAAACTAATGATGTACTACATGTTGGCTAACTTAATAAAAAAAGAAAGAAAAAGAAAATCTGCCTGGAGTATATGGCATGTAGTATGACTTCAGTGGCCCTTTAAATGCAATCAACAGTAAGACTGAGGGTCTATGCACACTGGTTAAATGCAGGGTTTCAGCAGCCACACAGAATCTGTTCAAATCTTGGTCTTATGACTTGCTAGCCCTGCCCTCACTTCACCTCGGTTCCCTGATACTTCAAGTCAGGCAGCAGTAGCTCCTCCTCATAGGCTGTGATGATGACTGAGTAAGTATAGGTTTATCATGTACACCACTATGGGGAACAAAGGGAGTCAGTCATAATACTGACTTTCTTATCATTATTATCATGCCAGAATGCATCATTAGAGATCTTAGGGTCACTTTTATTATTATATGGGCTTATACTGATTGGCTTGAAGTCACTTTAATAATATGGTGTTTATCATAAAAAAGTAATTTACAAAACTGTAAGTAGATGGTTATATCATTGCTAAGCTTAAAAATGCATGATTATACAAGCATAGTAAAATTTCTGAAAAAAAATACAAATGATCACAGTGCTTATCCATGGAAAATAGACTTCCAAGGGTATTTAACGATTTTTTTTCCTTTTGAGCAGTATCCATTTTTAACTACCATAAAATTGTCTTGGTTTTGAGCGTGAAAAAATAATAAGAATAAGTAAATATCCCTAGACTTCCCCATAGCAAAGTGGTTAAGCCTCAGAATGGGGAACATCACTAAACCAAGGGAATTACATACTAGGCGGTCTCAAAACTAATTTTTGAATCTACATGACAGTGTAAGGGACACTACAGATGCCTAGGGGAAAGGCGAGCATGCTGCTCAAAAAAATCTTACACTGGAGAAGTCTTCTGATGTCTCCACTCCCCAGGACTTGGTAAAGGTCATGAGAGGAAAGTAGTTTCACAGCATGCTTCTTTCTCTTCTCTCCAAATAAAGCCCCTTGAACTGAAAGCAGGCTCATGGGTCTAACCTCCCAGTTAGCCAAGTGGGAACCTACAGTGGAGAGAATGTGGGAGGGAGCATGAGATGGCCCAGTGCTCTCAGCCCACAGCTTCCAGTAGGGAAATGTTTCACCAGCGGGATTCAGGGGGGAGGTTTAGTTACCAGCTACTTCAGCCCAGGGCCCAGGGCAACCAACGTACGTGGATTAAAACACTTCTAAAGCACCTTCTTTGCACAATGAAAATAGTAAAAGGAAAGGAAAATATATGCAGCCCAGCATATGTAATACAAATCAGCTCAAGTTCAAAACAGAATGGGTCCCTCAGTGAATGTAGGGATGTGGATATTAGTCTAGATACAAGAGAATGAACTCCCTGCAGTCACTGCATCTCTCACCAGGATGGCCCAGATCAGGCTGCAGATGTACAGGCCTCAGTGAGTAACAATGTGAATAAAAGCCTGAAAATAAGGCCTGGGAAAAGGGAAGATGTTTCAGGTTCAGGAGACACCTGACAATGTTTTGGGCTAGCCAGAGGCTGGGAACTCCAAGACCAAACATAGCTGAGTAAAAATATATATATATATGCCTAAAAACAGTATCCTATCTGCTGATTCTGTTAGAGCTCCTACAGCATATAAAGTGAGAAAATGGGTGTGTCTGCTTTAGAAGCTCTGAAAGAGAATACATACCGGATATATACTCGTAAGATATATACTTGCTTTCCTGCTCCAAATCCCAGTGGTCTCTATGAGTTGTTCATGGTAAAGTCGTCTCCTCTACTGGGGAGAGAACACAGAATATGTGTCAAAGTTTTACAGTATTACATGTCAGATATTTCCTGTTGGTTTGTTCATTTCTCCTCATAGCAGTCTGTGAGGTTAGTACCAACTTGCCCATTTTACAGATGACCAACTACAGGACCACACGCATCTACTTAGAAGCATCTTTCTTCATTTTCTACAGGTTATTTTTTCCCAGTAAAAAGACACAATGTTTAGAAACAGAAAAAAAATGTTTTCTTCACAGCAGATTACAAAATCAGTAACTGTGGTGTGATCCCAATCTCCTTGAAAAACATTTACATAAAAACATTTATATAAAAACAATGAAAGGATATATGCATCATTTTATACCCTACTTATGCCTTTATACCTACATCTCATGTTAATTAAATGTGAATCAGATGCCTGCTGTGTGACAGGCACTGTCCATCCAATTCCACATCTGCATCCACATCTTCCCTCTCTTGATATCTAGACTGGAGATCTAGAAATACCCACAGGCTACAAGGTGAATATTAGTGTCCAACCCAGGAATGGTGAGGTATGGCCTTAAACAGACTCCATTCCAAGCAACTTTAGCCCAACCATGACCCTGAGTCAAGATGGAAACCCAGCATCCAAGCAGGAAATAAGGTGGTTGAACAGGGAGATGCTATTCCCTGGGACGCTGGGAAAAGGCAATTTGTAACACACACCTCCGTCATCTTGAATATCACTAAGAGACTGCGACCTTCTCCTGAGGAGATCTCACAGAGAGTGAAAGACAAGATAACAATTGTGTGGTTTCGGTATTGGTTCTCTCATGGTTGCAAACTAAAGGTTTTACTTTCTCTTTAGTCCATAGCCAAGTTATGTGGAAGATTTTGGAAATCATTTTGTGTTTCTCCTGATCACTAGAAGGGTGGTCCTCTCATTTAGACCTACAAAGAATCCATCTAAGGTGGCATGGAATTTCTACTTCACTAAAGACCTCATCTCCCAGTTGTGTGGGGTCTGGACACACATCCACAGGAGAAAGAAGAGAGACTGAGCTCTCGAAGACAAGCCCAAGACCAGGATCCTGACTTCACCATCTAGTTCTCCTGACTTAGTAACATGGTTTTCACAGATTTCTTACAATATGGTCACCTCCCCTAAGTGCTCCTCCTATGCCTGGCACTCTAATATGATTCATTTCTCTCATCTCTCTTCCTGCCCACAGAAGCACACCCACTGAAATTCCTCTATAACGTGGAGGTGGAGGGAACTTTTCCAGCTATGCCTACAAATTTAGAGGCAATTAGGGGAAAAGTGATGTATTTAATTTCATTTAAAAATTACATGGCAGGGGCACCTGGGTGGCTCAGTCATTAAGTGCCTGCCTGTGGCTCAGGTCATGATCCCAGGGTCCTGGAATTGAGCCCCGCTTCAGGCTCCCTGCTCAGCGGGAAGCCTGCTTCTCCCTCTCCCACTCACCTTGCTTGTGTTCTCACTCTAACCCTCTCTTTCTGTCAAATAAATAAATAAAATCTTTAAATAAAAAATAAAAGTTACATGGCAAAAAAAAAACAACAAAAAAAGCAAAAGCAAAATGAAAAATTACAAATTGGGAAAAATATTTACAACCTACATCGCAAATGGTTATATCCATAATATACAGAGTCATGAAAAAAATGAAGGCAAAACACCCCCAAAAAACACCAGGAAAGAAAAAGGGACAATACATACAAACAACTATTTCACCAAAAAAAAGTGTCTTAAACATGTAAAAATTGCTCAGCCTAACTCATGATAAGACATTAAAAAAAAAAAAAACTATTTCTTCTCACCAATTAGCATGTGAGGAAATCAGTATTCCCATGCATCACTGAAGGTAATATGAAATGGTTCAAACTCTGTAGATGGGATTTGATGCTATCTAGTAAAATGACATGTGTATTTCCTCTTGGAACCAGTCATCTCTCTTTTAAGAATCTATCCTACTATGGTGAGTGCTATGAAGTGTGTAAACCCGGTGATGCACACACCTGTACCCCTGGAGCTAATAATACATTATATGTTAATAAAAAAATGCAGTTAAAAAAAAAAGAATCTATCCTAAAGAAATAATACAAAAAATGAAAAGGTATCAGTTACAAACAAGGTCATTCCTTGTTTGAAAAATTCGTAACAGCAAAAAACTAGAAATAAGACAGCTGTCCACCAATAGGGGACTGGATAAATACACTATGGCACATCTATATCCTAGCACACTATGCAGCTTGAAAAGCAATAAGAAAAAAAAAGAAAAGCAATGAGGACTCCCTCCCTATAGTGCTATAGCTGTATTGTTTAGTGAAAAAAAGCAAGGTACAGAAAAATATATAGATCTATTTCTGTCCAATATGATAGTCATAGACACACAGGACTATTTAAATTTTTTAAGATGTATTTTAGAGAGAAAGAGCAAGTGCAGTGGGAGGGGCAGATGGAGAGAGAGGGGGGAAGCAGAGTCCCCACTGGACCCAGGGTTTGGTCCCAGGACCCTGACATCATTACCTGAGCCAAAACCAAGAGTTGGACATTTAGCCAACTGAGCCACCCAGGTGCCCCTATATTTAAATTAGTTTTATTAAATGAAATTAAAAATTCAATTCCTCAGTTCCAGTAGCCACATTTTAGTTGCCAAACACACCCACATGTAGCTAGTGACTACCAAATTGGATAGAACAGATACAGAACATTTTCATTTCTGCAGAAATTTTTATTGCAGAGCACTGGTGTAGAATATGCCACCTTTTTACAAATGAACAGGGACAAAAACTAATAAATATATATTGTAAATTATTATATCTTTTAAAATTGGGAGGTTAAAACCCAGTTGAGAAAAATGATTACCTATAAGGTGACAGAGGAACCTATAAGCCCAGGATGGAAGAAGATGATGTACATTCCCATAAAATATATAATACATATTTACAGGTTCCAGGTAGTAAAAAGGACAATCAACAGTGACCAACCCAGTAGCAATGAGCATCTCTAGTTCCCAGACTGAGTGCTCTAAAAAAATATTTACCCCTAAAAGAACCAGGCTTCCTTGAAGAAATAGCTGATTCTAGGGTTAAGAAGGGATTATAGCAGATGACCCTGGACCAAACAGCGCATACCAGAAAGCATATCAAAGAGATAAAAGTCAACCCAAAGGGACTCCCACAGGCCTAAGATAGATCAACTGAACATCAAAAACATTAATGGCTGCAGTAGATTACAACCTCAAGTATATAAGCATCTAGAACTCATGACGACACTCTTAAAGAAAAACAAAAAATAAAAAACAAATAGCAAATTCACAGTTCATCTTTGGAGGATCCAAGGGAAACAACTCATTATTTATAAAAAGCAGAAATAGTACAAAAGAAATAAGCATTCATCCTTCCCTTCTGTGTGGACCATACCTGAGTGTAACCACGTAGTTGTTGAGAGGAAGTTTGTTTTATAGAATTCTAATATATGCAGAAGAAATTACAGAATTAAAACATTACTCCTTATATCTGATTTTTCTTTTAAAGAAATTTTTTTTAAGATTTTATTTATTTATTTGACAGACAGAGATTACAAGTAGGCAGAGAGGCAGGCAGAAAGAGAGAGGAGGAAGCAGGCTCCCTGCCGAGCAGAGAGCCCGATTTGGGGCTCGGTCCCAGGACTCTGGGATCATGACCTAAGCTGAAGGCAGAGGCTTTAACCCACTGAGCCACCCAGGCACCCCCTTACATCTGTTAAAGAAAGGTAAATCTAGGCAATTATCTTTAAGAAGATACAAAAAAACTGAGTTAAAAGATGGATGGAAATTTAATAATGGGTGGATCAAGCTGACAACACTGGATAGACAGCACATGGAACAGAGAGAAAAGTAAGAGGAAGGGAGGGGCGCCTGCGTGGCTCAGTGGGTTAAAGCCTGTCTTCGGCTCCAATCATGATCCCAGGGTTCTGAGATCGAGCCCCACATAAGGCTCTCTGCTCAGCAGGGAGCCTGCTTCCTCCTCTCTCTCTGTCTGCCTCTCTGCCTACTTGCGATCTCTATCTGTCAAATAAATAAATAAAGTCTTTTTAAAAAAGAGGAAGGGAAAACACATGAAACACAGGGGAAATGGGTACGTGCTTGCCCATACCCACTCAGTTCACTAGAAGCTGTGCAGTGACACTGTGCCTCTTCCCCAGCTCCATCCCACAGCCCCCTCCCACACACAGCAGTGGGACCGAAGCTCTCACATTATGGAGATGGGGGCTCATCCCTACTTGGTGCTCCATGTCCAAGTATTCTATCTGGTAGTCATGATAGAATATTCATGTCAGAGGCATTATGTTGACAGAATGAAGAAGGCAAAATTAGAATGAGGAACTAACATTCTGAGGGTCTACTAGATGTCCCATGCTATACGTCATTATTTTCAGATTTTTTTTCTTTAAATCCTCAAAGCAATGCCCTGAGGGGTCATCATTACTTCCTTTCTACAGACTGGGAGATATTCAAGCTCACAGAACAAAGTCCATGCTCAAAGAATTCTAGGGAGGTAACAAACGGACACAGAAGCCAACCTGAAGGGGCAAACACTGGCCAATTCTGTGACAACATGATCAACAAAACAAATAATGTTAGGTGGTGACCTTTTCAGCAACATAAGACTCTATGAGTCAGAGTAGTTAAATAAATGGATGAATAAATAAATAAACCATAAGGGAGAGCAGGAAGCTCTACCCAACATCAGAACAACAATTAATAAATCTAGAAGGAATGATAGAATTATAAAAGCAACATTTAACAACTATCATAGTAATGAATGATTCAAGCGAGAATCATGAACAGATTTTCAGGCTGTACCAAATCCCACAGCAGTCACTGAGTCACCATGGTAACCGTGCTGGCCAAGGAAACCTGGGAAAAAAGCATACAGCAAACATCCTGATCTGTCTCCTAACATGTGCTAGGAACCGAGGACTGACATAACTTATAGTAATTCACCACATATATTCCTCACAAGAAATATTCCTTCCAGCTGCAACACACACACACACACACACACACACACACACACACACACACACAGAGTTATACATATTCTCTCCCTCTTTTTCTTACCACTCAAGAACCCAGGAACTCATTGAGGTGGATTTATTTGGGCATAGGGAAAGAAAACTTCACTATTCAATTTTAACCACACATATAAGGTTGAACGCTACTAATCTATTTCATTTTAGTGATTATTTTTCTGGAGATGACCTATAGAATTTTCTCTGGAACACTTTCTCCCCAGTTTAAGTACTTTATCAATAATATCTAAAAGCTAATATGGAAATCTAGGCAAATGAATATTGTGGTGATAAATTTTAAAATTTAAATTTTATGCATCAACTTCTCTAGGCCACAATGACCAAATATTTGATCAAACATTATTCTGGTTGTTTCTGTAAGACGACTTTTGAAAGAAATAAACATTTAAATGGGTATTCTTTCAGTAAAGCAGCCAGCCATAAGGTGGGTGGTCCTCACTCAATCACCTGAAGGCCTGAATAGCATAAAGGACCGATCTCCCCGAGCCAGAAGGAATTCTGCCAGACTTGCCTTTGGAATTTATCTACAACTTCACCTTCTCATGTTTCTCTAGCTGACAGCCTTCAGACTCCAACTGTAACTCATTCCAGAGTCCCCAGACTGCCAGCCCTCCCATCAGATTTTGGACCTGCCAGGACTCCACAATCTCATGAGTCAATTTCTTAAAATAAATCTCTGTCTATAAATATGCTATTGGTTCTGTTCCTCTGGAGAACCCTAATACAGGTGCTAAGCATCAAGTATCTTTTTCAGCCCAAAGTAACTTGTGTTTTCAACTGAAAAGATTCCTGGCAACATTTGGCTACTGACAGTACAGTGAAAATATAATACTTGAGAAGTATAATAAAAATATTACCATTAGGGCAAATGGGTGGTTCAGTTACATAAGCATCCAACTTCGGCTCAGGTCATGATCCCAGGGTCCTGGGATCAAGTCCTGCATCAAGCTCCTTGCTCACCGGGGATCCTGCTTCTCCCTCTGCCCGTCACTCCCTCTGCTTGTACTCTCTCTCTCTCTGACATATAAATAAATAAAATCTTTTTTAAAAGTATTACCATTGAGGGGCGCCTGGGTGGTTCAGTTGGTTAAGCATTTGCCTTCAACTCAGGTCATGATCCTGGGGTCCTGGCATGATTCTGGGATCCTGGCAGCAAGCCCCCCACATTTGGCTCCCTGCTCAGAGGGGAGTCTATTTCTTCCTCTCCCTCTGTTCTTTCCCCTGCTCTCTTTATGCTCTCTCTCACTCTTTCTCTCAAATGAATAAATAAAAATCTTTTAAAAATTACCATTGACAGGGCACCTAGCTGGCTCAGTTGGTTAAGCAACTGCCTTCAGCTCAGATCATGATCCTTGAGTCCGGGGATTGAGTCTGGCACCAGGCTCCCTGCTCAGCAGGGAGTGTGCTTCTCATTCTGACCTTCTCCCTCTCATGCTCTCTCTCTCATTCTCAAATAAATAAAATCTTTTAAAAAAGACAAGAAATAACAAGTATTGACAAGGATATGGAGAAAAGGAAACCTTCATGCACTGTTAGTCAGAATGTAAATTGGTGCAGCCACTGTGGAAAATTGTATGGAGGCTCCTCAAAAATTTAAAAACAGAACTGCCATACAATCCAGTAATTGCACTACTGGATATTTATATGCCCAAATGAAAATACTAGTTCAAAAAGATATGCATCCCTATGTTTACTGAAGCATTATTTAAAATAGCCAGGATATGAAAGCAACCTAAGTATCCGCTGATAGAAGAATGGATAAAGAAAATGTGGCGTATAGAAACACACACACACAAGCACACACTCGATGAGATATTATTTGGCCATAAAAAAGAATGAGATCTTGCTATTTGTCAAAACATGGATGGACCTACAGAGTTTTATACCAAGCAAAGTAAGTCAGAGAAAGACAAATACCATATGATTTCACTTATATGTCGAATATTTTTTTAAAATGACTGAACAAAAGCAGCAGAAACAGGCCCATAAATACAGAGAAAAAACCTGGTAGTTGCCAGAGGGGAGAGGGATGAGGGGATAGGCAAATCTGATTTAAAATAAAAATAATGCCACTGACAACAGCATCAGAATGGATAAACTTAGCGGTGCCTGGGTGGCTCAGTGGGTTAAGCCTCTGCCTTCGGCTCAGGTCATGATCTCAGGGTTCTGGGATCAAGTCCCGCATTGGGCTCTCTGCTCAGCAGGGAGCCTGCTTCCCCCTCTCTCTCTGCCTGCCTCTCTGCCTACTTGTGATCTCTCTCTGTCTTTGTCAAATAAATAAATAAAATCTTTTTTTAAAAAAAGGATAAACTACACTGAGGTAATTTATGTAGCACAGCTATGTCCACAAATGTGTAAAGACTATACTCTGAACAGTATAAAACATTGCTGAGACAAATTAAACAAAGCCTAAGTAAAGGAAGGACATATCTTCAGGGTTCAGAAGTCTCATTATCATTAAGATGTCTATTCTCCCCATGGTGATCTACAGATTTGATACAATTCTAAAAAATCCTAGCTTACTTTTTTTTGGAAGAAATTGACAGGCTTTTTTCAAAAGTCATGTGGAAATACAAAGGGCCTAGACTATGAAAATAACTTTGAAAAAGAAGAAAGTTGGAAAATAAGCGCTATCTTATTTCAAGACTCATTATGAATCTACAGTAATCCATATAGTGTGATACTGGGACAAAGGTAGAAACGTATATCAAAGGAACAAAATGAAGAGTCCACAAATACCCACACATATATAGATGACTGGTTTTCAACAAACCTACAAAGGCAATTCAGAGAAGAAAGGACAGTCTTTTCAACAAATGGTTCTGGGACAAGTATGTATCCATATACACAAACATAAACTGTGATCCATATATATATTGTACCATATGCAAAAGTCAACTCAAAGTGAATTACTAAGAAAAGTACAAGAGCTAAAACTATAAAACTTCTAGAAGAAAACACAAGAAAAAACTCTTGTGGTCTTAGGTTAAATGAAGATTTCCTAGATAGGACATCAAAAGCAAAATCAAAACCATAACTGAAAAATTAAAAGTAGACATCCTCAAAATTAAAAACTTCTGTTCTTTCAAAGGCACTCTTGAGAGAATTAAAAGACAAGCTTCTGACTGCAAGAAAATATTTGCAAATCTTATATCTGATAAAAGACTTGTATCCAGAATTTAAAAAAAAACCTTGCAAAGTCAATAAGAAAACAGACACTCCAATAAATAAGTGGACAAATGATCTGAAAAGATGCTCCACCAAAGAAGGAATAAAAATGTTAAATAAGCAAATGAAAAGATTTTGAACATCATTAGTCATTAGGGAAAAGTAATCCCACTACACCCTGAAAATGGCTAAAATAAAAACAGTGACCACACCAAGTCCTAACAGAGTTGTGGAGGATGGAACTCTCATACACTACTGGTGACAATGAAACATTGTGCAACCATGTTGGAAAAACAGTTTAGCACTCCTACAAAGTTAATTTTACAAATTCTTTAAGTAAATACACCTCAGTACTGGAGAAAGTACTGGAGAAAGAAAACATATGCCCAAGCAAAGGCTTATACCCAAATATTCATATTTATAAAATTGAAAATAAAATTAATATAAAATTGAAAATAATCCAAATATCCATTACCAGGTGAACAGATAGAACAAATTGTGGCATATCCATAAAGCAGAGTATTAGGCAACAAAAAAGAAGGAACTATTAACATATGTAACAAATGGATAAATCTAGAAATAATTAGGTTGAAGGAAAGAAGACTGGCAAAAAAGAATACACAATATGATTCCATTCATATAAAATTATAGGGAAAATAACTAATCCATAGTGACAGAAGATCAGTGGGTTGCCTGGAATGGGGTAGAGTAACAAAGACAGAAATACTGGAGAGAGGTTGATGGAGCACTACAAAGGGGTATGAAGAAGCTTTTTAAGGTGATGGATATGCTCATTATCTTGACTGTAGTATTGGATTTACAAGTACATACATATTAAAACTTATTAAAGCAAAAACTTTAAATATGTATAGTATGTTGCATGTTAATCATACCTGAATTAAGTATTTGTAGAATATTTATACATTCATAATTCTGCAATGCAATTAATTAGATGAAAGATTCCCACCATTATGTTCTTACAGTATCAACACAACCATACTATGTCTTGTCAAACTGGTTCGTGGTACATACAACCAAAACAGAAATAATCATTTCCCAGTGAAATATATCCAAATATTTAGGGAAATACAGAAAAATATATATATTGGGAAATACTTTGGTTATAGCAATTTCTTACTAGACACATCTCCAGAGGCAAGGGAAACAAGAGCAAAAATGAACTATTAGGACTTCATCAAGATAAAAAGCTAAAGTGAAGGAAACAATCAATAAAACTAAAAGGCAGCCTGTGGAATAGAACGTATTTGCATATGACATGTTGGATAAAGGATTAGTAACCAAAATCTACAAAGAACTTATCAAATTCAATACCCCAAAACCAAATAATCCACTTAAGAAATGGGCAAAAAACAGGAATAAACATTTTCCCAAAGAAGACATCCAGACGGCCAACACACACATGAAAAAACGCTCAACACCACTCATCATGAGGAAAATGCAACTCATAACTACAATGAGCTATCACTTCACACCAGTCAGAACAGCTAAAATGAACAACACAGGAAACAACAGATGTTGGCGAGGATGCTGAGAAAGGGGAACCCTCTTGTTAGTGGGAATGCAAACCAGTGCAGAGACTCAGAAAAACAGTATGGAGGTTCCTCGTTATGTTAAAAATCGAACTACCTTGAGATCCAGCAACTGCACTACGAGGTATTTATCCAAAGGCTACAAAAATACTGATTCAAAGGGGCACCCAATGTTTACAGCAGCATTATCAACAATAGCCAAATTATGGAAAGAACCCAAGTGTCCATCAACTGATGAACGGATAAAGAAGATGTGGCATATATATATACACATATACACATATATAATGGAATATTACTCAGCCATCAAAAAGAATGAAATCTTGCCACTTACAATGACAAGGATGGAGCTACAGTGTATTATGCTAAATGAAATAAGTCAGTGAGAGAAAAACAAATACAATATGATTTCACTTATATGTGGAATTAAGAAACAAAACAGATGAGCATAGGGGAAGGGAAAAAAGAGGGGGAAACAAACCATGAGAGACTTAATGATAGAAAACAAACTGAGAATTGTTGGGAGGGAGGTGGGTGGGGAATGGGCTATATGGGTGAAGGGTATTAAGGACGGCACCTGCTGACTGATGAATCACAGACCAGTACCCCTGAAACAAATAATACATTATATGTTAATAAAAATACATAAATAAAATAAAATAGAATAAGAGAAAAAAGAAGAGGGCACTTGCTGTGATGGGCACTGGGTATTGTATCTAAGTGATGAATCACTAAATTCTACTGAAATCAATACTACACTATATGTTAACAACTAGAATTTAAGTAAAAATTTGAAGAAGAAAAAAGCACCAACTTCCTTTATCAACTAGACAATTATTTTTCAGGAAAAAAAAGCTTCTTTAAGATAAACCTCAAGAGTTACTACACAGCATGTAGACACTGAAGGAATAGAATTCCACCTGCTAAACCTTTTCTGCCATGATGGGATCAAAATAGCTATTTTTAGACTAGTTTGTGAACCTCACAAGAGCTATTCCACATCATGCTTTTGTTCAGACCTATGCATTCACTTGATCCAGGCATCAATTTTCACCAGGAGAGTGAAGTGTTGGGGTCTCCTGAGGATTGCTGCCCTTGAATTTGGAGTAGAAGCTTCAGCAGCCATCATGACGCAGATCCTTGGAATCTGCCTTCTCCAAGTACCTGATATGAGTTCATGAAGAGCTGCACAGGAAGAGACAGATCCAGAAATCACTATGATTTACTGGCTTAAGTATGTGCTCAGCACCATGCCAGGCACTGGGTTAGTGGCAATGACACTGATACAAACTGCATCGTGATCGTAACAACCACGTTTTAATGGGCTTCTCAAAGAGCCTTTTTCTCCTACTTTCCTAATTTATCCTCCAACAACAAAGCCTAAAAGGAGTAAGAAGTGGCCTGAGTTCATACATTCATGATCCCACAGTAACCACCGGGCCACGGGCTTGCTCGTGTGTATCACTGATTGTTCTCAGCGATCCTGTGAATGCAGCATTCTCATACCCATTTTACAGACGGGAAAGTTGGGTCTCAGGGACGTTGTTTGTCTTACCTCCCGCGCCCCTGTCTTTAAATGAAAGCATCTCCATGGCATCCCCTCGAGCAGGACTCACACTAACTGGGGCGGGGCGAGATCCCCATGGTTTTACCTACAAGACAGCGGTGGCTCCGACTTCCAACTCGGGAAGGAATCAGCTTGGATCTGGAGTTCTTTGTCTCCTCACGCCCCGGGGCGGTTCAGCCCCCACCGCGGGGACCAACACCTTCAACAGAGCCCCAAATTCCTGAAGGTGGACCCCTGCTCTTCTATCGAAAGGACGTTCGTCTCTACTAAAAAGTCGTCACGGTCGCCACATTGACGTCATGTTTCTATGGCAACCGCGAAGCGTGGGCTGGTCCTCCACAACTCGCAGAGCTTCTGCACGCGGCTCCACCCCCTCGCGCAGAGTTGCAAGCTCTTCAGGTCACCACGTGAGAAAGCATAGTAGTTAGAGGCACCAGACTCGGACCCGAACAATTCGTGGAAGTCTGCTGTTGTTGATGGAACAAAACATGTCACTGTCTTCAAGACTTTTGCTTCTTTTGAAGAAACACTAGGGTAGTATTATCAATACACAAGGCCCAGGGGAGATTTCCTAGGGTTCTTGAAGATAAACTAGACCTTGGAGGGTAAATATAGAAATCAGGACCATATTAAGCGGTTAGCCATCTGAGGCAGAAAACTGAAAGATTGTCTGCAATGTGACTGAATGATCTAGATACATACGCAAATAATGTCATTTCAGAAATCTCAGAGTAATTTCAGGGAAGCAGCCCTAAACTATACCAGCCAATTAGTAGGCAGACACCTAGTCAGTTGTACCATGCATTGTTTTTTCCTGGAGAATTCTTATCCTCCATTTCCCATATTTTCTTCCAGGTGTAGAGACATCTATAACCAAACACACTTGCTTCATTCTCAAGAGAATCACTTACTTGGGACGCCTGGGTGGCTCAGTTGGTTAAGCAGCTGCCTTCGGCTCAGGTCATGATCCCGGCGTCCTGGGATCGAGTCCCACATTGGGCTCCTTGCCCTCCGCAGGGAGCCTGCTTCTCCCTCTGACTCTGCCTTCCACTCTGTCTGCCTATGCTCGCTCTCGCTCACTCTCTCTCTGACAAATAAATAAATAAAATCTTTAAAAAATATATTTAATAAAAAAAAAAAGAGAATCACTTACTTGATTAATGAGGTTGGAAGGACAAATGGGTTGTAGGACCCAAGCAGTCTCCCTTCAAAACTCTTTTGGCAAGCTGCCCTTATGGAGCACATATTTTCCTCTGCCCTCAAGGATGAGTCTAAAAATAGACTCCCAGCTCTTCTCCCCTCTTCTGTGTCTTCTTTTCTTCCCGAGTGTTCCTATGGTCTTGGTCCAAAATGTTTGGGCTTTTAAGGGATGCTCAAAATACACCCCTTCTCCATATCTGGGTTCTAAACCACCTAAAAAATACGGGAAAAAAGAATATTAAGGAAAGTATATCTACTTTATTTTTATAAAGATGATATTGGAGAATGTGGCTTAGGTTTGCCACAAGGGAATTAGGCTTCCTATTAATGAACCCCAGAACTGAGCAAACATTACTATCCAGCAGTGCTGCATGGGGACATTCAGAAAGGTTAAGGACTGCAATGCATCTATATCTGCTATCTGTTGAAGGAGTTCTGCGTGTATTCAAGAAGAGTGTGTTCCTTGCAAGGTTGTCCCCGTAGCAGGAAAAAGTTTTTCGGGACAGTTTCTTTGAGAAAACTTCTTGAGATGACTAAATAGTCCTTGTTCTAATTACGTACTCACCAAGCCACCTTCTGAGGATATGGTTTTCCATGCATCTCAGGAAGCAGCTTGAAGCATTACCCTGTCATTTCCTTGACAAGCATGATTGCAGGGGAGTCTCTTCTTGTAGAAGGGGGTTGGAATAAATTTCTAAATTCCAAGAATAGGATGAAGGTCAAACATCATGAAAATTTTGTTGGAAATCCATTCAAGAAGGAATTGAGGAAATTTTCAAACTCTATACCCACACTTAAACTCACACACTAACCATAGCCAAAATTATAACTAAGTCCTACCAAACTTTCAAGAATAAGAAAATCCCTGTTTTACCCAATGATTACAGACCACCCAAAGCACATGTGTTGGATATCCATTTCTGTTCAACAAACACCACCAATAAGCAATTTTTATCCCTCAGGATTCTGTGGGCTACCGGGCCTCAGCTAGGTTGTTTTCTGCTCCATGTGATATTTGTCACCTGGGGCTGCAGTCATCTGGAGTTTCCACTCAGCTGAGACATCTAATCACTCACATGGGCCATTGGTGTTCGTTGTTGCGGGGGATTCAGCTGGAGCTGTTCACTGGGGCACCTTGGTTCTCCTCCACAGCATCTTACTTGTATACAGTTGCCAGATAATATCAGGACACCAAGTTAAATTTGAATTATAGGTAGCTAACAAATAATTTTTACTGTAAATATTTCACATGCAAGGTCACTTTGTTTATCTGAAATTCAAGTTCAACTGGGCATCCTGTACATTATTTGCTAAATCTAGCAACCCTAGGAGAGGAACATATGAATTTGTCAAAGAGCATATTCATTTTCTTAGAACCATATTACTATAGCTTAATTATTTGAATGGCTTTAATACGAAAGTCTTATTTTTACCAACAAGAGAAATGCATGTGAGGGTTTAGAAATGGATCCCCAAAGTGATTCTGAGGTACAATCTAGTTAAGGGGACCTGGGTGACAGAGAATGTCAGGACCAATTTCCTGATTCAAAGAGGAAAGATAGCTACTATTTATGGAACAGATTGTTTTGAGGGGCCCAGATCCAGGGTCTTCATGCTAGTGGTGGTATTTAATCTCACAATAGCCCTGCTAGTGGGGTATCACTATTCTCTCTTCATAGATATATGTTATTCCAAAGTACATGCTCCTAAGCACAGACACAGATGACAAAAAGATTGCTCCCCATGCCCACTGCTAGAGTCAGGGATGGGACCTGGCAGTCTGGGTACTGTTAGTTGCTGGTGGCAAGTTTTAACAAAGGTATCAGGACATGTTCTGTTGAGGTGGTTAATTTCTGTTCTCCTTGTGTTTACCCTCCCTGCTGCAGGGAGCCAGGCTTGGTGACTCTTCCCCCTCTTCAGGGGAGGTTAGTGAGGGGACTGGAAGCAGAAGCTGTCTGAAGCCTGTGTTTCTTTCATCCTTTGTGAAAACTTAAATTTATGGAAATGATTGGGCTGCTTGTACCTTGTAGGGAAGAAAGGGCCTCTGAAAACACAGAGAAGGAAATATTCTCTCAGAGAGGGAAGAGGTTGGAGGTCTACTGGTCTTTTCAAGAGTAGGTGCACAAGCAGTGCTCCATAAACACTGGGTGTGACTCCGTGGATGGTCCATCCAGGCTGGGCACCTAGATGTGATAGATTTTCTAGATCCAGAGATGGATGAAGAAAGAATGGGATTCTAGCTTTTTCCCTAATTACTATACATCATGCATTCTCAACAGAGGTGATATAGCCCCCAGGGAGCTGAAGATTGGTTCTTGGGGATAGAATTTTCAAAGATATTACAATAGATATCACAGTGGTCCGTGAACCTTCAAAGGACCACAGCATACAAACAGATAAACTACATTTGTGGTCTTAAAAATGTCATATTCCACCAGGGAGTAGGGTTTCAGGTGATTCAGTTAAAAAAAAAAAAAAAAAAGTCTGACAAGGCTCCTTGAGGGCGGAGATAATGAAAGAAACTTGACAACACTTTGTACACACTATGACCTTTTATGTATATCATGGGCCACCAGGAATTAAGAACAGGTCATTTAAGCTTCCTCATGTATACTCAACAATCACTCTTGGTGGTGACAGTGATGGTGATGATGATGATAATGATGATGATTATAGAAATGAAATCCTGCACCTAAAGTCAAGAGAATTGAGTATGTAAATTATTGTTGGGTTTTTTCTTTTTAAAGATTTTATTTATTTGACAGACAGAGATCACAAGTAGGCAGAGAGAGAGAGGAGGAAGCAGCTCCCTGCCAAGCAGAGAGTCTGATGCAGGGCTCTATCCCAGGACCCCGGGATCATGAACCGAGCCAAAGGCAGAGGCCTCAACCCACTGAGCCACCCAGGCACCCCTTGTTGTTGGTTTTTAAGATGATAAATAAAAAAGGATCAGTCAGAACAGATATTTTCTCTGGGAAAGAGGATATAGAGGGTAGGAAATTAATGTTTATAGAATTAATGTAAACAAGTGATATTCTAAATTTCAATCTCCTTTAATCTTTTTTAAAGTAAGTCTGTACCCAACATGGGGCTTGAACTACAGACCCAACGATCAAGACTGAGCCAGCCAGTCACCCTGTAGTATCTCCTTTAGTCTGAACACTTCTTCAAGTTACCTATTCAATCCTATAATCCAGATCATGATAGGAAGTTAGGAGAGGTTAAGTAAATCAGGGAAACTGCTCTGAAAGCCTGCCCAGCAGTGAAACCTGAAATTACACTAAAATTTTTCTCATGCGTCCTGAAGCTGCCAAGGCTCTGAATGCTCTAATCTCTCTGGGCATTTGATGCTGCCCAAAGTGTTGTTTAACTTATTAATAATGACCTCTGTTACTTTTAAATTATACTATTATTGTGAATTTTATTTACTTTTTAAAAATAATTTATTTATTTGTTTGTTTGACAGAGAGAGAGTGAGAACACCAGGCAGAGAGGAGGAGAAGCAGGCTCCTCACTGAGCAGGGAGCCTGACATGGGACTTGATCCCAGGACCCTGGGATCATGACCTGAGCCCAAGGCAGGAAGTCTCAAGAAAAATTTAAAAAAACCTATAGAACACAATTTAAATGAAAAGACAAAATGAAAACCTACAACTATCAAAATTTCAGGATTAGGAAACAAACTGTTGTCATGGTTGGGATGGAGAGAATGAGTGACTACAAAAGGAACAGGGAAATTTTTTGACAAGATAGAACTCTTGTCTATCTTGACTGTGGTGATGGTTATACAACTGTATGTATTTTTCAAGAGTTATGGAACTGTATACTAAAAAGAGTGAATTTTTTTCTTAATCATAACTTAATGAAAAAAGTTTTTAAAACAGTCATTTGTTGGGGCGTCTGGGTGGCTCAGTGGGTTAAGCCTCTGCCTTTGGCCCAGGTCATGGTCTCAGGGTCCTGGGATAGAGCCTCACATCAGGCTCTCTGCTCTGCAGGGAGCCTGCTTCCTCCTCTCTCAGACTGCCTCTCTGCCTACTTGTGATCTCTGTCTGTCAAATAAATAAATAAAATCTTTAAAAAAAAAAGCAGTCATTTGTTAAATGAAGAACATAAGTAGATTAGTGTTAATTCTGTGATTCCAATTTCATATCTGAAAAATAAATCAATTGATGAAAAGGGCAATATATGTATATTCATAGATATATTTTTCAGGATGCATAGAAAAATGAATGCCAAGTAAAATCAAATGATAGCAGTGGTTACCTTTGGGGATCAGGAAGGAGAAATAAAGGTCAGGTAAGAGACTTTCACTGTGGGGACGCCTGGGTGGCTCAGTCAGTTAAGCCGCTGCCTTTGGCTCAGGTCATGATCCCAGGGTCCTGGGATCAAGTTCTGCACTGGGCTCCTTGCTTGGCAGGGAGCCTGCTTCTTTCTCTGCCTCTGCCTGCCATTCTGCATGCCTGTATGTTCTCTTTCTCTCTCTGACAAATAAGTAAATAAATTAAATCTTTTTAAAAAGACGAAGACTTTCACTGTGGCTATGAGGCATTTTAAACTGCACATAAATTAGCTCTATTTATAATCCATTATGAAATAGCATATATGGAAGATATTCTGACAGGAAGTAAGGGTACTGAGGAGAAGTATAAAAATGATATTCAATATACACTTAAAATATATTTGTCTAACTCTTTGTTCCACTAAAATTAATGTAGAAATGATAACTAGCTTCACATGGTTTATGAGAGAAAAAAGTGCAAAAAATAAAATGTTCAGTGGATACAGTTAAAATTTAAATAAATGTGGTCTATATT
Source organism: Mustela erminea (assembly GCF_009829155.1). NCBI lineage: Eukaryota > Metazoa > Chordata > Mammalia > Carnivora > Mustelidae > Mustela > Mustela erminea. The sequence goes on from NC_045635.1 coordinate 85,429,474, forward strand.
CCTTTTGAATTGTAATTCATAAAGAGAAAATACTATGCCCTGAGTGAATAATAATAGTATCTTTTAAAGAATATCGAATGATCAGGAACTGTGCCTGAGTATTGTTATTATAATAGAAAAAATGTCATAGAAGAATATGGGTCTCTTGTTATGAGCATAAGAATTTTTAGATATTTCAGAGGTACTTGGGTGGCTCACAGAATTGAACATTCAGCTCTTGATTTCAGTTCAGGTCATAATCTCAGGGTCATGGGACTGAGCTCCACGTGGGGCTACACACTCAGCAGGGAGTCTGCTTGGGAATTCTCTTTTTCCCTCTCCCTCTGCCCCAACATTTCTCTCTCTCTCTCTCTCTCTCTCTCTCTCTCTCTCAAATAAATAAGTAAATATTTTTTTGCAAAAAGAATTTCTAGGTGTTTCAGACCCAGACAAAGAAAGTGAGCTGTTTGTCTCTGTGACCTCTGTCCTCCCTTAGCAAGGCTTATAGACTGATGAAGGATCAGCTGCCCCCCAGCCCTCTTTACCTTATGCAGTACATTCACAGGGGTGGGAGAATCAGGAGTCTCACTTGCCAGCCCACAGCCTGTCACATATTATCACTAGCCACTAGCCATACATCAGGTTTCCATAGTAACAAGGACAAAGTCCTGTCACCTCAGCAACAGAAGCTGTATCCACAAGGCTGTTCTTCATTGCTGCTCTGCTCTGAGGAAGGATGATATTTCTACTCTCAGAATCCAACACATTCCTGGTTACCAAAAGCAAGTGGACTCCCACCTGGTTACAAACTCTCCAGTGCCTTGCCAGAGCTCTGCAGGTAAAAGGCAAACTCCCAACCATGGCCTAGAGGGCCCCGCATACTCTGGCCCCTGCCTTCCTTACTACTCCTATCTAGGGTCACTTACTCTCTCACAATCACTCTGCTACCATGGCCTCACTCCATTCCAAAAGTGTCAAACTACTTCCCACCCCAGGGCCTTTGCACATGCTACCCCTCTCCCACCTGGGATTCTATCCCACCCTAGCTCTCTCCTCCTCACACTTCAGGTTACCCTTAAATGTAATTTCTCAGAGAGGATTTTTTTAAAGAGTTTATTTATTTGACAGACAGAGATCAGAAGCAGGCAGAGAGTGAGGAGAAAGCAAGTTCCCTGCTGCTGAGCAAAGAGCCTGATGCGGGGCTCAATCCTAGGACCCTTGGATCATGACCTGAGCCGAAGGCAGAGGCTTTAACCCACTGAGCCACCCAGGCACCCTCAGAGAGGATATTTTTTACCTCCTTACCATCTAAATTAGGTCCCCAGTATTGTTCTTTCACAGGATGCTGGATTTTGCACCATGAAGACCACTTGAGCAAAAGTGATTGACAAAAAGGGAAAAATGCAAGTAAAACAGATGGCATAGTGCCTAGAATATAGTTGTTACTCAATTCAGGTACCACACCCTCTTTGACCTGGCTCCCTGGTATAATTCTCTTTGGTAGCTGAGGAGAGAAGAGAGGAGATGATTCACCCAAGGTCCGGTCAATGGTGAAGGCTCAGGCGCTGAGACTCAGGCAGCACTTCTGGCTCTTGCTCTAGTGTCCCTCCCCATAGATTCATAGCCACCAAATGCCTCATCTATCTGGAACTCCAAAAAGGTCCCAGCCTCCCAACTCATGAATACACCTGAACTGAACCCACTGGACCCAAAAAGGCCACAGCAAAGGCATAATCATTCAGTAGAAAATACTAAGTCTTTTTCTCCCACCCCACTCCATCAGACAACTCATTCTATAGCACTCTTCATCACAGAAATGACCCTAAATCTGTTACATGATGTAGCTGTAGCTGAGGATGTCTGTTTTCTTTCTTCTTTTAATATCCTCAAAATGCTTTCTAAGACATAGTGACACTCTTGAGGAAAATGAAATCTCTCTTAAAGAGGGGAAAAGATGGAATGAGAAGGAAACAAACACTTGCTGCCAGTGTCTCCTATACATTCTAGATATTCTGCTTGGCATTAGGATGTCCTTTCACAGATTATAAGAGCGAGGCTCAAAGAGTTTAAATATGTGCCAGGGTCACACAACTACTATGATAAAGAAATGCTATCATAACCTCCATGTGCTTGATTCAAAGTCCTGTGCTTGGAACCAGGCACTCTAGCTCCTCTTTAGATGGACTATGCAGAGCAATGGGGATTCTCATACACAATTTGTTGAACTGTAACCTTGCATCAACTTACAGAGCAATTTGATCATATCTAGCAGATTGTGCCTATCCTCAAATAGACCCCAAAGTGTATACCCAGAACCACTGTCAAGTGTGCCCAAGGAAGCCTGTACAGGAAAGGCCTTTGCACCACTCTTTTTAAAAGCACAAATCTTTTTTTTTTTTTAAGATTTTATTTATTTATTTGACAGACAGAGATCACAAGTAGGCAGAGAGGCAGGCAGAGAGAGAGAGGGAAGCAGGCTCCCCGCTGAGCAGAGAGCCCGATGTGGGACTCGATCCCAGGACCCTGAGATCATGACCTGAGCCAAAGGCAGCGGCTTAACCCACTGAGCCACCCAGGCACCCCTTAAAAGCACAAATCTTAAAATAACTTAAACATCCATCAACAGATTATTCTGGATAAATAAATCATGGTACAATAATACAGTGAGATACAATATACCAGTCAAAAATAGAATGTAGGTGACTCCCAGAACCAAATATGTAGTGGAAACTGCAAGTTATGCAGTGATACCTAGGCAAACCCATAGACATATGTCACCAAAACTCAAACTTGTCTGTACACCCAATGAGCCGTATGCCAGTGTTTGAGACACTGGTTTTGAAGTAAAGAAAACTTTACCATCAGAAGGCTGCCCAGTGAGAAGACAGAGGATCATTCCCAAAGCTGCCTTGCCTTGATCCTTGGGACAGCTTATATACATGAGAGGAGGGTAAGGGGCTTCTTGAAACTTTATGGGGGAGGAGTCCTTGAAACAATCTGGAGGTAAGCATTCTCCCAGAAAATGAGGTGATATTTGGGACCTGTATGATCAGATTCATCAAGACAGATGTTATTATCCAGTCCCTACTAGGTTTCTACAATCTGTGGGTAAACAGGGACCAGGGGTAAAAAGACAAAATTAATGATTGGTTGTGCATGAGATTAAGAGGTACATAAAGCATAAGTAGGGAACAAAACAAAAAATGAGGAGTTAAGTTAATAATGCAACTAATACAACTATAGTTCTGCTTATGCTTTCAAAACAGGTTCAGGAACTAAGCATTGGACCTCACATACAGTGAGGAATGTAAAGACTTTCCTATGAAGTTTTATTAAAATATAGATGTTTCAGACCTACTCTAGACTTACTGAATCTCTCTCTCTATTTGACATTCCCTTGGTGTATATTTTTACTGCATGCTTGGTATATTCATGGTGTATTGAGTATGTTATGTCCTGGGATTTTTTTTTTAAGATTTTATTTATTTATTTATTTATTTTTTTTCAGAGAGAGGGAGAGAGAGAGAGAGAGATTGAGCACAAGCAGGCAGAGTGGCAGGCAGAGGCAGAGAGAGAATCAGGCTGCCTGCTGAGCAAGGAGCCCGATGGCAGAATCGATTCTAGGACCCTGGGTTTAAGAGAGAGGGAGAGAGAGAGAATGTGCGCAAAAGCAGGGGTGCAGGTATGGGGGAGGGGCAGAGGGAAAATGAGAGAGAGAATCCCAAGCAGGCTCTATATCCAGGGTGAAGCCTGACATGGGCTCTCTACCTCACAACCCTGAGATAAAGACCTGAGCTGAAATCAAGAGTCTAACAGTTAACCTATTGAGCCACCCAGTTGCCCTGGATTATTATAAATCTTGAAATTTTTGTTTCTTTATAAATATTATGCTCATCTATTTTTTTGCAAATCCGATATAACAGTCATTGTCTTCATTGAAAATATGCATAATAATGATCCTTAAACACATTTTGTCTAAGACTTTGTGAATTGTCTTTGTTGTCATTGTTTTGTATACCACAGAAATAAAATTTCCTTGTCAATTATATTATTCTTATTATAAGCTCCTCAGCTTTTTCACTTTAGCAAATTACCATCAATAAATTAACCACAAGGGTGCCCAGGTGACTCAGTCAGTTGAGCATCCAACTGTTAGTTTTGGCTCAAGTCCTGATCTCAGGGTCCTGGGATGGAGCCCCACATCAGGCGCCACACTCAGCACAGAGTCTGCTTGGGATTCTCTCACTCCCTCTCCCTCTGCTCCTTGCCCTACTTATGCCCTTTCTCTCTTTAAAATAAAGAAATAAAATAGTTTAAAAAATTAAATGAATTAATGACAGCTATTTAAGTTCTGTCATCTACTACAATTCTGACTCCAACTCCCATGTTTTTTCCATACCGTGAAACAATTCTCCAGCACCTCCTGTATGTCCTACATTTCAATTCAACACTAACAAAGCCTATTTATAGGCTGACACTAACTACCTGGAGTAGATAGCCACCACCACTCCACTTCAGACATCAATCTCAAGTCCAGGCTGTCACCTATTCTTCAGACTGATAAGCTACAGATTTGGAGGTTCCAACCAGCCCCTCCTTGGGTTTAATTAATTTGCTACACTGGCTCACAGAACTCAGAGAAACATTTTATCTACTTATTTTACTTACTCATTGTACTTACTAGATTACTGGTTTATTATAAAAGGATATAACTCAGGAACAGCCAGATGGAAGAGATGCATAAGGGAAGGTATAGAGAAAAGGGTGCAGAGCTTTGGTACCATCTCCAAGTGCTCCACCCTTTTCAAATCTCCGTTGTGTTCACCAACCCAAACAACTCTGGGCCCTATCTTGGGTTTTTATGGAGGCTTCATTATGTAAGCACGATTAATTAAATCATTTTTTTAGTAATCTCAACGCACAATGTGGAGTTTGAACTCACAGCCCCAAGATCAAGAATCTCTTCCCCTACTGACCGAGCCACCAACTCTATCTCCAGTCCCTCTCCCTTCCCCAAAGGGTGATTTGGGATGGGACAGAAAGTTCCAACGCTCTAAGCACAGGATCAGTTCCCCTAGCAACCAGCCCACCCTTCTCAGGTCTTGCCAGGTTGCCTCATTAACATAACAAAAGATATTATTATTGCTCTCTGCACTTAGGAAACTCCAAGGATTCTAGGAGCTCTGTGCTTGGAACAGAGACAAAAAATAAATACATATTTCTTATCATAAATCAAAATGTCATATCTATAAATAGGCTTTGTTTTACTCTGATGCTTGCCCAAAGACTCAGCCCAAAATCAGCTATAGGCCAGAGTTTATGTCTTCAGTAAAGAGGGACTGCTTCAGAGCTCGGCAGAAATCTATTTAAACACAAAGAGGATAAAAATATGCTTAGTAAAGAAAAAGATTCAGACAGTGCATTACTTACACAGATATTAAAAGGTTGAGTAGCTGCAGGTAACTGTTCTTCTTGTCCCTAGCATTGGGGAAAAAATGCAAAAGGGGCCAGAAAACTGCAAATGGATTATAGGGCACCCAGTTTCTGGGGAGTCAATACTGTCCTGCAGCTCAACAGTTTTATAGCCTATAGCTCTACCTCAAAAGAGAGAGGCAGAAAGATTCACACCTCATCAGAATCCAGGAGGCAAGAAAAAACTCTTAAGATAATTTGCTAGGTAAGGAGGTGAGTGGGCAATGCTATGGTAACAGCTTCTCAGGAGGCTTCCATGCTCTCAAGTTCTGGAAAAACAACAAAAGGCATTCTTCAGTGATTCAGATGAGCTGATGTTCGAGTCTAGGCTACAAGGCCAATGTGGATACATGCAAAGTTGTTGTGGTGCTAGAAAGGAGCTCTTTCCCAAAAAAGGACTATGCTAGGTATTTTAGCCTACTGACACTTGAAAGAGTACATTTGTGGATATGGATTTCTGAAATCTTTGCTTCAGCAACTTAAACCATACCAATGGACTGAGTCCTGACTTCCAGGATGTTTTTTTTAGTTCAGAAACAGATGGGTCCATGAGACTACTAACCCAAGATCCAGCATAACAAGAGTTAACTATATAGGACTAAATGACCTGATGAGGGATGACTGTAGTTTTTGTTTAGAATATTGTTGATACTGTTTTCATCTATATTCTGGATATACAATGTGGCCCTAGATCTTTTTGACACTAACTACAACCCATAACAATTTACTATGTACTGCACTTGTAAATTGAAATAAAACATTTGTAAATGACTTTTTTTCTCACTGACCCCCCCAACCCTATGTAGAATTTACAAACCCTAATTGGGTCTTCTTACTTTTAATTACAATGTAATGATTTGCACAGATTCATTAATAACATGTACTCTTTGGAGCATGGTAACAATGAAGGTGAAATAGGACAGGCCCCTGTCTGTTGCCAGTGGGGGGGGTGCCCTATGGCCCCATCAACTACAAGTAGAACCCGTCAGATGAACCCATTGCTGTGGGCATTGGGACATTGCTCTTAGGATACTATAGGACGACAAAGTGGAACCAGGAAGGCAGGAGACTGAAAATTGAGAACTTAGAGGACTGAATCATGCTGATGCCACTGTTGCAAGCAGAGAAGGATGGGAGGGTCCTGATGATGCTTCAGGAGAGTCTGGAGAAGGAAGCCATCATCTTGAAGGATGTGCCTGACTGGGATGTGGGCAAGTCTGTCTTCTACACAGTGCACTGGGTGACTCCCGTGACAGGTGAGATCATGGGCTATACATGAACAAGGAGATCCTCAATGCCAACTATGGCTTCATGTGGTACATGTAGGGGCCTGGATCCCTCAGACCACTGGACCCTTATACCCTCTCTACTGGGAAAGAATAAATGCTCTGGAGACCAGCCAAAAAAATGTGTGCTCCTTTTTAACAGGATATAATTAGAAACTTTGGTTATGTAACTAAGGCCTTGCCTGGGATACCATATTTGAGAATGATATTCATTTAATTGAGTATGACCTGCTATAGTTAGAGCATTAAGGTTGACTCTAAAGAACCCACTGAAGAAAACTGGTTTGATACTTGGCTGACAGGGTCTCCAGTCTTTAGATGAGAAAGGAACTCAGCCTAATAGGCTGGTCAGGAACTCTGAGATAGTTTGGTAACCTTGAGAAAAGAATTTCCCCAATTTATACACCTTGTAGGTGAAGTTTGGGAGAGATAGTCTCTTGGCTTTTCTTGCTAGCCTTAGGATAGGTAAATAATTAATAAGAGGCTTTTAAAAGTACAATGTGAAAAACCCACAGCTAACATCATACTCAATGGTAAAAGACTAAAACCTTTCCTCTAAGACCAGGAACAAGAAAAGTTTGCCCACTTTCACCACTTCAGTTCAACATAGTATTGAAATTTCTATCCAGGACAGTTAGATAAGAAAAATAAATTAAAAGCACCCAAATTGGAAAAGAAGATGTAAGATCATCTCTTCACAGATGACATGCTCCAATATGTAGAAAAACCTAAGGACTCCACAAAAAAAAAAACCTGTTAGAATAATAAACTAATTCAGCAAAGTTGTAGGATTTGAAACCAATACATAAAAATCAAGTTTGGAAGACTTAATATTGCTAAGATGTCAATACTACTCAAAGTGAACTACAGATTGTTGAAATCCCTATCAAAATTCCAATGATACTTCTTGCAGAAATAGAAAAATTTATCCCAAAATTCATATGGAATCTCAAGGGACCCTGAAGAATCAAAATATTCTGGGAAAAAAAAAAAAGTTGGAGGTCTCGCACTTCCTGATTTTAAAACTTACTACAAAGCTACAGTGAGCAAAGCAGTGTGGCGTTGGCATAAAGACAGACCTTTAGATCAATGGAATAGAACAGAGAACTCAGAAATAAACCTTCACACATATGATCAATTGATTTTTGACATAAATGGCAAAACCATTCAATAAGAAAAGAATAGTCTTTTCAACAAATTGTTCTGGGAACACTGGGTATCCATATGAAAAAAATGAAGTTAGACTTCTACCCTATACCATATATAAAAATTAATTCAAAATGGACCTAAGATCTAAATTTAAGACCTGATATTATAAAACTCCTGGAAGAAAACATAGGAGAATATTTTTATGACACAGATTTGGCAATTATTTCTTAGAGATGACACCAAAAGCAAAAATAGACAAATGAGACTACATCAAACTTAAAAATTGTGCGGCAAAGGAAGTAATCAAGAGGGTGAAAAGGCAAACTACTGATGGGAAATAATATCTGTAAACCATATATCTGACAAGAGGCTAATATCCAGGACATATAAAGAACTCTTACAACTCAACAACAACAAAAAACAAGTAACCAGGTTTAAAAATAGGCAAAGGACTTGAATAGGCTTTTCTCTAAAGAAAATATGCAGATGGGGGGCGCCTGGGTGGCCTCAGTCAATTAAACGTCTGCGTTTGGCTCAGGTTGTGATCCCAGGGTTCTGGGATCAAGCCCTGTATCCAGTTTCTTGCTCAGAGGGGAGCCTGCTTCTTCCTCTCCCAATTCCCCTGCTTGTGTTCTCTCTCTCTTTCTTTCTCTTTCTCTCTCTCTCTCTCTCTCTGCCTTAAAAATAAATAAATACAATCTTTAAAAACTTTAGAAAAAAAAGAAAATATACGGATGACCAACAAACACATGAAAAGATGTACATTACCAATCATGGGGGAAATGCAAATCAGAACCATAATGAGCTACCACTTCATACCCATTAAGATGACATTATAAAAAAAAACAGAAAACAATTATTGTTGAGGATGTGAAGAAATTGGAAACCTTGTGCTTTGCTTATGGGAAAGTAAAATGGTGCAACTATTAAAGAAAACATTATGGTGTTTCCTCAAAAATTAAACATGCAGGTTCACCTGGGTGGCTCAGATGGTTAAGGGTCTGCCTTTGGCTCAAGTCGTGATCTCCTGGTCCTAGGAGCCAGGCCCATGTAGGGCTCCCAGCTCAGTGGGGAGTCTACTTCTCCCTCTCCCACTCCCCCTGCTTGTGTTCCATTTCTCACTGTGTCTCTCTCTCAAATGAATAAATAAATAAAATCTTTTTAAAAAAAGAATAATTTTTGAGATTACTGTTTATCAAAACTGGAGGAGAGATGATAGGGGAAAACTATTCTTCAAAGGAAAATTATGAGTACACCATTCTGTGTTATTTGATTCTGATTCAATGGGAACTATTTTATAACTGCAAGCTTTAGACAACTGAGAGCAGTGGAAATAATTCCCAGGCTACAAATATGCAAATGAACGTTATCTTACAGGGCAGGGATGGGATAGCCAGATCCTCCTGCAGAAAAACCACTGAAAAAGAGACCAGTTATTTCCAAGTGATATGATTATACTGCAAACAATACCTGGAGCAGTTCTGGTCTCAGAGCACTTTAAGATTTAAAAATTATGGAGTTTAAATTTTTTTTATGTAGGTTACATCTATCAAAATTTACTGTATTAATATAAAAATTGAGAATTTTAGTATATTTATTTTAATTAATTTAAAACATAAAATAAAATACCCATTACAGCATATAAAGCTAAATTGTAAATTAATATGAAAAATACATACCTCAGAAAAAAGTCATGAGGAGAGGGGCATTTTATTTATTTTTATTTGTATATTGTTGACACACAATGATATATTAGTTTCAGGTGTACAATAGTTATTCAACAACTCTATACCTTATGCTATGCTTACCACAAGTATACCTACCATCTGTCACCATACAATGCTATTATAAAACCATTAACTAAAAAAAAAACAAACCATCAACTGTATTCCCTATGCCGTACTTTTTATTCCCATGACTTATTCATTCCAAAACTGTAAGTCTCTATCTCCCATTCCTCTTCAACCATTTTGTCATCCCCCTACCTCCTCCCCTCTGACAATCATCAGTTTGTTCTCTGTATTTATAGGTCTGATTATGCTTTTTGTTTGTTTGTTTATTCATTTGTTTTGCTGTTTAGATTACACATACGAGTGAATTTATCTTTCTCAGTTGGACTTATTTCACTTATCCTAATACCCTCAAGGTCCATCCATGTTCTTACAAATGACAAACTTTCATCCCTTTTTTATAGTTAAGTAATATTCCACTGTATATATACCGGATTTTCTTTATTCATTCCTCTCTCAAACCCACACTTATATCATCAGTTAATCTATGACAAAAGAGACAAAAATATAAAATGGAAAAAAGACAGTTTCTTCAATAAATGTTACCGGGAAAACTGGACAGCTGCATTCAAAAGAACGAAACTGGACCACTTTCTTACACTACACACAAAAATTAATTCAAAATGTAAAACCTAAAACCATAAAACTCCTAGAAGAGGACATAGGCAGTAATTTCTTTGACATAAGCTATAGTAATATTCTGGATATATCTCTTAAGGCAAGGAAAACAAAAGCAAAATAAACTATCAGGACTACCTCAAAATAAAAAAAAACTTTTGGGGGCACCTGGGTGGCTCAGTGGGTTAAAGCCTCTGCCTTCAGCTCAGGTCATGATCCCAGGGTCCTGGGATTGAGTCCCGCATCGGGCTCTCTGCTCAACGGGGAGCCTGCTTCCCCCTCTCTCTCTGCCTGCCTCTCTGCCTACTTGGGATCTCTCTCTCTCTGTGTCAAATAAGTAAATAAAATCTTTTAAAAATTAATTAATTAATTAATTAATTAATTAAAAAAAACTTTTGTAGAGTGAAGGATACCATCGACAAAACAAAAAGACAACCAATTGAATGCAAGAAGACGCGCGGGGACGCGCGGGGCTCTCCAAGAAGGGGTTAGTATCCAAAATATGTAAAGAACTTATAAAATGTAACAGCAAAAAAAAAAATAACCCCATAAATAATCCAATTTAAAATGGGCAGAGGACCTGAATAACTATTTTTCCAAAAAAGACGTACAATGACCAATACACACATGAAAAGATGCTCAACATCACTCATCATCAGAGAAATGCAAATCAAAATCACAATGAGATATCACCTTACTTCATGCATAATGGCCAGAATTAAAAAGACAAGAAATATGAAGTGTCAGTGAGGATATAAAGGAAATGTTTACAAGTACATGTGCATATATCTGATAAGGGACTTGTATCTACAACATATAAAGAATACTTACAACTCAGTAATAAGTAACAAATAACCCAATGAAATAACAGACAAAGTATCTGAATGCACATTTTTCCAAATAAGATATACAAATGTCCACTAAGCACATGAAAAGATGTTCAACATCATTAGTCACTGGGAATGCAAATCAAAAACACAGTAAGATATCACTTCACACCCACTAGGATGGCTATAGTCAAAAACACTGATAATAACAAAGTGTTATCAAGGATGAGGAGAAAATGAGACTCTCATTTGTTGCTGATGGGAAAGTAAAATTATGCAGCCACTGTGTAAACCAGTCGGGCAGCTCCTCAAAAGGTTAAACATAGAGTTAACATGTAACCCAGAAATTCCTTCTGAAATATATACCTACAAGAAATGAAAATCTATGTCCACATAAAACCTTATAAAAGAATGGTTATAACAGCATTGTTTGTAATATCCCCAAAGTGGGGGAAACCCAAATGGCCAGCAACTGATGCATGGATAAACAGATGTGGCATGAATGGAATATTATTCGCCATAAAAACAAATGAAGGACTGATACAAGCTACAACATGGACAAACCTTGCATAATGATGCAAGGGAAAGGGGCCAGTCAGAAAACACTGTGTATTGCGTGATTCCATTCTTATGAAATGTCCGGAACAGGCAAATCTGCAGAGACCCAAAACAGATACAGCGGTTGCCTATAGTGGGGGAGATGGGGAGAATGGACAGTGACGTCTCTGTTGCTGTGTCTGAAGGACTGCTACCCACCTCAGGGACCTCCTTCTGTCCATGGCTATAGGGCAAGACAGGCTTCAGGTGGATGCAGTGGCAGGCTTGCAGGAGGAGCGAGTCTTTCTGCACCTGGAGTGAGAAAACCTGGGTTTGAGCTCCTCCTCAGATGCTCACACCCAGCATCCTTCAGGCAAGTCGCTTCATCTTCCATCACATTGCTACTCAAAATGTGCCCGCTGGGCTGGTGCGGATCCACAAACTGTTAGCCTCCCACAACAGCATAAACACAGATATTGAAAGAAGCATTTACAAACCTCAATAGCAATCTGACTGAGTGCCTTTATTGCTGTTGAATTTAATAACAAACAGGTTGAGCTCGTTAAAACAAACAAACAAACAAACAAACAAAAAAACAAGAAGAAAGAAAGAAAGAAAGAAAGAAAGAAAGAAAGAAAGAAAGAAAGAAAGAAAGGAAGGAAGGAAGGAAGGAAGGAGGGAAGAAAGGAAGAGAGAAAGAAAGAAAGAAAGAATGAATCAGAGGTGCTTCCCCCTCAGTCTCCCAGGTGGAATAACCAAGGAAGACATGTACTGGCTCATCTTAAGACACCTCCTCATACATAGGAGGGCCAATGGCTGTGGCTCAGAGGCTGTAGGTCCACCAGAGGCCGACTCAGAATTGTATGTGGTTGCTTCAATTGGATGCTCCATAATACCCATAATGTTGTAAATAATTAAGTTCTGACCTTTCAAGAATGAAAGTTTATAACCTGAAAAGAACAAAGTCAGATAAAACTGAATGAGTTAAGAGTAGCATTCCATTGGAAAGGGTCCTGAATAGCTGTTGTTTCTTGAACTTTCAGATTTAGACGTTTGCATACTGAGTTTGGGTCCTTGCTTATGCTTTTCAAAGAATTTCACAATATGAATAGCATTGAAAAAGTTTGATTTGTATATGCCTGTCCTATTACTGCTATTTTCCCCGTGTTGTTGCTTATAATTTGTCAGTGAAGCAGTAGCCATTCCCTCATTTCATCTCAATAACCATAAGCATTGGGACACCTGAGTAGCCCAGTGGGTTAAGCCACTGCCTTCAGCTCAGGTCATGATCTCGGGGTCCTGGGAGTCCCGCATCGAGCTCCTGGCTCAGCAGGGAGCCTGCTTTTGTCTCTGCCTCTGCCTGCCTCTCTGCCTCCTTGTGTGCTCTCTCTCTGACAAATAAATAAAATCTTAAAAAAAATAACCACAGCATTACATCATGATTGCTCACTAGGTAATTTTTACCTCAATCATCCACTCATAGGAATAATCAGATGTACTCAACTCCCACTCTGGTCTTCAACATCAAACTTCTTCTTCCTTTCTCTTCCCCAGATTTCATAGGTGTCTCTCACACTTCCACTCCAAGTGCCCCATCCACAGCGCAATTACTGTGCATTTTATTTTTTTTAAAGATTTTACATATTTGAGATAGAGCAAGAGTGAGAGAGAGCGAGAGCACAACATGGGGAGCAGCAGGCAGAGGGAGAAGCAGGCTCTCCACTGAGCAAGGAGCCAGATGTGGGGCTCAATCCAGGACTCCGAGATCATGACCTGGTCTGAAGGCCGCCACTCAACTGACTGAGTCAGCAGGCATCCCTATGGTGCATTTTAATGTTGTTCTCCTAGTGCTCTCATTTGATATCTGAAATTACAAATGCAAGACATCCACAGCGGGCACACACACACATGCACCGCACACACACACACACATATGCAGCCCCCCTCACACACATATCCTAATGGATTCAAGTTCTTAAAATGACTTTTTACATAATACAATGTGTGTGGGACCAATATGACAGATAACGTTGTAAAACATCTGTATGTCATATTGACAAACATAGGCCTTTTAAAGCAACAGTAATTAGTATGATAGAAATTAAGCCGACTCGTAAAATGTAGTTCTGTTTTTCTTTGTTTTAAGATTTTATTTAGTTATTTGAGAGAGAGAGAGAGAGAGAGAGAGAAGCAAGCACCCTGCTGAGCAGAGAGCCCATTGCAGGGTCCAATCCCAGGACTCTGGGATCATGACCTGAGCCAAACGCAGATGCTAAATCAACTGATTTACCCAGGCACCCCAAGTTCTTTTTTTCTATGGCCTGCAGTTCTTTCTCTGAAAAGGCTATCTTTATGTGCGTGTGTGTGTGTGTGTGTGTGTGTGTGTGTGTGTGTATTCATTGGAGCAATGTTAATAGTGAAAGTATGAAACATTTTTAATATTAATAGGAATTTGATTAAATAAAATGTGATAAATCTAAAGAGTAGAATCACATGCAACAATTGAAATGCATAGGTAGTTCCATGTATACTGACATGCAAATGTGCTGAAGATATACTTTATAAAAATTATTTTTATTAACATATAATATATTGGGGCGCCTAGATGACTCAGTGGTTTAAAGCCTCTGCCTTCAGCTCAGGTCATGATCTCAGCGTCCTGGGATCGAGCCCCACATCGGGCTCTCTGCTCGGCGGCAAGTCTGCTTCCTCCTCTCTCCCTCTCTGCCTGCCTCTCTGCCTACTTGTGATCTCTGTCTATCAAATAAATAAATAAAATATTTAAAAAAATATAATGTATTATTTGTTCCAGGCTGTGAATCATCAGGGTTAACACATTTCACAGCACTCACCATAACACATACCCTCCCCAATGTCTATAACCCAACCACCCTCTCCCTACCCTCTCACCCACCAGCAACCCTCAGTTTGTTTTGTGAGATTAAGAGTCTCTTACGGTTTGTCTCCCTTCCGATCCCATCTTCTTTCATTTTTTCTTTCCTGAAGATATACTTTTAAGTGGAAGAATCAAGTAGTCCAACAATATATATGATATAATTTCACTAAATATAGAAATTATGTGTATGAAATAAGCATAAAAAATTTAATACATAATATGCAGAGCTACTTTGTACATTATATATGTTTATGTTTTCTGAAAACTTTTAGAAGATTTATTTATTTATTTTAGAGAGACAAAGAGTGCACAAGCAGGGGAAGGGGTAGAGGGAGGGGGCAAGCAGACTGCTCACTGAACGATGAGTCCCACACAGGACTCAATCTTAGGACTCTGAGATCATGATCTGAGCCCAAATCAAGAGTCAGATGCTTAACTGAGCCACCCAGGTGCCCCCCCTGAAATTTTTATAATTAATAACTAGTTAAGTTCTAGCTATGTGTGTCAAGAAACCTTAAATTTTTCATAACTTTAGATCTTCCAATTCAATTTCTTAGAATAAATCCAAAGATGGGGTGCCTGTTTGGCTGAGTTGGTAGAGTATGCAACTACTGACCTCTGGGTAATGAGTTCAAGTCCCATATCAGGGGTAGAGTTTATTTTATTTTTTAGAGTTTACTTTTAAAAAAAGAATAAATCCAAAGAAAATGACCAGAGAAATACACCAGTATATAAATACAAAAACATCCCAAGTAGAGAAAAAAAAATTATGTGAGCTTAATTCAACCTGTTGGATAGAAAATCTATAGAATAAAATACTTTGAAATCACCAAAATTATGACAGATTTCTATAACAGCTTCGATTCTCATAGCATATAATTTATCCATTTAGAGTGCACGATTCATTGGTTTTTAGTTATTCAGAGTTGTGCCACCATCACCAATATCTTAGAACATTTTCATCACCCCAAAAAGAAAGTGTATTATTCATCATTCCAACCAAGCCCTAAGCAACTATTAATCTTTCTGTCTCTAAGAATATGCCTAGTCTAGATGTTTCATATTAATAGAATCATACCCTATGTCGTCTTATTTTTTTGTTTTAGTGTGGAGTGCCTGGGAGGTTATAATTATCTATCTATCTATCTATCTATCTATCTAATCTATTTATCTCTAGTATAATTAATGTACAATTGTTACATTAGTTTCAGATGTATAATATAGTGATTAAGCAATTCTATATATTACTCAGTGCTCATCATGATAAGGTACTCTTAACCTCCTTCACCTGTCCCCACCTATCTCCTCTCTGGTAACCACCAGTTTATCCCATATATTTAAGAGCCCAGGGCCATCTGCATGGCTCAGACAGTTAAGCACCTGCCTTAGCTTAGGTCATGATCCAAGGGTCCTGGGATCAAGCCCAGCGTCAGGTTTCCTGCTTAGCAGGGAAGTCTGCTTCTCTCTCTCCCTTTGTCCCTGCTGATGTGCTCTCTCGCTCATTCTCTCTCTCTTGCATAAATAAATAAAAAATCTTAAAAAGAGTCTGGGTGTTTTGGGTTGGTTTTTTTTTTTTTTTTTTTTTTTTTGTCTCTCTATTTTTCCCTTTGTTCTTTTCTTTGTTCATTTGCTTTGTTTCTTAAATTCCCCATATAAGTGAAATCGCCGTATGTAGTCTTTTGTGACTGGGTTCTTTCACCATTTTCTACAGTGCCCGCACCATTTGACATTTCCACCATCAGAGTATGATGGTTCCTATTTCTCTACATATTTTGTCAACACATGCTATTATTTGTCTTTTTATGAGTATGAAGTGTTATCTCATTGTGGTTTAGATTTGCATTTCCCTGATGACTAATGACATTGAACACATTGTGCTTACTGGCCATTTGTATATTTTCTTTGCATAAATATATATTCAGATCCTTTCCTCATTTCAAAATTGAGTTGATGGGTACTTAGGATGTTTCCATATCTTGGCTATTGTGAATAATGCTGTGATACACAAGTGAGTGCAGATATCTCTTTATAAACCCATTTTCATTTTCTTCAGGTATATACCCAGAAGTGGAATTGCTGGATCATATGCTAGTCTATTTTTAATTTTCTAGAAAACATTTGAGGAACTAACACATTGTTTTCCATACTGGTTGAACTGATTTACATTTCTATATCAATAGTGCACAAGTCTTTTCTCCACATCCTCATCAACACTTAACTCTTCTCTTCCTGATGATAGCCATTCTAACAGGTGTGAGGTGATTTCTCACTGGGGTTTTGATTTGCATTTCCCTGATGGTTAGTGATGCTGAGTGTCTTTTCATGTATCTGTTAGCCATTTGGACATTTTCTTTGGGAAAATATCTATTTAGTTCCTCTGTTCATTTTTAAATAGGATTGTCTGAGTTTCTTTGTTTTTGAATAGTATGAGTTCTTTATATATTTTGGATATATTAGTTCTATATATATTTTGTATATTAACCCCTTATCTGATGGATGGTTTGCAAATATTTTTTCACATTCTGTAGGCTGTTTTTTCTTTTTGTTGGTTGTTTCTTTTTCTGTGCAGAAAATGAATGGGATAAAGAAGATGTGGTAAAAAAAAAAAAGGAAGATGTGGTATATTTATACAATGAAATATTATTCAGCCCTGAGAAAGGACATTCTGCCATTTGTGACAAGATGGATAGATCTTGAGGACGTTATGCCAAGTGAGACAAGTCAGAGAAAGACAAATACTGTACAATATCACTTATATGTGGAATCTAAAACAGCCAAACTTGTAAAAATAGAGAGTAAAGTGGTGCTTACTAGGGCCTAAGAGGTAAGGAGATAGGACAGATGTTGTCTAAGGCTACAAACTTACAGTGAATAGTAATTAAGTCCTAGAGATCTAATGCACAATATAGTGAATATAGACAACAATGTTAGATTATAATCATTAAACTTACTAAGAAGCCAGATTGCAATTATTCCAACCACTAATAAGAAATGATAATTATGTTACATGATAGAGGTGCTAATTATCAACACAGTGGCAACCATAGTATAATATATACTTTATTAAATCAATGTGTTGTACACCTTAAATTTAAGTGATGTTATAGGTCAAATATATTTCAATTTTTAAAAACCTCAAAATCCCTAAAGTAAAATTGGGTTGTCTGTTTCTTTATCAAGTTGCAACAGTTCCTTATATAGTCTGAATATAAGTCCCTTATCAGATATATTACTTTCAAAAATTGTCTTCCATTTTGTGGGTTGTCTTTTCACTTTCTTGATGTTGTCCTTTGAATTACAAAAATTCTACATTTTTATAGAATCCCATTTATCTATATTTCTTTTGTTGTCTGAGATTTTAGTGTCATATCTAAGAGACAATTGCTTAATCCAAGGTCATGA
The DNA here is from genome assembly GCF_009829155.1 of Mustela erminea. NCBI lineage: Eukaryota > Metazoa > Chordata > Mammalia > Carnivora > Mustelidae > Mustela > Mustela erminea. The sequence continues at coordinate 85,447,430 of NC_045635.1, forward strand.
AGAATTACATCTCTATTTTCTTCTAAGAGATTAATAGTTTCTGCTTATACATGTAGGACTTTGATTTAATTTAATGTAATGTAATTTTTTAAAGTAAGCTGTATGCTCAAAGTGGGGCTTGAACTCAGGACCCTGAGATCGAGAGTTGCATGCTCTATTGACTGAGACAGCCAGGTACCCCCAGAACTTTGATTTATTTTTGAGTTAAGTTTTCTATGTGGTATGAGGTGGAGGTCCAAATTCATCTCTGCATGTTGTCTCAGCAGCATTTATTGAAAAGAGCATTCTTTCACCATGGAATTTTCTTTGGACTCTGGTTGACAATCCATGACCATAAATCTGAAGGTTCATGTCTGGATTCTAAATTCTATTTCATTGGTTGTAAGCCCTTATGCCAGTACCACACTGTCTTGATTCCTATAATTTTATATTAAATTTTGAAATCTGGAAGTGTGAGGCCTCCAACTTTGCCCTTCTTTTTCAAGATTGTTTTGTCTATTCCGTGTTTGTTGCATTTCCGTGTGAATTTTGGGATCAGCTTGTAAATTTCTGCAAACAAAGCAGCTGAGATTTTGACAGAGATTGTGTTGAATCTGTAGATCAATTTGGGAAATGTTACCCATCTTAACAATATTAGGTCTTGCAATCTATGAATATAAGATATCTTTCCCTTTAATTATTCTTTAATTTCTTTGAACATAATTTTATAGCTTTCAGTGTACAAGTCTTAGACTTTTTAATAAATTTATTTCCAAGTATTTTATTCTTTTTGATGCTATTTTAAATGGAAATGTTTTACTTTCAATTTCAAATTGTTCACTCCTAGCATATAGAAATACAATTGATTTTTATATATTGATCTAAACTCATTTATTAGTTCTCATAGCTCTTTAGTGGATTTCTTGGGATTTTCTATATACAAGGTCAAACCATCTGCACATAAAGGAGCTTTTTCTTTCTTTGTAATCTGGAAGCCTTTTATTTCATTGTACTTGCCTATAAGAACTTGATTGTAGGTCAGAAAATAAGGATCTTCCTTTTTCTTTAACTATTTAATTATACAAAGGTAATTTCCATAATAACCTATTTTTCTCTACTGACCAGAGATGGATTCTTATCACACACTGAAAACCTTTATACTTGGCTATGTTGTGGGATCTCTGTGTTTTATTCCTCCTGCTACGCTTATTCCAATTCCATGCTGAGTTAAGCATATAGCTTTATAAATCATTCTGCTTCCTTGAAGTGTGAGTTCCTTTATCAGGTATAAATGAATTCTGGGGATGCCTGTGGCTTAGTTGGTTAAGCATCTGCCTTCGGCTCAGGTTATGATCCCAGGGTCTGGAATCGAGCCCCATACCAGGATCTCTGCTCAGTGGGGAGCCTGTTTCTCCCTCTCCCTCTTCTTGCCACTCTGCCTACTTGTGTTCTCTCTCTGTCAACTAAATAAATAAAATCTTAGGAAAAAAAGAATAATAAATAAGTAAATGAATTCCACACCAGGTAAGATAAAGTAGCTAACACAGTTCCTGGCATACAGGTGGCATTCTCTAGAGGGCAATACCACATCCTGTGACTATCTCTTGTGTCCCACTACCCATAGTAATTGGAGATCATAAATAGTTAATAATTTCTACTGTGTATTGAGAACCCAACATTTTCATTATTTTTCTTAACCAAACATCCAAGTATAACCAGAGTAAACAAATGTATTAAGAAGATTATGCTGGGGCACCTGGGTGGCTCAGTGGGTTAAAGCCTCTATCTTAGGCGCAGGTCATGATCCCAGGATCCTGGAATCGAGCCCTGCATCAGGCTCTCTGCTCCGCTCGGAGCCTGCTTCCTCCTCTCTCTCTGCCTGCCTCTCTGACTACTTGTGATCTCTGTCAAATAGATAAATAAAATCTTTAAAAAGAAAAGAAGATTATGCAACTAAATCTGTGTGATGGACAATTGTGATATTCCATTTTTTCCCATTATAAACAAAGCCTACATAATGAATACTGTAGCCCCAGTTCCAACAAAGAATAAATGCATAATAAACAATTATTATAGGAATTTTTAAAATATAAAGCATTTTTTAAAAAATAAGATTATAGTTTAGCACATTATTAATTCTCTCCATGGGTAATTACTAGAAGTGAAATTACTGAACCAAAATATCAAAATTTTTTTAGGTTTTTATTTATTGATTTGACTGAGAGAGATCACAAGTAGGCAGAGAGGCAGGCAGAGAGAGGGGGGAAGCAGGCTCCCTGCCCAACAGGGAGCCTGATGCAGGTCTCCATGCCTGCTGGATGCCGGCTCTATGCAGGGCTCAATCCCAGGACCCCCAGATCATGACCTGAGCTGAAGGCAGAGGCTTAACCCACTGAGCCCCCCAGGCACCCCAAATATTTTTATTTTAAAACAATTTACCAGCTTACTTTTCAGAATATTTTTTTACCTTTCCACTCAACTAGAGCAGGGAAGAGTGCATGTGTCCTCAATCCCTTAAGAAAGGGTGCCTGGGTGGCTCAGCCATTAAGTGTCTTACTTTCTCCTCAGGTCATGACCCCAGGGTCATAGGATTGAGCCCTGCATTGGGCTCCCTGCTCAGTGGGAAGACTGCTTCTCCCTCTCCCACTCCCCCTGCTTGTGTTCCCTCTCTTGCTGTCTCTCTTCCTGTCAAATAAATAAATAAAATCCTTTTTAAAATAGTGACAATGACACTATTGTTTTAAAGAAAGAAATTGGTACACATTTTCAGGTAGTCAAATCTATCAACGTTTTTCTTAGTTGTTCATGTCTGTTATATTTTTAAAGGCCTCCCACACAAAAACCTTAAACATAGACTACTAATTCAGAACTTGTTATAACAAGGGACTCAGCCACCATTACTTGTGTTTGGCAGAGACTTAATGTCCATGGGGAGTGGAAAAGCTTTAGCCCAACAAAATAGAAGACTTTAAGTATTCTCTGATTGGAGGCTGTTGGCAAGGGGAAGCTGGAAGCAGGCTAACTAAAAGCGGCACACCTTATACCATTGGTTTGGGGAGTCTATTTCGATTTCTCTTGGTGGGGGCAAAAATAGGGAGGCTGGCAGTCAATGATCAAGTCCTGAAGATTGTTTCAGAGGCTGGGATTTGGCTTCCTGGGCTGCTTGCTGCAGAGGTTGTGGGTCCCCAGTTCTATTGTCATGTATGGTCAGGTCATTGTCCGTTGTATATTCAGTATCTCGCTTATTTAAAAAAAATCTTTCCTTTATTCTGCTTCAAATATGATTTTAAGATTTAAATAATTAGAAAATCAATGTTTGCACATGTCATAAAAAAGGAACAAATTTATCTTGAAAGGAACATTTTTCCAAATTTTTTCTAAAGTGCAATATTCTGGGGCGCCTGCGTGGCTCAGTGCGTTAAGCCTTAGACTCTTGATTTTTGCTCAGGTCCCGATTTCAGAGTGGTGGGATGAAGCCCTGCAAGGGCTCAGAGCTCAACGGGGAGTCTGCTGGATATTCTCTCTCTCCCTTTCTCTGCCCCTCCGCCCTAAAATAAATAAATACAACTTTAAAAATTTAACATAAAAAAACAAAGGGCAATAGTCTATGTACCACATGAAAGTTCACATTCATACGATTTCATTGGCTGGCTCTAGTCCTTTCAATGGAAATTAAGAGCAACTGGTCAAGACTCCTCCCCCGACCGCCCAACCCATGAAAAAAAGCCTCTGTGGTTTTTATTAAAATTATTCCTTCGACCACCTCAAGAAGAGAAAAAGGACAAAAGAGCCCAGAGAGGTCAGAGGGGAAGCGCTCCAGAGAGCGGTGGGGTGACTGACTGGCAGACGCCGGCTGGTGGGCGGGGCGGCGGGGAGAGAGGGGGAGGGGGGCGAGCTCGGGTGACGCGACGCTCACGTGATCGTCGGGGCGCAGATGTGGGCACCAGTCTGGGAGCCCGCCCTCTTCCCCTGCGGTCGGATCCGGAGCGGTCTGCAAGCTCCTAATTGTTGCTCCAGGTTCTTTGAGGTCAGTGTGAGGGCCTTCGTCGCCTCCTGCGGAACCCTGGAATGGGGGGTGAAGCACGATCACGGAGAGGCAAAAGGGTGGGGATGAGGTCCGGGTTGAGGGAAGCTGGCCGGAGTGTAGCTAGAGATGGGGGTGGGAAAATGGCTAAGGGGGAGCTAGCGACCAATCGGCGGAGGGTGGGCAGAGCGGACACCCCCTAGTACTCGTGTACCCTTTTCTCCCGCACCTCCTTCTCGCTGCCCTCCGTCCATTTTGGAGCCGGAGCTGGTGAGCTGGGGGGCGCCCCGCCAGCGAGACAGTGGAAATGAACCCTCTCTACCACTCTATGCGTAGAGAAAAAAAGTTGACCTTAAGGGTGGGGAGGCGACTTGCCTCTGGGGAGAAGGACGCAGAGATCCAAAATTAGTTTGGAAAACATCCTGGTCTGGCTCCCGAGGCGTGAAAAGAAATGGCGGCTAGGGTGCGGGGGGCGGAGGAGGTGGGGGAGGGAAACGTTGGATGAGGAGGGCCAGGGTTCGGGAAAGGGGCTGAGTCCGGGCGCATCCACCCAAACGCGCAGCCCCTGTCTCCTGTCTGTCTGCAGGTCTGCGTGTCGGTTCTCAGCACTCTGGAAGGCTAGAAAAGGAGGAGGAATCTGTTCAGAATCCCTGCAGGTCAGTGAAGGAGGGGCGTCTCTGGGCAGGGACCCAAAGGGGTGGGGAGTGTGGGGGGTACAGTACCAGCAGAATATGGGGCGTCAGTTCCCTGCTCCAAACGCATTCATACACACTCTGTCGTGCAGGCAAACGTAGAGAAAATGGCAGGGCTTGCGGGAGAAATGGTTGGCTCACATGTGTGAGGGGAGAGGGTGGGCAGAAAGCACACTTAAAAGCCGGCCCAGGTCAGGAGAATCCTGACAAGGGGAGAGATGCCTGTACTATTCGGACCTGCATTCCACCCCAAGCCCTCAGTTTCCCTTGTCTTCCCTTTGTTTCCTCTTCTCCCCAACCCAGGACAGGAGAAGGAGAGGGAAATCTCAACATGGAAAAACTCTGCAGTGAAAATGATGGAATGACTGAGAACGAAGAAAAGATGGAATACAAAGAACAGTCACAAGATGCGGGAAAGCCGGAAGTAGCCTGTACTATGGAAAACAAGGAAAAGTTAGAAAAAGAGACAATGACAGAAGATGAGGAAATACTAAAGGATAAAGAAAAGCCAGAGAGTATGACAAAGCCAAAAGATGGAAACCCGGAGAGCGAGGGAGAGCGGGAGAGCGAGGAAGAGCCGGAGAGCGAGAGCGAGGCAGAGCCGGAGAGCGAGGGAGAGCCGGAGAGCGAGGCAGAGCCGGAGAGCGAGGCAGTGCCGGTGAGCGAGGCAGTGCCAGTGATGGAGGCAATGCCGGTGAGCGAGGGAACGCTGGTGAGCGAGGGAACGCTGGAGAGGGAGGCAGTGCCCGTGATGGAGGCAGTGCCGGTGATGGAGGCAATGCCGGTGAGCGAGGGAAAGCCGGAGAGCGAGGCAGAGCCGGTGACGGAGGCAATGGCGGTGAGCGAGGGAAAGCCGGAGAGCGAGGCAGAGCCGGTGACAGAGGCAATGGCGGTGAGCGAGGGAAAGCCGGAGAGCGAGGGAAAGCCGGGGAGCGAGGCAATGCTGGAGAGCGAGGCAATGCGGGTGATGGAGACAATGCCGGAGAGCGAGGGAAAGCCGGAGAGCGAGGCAATGCCCGTGATGGAGGCAATGCCGGTGAGCGAGGCAATGCCCGTGATGGAGGCAGTGCCCATGATGGAGGCAATGCCGGTGAGCGAGGCAATGCCAGTGATGGAGGCAGTGCCCATGATGGAGGCAATGCCGGTGAGCGAGGCAATGCCGGAGAGGGAGAGAAAGCCGGAGAGCGAGGCAATGCCGGTGAGCAAGGGAAAGCCGGAAAGCGAGGGAAAGCAAGTGAACGAGGGAAAGCCAGAAGAAGGAGGAAAACCAGTAAGCGAGGGAAAGTCACATGAAGAAGGAAAACCAGTGGGTGAGGGAAAGCCAAAAGAAGAAGGAAAACCAGTGGGTGAAGGAAAGCCAAAAGAAGAAGGAAAACCAGTGGGTGAAGGAAAGCCAAAAGAAGAAGGAAAACCAGTGGGTGAGGGAAAGCCAAAAGAAGAAGGAAAACCGGTGAATGAGGGAAAACCAAAAGAAGGAAAATCAGTGAGTGAGGGAAAGCCCAAAGAAGAAGCAAAACCAGTGAATGAGGGAAAGCCAGTGAATGAGGAGAAGCCAAAAGAAGAAAAGCCAGCCATGGAACCAAGGGTTGCCGGAAAGCGCCCAGCTGGGGATGATGTACCCAGGAAGGCTAAAAGAAAAACCAACAAGGGGCTGGCTCAGTGTCTCAAGGAATATAAGGAGGCCATACATGATATGCATTTGAGCAATGAGGAGATGATAAGAGAATTTGACGAGATGGCCCGGGTAGAGGATGAGGTGAAGAAAACCAGACAGAAATTGGGGGGGTTTATGTGGATGCAAAAAAGTTTACAGGACCCCTTTCACCCGAGGGGCCCAAGGGAACTCAGGGGTGGATGCAGGGCCCCACAGAGGGGCTTTGAAGACATTCCTTTTGTGTAGTGCCCCTGGCAGGCATTTGCCTAGGCCTTGTGCTTTAACCTTATACTAATACTTGCTTTAGCTATCACTCTTGTACCTAACTGCAGCCTTCAATGTTTCAGTAGCAGATTTTTGTCCATTGCATGGAAAAATGTTTATGGCATATTGTAAAATTAAAAAGAAAAAAGTTTGTTGAACCATATATATGGCATCAGTCCATTTTTGTAAAACTACAAAGGCATTTACCTAGTGATCTATGTACAGAGAAAACTCTGAAAGCTACATCCTGGTTATCTGAAGGTGCTTTTTTTTTTTGTTCTTTTTTGTTCATTGTATGTTTTCTCCTAAAAAAAAAAAATACACTGATTACTTTCATCATGAAAACAATATATGCCAAGCAATCCAAAAAACTAGTTAGTTAGCTCATGAATGTAGTGGAGACACCAAAAATTCTTGGTCAGGATATAAAATATTTCTTAAAACTCATGTTTGAGACTGGAAGCTGGAAGATGGAACCTGGCCGATAGTACAGATCCATTGCTGTAACAAACAGTCTTGTCATCTGTTGAATGGGGTAAAACTTGCCTTCCAGGGTCATGGAGAAGATAGATGAGGTAGTGAGTGTGACCTGTGTTGGGCTGGCTCCTACCCTTTGCCTTGCAGTAGCAGAACCAGAATTCTTTCAGATGTTTAGGGGAGGTATAAGAGGTCTCAGAAAGAAGTCAGATAAGATGTGGGTGCCATTGTCCCCTGGGTAATGCCATGTCTCTTGGGCACTGTGCCCCTTCTCAGGGGCTCTGTAATCGCCTGAAGCTCCCACAGCTACTGGTGGTCTGGAGACCATGATGGACTAAAGCAACACTGTCTAAACAGAAAGGTGGAGAATTCTCTACCTACAGCAGAGTTACCCTAATTCAGGTGGGTAGTACCCAATTGTCATTGGGTGTTGATATTTTATAAAGTTTTTAAAAAACACTCTTTTCCAGAATTTTTGTCAGTCTGTGTTTTTGCATACAGTGCCATCTCCACTGAATGTAGATACTGGAGGTTGAGCCAGAAAAATCTGAGTGACCAGATGCTGTGCTATTCTCACCTGTTAATCTCATGTCTGCTGACACTTTTTTCTTAGGAGGAATTGTCTCTCAGGAAGTTCCTGTTAAGCCCTGCCTTACCATTTCAACAGATCCATCTACCTATGTGATTCCTCCTTTCCCCTGCGGCCCCCCCTGCCCCAGCTCTTCATTATCCTTTAATTTGCTTTTAGTGTTTTTTGGATGAGCTTTTATTTTAGAAGTTAATGACTTAGAGAATTATTGCAAAGATAGTACAGAGTTTCTGTATACCCCATACACAATATTCTCTATTAACATCTTACATTAGTATGGTGCATTTGTCATAGTGAACCAATATTGACCAAATAATACATTATTTACCAGAGTACCTATTAAATTCCCTCAGTTTTTCCCTAGTGCCCTTTTCCTGTTCCAGGATCCTATCCAGGTTACCACCTTATATTTAGTCAACTTGTCTCCATAGGCTCTTTCTGGCTGTGACAGTTTCTCACTTTCCCTGTTTTTGATGCCCTTGACACTTTTGAGAAGTACTGGTCAGGTATTTTGTATAATGTCCCACAATTTCAGTTTGCTTTTTTCCTCATGGTTACACAGTCGTTAAGTGCTTTCGGGAAGAGGACCAGAGAGGTAAGTGCTATGTCACCACATTTATATAAGGGGTACATGTTATCAGGGTGCCTGACTGGTTCGGTCCATAGAACATGCCATTCTTGATCTTGGGGTCGTGAGTTCAAGCCCCATGTTGGGTGTCTAGTTTATTTCTTTTTTTCTTTCTAAGATTTTGTTTGACAGAGAGGAACACAAGGGGGGTGAATTGGGGAGGGAGAAGCAGGCTTCCCACTGATCAGGGAGTCTGATGTGGGCTCTATCCCAGCATCCTGGGATTGTGACCTGAGCCAAAAGCAGTTACTTAACAACTGAGCCACCCAGGCACCCCAGATTTTATTTTATTTTTTTGACAGAAAGAGGGAACACAAGCAGGGGGAGTGGGAGAGGAAAAAGCAGGCTCTCCCCGACGCAGGGAGCCTGATGTGGGGGTGGATCCCAGGACCCTGGGTTCATGACCTGAGCCGAAGGCAGTTGCTTAACACTGACCCAGCCAGACACCCTGTCTAGTTTACTTTTTCAGAAGAGGATGTATACTATCAATATTACCACTGTTGTAAACTCTTGTGACCTGGGCTGAGTTAGGGTTTGTCAGGATTCTCTATGGTAAAGCTACTCTTATTTCTTCCTTTCCATACTTACCTCTTTGGAAGAAAGTCACTATATGTACAGTCTTAGGAAAGACTGAGTGGGATGTTAGGTTCCACTTACTTGAGGGTATCGGTATGGATCCTTTTTTTAAGTTTTAATTTTAATTCCAGTTAGTTACCATACAGTGTTATATTAGTTCAGGTGTACAGCATAGTAATTCAACAGTTCCATACATCACCCAGTGCTCATCATGACAAATGCATTCCTTGATCCCCATCACCTATTTACCCATCCCCACACCACCTTCCCCTCTGGTAACCATCATATTGTTCTCCATAATTAAGAGTCTGTTTCATGCTATGTCTCTCTTATTTTTTCCCTTTGTTTGGTTTCTCAAGTTCTAAATTTGAGTGAAAGCATATGGTATTTGTCTTTCTCTGACTGACTTACTTAGCATTATACTGTCGGTGCAAATGGCAAGATTTCATTACTTTTTATGGCTGAATAATACTCCATTGTTCCTCGAAGAGTTAAAATATAACTACCTTAAAATCCAGCAGTCAATGTTTAGCATATACTTTGGATTATAATCTAATACTACTTCACATATTTTCATTGCTCTAGTTCCAACTTCGGCCATTGAAAGCTCTTTCACTTGGCACTTGTATTTATTTAACATACCTCCTCCCATCCCTGTGTGCATATGTGTGCACATGTATGTGTGTGTTTAACACTTTCTGGCACTACAAGATGAGGTAGTCTTGTATATTTCCTGTCCAAGTCCTAGAATTTCCCATTTACCCAAGGGGCCCTGGTACCTTTGGTTAGAGAATGGTATAAAAACCAAGATCTGGGTGCTAAGAGTACTCATTACTATTGGGGTATCATTGCTTCTAGGCCCTTGCAGTTGATAGAGCAAGGAGATCTATTGATATATAATAACCTGTGTGTATCTATGCATGTTTATGTATGTTTTTATCTTTAATTATTTTTATATATTTATTTATAGAGAAATATTTGCCTTTAGTTTTATAGACTCCACTCCCTTCCAAAATTAAAATTACCTTATGTCAACACCTTATTCCTCCTTCCTTTTCAGTGTGGTTGTTTCATATATTTGTAATAAACTTAGATTCTTTAGGCACATTCTGTATGTGGGGAGTAATATTATTTATGGTATTTTTAAATTTCAAATTCCACTTCATTGCTGGTATATAGGAAAGCAACTGACTTTTGTATATTAGCTTTACAGCTTTACAGATCTTGTAGCCAGGAGTTTGTCAATGCTGTGGCATTTCTACATAGAAAATCATGTCATCTTTAAAGAGACAGTATTATTTCCTCCATTCCAATCTGTATATGTTTTATTTCTTTTTTTGTATTACTGCAGTAGCTAGGACTTCCAGGATGATGTTTACTAAGACCAATGAGAAAATAATACCTTGCCTTGTTCCTGATATTGCGTTGTTCCTGTTCCTTACCCTTATGTATGCTGTTAACAGGTTTCTTGTAGATATTCTTTATCAAATTGAGGTGTTCCCCTCTAATTCTGTTTTAAGAACCTTTATCATAGATGGGTGTTGGATTCTGTCATGTACTTTTTCTGTATCAAGTGATAAGATCATATAATATATGTTATTTAGGCTGTTTATGTGGTGGATTATACTAACTGATTTTCAGATGTTGAATCAGCTTTGCACGTGTACAATAAATTCATTCCCTTGTTAGGTGCATGATTTTTATACATTGTTGGATTTGATTTTCTGATACTTTGTTGAGGATTTTGTGTCTGTGTTCATGAGAGACTAGTCTGTAGTTTTCTTTTCTTGTAATGCCTTCTGTCTGGTTTTGGAATTAGGGTAATATTGGCCTCAGAGAATAAATCGAATATTCTCTCTACTTCTGTTTTATGGAAGATATTGTGGAGAATTGGTATTATTTCTTACTCAGATGTGTGGTAGAATTCCCTGGTGATTTCTAAAAGTTCACTGGTGATGCTTAAATGTTTGGTAGGAATTGGTCTTGGTGATTTCTGTCTGGAAGGTTATGGATTATTCATTCAATTTCTTTGATACAGAGCTGTTTAGGTTATTGTTTTCTCTTTGTATGAGTTTTAGTAGTTTGTATCATTGAAGGGGATTGGTTCATTGTATCTAAGTTATCAAATCTGTAGGCACAGGGTTGTTAATAGAATTCCCTCATTATCTTCTTAATGTCCATGGAATCACTACTGATAACCTCACTTTCATTTCTGATTTTGTTAATTTGGATCTTCTTTCTTTTTTCTTGATTATCCTGGCAAGAGATGTATCAATTTTTTTTTTTACCTTTTCAAAGAATCAGATTTTCATTTTGTTGATTTTTTTTCTATTTTTTTCTGTTTTACTTGTATTGATTTCTAATTATTAATTTCTTCTCTTCTGGTTACACTAGGTTTAAAATTACTTCCTTTAGTTTCCTCAGGAGAAAACTTAGGTTATAGATGTTAGATCTCTTCTCACATACTCATTTAAACTAGAAATTTCCTTCTAAGCACTGCTTTTTCTATATCCCCCAAATTTTGATAGGTTAATTTTATTTTCATTTAGTTCAAAATATTTTTGCATTTCTCTTATATTTTTCCCTGACTCATGTGTTTTGAATTGTGTTAATTTCCAAATACGTGTGTTTGTCCATCTTTCCATTGTTGATTTCTACTTTAATTCCACTGAGAGTTTACTTTCTATGATTTCTGTTCTTCTAAATTTGGTAAGGTGTATTTAATGGCCTAGAATATGGACTCGCAGTGAATGTTCTATATGAACTTGATAAAAAGTGTTCTGATATTAGATGTAATGTTCTGTAAATGCCATTTGGATCAAGTTGATTAATAGTGCCATTCAGGTCAACTATATCTTTACAGATATTTTGCCTTCTTAATCTGTCAATTACTGACTAGGGGTGGTTGAAGACTGCAACTCTGATAATAGATTTGTCTGTTTTATCAGTTTTCCCTCATATATTTTGATATTTTTGTTAGGTACATATATATTTAAGATTATTATGTATTTGTTTTTTTCCATAATTGATCCCTTTGTCATTATGTAGTGCCTCTTTTTTTTTAATCTGATACTTTAATTATTCTCAAGTCTTCTTTATCTGAAATTGTATAGCTATTCCAGCATTTTTTTTGTAGGCTCTGTGCCCACTGTGGGGCTTGAACTCATCCCCCAAGATTAAGAGTCAAATGCTCTACCCACTGAGCCAGCCAGGCACCCCTCCATCATCCTTTTGTCCATATTTCTTTGATTTAGTTTATATGGTTGTATATATCTTCCTCCATTGTTTTACTTATAACCTTTCAGAGTCTTTATTTATTTTAAAGATTTTATTTATTTATTTGCCAGAAAGCACAGCAAGGGGATAAGCAGGCAGAGGGAGAAACAGGCTCCCCTCTGAGCAAGGAGCCCATTGCAAGACTTGATCCCAGGATCCTGGGATCATGACCTGAGCCAAAGGCAGATGCTTAACCAACTGAGCCACCCAGGTGCCTAGAGTCTTTCTTTTAAAAATGGGCCTCTTGTCCAAAACGTATAGATTTGTCTTAAATGGGTGTATTTGGAGCATTTATATTTAAAATGATTCTTGAGATACATTCGGATTAGTATCAACCATGTGTAACTGTTTTCCATTTGTTTCCAAGAGTTCTTTTTCAGTTTTGAGTATTTTACATGATTCCTTTTGTCTTCTTTTAGTGTATCAATTATATTTTTTTTAAAAAAGTTTTAGTGATTTCCCTCAAGATTACAATATGTATTTTTCACTAGGTTTACTTTCAAAGAATATTCTTCTGCTTCACTTACATGTAGTGTAGATACCTTACTACAGAGTATTCATTCATTTCACTTATCCATATGCTATAATCACTAAATATATTGTTAACATTAATACTTCAGATATTTATCTTTTGTATCAATAAGAAAAAGAAACAGTTTCGTTATACTTTCATATATTCCTTTCCACTGCGCTTTATGAATATTTGAGTTGCTGAACTAATTTGTGTTTCTGATCAAATTTCTTTTCTCTAGAGAAAATCTTTTAATGTTTCTTTAATGGAAGGTTTGCTGGTCATCAGTTTTTGTTTTGATTTTTGAGAAAAATCTTTATTTCTCCTTCACTTTTGAAGAGCAATTTTGCTGGATATAAAATTTTAATTTGGTGATTTGTTTCTTTTCAACACTTTAAATATTTACACAGTTACAGAAATAGGAGTGTTATAATGCTTAAATAAAAGCTTTGTTTATTTCTCCTTGTAGTTCTGTCAAATTTTGATTTATTTATTTTGAGGTCAATCCAATAAGTGCATACAAATTTTAAAAATACCATAAAGTGATACTCATTATGTTTTGTAATGCTTTTTGTTTTGAAGTCTATTTTGTTATTTATAATGTCTTCCCTTTGGTTAGTTTTCATGTTATAATTTTCTTCTATACTTTTACTTTCAGTCTCTATGTATTTTTGTATTTCAGGTGTCTTTCATAAGCAGTATAACATTGTGTTTTTTCCAGTCTGAAAATCTTTAATTGCTTCATGTAAATCATATTTAATGTACTCACTGTTATTAATAGATATAAATTAACCATTGTATCAAGTTCCTTCTCTATGTCCCATCTAATGTATGTTAGTTTTCTCTTCTTTAGGATTATTTTCTTATTTTTGCCCCTCTACTAGCTTAGAAGTTTTACCTTAATGTTTTCTGGCAATTAGAACGTACAATCATGACTTATCAAAGGCTAATATTAATTTTGTACTTTTACTTCAGCCCTCTTGTCTCCTATGTCATTTTTTGATATGAATTAACAAGGTATTACTAGTATTATGTAGTATTGATTTAAGTTTACATACATATTTGTCTTTTTAATTGTTGTTTTTCCCTTTCTTATCTCCAGTATTCCATCTGGGATCATTTTTCTGTCATGGGAAAAATGCCTTGTAGCATTCAGTATTTCGTTTGGTTTATGCCTGCCGATGGGAAACTCTTTTTATTTTTAAAGGTCTTTATTTCACCTTTAATTTTGAAGGGTATTTTTACTGGTTCTCAATTTTTTTGGCTGGCATTTATTTTCCTAAAAGTTGCTAAAGGTATCATTCTACTATCTTCATACATCCATTGTTTCTATTGAGAAACCATCAATCACCCTAACTTTTGTTCCTTCAAGGGTATTCTATTTTTCTGGCTACTTTTATGATTTTTCTCTTTGTCTTTGATTCTCTGCAAGGTTACTATTATGCATCTCTGTATGAGTTTCTTTTTATATTATTTGGGATATCTTGGACTTCTTCGATCTATGGATCAATGTCTTTCATCAGTTCTGAAAAATCCTCAGTTGTCTCTTCAGAGGTTGCCTCTGAACACATCCATTTCTCTTTTCCTTCTGGAATTCCAAGTAAACATTTGTTAGATCTTATGCCCTCCTATCTGAATTTTCCATCTTTTTTACTACCTGTGCAGCCTTATGGATAGTTTCTTCTGAACATAATTTCTAGTTCTTTAGTTCTCTTTTGAGCTGCATCTAATCTGCTGTTAAAGCCATCCATTGATTTCTAATTTCAGCTGGTTTTTTTTTATTGTAGTTTTAGAATTCCTCTTTTTTTTCCCACTTTTTCTGATTTCTAGCACCCTGTTGAAATTTTCAAGATTGGATTTTATTTATCTGAATACACTAAGCATTGTGGTTAGTAGTTTGTATCTGATGATTCAGATAATTCAAAACTAATGGATCCGTTTGTGTTAGCTGTTGTCTCTACTGCTTCTTACTTATGCCTTTTTAAAAATTTGTATTCTTGGTTATCTTTCTGTGTGGACATTGTACATGAGCAATTGTTTGTTGAAATAATTTGGGGCCTAGGATGATGGACACTTACTCCAGAGAAGATTTTGTTTGCATTGGTCAGGACTTATAAGGGTTCTTCCTGTCTGGAACCACCGTAATCTATGTCCAAAGCTTAAAGTATACTAGTCCAATTAGATGTTGCAAGGACAAACTAAAAGACTTTGTGAGAGCTAGTTTATTTCCAGTTTTTAATTACCCCTAAACTGAAACATTTGAGGTTCCCAGCATTATATGGGTGCTGGTTTGTTAGGAAACCCCTCTCCTTGTAATGAGCCTTGGGGCTTTGATTTGCTGCCTTGAATCAGCAGCAGATTCAACTCAGTTTGGCACTGGTGTATTACTTAACCTCTATTCCTAACCACAGATGCCCTCAGGACAAATACAGTTAACCATACGAGTACTAAAAGAAGACATGGGTGAATTCCTCTGGCCTCATGTAGGAAAAGAATTCTTAACTATGAATCAAAATCCAGATGCAATAAACATTTGATAAATTTGACTACTTTTTTTAATGCATGGCAGAAATACACCATATACAAAGTAGAAAAGCAACAAACTGGAAGTAAATATTTGCAACGTAAAACATAGAGGCCTAATACTGTTAATGTATACAGGGTACTGAAAATGAGGGGAGAAGGACCAACAACCCAACAAAAATGTGGAAAGACGTTAACACAATTTACAGTGGTATTTAAATTGTCCAAAAAATTGCAAAATAAAATGCCATTGAGATACTACTACTCACCTATTACGTTAGTGAAAATGAGAAAGTATTCCAACACATGGTGGAAAACGTGTGAAGAATCAAGCACTCTCCCATGCTGCTGATGGATCAGAAAGCAAAAAGTGGATCTAAGGCTCGGGGGGAGGGAACAGCCTGGAGATGGAGATTTGAGAATCATCTGTGCTTAGAGGTTAATGAACAGAAATCATTCGGGGTGAGAGAACATGGGTACAGAGAAGAGGTCCAGAAACACAGCTAATCAAGGTGGCAGTGCCGCTTCCTGGCGGTACTACTGCCTGGGCTCAGGAGTCAGGCAGAGCCGGTCTTGAAAGCAGCCTGTGGGACTCGGTTGTTGAGCGCTCCTGGCAAAGTCGGGTACCGTCCCTGTGAACAGCGGTCACACCTGGCAATGGCGTACATCGCAGAGGGATGCAATGCGAGGGCCTGAGATGCGCCAGGTAAAGCACCTGCGGTCCGGAAGCCTCCCGGCTTCTGCCCTCTTGATTCCCCATTTGCCACTCAGCCCTCCACCGCGTGTGGTTGCTTGGTCCCTTGGGGATAGGGGTAAGGGGGGCGGGGTGGGGGACCGAGCTCGGGTGACGCGGCGCTCACGTGACCGGTTGGGCGCCGACGTGGGCAGCAGCCCCCGCGCCCGCCCGCTCGCCCGCCCTGCGGTCCGGTCCCTGCGCTGTCCGCTCCCATCGCCTGCGCAGAACCAGCTCCGTGAGCTGCCTGGGTGGCCGGCGAGGGGCGAGCGGGCTTCGGCGAGCCCGAGGAGGCGCAGGCCTGCCCGGGCCCCACAGGTCAGTGTAAAGGTGGGCACTGCTGGCAGCCATGGGCAGGGGTGGAGGTGGATGGGAGTAGGAACCCGGAGCAGCGCGGAGTGGAATGGGGGTCCGGGAGGTCGGTGAGGAGGGGGATGCAGCGTGGACGTGGGCAGGTGGGGATGGAGCACCCCACCACCGCCTCCTCGACGCCCCTCCTGTGCGCCTTCCATCCATTTTTGGACCTGAAATGGGGGGGGGGCGCCCCTGCAGTGCGACAGCGAAATGTAGACATTTTAGAAATAACCCCCTCACACTCTGCACCAAAGAGGAAATACTGCCCTCCGCGGAAATACTGCCCTCCGCGGTAGGGTGGGCGGCTTGCCTGCAGGGAAGGCGGAACACAGAAACCCAAACAGTTTGGAAAGCATCCTGGTTTGGTGCCTGAGGCCTGAAAAGTAATGGCGGCTGGGATGCGGGGGAGGTAGGAAAGGAAAATGTTGCATGAGGAAAGCCCAGGTTCAGGAAAGAAACTTCAGTTGGCTGAGCACACAGGCCCTGCGCGTGTCTCCTGTCTGTCTGCAGGTCTGTCTGTCTGTCCCCTGCACTCTGCAAGGCTTTCTAGAAAAGGAGGAAGAACCTGTTTAGAATCCCTTCAGGTGAGTGAAAGGGTGGAGGGGCACTGGACAGGAATGGTAGGGGGAGGGAGTAGAGGGCACGGTGGGGGCAGAATTTGAGGTCCCCACTGACCATC
The DNA here is from genome assembly GCF_009829155.1 of Mustela erminea. Lineage (NCBI taxonomy): Eukaryota > Metazoa > Chordata > Mammalia > Carnivora > Mustelidae > Mustela > Mustela erminea. Next base: position 85,464,389 of record NC_045635.1, read on the forward strand.
TCACCACCATGTATGTTGCACCCACCCCACCATACTGAGGGATGGTACAAAAGGTGGTAGGACCTGCCAGGGAAATGGTTGGCTCTCAGGTGTAGGGTGAATTATGGGGTCAAAGGTGGGGAGAAGACAAACTTGGAGCGCTTAAGCACGTCAGGGGAACCCAGCCAAGGGGAAAGATGCCAGTACTATCAGCACCTGCATTCCACCTCCAAGTCCTCAGTCTCCCTTGTCTCCTTTGACTTCTCTTACCCCCGCTCTCCCACTCTATCCCCCACCCAGGACAAGGAAAAGAAGGGAAAATTCAACATGGAAAAACTCTACAATGAAAATGAAGGAAAGCTGGAAGTTGAGGGAAAGCCTGAAGATGAAGTAGAGCCTGAAGATGAAGGAAAATCAGATGAGGAAGAGAAGCTGGAAGTGGAGGGGAAGCCAGGGCATGAGGGAAAGCTCCAGAATAAGGGACAGCCAGATAATGGGGGACAACCAGAAGATGAGGGAAAGCAAGAAAAGCAGGGCAAGTCTGAAAATGAGGGAAAACCACACGGTGAGGGCAAGCCAGAATCCCTGGCAAAGCCTGAGAGTGAGCCACGGGCTGCTGAAAAGCGCCCAGCTGAAGATTATGTGCCCAGGAAAGCAAAAAGAAAAACAGACAGGGGGACAGATGATTCCCCTAAGGACTATCAGGAGGACTTACAGGAAAGGCACTTGGGCAGTGAGGAGATGATGAGAGAATGTGGAGATATGTCAAGGGCTCAGGAAGAGCTAAGAAAAAAACAGAAAATGGGTGGTTTTCATTGGATGCAAAGAGATGTACAGGATCCATTTGCCCCAAGGGGGCAGCGGGGTGTCAGGGGCGTGAGGGGCGGAGGTAGGGGCCAAAAGGGTTTACATGATATCCCATATCTTTAATGCCTTTGGCCTTCAATTTTAACTTCTCTAATGAGAATATTGCTGACCATGCTTTCCCTGACAGGCATTTGCCAGGCTATGTGCTTTAACCTTAAGCTGATACTTTGCTTTAGGTGTCACTCTTGTTACCAGCAGCCTTTTGATCCAACTACAATGTTCTCTGTCTTTCAGTAGGGAATTTTCACCCATGTGCATGGAAGAAATGTTCATGGTACACTGTAAAATAACAATAAAGAAAATACAGTTTTCAGAACCACATATACAGTATCAGACCATTTTTGTAAAAATATAAATGTTTGCATAATGCATTTGTGCATAGATAAAGCTCTGAAAATGTGTATACTAAAAAAAAAAGATGATGGTTTTTCCTGTATGGTAGCAAAAAAAAAAAAAAAGGTCTCATTTTTATTCAAACATGAGTCCAGTCACCTTATGGTTAAGTACCTTTATGCCATTCGGTGGGCATTACTCATCCCCATGCCTTCCTCTAGTTGTAATTGTGTCAGTGGGCACTGCTGCTCCTTCTTCTGAGTCCTCTACCATCCTATTACTGCCACCATGTGTGATTCTTTTTATTCGCTTTTCTCACTAACCACTTTTTCCTAAAGGATGGACTACGTTTGTCATAATTTCAAAAACCCTAGAAATCAATACATGATAAACAACTGAAACGTTCAATGAGTATATGAGGGCAATAAAGACACTTAAAATTCCCGTTGTCAGAATGTAAAATGATAAGTAAAACTCACATTATCTCTGAGACTCCCAGCTAGAGAAATCAACTGGTGGTTATAGCAACAGAACCAATGCTGTAAGGGTCAGTCTTGTCATCTGTGAAATGGGAATAAAATTTAAACTCACATACTGCTGAGTGGGTCAGATTAGATACTGAGTGTGTGAGCTATGCTGGGCTGGCACCTTGGTAGTAGTAGGACCCTGGACTGTCAAACACTAAGAGGAAGGCCAAAGGTAGGTCTCACCTGTACCTAGGAATAAGACCAAGCAGCCGAGAAGAGGGTGCCACCATTCTCTGGATACTACCATATGTGCTGGGCACTCCTGTTCTGCTCTGCCCTGTATCCTCTGCTAACAACTATTGATATGGAGTTGTGGTGACAAAGCCTCTCTGATTCCCTATCATCCCCAAAGGGCCAAAGCCCCTACTTGACTGCTATAGGAATGTGGATAAAGCCTCTCTCCCAGCTTCAGAGTCATGCCCACTCAAGTGGTACTGCTCCACAGCTCCTTGGGCTGCCCTGTATTCCACAGTTCTTAGCATAGTCATTACCACTTTCAGTTCATTTTATATTTGCTTATAGCTCCTTTTCTCTTCAGAGGACTCGGATATTTGGGGTCTACTGGGGGCTGTGTCCTGAGACTAATCTATGGACCAGACAATGGATGGTGATTTTAATTGAACACTATACCACAGTACCCCAAAAAAACCATATCTAAATTTACATACCTTTCTTAGACTGAGTTTTCTAAAGTATCCTGGCTGGCTCACAATACAAAATTAAGGGTCCTGTCCACAGAGAGGGTTATGCAACTGAGTTTCAAGCTGAAAATATCTCTTTCCATTGCAAACCCAATTCCAACTGAAAAGGGTAATAGTGCTCTTAAAAATATTAAAAACTTTCAATGTTAGGTATTTTATTTAACCCACCAGTATTTTCCTTTATCAAAACACTTTCTTATTCATCGTGATATCCCCTACACTGTCCTTGACACATATATTTAAAAATTATGATTGAATATGGGGCCCTGAATTTAGAGAGATAACTATTCATGGATTAGAAGACCCAGTAGTGTTAATATGGTAATTCTCTCTAAAACTGATCTATAAATTCAATGTCATACCAATAGAAATCCCAGCAAACTGGGATTCTGAAAGTTATATGGAAAAGCAAAGAACATAAGATAGCCAGAATATGTTGAAAAAGAAGAACAAAGTTGGAGGACTCTGCCTGACTTCAAGACTAACTATAAAGCTATAGTAATTAAGACTGTGTAATATTGGCATAAGAATAGACATGAGAAGGGGGAGGGTCAGAGGGAGAATCAGACTCCATGCTGAGCAGAGAGCCCAATGCAGGATTCTATAGACTACAGGCATAGTCAATAGAGTAAAACAGACATTCCAGAAAGAGGTCCATATGTATATAGACAATTCATCTTTTAAAAAGATCTCAAAGTAATTCAATGGAGAAAAATAAACTGTTCAACAAGTGATTCTGGAACAATCAGATGTTGTCTTAGTTCTAGCTGCTATAACAAAAATACCATGAACTGTGTGGCTTAAACAACAAACATTTATTTCTCACAGTTCTGGAATCTGGGAAGCCTAAGATCAAGGCACTGATGAATTTGGTATCTGGTGAGGCCTGATTCCTGGTTCATAAAGAGATGTATTCACATGACAGAAGGGGCAAAGCAACTCTCTGGGGTCTCTTTTATAATGAAACTAATCCCATTCATGACAGTTCCACCACATGGCCTATTCACTTCCCAAAGATCCCACCTCCAAATTCCACCACATTGGATGTTAGGATTTAAATATGAATTTGAGGGTTACACATTCAGTCTGTAGAAGACATCCATATACAAAAAAAAGAGTACCTTTGGGGAACCTGGGTGGCTCAGTGGTTAAGCCTCTCTCTGCCTTTGGCTCAGGTCATCGTCTCAGGGTCCCAGGGTCAAGCCCCCTCTCTCTCTGCCTGCCTCTCTGCCTACGTGTGATCTCCCTCTCTCTCTATCTCTGTCAAATAAACAAATAAATAAAATCTTTGGGGTGCCTGGGTGGCTCAGTTTGTTAAATGCCTTCAGCTCAGGTCATAACCCTGGAGTCTGGAGATTGAATCCTGCATTGGGCTCCCTGCTCAGCATGGAGTCTGATTCTCCCTTTGACCCTCCCCCTTCTCATGCTTTCTCTCTCTCTCTCAAACAAATACATAAAATCTTTAAATAAATAAATAAAATCTTTTTTTAAAAAGTACCCTTGCCTCACACCATATACAAAATATGGACTCAAAATGGCTCATAGGTCAAAATGCAAAAACTAAAATTATTAATACTTCATTAAAAAATAGAAAAAATAGGGAATAATCTGCAGAGTAAAATATTGCTTACTTAATGTTATAGTGGTTTAAAGACTTTTGAAATTATTTTTCTTCCACTATCTACTTAATAAGTTCCAGTTTTTCCTACTAAGAAATAGAAAAAGACAAATGCTAATGATAAAACATTTAAATGCAGACAATAGAATTTAAAGTATTGTTAGAAGGGTGCCTGGCTGGCTCAGTCAGTGGTGCATGCTCTGGACTTTGGGGCCCAGAACCCAAAGGGGTTGTGAGTTCAAGCCCCACATTGAGTGTAGAGATTACCTTAAAAATATATAAAATTAAATATTGTTAGAAAAAGTAGGAATAAAGAGATAATCTTGGGTTAGGCAAACCTTTCACAGAAGGATGTTAAGTGCTAGTAAAAAATATATAAATTGGACCACATCAATATTAAAATATTTTTATATTTTAATGGTTCCTCATTAAATGGAGACTCCTCATTAAAAAGCTCCTCAAAAGCCATTAACATGTTAGGAAAATGAAAAGACAAGCTTCCACCTGGAAGATCATTGATAAAGTATCTGTCTCCAGAATATACAAAGAACTCTTACAACTCAGTAATAATAAGACAAAAAAAAAAGAAAATTAGACAATTTAAAAATAGGCAAAGATTTGAAAAGACACTTCACCAAAGAAAAGATGAATATGGCAAATGATCAGATGAAAACATGTTCAACACCATTAATTTTCAGGGAAATGAGATACTACTACACTCCTACTAGAGTGGCTAAACTAAAAAAACAAAAACAAAAGGCTGTTATTAAAAAGTTCTAACAAGGATATGGAACAACTGGAATTCTCATTGTTGGTGGGAATTTCTGGCTGGCTCAAGTCAGTAGAGCATGCCACTCTTGATCTTGGGGTCATGAGTTTGAGCCCCATGCTGGATGTAGATTTTACTTAAAATAAATGGGAAAAAATGGCATGGCCTCTTTAGAAAAGTTTGGCAGCCATACATTTACCATATGACCCAGTAATCCCACTCCTAAGTATTTACCCAAGAGAAATGAAAATTTTAGTAGCTTTATTCATAAGAGCTCAAAACTGGAAACAATCCAAATTATCCCCCAAATGGTGAATGGATAAACAAGAAGAAACTACTGGCTCATGCAAAAACATGAATGACTCAAATTCATTAGGCTAAGGTGAAAGAAGCCAGACCAAAAAAGGTTATGCTCTGGGGGCACCTGGTTGGCTCAGTCATTAAGCGTCTGCCTCTGCCTTGGCTCAGGTCATGATCCCAGGCTCCTGGGATGGAGTCCCACGTTGGGTTCCCTGTTCAGTGGGGAGCCTGCTTCTCCCTCTCCCCCTCCCCCTGCTTATGTTCCCTCTGTCACTGTCTCTCTCTACGTGGCAAATGAATAAATAAAATCTTTTTTAAAAGGCTATACTCTAGTTTGCTTCCATTTATAAGACATTCTGGAAAAAGCAAAAACTAAAAGGGACAGAAATCAGATTGATTCTCAAGTGTATTCTGGATTTGTTCCTAAGTGTAGGAACTTTAACCCTTATCATCTGCCTCTTCTAGCACCATCCCCAGCCCAAGGCCACTCAATACCCTTTAATAATAGTCTCTTTCTGCTCAAATTAACCAGAGTTGGCTTCTGTGGCTTGTAACTAAGCAACTGAACATCTAATGCCTTGTATTCCCCCCATTCAGTTTTTCTGAAATTTGCCAGAAATTCAAAGTTCTTTTTCTGTGATCAACTCACAAAATGATTAAGCCAGCCTGTGACCTCATTTAAAAAAATGTGGGGGGGGGTTCCTGGGTGGCTCAGTTGGTTAAGCATCCAACTCTTGGTTTTAGCTCAGGTCATGATCTCATGGGTTGTGGGATGGAGCCAGGAGCTGGGATCCTCACTCAGCAGGGAATCTGTGTGAAAGATGCTCTCCCTCTGCCCCTCCCCCAGTCTCTCTCTCTCTCTCTTTCTCTCTCTCTCAAAATAAATAATCTTAAGAGCTTCATTTCTAAAAAAAAATTTTTTTTTGGTTTGTGGTTTTTATTTTCTGGACCATTTATGTCTACTGACTGTTCTTCAAAGTTAAAGCATCCTGATTGTTATTCAATGGCACAGGGTCAAAATTGTTCAAAGCTTGGCTCTCTAAGCCCCTCCCTGTCTGTGCCAAAGTCTGGTTATCTCTCAATTACTTTTTCAAGGAGGGACTTTCCCACCTAACCCCAAAGAAATTTAGGGTTCAGGACCGAAGAGAGAGAGAGCCCTATGCTAGCCAGTTTCCACAGGCTCTTGGGAAAATATTGTCAGAGGCAGCATAGAAAAATCAGGATCAGGGTGCCTGGATGGTTCAGTTGGTTAAGCATCCAACTCTTGGTTTCAGCTCAGATTATGATCTTGGGGTCTTGAGATCAAGCCCCACAACAGGTTCCATGCCCCTCAGCACGGAGTCTGCTTGAGAGTCTCTCCTTTTGCCCCTTCACTCCCCCACTCTCTTAAACAAATAAATAAATCTTTTAAAAAAGAGAAAAGACCAGGATCAGCTGGTCTGAAGGTATCTACTAAGTTATCTCAATTAAAAAAAAAAAGATGGGGTGTCTGGGTGGCTCAGTTGATTAAGCTTCTGCCTTCAGCTCAGGTCATGATCCCAGAGTCCTGGGATCAAGCCCTACGTCAGGTTCTCCACTCAATGGTGAATCTGCATTTTCCTCTCACTCTCTCCCTGTGTGCTTGCTCTCTCTCTCTCTCTCTCTCTCTCTCTCTTAAACAAAGAAATAAATAAATACATAAATACAAAAAAAAAAAAGAAAGAAAGAAAATATCAGGCAATGTTTAGGCACCAGCTCACAAAAGGTATCTGGATGGTTATGAAGAAACAGGGGCACAGGGATTCTTCATGGTGGATGCCCTGAACAAGTTTCTGCATGTTTTTAGCCATTGGGAGGATCTTGACATCTAGACCACATTCCCTTCTAAATAGTCCATATCTATATATTCAGATAGCGAGTGTACCCACTGGGGGCAGCCACTGCAGAGAAAGCTCTCAATAATTAGGAGAAAAAATGACCATCTCTGTAGATATCATTCAGTTTTTCCTCCCAGCAATCCTGGTGTTTGCTCAATGAGCCCCCGTAAAGTGGCCATGAGAGCAAGAATAGAGCTATGCAAGAGTGCAACTATATTGACTCCCCTTACCAACCTGATGTGACTACTTGTCACAGCTGAGTACAGAACCTGCCAAGGGCACCATTTCCAGGGGGTACCAGACATTCACATGGGGAAGGTTGATTACAGTGGGCCTCTTCCACCACAGAAAAAAAGTGGTTTGTCTTTTTTTTTTTAAAGATTTTTTATTTATTTATTTGACAGACAGAGATCACAAGTAGGCAGAGAGGCAGGCAGAGAGAGAGAGAGAGAGAGAGAGAGGGAAGCAGGCTTCCTGCGGAGCAGGGAGCCCGATGCGGGGCTCGATCCCAGGACCCTGAGATCATGACCCGAGCCGAAGGCAGCAGCCCAAACCACTGAGCCACCCAGGCGCCCCAAAAGTAGTTTGTCTTTAAATGGAAATAATTACACTTTATTAGATACCAGTTTTATTAAGATATAATTCACATGCCACAAAATTCATCCCTTTTTAAAGTATACAATTCAGTTATATTAGTATATCACAAAGTTGTGCAACCACCACCACTATCTAATTTTAGAGTATCCTCATCATCCATAAAAGAAACCCTATACATGAGCAAACATTACATATTCTCCTCTACCACCATCCTCACCTGACCCAGTAACTGGTAACCACTAATCTACCTTCCCTGTCTCTATGGATTTGGCATTGTGGACATTTCATATAAATGGAATCATACAACATGCAGTCTTTGTGACTAGCTTCTTTCACTCAACACGATGTTTTGAAAGTTCATCTATGTTGTAGCATGTATCAGTACTCCATTCCTTTTTACTGCCTAAGAGTATTCCATTCAATGGCATAGCACATTTATTTATCCATTCATCAGATGATGAACATTTGGGGTGTTCTCATTTTTGGCTACAATGAATAATGCTGCTATGAACATTTGTGTAAAAGCTGATGTGTGAACACGTTTTAATTCTTTGGAGTATACACCTAGGATTAGAATTGCTAGGTTGTATGGTAATTCTATGTTTAACATTTTGCAAACTACCAAATGTTTTTCAAAGTGGCTACACCATTGTACATTCCCACCAACAATGCATGAGGTTTCAGTTTCTTCACATTCTCACCAGGACTTGCTATAGTCTGTCTTTTTATTTTGTCTATCCTTGTTGATATGAAGTATCTCACTGTAGTGTGATTTATATTTCCATAACAGGTAATATTATTGAATATGTTTTCATGGGCATGATCACCATTTGTATATCTTCTTTAGAAAAAGGTATATGCAAAACATTTGCCCATTTAAAAAATAGATTTGATTACTTGTTCTTTAATTGTTGACTTTTAAGAGACATTTATATATTCTGGATAGCAGTCCCTTATCAGATATTTGATTTACAAGTGTTTTCTCTCATTCTGTAGGTTGATTTTTCATTTCCTGAATGGTGTCCTTTGAAGCATAAAAGTTTTTTATTTTGACTAAGCCGCCAATTCATCTATTTTAGCTTTTGTTACCTATGCTTTTGGTGTCATGTCTAAGAACATATTGCCTAACTTATGATCATAAATGTTTACTCATATGTTTTCTCCTAAGAGTTTTATAGTCTCCTAAGAGTTTTACACTTAGAAGTATGATTCATTTTGAGCTCACATAGGATGTGATGTAGGGGCTCAAATTAATTCTTTTGCATGTAGCTATCCAGCTGTCCTAGCACCATTTCCTAAAAAAAACTATTCTTTCCCCCATTGAATTATCTTGGCACATTTGTCAAAAATCAATTGATCACAAACATGAAGGTTTAGTTCTAGACTCTGAATTATATTTTATTTTTCTATATTCCTATCCTTATATAAGTACCACACTGTCTTGATTATTGTAGCTTTGTAATAAACTTGGAAATACAAAACTATGAGGCCTCCAATTTTTTCCTTTTTCAATATTGTTTTGACTATTCTGGGTATTTTGGATGTCCAAAAGAATCTTGGGATTAGCTTGTCAAGTTCTGAAAAGATGTCTGCAAGAACTTTGATAGAGGTTGCAGTAAATCTTCAGGTCAGTTTGGGAAGTAGTGCTAAGTTAACAATATTAAGTCTTCCAATCCATGAACACAGAATATCTTTACATTTATTTAGGTCTTTCTTAATTTCTTTAAGCAGCATTTAAAAAACTTTTCAGTGTACAGTGATTGCATTTCTTTGGTTAAATTTGTTCTCAAGTATTTTATTCTTTTTTACCTTACTGTAAATAGGATCAGTTTCTTAGTTTTATTTTTTTAAAGATTTTATTTATTTACTTGAGAGAGAGAGAGCAAGAGAGCATGATTGGGGAGGAAGGGCAGAGGAAGAAGCAGACTCCCCACAGAGCAGGGAGCCCGACTTGGGACTGGATCCTAGAGCCCTGGGATCATGACCTGAGCCTAAGGCAGACACTTAACCGACTGAGCTACCCAGGTGCTCCATTTTCTTTTCTTTCTTTCTTTTTTAAAAAAGATTTTATTTATTTGTCAGAGAGAGAGCAAGCACAAGTCAGGGAGCAGCATGCAGAGCAGGTAGAGGGAGAGAAGCAGGCCTGAGCAAGGAGCCCAGTATGGGACTTTATCCCAGGTCCCTGGGATCAAAACATGAGTGGAAGGCAGACACTCAACTGATTGAGCCACCCAGGCCTTCACCAGGTACTCCATTTTTTTCATTTTCATCTTCAGATAGTTCATTGCCAGTGTATAGAAATATAACTCATTTTGTATATTGTTATGGCATTCTGCAGCCTTTCTGAATGCACTTATTAGTTTTAAAAGCTTTTTAGTGTGTGCATACCTTTGGAATATTATTTACAAAATCACGCTATGAATATAGATTTACTTCTTGCTTCAAATCTGGATGCCTTTTATTTCTTTTTCTTGCCTAATTGCCCTGGCTAGAACCTCCAGTATAATACTGAATAAAAGTATGAACATAAAAAATTCTTGCCTTGTACCTGATCTTAGGAAAAAGCATTAAATCTTTCACCATGAAGTATAATGTAAGGTGGTATAGTTACATTGTATCTTTATCAGATTGAGGAAGTTCCCATTTTGTCAAATGCTTTTTCTGCATCTAGTGAGAAGATCATGAGATTTTTTTTCTTTATTGAATTAATATGGCATTTTATGTTGGTTGATTTTCATACATCAAATAAGCTTGCATTCGGTCGGGATGCCTGGGTGGCTCAGTCAGTTAAGCGTCTGCCTTTGGCTCAGATCATGATCCCAGGATCCTGCGATCAAGTTGATCAAGTCCCTTGTTTCGCTCCCTGCTCAGTGGGGAGCCTGGTTCTCCTTCTGCCCGCTGCTCCCTCTGCCTACTGCTCCCCCTGCTTGTGCTCTCTCTCTTCTGACAAGTAAATAAATAAAATAATTAAAACATTAAAAAAATAAGCTTGCATTCTTGGGATGAATTCCACTTGGTCATGGTATTGTTATATATGATGTTGGATTATTTTGTTAGTATTTAGTGTCTATATTCATAAGGCATATTGTTTTTTGTTGTCTTTTTTGATATTTTTATCTGGTTTGGTATCAGGGTAATGCTCATATTATAGAATGTGTTGAAAATTGTTTTCTCTCCTATTTTTACAAGAATATTAAAGGCTTATTATTAATTTTTCTTTAAAAGTTTAGTAGAGAGGTGCCTGAGTGGCTTAGGCATTAAGTATCTGCCTTCGGCTCAGGTCATGACTCCAGGGTCCTTGTACAGAGCCCTGCCTCAGGCTCCCTGCTCAGCGGGAAGCCTGCTTTTCCCCCTCTCCCACTCCTTGTGTTCCTTTCTTGCTGTCTCTCCCTTTGTCAAATAAATAAAATCTCAAATAAATAAATAAATAGTAGAATAAACCAATGAGGCTGTCTGGGTCTGGGCTTTTCTTTATGAGGTTGTTTTTTATTACTAATTCAATCTCTTTACTTGATATAGGTCTATTCAGATTTTCTAATTCTTTTTGAGTCAGCTCCAGTATAGTATATCTTTTTAGAAAAACGTCCATTTCTTGTAGATTGTCTAGTTTGTTGACTTGCAATAGATTCATAGATTCATAGATTTTCGTTACAGTTCTCTTCATTCTGGAAGGTCGGCAATGATGTCCCCACTTTTGTTCCTGATTTTAGTAATGAGAATCTACTTGCTTTTTCTTAGTGTAGCTATCAGTCTGTTAATTTTGTTGATCTTTTTAAAGAACCAATTTTGATTTAATTGTCTCTATTTTCCTGTACTCTATTACATTTATTTTCACACTAATCTGTATTTATTCTTTCCTTCCTTCTGTTTGCTTTGGTTTAGTTTGTTCTGTTTTTTTCCCCAATAATTGTGTTAAACCATAGAATAAGTCTCAAAATATTTAAAAGTATTGGAATCTACAATCTACAAATATATTCTATGGCCAAAATGTCATGAAATTAGAAATGAGCACATGTGGGGAATTCACATATGTTCAGGAAATTTAAAAAAAAAAAAACACCTCCTAAAAAGCTGATAGGTCAAAGAGGGGTGGGATTACACAATAATTTGAGATGAAAGAAATTGAAAACACTACATACCAAAACTTAGGGGATGCAGTTAAAGCAGAGCCTAGAGAAAAAAATCGTAGCTGTAAACATCTATATTTTAAAAGGAAGAAAGATCTCAATAACGTAGTCTTCCACCTCAAGAACTGAAAAGAATACCAACCTGAACACAATGCAAGTTAAAGGCAGGAAATAATAAAGATTAGAATAGAAATTAATGAGATAGGGAACACAAAAAAAGTAAAGAAAATCAATGAAACCAAAATTTGGTTCTTTGAAAAGAACCAACAAAGGCAACAAATCATTAACTGCACTGAACAACAAGAGAGAGAAAAAAGTGAGAAGATTCATATTACTAAAATCAGGAATGAAAGAGGGGACACCAGTGTCAACCTTAAACAAATAAAGGATTGTAAGACAATACTACAAATAATTGTATGACAATGAATTACATAACCTAGGTGAAATGGACATTCCTAGAAGGAGTTAAACTACCAAAACCAAGTCAAGAAGAAATACAAAGTCTGAATAGACCTCTAACAAGTAAAGAGATGAAATTTGTTACTTAAAAAATAAAACACCAAAAACTTTCTGTGAAGAAAACCCCAGGTTCAGATAGTTGCACTGATGAATTCTACTGTGATATTGTGGTTTATAACAAGAAGTATATATTTGGGGGAGGGGGCCTGGGCGGCTCAGTGGGTTAGGCCTCTGCCTTTGGCTCAGGTCATGACCTCAGGGTCCTGGGATCAAGCCCTGCATTGGGCTCTATGCTCAGCAGGGAGCCTGCTTCCCTCTCTCTTTCTGCCTGCCTCTCTGCCTGCTTGTGATCTCTCTCACTCTGCCAAAGAAATAAATAAAATATTTTTAAAAAGAAATACGTATTTGTTCTCTGTCCTGTTCTTGGCACAGAGCTCCTAAAACCCTTGGAACTTCCTAAGTGATGAGAGCAATAAAGGTGTCTTATTATTCACAACAAGCCCTTTTCAGCCATACCACTTTATATTAATGAGATGACCTTTGAAAAGTCCCTAGGTAACCTAAGGACTGAGGCTAGTTGCCAAGAGAACCAACCATAATTAGAGGGATGGAATTTTCAGCTCATCCTTCCCTCCCCCATCCCACCTCAGGGGAGGGAAAGGGAGCTAGAGATTAATTGCCAATGAACAATAATTTAATCACTCATGCCTATGTAATGAAACCTCCATAAAAATCCCTGAATATGGGGTTCAAGAAGCTTACCAGTTAGCAAGAACATGGATGTTCTGGTAGAGTAGCTCTCCCAGAGAAGGCATGGAAGCTCTACATCCTTTCACACATATCTTGCCCTATGAATCTCTTCTATTTGGCCGTTCTTGAGTTATATCCTTTTACAATAAACTGGTAATCTAGTAAGTAAAATGGTTTCCTGAGTTTTAAGAGCTGCTCTAGCAAATTAATTAAACCTGAGGTGTGGGTCATGGGAACCTCCAATCTCCAGCCAGTCAGTCAGAAGCACAGGTATCCTCACTTGCAATTGGCATCTGAAGTGGCAATGCGTACAGGGTTGTAGAACTACTCCATGGTATATGATGCTTTCTCCTAGTAGACAGTGTCAGAACTGAGTAGCGAACACACAGCAGGTGTTGCAGAACTGCTTGATGTGTGGAAAACCCAAAAGTCTGCTGTCAAAGTGAAACAGTGTTGTAGCAGAGTATTGAGAGTAGAGGAGACACATGAGTGTGTGTTTTTTCTTTACATCTACCAGTGTTTAAAGAAGAGTAAATGCCAATACTTTACAAATCTGAAGAATTGTTAAAAATAAACTGAGGCACGGGGCATCTGGGTGGCTCAGTGGGTTAAAGCCTCTGTCTTTGGCTCAGGTCATGGTCCTGGGGTCCTGGGATTGAGCCCCGCATCCGGCTCTCTGCTCAGCTCTCTGCTCAGTCTGTCAAATAAATAAATAAAATCTTCTTAAAAAAAGATAAACTGAGGCATATTAACAATATTAAGGGTTTAAGCAAACATCAGCTCAAATCCAACAGTGCCAAACTGGAAGAGGTTAGAAATGCTCCATAGTCAGGAGCTAGGGGCTGGATTTTTTTTTTTTTAAGATTTTATTTATTTACTTAACAGGGGTTGGGGTGGAGAGAGCACAAGCATGGAGAGTGGCAGGCAGAGGGAGAGGGAGAGGCAGGCTTCCTGGGAGCTTGGGAGCATGACCTGAGCAGAAAGCAGAAGCTTAACCCACTCAGCCACGCAGGCATAGGTGCAGGATTTTTATAGAGAAGATACAGAAGCAAAATGAGGAAATTATTTAATTGGATATCTTAAGTGATTGCATTATCCTGGGAAGCCTAGTTAGCTGTTTGTGATCGGTTGTTCTTCTTAACCTTGAGATAGTTATAGGAATTGACTGTGGTTTAGGTTTTGGTTTGCTTTAGTCTACCAAGTCATTAGTGCCACTTCAGTCTAATGATGACCTTGCTCAATTACGTTAATAATTCCCTCCTTTTGGTAATTCTCTCGTTCATGAGAGATTAACCAAAATTTTGGTATTAGTGTCACTCTCCATCACCATCAGGTTTAAACTAGTCTTGTCTCATGAAACTCATTAAGTTATGATGTCAGTTTTGCGGAAGAATTGTTTTTGCTATTCCACTTTGTTGTTCATCTTGTTTGTTTCTCCAAGTATGGTGAGACCATCTGCTGTATGCTGATGACTGTGAATATGTACTTCAGACCCTTGAGAGAACGCAGCATACCAGGGAGACTACAGTGATGACTATCAGGAGATAATGCCAAAGACTGAAGTATGCTCCTTAATAAGGGTCCCCATGAACCAAACCAATTGATAGCAAATAAATTTTAAAAATATACCTGAAAAGACATCAATCTGTTTTAGCTAAGTGGCTTGTTAATTCCTTGTAATTGCTACAATAACAGAGGTGCTGATCCATATACATTGAGAGGCATTTGCTATGGTACAAACTCCTCCTTGTACAGCCAACAAGCAGTCTAAAGCAATTCTATTATCTAAAGCCACCAAAGCAAGAAAACCTAGGGATTTTTGCTGTGTACCTATGGCCTTAGTGTTAGATTCAGTGATACTTACCAGAGTTTTTTTGTTTGTTTGTTTTGTTGTTGGGGTTTTTTTAATTTTATTTTTTATAAACATATAATGTATTTTTATCCTCAGGGGTACAGGTCTGTGAATCGCCAGGTTTACACACTTCAAAGCACTCACCATAGCACATACCCCTCCCCCAATGTCCATAACCCCACCCTTCTCCCAAACCCCCTCCCCCCAGCAACCCTCAGTTTGTTTTGTGAGATTAAGAGTCCCTTATGGTTTGTCCCCCTCCCAATCCCATCTTGTTTCATTCATTCTTCTCTTACCCCCTTAACCCCCCCATGTTGCATCGCCACTTCCTCATATCAGGGAGATCATATGATAGTTGTCTTTCTCCGATTGACTTATTTCACTAAGCATGATACCCTCTAGTTCCATCCATGTCATTGCAAATGGCAAGATTTCATTTCTTTTGATGGCTGCATAGTATTCCATTGTGTATATATACCACTTCTTCTTTATCCATTCATCTGTGAATGGACATCTAGGTTCTTTCCATAGTTTAGTTATTGTAGACATTGCTGCTATAAACATTTGGGTGCATGTGTCCCTTCGGATCACTACGTTTGTATCTTTAGGGTAAATATCCAGTAGTACAATTGCTGGGTCGTAGGGTAGTTCTATTTTCAACATTTTGAGGAACCTCCAAGTTGTTTTCCAGAGTGGTTGCACCAGCTTGCACTCCCACCAACAGTGTAGGACGGTTCTCCTTTTTCCACATCCTCGCCAGCGTCCTTCATTTCCTGACTTGTTAATTTTAGCCATTCTGACTGGTGTGAGGTGATATCTCATTGTGGTTTTGATTTGTATTTCCCTGATGCCGAGTGATGTGGAGCATTTTTCATGTGTCTGTTGGCCATCTGGATGTCTTCTTTGCAGAAATGTCTGTTCATGTCCTCTGCCCATTTCTTAATTGGATTATTTGTTCTTTGGGTGTTGAGTTTGATAAGTTCTTTATAGATTTTGGACACTAGCCCTTTATCTGACATGTCGTTTGCAAATATCTTCTCCCAATTCTGTCTTTTGGTTTTGTTAACTGTTTCCTTTGCTGTGCAAAAGCTTTTGATCTTGACGAAATCCCAATAGTTCATTTTTGTCCTTGCTTCCCTTGCCTTTGGTGATGTTTCTAGGAAGATGTTGCTGTGGCTGAGGTCAAAGAGGTTGCTGCCTGTGTTCTCCTCAAGGATTTTGATGGATTCCTTTCTCACATTGAGGTCCTTTATCCATTTTGAGTCTATTTTCGTGTGTGGTGTAAGGAAATGGTCCAATTTCATTTTTCTCCATGTGGCTGTCCAATTTTCCCAACACCATTTATTGAAGAGGCCTTCTTTTTTCCTTTGGACATTTTTTTCCTGCTTTGACAAAGATTAGTTGACCACAGCATTGAGGGTCTATTTCTGGGCTCTCTATTCTGTTCCATTGATCTATGTGTCTGGTTTTGTGCCAGTACCATGCTGTCTTGATGATGACAGCTTTGTAATAGAGCTTGAAGTCTGGAATTGTGATGCCACTGACTTTGGCTTTCTTTTTCAATATTCCTTTAGCTATTCGAGGTCTTTTCTGGTTCCATATAAATTTTAGGGTTATTTGTTCCATTTCTTTGAAAAAAATGGATGGTATTTTGATAGGAATTGCATTAAATATGTAGATTGCTTTAGGTTGCATAGAAATTTTCACAATATTTGTTCTTCCAATCCAGGAACATGGAGCATTTTTCCATTTCTTTGTGTCTTCCTCAATTTCTTTCATGAGTACTTTATACTTTTCTGAGTATAGATTCTGTGCCTCTTTGGTTAGGTTTATTCCTAGGTATCTTGTAGTTTTGGGTGCAGTTGTAAATGGGATTGACTCCTTAATTTCTCTTTCTTCTGTCTTGTTGTTGGTGTAGAGAAATGCAACTGATTTCTGTGCATTGGTTTTATATCCTGAACTTTACTGAATTCCTGTATAAGTTCTAGCAGTTTTGGAGTGGAGTCTTTTGGGTTTTGCACATATAGTATCATATCATCTGCAAAGAGTGATAGTTTGACTTCTTGTTTGCCGATTTGGATGCCTTCAATTTCCTTTTGCTGTCTGATTGCTGAGACTAGGACTTCTAGTATTATGTTGAATAGCAGTGGTGATAATGGACATGCCTGCTGTGTTCCTGACTTTAGCGGAAAAGCTTTCAGTTTTTCTCCATTGAGAATGATATTTGCGGTGGATTTTTCATAGATGGCTTTGATAATATTAAGGTATGTGCCCTCTATCCCTACACTTTGAAGAGCTTTGATCAGGAAGGGATGCTGTACTTTGTCAAATGCTTTTTCAGCATCTACTGAGAGTATCATATGGTTCTTATTCTTTCTTTTATTAATGTATTGTATGACATTGATTGATTTGCGGCTGTTGAACCAAACTTGCAGCGCTGGAATAAATCCCACTTGGTCGTGGTGAGTAATCCTTTTAACGTACTGTTGAATCCTATTGGCTAGTATTTTGGTGAGAATTTTCGCATCTGTGTTCATCAAGGATATTGGTCTATAGCTCTCTTTTTTGATGGGATCCTTGTCTGGTTTTGGGATCAAGGTGATGCTGGCCTCATAAAATGAGTTTGGAAGTTTCCTTCCATTTCAATTTTTTGGAACAGTTTCAGGAGAATAGGAATTAGTTCTTCTTTAAATGTTTGGTAGAATCCCCCTGGGAAGCTGTCTGGCTCTGGGGTTTTGTTTGTTTGGAGATTTTTGATGACTGTTTCAATCTCCTTACTGGTTATGGGTCTGGTCAGGTTTTCTATGTCTTCCTGGTTCAGTTGTGGTAGTTTATATGTCTCTAGAAATGCATCCATTTCTTCCATATTGTCAAATTTGTTGGCATAGAGTTGCTCATAGTATGTTCTTATAATTGTTTGTATTTCTTTGGTGTTAGTTGTGATCTCTCCTCTTTCATTCATGACTATATTTATTTGGGTCCTTTCTCTTTTCTTTTTGATAAGTATGGCCAGGGGTTTATCAATATTATTAATTCTTTCAAAGAACCAGCTCCTAGTTTCATTGATTTGTTCTATTGTTTTTTTAATTTCTATTTCATTGATTTCTGCTCTGATCTTTATTATTTCTCTTATCCTTCTGGGTTTAGGGTTTCTTTCTTGTTCTTTCTCCAGCTCCTTTAGGAGTAGGGTTAGGTTGTGTACTTGAGACCTTTCTTGTTTCTTGAGAAAGGCTTGTATGGCTATATATTTTCCTCTCAGGACTGCCTTTGCTGTGTCCCACAGATTTTGAACTGTTGTATTTTCATTATCATTTGTTTCCATGAATTTTTTCAATTCTTCCTTAATTTCCTGGTTGACCATTTTTTCTTTAGAAGGATGCTGTTTAGTCTCCATGTATTTGGGTTCTTTCCAAATTTCCTCTTGTGATTGAGTTCTAGCTTCAGGGCATTGTGGTCTAAAAATATGCAGGGAATGATCCCAATCTTTTGATACCAATTGAGACCTGATTTAGGACCGAGGATGTGATCTATTCTGGAGAATGTTCCATGTGCACCAGAGAAGAATGTGTATTCTGTTGCTTTGGGATGAAATGTTCTGAATATATCTGTGATGTCCATCTGGTCCAGTGTGTCATTTAAAGCCTTTATTTCCTTGTTGATCTTTTGCTTGGATGAGCTGTCCATTTCAGTAAGGGGAGTGTTAAAGTCCCCTACTATTATTGTATTATTTTGATGTGTTTCTTTGATTTTGTTATTAATTGGTTTATAGAGTTGGCTGCTCCCACATTAGGGACATAGATATTTAAAATTGTTAGATCTTCTTGTTGGACAGATCCCTTGAGTATGATATAGTGTCCTTCCTCATCTCTTATTATAGTCTTTGGCTTAAAATCTAATTGATCTGATATAAGGATTGCCACCCCTGCTTTCTTCTGATGTCCATTAGCATGGTAAACTGTTTTCCACCCCCTCACTTTAAATCTGGAGGTGTCTTCATGTCTGAAATGAGTATCTTGTAGGCAACATATAGATGGGTTTTGTTTTTTTATCCTTTCTGATACCCTGTGTCTTTTGATTGGGGCATTTAGCCCATTAACGTTCAGGGTAACTACTGAGAGATATGAATTTAGTGCCATTGTATTGCCTATAAGGTGACTGTTACTGTATATTGTCTCTTTTCCTTTCTGATCTATGACTTTAAGGGTCTCTCTTTGCTTAGAGGACCCCTTTCAATATTTCCTGTAGAGATGGTTTGGTGTTTGCAAATTCTTTCAGTTTTGTTTGTCCTGGCAGATTTTTCTCTCTCCTTCTATTTTCAATGAGAGCCTAGCTGGATATAGTATTCTTGGTTGCATGCTTTTCTCATTAAGTCTTCTGAATATATCATGCCAGTTCTTTCTGGCCTGCCAGGTCTCTGTGGATAAGTCAGCTGTCAATCTAATATTTTTACCATTGTATGTTACAGACTTCTTTTTCTGTCCTGCTTTCAGGATTTTCTCTTTGTCACTAAGACTTGTAAATATTTCTGTTAGGTGACGGGGTGTGGACCTATTCTTGTTGATTTTGAGGGGGGTTCTCTGCGCCTCCTGGATTTTGATGCTAGTTCCCTTTGCCATATTAGGGAAATTCTCTCCAATAATTCTCTCCAATATACCTTCTGCCCCCCTCTCTCTTTCTTCTTCTTCTGGAATCCCAATTATTCTAATGTTTCGTCTTATGGTGTCACTTATCTCTCGAATTCTCCCCTCGTGGTCCAGTAGCTGTTTGTCCCTCTTTTGCTCAGCTTCTTTATTCTCTGTCATTTGGTCTTCTATATCACTAATTCTCTCTTCTGCCTCATTTATCCTAGCAGTGAGAGCCTCCATTTTTGATTGCACCTCATTAATAGCTTTTTGGATTTCAACTTGGTTAGATTTTAGTTCTTTTATTTCTCCAGAAAGGGCTTTTATATCTCCCGAGAGGGTTTCTCTAATATCTTCCATGCCTTTTTCGAGCCCGGCTAGAACCTTGAGAATCGTCATTCTGAACACTAGATCTGACATATTACCAATGTCTGTATTGATTAGGTCCCTAGCCTTCAGTACTGCCTCTTGTTTTTTTTTGTTTTTTGTTTTTTTTGTGGTGAATTTTTCTGCCTTGTCATTTTGTCCAGATAAGAATATATGAAGGAGCAAGTAAAATACTAAAAGGGTGGCAAAGACGCCAGGAAAATACACTTTAACCAAATCAGAAGAGACCCCAAATCATGGGGGGGGGGGGAGAAAGGGGATAAAAAGAGGTTTAGAAAAAAAAAAGTAACAATTAAAATAAGAAAACAAATAAAGAAAAATATAAAAAAGAAAAATATATCTATATATACATATATATTAGATAAACTAGTTAAAATACGTTAAAAAAGAAAAGGGTAAAAGTTATAAAATAATTTAGCAGAAGAAGAAAAAAAATTTGAAAAAGAAAAAAAAAGGAAAAAAAACACCAAATTAAATTAACTGCAAAACTAATGAATCATGGGGAGAAAGCCATGAGTTCAGTGCTTTGCTTTCTCCTCCTCCAGAATTCTGCTGCTCTCCTTGGTATTGAACCTGCATTCCTTGGTAGGTGAAGTTGGTCCCTGCTGGAGTTCTTGTAGATCTTCTGGGGGAGGGGCTGTTGTAGTGATTCTCAAGTGTCTTTGCCCCAGGCGGAATTGCACCACCCTAACCAAGGGCCGGGCTGAGTAATCCCCTCAGGTTGGCTTTCGGGAGCTTTTGTTCCCTGAATGCTTTCTGTAGAGTTCCGGAGGAGAGGAATGAAAATGCCGGCCTCCTAGTCTCTGGCCCAGAGGAGCCGAGAGCTCACGGCCCCACTCCTCAATGCGCCTTCAGAGAACAGCACCCAATAACTCTCGTCTCCCTGGCCTCTGGCCGCGCTCCGAGCTGACCCAGGCTGCGACTGGTTCAAGGTAACCCTGAGCTCAGAGCTCACTCCTCAGCTCTGTCTCTGTAGCCAGCTTCCCTGTTCTAATACCTGCAAGCTCTGTGACCCTCAGACACTCCTGATCCTTCTGTGACCCTGTGGGACCTGTGGCCACTCTGACCCCACGTGGGCTTCACCTGGGTTTAGCTTCTGGAATGATGTCCCTCAGCGGAACAGACTTTTTTAAAAGTCCGATTTTGTGCTCCGTTGCTCCGCCACTTGCTGGGAGCCGGCCCCTCCCCGCACAGTCTATCTTCCTATCACTTTGGATTCATTTCTCCGCCAGTCCTACCTTTCAGAAAGTGGTTGATTTTCTGCTTCTGAAATTGCTGTTCTTCTTCTCTTTGATCTCCCGTTGGATTTGTGGGTGTTTGCAATGTTTAGACAAACTATCTAGCTGATCTCCTGCTACCTGATGTAGCCTCAGCCTGCTACTTCTCCTCCATCTTGACTCCTCCCCCCGTTGGTTTTTTTAAAGATTTTATTTATTTATTTGAGAGAGAGAGAGAGAGAAGGGAGGTCAGAGGGAGAAGCAGACTACCCATGGAGCTGGGTGCCTGATGTGGGACTCAGTCCCAGGACTCTGGGATCATGACCTGAGCTGAAGGCAGTTGCTTAACCAACTGAGCCACCCAGGCACCCCCTTCCTTGTTTTTTAAGGAATTTATTTATTTATCTGACAGAGACAGAGAGAGAGAACACAAGCAGGGGGATGGCGCAGAGGGAAAAGCAGACTCCTTGTTGAGCAGGGAGCCTGATGCAGGTTTGATCCCAGGACCCCTAGATCATGACCTAAGCCAAAGGCAGACTCTTAACCAATTGAGCCCCCCAAGTGCCCCCAGAAGATGTAATTTCTAATGAAATCTAAGAAGTAAGCAATTGTGGACTGCCTATTACACTAACATTGTATGGGTTGGCAAATTTATAAATATATTTCATAATTTCTAGAAGTGTATTCTTCTTCACAGTAAATTTTTCAATATGATTATGATTACATTACAGAAGAGGGAGAAACACTTCCCAATTAATTCTATGAGACTAGTATCACCCTGATATCAAAACAAGACCAAGTACAATAAGAAAACTACAGACCAATACCTTTTATAAATTGGATGCAAAACCCTCAAGAAATTACTACCAAATTGAATCCAGCAATATATAAAAATTATTATACCCAATGACCAAGTGGAATTTATCCCAGAAATGTAAATTTAGTATAATACACAAAAGTCAGTCAATATAAGCCACCATATTAACAGAATGAAAGCCAAAAACCACAAGATCATCTCAATATAATAGATACAGAAAAAACATTTGACAAAATCCGGCACCCTGTCATGATAAAAATATCCAACCAACTAGGAATACAAAAGAACTTCTTCAAATTGATAAGGATATCTACCAAAACACACAACTTACATCACACTTAAGGGAGAAAGACTGAAAGTGTTCCTTCTAAGAACAGAAACAATACGAAGATGTCCTCTTTGGCCATTTTTACAAATTGTACTACAAGTTCCAGCCAGGGCAATTAGTCAAGAAAAGGAAATAAAAAGGCATCCAGTTAGGAAATAAATAAGTAAAAAGATCTCTACTTGAAAGCAATATAATCTTACATAGAGCAAATCCTAAGGAATGCATTAAATATTAAATATATTAGCATAATACTGTGGCAGGATATATCAATATATAAAAGTTAATTGTATTTCTTCTTTTTAAAAAAGACTTTATTTATCCATTTGAGAAAGAGAAAGAGAGAGAACAAGCAGGGGGAGCAGCAGGCACAGTGAAAGGGAGAAGTCCCGATGTGGAACTCAATTGCAGGAACCTGGGATCATGACCTGAGCTGAAGGCAGCTGCTTAACAAACTGAGCCACCCAGTTGTCCCTGTATTCCTTTACTTTGGAAATTAACAATCTGAAAGTGAACTTGAGAAAATAATTCCATTTACAGTGGCATCAAAAACAAAAACATTGTTAGTAATATATCGAACAAAGGAAATGCCAGACTTATAAACTGAAAACGCAAAATATTATTTAAAAAATATAAATAAGGGGCACCTGGGTGACTCAGTAAGTTAATGTCCAAATCTTGATTTTGGCTCAGGTCATGATCTCAGGGTTGGTTCCATGCTCAGCAAGTAGTCTGCTCAGGATTCTCTCTCTTTCTCCCTCTGCCCCTCCCCTGGGCATGCGCTCTCTCTCTCTCTCTCTCTCTCTCTCAAATAAATAAATAAACCTTTAAAAAATTAAAAAATAAATAAAGAAGACCTAAATAAGGGAAATCCCATGTTCATGGATTGAAAGAAAGTATTGTTCAGATGGCAATATTCTCTAATTGATCTACAGATTCAGCGCAATCCCTATCAAAATTCTATCTGGTATCTATGTAGAAAATGACAAGATAATTCGAAATTCATGGGACCTAGAACAGAAAAAATAATCTTAGAAAGAATAATATGAACTATCTCATACTTCCCAATTTTAAAACTTACTACAAAATAACAATAATCAAGACAGTGTGGTATGGGTATGAGGACAGATATTATAGAACAATGGAAAAGAACTGAGAGCCTAAGAGTAAACCCTCATATTTAAGCTCAATTGATTTTTGACAAATGTGTCAAGATAACTGAAGGGGAAAGAATAGTTTTGAAACTAATGTGGTGGAACAATTGGATATCCACAAGCCACAGATTGAATTTAGACCACTACATCATAAGTATACCAAAATTATCTCAAGCTGGGTCATAAGTATTAATATAAGAGCCAAAATTATAAGTTAAATTATAATTTAAATATTATAAATATTATAATTTAAATTAAAGTATAATTTAAATTATAAATTAAAACATAGGAGGAAATCTTCATGACCTTGGGTTTAATAATGCTTCCTTAGATATGACAAAACTATGTGTGACAAAAGATAGGATATATTAGACATTATCAAAATGAAAAAATTTTGAGCTTCCAATTACACCATTAAGAAAGTGAAGAGAAAACCCAAAGAATGAGAAAAAATATTTGCAAATCAATTTGATAAAGAACTAACTTCCAGAATATATAAAGAACTCTGGAAATTCAGCCATAAAAAGACAAATGACCTGATTTAAAAATGGGCAAGTTATTTGAATAGACATTTCTCCAGAGATAAACAGATAACCAATAGGTACATTTAAAAAAAGCTCAATATCATTAATCATTAGGGAAATGTGAATCAGAACCAAAAGGAGATAACAATTCACAGACAATATGATAGCAAAATGAAAAGGATGGGAAATAAGCTTTAGAAAAAATAATGAGAAAATGGATCCCTTAAACATTGCTGATGGGAATGTAAAATGCTGCTCCCAATTTGGAAAATAGATTGGCAGTACTTCCAAATGTTAAACACAGATTTATCATATGACTCACCCATTCTATTCCTTGGTATATACCCAAGAGAAATAAAAAGATATGGCTACCTAAAACTTAAACACAGATGTTCATAGAGGCATTGTTTATAATAGCCAATAGAAAAATTGGAAAAACCCCAAATGTCTATCAATTGATGAGTAGATTAAACAATATGTGGTACCCCTGGGGCTAATAACACACTATATGTTAATTTAAAAAGGAAAAAAATGTGGTATATCATATAATAAAATATATTTAATAATAAAAGGAAGAAGTATAGGGATACCTGGGTGGTTCAGTCAGTTGAATGTCTGCCTTTGGCTTGGGTGGTGAGCCTAGGGTCCTGGGACCGAGTCCTGCATCAGGCTCCTTGCTCGGTGGGGAATCTGCTTCTCCCTCTGCCTCTGCCACTCCCCCTGCCTGTGCATGTTCTCTCTCTGACAAATAAATAAATAAAATCTAAAAAAAGGAAGAAGTATTGATACATGCTATGACATGGATAAATCTTGAAAACAGTATGCTAAGTGAAAGAAGTCAGCCACAGAAGAACCTATATTGTATTATTCAATTTCTAAGAAATTGCAAACCTGTAGAGATGGAAAATAGATTCGTGGTTTCTTGGGGCTGGCAGTAGGGTAGGGAAAGAAAATAATTGGTAGCGAATACCAGGTTTCTTTTTGGGATAATAAAAATGTTCTTTTTAAAAAGAATTTTATTCATTTATTTGACAAAGAGAGAGTGAGAAAGCACAAGCAGGGTGAGCCACAGAAGGAGAGAGAGAAATAGGCTCTCTGCCTGATGATAAAGACAACAGACGAGGAGGACGACAACAATGTGGGGCTCAATCCCAGGACCCTGGGATCATGACCTGTGCTGAAGACAGATGCTTAACTGACTGAGCCTCCCAGTAGCCCCGGGATAATAAAAATGTTCTAAAATTAGATTAGGTGATGGATACCCAACCCTATGGATATACTAAAAACCATTGATTTGTACACTTTACATGAGTGAATTATATAGCATATAAACTATATCTCAATAACACTGTTAATGAGAGATGATTATACAATAAAAATAACACTAATGTACTGTGTGTTTATACCATCTGTAGAAATAAAATTAACAGAAAAAGGATGATGAGGGAAATACATGGTTGTAAACTTCTTCCATTAATCATGAAGTCATATAATATTATTTGAAGGTATATTTTGTGATAATATAAAATAAATAACTGCAAACTCCAGAGCAATGGTTGTTTTTTTATCTGGGGGGAGAAGCACGTTGTCAAACAGAGAGCTTTAAATTTCTTCTCAAAGGAAATTATTTCATTTGCAACAGTGTGTGGAGAAGATTGAGCCTCAAGGAGCTCTTGAAAACAGTAGAGGTTGTACTGTGTGGTATAATAAAAAAATATATATTTGGTCTTGGTCTCCAGTTCCTGGCACAGAACTCCTAAAGCTCTTGGGATTTCCTAAAGTATAGGACTGTCTTTTGTTATTCATAATGAGCCCCATTTGACCACATCTGAGTTTATACTAATGAGGTGATTCACAGGGTCACCATAGCTTCAGAATGGGGGCTGGTCACCAGAAAGACCAAACAAATTATTAAAAGGTTGGAACTTTCAGTCCCATTTCCCTTCTCCCAACCTCTCAGGAATGAGATTGAGCTGGAGATTGAATTCAATTACCAATAACTGATGATTTAATCAATTGTACCTATGTAATGAAATATCCATAAACCTCCCTAAATGATAGGGATTAGGGAGCTTCCAGGTTGGTAAACACATTAATGTGCTGGGAAAGTGGTGTGCCTGGAGAGAGCATGGAAATCCTGCACCACTCCCTACCCCCCAATACCTTGCTCTATGTATCTTTTCCACTTAGCTGTTTCAGAGTTGCATCCTTTAAAATAAACCAGTACCAGTAACTAAAGCACTTCATTTTTGGGAAAAAAAATGAAAAGCACTTTCTTGAGTTCTGTGAGTTGTTCTAGTAAAGTACTAAAACTGAAGAGGGGGTCATAGGAACTTACAAATTTGTAGTTGGCTGGGCAGAAGCATGGGTAGCCTGGGCACCCCATTTGTGGCAAGTGTCTGAAGTGGGGGCAGTCTTGCAAAACGGAGCCCTTAAAGTATAAGGTCTGCACTAACTAGTGAGTTAGTGCCAGAATTGGATTGAATTGTAGGAAAGCCAGCTGGTGTTGGAGAATCAGAGAACTGGTTGGTGTGGAAAAACATAATGCCTTTGGTGTCAGAAGTAGTGCCAGATAACACCACACATGGTGAAAAGCAATTGAGAGGACATTGGTAGATTCATTGGAGATAGAGACTAAACTGAGGTCAGCTCATTCACCAGAGAAAATATGACAGAGAGCACTAAGAGAAGACCTGGGAGCAGAACTAATTTCTGTCTGTAGAACAATTTATGCCTCAGGGCATTGCTGAAAACAATAGAGCAATCAGCACACAATTAGTGGTGTTTAACAGGCACGTGTGATCAGGGAAATAGACATAGAGAGCCCTGCCAAAACTGTGTCATCCCAGGGTGACTGTGGGCATACCTAAAGCTGAGCTCACTGAGGAACAAGCTAGGGGTTTCACACTGTGTGTGGAACAGACATTATTTGTTTAGAGACCAGCTGAAGTATCTAAAATAATCTAAGTTATCTAAAATAATCCAGCTAGTCACTAAACAAACAGAAAAATAACAAAAACAAGCCAAGCCCTTTGTGGGGAGGAACTAATACCCAGAGTTACTAAAATACATTATCTAAAATGTCCAGTCTCCAACAAAATACTATAAGATGTGCAAAGAAACAGGAAAGTATGCCCCATGTATCAGGAAAAAAAGCAGGCAACACAAACTGCCTATAAGAGTGACCAGACACCAGATTAAAAAAGACTTTAAAGTAGCCACTATAAATGTGATTCCACAATTAAAGGAAACCATGATTGAAGAAGAAAGGAAAATATGATGACAATGTGAAATCAAATATAGAATATCAATAAAGAGAAATTATTTTTAGGGTAGCTCATATGGTTGGTGTCTGCCTTCGGCTTAGGCCCTGATCTTATTAGGGTCCTGGGGTGGGGCCCTACATCTCCCTCTCCCTCTGCCTGCTGCTCCCCTTGCTTGTGCCCTCTCTCTCTCTCTCTCTCCCTATCAAATAAACAAATAAAATCTTAAAAAGAGAGAGAGAAATTATTTTTTAAAAAAGAACAAATGGGGCACTTGGAGGCTCAGTCAGTTGGGCAACTGCCTTCAGCTTGGGTCATGGTCTTGGGGTCTTGGGATCAAGCCCTGGTGTCAGGCTCCCTGCTCAGTGGGGAGCCTGCTTTTCCCTCTCCCTTTGTCCCCCCCCTGTTCATGCACATTCTTTCTCTCAAATAAATAAATAAATAAAATCTTAAAAATACTTTTAAAATTAAAACAAATTTTAAAAGAACAAATGGAAATTCAGGAGTTGAAAAGTACAATAACTGGCATGAAAAATTCAACAGTATGTTTGAACTGGAAGACTAATTAGTGAACTCAAGGACAGTGTGATAGAGATTAAGCCATCTGAACAACAGAAAGGAAAAGGCCAAAGAAAAATGTACAAAGCCTCAGAGAAATGTTACATACTACAAAGTACTATATTAGCTAAGAAAATGACTCCCAATAGTAACTTGAATCACAAGGAACGAAGTGAAGAGATCCAGAAATTATATGTAAGAAGATTAGTGTAACAGGGGTGCTTGGGTGGCTCAGTTGGTTAAGACTCTGCCTTCATCTCAGGTCATGATCCCAGGGTCCTGGGATGGAGCCTAGTGTTGGGTTCCCTGCTCTGCAGGAGGCCTGCTTTTCCCACTGCCTCTGCTGCTTCCCCTGCTTCTGCTCTCTCTCTGTCAAATAAATAAATAAAATCTTTGCCCAAAAAAAGATTAACATAGCAAAAATTAGAAACATATACTTGCTTTCTTTTCTTCCCTCTGAGCCTTTAAAATATGTAAAATTACACAAAGCAATAATTATAACAGTGTATTGTTGAGTTTGCAAGAGGTATAGGTATATTATATATAACAATATATAATAATAAAATCAGTGGAATAGAGTTACATAGGAGTAATATTTCTGGATATCACTAGAATTAAATTAGTATGAATCTGAAGCTGAAACTGATAAGCTAATACATATATGGTAAGCAACTAGATCAAACACTAAGGACATAACTAAAATATATAGGAAAAAAAACCATTAATAAAACTAAAATGCAATATTAGAAAGCACTCACTTAATGCAAAAGAGGAATAAAGGGACAAAAAAGATATGTGACATATAGATAACGAAAAGTAAAATGGCAGATCTAAATTCAACTCTTTAAGTGATAATAAAGTATGACTGGATTAAGCTATTCAAAAAAAGGCAGGGTTGTCAGACTGGATATAAAGAAACAAAACCTAATAATATGCTCTTTATAGGAGACACATTTTAGATTAAAAAATACAAATAGATTGAGAGTAAAAGGATAAAAATGCTACACACACAGCAACCACAAGAAAATGGAGTGGCTATAGTAATCAGACAAAATAGACTTTAGACCTTTTTTTTAATAGAGATAAAAAATTTTATAGAGAGACATTTAATAATAAAAGGGTCAATCCACTAGGAAGATATAACAGTCATAAATATATATGCACCTAACAGAGACTATCAAAATACATGAAGAAAATTTGACAAAAATGAAGGAGGAACAGACAATTCAATGATAACAGTTGGAGACTTTCAACTTTTAATAATGGATAGAACATTAAGGCAGAAGATCAACAAGAAAATAGGTTTGGGGCACCTAGTTAGCTCAGTTGGTAGAACATAAGACTCTTGATCTCAGGGTCATGAGTTTAAGCCACATTGGTTGTAGAGATTACTTAAAAAAGAAAGAAAGAAAGAAAGAAAGAAAACAGAAGACTTGAACATTATAAACCAACTAGACCTAACTGACATCTATAGAATACTTCACCCACCAGCAAGAGGATATATATTCTTCTCAAGTGCATGTGGAACAACATACTCCAGAAGAGACCATATGTTAGGCAATAAAACAAACCACAATAAACTTGAAAGATTAGAAATAATACTAAGGGGGCGCCTGGGTGGTTCAGTGTGTTAAAGCCTCTGCCTTCGGCTCAGGTCATGATCCCATGGTCCTGGGATCCACATCAGGCTGGGGAGCCTGCTTCTTCCTCTCCTGCTGCTCTCACTGCTTGTGCTCTCTCTCTCTGTGTCAAATAAATAAATAAATAAAATCTTCTAAAAAGATAGATTGATGACCCAGGAAAAGAAAAAGAAAGAAAACTCAAATTACTAGAGTCAGAAATGAAAGAGAGGACATAACTACTGACTTTACAGAAATAAAAGGATTAGGAAGGAATACTATGAATAACTGTATGCCAGTACATTAGATAATTTAGATGACATGGACAAATTCTAAGAAAGACACAAATTATCAAGACTGACTCCAGATGAAATAGCAAATATGAATACAACTATAATAAGAGAATGAATTAGTAAACAAAAAGTTACTGAAATGGAAAAATCTAGTTCCAGATGTCTTCACTGGTGAATTCTACTAAACATATAAAGATGAATGAGGGCTAATGCTTCGAAAAATTTTCCAAAAAATAGAATACTTCCCCACTCATTCTATGAGGCCACTATTATCCTGTTGCCAAAACCATACAAAGACACTACATGATGTATTTGAGCAAGGAAATGGTAAGCATGTTACTTCTATGACTGTTAACTTGCAGGAGAGGCTACCCTTTTGGTTCCATTCAGAACTTACTTCCAACACAGAATGCATTCTAAGAAACACAAATGACCAAGAAACCCAATCACATCCTTTCTGACATGTGTAACTTCCCTGTATTTGCCAACCACTTATACTGACTACAAAGAAGGAAAGGGAGGGGCACCTGGTTGGCTAAGTCAGAAGAGCCTGTGACTCTTGATCTTGGGGTCATGAGTTCAAGCCCCATGTTGGGTGTAAAGATTACTTAAATTAAAAAGAAACTTTAAAAGAAGGAAAGAGAGACCACCACACAGTTTTTCACCTTTCATTCCTTTTGTAGAATGTACATATGTACACATATCAAGAAAAGAAAAAAGTTTATGTCTGTGCAGCATTTCCATTATTCTGGTAAGAAGTAAGTACGAGTGCATGTACAAGCTACAAAAGACGAATTGTGCAATTCTGGTGATTCTGCATGAGTCACATGCTCTTGTGTTTGCATTTAAAACCAGCATCAAAGAATACAACAATGAACTATAGAGTTCCTGCTAATAATATAAAATTTTACATAATAAATAAAAAGCACCATGTCAAGGTCAACATCCATGTCATAAATCCTACTGATAGCATGCAGCTATGCTGTGATGAAATGGTACTTTATCTCTGTGATGTTCCTCCCCAAAACCCATATTCCCAGTCTAATCAAGAGAAAAACACCAGCCAAATCCCAATAGATATTGTAAACATCATCAAAATCAGAGAAAGAGTGGAGAAACTGTCATAGCGAAGGGGAGCCTAAGGAGATATGACAACTAAAAGAAACACAGCATTCTGGATGGGGTCCAAGAGTAGAAAAGGGGCATTAGGTAAAAAAACAAAGAAAATTTTAATAAAGTATAAATTTCAACTAATGACAATATGTCAATATTGGTTCATTATTTATAACAAATGTACCATATTAATGTAAGCTTCTCCTGGGTGTGGAATATATTTGAATTCTCTAGATCTTCTCAATTTCTCTGAATCTATAACCGTTCTAAAAAATGAAGTCTATCAAAAAAGAAAGAAAGAAAGAAAAGTCAAAAGGGAGACCACAGAAGAAAGACAAGCTTTATATTTTAGTCCCTTTAAAGGTACTTCCTCCCTTGCTCTTTGAACAAGGGGCCTTGCATTATCATTTTACAAAGGGCCTCACAAATTATGTAGCCCGCCTTGCCTCTGCCCCAACCTCTGTCATCCAGACCTCAGACTGGGGTTGTCCTGAACCCTTCTGGGGGTGTCTGAGGCCAAGAGTTAGGCTGTGAGTGTGTAAGTTGGAGTCCAGCAGGGAAGGCCAGCATAGCACAAGTTCTGTGCTCTGACCTTGTCTAGATTCTGGGAAAAGCAGCTGCAGCAGCCACAGTCTAGAGAGGTCCCCCTCAGACCAAACGGTGTTCCTAAGAGAAGCCTTCCTCACCATGGTAGGCAGCCTGGAGCTGGAAGGGACCTTGTTCATTGTTCTATCACAACTCCCTGCCCTGCCTTTTAGGGAGAAGAAGGAGGACAGGAACAGAGGCCTGAAAAGGGATCGAAGCCTCCTGGGCCTCCAGAGCCCTCCAGCAAGTAAGTGACAGCCTGGGTCCTGCCCAGCCCAGAGCCTGGTACTGCCTTCTTCTGGCCCAGGTTGGACCTGCCTTCCCAGTCCCTGAATGTTCCCCAGCAGCCTGAGTTGCTACCCCACCTTTCCTCAGAGCCCCTTCCTTGTTTCTCTGGGAATAAGGAGGGGGGAGGGAGAGAGAAAGTGTGTGAGAGAGAGAGATAGAGAGAGAGAGAGTGTGTGTGTGTGTGTGTGTGAGAGAGAGAGAGAGAGAGAGAGAGAGACTGTGTGTGTGTGTGTGTGTGTAGCCCTAGTGAGGATGAGGCCAGAAGCAGAAAAGAGAAGGCTCTTGTCACTGCATTTCCCACTTGGTTATTTCCCCTGGGGCGAAAGTGGGAGAGAGCCTGAGAGCTACAGGCTGGACAGGGCCTGCTGCAATCCACAGCAGCTAGTCTTGAGACCAAAATGCTGCCATGGGTGTCATTAGGAAAGAATGCAGAGGCTGCAGCAGCAGGGGGAACCTCTGAGCTGGAGAGGGCATTCCTCCTGGACTCCAGGCAGACAGGCCCTGCAAAGTGAAACCAGACCTCCATGGAATCTGTGCTCTAGAGAGGCTCAGATGGAGTGGGCTCTGTTTCTGCCACGAGGTGCAGCCTCACCAGAGATCAGGAATCCCTAAACCAGGAGCTCACCCTTGGCTTCCTCAGATCCCACAGAGAAAGACCAGGGCCCTGGAGACTGTTGCCATGGCAGCAGCTGCCAGGGGCTGACTGCCCTCCCCCTTGCCTGCAGCACTGCCCTGCCTGCCTTCGGATCCCTCAGTTCCTGCTGCCTGAAAAGGCCTGTACTGTCCACCCTGGATGCATGTAAACGGGCCTGGAGCCCACTGCCCAGGAGCAGTTTTACAAGGCGGTTTCAAGTTCCAAATCTTACATCATACCGCCAGGATTTCAATCCCATCTCGGCTACTATCATCTGTGTTTCCATCGGAGCAGTTTGTGACCTCCCAGAGCCTTTATTATCTCACCTTTTTTTCATTATCTCACCTTTAAAATGGCATTTCTTAGACTTAAAGCCTCCCTAGCAATTCTGAGCTAAGCAACACATCCTCACAAGATCCTATGTCAGCAGTAAGTATTGAATCAAATCCATAAGAAGGGTTATTTCATAGCACCCACTGCAACCACAAACAAGTAGCAGACCACATTCCTTTGTAACAGATGGTTGTCACCATGGCAGAACCACCTTCACCTTATTTCCTCTTGAGAGCCCTTTCTCTCAAGGGAACCCCAAATCAGTTACTGTCAGGCAGAGACTTAGAGCCAACACAAATGTCTTCATTCTTCCTTTCATTCCTGGTTCTGGTTCTTTATACCTCCCTTGTCTGACCCTATGTTTACCAAGTTCTCAACAATGGTTAATTTATACTAGTTTGGGTGCTTTCATGGGCAACTGTGTCTCTTACTCTCAGCAGCACTAGAAAGTAATCCCATCCTACAAGGTCACACTGAGAGATGAAATGAGGGGAACTGGCCTGGCAGGGCACACCCCTGGGTGCCAAACCCCACAGGGGAAAGGAATTTTTTCATTTTTATTTAGAGCTCTTTGCTGAGATCTCCCCTAGATCTTTCCTGAGCTTGCTGAATTTATCATCCTATTTAGTACTAATGGCATGACTTAAATTAATATTTTGTAGCTAATGTACTGAATGATAGAATTTGGATTCAAAGACTAAGGGAGTGAACCTAACAATACAACATTTAGCCCAGAAAAACAGAAGTGTCTATACTTGGGTTAAAATTAAAATGATTGGGGCGCCTGGGTGGCTCAGTCATTAAACGTCTGCCTTTGGTTCACATCATGATCTGAGGGTTCCGGAATCGAGCCCCGCATTGGGCTCTCTGCTCGGCAGGAAGCTTGTTTCTCCCTCTCCCACTCCCCCTGCTTGTATTCCCTCTCTTGCTGTGTCTCTGTCAAATAAATAAATAAAATCTTTTCTCTTTTAAATAAAATCTTTAAAAAAATAAAATTACAATGATTTATATATATGCACCCTTATTTTTTTGATGTTTTATTTATTTATTTGTTAGAGAGAAAGAGACAGCACAAGCAGGTAGAGTGGCAAGCAGAGAGAGATCAAGCTCCAAGGAGCCTGATGCAAGGAGCCTGATGTGGGACTTGATCCCAGGACTCTGGGATCATGCCCTGAGCTGAAGGCAGATACTTAACTGACTGAGCCACCCAGGCATCCTGCACCCTTATGTTTTCTTGCAGCATTATTCACAATGGCCAAATTATGGAAGCAGCCCAAGTGTCCATCAATAGAAGAATGGATAAAGAGGATGTGGTATATATACACAATAGAATATTACTCAGCCACGAAAAAGAATGAAAT
Organism: Mustela erminea; assembly: GCF_009829155.1. Lineage (NCBI taxonomy): Eukaryota > Metazoa > Chordata > Mammalia > Carnivora > Mustelidae > Mustela > Mustela erminea. Next base: position 85,498,217 of record NC_045635.1, read on the forward strand.
CTTGCCATATGCAATGACATGGATGGAGCTAGAGAGTACTATGCTAAGTGAAATAAGCCAGTCAAAGAAAGACAAATACCATATGATTTCATTCACATGCAGAATTTAAGAAACCAATGAACAAAGGTTAAAAAAAAAGAGATAAACCAAAAAACACACACTTAACTATAGAGAACAAACGAATGGTTACGAGAGGGTAGGGTTTGGGGGGATGCGTGAAATAGATGAAGGAGATTAAGAGTACATTTATCTTGATGAGCACCAAGTAATACATAGAATTGTTGAATCACTCTGTTGTACACCTGAAAGTAATTTAACACTGTATGTTAACTATACTGGAAATAAATTTTAAAAATGAAAACGATTTATGTAAGTGTATTAACAGGGATGTGTGAAAACAGATTTGGGGTGTCAGGTGATTGCAATTAAAGTGGATTTAACTGTGTGATCTGGCACCCACAAAATCTACTATGCATCTACAGATGTATTGTGGCTATTCTAGAATGAAGGTGTGATAAGATCACTCCATTCTACACTAGGCAAAACATGCAGTACTTTCAGAGGCATTTATAAATTCAGGAGCATGTAGGATGGTGAGAGACTTTGAAAAAGTATGTCATATCAGAAAGAACTGAAATAACTGGGGAGGTTAAGGCTAAATAAATAAGTCTTGGTGAGAATATAATTGTTTTTAAACTGAGGGTTTTGGAGGGGCAGGAGGTGGGGGTTTGGGTGAGCCTGGTGGTGGATATTAAGGAGGGCACATATTGCATGGAGCACTGGATATGAAGCATAAACAATCAATCTTGGAACACTGAAAAAAAATAAAGTTTATAAAAAAGAATATGATTGCTTTTAAACGAGATAGCATACAGCACAATACCTGGCATGTGCTCAATTAATGTTAATTTAAAAACAATAATTTAAAAATTTTTAAAAATAAAAATAAACAATAATTCATAGCAGTATTAGTGTGAGGTCATACTATTATTATTGTTGTTATTGTTATTACTATTTCTGTTAGTACAATTAATGCTTACAGAGTGCTCTCTATGTGCTACATACCTTTCCAAGTCCTTTACATATACAGACTTATTTACTCATTTTCCCAAACCCATGAGGTAGGTACTATTGTGTCTCCAGTTTTGCAGATGAGAAAGTTGAGTCACAGAAAGTTCAAGTAGATTGCCCAGTGTGCCTCACAGATGGGAAGGAGAAAGAACATTAACTCTGGCAGTGTCAGGCTCTCAAGGGTAAAAGGCACTCTTGTTACTTTATTCTTGTTTTTTATCACTCCAGAGGGCCAAACCAGCACCAATGCATGTAAACTACTGGGAGGCAGGTATCAGCTCAATAAAAGAAAAAACGACTCTGAATGATTAAAACTGTATGAAATTTCACACCACAGGATGTAAGGGGAAAAAAGGGTAGAAGTGAAGAAATGAATAAAATGGGGGTTCTCTTGTAAAGAAACCATACAAATGATGAAGCCAACCTTCCATGAAAAGAGTAAAGAAGGCATTGTGAAACTTGGATTTTAAAAGATACACATCACAGAAAAATTTAAAAGTAAAACAGGCATGGAAAAGATACAAAAATGAATATTCATATTCCTATCTCAACACAAAGTAAATTAGTTGTTGGAGAAAAGTGACAAAAAGCTCCAAAAATAGGAAAATTTCCATATGAACTTGTTTGGAAACGTACTAGACAGCCTGGGTTTGCAAAAGAAAATGATCCCAGGATCCTCACAGATTTGATAGACACCAATCCTGAAAGTATAAAATACAGAGAGGATAGGTATAGTTTGCTCTCTGGAAGAAAGGGCACCTGCATGAGAAAGTAACATCCAGGCTGATCTGAGTAGATAAAATGCAGGCATGAGGTTGAAGATCATAAAACACCATTAGATCCAAATACACATACTTGTAATGACAAGTATGTTAATATGATTTTAATCCTACTACTCAAGTGTGAGGTCAACAGAATTATTGGATAGTTGGATATGAATATCTTCTGTGCTGAATCTTTTGGGTACTGCAGTCCCAGGACCCAGATATTCGCTGATTTAATGAATTAATATACACTTTCTTGACCAGCAACACCAAGAGGTGGCTGGTTAAGGATTTAGAATCCCAGAAAAATCTCTTTACACACACATGCACACGCACACACATAATAGTATATATAGGGTTGCCTTGCTGGCTCAGTCAGTGGAGCATGTGACTCTTGATCTTGGGGTCATTAAGTTCAAGCCCCATGTGTGGTGTGTTTACTTAAAAATTTTTAAAAATCGTATACATATATGTACATATATAATAATGCCACTCTCTCCACCAAGAATTCTCCTATTACAGGTAATAAATACATTTTTAGACTATTTGCACTTAGACAAATCTGTATTTTGATTTGTGAAAATCAAAGTATTCATGTTTTTAATGTACATACTTTACAAACAACTCTTTCTAGAGTTCTAGAACTGAATGATTACTAATTTAGACTGGAGCCTCTATTTGTAATACAGGTTTGGGGGCTCAAAAAAATCCTTCAGTCATGGAAAATTGAAAGCTTATCTTCCATAAAAGTGACAAGAGATCTAAACCATGTTGATAGAGCCTAAACGGCCATGATGGAGTTAGGGATGTGGATTAAAGCTGGGAAAGTTGACATATGGTATTGATTCATTAAGGAAAAACAGTCAAATTTCAGGGGAGGATCTGGACTTTAGCGAAAATAATGGGCCTTGTTGACTGAAAACGGGAGAATAGGGAGAGAGGTGGTATCAGGGTAAGCAACGGAGAAGAGGCAGTAACACAAAGACTGGATGCTGACCGTCTCTGGTAACCAGGAAAAGGTAAATATAAACAAAGGGGTTGAGTGACGATGGCTGATGTGTTGCGCGTTAGGAAATACTGTCCGGCTGCAGCACGGCCGCCCGTGGTCAAAGTGGTAACTGGGATCTGAGCTCGGCGGTGACGCGCGGCCCTCACGTGACCAGGAGCCTATGTCTGCCCAAGTCCCGCTCTCCTGGTCCTTTTTGCCTGTCCAGACACCGTCTGCCTCCTGCCCTTCGGTCGAGGGGAAGAGCAGAAGGAAGTAAGTCCCCCTGGTCTTCTTAAATCGGTATGAGTGTCGGTGCTGCCCAGTAACCTCTGGGATCGGGATGGCAGAGAGTACCAGGCCTTTCCCTAGACCCAGCCCCGCCCCCCTGCGCCCACATTTTGGTGCAGAAAATGGTGGTCTTGGGGTGAGGTGGGGAAATGAGTGGGGGCCCCTAGGGAACACAGACACAGATTCTAAGTAATCCTTCTCTTCCACTTGCCGCCCGAAAAGAAATGACGAGCACTGCAGGGTACAGGGTGGTGGGGCACAGAGGACTAAGCTTGAGGTGGGGCGTGGGGGAGGGGAAGCAGAAGGGGCTGGCGTGGGGGCGGCGGCTAGTGCCTAGGAAAGGAACGTGTGTGTCAGTCAGACCTTCCCTCCTCCCCACTCCCCGCCCCCTACCCTGTCCTGCGTCTGTCTGCAGGTCTGCAATTCTGCAGGTCACAGCGAGCGCCTCGAGGAGAGGACGCTTAGAGCAAACCTCCAGGAGAGGTCCCGGTCGGCGCCAAGGTGGGCAGTGGCGCGGGATGGGGTGCGTGGGAGGACGCTGATGGGAACGGAGTCGGTAGCACCACCGTCCCGCCCCGCCCCTGCCACTGCGGGAGAGGCCTGTGGCAAGGCCTGCTGGGAAAATGGTGGGCTTTCGGGAAGGAGGGGCAAGGGACGCTGCGAGGGGTGGGACACGGCGGGGGTCCCTAGCGCCGCAGAGCCTCTCGACGAGCGTAGGTTGAGGAAGCTGTGCCCCGACTCGGGAGAAGGCAGGTTTGGGAACGCGGGGCTGGGGTTTTGATTCAGCTTCCAAGTGTGTTGACTCGACTCTGCCTTGGTTATCTCCTGTGAATAACTGTATTTATAAAGACCATCCTGAACATGGAAAAATCCTGCAAAGAAAATGAAGAACAGCCACAGAGCGCACCCAAGACAGTTGAGGAGCAGCCACCAGTAGAGCACTCTCCCGAAAAGCAGTCTCCAGAGGAACCATCTTCCGAGGAGCAGCCTCCAGTAGAGCACTCTCCCGGAAAGCAGTCTCCAGAGGAACCATCTTCCGAGGAGCAGTCCTCGGAGGAGGAGTTCTTTCCCGAGGAGCTCCTTCCCGAGCTCCTTCCCGAGATGCTAGTGTCAGAGGAGCGCCCTCCTCAGGAGCGCCTTTCTAGAAGGGACCTTTTTGAGGAGCGCCCTCCCATGGAGCAGCCTCCTTGTGGAGTGGGAAAACATAAGCTAGAAGAAGGAAGCTTTAAAGAGAGGCTGGCTCGCTCTCGCCCGCAATTTAGAGGGGACATACACGGCAGAAATTTAAGCAATGAGGAGATGATAAAGGTAGCAGAGGAGATGGAAGAAATGAAAAGAGTGCGCAACAAATTGATGGTTATGCATTGGAAGGCGAGACGGAACCGCCCTTACCCTATTTAATGTGTTCGGCCTTTAATTGTTTTGCCTGATATAAGTATTGCCACCTGAACGTTGCATTTTCTTATATACCTTTCCCCATCTCAATTATAACTTTTCGCGTGGCTTTATTCTAGGTGTTTTACTTGTAACTGGCATTAAATTGGGTTTTCCCCACCCGCAAGCTGCAACTTTCACTTTTTCAATCATGAGTCTCATCCATTTGCATGAAAAGATGTACATTATATATTGTGAAGTGAAATTTTTGAAAAGTATATGTTGTATCCCATTTTGTAAAAAGAATGTATATTTATATATTAATATGCAAAGAAAAACAGTATATCTTAAATAGCTTAACAGTGGCTATCTGCGGTAATAGGGGTTTTGGTTTGTTTTTCATTTTTGCTTCATCGGAATGTCTTTCAAGACATTTTTTTGTTGAAAAAAATATAATGGGAAAAACTTTTAAAATTGTCATTCAGGTTATAAAGGCAATGTGGCACTTAATAAATTCTTGTCAGAACTTTAAAGAAAAGTAAATCCCATGTTTGTTTGTTCTTAAGTAGGCTCTGTGCCCAGCATGGAGCCCAATGAGGGCTTGAACTCACAACACTGTGATCAAGAGCCAGAGGCTTAACAGACTGAGACACCCAGTTGCCCCAATCCCACTTTTTTTTAAATCTCAGGCAGAAGAACAAACCAGGTACCTCTTTCACAGTCATTCTTTTCCCATTTAAAGAGGAATAATGCTTGACTTATAAGGCAGCTGTGGAGCCAAATGAAATGAAGATCCTAGAGCTGCCTGATTTTCCCCCACCTGTGCATGCAGGACCCCCAACCCCTATAGATACCCTTCAAATATAGGGGATAGAACCCAAAAGGAGGTTTCACTTACACTCACAAATAATTCCTGTGAGATTCCAGTTGAGTGCCGCATTCTCCTGCCCTGCTATTCTCTTCCCTTGGATACTGTCATATCTGCTGCTCAGGGCTGCCTCTTCTCCTGGGTCCTTCTCCTTCCATGCCCTGTCCCCCCTACCCGCAGCTAAGGTGCCTGGGTTGCTGATTGCTCTGGAGTCCTTTCTAGGCCAAATAAGAACCTACAGATAAATGGAAAATGTTTCTCCTTCAGCTTTTATATTATACTTATCCAGATGCATATCATCCCAGTCCTGCTTAAACCTCAAAGTCTTAAAGAATTCTTAACAAAAGAGTCCCCCCCCCCCCCGCCCTGCCGAAAGTCTAATCTTTTCCTCCCTGGATTCAAACATGAATTCACTGAGATACGGGCTAGGAGACAAATTTGTGCCAGCCATAATGCTGGGTGTTCTGAATTGAAACCTCCCTCCCAAAATATTCTCCAAGAATGACTATGGTTTTAGGTGCCTAACATTTGCCCTAGGGTGAATTCTTTCCCAAGGGTTTTCTGGCAGACTTGCCTTAACCAATTCAGCTGACTTGCTCAGCTTGTATAAGTTGAAGAGGAAAGTAAGACTTAGGTTAAAGCTAGGGCATTTCCCTTCTTCCCCACCGCACATCACCAAGAAAGAAGCATTCAAAAGTACTTTGTACTTTGTAAGTCATTAAAGTACTGTATATGTATATACATACAGCTCTATATGCATGTACCAGATACTGTGATTTCTCAAACTACCCTTATAACACCTAAGATTTTGTTTTTATTGATGCTATTAATTCTAGAAACATGGATAGTGGTTAATAATTTTTTAAAATTGTGACCCAGTCATGAACCCTGAATTTCTGTTTAATTGACTGTGTAGCTTCATTGTGTTTACTTCTCTAGAAAGTATGATTTGCAATTCTAGAAGGATCACTTAGGGGAAGAATTGTTACCCCAAATTCAACATTGAAATTATTTACATATCTTAAATATCAGCATTTCTCTTATTAAAAAAATGCAGGGACCCGGGCTCTATCCCAGACCCACTAAATTTCATTTTCTGTCAATTAGCACACAATTTAGAAATCCACTTCCATATGCAATATACTCCTGGTTTTAGTAAAAATAAATTATGACAAAAATAGAATAAAATGCAGATGATTTTATCAGAATTTAAAAGGGTGCAAGGTTCGGGGCACCTGGCTGCCTCCTGATCGTGGGGGTTGTGAGTTCAAGCTCTACACTGGTATTGGGTTTACTTAAAAAAGAGCGAAAGTTTTGTCCAAGCATATTTTTAAGAAACTAAAAACCACCTCATCAGTTTTACTCCATAAAATTTAAATTGCTTGCCACAAAGCAAGACCATATACAGAATAAAAACCTGAGGACAATAAAATAGCAAGATATATTTTTCACAACTGGCATTAAGTAATGTCTTGCATTCCTTCCTTATAAGAAGTAAAATGGATCTGAAATAAATTTAAAGCTCTTTGGTGTTCAGTTCACAAAATGGTGAGCCAGTCCTGTGCCCTTGACCTTTTTGCTTTTTATTTTCCACTGTATGATGCCATTTGGGGGGATCTTCATGTCTCCAGACCATTCTTCAAGGTCATGGCAGCCTGATGGATGCTGGTTGGGCTGGATTCCAGTTGGAATGAGATAAGTTTCCAGAGGCTCACTATACCAGTTTGACAAGACAGAATGAATCCACCCCCCACCCCCACCCCATGGTGCTCAGAGGGGCGGTGCTCAGGTAGGATGTGGAAAGGCTCACCCAAGTCACACTCCTCTCCAGGGTGGGTCTGATGTTGGATTCTCGGCTCCAGCCTGCAGCAGGCACCAGATCCTCTGAGGCTGGTGGCCAAATTGTCCTGGACACACTTACCTGGAGGGCAACAACGATCCCCATTGCAGGTCAGAGCACTTTGCCTTTCCCTCCTTTCCCCCTTCTCTTTTGGGGAACTTTTTGTAGGGGAGGGGATAAAGTTCCAAGGATTCCTAACTGGAAACATAGGTTGGGATGGTCTTTGAGTGGGCAGATGTCTGACCTGGGTCTGACCAGGCCACGTGGCTCTCCTTTTGAGTTTACTGAACTAGCTTTTCCACAAATGGGGTTAGACCTCAGACAAGACCTCACCCATCCCTCTTCGACCCACCTTGCACAGACTCTCCAGAGGGCCTCAGATGTGCCCCAGCCTGTGTTGGTGACTCTGCCCTGAACATTGCTCTGTGCCTGCAGTGCCTCTGAGGTCTGTGTCAGCCTAGGCCCAGGGCCAGAGACTCCAAGTAGAGGGAACTTGCAAAAGCATGTGGTCCAACAACAACTTAGGAGAAAAGGGGTTTCACCTCCTGTGGGAGCATCACATTGCAATGCCTATGCATTGCAGGCCCTGCCCATGACTTGAGTGCCAGGGGCATTGTTGGTAGACCGTCAGCAGAATCCAGGCCCTGGCTCTCTGGGCCTCTTAACCATTTCCCTGCCCAGACAGAAGGCTGGCATCTCAATCACATATCCAAGAAGCAGCTTGTCTGGTCAACCCCAGAGCAAAAAGCATTTAGGGTCCCAGACCCTAGAGAAAGCCCTCTTTTAATCAGAATGATCTGGCTTTTATGAAACAGTGCTTGAGAGTGGGAGCCCCTCAGTGTGAGATAGCATACCTGAGAGATCAGGTTCAGGTTCCCTGTAAAATATCCGAGATTCCTTCCTCTCCCATTCAGAAATACTAACCCAAAATCAATTATTTTTATGAATAAAGAATAAAATTATAGAGATAGAGAAGAGACAGATCCTATGTTCTAATTCAGATTTGTCTGAATCAAATTCTGTGTTCTCCCCACTCTACACACTCCAATTTACTTATTTAATTAATTACTTAAAAGTAAGGTCTGTACCCAACTTGGGGCTCAAACTCACAATCCTGAGGTCAAGAGTCACATGTGCCACCAGCTGAGCCAGCCAGGTTTCCCAGACTGCCTCCAATTTAGATTGTAGTTTTTCAGGACTTAAGGTATAATTGAATTAGACTTACCAAGTACTGTGTCCTTGTTGGTTTGTGCATTTGGGTGAGTTTTTGCATTACTATTTTTCTCCAGATGGAACTGTCCAGTAGGCAGTTAGATGTAAGTGTCTAGAGTTTGAAAGAGATTGGCATGGAAATATGGATTGTGGCTGGTGGTACCTGACATGTAGTAAGGGCCTTTTGAATATTTATTGAATTAAAAGAATGAAGAACCCAGTGGTATATCCTTCTACGTTTTTCTATAAATATGTATTTTTAAAACGAAAGTGGGACCATACTGAATGTACTGATGCATACCCTATGTGTAAAAAAATGAATTTATTCTTTAAACCTCTTGTGCGCTCTCTAAAACCAGACAATACTGGTTTTAAATAGTATTTAAAAACTAGAAGTAAGCACGCCATCTGGTGTCTGGAGACAGAACTACGAGTTGAATGAACACAGTTAACAAAGGAAAAGAGGGAAGAAGAGAAACTACTGGGGGGTGGGAGAAGATTTGATACTGGGGAGGGGAATACCTCAACCCTGACTCACACTGGACTGATCCAGTATCAACCTTTTCTTGGGGGGTGAAGTAGCTCAAGAACCAACGTATACTTAGACGGTTTTTCTCTGTCTCAAGTCAAGATAAGTATGTGTGCATGTGTGTGTAAGTTTAAACTGAAAGGTCTTATACTATTTTGAATTTTTTCTGATTGTGGAAGTTATATGTTTCTTCCAGAAAAATCTGGAAAATATACTTTATGTAGGAAAGTATAAAACAAAATATAAATTACCTATAGTTCCTCTACCTAGAGAAATTGTTAATATTGACAGATACGTGCTTACATTGTGTGTATATTCCTTTTATGTTAATAAAATATATTATTCTGATACTTTTATGTGTTATTTACATATTTGTAGTTATATCTTATAGCATATATTTTATTAATTCCTTTATTTTTCTTTGCACATGTGCCACGACATTCATCTATATGGGTATTCCATCAACCACACCCCCTGATGGTGATGTCTATAGTGAAGATTTAAAAAATCTCAAAGAATATTAAATGGCACAGAAATTGGGGTGAAGTATTTATTTTTTATTTTAATTTTATTTTACTTTATTTTATTTTTTAACGTATTGTATTCATTTGAGAGAGATACAGAGACAGAGACAGAGAGAGAACACAAGCAGGGGGAGAGGCAGAGGGAGAGGGAGAGGCAGACTCCCCACTGAGCTGGGAGCCTGACATGGGGCTTGATCCCAGGACCCTGGGATCATGACCTGAGCCAAAGTTAACATCTATGTTCTAATTCAGATTTGAACATCTGAGCCACCCAGGTGCCCCAGGGATGAAATATTTAAAACATAACACAGATTTAGAGATATCTTGGAAAAATATAAATCTCTACTCACACAACAGAAAATGAGCAAAGTACATGGAGAAGTAATTCACATGAAAAGACACAAATCACATGCACACATGCTTGCACACACGTGCACACACATACATACATATTCATAGAATCTTTTTTTTTTAAGATTTTATTTATTTATTTGTCAGAGAGAGAGAGGGAGAGAGCGTGAGCACAGGCAGACAGAATGGCAGGCAGAGGCAGAGGGAGAAGCAGGCTCCCCGCCGAGCAAGGAGCCCGATGTGGGACTCGATCCCAGGACGCTGGGATCATGACCTGAGCCGAAGGCAGCTGCTTAACCAACTGAGCCACCCAGGCGTCCCCATATTCATAGAATCTAAATGACATTATATAAATGGCATTTTTAACTTACATTTCATTTGACAAATGTTTTGGGGTTTTTTGTTTTTCTCAACTGTGTGTTTTGGAAATCTATCCATCTGTCCATGTTGGTACCTGTTGTAATTTATAACAAGAAATATATTTGGGTTTTGTTCCCAGTTCCTCGCATAAAGCTCCTCAATCCCTTAGAATTTCCTGAGTGGTAGGAATGTCTTTTGTCATTCATGAAGAGCCTCTTTTGAGTTTATACTAATAAGATGATTTAGGGTTGGGCCCTTGGATAGCCTCAAGATGGCACTGGTTACCAGAAAGACCAAGTTGAACTTTGAGACCCCCTCACCAGCTTCTAGGAAGGGAAAGGTGGGGAAGGCTGCAGACATAACTACATGAAAGCTTTTGGATGGCAAGATTCTTTTAAAGATTTTACTTATTTGTCAGAATGAGAACGTGTGCGTGAGCCCAAGCAGGGGGAGTGGCAGGCAGAGGGAGAAGCAGACTCCTTGCTAAGCAGGGAGCCCGATGAGGGATTCGATCTCAGGACCCTGGGATCATGACCTGAGCCGACGCTTAACCGACTGAGCCATCCAGGCACCTGAGCAGCAAGATTTGATGAGCTTCCAGGTTGGTGAATGCATCCACATCATGGGAGGGTGGCCCACCCCAGTTCTATGAGGACAGAAGGTCCTGCATTTGGGACCCTTTTGGACCTCATCCCTTGTACCTCTTGATCCAGTTATTCATCTGTCTCCTTTATAACATCCATTGTAATAAACTAGAAAGCATAACTAAATGTGAACCAAGCTAGCAAGTTAATTGAATCCCCAGATGGAGTCGTGGGAACCTCTGATCTAGTAGGTGAGAAGCATAAATGACAACCTGGACTTAAGGTTGGCATCTGAAGGGGGTGGGGTGCAGTCTTGTGGGACTGAGCCCTTAATTTGTGGGATCAGACACTCCCTCGGTGTCAGAATTGAGTTAATTGCTTGCTGTGCTCAAAAAATCCCACATTAGACCCATAGATTTAGGTCATATGTAACAGCTGCATACATTGCATAGTGTGAATGAACAAATCATTAAGTTTATTCCTTAACGATAGACACTAAGATGGTTTCCAATGCCTTACTATAACAAACATGGGGCAATGGCATGTTTTTGGCATGCCTTACTGTGCATATGTGTAAGTATTTCTCAGGAATTAGTGACTAGAAGGGGGACTGTGGGGTTATTTGGTACATTTAGGGTACACTGCCAAACTGTCCTCTGTAATGGACATTTATCATCTGAATTCTTGTCGGACTTTGACTGGTCTGGTGCAGTCAGACCCTTGAGGGCCAAGCCTCTGCGCAGTTGCCTCAAGCTTTTTTCCTGCCACTTCTGTTTAGACTGGCTTCCCTTTCTCTGTTAAGCAAAATCCTATTCAGTCATTAAAACGCAACTAAAATATCATTTCATCCCAGAGGACTTCCCTGACAGTCACCAGAACAAGCTGAATTAGATGTTCTTTCCTGGTGCTCCTAAATCACCAGGTGACTCGGACTTTGTTATTATCACGTGTTAAAACTATGTTTAGGGGGTGGAGGGTGTGGGTGGAGCCTGCTTCTCCCTCTGCCTGCCACTTGCCCTGCTTGTCTCTCTCTTTGTCTAACAAGTAAATAAAATCTTAAAAAAAAAACTACGTCTAGGGGCGCCTGGGTGGCTCAGTGGGTTAAAGCCTCTGCCTTCAGCTCAAGTCATGATCCCAGTACCCTGGGATCAAGCCAGGCATCGGGAATCTCTGCTCAGCAGGGAGCCTGCCTCCACCCCCCACTCTGTCTGCCTCTCTGCCTATCTGTGATCTCTGTTTGCCTGTGATCTCTATCTGTCAAATAAATAAATAAAATCTTTAAAAAAAATACATCTAGACATCTATCTCTCTCATAAGTCAATGAACTCAGAGATATTTGTGTCTCATTAATCAGCATATACAGGACAGAAGACAGAAAAACACTCTTCAAATATAAGATTTTTAAACCAATTATCCAAGATTGTGAAATTTTATATATATATATATATATATATATATATATATATAAAATTATTTTTATTTTTTCTATAAACATATAATGTATTAGAAGCCCCAGGGATACAGGTGTCCTTCCCAATGTCCATAACCCCACCACCCTCTCCCTACCCCCCTCCCCCGGGCAACTCTCAGTTTCTTTTGTCTCCCTCCCTTCCTACCCCCAAGCCCCCCACATTGCATTTCCACTTTCTCATATCAGGGAGATCATATGATAGTTGTCTTTCTCTGATTGACTTATTTCCCTAAGCATGATACACTCTAGTTCCATCCACATCCTTGCAAATGTCAAGATTTCATTTCTTTTGATGGCTGCATAGTCCAAGATTGTGAATTTGTCTGCTCTGTTCCAACCTCTGTCATCCAGACCTCAGACTGGGGTTGTCCTGGACCCTTCTGGGGGTGTCTGAGGCCAAGAGTTAGGCTGTGAGTGTGTATGTTGGAGTCCAGCAGGGAAGGCCAGCATAGCACAAGTTCTGTGCTCTGACCTTGTCTAGATTCTGGGAAAAGCAGCTGCAGCAGCCACAGTCTAGAGAGGTCCCCCTCAGACCAAACGGTGTTCCTAAGAGAAGCCTTCCTCACCATGGTAGGCAGCCTGGAGCTGGAAGGGACCTTGTTCATTGTTCTATCACAACCCCCTGCCCTGCCTTTTAGGGAGAAGAAGGAGGACAGGAACAGAGACCTGAAAAGGGATAGAAGCCTCCTGGGCCTCCAGAGCCCTCCAGCAAGTAAGTGACAGCCTGGGTCCTGCCCAGCCCAGAGCCTGGTACTGCCTTCTTCTGGCCCAGGTTGGACCTGCCTTCCCAGTCCCTGAATGTTCCCCAGCAGCCTGAGTTGCTACCCCACCTTTCCTCAGAGCCCCTTCCTTGTTTCTCTGGGAATAAGGAAGGGGGAGGGAGAGAGAAAGTGTGTGTGAGAGAGAGAGATAGAGAGAGAGAGAGTGTGTGTGTGTGTGTGTGTGTGTGTGTGTGAGAGAGAGAGAGAGAGAGAGACTGTGTGTGTGTGTGTGTGTGTGTGTAGCCCTAGTGAGGATGAGGCCAGAAGCAGAAAAGAGAAGGCTCTTGTCACTGCATTTCCCACTTGGTTATTTCCCCTGGGGCGAAAGTGGGAGAGAGCCTGAGAGCTACAGGCTGGACAGGGCCTGCTGCAATCCACAGCAGCTAGTCTTGAGACCAAAATGCTGCCATGGGTGTCATTAGGAAAGAATGCAGAGGCTGCAGCAGCAGGGGGAACCTCTGAGCTGGAGAGGGCATTCCTCCTGGACTCCAGGCAGACAGGCCCTGCAAAGTGAAACCAGACCTCCATGGAATCTGTGCTCTAGAGAGGCTCAGATGGAGTGGGCTCTGTTTCTGCCACGAGGTGCAGCCTCACCAGAGATCAGGAATCCCTAAACCAGGAGCTCACCCTTGGCTTCCTCAGATCCCACAGAGAAAGACCAGGGCCCTGGAGACTGTTGCCATGGCAGCAGCTGCCAGGGGCTGACTGCCCTCCCCCTTGCCTGCAGCACTGCCCTGCCTGCCTTCGGATCCCTTCAGCTCCTGCTCTCTGAAAAGGCTGTACTGTCCATCCTGGATGCATGTAAATGGGCCCGGAGCCCACTTTTCTGTCAGCCGCTTTCACCAGGGGAAGACCACTGTAGCGTAGTCTGAAAAAGTCTGAAGGTGAGATGTGTGCCCTGAATAATATAGGCTAGTAAAGGAATCTAGTAAGAATTGTTGGGATTCCACAGACATGGTTCCAGAGCCAATCTCTTTTCTGGCTTGCTAGATGAATTTAGGGGTATATTTAATCTTCCTCTGTTTCTATTTTCTTATCTGTAAATGAGGTCAAAAGCAGATTAATAAAATTGTATCCATTTAGCATTTACAAATTTATATTTCTTTTTTAAAAGATTTTATTATTTTAATTTTTATTTGTTTATTTTAGAGAGAATGAGAGAAAGAGAGACAGCAGGAGCAGAGGCAGAGGGAGAGGGAGACGTAGACTCCCCACTGAGCAGGGAGCCTGATGCAGGACTCGATCCCAGGATCCTGGGATCATGACCTGAGCCAAAGGCAAATGCCTAACTGACTGGGCCACCCAGCCACCCCATATTTCTAAATTTTTAGTCTAGGATTCCTGGGTGGCTCAGTGGGTAAAGCATCTGCCTTCCGCTGAGGTCATGATCCCTGGGTCCTGGCATCGATTCCTGCATCAGGCTCCCTATTCAGTGGGGAGTCTACTTCTCCCTCTGCCCCTTTCCTCTGCTCATGCTCTCTCTCTCAAATCAATAAATAAAATATTTTTTTAAAAAAATTTAAATCTAGTCTAAATTCAGAGATGTGCAAGAATGACGATTTGGATTTGGTTCAAAGTGGTATGAGGTTGGTTACTACTAAAGTAGCAAATATACAATGCAAAGGATATAAAAGAGGTGATAGTGCATGAGACTGAATGCAGCAACCCATTCTGTGCTTTGTATGTCCCAATTTAAGGCCAAAGCTCTGTGGTCTTGACAGCCCCTGTAACATGAAATTCTCACCAAGTCAGATGAGCACAGAACTGGAGGTTCACTGCTTTTTAAACTCCTAATCCTGTCAGCTCTGGGAAAGAATGTTGGACTAACCTACAAGGTAACACATCCGCTACTCAGTGAGCCACTTCGCCAAGCCCTAATATCCAGGCTGTAAGCATTTTTTTTTTTAAGTTTTATTTGTTTTTTGAGAGAGAGATGGGGGCAGAGGGAGAACACGGTGGAGGGGTAGAGGGAAGGGAAAAGACTCTTAAGCATGCCTGACACATCTCAGGACTTCATCTCAGGACCCTGAGTCCAAACCAAGAGTTGGATGTTTAACTCTTAAGCATGCCTGACACATCTCAGGACTTCATCTCAGGACCCTGAGTCCAAACCAAGAGTTGGATGTTTAACTGCACCACCCAGGTGCCCCAGGCCAACAGCTTTTTTTTTTTTTTAAAAGATTTTATTTATTTTTCAGAGACAGAGGGAGAGAGCACGAGCGAGCACAGGCAGACAGAGAGGCAGGCAGAGGCAGAGGGAGAAGCAGGCTCCCTGCCGAGCAAGGAGCCCGATGCGGGACTCGATCCCAGGACCCTGGGATCTTGAGCTTCTCTCTAAGATTGCACTGGGAATGCCTCTCTTCTGTGTTTGCTCTTCAGAGAGGGAGATTTCAATGCAGGCCACTTAGGGGCTTTTTTTTTGTGTGTAAGCAAGGCTGGTGAAGATCTACTTCACTGAGATGAGAATTATTTCCAACTATACACAGTTCAGCAGAAGAAAAGTTCTAGAATGTTTATTCAAAAAGTGCACGGAGGGGTGCCTGGGTGGCTCAGTGGGTTAAAGCCTCTGCCTTTGGCTCAGGTCATGATCTCCGGGTCCTGGAATCGAGCCCCGCATTGGGCTCTCTGCTCAGCGAGGAGCCTGCTTCCTGCCCCCCTCTCTCTGCCTGCCTCTCTGCCTATTTGTGATCTCTCTCTGTCAAATAAATTAAAAAATCTAAACAAAACAAAACAAAAAGTGCATGGAAACAAATT
Organism: Mustela erminea; assembly: GCF_009829155.1. Taxonomy (NCBI): domain Eukaryota; kingdom Metazoa; phylum Chordata; class Mammalia; order Carnivora; family Mustelidae; genus Mustela; species Mustela erminea. The sequence continues at coordinate 85,513,956 of NC_045635.1, forward strand.
GAGAAACTTATAGCGAAAGGGGAGACATGAGAAAGGATGGAAAAAGGTATCAAAAGTGTTCAAAGTGAGGGGCGCCTGGGTGGCTCAGTGGGTTGAGCCTCTGCCTTCAGCTCGAGTCATGATCTCAGGGTTCTGGGATCGAGTCCTGCATTGGGCTCTCTGCTTGGCAGGGAGCATGCTTCCTCCTCTCTCTCTCTCTCTCTGCCTACTTGTGATCTCTCTCTGTCAAATAAATAAAAATATTAGAAAAAAAGTGTTCAAAGTGAAAGAAATCATGTATGTATCATGATAAGTGATTAAATCAGACATAGACTATAAACCAAGCACTGGGTCTATAGTTTTCTGAAAGAATCCCTTTTTCTCTAGGTTGAACTAAACCTGCTGGTTTTCTCTACAAGCAATGGTGGTGGGAAGCCTTTGCTGTCATAGAGCTGGCTTCTTTCTCATGGCTTTCAGACCTGTGGTCTACTTGTATGTTCCTGAAATATCCCAAAGAACAATTTGTTTATGAGATGTACTTTTCTTTATATTGCCTATTCCATTTCCTTTATACTATCAGATCTGAGGGAATTTCTTATTTTAGGATAATGGTACAGCAAGAGCACAGAGTGGGTAAGTATAAAGCATGTTTGGGTCACACTGATTTGGCCAGAGCAGAGGAAAAATGGTTGACAAAGCTGAGAATATGTGACTCAGGTTGGATCCTGAAGAGCCCTGAATGTCAAGATATAGAATCCAAGATTATTCAGTGAGTTGTGGGGTTACCATCCAGAGAACTTGAGAATGGCAGCATGAAGATTGAGTTGGTCATTTACTGCTTCTTTGAGTTTTTCTCTTATAACTCCAATCCACACTGGACACTGTTCTCTCCAAATTCTTATTTGGAGACTTGCTAATAATCCCTACCTCATGGACTGCTGAGAGGGCATGTGTGGAATAGCCCACTAGCTTATTCATAGCAACAATCCTCATGTGGGGCATATAGCAGGCAAAGTAATGAGGTTCCCAAAGGTCTCTAGAGAACAAGTACCATTTCTTTGTGGTTGGCCTTTGCGTCTCCCCCAACCTATGTAGCCTCAATCTAACATACTCTGTTGGATATACCAGAAATCATGATTGCCTTTCATTGCATGCCCAAGATGTAAGCCTCTATCATCCCAGGCTAGCTAAACGCAAAATCAGCATTAGTCAATTTCATTTATAACTTCTGTCAGAACCATAAACAGTAACTAATTTATGATTGTGTATGGTTGTGAGGTTTAGGGGTTCCTTTGGCAGAATACAATTATATGAGTGAAGTGAAAACTTGGAATGGATAGAGGTAATACAGAGGTGAATTCACCTTGAAACTAATGAAGCCTATGTTTCATGGCCCCTGGATTCATATGGGCAACATATAAAGCCTCTGGGAAGGGTTATAGTCAACAAAATTCTAAGGTGGTCCTTTCAGTGACCTTCACACTTAAATAATTCCCTCCTCTTGATTTTAGATGGAACCTGTGAATATGAGATATCACACCTGTGATCATGTTACATTACATGACAAAAGAGATTTTTCAGGTGCTATCAGAATCTCAAATCATTGAGTTAATCAAAGGGCAGTCACTAAGTGGGCCTGATCTAATCAGATGAACCCTTAAAGAGACGGCCCATTCTCATGTCAGAGAGATTTGAACTATGAAAGGGATTCAACATGAGGGGGCTTTTCCACTTTTGGCTTTGAAAATAGAGGGGCCATGTGGCAAGGAATATGACATCTAAGCTAAGAATGGCTCCAGCTACTGGCTAAGAGCAGTTTCTACAACCACAAGAAACTGAATTCTGCCATAGTCATGTAAGCTTGCAAAAGGGCTCTAAGCTCCATATGAAAGTGCAGCCTGGTTGACACCTTGAATTCAGCCTTAACAGATCCTGAGCAGAAAACCCAGTCCTAATACATCTGGCCTTTTTACCTACCAAACTGTGAGCCAAGTTAAATAGGTGTTTATTTATTTTTTTATTTGAGACAGAAAATGAGAGAGAGAGCATGAGAAGGGGGAGGGTCAGAGGGAGAAGGCAGACTCCCTGCTGAGTAGGGAGCCTGATTTGGGACTTGATCCTGGCACTCCAGGATCATGACCTGAGCGGAAGGCAGTCACTTAACTAGCTGAGCCACCCAGGCACCCAGGTATTACTTCAAACAGCTAAGTTTGGTATTTTGTTTAAATGGCAATAGAAAACTAATAATGTTTCATATATTTTTGTAAAGTTACTTGAAGCAAGAATATTGACTGCAATTTAAGACTACTGTCTTCTTGTCACATTTTTGGTGGTGAGATGAATGTGGGCATGTCTTGTGCCACACTGAAAGGTAATGATTTGGAATTACATTTCATTTAGGTTTAATTGGATAATTTATCCATGTGCTTCTCAGTCCTTTCCAGGTATAATTAATTAATTACTAGTAAGGCTTCACAAGGTGGTGAGTAAAAACTCTAGGATTCAAACTAGGGTTGTATGAGTCTAAGGCTACTGAACTGTGTTCTTAATCCATTTCGTATGCTTAGTGAACCATGAGCAAATCTTTTTTGTTTTTAAGATTTTATTTATTTATTTGACAGAGATCACAAGTAGGTAGAGAGGCAGAGAGAGAGGAGATAGCAGGCTCCCCACTGAGCAGAGAGCCTGATGTGGGGCTTGATCCCAGGACCCTGGGATCATGACCAGAGCCAGAGGCAGAGGCTTTAACCCACTGAGCCACCCAGGCACCCCACCATGAGCAAATCTTATAGTTCACATTAAAGGCATAACTGTTTAACACCAGCCATTTTCCAGCATTTGACACTATTTCTTACTTCATTAGCTGACCCCAAGATATTTTTTTTGTCTTGACTTCCATTGCTGTCCTACAATACAATTTATCAAAAATGGATTCCTGTCTTTCCTACACCATCCGTGTTTGTGGCTTTGCCCAATCATATCTACACAGGTTCATATTAATTTCTTGGTGATTTGGCATGAAATACTGACACTGACTAAGATACCATTGTAGGGGCCAAGGGCAGCCTGCCCCCAAAATATGCATATAGTTGACTGATTGATTTATCTATTTCTTTTTTAAAAAAAGGAAACTCTACTCTCAACATGGGGCTCAAACTCAAGACCCCAAGATCAAGGGGTGCCTAGGTGGCTCAGTCAGTTGAGTGTCTGCTCGGGTCGTAATCCCAGGGTCCTGGGATTGAACCCTGCATGGAGCCCCACATGGGCTTCTCCCTCTCCCTCTGCCTCTGCCCCTATCCTGGCTCCTGCTCTCTCTCTGTCCCTCTCTCAAATAAATAAATTAAATCTTTTTAAAAAAATCTTAAAAAAATAAAAGACTTCAAGATTAAGAGTCACATGCTCTGCTGACTGAGCCAGCCAGGCACCCCTGGCATATGATTATTTTAAATAAAAGTTACTTAAGAAACAGCCTGTACAAGAAGGACGCTCAGATCCTCCTCTCTCCCTCTGGTATCAGGAAATAAATTTCCCACGTGAAAGTCTCCAGGAGGTAAAGAAACATCCTTATCACAAGATAGGGAATTCAGCGTTGAGAAGGCTACAGAAACAAAGCTTGTTACTTTTTACTAATTTACTACCTCAGCCCAAATTCTATTTAGAATTCCTTACTAATTGAAGCTCCCTAAGTTGTTTTCTTTGTCCTATTAATTCCTCACAGATTTATTTAGTCTTCTTGTCTAAAACGTATAAAAAGTAGCTGCTTTGGTCATTTCTTTAGGTCTCACTTTCATTACTGGGCCTCTGTGTGCACATAATAAAGCTTTTATTTTCCCCCTGTTAATCTGTCTCATGTAAATCTAATTCTTAGTCCAGCTGGATGACCTTGAAGGGGGTAGGGGAAGAAAAATAATTTTCTCTCTACCTTTCTGGGTTCTTGGCTGAGAACCTCTCTCCTCCAGCTCCTGTAATAAATGATTAACAGGAGAAAACCAAATAAGTTTAATAACATGTATCTTCTCCTGTATACATGGAAGAAGCCCAGGAAAATGGAGTAACTCCCCAAAATGGCCCAAGTCACCACCTTAAATACCAACTCCAGCTAAAGAAAAAGGGAAATATTGGGAGTGGGGGAGTCATTTAAGGGAGGGTACCAGGCAAAGCAAAGTAAACTAGGATAAGGTTGTTATGCAGATGCAGATTTAGGTCTTTGCCTTCCCCTTTGATAAGAGTTTCTAGAGTTTTGGGGGTTTTTTTTGTTTTTTTTTTGTTGTTGTTGTTTTCATTTTTTAGTAATCTCTACACCCTACATGGGCCTCAAACGCATGATCCCCTAGATTGTCATGCTCCGCCAATTTAGCCAGCCAAGTATCCCAAGAGTTTTTAGAGAATTAGTCATCCTGTTTTTTGTGGTATACAGAGGGAGACACTGTTACAAATGGAGATTTCCCTTATAAATGTAAATACCTCTTTCAAAAGGGCAACTTCTATTCAGTTTTCAGAGCTTTTCCTGCGGATGCTGTTTTTTAAAAGAATAATCAGCTTAAAATAATACTTATGCCAAATATGCTGAAGAGACATATTCTTTGGCAAATTCTGTTCCCTTTCAGGACATTGGCATGACCCTGCATCATTAATATTATTTTTAAGAATATTTAAGATAAGGGGCACCTGGGTGGCTCAGTGGGTTAAGCCTCTGCCTTTGGCTCAGGTCATGATCTCAGGGTCCTGGAATGCACCCCCCACATCAAGCTTTCTGCTCAACAGGAAGCCTGCTTCCCCCTCTCACTCTGCTTGCCTACTTGTGACACCTCTCTCTCTGTCAAATAAATAAATAAAATCTGCACAAGAAAATTTAAAATAAATCTTAAGCCCACATAAGAAAAACTTGAGAGAGTTTGGCAGCAATCTGTTCAAATCTGACAATAGTAAAAATTTGCCTTCACCAATAATGAGTAGTAAAGTTGAAACTTCTATCAACAATCATAATAAATTGATTATAATCATGTGATCATAATAATTTGATTTCCACACAAAGGAAAGATTGAATTATCTTAACATTTTCTCTAGGGAAAATGATGTTACAAAGATGTCATATGAAGAGAGGATCAAAGGATTTGTAGCAATAAAATTGTAGGGAAAAAAATCAGAAGTGTACTAGGCAGTTAATAAAAATATTATTTGGGATGAAAGAAAAACTCTTTAAAAGTCTGATAAACAAGGGAAATCATTTTAGATTTCTAAGTCAACATGACTATATATAAACTTTGTTCAAACCAAAAGCCTGATTTATGGCCCACTATGCATGCATTGTACAACTGCTTTGTGAACGAGGAGCCTAAAGGAAAAACCATCTTGTCCTTGAGATATTGATCATTGCTCCTACTCCCTGCATTCCTTTGCAATAAAACTCATGATTCCTGACAATATGCTATATAGTCTTTTGAGTTTTTCTAAGATGTAAAAAGTATATAACCCTGTAAAAACTATTCATTCTCCTAAACACTTTCTTTCCTGCAAAGAGCGTGTTTCCCAAGCAGCCATCCTAACTTGGGCTTGAATAACTCTTCCTTACTTTTATAAATTCTAAAAAGTTTGTTCATTTTGTGTCAACATTTCTATGGAAATTGGGATGTTTCACATACGTCAGCTGTCTAAATTTTGTCATTTCTTTGCTCATTATAAATAAATATTACTTTGGTACCTAATTGTCACATCATGCATACTCTTTAAATGCTTCTTTTCTTTTTGTTTTTAAAGATTTTATTTATTTATTTGACAGAGAGGGATACAGTGAGAGAGGGAACACAAGCAGGGCTAGTGGGAGAGGGAGAAGCAGGCTTCCCGCTGAGCAGGGAACCCCATGCAGGGCTTGATCTCAGGACGCTGAGATCATGATCTGAACCGAAGGAAGACGCTTAAGACTGAGCAACCCAGGTGCCCCTAATCCTTCTTTTCTTAAAGAGCATCCCCCAAATTGTAAGTTTCAGGGCCCGCAACCTAGATCTAATCCCTGGGGAGAAGCAGTAGAAAATTTTTGGTTGCAATTGTAAAGGGTTAATAGGGAGGTGAATGTGGTAGGCAAGTGGGACATAGATTGAATTAATAATAATTTCGAAGACCAGAACATTGTGACCAGCTTTTAAAATCTGAAATTTCAAGGTGTCCTTGGTGTTATGAAATTATAGGACCTCAGAGGCTGACTTCATGGAAAACCACCCCTCCCCCACAAGGGGAGCCTCCAGCTGCTCTGTACATTTCAAACTCCTAAATAAGTGGCTGCCTAAAGGATCTATATTTGTGTTATTACTGAGCAGGGAAAACATGTGGTTGGATTATTTGTTTACCCACCCCACACACTTGAATCTACTGCCTGCTTCCCAAATTACAACAGATAGCCCTTTTCTATTTTTCTTCTTTTTTATTTTATTTTTTAAAGTAGTTTTTAAAAAAGCAGTTTTATTTATTTAAGAGAGAATGAGAGAGAGCATGAGGGGAAGAAGGTTAGAGGGAGATGCAGCCTCTCCCTGATGCCGGACTGGATCATGTGACTCCAGGATCATGACCTGAGCTGAAGGCAGTCACTTAACCAACTGAGCCACCCAGGCGCCCCTCTTTTCTATTTTCTAATGACAGACTGGATGTAGGTGGATATTATTATCAGTAATTATAATAATCATACAGAACAGAACTGACAAATACTAAAAAAAAAAACTATTATAAATCTCTCACTCTCACACTGAGCCTCTTTTCCTCAATCCCATTTAAGTGCCTGGGCAGGACTGCAAGGGACATGGCAGATCTCTGGGTCTTGGGGGAGGGGAGGTGGACAGTGTAGGGAGCAGGAGAGAAGAAAAGGAGACATGGTGGATTAACCCCAACTGGTGGATCCTCCCTCATAATCTGAGAAAGGAAAGTATAAATTCCAGGGCAATGATACACTTTTCATGTTTCTGGCAAAGACTGAAAAGAGAATAACAGTCAGATTGTGGTGGGGGGGGCTGCTGGGGAGGGGCAACCTGGCTTCAGCTGCAGGGCTGTAGGAAGGGTTAACGGTGGGAGGGGGGACCCCGAGCTCACTGATAACACTGGCTACGCTGGGCAAAAGGCAGACGTGAATTTGAGTCACTATAGTCTGAGTCCTGTTTCCTGCCTGAGCACCATCTCCCTATTACCTTTGAGGCAGGCGGTGTGCTTCTGTACCTCAGAATAGGAGAAGACCACCGCCTGCCCTGGATCTAAGGAGGTTTGAAAGGGCAGAGGATATCCAAAGGCGAGGGCGAACATCAAAGCGAGTCCAGAATTGCACTGCCTATACCCCTTTTCTGCCGCTGCTCGCAGAAAATATGTGGGCTTGGGTGCGGGAGCTTGGGAGGGAGCTGTGGGCGGTCAGGATTGGGTACCAGCTCCCTATTGCACTGAAAGCAGACTGGTCTCTGGCCCAGGTAAAGAGAAGGAAAATGACCGGGTTCCCTGCAAGTCAGTGTGAAGGTGGGAGCCACCTGCAAGTCACTGGAGAGGAAAAGGGAGGGTAAAAGGACCCCAGCAGGTAACGCTCGGCACCGCTCACACCACAGCCACACCCTCTATCAATTTAGATTCAGAAAATGGTGGGCAATGGGGAATGCTGGGGAGGTGGGCGGGAACCCTGCGTGGGTGTCAGCTTCCTAGTGCGGAGGATGTGGACTTGTTGAGCGAAAGATGGAGAAAGTGAGGTAAGCACCCCGGATACTAGCAGATGGGCGCAAGCGTGGTTGGTAGCTGTAGCCCCCACGGGTGGGGGCAGGTGGACAAATTCTTTCTGGGACAGCATACCCTACACTCCCACCCTGAGGTGTACACTCCTGCCCGTGCGTGTGTGTGTCCTGCTGTGTATGTGTGTGTGTGTGTGTGTGTGTGTGTGTGTGCGCGCGCGCGCGCGCGCGTTACCCGAGCGAGGTCGGGGGTGGGGGTTGTTTAGGGAGAGTTGATACAGCTCTCCTGAAAGGAGTACTATGGATTCTTTTTTTTCCATTCCTATTTTTCACAAGAAAATTCCTGACACAGTAATATCAGAAGATTAGCGGTATCTGTGTGTGGCAGAATTCTGGATTTTTAGGTTAATCTTTCCTTTTTATTACTCTGTCTTTTGTTTTTCCAAAGAAAATATCTATTACCCGAGTAACAAATACTATTATTAGATCAAAAATGAAAATGTATACAATTTTAAAGGATCTATTAAATCAGCTAAAAGAGTAATCAACACTAGGCCATAAATCTGTTCCCCAGTATATTTTTGTGACACAAGAGGCATTTTAACAAGTATCACAGGTGACTATTTCACTCTAAATTTTGAGAGTCAATGCTGTATTTGTCAGGTTAAGCTAAGCTTATGCTGGGGTAACCACCTCCCAAACCCCGGTGGCTTAGCAAAGCAAAGGTTTATGTCTAGGACACAATAAATGCTCAACATATGTTGGTGAAGTCCAGGAGTGAGAGGGCTCTGCTTCCCATAGTCTGCCAGGGATCCCAGCTGACAGAGGCTCCACTACCTGGAATATTGCTGGTCATTGGCAAGTGGAGAGTGTCATAGAGATCTCTCACTCCTTCTTAAAATAATAGTCTAGAAGTAATAAAAATCACTGCTGCACAGGGCTGACTGGCTTAAATTAGTCGTGTGGCTTTATCCAACAGCAAGAGGCTGGGGGTGCTATGGGGATAGGAAGTATGGTTTTCTGTGTGCCCAGAGGGAATAAAAACTATAACGTGAGAAAAAGAAACTACAAGAAAATATTCATAAGAATTCAAGAGGGATTTTTTTTTTCCAAAGCACTGAAACAAAAATTACAAATTGTAATTTTAAGAAAATTAAATTAAATTAAATTGTAATGACAAGAAAAAGTGACACGTGTAATATAAGAACATTTTCTATGAGGCAAAGCAAGAATGAATGTGCCCTTGGCTCTTGGTTTTCACTGTGATGCTGTCTTGGGAGATCTTCACATTACCACATCAAGGTCATGGCAGCCTGATGGATGCTGGTTGGGCTGGATTCCAGTTGGAGTGAGATAAGTTTCCAGAGGCTCACTATACCAGTTTGACAAGACAGAATGAATCCACCCCCCACCCCCACCCCAGAGGGGCGGTGCTCAGGTAGGATGTGGAAAGGCTCACCCAAGTCACACTTCTCTCCAGGGTGGGTCTGATGTTGGATTCTCTGCTCCAGCCTGCAGCCGGCACCAGATCCTCTGAGGCTGGTGGCCAAATTGTCCTGGACACACTTACCCGGAGGGCAACAACGATTCCCATTGCAGGTCAGAGCACTTTGCCTTTCCCTCCTTTCCCCCTTCTCTTTTGGGGAACTTTTTATAGGGGAGGGGATAAAGTTCCAAGGATTCCTAACTGGAAACATTGGTTGGGATGGTCTTTGAGTGGGCAGATGTCTGACCTGGGTCTGACCAGGCCACGTGGCTCTCCTTTTGAGTTTACTGAACTAGCTTTTCCACAAATGGGGTTAGACCTCAGACAAGACCTCACCCATCCCTCTTTTTTTTTTTTTTTTTTTTTTTTTAAGATTTTATTTATTTATTTGACAGAGAGAAATCACAAGTAGTCGGAGAGGCAGGCAGAGAGAGAGAGGGAAGCAGGCTCCCTGCTGAGCAGAGAGCCCGATGCGGGACTCGATCCCAGGACCCTGAGATCATGACCTGAGCCGAAGGCAGCGGCTTAACCCACTGAGCCACCCAGGCGCCCTCACCCATCCCTCTTCGACCCACCTTGCACAGACTCCCCAGAGGGCCTCAGATGTGCCCCAGCCTGTGTTGGTGACTCTGCCCTGAACATTTCTCTGTGCCTGCAGTGCCTCTGAAGCCTGTGTCAGCCTAGGCCCAGGGTCAGAGACTCCAGGTAGAAGGAACTTGCAAAAAGCATGTGGTCCAACAACAACTTAGGAGAAAAGGGGTTTCACCTCCTGTGTGAGCATCCCTATGCATTGCAGGCCCTGCCCATGACTTGAGCGCCAGGGCCATCACCCAATTGTAAATTGGTGTGAAGATGCTTTTGGAGGCATTAGTGATGGGTGGTCAGCAGCAACCAGAGCCTGGTTCTCTGGGGTTCTCACCACTTCCCTGCTCACACAGAAGGCTGGTATCCCCATCACATGTCCAAGAAGTGACTTGCCTAGCCAACTCCAGAGCAGAAAGCATTGAGGGTCCCAGTTCCTGGAGAGAGCCCTCTGCTAACCAGGATGCCTAGGTTTTTAGGTGACAGTGCTTAAGAGTAGGAGCTCCTCCAGCGGCTTAGTATAGAAGAGGTCAGCTTCAGGTTCCTTGCAAAAATTTAGGCTCCAATCAGTAGAAGGTATGTGGATGACTGTCAAGAAAAAGTCACCAGGTCTGCAGTGGCCATGGAGTCACACAGCTGTTTCCTCAAAAGAACCTTTGGAGCTCCCCTGACATTTACACTAAGGCTACATTTTCCCCATACTGCTCCCACACTATCACTGAGGACAGTTGTGCAGCTAGAGCTGGGCCATTTCTGCTCATTGGCGGACTCCTTTAATCTTTGCTTACTCTCTATTGGCCTGGTACAGACTTTCTCCTTATTGCACCACAGTCTGGGACTCTTCCTGCCTAAACCTCCCTCCTTACCCCTCTTTTCACAGGTGTGAGACATGCATCACAATCTGAAGGCTCTCCCCATCTCCCACTCCTTCCCATTGTAGCTTTTATAGGTATTTTTTCCAGTAAATCTCTTGTATGTCAACTCTTGTCTTGGTATTTGCTGCTAGGAGGGCCTGAAGTGGTAACAGGGTCAGGGTACTTTCACAGATGAGATCTCAAGTTTCACATTTCTCAATAGTTATACTACTTTTCCAAGAGGCAGGCTAATATAATAAAGAGCTTTAACTGTGTTCAAGTCCCAGGTCTACCACTTTTAGCTCTGTGTCCTTGGCTTCTGTGCCCTTTTTCTTTTCTTTCTCTTTAAAATTTATTTATTTTTTGAGAGAGACAGGGGATGAGTGGTGGGGAGGGGCAGAGGGAGATAGAGAAGCAGACTCCTCACCGAGCAGGGACCCTGATGCTGGGCTCGATCCCCAGGGCCCGGAGATCGCGACCCCACCCAAGGTAGACCCTCAACCGACTGAGGCAGCCAGGTGCCCTTCTGTGCCCTTTTTCTCAAAAGGGTATGGTCACATTACTATCTCTTAGGGCTGTTGTGAGGTTTATGTGAATTATTGTACAGACCACTTAGTGTCTCACACATATTAAATAATATCAGCTATTTTACTATCTTTGACTGATGAAGGCAGAAGGGAAGGGTATTACCAGATCTTATAGCCATTCATGAGCACTGAACTCTTCAATATAAAGTTCTGGAGCTCCAAGTATGTATGCTTTATTGATTTTTAACCTAGAAGTTAAAATTCAAGTTCAGGAAAACACATGAACTAGTTCAATGGCATGATTGTGTCCCCTACCTTCAACTCCATTGGATGGGTAACTCCCAAAATAAGAACGGTATGATTTTTCTATCTTGTATCCATTAGACAGCTTATTCTGGAATATAGAAGTGGCACTGAAGAGCATACCTGTATCTCCTCTTGTTACATTTACAAATGTTCTCTATGGTAGAGAGTGTCAAAGGTATGGAAAAGGCAAGATGGGAAGGGACCTAACATTTGCTTGAATGCCCACGAAGGGGCAGATGCAGTGTTTGGTGTTTTGGTTTGAGTCTCTTAGAGCCCTATGAGAGGTGCACCTGGGTGGCTCAGTCAGTTGAGCGTCTTCCCTCTGCACAGATCATGATCTCAGGGTCCTGGGATCGAGCCCCATGTTGAGCTCCCTGCTCAGTGGGGACTCTGCTTCTCCCTCTCCCTTTGCCTCCCACCTCCCACCCCCGCTCGTAGTCCCTCTCCTGCTCCAAATAAATAAAATCCTAAAAAAAAAAACCCGTAAGAACCCTGTAAGGCAGGTAGAAATATTTCCTTACATGAAGAAGAAACAACTTGGGGAGTGTTCCAAGGCCCTAAGTCTAGTAAGTTGTGGAGCTGTATTCCAACCTAGGTTCATTATACTCCAAAATCCACACCCCTTCCATTTAATTTTTTTTAAACTTTAGATGGTTACCTTCCAGGACTGGGAGATTGGTTGGTTTAAATATGCATAAGGGATGTTAAATTGAAAGTTTACTCTTTTGCACCAAGATTGAACAGATATGAAATTCTAAAGCCAGGTTTTCAAAGGAAATAACCAAGCAGCCCTAAAACTTATAAGGACGACTAAAAGGGTCAAGAGAGAGGAGATACAGACAAGGAATTTTTGTGAGGAGGATTTCTTTGGAATGCGTGTCTAAGCGGGGAAGAGTTGGGGTGCTTTTACCCCAAGGTTTCAGCTGGACCCCAAGAAGCTTGATATGTTATCTCCTGGAGTTTGGAGGCACCGTGAAATGGGATCCGCATGAGAAATATTATGGACTAGAGAAAATGCAGCTATGGTGATGGTGGGAGGAAAGGAGAGGTGACTGTATTAGGATATCTATACTTTCAGTTTGTTGGGGGCAAAAGATATATGGGTGTTTCTCATGTACCAAAAGTGGGTCATGCAGGAGAATGTTTGGTATTGAGGGCCCTGATGAAGAGAACTGTTTGGGGGTGCTAAGGATTCCATCAGAGAAACTATATGGAAAGGATAGCTGGAAAACCCAGAGCTGAAGAGGAAAACAGCAATAGAATGTTTAGCTTTTGACACAAGCATTGCAGTGGGGGAGCCTCAGATGAAAGTCTGCTTTAAACATAAGCAAGACCCAGAAAGCATGAAGCCAACTTACCAAACAACCATAAAGAGCTTTCTGTTTACTCCCTCCCTTCAACCTTAGACCTGAATTCAAAATTAGCAAGCTGGGAAGGATGGGGAAAGAAAAGAAACCCAACACATCCTTTACCCCAAAGGTGGGAGGTCCACTTGAATTTGGTGCTGAGGGAGGAGAGATTTATTTCTAAATTGAGTTCAGAGGGTTCCTTTTTAAAATTAGGGACTGAAGGTTCTGGTCACTGAAACAAAGCTAGATTTATTATTTAAAGTTACTGTAGGGGGACACCTGTGTGGCTCAGTCAGTTAAGAATCTGCCTTCAGGGCGCCTGGGTGGCTCAGTGGGTTAAGCCGCTGCCTTCGGCTCGGGTCATGATCTCGGGGTCCTGGGATCGAGTCCCGCATCGGGCTCTCTGCTCAGCAGGGAGCCTGCTTCCCTCTCTCTCTCTCTCTCTCTCTGCCTGCCTCTCCATCTACTTGTGATTTCTCTCTGTCAAATAAATAAATAAAAATCTTAAAAAAAAAAAAAAAAAAAAAGAAACTCAGTTTAAAAAAAAAAAAAAAAAAAAAAAAAAAAAAAAAAAAAAAAAGAATCTGCCTTCAGCTCAGGTCATAATCCCAGGGTCCTGGATCAGGCTCCCTACTCAGCTTCTTCCCCTCCCTCTGCCAGCCACTCTGCCTACTTGTGCTCTCCTATCTCTCTGTCAAATAAATGAAATCTTAAAAAAAATTAAATGTCTGTAGGACTCTTTGAGCAGCAAAGCCCTGGGGCCTGGGCAAAACTCAAAGTATTAGACAGAAGTGAAGTTGGGTTTTTGTTGTATCTCACAGTTGCTCTTGCTCGGTAGGTTGACTACCTCTGCTTGGTATGTTTGTGATGTGCCATGCTACTGTGTTTTTTCATTAATTTGGCTACACCAGCTTTCTTTTGCTTAGTATTCACCCAATATATATTCTTCCATCTTTTTATTTTGAACTTTTCTGGATAATTTTAAGGACATCTTTGAGAAAAAGCATGAAACCAGATTCTGTGCCTTGAAAAAAAATCCAATCTGTGGTTTTCTTTTACCATGAGTTTAACCTATCTACATTTATTATTATTGATGTAGATGTATTTCTGCCTTCCTATTTTGTGTTTGTTTTTTTTTTCTTTGCATTTTCCCCTTCCTCTCTTTACCTGCCTTCTGTTGGACCAAGAGAGTTTTCTTTGGAAAATTTTTGGAAATTTTTCTCTGGAATTTACACATTCTGTTTTTTTTTTATTTGATAAACACATTCTATTTTTATCTTTTAGTGCTTATCCCAAGATTTTTTCTAAATAGTTTAACTATATTTTTAAACAAAATATAGACTATCATCAACTTCTGTCCTTTTCCTTAAACACTTTTACATTTTGAATTTTTTCAAAAAAACATAGGAACAATTTCTGATAACTGGAATTTCTACATACAAGTTGTTAACCATTATAATTCATAGTTCATGATGCACATTTAAATGTTTTCTCATTTGATTCCAGAAAAAGCTCAGCTAAGTGTTACCTTCATAATGAATTAATGAATTAAAAAAAGAAAGTCTGGAAAAGAGGTCTTCAATTCCTTTTTGAGAGTAGGGGTAAGGGGGGGGAGAAAGAATCTTTTTTTTGAGATTTTTATTTTTATTTATTTATTTGATGGGAGTTGGAGTGGAAGACAGCACAGGAACGAGCTTGAGCACAAGCAGAGCTAGTGGCAGGCAGAAGGAAAAGCAGGCTCCCCACTAACTGAGCAGGGAGCTCCATGTGGGGGCTCAGGACCCTGGGATCATAACCTGAGCTGAAGGCAAGACACTTAACTGACTGAGCCACCCAGGTGCCCAAGAGTACTTCAATTATTTTTTTTAAAGATTTTATTTATTTATTTGACAGACAGAGATCACAAGTAGGCAGAGAGGCAGGCAGAGAGAGAGGAAGGGAAGCAGGCTCCCTGCCAAGCAGAGAGCCCCATATGGGGCTTGATCCCAGGACCCCAGGATCATGACCTAAGCCGAAGGCAGAGGCCCCAACCCACTGAGTCACCCAGGTGCCCCGAGCTCTTCAATTCTTATTGGTGTCCTTAAAGTCCCTTAAAAGTCTGGAGACCTCAGGTTGAGAACCACAGATCTTAGGAATACAGTCTTTACCCTTTCCTTTTGGGAAGGGAGAGAGAGAAATACAATTTTTGAACTTTCGTTCTGTGCCAGAAATTTGTCTTAGGCTAAACAAGCCTTCTATTTAATGGCCACCTTCTTTGCTTTCTAGGTGTTTGATGGATGTCATGAGAGTCATTTTACAACATGCTTCTGTACCAATCTACATACATTCTCCTAGATGGAAAATGGGCCTATTTATGGTGATAGTGATATTGATGAAAATAAATTAACAATTTTAGTAACTATTTATTATGGAACCACTACTTTAGCTAGGTGCTGTATCTCAGGAGGTAAACTCTCAGATCCACCCTTCAGTTTTAGAAAGGAAGCCATTTAGTCATTAAGATGGCTAGATGAAACTACATCACTTGTGCAGTTTCAAAACAGAGGCACTTGCTAAATCAACAGAGATTCTGGCAATAGTTTGCATACACTTATTATAATTGTCCTCTTTTTAAAAAAAATCAATGGGATGGCCTGGTTTAGGTCCTAATAAAGTATTTTGGGCCTCTCCTGAGTATTCCTAAGGTGTAGTCTTTATAAAAAATAAAGCAATTAACAAGAAATCAGCTAAAGTAAAAAGAAACCACATATGAACTTAACTGGAAATTACTGAATTATCAGTAATTGGGATATTAACATGTATATTGTATTCTTAAATTTTTCTCTCCTCCCATTTCCTACAGAGATCCAGGAGAGGGAGATTTGTGGCAGAGCTTGAAGTAGAAGCTGCTTGAAGCCAGTGGCTTTTAAGCCAGATGTCCCTGGATGGGAATGAAGGGCATTTGAAGACAAGAGAAGAGAGGTCAGGGTTTATGGGTCCTTCCAGTAGTGGAGACATGAGTATTTTTCCGAACCAGGATCCAAGACTATGGAAAGCTAGGCACCTTGTCTTACCAAAGATTCCCCTAATCTGGAGGGCTGGATAGAAGCAGCAGGAGCAAAATCCATGGATCTGAAATAGTGCCAGTTCAGTAAATGAACATCTGATCCCTAACCAGTATGACCAGGTATCTGAGGACGGTGGGAATCTCATGCTAGATCAGACCAGAGCATGTCTGTATGATTAATGGAGACCGGGAATCCCTAATAACAACTGAAGTAGACATCCTACCAACCTGCTACAGTTGAATTGAGGATCTTAAATTTATGTCCTTAAAGACAATCTTACTATCTTTTTAAAGACTTATTTACTTGGGAGATAGCGTACCAAGTGCACATGCATGCACATGCAGGGGGGAGGGGCAGAAGGTGAGAATCTTCCAGCAGACTCCCTGCTGAGTGCAGAGAACAGATAGTAGGGCTCTATCCCAATATTGGTAAGACCATGACTTGGGCCAAAACCAAGAGTCGGATCCTTAACCAACTGAGCCACCCAGGTACCCCTAAAGGCTATTTTTAAAAAAGATTTTATTTATTTATTTGACAGAGATCACAAGTAGGCAGAGAGAGACATGAGGAAGCAGTCTCCCTGCTGAGCAGAGAGCCCGATGTGGGGCTTGATCCCAGGACCCTGGGATCATGACCTTAGTCGAAGGCAGAGGCTTTAACCCAATAAGCCACCCAGGCGCCCTTAAAGGCAATTTTGAAATGTGTTATTTCTAACATGTTTAAGTGTGTGAGCTAAGCTTGTCTATGTGCTAGGTCTCCTATTCAGTTTCAAATAACGAAGGAAATGAACTCTTATGTTGTATTCTGAGTGTTAGGAACGATTCACACAGCGGTCCTCTGAATCTGAGTCCTTAAGAACTCTTCTAATTGGCCAGGCCCTACGTCCCTCAGAGGGGATAATGATTCTAAGACTATATGGTGAAGCATGAACTATGGTTATTTCAGGTGTGCATGTGCTAGAAATTTCTTAGTTGTCCTCACTGATCCATTTTTTTCTCTCTGCTGTGTGCCCCAAGCTTACCAATGTAGATTACATCAAAGGTTTTCCATGCCCTTTGGCTTCAGTTTGATTGAAGGGTAATACCCATAATAACGAGTTCAGGTATTTTTAACGCCCATATCCTGGATTCTCTGAAGTCTCTGTGAGCTGAGTCCTGAAGATCATAGCTGCTGTCAGATGGCCCTTTCCATACAGCTGTCTACCAACCAGTAACCACTCCCTTCCTCCCCTCCCTGTTCTCCTACCCCTCCTCCACACTCTCCTTTACCACTGCCCTCCCCTCTTACTCTACTTTTCTTTGCCTAGAGGTTACCATATGATGGACAGAATTGTGTCACCTCTAAATTCATACTGTGAAATCTTAACTCCCCAGTACCTCAGAATGGGACTGTGTGTGGAGATGGAATCTTTACAGAGATAGTTAAGTTAAAATGGAATCATAGTTAAGTTAAAATGGAATCATTAGGCCTCCTTAGAAGAGATTAGGACATAGACAGCTGCAGAGGTAAAGACTATGTGAAGTCACAGTAAGGCAGCCATCTACAAGCCAAGGAGAGGATTCAGAAGAAACCAATCTTGCCAACACCTTGATTTTAGACTTCTAGACTCCAGAACTATGAGAAAATAAATTTGTTTAAGCCACCTAGTTTGTGGTGGCTTTGATGTGGCAGCCCTAGCAAACTAATACATGCCATGACTCCTCTGTTAACAACTTAATAAAAAATTCTCCATTAAACTTCTCAAATCATCTATTTTGAGTCCCGTTTATTTCCTGCTGGGACCCTGACTGATCCAGTAGGACTATACAGGACTTATTTACAGATCTGTTCTCACTCTTATTTTCCAAAATTTCTGCAGTAACCAATGGAATATGTTTTTTGTTTGCTAAAGTAAAAAACACTGTTATGGAACAAAACGTGGTTTGGAAAATTTCCATATAGAATGGATTTATAATCATAGGCATCCAACATCAGCCCTCCTCCACAAATCCCCTAGATTCCCACTGTTATGTCTAAGGGATTACAAAAACAGAACAGGGCCTCAGTGTTCCAACTAGGGAAATCTGCCATCCTTGGTCCAAAATCTAGAAGTATTTCTGAAGGTGGCTGCCCATGCTTCCTTTTATGGCAAAGAGGAAGCCTCTGCACAAGTGTAAGGAACTGTTATAGTACCCACTAAATATTCTGTTACACCAGCCCAACTTAGAGGGGCAAGGAGCATCAGAACAAAACTGGCTCTTATAAGCTGTACTAGAAAGCAATCATACTCTGAGAAGCCACAGTGAGAGGGCAGGGGAGGGGAACTGGCATAACAGGATACTCCTGGCTGCCACACTCAACAGAAAAAGGAATTCTTTCACTGGAGTCTGAACTCTCTCTTCATTCCATCTAGATCCTTCCTGAGCCTGCTGACTTGTCAGCCTTGGTAATATTAAAGGCACGCTGCAAAATACTTGCTTTGAAATTTAGAAACAAATTTTATTTAAGATCTGAAATACAATTCCTAAAATATCAACTTCTCCAGAAAACCGTGGCTACACAATAATGCATTGCCTCTATCATGTTAGAACGTGCATTAGACTCAAATACAAAAACCATGAAACAAATCACCATCCTTCAACAATTTGAGCAAAGATAGAATGCCTAAGGAACAACATAGATGGACTTGCAGAGGATGGGCTGTTTTACTTCAAGCACCATAAAAAAAAGAGCACAAATGCATGGGTTTTCAGGTATATACATTAAGTTGAACCTTTGGCACTAGGAATCAGGGCATTTTGTCACGTAGCATTAACACATATTAGAAAATTGTGTAGTGTCAAAGGGATAGAACCACCAGCTTTCAAGCAATGTTGTCAACTAGGCAATAAAATGTTCTACTGAATGTTTCTTCTTTGTCTAATTACTGCGTACACTGGTAGCAACTTTGAAATGAGAAAAGGAGCTTGTACTCCTTTCATTTTCTGTTTAGAACAAAACAGAAAACAAACTGAAACATAAGCCCTGTTATACATTAACAATTTTAAAGAACATCAATTATACAAGAAAAAGACTAAGAACAAAAAGAGTGTTTACAGATACCAGACGTAACAGTGAGTGGTCAGTAGACCCTCACAGGGCTTTGCGGTGGTACTCAGCCGAAGCCACTTTGTAATCACTGGCAGTAAACAGAGATGCAGCATTCTTTGCCAGATATTTTAGGAAATCATGCAAATAGCCCAACAATAATGCAAGGCTCTTCTCATCAAGGGGCGTATATGCCAACATTGCTCCGATTCTTACAAATAATCTCAGTAGGTGTGGGGCTCCATAAACCTGGGACATTGGTGCATCAGGGTGAGCCAAGAGGATTTCTGCATACTGGGGCCTCTCAAATTTGTAGAGCAGCTGAGTGCCCAACATCACATTGAAATATTCTTTTATTCCTGCCACAACTTCATTAACTGCGTATTCCTTGTTATCAACATTTCCCTGCGACTTTTTGCAATTTGCATACTCTTCCAGAATGGCATCTACATTTTTCTTAGCAGGGAGTTGAAAGAGCTGCTTCTGCCTGGTAACTAAGTCCCAGTCCTCAACAAGCCATGGTTTTAATTCTTCGGGAATCTTCACTTTAACTTCCATTCTATTCTTAAAGGCCTCCTCGCTTTCAACAGTGGGATCGGCCCGGGCCCTTTTCTTCCGAGGTGGCTGGGGTGCTTCGCTGGTACTGCCACCATCTCCATTTCCAGGAGTCTTCTGCTTGTTCTTTCTTGTCTTCCTCACAGATCCTGAAGGGGGGTTCTCTGCAGAGCGACCCCCCCATCGCCCTGGGAGAGCCGGTTCCAGATTCTTCTGCTGTGGACCAGCAGTCTTCTTTCCTGAGGAGGCCCCTCTCATCTTACTTCTCTGCATATTGCTTCTAGTTGGTTTTTTAAAGTTGTCTTCTTCTGCAGATTGTTGTCCACGAGTTTGAGAACCCTGCTTTCTGGAACTCATTCAACCCTGTTTTTATTCCAACCACTGTAATATATAAAGGATTTTACTTGGTTGTTTTCTGTCATGACCCTTAATACACACTGCTTCATAAAGGCTCACCAAAGTAAAACACAAGCTATTCTCTTGGAATTTGTATTTCAAATCCTAGTTCAGGATCACCTGTAAGTGACTTACTACCTCTACCCTCACTTTGATCCTCACTATCAACCACTACTCTCACCCCATCCGATCACTCATCAGACTTGCCTGTAAGTTAGTTTTTTGGTACCGCTCAAAAGACAGGAATATAATTTTAGAAAAAGAATGAATTAAATGGAAAAAAAACTGTAAAAGGCAGCAGAATTGAAATTAAAGTCTCTGAACAAGAGAAATGACAAGATAAAATAAGAAAGATTAGTTGACTAGAGGCAAAATGACTAACAGTAAATGCTTTTGTAGGAGTTCAGGTAGGCCTGACTTGCGGTGATGACAGAGTCAAGAGAAACCAAATACAGAACTTGGTAAATGAAGAGGGAGCAGTCAAAGGTGGCTCTGCAATTTTAAGCCCGGGTAATTAATGAATTAATAAGAACACGGATTTTAATGGTTAGTTTAGAATTAGCAATGAATTAAATGGAAATAATTCATCCACTCAGTGAGTCATCATACATTAATACACATCTGCTTTGGGACAGATACTATGCCAGATGCTAGTGATTTAAGTATCTAAAGTGGCAATTAAAAAACTAGGTTAGTACATTGAGAGTTATAGGCACAGAGTACTTTGGAGCAAATAAATGGCATACGACACAACTTCTAGTATTAGCTTGTTGGAGGAGGTGATAATTCAGTGAGGGAGAAGTCAGTGATGACTCCCAGGTTTTGAGAATAGGTGATTAAGACATTAGTATTATCACCAAATGAGACTGCATCTAAAGGAGGAGGAAGTCGATTAGAGAGGAAAGAAGTTCAGTAGTGGATCTACTAAGTGTGAGGTATACAGTTAAACATTTAACTTTAAAGCTCAGGTGAGGGTCAGAGCCAGAAACGGAGATCTGAGAGTAATCATC
Source organism: Mustela erminea (assembly GCF_009829155.1). NCBI lineage: Eukaryota > Metazoa > Chordata > Mammalia > Carnivora > Mustelidae > Mustela > Mustela erminea. The sequence goes on from NC_045635.1 coordinate 85,534,804, forward strand.
ATACAGCTGCTACCAGAAGTATGAAAACCATCAAAATCATTCATGGAGAGAAGAGGGAAGAAAAACTGAACCAAAGTATGATATAGTATAAAATACAGTAGAGAGAACTAGTAAGATAAAGATGAAAAAAAAAAACAGTATTCTATGATTCTTACAGTGTGACAGATGAAGCAATTTTTTTTGACTTACGTAATCCTCTTCCTTCTTTCCCTTCCAAGAACTCCTAGTGTTTTCCCAGATGGAACCTCCTAGATCTCCTGGAATGGTCTGGAAGGATGAGGCTGGGGACACAACCTAGAAAGGGAAACAGATTATCTGCAATGAAGATGAACTTTTGTGAAATAACACAGAAAAAAAAAAAAACCTAGTTTTTTGACCATGTGGTTTACAACTGCAATTATCAGAGAAAATATATGACCTCTGCTGTTAGACATACTTCTACTTCAATCAGACTCTGCCATTTATGAATTGTGAGGACTTGGGCAAGATATGCAAGCTCTCTTAGCCTCTTTTACTCATCTAATGAGGCCAAACTATCCCTTGACTTCACAGGTTCTTTTTTTTTTTTTTAAGATTTTATTTATTTATTTGACAGAAAGAGAGATCACAAATAGGCAGAGAAACAGACAGAGAGAGAGATGAGGAGAATCAGGCTCCCTGCTGAGCAGAGAGCCCTATGCGGGACTCAATCCCAGGTCCCTGGGATCATGACCTGAGCCGAAGTAGAGGCCTAACCCACTGAGCCACCCAGGCGCCCGACTTCACAGGTTCTTAAGAACTTCATAAATGAGGGACGCCTGGGTGGCTCAGTTGGTTAAGCAGCTGCCTTCGGCTCAGGTCATGATCCCAGCGTCCTGGGATCAAGTCCCACATTGGGCTCCTTGCTCGGCAGGGAGCCTGCTTCTCCCTCTGTCTCTGCCTGCCACTCTGCCTGTGCTCGCTCTCGCTCCCTCTCTCTCTCTGACAAATAAATAAAATCTAAAAAAAAAGAACTTCATAAATGAGACCTGGCTAAATAGCTAGCATGGTATCTTGCAGGAATACATGTGAATATGGGTATACAGATGTTCACTACAGTGGTGTTCTTAATACCGAAGAACTGGAAACACCTCAACATTCATCGGTAGGGCAATGGGAACACAGATTCTGTATGCACACTATAGAACATTCAAATCAATTAAGCAGAGAACCATGTATGAATATAGAAAGATGTTCAATGCTACATTATTAGATAAATAGGCATAATGTTTTACAGGTACAATAGGATCCTGTAGAGAGCGCACAGGCCAAGATATAACATCAGTCCTGTACAGTTCTTATGTACAGTGTGATCAAATTCCTATTTTAAACTGATATGTATAAATGCATAGGAAAAGTATCCAGATGAAATCAGTACCACTGTTAAAATCAGGGTAACCTCTGGGAAAAAATGATGATGGTAGACCAGCCTTAAACCAGGTTTCTCTGGTAACTATTAATTTCACCCACATAAAAAGGCCCTTGGCCAATCCCTAGCCCTTAAAACAATGTGAGCAGGTGTAAAGGAAGCCCTGAGGGGGAAAATAAGAGGTAAAAAAATGCTAGACAACTAGCGCCTTGAATCAGGGAAACCAGTTATTGGGAAGACAGGCCTGAGTACCAGAGATTTCACTAAGCAAACGATACCCTCTCACTCAAAGGACACAAAGATCTGAGTAAAGAAATCAAGGGCAAAGGAGGTCCTCAGAGAGCACCAACTCTGTGAATACGGATACTGACCCTGTGGGAATCAGAAACCTGCCTGAGGGATAAAGAGACACATCCTTGGAAGGATCAGACAGTAGCCAGTGTGTCATGGCATTGCACTGTAAGCCACTGAGCTTACAAAAAGGATGTTTCTAAACAAATACTGTGCCCAGGACAGAGGGGAGACAGTATCTGAGAATTTAGTTAAGTAATTTACTTGAAATTCAGAAAGCCCACCTCGGAGTTAATATAGTAGAGCTTCCACAATACACGGGGGACAGTTAACATACCAACTAAAGAAAGCAAGATGGCTCAGTGCCAGCCAGACTGTGAAACAGAATTGAGGCCAGGTGGGATGCAAAGTACTTTGGAAGTCTCACAGTCATCAGCAATTCCTTACTGAGGAGGAACTTTAAAATGATAGCTGAACATACCATACATCCCTGGCATTGACCACATATATTCATTCATAGGAAAACTACAAAAAGGAATTCTACCTGGTTCTAATTAACTGGGTGGGTTCTGTCATTCTCTACAAATTCTTCCCCTCATATAGTCTCAATGAAATATCTGACATTTTACAGAAAAAATACCTGCACCACAAATCAAGGTTTGTGACTGCTGAATAAAGCCATGGAAACAGCCTTTGTATTAGTTGTCTCAGTTCCTTTATTTTCATCTAAGTAGCCTACAGATCAAACAAGCAACTATTACTATCTAGAAGTCAGAAACCAGACATGAAAAGAAGGGAATACCTACCTTTTGATGTCTGGCTCCTACTTGTAAGTTTCTGAATAGCTTTCCATTCTGTACATCCCTTCCCAGCTTAACACTGCTCCATGATCAATGACAGATGTGCTGTGCACATTCATTTAAAAAGTTTGCACTACAGTTTACTTAATTTGGGGCTATTTTAAACTGAGTTTGCCAGTTTGTCTTGAGTTTCAGGCTTTATTAGTGTTTACTGGCTTAGTACACCTACCCTTTGCTCCATCATGCTCTCTCCATTATCTCCATCTAAATACTACAGAAGTCTTCTTTCCTCCTCAAATCTCCAACTCTAGTCCATGTTTCTCTTCCATCTCCAATACCGTATGAAGTGGATCTTAGTACTCCAGAGTTTAATATTTAAATGTCTTGTGTTAGTTTTGCTTATAGACCACCACCATTATTCTATTTGCCACAGGTCTTGTGTTATACATATCACATATCTCTTTGAGCAGCACTTAGGTCCCTGGGGGGGCACACTACAGAGAATCAAAGTGAGGAAGTGATTCAATACATGAAGAAAATGTAGGCACAAATTAGGGACAAGTCATCAAATATTTTCCCACATGTTTTCTACAGGTCAGCTCTGGGGGTAGGTCAGACATTGAGAAAACACATTTGTAGATTTGCCCTAGTTTTCTAAATTTCTGTGTAAATACTTATTTATACTGATCATCAAATCTCAACCTTCCCTATTTAAAAATGTGGTATCACAAACTAGTTTTCTTTCCCTTGTAACATAATATACATCTTGAGAGCTGTGTACTTCATCAAATGGTCCTACCTCAATCTAACCACCCTTAACAGAAAGTGATTCCTCTTCAATTTACCCTGCAGTAAATATTGCAACATTTTTGTCCTCATTTCCCATTATTTAATACTTCCAGATGCAGATTTAGGGGGTCAAGAGGTAGTAACACATCACCAAATTACTTCCCCAAGCTGTGCCAGTTTCCAACCTTACTAGGAGTGTGTATAACTATCACTTATACTCTGGTCAGCAGTGGCTAGGCTCATCTACAACATCTGATAAAATGTTTAGTTGTTCAATTTTTATTAGACATTTTAACATTTAAAAAGTGTCTACTGACTATATAGGCTTTGGTCCTGTGCCCATTCAGTTGGTTCTTAGTGATTTTAACATCTATAGGAGCTTTTTAAAAAAATTTTATTTATTTAGGGGGGCCTGGGTGGCTCAGTGGGTTAAAGCCTCTGCCTTCGGCTCAGGTCATGATCCCAGGGATGGAGCCCATCATCAGGCTCTCTACTCAGCAGGGAGCCTGCTTCCCCCTCTCTGCCTGCTTCCCTGTGATCTCTGCCTGTCAAATAAATAAATCTTAAAAAAAACACACAACACCTATTACTATTGTGAATGGTGCCTTGTTTTTACTTCTGCACTTATTCAAATGTATGATGCATCCCAATTTCAGAGACATTAAAATGTGGGAAAATGTGTGTCTTTTTAAGATTTTATTTATTTGACAGAGATTACAAGTAGGCAGAGAGGCAGGCAGAGACAAAGGGGAAAGCAGGCTCCCCACCAAGCAGACAGCTCGATGCTGGGCTCCATCCCAGAACCCTGGGATCATGACCCGAGCTTAAGGCAGAGGCTTTAACCCACTGAGCCACCCAGGTGCCCTGGATCTCTTTATATATCAAAAGTTGTCATTCTGGGGCAAATACTTCCCCTAGTGTTCTTTTATAGTGCCTAATGTTAAGATTTTAGAGTTTTACATAATGAAACATTAACTTTCCTTTCCACTGTTAAAAGATGTCATTTTAATAGAGGTTTTACATTTTCTTAATCCATCTAGAATTTGCTAAGTTATGAACAGAAAATCTGCATTATTTTCCCCAAGTAGTTAATACTGTGGCATCATTTATGGGTAATCTTTCCTTTACATAGGTGTAAATTCCAAAATACATAAAAATGGGGGAATTCCTCCTTTTCATCCCCTCCCTAATCCCAAAATAACTGTGTAAGCTTTCAGATCTTATGTGCATAGTCACACAAATATATAATCTATAAAACTAAATGTGTACTTTATATTTCATTTGGCAAATGTGAGACATCTTGCCCCCCACCTTTTCTCACTTTGTCATGGGCATCTTTTTGTCCACACATACCTAGCTCATTCTTTTTAATATTCACATTACCCTATAATCTCTATGTGGCAGAATTTAACCAGTCCTTTATTAAAAGTTTAAGTTGTTCCCAGTACTTCATTATTACAGAAACGCTTTAAGAGTCGTCAGTGTACAGATATATTAGAGCATCAGGGATTTCAGGGCTATTCTCAAAAACAGAACTGTTCAAAGGATTGGTGTACTTTTAACTTTGATGAGATAGAGGCAAATTCAATTTGTAAAGAACCACTTCAATTTGTACTCCCAGCAAAAATTATTAAAGTTCATTCACCTATACCTTGAGCAACACGGGATAAATGTCTTTTGGAAAAAAATTTTTTTTTTTGCTTATCTAGTATGTAGTATATCACTGAGTATCTTTCACACATCCATGTGTATGTTTTTCTTATGTGAATATGTTTCTATACTAGATTGTTTGCTTCCTTTACTGATTTCTAATAATAAATCCTAAGTATTCTTGGATATGTTGGAAACATTTTTTCCAAACTCATTTTCCTTCTCTGGGGGTGAGTGTATACATAAAATCACACAGAAAAATATGTCAAACTTTTCCTTTGTGAACTTGGCATTTATGTCATACCTAGGGAAAATGCTCCCAAATCAATATTCTAAAAATGATTTCCTGTATTTCTTGGTATTTCTATAGTTTCTTCCAAATATGTAACTTTTCCTAATATTACTTATTAAAGAGGTCATCCTTTCCACACTGATCCGAAATTCTATTAGAGAACATTCTAAATTCCTAGATGTGCATGGGTCTTTGAAGGTACTCTTTTCCCAATGATTTGATTATTCAATTGTTAAATGTTATCACTATTTCTAGGTCACCTGTTCCGTCACAGTGGTATCTGTTCTCACACCAGCATTGCACTGGTTTAATTACCATAAAGACATAAATGTTGCCCTAGAATAACACTTGTAAATGGTTTCCAAGGATGTTTGATGCATTACTTGAAGTAGCAAACACTGAAGTCAATGTGGAGGACTATCACTAGTGATTTGTAAAGATAAAATGTGGTTTATCCATAATATGGATTATCACGCTAGTCAAAACAATGCCACTGTGAAAGGAATCAAACAGAACTCTAAGAATGAACATGAAGACATCCAAGATAATTCTTTGAATAAAAACAGCAAGTTGCAAAAACAATTCCCATAGTGTGATAGATACCATATTTATGTAAAAGAAAACACTATATATATATATATATCTCCATGTATGTTTTTCAACAGGTACTTAAAGATCTAGAAGGAAACAGAACTGAGAATAGTGATGAACTGGAGGTTAAGAAATAGAAACCTGAGCCTACTTCATAGTATTTAAACCTTTTCATTCTAAGGATAATATATTCACATAGCAATTATGAGACTAAAAATCTGTCTTAAAATATACATATTTAAATTCAATGATTTTTTAAAATCGATTCTTATCCTTAGACCTCAACAGTGGACTTTTCAGTAAATTATCACCGTGTATAATACATTTTGTAGGCATCCCTCCCCCCTTCTAGGTTCTGCCCATTCTTGTAGGTCCAGGTCAAGGTCCTTTTCCTCTTTGAGGCTTTCTCCATTTCAGGATACCCTGGACCTTGCCTTCTGAGCTCCTACTAGCGTTAACAGCCCATCTCCCTCCCTTTTGCCCTTAATCATTCTCCAAATGGCTTCCTGTAAAGGGGTTTTGTGCCTACACATCTACTGAATCTTTCCCACCAGTGCAGCGCCCTCCTCTGCAACCCAGCTTTCAGAAGAGAAAAAAAAAATTAGAAGGAAAATACAGTGACTACATGGGAAAATAAACCTTTCAAGTCCTAAAGAAACCTTCTTTCATCCCCTCATGCAAGTGATGGGCCATTTCGGAATGCAGACTCCGAAAGCTAACATTTTGGTATGGGTGTGTCACAAATCAAGTGTGAACAACATCTCCTATGGTTTGTTGTAATAAACCTTTAAATACACATATACCATGCCAGTTACATTTATATCCATTCTCTTCTGGATCTTGGAACACTTCCTTTATGTTTAACATATTTTTTGAGTCTGAGACAAAGGAGGAATGACACAAAAGCTGTTAGCAGACTGAATATGGTTATGATTTCCTAGTTAAAATTATAGTGCCTGGAAATTTCCTTGTAAATAAATATGATCAATATACTCAGTATCTTTCTAGATTGTTAGGACAAGCCAGAAGTCTTAATTTCAGAATTCAGTTCTAGAGGTAACTGCTGCTTCTGGAAAATCAGGAAAGAAACCGACAGCATTATTATTATTATTATTATTTTACATTTCCAAACAGAAGAATCCACTGCTTTTAGAAATTTAAGAGTGTATGTGTGGGTAAACCATAATTATTATTAAAGCAAACACTTATATGTACCAAGCACTGTCCCTTCAAAAATCCTATGAAGTAGGAACTATTACCATCTTTATTTTACACATGAGGAAATTTAGGGACAAAGGGAGGTAAGTACCTTGCCCAGGATCACACAGCAAGTGGCAGAGACAGAATTCAAACTAAGGAAGTCAGTATTTGCTTTCAATCACTAAATTATGCTATACGTGAGATGCCACGAAGTTTTTTTAAAAAAAGAATTATATATTTATACACACATATAAATATATGGAACTAACCCTAGGGTATCAACTGTATTATCTTTTATCAAAGAATGTAATGTAATCTGTTTGGGTACTTGCTACACTGGAAGCACCCATCCTTTTCTTCTTAGAATTTAGAGTGCTTTCCCAGATAGGGGCTTATTAAACTTCAAAATATTCCTGGACAGTTAGGAAGGTTATGTGGAATTATCTTGTTTGAGAGCTGAGGCCAGGAGGAGAGAGGCACTTACCTAGTTTCTGTAATCAGGGATGGTTCTGCAATCAGGATCAGATCTTCTGATCCTTACAATACAGCAAACTTAGCTTTTCTGATGATGGCCTGGAAGGTCAAAGAAGGGGACAGAAAAGGACATAACGTAAAAAGATATGAGATCCTTTTTTTTTCCTCCACCAACCAATGCATTTATCACACACAAAGGACACAATGCCTGATAAATAATGTACAAATGTTTCTTTTCCCTTTCTTGTGGTTATATTTTCAAAACGACTTTACTGTACATTTATCTTTATTTCTGATAAAGTAACAGTCCTTTTTATACTTCTTATGAATAATAATTTCAAACGAATAAAAATGTAGAAGGAAGAGTAATATAAACCTATTACCAATCACCCAGCTTCAACAATTACCAACTGAAGGCCATCTTGTTTCATCTATAACCCCACCCACTTCTCCCCCCCAACTCCGATTTTTTTAAGCGCAAGGAATAGCTGATTTTCTGCATTTTATTATGGAAAATGTCAAACATATACCAAGGAAGACATAATAATATAAGGAACCCCTTATGCCCCATCACTCAGCTCAAACAATTATTAACTTAGGGCCAGTTTTGTTTCATCTATGTCCCTCCCCATTTCCCCTACCGCTGAGATTATTTTGAAGCAAATTCCAGTCATTAACATATATGAAGTCATTCCCAGACATTTTATTACTTAATCCGCAAATATTTTCCTGTTTCTCTACAACATAAAGATAATTTGAAATTGTAACCATTAATGCCATTACAACGTCTAAAAAATCGACATCATTTCCTTAAAAAAAAACTGCAAATCCGTCTTCAAATTTTCCCGATGCATCTTAAGCAGCTATTTTTTTTTTTAAGCTGGTGTGTTCCAATCAGGATCCAAACAAGGCCTACTGATCGCATGTGGTTCATCTCCTGATCGCTCTCGTTCTCCATCTCCCCCCACCCCCGCTCCGGCCTTTTAAACTTTTCAATATGGAAAATTCCAATCCCCGCTATTTTGAGCTAATTCTCAAATAGTAAATTATTTAATCAGTAAAGACTGGTATGTCTCTTTTATAGCTCGAATTTCTTATAGGAAAGAATCTGATGGGCAGGGAAAACACTATAATGAACGAATTTACATAATTTATGTTTTTCTTTCATTCTGTTACGCGGGTTTTTCACTACACAATAATAGCGAATAGCTTTCGGAACCAAGATTGGTATTAAGTGTCTTATACGCACTAATACACAGTACAAGCCTGTGAGGTAAACGTCTCTGAGGTAGATACTATTATATCACCATTTTACAAACATGGAAACCGAGACACTGAAAGAACAGGAGCCAGCCCAAGCTGGGCGTTGGCGAGTAGAAATTTGAATGCAGCTCTGCTCAAATGCGAAGCCATTAGTTAATCTCGCCAATATATGCGACGATAAAAAGAAATCGTCAACCCTTTCACCCCACCCCCACCCCGAAACCTGAAACGAGAATCCAGTTCTTTCCAGCAGCCGACGTGTGATCACTGCCGTTCCTCCAACCGCCATAGTAAAGCCAGGTTTCTCTGGCAACTGATATCCATAGGCAGACACGTCACCTTGGAGGCGGGATTATAGCCTCCAGCCAATCACAATCGTCTTGTCTAAGTTTTAGAATGTTCCATAACCAAATGATTGGACAAGGCCTAACACGTCAGCGATGACACTTCGCCGCAGTAAAGGCGGGTGCTAGCAACCTGCTTCTTCACGGTTAAGGCTTGAAGCAAGCCAATCATCTTTTTTCTTTAGTGCGGACTCTGGCCAATGACTCTCGCCCTCTTAGGTTCTTAGCCCGCCCTCCAAAAGCGCGACGGCCGTTGGGTCAGAAGTCTATAGGGCAGGGTGTTCACGTGGCCTGTTTTCACGACCCAGAGTTCCCCTGACCGGAGTTTCTTTTTTTTTTTTTTTTTCCTGCAGGGAGGCATTATGGGTTTTTTTTTTCCTCCACTGGGAAAGGAAGTGTCTACGTGGCCTGCGGAAACAGGATGGGCGGAAATGAGCTAAGGTTCCCGCGAGTGGGGAAGCGCGAGGTCAAATTTGGGGCCACGCCCCCGAATCTCTTGCGCAACTGTCGGAGCAAAAAAAATAAAAGCGGAGCAGGGGTTTTAATGTGTGAGTTGGGGTGGTGGGTGTGTGGGTGCGTGGTGTTGGGGCCTGTGTTTGTGTGCGGGCAAGGTCGCGTAGCCTTGGGGTTGGGATATGTACGCGGCAGCCCTCGTGGCGTCGGTGGTGGTGGGTTTGCGCAGGCGTGCTCCCCTAGCGTTGGGACACAGGCGTTGGGGCCGGTGTGTGTCCAGGAGCGGGGCCGTGCGTGTGTGTGCGCGCACATGTGTATGTGCTTGTGTGCGTGCACGCGCGCTGTGTACCGGATAGTATCTACTTCGTATAAGTTTGAAAACTGTTCTAATGAAAAGGAAAATAAGTAAAGGCGCCCGTAACCAATAAAGAGCCTTTGCCAGAAATATGTTGGCCTTTCCTATTGATTTAATTTCAGACCCTAAAAATACCCTTTCTTCCCACGTTTTTCTCTGCTGACAAAATCCTGTTCTAAACCATAGCCCTCCAATAAATAGTTCAGAGCCAAACGTTCCCATCCCCATATGAGCAGTTACAAGGTGCCACTTCTTTCCCGTTTCCTAGTAACTTCTCCCTGCCCCCCCCAAAGTTGACTGCCATTCTCTTGGCACAAACACAGATTTCTGCCGGTAACATACGTGATAGCCTTCCCCTCCGTCTCTCTATCTATATTTATACACACACAGACTCTGAATTTCTGTGGGGGCTGAGACTCTCTTACCTTTTTGTCCTGATCTCCAAGCACAGTGCCCTTCAGGCAAGTACGCGGTCAGCTAGTTTTCCAGAAAGTTCTCTGGGTGAGGTTTATACCTCTTGAGTCTGCCACTAGATGCCACCAAATCCCAGCAAAGGATTGGCTGTTTAGTCCCTGGAATTATGGGATTTTGTTCCCCTATTTCTGATTTGTTGAACTCCACAAACAATGTATAGGGAATCTGTAAATTTTTCATTGGTAAGGAAAAAATCAAATTAACTTTTGAAAATAAGGAAGCAGAGAACTATGGCCCTAGATTCAAATGTTTTTTCCTTATTTCTTCTTAAAAAAATTCCCCCTCCAGCCCTCTCTTCTTTCCTCCTTGCCTTTTGGGGGGTTAGAATTAATGAATGACCCCAGGCACTGATGCTGATAAAGATCTGAATCCTTTCTGTACATCTTTTTTCCAATGCTAACAACATTCTCCAGTGGAAAATATAGGTGGCTGTTTAGTCAATAAAGACAGATGAAAACATGGACCCCGATACTGAAAACCGATCTTTTTCTCTTGAAATTTTTATTAAATATGTGTTTGCACCCTATTTTTTGTAGTGGCACTGCTACACTTTGTTATGTCTTTGGAGTTAGAGACCCAATTTTAATTCCCCACTTAGCTGTGAGACCTTGGGCAAATGATTTATGTTCTGTGATGCTCAGTTTTTTGCATACTTTCTATATTTTAGATGCTGTGTCATATCCTTTACATGGATATTCTTCTAATCCTCACAAGTCCTTATTAGATGGGTATGAATAAAACTCAAAAAAACAAAAATTAATGTATCTTTCAACTGCTAATCATATACATTTGTGTGCATGCACACATGTGCACATGCATGCACAAAGTGTAGGGGGCGAGATTTAGAGCTGTGGTTCTCAGAGTGTTTTCCAGACCCAGTGGTAGCATTATTACCACTTTTGGGGAAGTTGTCAGAAATTCAATGGTCAGGCTCCACCTCAAATCTAATGAATCAGAAATCCTAGGGGTGGGGTTTGGTGATCTGTGTTACACTGTTCTGCTGATTGCAATGTACACTAAAGTTAAAACCATGGCTTTGGAAGGCAGAAATGCAATGCTGGTTTTGTACACTCCACTAGAGGGTGCTACAGAACTTAAAGCGAGGTCATAAATGATATGTTAATTGAGACACCCTGCATATTTTATAAAAAATTTTTGTCTTTTTTTATTGATGTATAGTTGACATACAATGTTATATTAGTTTCAGGTGTACATCATCCTGCATATTATCAGACCCATTTTAAGATTAAAAACTAACTATAGAGGTGTTCAGTTGTTTTCTCCGTGTGGACAAGTATGGGAGTCAGGATTTGAACTTTACCTGCTTCTCAAGCCCAGACCCTTGACAGTACTCTGTTTTTCATCTATAATAGCTTGTCTTGCTGGGCCTCAAAATATATTACAGATACCTTGTTCCCTGCTTGGATAACATTGACTAGACTGCCAAGAAGAGGGCAGGAAAGCAAACTAAGTAAGTGGAAATATTTTGATGATTTCATACCCTCCCTCATGTTTCTTCTGTAATATCAAGTAAAGCTCTTGAGTGTTTTCCTTCTTGTTTTTATATTTCCCAAATGCTCTCTGTATCCTACACTTCTCTTTTTCAGTTTATGTCTGAACCTTATCTATGTGTGGAAGAGAAATCAGGGTGGTCAGGAAACAGTTGTTGAAAGCCTATTATGGGCCACACTATATAGCTCTATATACATTAATCCCAACGAAAGGCCTGTAAATTAGGTGATGACTGTAATCATTTTATAATGATGAAAATGAGTTCTAGAGAATATAATTATTTTTCTTTGGTCATACAACTTGTAAGTGGTGGAGTCTAGGTAATTCCTGGTATATCTGACAGTATTAACCACTAAACTTTCTACTGCTCAGTTGAATCTTGTTTAGTTACTGTTTATGTAACTTTCATCATGTTATTTTATTTTTCTGAGCCTCAGTTTTGCTATACATTAAGTGGGAACAAATATTCCTGCTTCATGTTAGAGGTGCAATATCCAAAACAGTAGCCACTAGACATGTGGGTATTTAAATTTGAATTACAGTTAAGTAAAATTAAAAATGCAGTTCCTTATTTGTATGTACTAAGCACATTTCAAGGGCTCAACAGCTACTTAAAGCTAATATTGGTACCATATTGGACATACATCAGGTACAGAACATCCCCACCATCCCAGAAAGCTTTGTGGTACAGTGCTGATTTAGATTATATAAAGTATGTAAAAGGACTTAGCTTAGTGTATAATTCATAGTAGTTGCCCAAGAAAAGTGATTTCCTTTGCTCTTTCCTTTCAGTGTTAGAGCTAGGTATGTTCTTCTGTTTTACTGACGGAGTCAGGAGAAGGGAGTAACTTACCCAATGTACTGTAATAGAGGGTATGTCTAGCATTGGGACCTACATCTCCTAACTCTCTAGCATTCCCTCTAGTGGACCCATCCTTATGTGCTACTCTGTTGAATGAGATCTCAAGACTGAGGATGTGAATAATGTGAATTAACTTTGGAGTCAGGGCAGTAGCAGAAAAAGACATAGGAACTGAATGCCTTCTATGTTCCAGTCAGCTCTGTGCTCAGTTCTTTACATTTATTATCTTAGGGAATCTTCACTGAAGCCCGGAGAAGTTAAGTACTCACTTCAAGTTGTCAATTAGTAAATGGCAGAGCAAATATTCAGACTTCTTTTTGACTCCAAAGCCCATTTTTTTTCATTATGCAATACTACCATCTCCAATGTGAAAACTCTCCTGCCCGTTCCACTTACTAAGTAGGATAAAGCTTCAGCAGATTCCTGCTTCTTAGTGGGTCCTCAGAAAATTCAAGTTACTCTTCCTTTTGCATTTATAGCTGAACCATCATCTTCACAATCCGTTTCAACTGAAAGGGAAAGATAGCTGAAATTACTTTTTGTTTGGCTTCAAGATCCAAGTCCAGAGTTTACAGTCCCAGTCTTCAGAGAGAACACCAAATGGATCCAAGATCTCTACGTTAATTTTCAAGGCCACCAGTTGCTCAGACAACGCCTTTGTGCTAATTAGAAATGTGAGCCACCTGGGGGCAGAAAAATTGTAGAGAAGCGTCCACTCCAGTGAAACAATGAGAAAAATACCTTTCTTTCTCAGAGATGTTGGAGTTTCACCGGGGCAGTGGAAGAATGAATTTCAGCCTTTGTGTGTTCCCTCTCATTGGGTACCCTTGTGCAGGGGGGCAACCTGCCCTGCCTAACAGTATCTGTTGCCCTTGCCTAGTGGCTAAGAGCCTTCCTAGGTCTGGAAAGTAGTGTCATTGTTTTCTGGAGAGAGTAGATAGGGTCATCAGTATCCTCTCATGGCTTCTGGATAGTAGATGAAATTGTTGCATTCTTAGGTTATTTTGACATTTTTTCATTTGGTTCTTACTAGCTTACTGGATGATTTTTAGAAGACTTTCATTAATTTAGAAGTTAAAAAAATACCTTAATATTTCAAAGCTAAGCGAAATGGTATTTCTTTTTTTTTTAAAGATTTTATTTATTTGACAGACAGGGATCACAAGTAGGCAGAGAGGCAGGCAGAGAGAGGAGGAAGCAGGCTCCCCGCTGAGCAGAGAGCCTGATGCGGGGCTCAATCCCAGGATGCTGGGATCATGACCTGAGCCGAAGGCAGAGGCTTAACCAACTGAGCCACCCAGGTGCCCCAGTATTTCTTAAATAATAATTTTTTTAGTCTGTTTATAGCTGCCTCATTCCATAGGGATTTCACAAACCAGTTCAGCAAATTACTCTGCATCAGTCTAGTTTGCTAGCCTATGACAGACAGGACAAAGGATAGAAATAGTCATGGGAAAGTTTTATCCTTTTAAGGTATTCTGTTCTAGCTCCTCTCTCTTCTTATAATCAGCCCTCTCCTGCTTCATCTGACCCATCCATTTAATAGAAAGAGGTTACTTCAAATGACTGAGACCCTAAATCCAACCAGTGTAGTCCTTGGTGACCCTGCACATAATGTCTTGGTTTTCCCTACCTGAGTCAGTAGTTTAGCATGCAATATACTGAAATTTGTGGTTTTGTGGACCACAAGCTTTACTTGGAATCATCATGTTAAGTTATCCATGTTACACATAAACCAACAGAGATGAGGACTGATTTTTACCAGTGTATGTTGACTCCTACAATCTGATTGCCTTAAGAGGATGCCTTGAGCCAGTTTTCCAGAGATAACTTGTTTATGCTTATAACCTGCTACCACAGTCCCCATTTTACTGGGAATGAAGAAAGCTATGTCTTTTGAAAACTTCAGCTGGTGTCTTTTAAAGAGGACAGACCAGTAGTGCTTAAAGTGCTGCATCTTGAGATTGTTGAAGATTTATGATGGGTACTTGGGGGTTTGTTATACTATTCTTTCTACCTCTGTGTATTTTTTGAAGTCTTCCATAATAAAACATTTAAAAAAACAACAAAAAAATGCTTTACCAGTCATGAGGAGGAGAACACATACAGATTTCTCTTTAGAAGAGAACTAATTAACCTAGGAGTGGGGTGGAATGTACACTGCTTTAGTAGTGATGTGCCATATAAAAATCTGGGGAGGGGAGATTTTAAATTGAAAAGGCCTGTGCATCAGAAATTCTGATAAGATCTTCTAAGAAGGAGAATCTCCTCTGACCTGTAGTCCCCCTCCACCAGACCCCTCAAGAAGCTGCTGTAACCAGCCACTATTACTGAAAGAATTGTATCATTCCTTGGGCATTCGGGAATAGGGGGAGTTTGAAAACCATGGAAAGCCAGGCATCAGGTAATTGATGGAAGCTGTGGTAGCCAGCAGGCAGAGAATCACAGGCAAAGGGTACCTGGGGGCAAGAGAGAGCTAGTACTATAAAAAGGCTTCATTCTCATCCCAGGTGAGTGCTGGAGAGGGAAAAGCTACTAAGGAAGGAGGGGACCAGGGAGCTGAATATGTGGCAAAGAGGACCACACTTGGAATCTCAAAAAGTATTCTTTGAAAACTCCACGCCCTATCTAACTTGCGGATTTTATTTTTAAAAAAAAGATTTTTAAAATTTATTTGACAGAGACACAGTGAAAGAGGGAACAGAAGCAGGGGGAGTTGGAGAGGGAAAAGCAGGCTTCCTGCTGAGTAGGAAGCCCAATGTGGGGCTTGATCCCAGGATCCTGGGATCATGACCTGAGCTAAAGGTAGATGCTTAACAACTGAGCCACCCAGGCACCCTGACTTGCAGGTTTTAAAACATATGGGAAAGCACTCTTAAGGCAAAGAGTATACACACACACACACACACACACACACACACACACACTCATGCCCAAGGACCTGGAACTTGTCTGCTGAGCTTGGAAAGGTAGGCTCCATAAAGTACACATTGAAAACTGTGTGGTTTCGTTCTTGTGCATTTACTGTGCCACTGAGCAAAGAAGGGTATTGGTACACTGCTGGAAGTGAGATAGGGTTGGAGAGGTGGGGCATTGTTTCGGGTGTGGGGACCTAGGAGGACATGTTCTTTTAAAACTCTGAAGGTTGAGGTAACATGATTAGAAACTGGGGACAGAGAAGAGAGCAAGGGCAGTTCTAAAAAGGTACAAAGCCGAGATTCACCCAGTTTCTCCTAGGCCAGAGTTGTGGGTGGGATGTCAGTCAGACCCAGGCGGGTGCTGCGCTTTCAATAGAGCTGGTCTGTGAAACTTGGCTGGGAGGACAGAGGAAGATTGATGTTTGCTTCAGAGTGGGGCTGTCAGCTGTGCTCACCACCTCACCATGGTCCCAGCTGTAAACAAAAGTCCTGGCCCTTCATGGCACTGCAGAGCCGTCCAGGCTGGTGTAAGTCTCTGAGGACAGCTAGACTATTTTGTCATCCTGGCTGACAACCAGAAGACAGAAGAAACAATAGAAGGTGGTGGTGGTGGTGAGAGGGGGGCAGGATTGGAAGGGGGTGAGAAGCAGTGACCAGTGGGAAGGAGCTGTCAATTTCAAAATCTTAGGTCTTTGAATGCGAGTAACAGAAATTTTTCAGAGAAAGCAGACCCTTTTCCTTATGAGCTTCACAGATAATAGTGAGTTACTAAAGGAGCTCTGCAAGGACTATAGTGCCTCATTCATTCATTCATTCATTCATTCTTTTTTTTTTTTTCCAGTAGGCTCCACACCCAACCTGGGGCTTGAATTCATGACTCTGGGATCAAGAGTTGCATGCTCCACAGACTGAGCCAGACGTTCATTCACTTAATAAGAGTAACTTAATGTGCCCACCACGGGGCTAGTACCTGGGATGATGCCAAAGTAATAGAAGACAGTTCATAAACTTAAGGGTCTTACAGGGAGTTTGAGGGTATGTATAAGTTAACTAAAATACTAAAGAGCATATCTTTAAATGCTAAGAGATAAACGTGGGATAGGGGTTTTTGAAGTGATTGAAGCCATATCTGGGCATGATCAGAGAAGGTAGGATTTGAGATGGCCTTGGAAAGATAGATATGATTTGCCTAGAAGGAAAAGGAAGTTGACATTCCAGGTTGGGACCAGAGCATTACAAAAATGAGGACTGCTTTGGCTAAAGCAGAAGGTTATTGTGTCAGAGACTTTCTTCAGCAACTCACCCACAAACTCCTCACCATAGCTAACCCAGACTTCAGGTCTTACTTGAAATGTCATATCTTCAGGAAGACTTCCTTGATCTCTAGGTTAAGTACCCTTGCTTTATGTTCCCCTAGCACCCACTACTTTCCACTTTTTAAGCTATGACTCTTTTCAACTAATGTCCTACTCTTGTCTCCCTACAATTTTCCCCCCACACTACACTCAGAATATTCTTTGCAAAATGCAAATCTGTTAAAACACTTCCTTCTTTAAAACTCTCCTCCTGAGCTCTTTCATTCTCTTGTGCTTCCCTTTATGTCCTTCCTGTTTCCATCCCTCTTACTTTTCCCTTTAGGTCATACCTTAAATGTTTCTGTCTCAGGGAAGCCTTTCAGGACATCACTTCCCCAAATTTCAACAACCAGGTCAAGTCTCTCTCTTAAATATTTCCATAATACTTCTACATTTTTCTCCATTTTATTATTCTCTAATAACTTAGTCCAAGTTTGTCTCCCCCACTAGAATATAAGCCCTCTGAGGCCAGGGCTATGTTTAGTACTAAACATAGTACTATGTATAGTACTAAATATATGGGCTGTTGCCCGTATATTTAGTACTATTCCTGGCATATTGTGGTAGATGCGCCACAAAAATTTATGAGTGAATCCAAGGGAGATGAGGCAATATTGGTAGGTGAAAGTCATCCTCACAAGATTGTTCTTATATCTAGGGGCAAAAATAAAGCTTTAAAAGCTTCTGATTATGGAATGAGGAAATAATAAGATAACACTGACTTTTAAAAAACAACAAAAAACCTATTCAAACAAAACCCAAAGAGCTCCACCCTCAGCTTGCCAGAAGCCCTAGCCTCCCAGTTATCTTGTGGATTCATATTCTCTCATACCTGTTCCTGCTACCAGTTACTCCTCCAAAAACACAAGAAAATGTATTAATTATTCCAACCAGAGAGATTTGGCACCAGAGCCCAAATCACTTACTTTCACTTGCATTTGTTCATTCAGCTGATATTTATTGCCCACATCCATTGTTTCAAGCACTGTGCTCTTAGTTACAGATGAAGAAAATATCCGTACCTTAATAGAGTTCACAGCTGAGTGCACTCTTCATACTGATCACTCACTTCATAGCTTCAGATTTCTAGTGAAGGATTTTGCCATACTTGGGCTCAATTAGGGAGACGTTTCAGGGCACTAAGAGCCTGAATCTCAGGGTCAGTTCCTCTATAAAACCAGGAGTCTGACTCAGAGAATGGATGATTATGTTGACCCACACTAGACTTTTACCCTTTCATGAGGAGGATAAATGGCAGGGTGGAGAATGTTTATAAGGACATTTAGGAAATAATCCATTTCTAAACATTATGAGGCTGGACCTAATAAGGCAAACAGGTCTCCAAGGTGTACCCCTGAGTAAACCAGAGAGGAGAAACTCAAGGAATGACAGGAAAAAGAAATAGATTTTCCAATAAAAATTAAAGAGTTGTCTTGTCCCCCGAGAGAAGCTCAAACAAAAATATGGCCCCAAGAAACCTTCCAAAGATAATCAGAAAGTACCCACCCTCACCCTGGGGTAGGGGATTGCTTCTTTTCATTTTAGATTCATTTCCCAAATGGTTAGGGAGATAGCAAATGGGGATGTTAGACAGGCCGTACACCTTCAAGGAAGAGTAAAGGGAAGAAATGAAAACTGTTTTGTAGTTTTAGTCCTAAGTGGTTATCTCTTGGTTGAGGGATAACATTAAAAAATAGTATTAGTAACATTTTGAAAATGCATTCATTAGTTTTGACTCTCTCTTTCTCTCTCAAATCCTTTACCCTGAACATGAATCCACCACCAGGATATCAGGGAGAGAGACAATATAAGTAGCAGCTAGACATGAATGAAACAAATGTCCATAATTCATTGCTCTACTCTGTTAGGTTGCCTTGGGTGAAGAAGGTTCATACATCTGGAATTTGAAATACTAAGAGGAAGAAATCAGTAGAGTATATTTCATAGAAGGATAACAAAGTATTCTGAAACCATATTGTATCCTTCTTTAAAGGAACAACCTGAAACTTAAGGTACTCAAATGGTGATAACAGGACATGTCTCTTCTAGGGAAAGGCTAAAAGAAGTATAAGCCTAAGAGATTCACAAATAAATTCACAGGGGAACCCTAGAGGACAGTGAGTTTGTAAAATTTGGAGCTTGTCATGACCATTTTTTAAAATGATTTTATTTTTAAGTAATCTCTACACTCAATGTGGGGCTCAAACTTAGAACCCCAACAAGAGTCACATGCTTTACCAACTGAGCCAGCCAGGCCGCCCTTGGCATGACCATTTTATACCTGTCATATCCTAACTGATGCCAAGATTTGAACTATCCTCTTTCTATGGAGACTGTGGATATCTAATATGGGTATCAGCAAATGATTAACATGGCAGAGATTGGGTATTGAGTGGTCATCACAAAGATAGTTTCCTCAGCTACAGATTACCTTTGTCCTTTAAATCATCTGTAGTCTGTGTGTCACAGCAGTCTCAGAAATGAACCTCTGAAGCTGATACGTTACGACACATTTTGTTTTTTCATCTTCTGTTCCATTCTCTCCCTTTATAGCTTCAACTAAGTTGAAAAAAAGGGAATTACATCTAGGACCTGGGGGCCCTCAGTGTCCGCATGTCCCCATGTTGTCTGATGAACAGACCAGACTAAATGATCTAGGAAGTCCCTTCAAGCTCTGTTGTGCCAGGTTCTAGAATTCCAAGACATTGTGATCCATTGACCCAGTTGCCTTATGGGGAATCTAATGAGAGATTAGTTTTCTAAAAGAGTCAATTGTTTGTTTCTCTGTGTGGGAATAGTGGTAAATACAGTCAAAATAGCAAATGTGCTGCTATTACCAAAGGTCCCGAGCATTCTTGCCCTTCTTATGGTCAGGGCTGTCTTTATAATAATTCTTACTGCCAGAAGTAGTTAGGGACTAATGCTAAATTGAGGACTGATAAGACTGTGATCAGTCAGTAAATCGTTGTCAGTGAGTAAAAGGTGAGGGAGGCTAATAAAGATTCAGGGTTGATAATCTGAAGCGTGGGTTGATAATCTGAAGCGTGGAGTCAGAAAGATGCGCAATTGCTAGATTCCTTTGTCATGACTGCCCTTCATTTTGGACTATTCTCAAAAAACCAAGTCTTCCTATGTACTATTATCCTAATAATACAGTTCTAACACCCCTTGACCCATTAAATGAATTACCTGTGAAAATTGTAGATGATGTAGTTTTGTTTCTCATATTTTTATTTTGTTTATTTATTTACTTATTTATTTTTTTAAAAATTTATTTATTTATTTGACAGAGAGAGATCACAAGCAGGCAGAGAGGTAGGCAGAGAGAGAGAAGGAAGCAGGCTCCCCGCTGAGCAGAGAGCCCGATGCAGGGCTCGATCCCAGGACCCTGAGATCATGACCTGAGCCGAAGGCAGAGGCTTTAACCCACTGAGCCACCCAGGCGCCCCTGTTTATTTATTTTTTTAAAAAGATTTTATTTATTTATTTGACAGAGAGGAAGAGATCACAAGCAGGCAGAGAGGCAGGCAGAGAGGGGGGCAGGAATCAGGCTCCTCGCTGAGCAGAGAGCCCAATGTGGGACCCTGAGATTATGACCTGAGCCGAAGTCAGAGGCTTAACCCACTGAGCCACCCAGGCGCCCCTGTTTCTCATATTTTTAAAAGTAGAAGTAACCTGTCTTCTTGCTTCCCCTATCCCTACCCCAAACAAAATATTATTGTGAACTAAATATATCAGCCAAAAGTAGAGTTAATCTGACAAAATGTGTGTATAGTGTGTGGTAGGAGGAGAAGAGGGACTGCCTGTTCTTCTTTCTTTTTTTTTTTTTTTTTGAAGATTTTATTTATTTCTTAGAGCACAGAGGGAGAGTGAGAGGGAGAAGTAGATTCCCCGCTGAACAGAGAGCCCAATGGGGAGCTCGATCCCAGGACCCTGAGGTCATGACCTGAGCTGAAGGCAGATGCTTAACTAACTGAGTCACCTAGGCACACCTGGGATTGCCTGTTCTAAGGTTTCTTGAAGCTGACTTTGAAAATCCCTTGCCCAGTAAATGGGGCATTGGATTGAAAATTGGGAAACTGTGTTTTGGTTTTGCACTGTCAGTAACTCATTGTGAGAGTTGGGTAAGTCACTTGGCCTCTCTGAGCCTCATTTCCTCATCTCTTGCATGGATACATGGTTATTTTACCTCCAAGGTTTACTTTGAGAATGATATGCCACTTAACTTCTTTGAAAAGAGAAAGACTACAAGGATGCTTGTTACCTTGATAGTATATTCCCTCATGACACCCCTTGCAAAGTGAGTATAGTTGGTGAGAACTAATGCTGTAATCGGGTGTTTGAAAAAAATTTTTTTGAAGAACCACAGTTCTCACTACTTAAAAGAAATTATCTAGCGTACACTAATTCATTTCATGCTGTGAGCTTGGAGTGGGGAGTTCAAAGATAAATACATGATAATCCCTGACCTCAAACTCATATATATGTGTGAGGGAAACTGACAAAAGAATCGTATATAATCTTACAAGTATCAATAAAGAGCTATGTACAGAGTGTTACTGGAGAACCCAAATTTGTCTGGGTGTTGGGGTGAGAGGGGTTTGAGATGACTTCACAGAAAATGTGACATCTGGTTAGAGTCTTGACAAATGAGCAGGGGCCTCAGGTGGAAGAGGTCATAGGAGGGCATTTAAAAGCCTAGGGAACAGCAAAGGCACAGAACATTAAACAGGATGAATTATTGGGTTCAGGGATCTGTGGGTGAGTTGGCATGGCCAAATGCAGGGTGCATTTGGGGATCAAGGGGATTGATGAGAGAAGAGGCTGGAGGAACTGTCAGGGGCCAGAGCAGAAATTCTCTTGGAGGTCAATTTAAGGAATGTGGACTTTTTCTCTAAGGTAATAGGAGCTATTGATGGATTCAAAGCAAGGAAGTATCATAAATAGATTTGTGTTTTAGAAAGGTCAAGTTGGCAATGGTGTAAAGGATAAAAAGTAATATTGGAATCAAATGTTGAACCAAGGTGAGGTTAGGGAGAATAGAGAAGGAGGGATAGACTTCAAAATATTTGAGAGGTAGACTCAACAGGATTTGGTGATTGATTTGATCTGAGGGTTATGGAAGAAGGGGTTGTCAAGAGTAACTCCCAGGTTTCTGGCTTAGGTGACTGGGTAGTCCCACTGATCACGATTGGAAAGATTAGCAGAGGGAGTAGAAGAGAAAGTTTGAAGGAAATTGTGAATTGTTTGTCTGTAGACATGTTGAATTTGAGGTATTTGTGGCTATCCAGTGGAAAGATTGAATAGAGAATTGGAAAATAGGACTAGATTGGTGGAGAGTCTAAACTGAAGGCAGAAATTGAAGAATCATTTCATACAGGTTGTCACAGCCATGGAAATAGTTGAAAACAGCCAACCAGTAAGTGGACAACAAGGAGAGGTGAAAGCCTAAAATAAAAATCCTAGAGAATAAGGAACACCAAGAAGCAATGGTTAGATGAGCAAGAGAAGAAACTGGAGAATGAAAGCCAAGGAAGAAGAGAATTTCAAAGACGCTGTGACAGTTCTGACAAATCTTACAGGAAGTCATGAAAGATTAGGACAGGGAAGTATTGACTTGATATAGCAATTAAGAAGGCAGAGTGAAGAACATGGGAAAAGCGTTTTCAGGTGAGAGTTAAGGGGAGGAAGCAGAGAATAGATAACAGTGTGTAAGGAGTAAATGGTAGTCATGAGCATGTGGAAACATCTAATAAGGATAACCCTTTTAAAGAAACTTGGTGATGAATGCAAAGAAAACAATAGATCAATGGACATAGGGAAATTTGGGGTCAAATGAAGGGTGGTTTTGATTTTATTCTTCATTTTTTAAAAAAGATTTTTAAGTAATCTCTATACCCAATGTGGGGCTTAAACCCACAAACCTGAGATCAAGGGTCAGAGGCTCTAGTGACTAAGCCAGCCAATTGCCCCTATTTTTTTTTTAAAGTAGGCTCCATGCCCAGTCTGGAGCCCAACTTGGGGCTTGAACTCACAACCCCAAGATCAAGACCTGAGCTGAGATCAAGAGTCAGATGCTTGGGGCATCTGGGTAGAATAGTCAGTTGAGATTCCGACTCCTGCTTTTGGCTCAGGTCATGATCTCAGGGTTATGAAATTGAGCCCTGTGTGGAGCTCTGAACTCAACACAGAGTCTGCTTGTATTTCTTCCTCTGTCCTGCTGTGCAACGCCCGCCCCCGCAATAATTAAATTTTTTAAAAAGTCATATGCTTAACTGACTAATCACCCGGGTGCTCCTATTTTTAATTTCTTATATTTTTAAAATATTTTAAATTTTATTTATTTTGAGAGAGAGAGAGAGAGAGAGAACGGGGAAGGGCAGAGGGAGAGAATCTTAAGCAGACTCACTGAGTGGGGAGCCCAAGTCAGTGCTGAATCTCATGACCCTGGGACCAGAACTGGAGCCAAAATCAAGAATTGGATGCTTAACTGAATGAGTCAGCCAGATACCCCCCTATTTTTCATTTTATTTTTTAAAAGATTTTATTTATTTATTTGACAGAGAGAGCAATGCAGCAAGAGAGAGAATACAGAAGGGGGAATGGGAGGAGAAGCCCATGCAGGGCTTGATCCCAGGACCCTAGAATCGTGACCTGAGCCGAAGGCAGAGTCTTAATGACTGAGCCACTCAGGTGCCCCTGTTTTTCATTTTAAACGGGAGAGATTTTCCCTCTTTCTCTTTCCTCCCTTTCCTGCCCTCCCCTCCCCTCTCATTCCTACTTTTCTCCTCCCTTTGCTCCTTCTTCTTCTTTTCCACCTCCTTTTGCCTCCTTCTCTCTATCTGAAAAAGCTAAGGCTCAGAAAGAGGTTAAGCAATTTGTCATGGTTGTATAATTTTTAAGCATGTTATATTTTAGCAGGGAGAACCCAGTAACAGTAGAGATTGAAAATATAAAAAAAGAGGTGACTTTAACTTAACCCTTTTTGTGATTGTGGACTCAGCAAAATGAGACATACAAAATGGAAATCTGAAGTTCCATTCTGGTCCATGTGCTAGGAATTAGACAGGTATAAAAGAGAAACTATGATGATGTGGTCTGCTCATGTAATAGCTAATCTTTATTAAGCGCTCACTATGTGCCAAGAACAGAGTTAAACACTTTGCCTGAGTTATATCATTTTTATTCCCACAACAACCCTGTGAGAAAGATTCTATTATCACCTTCATTTAACAGATGTGGACATTGAATAACAGAATGTTCGATGATTTGCTGAAGGCCACATAGTTATTGTGTGCTGGATCTTTCAGAGCCTTCAAATGACCTTCTAGAAGAGGAAACTGAGGCTGAGGGAGGTGAAGTAATTTGTTCAAGAGCCCTGTATCTAGTGAGGATTGGACCTGTAATGCAAACCCAGGCTCTGTCTGGTACCAAAACCATGCTTTTAATCACTTCACTGTCATGAATGGAAGCTATTAAAATAGAGAATGTGTGCATATTTTTCTAGATCCAGCTCTTTAAGGCAAAATGTTCCTTGAATTTAAGTGGTACTAAGAATTGCCCTTACTCCAGGAAATTGATAGTGAGAGTAAGTACTTCCTTGTAATGTACTGCACAGTATATGTATCCTGGACATTTGTGGAAAGCCTCATGCTGAAAGCAGAGACTGAAACAAACAAACAAACTAAAACAGCTACTCAGGCAGAGTGGCAACA
The DNA here is from genome assembly GCF_009829155.1 of Mustela erminea. Classification (NCBI taxonomy): domain Eukaryota; kingdom Metazoa; phylum Chordata; class Mammalia; order Carnivora; family Mustelidae; genus Mustela; species Mustela erminea. Next base: position 85,559,529 of record NC_045635.1, read on the forward strand.
GCTGAGTTCTCATATGACTTTTTCAGGTGGCCCATTCATCAACCCCACTTCCATCCTTCTATACAGAGAATACTCTGAATGAGAAAAGCTCCTGGCTCAGTTGTCTTTCTTCCTACTAGCCCGATTTTGCTAACAAGCTGTTCTGATACCACTAGCCCAAGTCTGTAGACTGTAAATGTTATCCTAGATGTGAAGTATAATAGAACAAGCCCTCTAGGGCTGGGAAGAACAGCCTAACTGCTATCCCTTCAGGGATGACTGGCTCTCTGGTTGGAAGAGCATGTGGACCAGGAAAGGCATATAAATTCCCACTTCTGTACTCACTTGTCACTGTCAGAGTTTTCATTTGATGATTCGTTTTTGAAATATAGCTTGACACTAGTCTTCATATTTGGAATAGTATTAATGTTTAATCAGATCATTATCATTCTTTATTCAACAATGCAATTTACCAGATTTTGACGTTGTCTTAACTTTGGTTCTGTTATACCCAGGGACCAGCTTGAGTGTGTATGTGCGTGTTCACATGTATGTGTCAATTCTATCTGATTTGATAAGTCCCCTTTCAGGTTTATTTTTTTTTGTAATCAATAGGTTAATGGAGAGGGAATGAATAGAAATGTGGTCTATAATAAGCTGTGTAAGAAGTCATGCTTTCATTATATGTATATATACATATATACATATATATGTCTGTGTGTGTGCATGTATGTATATATGTGTGTGTGTATATATATAGCCAACTATGTATCAGGATCTGTGTGAACTAAAAAGCTATATAAAATTCAGTCCCTGCTGTCAGAAGTTTATTCTACATTTCTTCCATTCAGCAAGTGATAATACTACCTGGATTCATAATCCCTTGATAGTTCCCCTTGTTGACTGATTTGTCTTTCATCAGCAGTGCAGCTGAGGAAGATCTTTTTTTTTTTAAGATTTTATTTATTTATTTGACAGACAGAGATCACAAGTAGGCAGAGAGGCAGGTAGAGAGAGAGGGGGAAGCAGGCTCCCCACTGAGCAGAGAGCCCAATGTGGGGCTCAATCCCAGGACCCTGGGATCATGACCTGAGCTGAAGGCAGCGGCTTTAACCCACTGAGCCACCCAGGAGCCCCAAGGTGGGGGAAAAGTCTTATGGGAGAAAGTAAAAGGAAAAAATTGCATTCACTACCTTTCTTTCATATGAAAAGCTCTTTTTGATTTGACTGTGAATTCGGGGAGAGCAAGAGGCCCTGCTGGTATGTTGAGGGGGAAGAGGAAGACATAACTCTTTCCCAAAGAGTAGAACAAACTGAAGGGAAGGTGGAGGTGCAGGTAGCTGTAACAGCAACTGAATGAAGGCTTTTCTCTGGAAAAATATATGTATAAAATATTTAATTCACATTAGGGATTAACAATGAATTAGTGAAAATACCCAAAGCACTTTATTTATATAGGAAGTTTTTTTCCCTTTTAGAAAATATGCTGTTTTGGGGCATCTGCTTGGCTCTCTCAGTGGAGCATGAGTCTTGAAATCAGGGTCACGAGTTCAGGCCTCATGTAGGTGGGAAGCCTACTTTGAAAAAAAAAGAAAGAAAAGTGCTGTTTTTTGATTAAAAAAAAGATTTTATTTATTTATTTGACAGAGATAGAGATCATAAGTAGGCAGAGAGGCAGGGGGGAGTGGGGGGTGGGAAGCAGGCTCCCCGCTGAGCAGAGAGCCTGATGTGGGGCTCGATTCCAGGACCCTGAGACCATGACCTGAGCCAAAGACAGAGGCTTAACCCACTGAGCCACTCAGGCACCCCGAAAAGTGCTGTTTTAAAACTTAAAATCACTTTTATATGTGATTCAGTCAGAAAGTAGGTTCCAGTAGTTCCTTCAGGTCTCTGGAGGGGTAAGTACTATGAGGGTAAATGAAAGTGACCTGCAGGTGAGACTCTTCTATCACCTCCTGCCAGTTTACTGTGGTGAAAAGGGTCCAAGTTCAAGAATGTCATGATTGAATGGAATGCTAGATGTCAGATGTTTCCAGTGGGACCAAGCTTTTCCACCTCCCTTCCCCTGAGCATACGTGGGAAGGGGGAGGAAAATGAAAGCCATTTGCACCTGTTTCTGCACCATGTGTCTCCCTTCTCCACTTGGGGGCTCTGATAGGGAGGGAGAGTACCTTCCACCTGGCATTGCCTCTGAGTAGCTTTGTGGACTCCTTTGGGCTATTATGTTGGTTGGTACTTTGGCTTCTTTGGCTCCCAGCACCAGCTGATGCCCTGATCTGAGTCCCAGTTGGGCAGGCTCTATTGCTCAGTACTGTAGCTGTCTCCAGGGCATTGTTCTTGAGACTTCCAACAGGGCGGATTTGTGCAGTTTGGCCCATCTGGACAAGATCTATAACAAGTAGAGCTCTGTGCAATAAGCTCATCTCCATAGTCCACCCCCCACTACCCCCGCCTTCGAGCTGCTGCAGCCTGACACTCCAGCCCTGCCATGGAGAGTATCAAAGAGATACTCTCTGCTCCTTTCAAAGGGGTATTGCTTGTGGCCTCTCATTGGTTGGCACTACCTGGGCAGAAATGGGAAAACAGGGGCTCTCTGCCCTCTTAATTTAATCTCCTCCCTTAAGCCAGTCCTTTTGTTTTGAATCTCACTGGCAGTTATAGTTAATATCATCAGTAAGATTAACTCCTGGTCCGGCTACCCTGGTCAGCCCAGAATGCTCTCCTCATAGCTTAGAGACAGACAAGAGGAGTATAGCAGTGAACAGGAAAGAACTGACAAGCTCAATAGGAAAAAGGGGGAAAGAAAGGTGAGCTCTTGCTTTGACTGTAGGATTTGCTTTGATCATTGGATTTATTTACTTACTTTCAATTTAGAAAGTAAGTCTTGAGGATGAGAGGAAGGGAGAAAAGGGGAGAGAGCAATGAAACAGAGAGGAAGAGAGAGAGAGATTGGACTCACATAGTTAATTATTCTAGGTCCAGAGAAAAGGTCAAGATATTTAAAAGATAATTTGATGACCTGTCTTTCAGCTGTTAGCCCTGTACTTTAATATTCCCTTTCTCAGGTCTTCATAGTTGGGTCACTTCAAAGGATTCAGCATACCAGACCCATGCTTCCCCATGTCCCAGTGGTATTTTAAGCCTGAAATGGGCTCTTCCACACCTCTTCTATTCTGACATTTCTGGTCACTTCAACTGACTGCCACTGACTGTGGAATGAGAAGGGAAACAAGAGAAGGGTTACGAAATAACTCCGACTTACGGCCCTTTAACTTCTACAATTACTACCCTGAGGTTCGCCAAGCCAATGTTTGTCCAGGATAGGGGTCCTCTATATGTCTAGTTCCTTTCTAGGAAGGTTGAAGCCCACTTTATCCTGGACAAGGTTGAATGGCACTATTATATGCTTAATAAAAGAAGGTTAAAGGGCAAGTTAACAATGAGGGGCCCTGTGAAATAAAGAGACTTTGGGGAAAACGAAAAAAAAAAAAAAATAAAGGCCCAGCCAACAAAAGATTTTCTGAGGATAGTTTCTATATTTTACTCCTCCTGGGTCCTACTACCTTGGATCTTACTTATCTTGAAAATTTTCTAACATTGTTGAGAGGTTTCTTAAAAAGTAAGCATTTTTCTCTTTTTACATTCCCCAGCAGCCAAACACACTTTACCACCATACTAGTTAGGGAATAAAACAAATATTTCTGAGACTCTAAGTTCAGATGGATCTGGAAGGGTAGCTTTTTCGAGAGTCCAAGATTCCTGCCCCCATTCTGACAGTGTTGAGCATCCTATGAGATCTGAAGACTTCTCCGTTCAGTCATATAGCAATGCCCTACCTCAGTGCAGCTTATGGCTATTCCAACCTTGCTGAGATGTGGGAAACATGTCACCTTGCCTTCTTCCCACAGTCAAGGAAAAGTGACTGGGTCACACAGGGCAGAACTTGTGGATGGGAAAAACCTCCCTATTTGAGCCTGTGGTAGGAGGGATAGAGGGTAGAGTAAAGCCAGGCTCTGGGTGGGTGGGGGGCATGGCAGGGCAAAGAATGGTGCAGATTAAGATAACAAATGCCAGAATATAGTAGCAATGGTCTAAATATTCTCCACTGGAGAACTGGAAAACAGAGAGTCTCCAGCAAGAGAAGAAGGTCATCTTTGTCCCAGGAACATGGCCAAATCTTATTCTCATGAGAAATGGGATAACATGGAGAAAAATTGGATTAGAACAGAGAAGCCATCTTTCTAAGTACAGCCACCACTGGCACCATGCAGTGTAGACCCACATAGCTTTGGTATTGGCCACTGAGGTTCTGAGTGGGAGATCAGAAATGAATTTTCTAAGCCCCTGATGGAATCTAATGGAGGGGGAGGCCCACCCAGGAGGAAGCAGGAAGTCAAGAGCCGGACTCTCTAGCTCTCACCCTATTCACAGTGCCTGGTGAATATCTTCTGACCGTAGCAATTTATAGACAACCCAGTAGAAGATGTTGAAGATGAGGAAAGTGAAGGGGAAGACAGCTCGAGAGATGGTGTCAATCCTCTTGGCCTGGTCCACATAGAGTTTCCGCATGGTTTCTCCTTCCCTTAGAAAAGGGGCTGGAGGTTGGGGGTTATAAATACCAGAACTTTCCCCTGGACCTCCATCCCTTGCCTGCAAGCAGTGGCCCAGGTCATAGCCACGGAAATAGAAGCGACTTTCTCGGATGATATCTTCCTCCTGAAATTACATGGGAAAAAGGACAGCGTTTGAGGTTACAGCTTCATCTAAGGATGGAGACCAGGCCACACACATATATCTCATAGGTTATGCTATGCAGACTGGTGGCTGGGTACACAGACCCAATGCATGCTTTTTTATAGCCATAGAACTATTCATTTGATGGGTGTATACTAAGCAGCTATACATGGTGCATATGGCATATATTATGATTCTATTTGCAGATAAGCCCCGAGCTGCCTTTATAAAAATGCATAACATCATTTACAGCCATCTAAAACTCAGTGAAGTGCCAACCCACTGTGAGAAGGATATCTCAATGTAAAGTTATCTCTGGTAGTCAACAGAATAAACAGAACAATAAAACTTTTAGAATGTACAGCTAAGATATTTAGACTTGGTGAACTTGACTTTAATGACTTTCAGAAGCTGCAGAATTAATTCTCCTTGTATAGGGTATCTTTTAAAAATTGTTTATCTCAACTCAAGGCTGAAAATTACAGAAGTTTTAAGTAACCTAGTGGGTCATCCAAATTAGGGTAAAGCTGATAAATCTGTTGCAAATTTATGTGCTTCTCTGTAAACCAGCAGATTTTGACAAAGGTATCAGTACATCTAGGGTAACATTTATTACCCAATACACATTCCCTTTATGTAAAATATATGCATTATGATGAACACATTCACACTGGGGAAGTTAATTTTATATCAGCATTGAGAAATGTAACAGACTACACAAAGTTCATTTACTCAATATTCAGCTGACAACCTTAAGTAGCTACAACAGCTGGAGGGCTAGGAAGTAAGAACAGGAAGACAGAGACAGAGATAGAAATAGAGGGAGAGGGAGATATAGAGAGAAACAAAGAGAAAAAAAGGACCAGAGTGCCTGAGTGATCAATAGAGAGCTTTCTTCATATGAGAGCCCTTCAGCCCCCAACTCAGAGCCTATTTACTCTTAGTTTATATACAACTCAGACATGCCCAATTTTGTCTACTTCTAAAGCACACATTGCCATCAGAATTGATGGTTCACAGCCTGGAAATTAGACATAAGACAGATAAGTACATACCAGAATCTAAAAATAGTTCATTCAAAGATGGTTAAAATTTTTTAAAGTGTTGATGTTTATAGGAGTAAAAACTTCAGCTATCTAAGAAATCACCTGAAGTGAAACACCCCCTTGTTGGATGATACAAACTACCTTCTTGGTTTGCCCAGGATTGAGGTCTTCCTGAGATTCAGGATATTCAGTGCTAAAATAGAATGGTATACATGTATATTGAATAGATATGCCATAGATACACATAAAATGTGGATAAAGTAGGTTTTACACACATTGTGCAGTTAGAAGGACATCATAGGGTCTTTATAATGGGACCTCTGCAACTATGGTAACACACTGAAAAGTGACTTTGTATGTGAGATATTGGTGTTGGTGGGTCCCAGTAGCCCTTGATTATTACATCACCAGAAGGTTGAGCCTGTCATTGGGCATCAGGGGCAGGCAAGCTCAGGCCACAGATTCAGCAACAGACCCCATTTCTTTCTCTCCTTCCTGTGGGCTCATAGGACAAACCTGGGAAAGTGTGTTGGTCTTTTTCACCGCCATGTCCCCAGCATAGTGCCTGGCATCTAGAAGGCACCCAGTAGATACCAGTTGAATGAATGAATGGACTGATGAGCCTCATGCTTCAGTATATAGGACAGGGAATGGCTTTGTTCACATGAAGCCAGCATCCTTTCAGGGTTTCAAACTAAAGAGTCTACTTAGAAGAGAGTCTTACTCAGTTACAAAGTGCTCAGCAGGAAAAACGATCACTCCTTGTCCCACCCCTATACAATGGCTTGATGTCCATCAGCCTCTAGAAAAAGTGGCACTTTTGGCATAGGAACGAATCTAAGTCAGCCAACCAGAGAGCTTTGCTACCCTATCTTTAATTTTGCTATTCTCTGTGGAGACAGTTGTATGTGTGTAGGCCAGAGGCAATTCACTACTGTGGCTGTGCTTTGACTCTGAGTTCTAGTGGGGCAGCCTTAGCTCTCTGCTCAAAATTACTACCGTAATCTGTCACCAGATGCCTTGGATCACCTCACCTGTTTTTTTTTTTTCCTAGTTCATTTTCACACTTTTCCTACATAGTTTGTGCTGGATCCATTTTAGAAATGAAGAACCAGAGGTAAACAAAATATCTTCCAAGTAGTTAATGAGGGAGTCGGGGTGCCTGGCTAGCTCAGTCAATTAAATGTCTGTCTTCGGCTCATGTCATGATCCCAGGGTCCTGGGATGGGGCCTCATGTCACATCAGACTCCCTGCTCAATGGGGAGCTTGCTTCTCCCTCTCCCTTTGCCATACCCCTGCTTGTGTTTTCTCTCTGTCAAATAAATAAATTTTTTTCTAAGAAAAAATTAGGGAGTAAATAAAATCATTTCCTCTTTTGTTTTCCATTTCAGGGTCCCTCACACCCCCAGTTCCCCACTGCTTATTCTGATCTCCTCAGCCCCTCAGCTAGAGGATAAGAGTGTGGAATATATTTGTTTGCAGAAGGCTCTGAAAGAGAAAGTTGAATCCAACTGCTGTTTCTGTTTCTATAGATTTAATTACTTTTCCTTTTCTCCAATCATAGTAAATCTAAAGGGAATTATTTGGAAATATTTCCCAGGCTGAAAACAAGCTGTCTCACATGGGAGAAAAAATGTGATCACTAGAGTAAGCTGCCATTGGCTCTTTTTGGTTTTAACATATTGTGCCATTTGCAGTTGGGGGAACAAAGACAAAGTGGCCTGAAATCCAAGGGTGGGGGTCCTGGATATGAGTATCATCTATTTAAGCCAAATTCTTAAGACTCTGTGTGTGTGTGTGTGTGTGTGTGTGTGTGTGTGTGTGTGTGTGTGTATGTGTTGGGAAGAGACAATGGAGGCTTAAATGCAACTTGGTAGCTTCCATGGATGTTGGAATAGAATATTTTTTGTTATAGCTATCTATAGGGGAGGGGGACTGGGGAACTAGAGAGTAAAGATAGTCCAAAACCAAGTTGGGGAAGGAATGAATGTACAGTGTGGGAAGTAGGATGTGGAGATGGGAAAGAGTGATAGCTATTCAGTGATACATATTGAAATGAATGAAAAGAAGAGTGAAGAATGGGGGTGCTGGGGGATGGAGAGAGGCAATCAGGGTTCTGGGACCAAACCCCTGAGAGAACTCGGCAGTGTTTTGACATTTCTTCCATTTCTCTTATCCTGTTGATAATGGCAAGGCTTCCTCTCTGCCCAGCTTGAAAGAGAACCCTCTCCAATGAGCCTGCTAAGATTGGTGGAGTGGGTAATGTGGCTGCTGTGGTCAGAGCCCAGTTCTAGGGCCTGAACGAGATCCCCTCCCTGTGAAGCATATAGGCTAGCTGGGAAGACAAAGCAGAAATGTATGGAAAAGAAATTAAACTACTTAAGAAAATGACATGGAAGGAAACCACCAAGCAGTAGAGATGGGTGGTTGAGGAGAGATTAGAGAAGAACACGATTAAACCTGGAGCTGGGTGAACAGCTGGCTGGCTCCTAAAATATTCCTAACTTGCTCTTGGCTAAGGGCTTTCTGAAAATCATATGGATGCTCTCCCCTTTCCTAAGAGGGCTTTTCTCAGACCAAAGACTTGCTTTTTCAGCTAGAATGGCAGGGCCCAGCGAGAGGTTCTAGAAATAGATGAACTCTGCTTTAACTTTTATAGGTTGCTCAGTGACCTCCAGGATTCCTGCTCCAGTTCCACTGGGATGGAAATGGCTTAAAGAAACTCGAAAAGGGACATGTGCTAATGGCACAAGTTTTGATTTTCAGGTTGTATTTACATTAATAATAAGCCCAGCCCATTTTTTGCCAGGATCCGGGGGTCTAAGCAGGGCCCAGGCCGCTATTACAACTTTGTAATAATTGAGCACTTGTTATGTCAGACTCCATTATGATATCAAGATCAACTTATTTATATATGGCCAGGAGGAGATGAGCTGCAGGCAGCTGGGAGTCGGAGAGGTGCAGGGAGGGGGCGGAACTAGTGTCAGCCTGGAGTAGCTCTACAGTAACCGCAGCAGGCTGCTGTTGCTGGAACACCCACACAGGCAATTTAGCTGACAAAGGGACACTGGAGACTGGTTGGCAGCCTGCTCTTCTTTTTCAGGGTAGGCATTGAGAAGGCATCAAGGTCAAAACCCCTATCAAGATTTTGGTACCTGCATGCAGGTTTAACACAGCTAAAGAGGGGGTGTAGAGTTAGCCTAGAAAAGGGAGCATTCTCTTTTCTTTCTCTTCTGTCAAGTCTGTATATATATATTTTTAACCCTTAGTCTGAGATAAGAAAGGCTTTAAAAGGCTCTTGAAGGAGTCCTACTCAAGGTGATGCAGTTGTGGATCAACCCACTAGGGGGCGTGTTTCACAGACCCTGACTAAAGTCCAGGCAAGAATTGATACATTCCAACAAACCAATAGATGAGACAGGAGACCTGCTCTCAGCAGAAAGGGATCTTAGCCAGGGACATGAGTTCCCAGAGGTAGTTTTAAAGATATTTTCAGTGTGGACATATGGTTGGGACACCCTAGGAGCAGCTGAGGTAGGAGGTGGGTGTTAGGAAGAGAGAAAAATCTTAGTGCTAGAGTGGCCCCAACAGGCTGGAGCCCCGGGGGGTCAGATAATCATTTTCTCTACCCCCCAGAGGTCATAGTCCATCTCCTCTGGCTTGGGAGCTTCCAGATTGGGCAGAAAACAAGGAGTCACAGCTCAAGGTAGACCAGACCTGTGTCTGATGATTAAGGGGCTAGTATGTAGCTCAGCAAAAGCTTTTGACTTTGCTCATAACTGGGCACTTGCTTCTAGGATAGTGTGGCCCAGGCACCTGTTGTCATGACAATGTACATAACACCCACTGTCTGGGTAATGGGGAGGGGCAGATTGCCTGTTTTTCAGGGCATCAAGCTCTCTATTTCCCCAGGTGATCATTCTACTGTAGAAGAAATGGGGTTAACAAACAAGAGGGAGGGAGAACTACAGCTCACATCCAACAACTCTGATACATCCAATTCTGATGCACCTAGGGAAGAACAGGCAAAGAAATCCAACAGCCAGAAGAGGCACGTAGTGGTTTTTTAATTCCAGCTTAGCTCTAGGGACCCTCATATAATGCTCTCCTAGAAAGGCCCCCGTACTTGACTCTTGAATTCTTTTTTTTTTTTTTTTTTGACTCTTGAATTCTTAAGCACCAGTCAATGTATGGCAACATGGGGTATCTTCCTCCTGGGTGAGGGGAGAGCCAGGAGCAACCATTACTAATTCTCAAAATGATCTCATATTGACTAACTTGATAAGGTTCTAATATGAGCTAACCTTTTTTTTTTCAGTGCTTACTATGTACTAGGCACTGTGCCCACACTCTCTCTCTTTTTTAAGGTTTATTTACTTATTTTTATATAATCTCTACACCCAGCATGGGGCTCAAACTCATGACCCTGAGATAAAGAGTCACATACTCTTCTGACTGAGCCAGCCAGGGCCCATATGTGTCCATGCTCTTAATCACTTTATTAGACTGCCCTACAGGGATTAATGTCCCATTGGATAGATTAAAAAAAGGAATCAAAGAGGTTAAAGTACTCAGTTTATCTGTGACCCATCTAGGACTGGAATCCAGGGTTCCTGATTGCTTTTTTAATCCTTGTAGCCATATGTGGAGTCTTGGTTTGTGGGAGGAGGAATAGGGAGGAAGGAGTACAAAAGAGAAAGGAAGGGGACCCCTTCCTAGTTATACTTACCATGTTTTGGCGCCTCTGCCTTTTTCGGAGTCGTATGAATTCCTTATGCTGACGAGATACAAAATTGACAGCAGCATACTCCAGTAGGGCAGCGAACACGAAGAGCAGGCACACAGCCATCCAGATGTCAATTGCCTTCACATAGGACACCTGTAACATCCACCAACAGAGCAATCAACCTTCTTGGAGCCCTTCCATTGCCTATCCAGTGGTTCACCGGCCCATACCAACAGCCTGCTATTCTTCAGTTATTCAGTTATCCTGAATTTCTTCTGGTGTTCAGAGAAGCTTTCCAGGATATGTCCCATTGCCTGAAGGCCCATATCAAAGAGATTGGGACCCATTATCCTTCACCTCTCTGCACTCTCCACCCTTCACTTCCATCTGCCTTTTCTCCCTGTACTTCTTTTTCTTTCTTTCTTTCTTCTTTTTGTACTTCTGTTCCTGCTTCTGCTTCTTATTATTATTTTCATTCTTTCCTTCTGTTTCTCTTCTTTCAATAAATAACAATGAACATGAACACTACATTCTTTTGCTTTCTGTTTTTTCCTCGGGTCCTCACAACTCTGATGGAAACTGGGCAGGGTTTGTTATTCCCATGTGAAACATGTGAGGACACTTGAAGCCTAAAGAGGAAAAGTCTTAGCCAAGATTACCCAGTGAGGAAGTGGCACTAGGATTTGGGGGTTCTGGGCTTTCAATTTAGTGGCATTACCATTTACCTAGGCTGCAGTCTCAATATCAGACTAGGAATTCCTTTCTTTCCCTCCTCCACTCCCATTGTTCTCTTGACTGTGATTTTTCCTGCTGATCTTTATGAGAGTCCCTGCTGAATAACTGAATTCAGTGGCCCAAGGAAGTGCCACCCAATCCCTGGCTATGGACACTTCTCTAATTTCAAGGTACCGTTGTCATCTACCCATCTGCTTCTTAGGGCTCTCCTCCCACTACCTGCCTTGGAAGCCTTTAAGTACTTTTCTCTCCCATTTCCCTCTTGAAGATTGAACACTTACCTCTCCTAGAATGGGGTTTTGGCTGGATGGGCCTGGAAGGGTTATAGAATTTAGGTTTATGTAGTTCACCTCCTCAACCAGATGGACTTCCTACATAGTTTTCAGCTGCTGAGCCCACCTCATAGGGCTCCCCAGTAGGAGTAGGTTTGATGACAGACAACCTCTTTCACCAGCTACATTGGGCAGTGAGGTTGCTACAGTCTACAGGAAAGGAGCAGGTCTCACTGGATAACCCTTCCACCTTAGTGGTTCTTTTTTTTTTTTTTTTTTTTTTTTGACAGACAGAGATCACAAGTAGGCGGAGAGGCAGGCAGGCAGAGAGAGAGGAGAAAGCAGGCTCCCTGGTGAGCACAGAGCCCTATGTGGGGCTCGATCCCAGGACCCTGGGATCATGACCTGAGCCAAAGGCAGAGGCTTTAACCCACTGAGCCACCCAGGCGCCACCACACCTTAGTGGTTCTTAACCTGCAGTGCCCTCCCCCCACCTCCTCACCTGAGTGGCATTTGGCAATGTTTAGAAACATTTTTGATTGCTCAATTTTGGAAAGGGTTACTACTGGCATCTTGTGGGTGAAGGGCAGGGATGCTGCTAAATATACTACAATGCACAGGACTCCCCCCCCCCCAACAATTACAAGGTCTAAAATGACAGTAGTACTAAAGTTGAGAAAACCTGCTCTATCTCTTTTAAAGCAATTCCATTAAGATAATAGTGGTGGGTTACTAGGCACCCCTGATTAAGTATCCTTGGTGTTTCCACTTTGCCACCTATTAAGAGGGTAACCTATTTCATTCACCATCTCCCAGTCTCACTCTTTTCCCACGGATGTCGAGTAAGTACTATGAAAATCCATAATGAGGTAATGACAAGGAAGGTCCACAAAGGGCTTTGGACCATCAAAAGAAAAGACACCTTAAGCTACAGAAATAAAATCTTATTAATAATGAGTGTGTCAATAATGGAGTTGTATGGGAAGTGAAATTGCTGTGCCTTTCAGAAGCCCCTGAATTTGTTCCATCTCCTTCTTTATAGCTCCCACTAAATCTAATGTACAAACTCAAGGGAGCAGAAGCTCCCTGACTTACTCAGTCCCTTGCTTTATAGGCTGGCCAATGAGTCTATTTAGTTTGGGGTGAGTGCCTACATATTTTGCTTATTGACCAATGAGGCCACAAAAAGGTCATCAAAATCCGATGAGAAGGCACCAAATACTGCAAACAAACAATCCTCCAACAAAGTCCATTTTTTTCCCAAATGATGAAACTAAGTGATTCCTAGGAGCAGACAGATTGTGCTTGCTCACAGGAGAGGACTGGAAAAGGAAGTTCTCTTGGCAAGAATAAGGCACTAATTGCAACCACCCTGGGTTAGAGAAGAATCTTCTTGCATGGCAGCTGCAGTAAACTAGGGCACATTTCTAAGATCTGAGTTACTTTTCTGCCTCTAGTCTTCTTACAAGGCTACTACCATAACATGACCATCACAACCCCACCTGGCCCTTTGGTCCTTGCCTAAGCCCCCTCTGTCTTTCAGAGCCTCTTCAATCCTCCTCTCCATTTAGGAAACACATTTATAGGAACTACTTTCAGACAACGTCCTCTGAGACACCTGATCCTAATTTGAGCTTTGTCATCATTTATCACTAGAGGCCTTTGAATTACCTCAAAAGTTTTCCAGCAACTGAAAAATAATTGGGAACATCAACGGCTGTCCTAGGTCCACTACTCCATTCTTTTCACCAAAACACCTAACAATTATAACAATATTGAACACTTATTGAGTAGTTATTAGTTGCCAAACATTGTTATCTATGTTAATACATTATCTTATTTATTTCTTGCAATAAACCTATTGAAGAGATAATATTCCCATGTCATAGGTAAAAAGACTGAGAGGATGAGGAATTTACTTAAGATTGCCATTGGTAAATGATGAGGCTGGGACCTAAGCCTGCCTGACTCCAATCTCCTACTCTTTACCACTACACCACCCCCATGGCAAATTTGTAAATTTACCTTGGATGCCCTGATTACCCCCTGTTTAAGTCCCCTGTAAATATATTTTTAGTAATAAGCACTGGGAGATGGGATATCACAGAGCCTGGTTTCTATCAAGTCAAAATGAGAGGGCATAGGTTCACAGTAAGATCCACAAGGAACTATGTTGCTATTGGTTCCCATTATTTCTCCATGGCCTAGAACATTGCCTGGTGCATAGTATATGCTCAATAAATATTTATTGAATGGATGAATCAGCTTACTCCCTGATTTCTCAGAGCCTTGCTGACTATAAGGACATTGAGGTGACTTCTAAATTCCCTACATGAAAACACAAGGCAGGGAGAACCTGGGCCCAGTCTCATAAGCGCAGATCTCTCTGTGTAGTCAAAGCATCACCAGGCCACAGACATTCAAAATCCACTGACTATAACTGCCATTTACTACCTCAAAATTTCCTCACCCAAAAGAATGACATTGTCTCTTGAGGTCTTTGTAATAGTGCCCAGCTTCTGACATAGTAAGAGACTGATGTTGGTTTAAAATCCATATATATAAAATTTTTCTTTTCTTATGGAACATGACCTCGAAAAGGTTGTTCTGCCTCTCTGGGCTATATTCACCTCATCTGTGCCACGAGGGAGTGGGACTTTATACTTGCTATGGTTCTTTGATTTTGGACATGCTAGTATTTCCTGATGAAAGTCAGAGTAAGTCAGATACTGTCTCTACTCATTCCTTAGCCAGACAACACCCACAACCCCAGCTTCCACATCTTTAGCAATATCATTAGCAGTATGTTGTAGGGCAAGAGAAAATTCTGACCCCCTGTTCTTGCTCAATGGCTCTCATCTACCTTAAATCTAAGGCAAATAAAAAACAGAAGAGAACAGGAGATGAAGGGGAAATGGGGAGCTCTATGGTAAGCAAGTTCCCTTGCATTTCTCTTCACCTTAGGCAAAGAGGCCCGGGAGCCAGAGCTCTGAGTTGTCATGGTGAGCACAGTGGTGATGCCTAGGCCCACACGGGCAGGGGCGGCATCCATGTTGATCCAGAAGGAGACCCAGGACAGGATGACGATGAGTAGGCTGGGGATGTACATCTGAATCAGATAGTAGCCCATCTGCCTCTCCAGGTGAAACTTTACCTCGATGCAGGTGAATTTTCCTGCAAAGAAAGAGGTGAGGTATCAGGCCTCAGGTCCCCAGTCTAGAGCTGAGCCTAAGGGGCAGGACTAGGACATCTCTCTATATATGGGCCAGCCTCTGTGCACCTCAAGTGGGCAAATAAATGAGCTCTTCAATATGGCCCCAGGGAGAACCAGATGTGTGTTCTGAGGAATTTCTCAGAGCAGCCATCAGGCTTGTCCTTTTGCTCTAAGCACTAATTTCCAGCAGAGGGCCTTCCACCTGACCACACAGCAAAAGGATTAAGAACAGAAGGGCTCCAGAGCCAGACTGCCTGGGTTTGAATACCGAATCTTCCACTAACTAACTGTGTGACCTCAGGCAAAACACCCAAGCTGTTTGAGCTTCAGTTTCCTTGTCTGTAAAACAGAGTAACAACAATATTAATTCCAACATTGTGGGAATTAAATGATGTATCTGGGGTGTTGAGCATATAGGTATTTGGTACTATAATCATTATTAACAAAGCAATGAGTGTAGACTCCGCCCAAACCTCAGCAGCCTTGCTTGAGCTTGCTCGAACACCAGAAGCTCTCTAGCAACAAGGATTCACTGAAATAAACACTGCCTGTGTCTCAAGCAAGCGATAAGAGCTGGATAGGAAATATCTGGAAATAGTGTCCAATGGAGACCAACTCTGGATAGTGGACAACGGGTGCCCAGAGAACATCAGGCGACAGCATTCTATCCCACCAATAAAAAGTGCATTGGTCCAAAGCACATGTACCAGTCCTCTGCCTACTCTGCCAGCCATCTTTATTTTTCCCAGATTCCCATGCCCTCAGGCTAAGAAAACCTAGCTTAGAGCTTCTCCGCACCGTAAAGGTTTAGGATAACCAAAGCAAAAAGCAGAGGATGTGTATGTTGCTATTTTATTTTGGACTATACTTGCTCTTATCAAACCTGAGTCCTCAAAGCTAGTAATTTAATCAATGATTGGTTTATGGCTTTGACATACTGTGTGATGCTGCGATCTACTGTTCCCGAGACCACCTCACCCCAGGCTTCTTGTTATGACATAGCTTTGCTAGGTGTCCATATTTTCCTTCCTTCCTTCCTTCCTTCATTTCATCCATCCATCTATCTATCTATCTGTCTGTCTTCTATGTATCTAGGTAGCTAGCTATCATTTTTGAGAGTGGTGGTTTTATTTTTAATTACAAAATTATTACTTGTTTAGTACAGGAAAAAAGTGAGAAGTAGAGAAAAATAATAATATTTATAAGCTCATATTTATCAAGCCCCTACTAAGTGCCCTGACTTTATATAGCTTATCTCATTTAAATTCCATAACAACTATTTGAGGCAGGTAAAATTTATTTATTTATTTATTTATTTATTTATTTATTTATTTATTTATTTGACGGAGATCACAAGTAGGCAGAAAGGCAGGCAGAGAGAGAGGGAGAGGAGAAAGCAGGCTTCCTACCGAGCAGAGCGCCCGATGTCGGGCTCCATCCCAGGACCCTGGGGTCATGATCTAAGCCAAAGGCAGAGGCATTAACCCACTGAGCCACCCAGGCGCCCCGGTAAAATTATTATTTCCCATTTTACATATAAGGATACTGAGGCTCAAATAGATTAAGTTGTGTTTCTCAAGGATACCCAACTAGTAGATAGTGGGGCCATTATTCAATCTCACCTCTGACTCCAAAGATCTTAGTTTTGTCCATTGTATCACTCTACATTAGAAACATTTAGTGCTATTTCCTCCCAGGGTTTTTAAACACATGCTTTTGGTTTGTTTCTTTTACCACAATATAATGATTCTGTGCATACAACTTTGAATCTTAACCTTTTCCACTTGTACTTTCCATGTTGATATAAGCAACATGCAGTCATCCTTTTTAACATCTGGATAATATTCTACCAAGCAGATGCACTGTGTAATTTATTTAACCTCTGTCCTATTGGTCCTATTTAGAAGAGTGCCAAGTTTTTGCTAGTATAAGCACTGACCCAGTGATATTTTGGAATATT
Organism: Mustela erminea; assembly: GCF_009829155.1. NCBI lineage: Eukaryota > Metazoa > Chordata > Mammalia > Carnivora > Mustelidae > Mustela > Mustela erminea. The sequence continues at coordinate 85,576,196 of NC_045635.1, forward strand.
TCCTTTTAATAAATCCCAAGGGGTGGGATTCCTGGATCAACATGTAAGGAAAAAAAATAGCTTTTACAGTTTCTCAAAGTATGCCCCCTGGACCATCAGCAACAGAATTCTCAGGGTGCTTGTTCAAATGCAGATTTCTGGGCATCACTCCAAGTGCACATAATCAGAACTTCTGAGAGGCAGAACCCAGGAATCAACATTTTTACAGGCTCCCCACAGAAATATAATGTACACCAGAGTTTGAAAACCATTGACCTATATACAAATTGCCAGTTTTCTCTCCAGTAAAGGTTCTATTAATTTCCACTCCCAACAGCATTTTCTAAATCCAATGACCTGTTCCTCTCCATATGTTGCACATCCTACATATACAAACACACATATTAATGGGGTGGCACCCAAAGCATGTCAGCACACCAAGGAGGTATCCAGGATCTCTCCCCTTTCGCTTCTGGCCTCTATCTCAGGGTCATAGCACTTTGTATCCAAATAGCCAGGGGAACTGAGGAAAAAGTAACCCTTAGGGAAGCTGTGGGGAGCAGATGCTCAGGCTGGAAAAGCAACTTTTCTCTACAACTGGCCCGCATTTTACACCTGGGAAAACAAGCCAGTTCAAGAGTTGGGCAATGGTGGCTGTGGTATGAGGTGTGGATGGTAAGCCTTCCAGTGCCCTAAAGTCTATTGCTTTCTGGTTCAGCAGCCATTGGCTACTCCCAGATGTAGATTCCCCACCTTCCACACAAAGTTGGCCCCAGGACAGGTGAGACACTCCTGCCACTCACTGGCATAGGCCCATCTCCTCTGCAGCATGTGATAGGGACAAAAGGGCTTTAGAGTTAGATCTGGATTTGAAGTCTAAGCCAGCCATTTTCTAGGTACATAACTTGAACAGTTTATTTAAAATGGGGCTGATAATTCCTACCATAATGAGATAAGGCATATGAAACACTTAGCACATCTGGCACAGATTGGACTTTCAGTAGAAGCTGGCTGCCTTGCCCCCTTCCCTCCCATCTGGAGGCCCTTCTGTGGCTCACACTAAGTAAAGATCCTGGTTTTTACCTGTGTTGTAGTGCTTGGTACAGTAGCCTAGATCCTTCTCATCTCGCAAGATAAACTGGGGCAGAGTCAGCCCCTCAGCCACTTGGACAGCAGGAGCATCTTCCAGCCACTCAAACACGAGGTCATTCATGGTGTAGCCAACTAAAAGTGACAGAGATGGCAGAGGGCTGCAGAATTTGGTGCTGGATGGGGGTAGGGAAAGAGAACTAGCAGGAAAGAGCAGATGAGGAGGTAAGGCCTGGGTTTTTCGAGCTTCGTGTTTATCTTGGAAAGGGAAACCTTTCTGAAGGGGGTACTTGGTCAGTTGTCTCATAGGCCCATCCTAACTAGATAAATCAGAAAGATTCCAGACTCCTCTTCTATCTAGTTCTCAAGCTTTAGAGAGGCACAGAGAGAAATTTTTCTGGTAGACCTAGAAAGCAGGTCAAAAGCATTGGAATGATGTCAAGGAACACAGCTGAGAACCTCCTGCCATATCTCAAACTAACAGGAGTAAGCATGTGTACTGGCCACATGTCTTGAGCCAGCCTCAGAGCTGGGGCTTCTGCCTCCTCATCCCAGAGAGGAAAGAGCTATTTATACCCTGTCAGTCATGCATGGGACAATGTGCACACCACAGACTCCTAGCCAGGGCCCTGAACTGGGGCAGATTGAGAGTTAACATCTGAACATGACAAGTTGCTCACAGACACCTAGCAGTTTGTGAAACTCCTACCATATATGTGACCATATTCACACATGTCAAGTAGAAATGGGAGAAGAAACACTGAGGCTCACAGATGTGCAATGTAAGGCCTTGACTCAAAGTAGCTATGTGACTTTGGGTAAGTCATTTCCTTTCCTCTAAAATGCTCCACCTACTTTTCAGGATTGTTGTGAGGGGGCAATAAGAACCTGGATATGAAAGTGGTTTATGAACTCTAAAGAGCTAGCCACATAGGACACATTCTACCCATCATTGTTATTATATGCTGGAAACAGCCTGACAAAACTTCTTCTCTGAGGATTAAGCTGGTGTGTATTGATCTCAGAGTCTCACCTTGCCCAGGAGATGGCAAAGGAGTGCACATAGCTGATGGTCCAGCCTTGTTGTCCATTGACTGTTCTGCATTTAGAGCAGCCCCTATAAGCTGGCTTCCCTGTCACAGAGTAGCCCTTGGCTGACCTTGCCACCCTGGATGCTGTGCTATACTTAGAACCATCTTCTCCAAATTCTCTACAGAAGTTATCTATGTTCATGCGGAATCAGGGTTCAAGAGTACCACCTCTGCCAACTCTGGCATTTTTATAGTTATCTTGAATGTCTTAACTCAGGGGGAGTAAAAGTAGAATTACCTCAGGTACTGTGAGAGGAATATCTTTGGGCAGACGAGGTGTCCTTCAAATGCTCACCCCCCATAACCAACACAGGCACATTTGAATGTAAAGCTGGTGCCATCCCATTTCCCAATACTGTGGAATAACCAAACCAGTAAATAGTATGAGGATGAAAAAACACCCTGGGTTGGGTGTTAGTGAGTCCTGGCTCCTAGTTTCATCCTTGCTAACAGCTGACCATGTGTGAGTAAGTCCCTACTCTGGGTTGCCCTTTTCTCATTTGGAATGTCATGGAATGGGGTTAACTACCTGGTATTCTAGCCCTTGCTCTGAGACTCTCTAGAGACACTTACAGCTCTCCAGCTGCATGGTGCATGTCTGGATGTCCATGGGGAAGTTCTTGAGGTCCATTGGGCAAGATAAAATGAGGGTCAGCCTGCCGGGGACAGTAGAAAAGAAGTGATGTCAACTTTCTGGGGCCTGGCACAGCACAGGGGACGCTCTTCCCACCCCTCATCCTCCATTTGGCTTTCTCCCCTTGACCCAAACTCTCCTGGCTGTACACCAGGTGTACCTGATGCTGTAGAGCACATTCCCATTCTTGAAGATGCGTAGTAACTTATTGTCTGTGGTCACCTCATGGAAGCTGGCCCCTTTCTCATTGGCAAAGAATAGGTCTGGCTTCCAGATAGAATCCAGCATAGAGGGATCAAGGTCCAAAGAGTCATCAGGATATTCTTGGTAGGCTAGGCGCGGGTCATTCCACTGCTGCCGCAAGAAGACATTCACCCGATAGTCCTGAGAGGGTGCACAGATGGGCCCATCAGAGGCAATGCTATTCCAGGGGCCCAGCAAGCCTACATGGGCAGGAGAGCCATGAGGAGGAAATTCTGGGAGTACATCTCAGGGGCAGTGGGCATTTTGCACTGAAGAAGGAGCCTGCTTTGGGCTGATACAGCAAAGATGGGAAGGGAAAAAACATTTATTAATCACTTACTATGAGGTGGGTGTTCTGCTAAGTGTGCTTACTTTATATGTATTATCTCATTTAAATCTCATGCCAACACTGTGAGGAGGGTGCTGTTATGATCCCTACTTTATAGATGAGGAAACAGAAACAATGATATATTTAAATAACCTGTCACATAGCTATTAGATGGTAGAGTCAAGGTTTGAACACAGGTCTGTCTGATTCCAAAGTCTGTGCTCTGTACCAAGCTACCTCCCATGATTGACCATCTGTTCCTTAGGCTAGTTTGCCTTTGGCCACTGAAACCCCAGTCTGGGGAAAGATATCTCCCAGTGACCAACTTCAGACATCCCATGGCTTTAGCCATGACCACAAAACAGGGAGAGGACAGCAGAGAGAGGAAAGTCTCGATATCTAGTGGGCTTCTCTCATTCATGCTGGAATGGAAGCAGGGAACAGAGATACTCCTTACCATAGTAGTCTCAGTGACAGAGCCAAAACTGTTGATGAAGATGTTGCAAGTCACGTTCACAGGTGGGCCTAGGGGTGGCAAAACACAGCCATATTGGCATGGCATTCCAGGAGGCCAAGAGCAGTTTCCAGGACTCCCTCCCTGAGCTTGAGGCCAGGGCACTGCTAGAAGGCAGTGCCAGTTGCATAGACCCATAAGCAATAGGGAGGGGAAGCTCCTTCCGAATTGAATCAGTTAGCTCAGTACTTCCAGCTTCCTGTCCTTGGGGTAGGCAATAGTGGCTGGGATGGCAGTATGTTCCCAAAAGGGGTGGCGGAAGGAAGGGTTTTTGTAGGATGAATGCTCCTTACCTTTAAAATTGGGTCGAATTCTAGCATCATATCCAGATGTTCGCCCCATAAGCTTGTCCAGAAAATCAGAGGGGGACATGGGCTGAGGTCCCTTGGTCCCAGATTTGACTTCTTCTTTTGCCAAGGCCACTCTGGACAGGTAACATAAAGAAGTCTGAAGCCACTTGTATTCTACATTTATCACAGACCCTTTTCCTTCCCGTCCCCACATACCTCTGGCTGGTCTCCCCATCAGGCAGGAAGATAGGAGAAGATGGGTCTCTGGGCACCCATTTTCAAAACAAGGAAAACAGAAACATCCATAAGCCAACACTGCAGACCAGTAGTTAGTCCTAAAAATGTGCTTTCACACATATGAGATCTTTTTTATCGTCACAATTCTCAGTGTAATGAGCGCAAAGACAGATGAGAAAAGTGACTTGTGGGATTATAAATTGGAACAGCCACTCTAGAAAATAGTATGGAGTTTCCTCAAAAAACTAAAACTAGAACTACCATATAATACAGCAATCCCACTTCTGGGAATACATCTAAGGAAAATTAAAACACTAATTCAAAAAGATATATGCACCCCCATGCTTATCGCAGCATTATTTACAATAGCCAAGATAAGGAAACAATTCAAGTGTACTTTGATGGATAAATGGATAAAGAAAATGTGATATAATATATACATACATACATACACACATACATACACACAATGGAATACTATTCAGCCATGAAAAGAAGGAAATCCTGCCATTTGCAACAACATGGACCTTGAAAGCATTATACTGTGTACAGTAAGTCACACAAAGACAGACAAATATTGTGTTATCTCATTTATATGTGGAATCTAATAAACAAACAAACCAAAAGAGGAGTGACCTAGTCAAAGTCTCAAGGCTGGTGAATGACAGGATCAGGGCTCAAACCCAAGGGGCTGAGGCCTCATCCAGTATTCTCTTTCTAAAGGTGCCTTAAAAGCACTCAAAGAAGAATTACAATTCCCTGCAAATAATGTGGCTATAGCAATGTTGTGATTTAACCAAGGATGGTAAGGACTCAAGGGCCATGTATATTTCTGAGAGTTGGTTTCCATTGCTTGGCCTTCATGCTGAACTGCTCAGGAGCTGGGGACCCAGCTTCTAGAGAGGGAGTTTTGGCTTCCAGTGTTAGCTCCAGCAGGAAACTATATTTTATTTTTGTACCATTCATAAAAATGAACTTGAAGTGGGCTATATTAACACATAATATATTATTTGTTTCAGGGGTACAGGTCTGTGATTCATCAGTCTTACACAATTCACAGCACTTACCATAGCACATACCTTCCCCAATGTCCATCACCCAGCCACCCCATCCCTCCCACTCCCCTCCACTCCAGCAACCCTCAGTTTGTTTCCTGAGATTAAGAGTCTCTTCTGGAGACATGAACAGACATTTCTGCAAAAAAGACATCCAAATGGCCAACAGACACATGAAAAAATGCTCAAAATCACTCAGCATCAGGAAAATACAAATCAAAACCACAGTGAGATACCACCTCACACCAGTCAGAATGGCTAAAATTAAAACAAGTCGGGAAGTGATAGATGCTGGCAAGGATGCGGAGAAAGGGGAACCCTCCTACACTGTTGGTGGGAATGCAAGCTGGTGCAACCACTCTGGAAAACAGCATGGAGGTTCTTCAAAAAGTTGAAAATAGAGCTACCTTATGACTCAGCAATTGCACTACTGGGTATTTACCCTAAAGATACAAATGTAGTGATCCAAAGGGGCACATGCACCCCAATGTTTATAGCAGCAATGTCCACAATAGCCAAACTATGGAAAGAGCCTAGATGTCCATCAACAGACGAATGGATAAAGAATATGTGGTATATATACCACATCTTATATTGTGTGTACACCACACACACACGCACACACACACACATACACACACAATGGAATACTATGCAGCCATTAAAAAACCCCAATATCTTGCCCTTTGCAATGATGTGGATGGAACTAGAGGGTATTATGCTAAGTGAAATAAGTTAATTAGAGAAAGACAATTATGATCTCTCCCTGAAAGACATATGATCTCTCTGATATGAGGAATTTGAGAGGCAGGGCAGAGGTTTGTGGAGGGTAGGGAGGGAAAAAAATGACACAAGGTGGGACCAGGGAGGAAGACAAACCATAGGAGATTCTTAATCTCAGGAAACCTTAATCTCAGGAAACAAACTGAGGGTTGCTGGAGCGGTGTGGGGTGGAGGGATAGGGTGGTTGGGTTATGGACATTGGGGAGGGTATGTGCTGTGGTGAGTGCTGTGAATTGTGTAAGACTGATGATTCACAGACATGTACCCCTGAAGCAAATAATACATTATATGTTAATTTAAAAAAAGATTCTCTTCTGGTTTGTCTCCCTCTCTGGTTTTGTCTTGTTTTGTTACTTCCTGTCTTCCCCTATGATCCTCTGCCTTGTTTCTCAAATTCCATATATCAGTGAGATCATATAATTGTCTTTCTCTGATTGACTTATTTCACTTAGCATAATACCCTCTAGTTCTAGCCACATCGTTGCAAATGGCAAGATTTCATTTTGATGATTGCATAATATTCCATTGTATGTATGTATGTGTGTGTGTGTGTGTGTGTGTGTGTGTGTGTCTGTCAGTGGACATCTAGGCTCTTTCCATAGTTTGGCTATTGTGGACATTGCTGCTATAAACATTGGGGTGCACGTGCCCCTTCAGATCACTACGTTTGTATCTTTGGGGTAAATTCACAGTAGTGCAATTGCTGAATTGTAGAGTAGCTCTATTTTCAACTTTCTGAAGAACCTCCATACTGTTTTCCAGAGTGGCTGCACTAGAGGAAACTATGTTTTGAGCTGGACCTCAGTTCATGGTTGGGGCAGCAGCAGGATTGTAAACTCACTTTGACAACAAAATAGGTGAGAAAGCAGGGCTCTAGGAGCATGAGAACTTCCAAGTAGGATGACTACACCGAGAAGGTCAATTTCCATCTTTTCCCCCTAACAACTTGATTTTGAGTAAGGGACCAGTGTGCTTTGTCCTAACCTCGAGGCCGGCCCCTTCTCCCCTGACAAGTTTCTTTCTAAGAGCAGCAACACCCCTTCCACATGCTTGCTTATCTGCTTACCAGCCAACAGCTAGACTAAGGACTAGAACCTCAGCCTTGAAGGGCAGGTTGGGGCTCAGGGCTGAGCTCAGGCTGAAATCCTCACTGGGCCTGGTTCTCCTGCTCCATCCTGCCACCACCATTGTGCTAGCCACCAGAGCTAGCTCCCCCACTGCCACTAGTGTAGCCACACTCTGGGGCAGGGAGGGAGGGTGACTGCTGTCCTTCTGGGTCCAGCTCTCTTTGAGCCAACAGCCCCCTGTTTACATGTTTACATCTATGTACCATCTGAGGTCATATAGATCATATGCACTGTGATCCATTAAATAATAAGAATAACCAAGGCACCATGCTATGCACTTTACTTACCTTATCTCATTTAGTTCTCACATCGGTCCTCCCAGATGAAGGTTATTATTTTTCCCCTTATATAGATGAAGAGACTGAGGATCAGCAAGTAAAGTGACTTATTTGTGATCATATGGCTAGTAAATGGTAAAGCCAAGATTCTAACCCAGAGCTTTTGACTTTAGAACTAAGTCCATCTACTACAATGCCAGGGTAGGCTGCCAAGGAACCAGAGTGGGAGAAGTTCAGTGGAAGACACATCCTGACCTCCTAGAATTCTTCCTTCTTGAATCCTCTGAACAGGAGGAAGCCCTTACACTGGGAACAGAGGCCACTGTGGCCCAAATTGGGGCTGGCAGAGCAGGTGGCTTAAGCAGGCTCTGAAAATCCAAGGAGGGGTGGCAGTGGTGCTAGAGCAGCAGAAGTCTGTGGCTTCACCACAGGGTGTCCTTGCTGGCCAGGTGCTGCTTCTGGCTGCCTGCCACCTGCCTGCTGGGAGGCCACATGGCCCTGCACATAGAGCAGCCAGACCCTTGCCACCCTCTTCAGCCCCATGCTAAGGGCACCTCTCCCAGCCCCAGGACCCTGTGACAGGCTGTGGGCTCAGCTGTCTTGGGCCCCAATTTCTGTCACAGAATTCTTTTCTGGGGCTGCCTTGTCTATGGGCCTGAAAGCAGAGTCCCTGTGCAGCCACTTTTTCCTCCCTTTCATTCCTGGAAAGTCCCCAGTACTGGCAGGACATAGGAGGCTCTGGAGCTGAAAAATGTGGCTCAGGCAAGGCCTTGGGGTGGGTAGGGGAGAACACTGATTCTGCTACTGGGTGCTTGAGTGACCTTGGACAGGTCACTCCGCATCTCTAAGAATCAGTTTCCATATGCACAATGAAGGATTCGAACTCAAGACTTCCTAAGGTCCTGCCTTGCTGCATTTGCTCAAGTGGGAATGCTGCCACCAAAGCTTGGGCCTTGAGGCAGTCTCCCCTCCAGGAGGGCCAATGAGCACCCCCTGCATTCCCCCTTCTACCTGCATCCTCCTACCAACTCCAGCTGAGCTGCCATTCTACTTTGAGCTACTTTTCGCTTTTAGGAAGTTTGCCACCCCACACATATTGGATCCCTGCCTTCCTCCCAGCCAATGTGTCTGCAAGCAGTGAGGCAGGAGGTGCCTCAGAATCAAGCTGTCTCCGTGTGCTCCTTGAAGTAAGAGGAGGAAGAGGTCTGTTGCAGTGGTACTCGGCCCCTCCACTCTTCTTAGGACCAGGTCAGCCTAAGCCACAGTCATCTTTCTTACTCAACTCACCTGGTCCATCTTGACTGGCTCCTGGTCTCATGAGAAAATGGGGACAAGGAGGGGAACATTTACAGGGAGTCCAAAGCGTGTCTTGCTATCAAAAACCCAGGAAATGACTGCACTGAGTGCCCCTTCAGGACAGGAAGCAGCCATGTGTGCACTGGCTGGGTGACAGCAGAGGGCCAAGGTTTGCTCAGCCCAGCTTCCTCCTGATATGGTTTAAGGCAAACCCTTGCTACCTGAAGCCTCTTTGGTGGACAGCTGACAGATGTTGGTGTCATTTTTAGGAATCTGAGCAGTGTGTGGCCATGATGGTAGGAAGATAGGCAAGGAAGGCAAGACAGATGGCCTCTGTTCTGGGGCTCAGCTATCTTGCCCCTACCCAGGCCCAGGAAGCTCTCACCCATGCAGAAGGCTTCCCACCAGCTCTGGGGCTTTGACATTCCTCGTGAAAGGCTCCTGGGTCCTGGTTAAGGGAGGGTGTGTCCTTCTCTGGAGCCCTCTGGACTGTGGGCTTTTTGTAAACTTAGAGGAAACTGTGCCAGATGCCCCTGCTGCCCCCGGCCAGTGTTTGCATGCACCTCCTCCTCACCCCGACTCAGCTCACCTGAGGAGGACCTGCCCTGGCAGGATCCAGAGGAGAAGTAAGGAGAGGGTTGCAGGAACAAGAGTTGTCATTCTGCAGGGACCCTGGAGCCCTTTGTCAGCCTGGCTGCCAAGGTGAGAGGGATATCCCAGCAGGAGGAATGCTGCAGAAAGTACAGATAGAGCCTTCCTCCAACTTGGTCTGCTCACAAGGAGCCCGTTGGGCTAGGAGTTGTGTGCTCTCTCTCCTCTTCTGCTCTCTTCTCTCTGTCCTGCCGTTACCAGTCAGGGGCCAGAACTATTCCCCTGGAAATGATCCTGACACAGATAACCCTACCGGCTCCTGCTCTGACTCGCCTGGGGTTCCGGAGGCCCTTACCCCGTCTGCCAGGGAGCTGAAGGAGATTCTCTTTGGGCAGCAATCTCCAAACCCTGGAGAGTCTTGGAGGGGAGCAAGGAAGGAGAACGGGAGGAAGATGTTTCCCTCCCTCTCACCTCCCCCTGGATGCACCCTCTGAAAGCAGCAATTTAAAGGCACAGTCGCCGGCAGTGGAGTGGGGTTCAGAGCAGGTCGGGTCCGTGTGCGGGGGAGGAGCTTGGGCTGCCTTTGCTCCTGGGAGAGGGCTGGAGGTGTCCTGTCCATCTTCTAACTCTCCAGCTGGAGGAGCGCATGCAGGCTGCGCTGCTCCCAGCTCCCCAGCAGCATCCCTTTTAGCCTGGAGCTAAGCTGGAACATTTTTTTTCCTAATGTCCTAATGTCCTAATGATTTTTATAAGGGGGAAAAAGACCTGAAAGGATTTAGGTGGAGTCGCTAGGTTTTTTCAGTCTGACAGCTTCAGGTTTGAGAGGAGGCCAGAAGGAGGCGGAGGACAGGGGCGGCTTTTCCTCAACCCTCTGGATGGAGGCACAGGGCATGGATGATACAGAGGAACTTTGGAATCTTCTTCTTATGGGGGTCTGCCTGTCTGTCAGTCTGTCCATCTGTCTTTCCACCTGCTCTATCTCCTTCATCCTTGTAGTTGCCCATCCTTTTCCCTTCCTGCTTTCCTCCTTTAGGTTGTCTCTGGTCAGCGTGGACAGCCCTCCATAGTTCTTGGAGACCTCCTTTCCCTGATACCCTTCCCCCAGCCCAGCTTGGCTATGGGAAGGGATAGGTGTCCCTGGCAGGGTCACATCAGGCCTGGCACACAGCAAGCTTTGTAAGCTTCAGAGGTGTTGAGGGGGCCAAGAGCAATGACCTGGTCATCTTTCCCTGGATGGTTGAGAGAGGCCTGGAGGGTGGGTCTCTCTCCCTCTCCTCCCTGGCCTCTGCCTATTTGCTAATAGTACCCGGGTGCTTTAGCAGCCACATGTCTCTTGGTAGACCCTTCCCCAGTCTTGCCCATGCAGCAGCTCAGCTGCTCTGGGACTCCCCCCAGTGCCTCTCCCTCTCTCTTTTCCTCCACTCTCTTCCCCCGGTCTCCCTGATGCTTTTATCCATCTCTCCTCTCTCCATGTCCACATCCCTCCTTGTTTCTTCTCTGGGTCTCACCTTCAGAGTCTGTCTCCTCCTCTTCTTTGGCCCTCACTTTCTCTCCATCTCTGGTTTCTCTCTCAACCTCCCTGTTATCTCTATTCTCTCACTCTCTTCTAAATTTCAACACTGAGAAGCCAAGGGGTTTCATTTCTTCTTTGACAGAAACCATCACATCAGCTCTGCTGAGTTCTGAGTGTGTACAGGGGAAGGGAAAGTGCCTCTTTACGGGGTCAGCTCTAGAGCTGATGGCAGCCCCACCCCCTCAGCATCACTAGATGGGGTTTTGGGGGGGTTTCAAGATCTAGGGGGGCCCATTGGGTTGTTGGAGGGAGTAATGATGACAAGGTAACAACTTGCACTGCCTCTCCTTTGGGCTGCATTATTTAAGAGGAAGGATTTTAAAATCACAAATGACAGAGAAAGATCATTTTAAACAATACACAGTGAAAGGTTGATGGGGGGCTTGTTACTTTTGGAATTGGGACTAAAGACATTACAAGCCTCAACTAACGTTTATATGGCCAGTAAGTACAAGAACCCCAAAGTACTAATTTTCCTAAAAATTTTTAGGAAAATTTTTAGCATTTTTAGCAGCCCCTTTGCCTGTTCACCCTCCATCCTTGTTTCTGGTAAGCATCACAATGCCCAGTCACAGGCTGAAGGCCAGAAGTAAGCAAGAAGTAAGTAGAACATTTCCTGGTGAAGCTCCTAATTAGGAAACTAAGGGCAGGTCGGGGGTGTGGGGAGGCACTTGTCTCCTCTGCATAATTCACACCTTGTAACAAACCTCATCATGTCATTTCCCCTGCCTCAGTGGTTCCCTCTTGTTCTCAAGCTGAAGTTCAAGGTGCTGCATGATTTGGTCACTCTGCTTGTCCCACTGATGTGTCTAGAGTCACCTTTCTCTCCAGCTTCTGGGTAGTTTCACATGTTCCCTCTACCAAAATACTTTTTCTGCCACTCTTACCCATTCCTGTAAACTAAGCTTTATTTTCACTTTCTCAAGAAAGACTTCTTGAAGTACCCTCACCCGCACTCAAGTCTGGGTTAAGAGACCCTCCAGTGTGTGAAGACCCTGGTCTTCCCCCTTTACAGCACCCATCACATTTAACTACCTGCTTACTTACCTCTCTCTGCTGCCATATCATGAGCTCCCTGAGGGCAGAGACATATTAGCCACCAACTTCCTGGGTCCCAGCCTAGAGCATGGCACATTATAGGTAATTAGTGTATGTTTCTTATAAGATGCATCCTGGGCACTCAGAGATGCTTTCCCAAGCCCAGTGCCTCTGCATCTTTGTCAAGCTAGAATGATGAGTTTGACACTCAGAGAGAGGGCTAGCATGAGATAATGGTAATAAAGAGAAAGGAGGAAGCTGCTTTTATTCCCTTGCCCCTTAGGCCTGTGGCCTCATACTCAATCATCTGAAATTCTTGGCTAATGGAAATCTTAGGCCCCTGGGGACTGGTGCATTGCCTCAGTTTTGCTTCTTGTGTGCCCCATGGGATCCCTGAGTGGTGAAAGCATAACAGGGTCAGCTTGCTGGGGGAAAGATCCTTTCTTTAGGAGAGGCTGCAGGGATGACCAAATGTGTGGCTGGCATGATGAAGGGGTATGGCTTTCCTAGGGTTCTGAAAACCAACTTTTTGGGAGAAGAAGGGAAGGAGAAGTGGCAAAGAACCAGGTAATTTCTCCTAGGAATTGACAAGAGGCAAGAGAGATGCCCATTCAAGAGTTCCTGTGCTAACAGGAAGCCACACTCTCTGAAGATGACTTTAGCATTTTCTGACCTGCGAAGGGTACAAAGTTGTGTTCAGCCTTGCCCCATAACTCTTTTCTCTTCTTATCATCAACCTATGATGGATATGATTCTCCACATTCCAAAATGTTCATACCCTTTTTCTGTTTTGTAACTGACTGTCACATCAGCCCAGAGAACTGGCTGTATTGTGATGTTGAGGTCGTGTAGAAGCTACGGTAGGTAAAATGTTTTTCAGGATGAAAAATATTATTCCGTCATGAAAAAACTACTGAGCTTCTAAAAATGGATTAAGCACATTTTCATAAATGTTTCATTCCAGGAAAGAGTCTGTCACATTTCAGCCCTATGCAAGGAAAATTGTCATTGTGCCCTCCTGACAAACAGGCTTCCTGAAACCTAAGTCTGAGGGGAGCATATCTGTTGGGTTGGGTATTATTTGGTTAGTTTAGTGATTTCTAGGGCTTACTTTTGGAGACAAGTTTGAAGAATCATTTGGCATACCTTCCTGCACCCAACCTGCTTATATTGCCTATCCCACTTATTGAAGTAGAAACTGGTTTGTGGGGTACTTCAAAAGGCAAGATCTGTCCCCAGTCTGATGAAATACACAAAGCATTAGGTACTTCTCAGAAGTATTGAGATAAGAAGTTTTTTTGGTGGTGGTGGTGGTGGTGCTGGTGGTGGTGAGGGGGGTGAAATAAAAGACAAATGCCTTTTAAAAAATCTGCTGACAAGGCCCAGGGTGTTTCAGTTGGATCTCCATGGTGCAAAGCTGCATCTTTTTGCTGTGTGTGAGCTTTTCTTTTCAGGGTCATTTTCAACCTCCAAGTATGTGACAGTTTACTCGAAAGTGGAGGCTCAGTTTCTGGTGCTAAAGGAGCACTGTGGGCAGAGGTGGAAAGCCCCTTTGCCCTCCGACTCAAGGAGACATGCATAACATGTGTGGGAATTAGCGGCACTGGGAGCTTCACAGTCCTCAACTCAGCTGGAAGAAGGAAGAACAAAATGGCAGTTGTGATAGATGTGTTCTGTGCTCTCCTAAGGCTTTTGGAGAGTGACAGTTTTAAGTCTGATGTTTCAAAGATAAGCCTTTCCTGTTTTGTCGAAGATTAATTGACCATAGAGTTGAGGGTCCATATCTGGGCTCTCTACTCTGTTCCACTGGTCTATGTGTCTGTTTTTATGCCAGTACCATGCTGTCTTGGTGATCACAGCTTTGTAGTAAAGCTTGAAATCAGGTAATGTGATGCCCCCAGTTTTATTTTTGTTTTTCAACATTTCCTTAGCGATTTGGGGTCTCTTCTGATTCCATACAAATTTCTGGATTATTTGCTCCAGCTCTTTGAAGAATACTGGTGGAGTTTTGATCGGAATGGCATTAAAAGTATAGATTGCTCTAGGCAGTATAGACATTTTAACAATGTTTATTCTTCCGATCCAAGAGCATGGAATGGTCTTCCATCTTTTTGTGTCTTCTTCAATTTCTTTCATGAGTGTTCTGTAGTTCCTCAAGTACAGATCCTTTACCTCTTTGGTTAGGTTTATTCCCAGGTATCTCATGGTTCTTGGTGCTATAGTAAATGGAATCAATTCTCTAATTTCCCTTTCTGTATTTTCATTGTTAGTATATAAGAAAGCCACTGATTTCTGCACATTGACTTTGTATCCTGCCACGTTGCTGAATTGCTGTATGAGTTCTAGTAGTTTGGGGGTGGAGTCTTTTGGGTTTTCCATATAAAGAATCATGTCATCTGCGAAGAGAGAGTTTGACTTCTTCATTGCCAATTTGGATACCTTTTATTTCTCTTTGTTGTCTGATTGCTGTTGCTAGGACTTCTAATACTATGTTGAACAAGAGTGGTGAAAGCGGGCATCCTTGTCTTGTTCCTGATCTCAACGGGAAGGCTGCAAGCTTTTTCCCATTGAGGATGATATTTGCTGTGGGTCTTTCATAGATAGATTTGATGAGGTTCAGGAATGTTCCCTCTATCCCTATACTTTGAAGCGTTTTAATCAGGAACAGATGCTGGATTTTGTCAAATGCTTTTTCTGCATCGATTGAGAAGACCATGTGGTTCTTCTCTCTTCTCTTATTAATTTGTTGTTATCACATTGATTGATTTGCGAATGTTGAACCATCCTTGTAGCCCAGGGATGAATCCCACCTGGTCATGGTGGGTAATCTTTTTAATGTGCTGTTGGATTCTGTTGGCTAGGATCTTGTTGAGAATCTTAGCATCCATATTCATCAGTGATATTGGTCTGAAATTCTCCTTTTTGGTAAGGTCTTTGCCTGGTTTAGGGATCAGGGTAATGCTGGCTTCATAGAAAGAGTCTGGAAGTTTTCCTTCTGCTTCAATTTTTTGAAACAGCTTCAGGAGAAGAGGTGTTATTTCTTCTTTGAAAGTTTGGTAGAATTTCCCAGGGAATCTGTCAGGTCCTGGGCTCTTGTTTTTTTGGGAGGTTTTTGATCACTGCTTCAATCTCGTTATTAGATGTCCGTCTATTCAGGTTGTCGATTTCTTCCTGGTTCAATTTTGGTAGTTTATAGTTTTCCAGGAATGCATCCATTTCATCAAGGTTGCTAAGCTTATTGACATATAACTGTTGATAATAACTTCTGATGATTGTTCCTACTTCCTTGGTGTTAGTTGTGATCTCTCCCTTTTCATTCATAATTTTATGAATTTGGGCTTTCTCTCTTTTCTTTTGGGTTAGTGTGGCCAGTGGAACTTCATCAAAATCAAAAGCTTCTGCACAGCAAAGGAAACAGTCAAAAAAAACAAAGAGGCAACCCACAGAATGGGAGATGATATTTGCCAATGACAGTACAGACAAAAGGTTGATATCCAGGATCTATAATGAACTCCTCAAACTCAACACACACAAACCAGACAATCATATCAAAAAATGGGCAGAAGATATGGACAGACACTTCTCCAATCAAGACATACAAATGGCTATCAGAACATGAAAAAATGTTCATCATCACTAGCCATCAGGGAGATTCAAATTAAAACTGCGTTGAGATATCACCTTACAGCGGTTAGAATGGCCAAAATTAACAAGACAGGAAACAACATGTGTTGGAGGGGATGTGGAGAAAGGGGAACCCTCTTACACTGTTGGTGGGAATGCAGGTTGGTGCAGCCTCTTTGGAGAACAGTGTGGAGATTCCTTAAGAAATTAAAAATAGAACTTCCCAATGACCCTGCAATTGCACTCCTGGGTATTTACCCCAAAAATACAGATGTTGTGAAAAGAAGGGCCATCTGTACCCCAATGTTTATAGCCACAATGGCCACGGTCGCTAAACTGTGGAAAGAACCAAGATGCCCTTCAACGGACGAATGGATAAGGAAAATGTGGTCCATATACACTATGGAGTATTATGCCTCCATCAGAAAGGATGAATACACAACTTTTGTAGCAACATGGATGGGACTGGAAGAGATTATGCTGAGTGAAATAAGTCAAGCAGAGAGAGTCAATTATCATATGGTTTCACTTATTTGTGGAGCATAACAAATAGCATGGAGGACATGGGGAGTTAGAGAGGAGAAGGGAGTTGGGGTAAATTGGAAGGGGAGGTGAATCATGAGAGACTATGGACTCTGAAAAACAATCTGAGGGGTTTGAAGTGGCGGGAGGGTGGGAGGTTGGGGTACCAGGTGGTGGGTATTATAGAGGGTACAGATTGCATGGAGCACTGGGTGTGGTGAAAAAATAATGAATACTGTTATGCTGAAAATAAATAAATTTAATTTAAAAATAAAAAAATAAAATTAAAAAAAAACAAAGATAAGCCTTTCTTCTTTTTATGGAATATCAGGCATGGGTTTTACAGACAGAGCCTAAGGTATCTAAACTTGGGGGGAGCCTGTAGAGATATTTATTGAGCTCCTCCCAGTCCTCAAAGAAAAACTAGGTATTAACACCAGGATAACACCAGTGAGGAATGGTGCCACCTCTGTTGTTAGGCTTTCTGTTTTGTCTTCAGGGGACAACAGAGATGTGGGCTCCAGCCAAGGGAGGTGCATTGGATAGTGCACAGGTATGCATCATTTATCCCCTGCTGGACACTCAGAATCATTCCTCATCCAATCAGCCACTTGAGAGCAATTCACTTGGCATGCAGGAGATTTTCATTAAAGTTTCCCACAGAGTTTACATTGACTCTCCTTCTCTCTTGGCTCTCATAACTCTGAAACATTCTTTTTTAGAGACAATAAGACCGTGTCATGCCTCTAGCCTTGGAAGTGAATTGTTTTTTGCTTGTGATCAAGCTCATGAATATCTTATTTCACTCATTTGGAAATTGTGATCATCCATGCCCTGTAAGGTGTGAAGCCCTTACATAACCTAAAAGGAACAGAACTTGGAAAGATGAATAAATATTTACTGTTTGGAATGGGTCACTTTCCCACCAATTCACACATGTGCTCAACAAATATTTATTGAGAGCAAATCATATGCCAGATATTCTAGGTGGTGGACATACAGCAGTGAACAAAGCTGATGAAGTCCATGCCCTTATGCAGCCTACATTCCAGTGGGATAGTAATATAATTCCTTCCCAAAGAAGGTTCTGTGTGGGTCATCAGCAGTGCCTCAGGGCCTGAGTATCTCTCACAGCATTTGAGTTGGGCATTTATTCCATGTCCTGGGAAAAAGAGAGACTACAGGAATGACTTTCATTTCCATCCATCCCAGAATTAGTCTTCTAGTAACATCAGACAGGTCATCACTTGCCAGATACCGCCAACCCCCGCCCCCCGCCAAGAAGCTTATCCTCCAATAATCCAACCCAAAACAGAATATACATGTCCAGGTCCCATAAGTATCTCTGGTAGTACATACGTATTTGTCTGTGACTACTAATAAGCACACACCTTGCTAGAAGAGTTATGGGACAGCACACTTACGACTCTTGCTGTGATGCTTCTCTAAGTAACCTCCAATTATTTAAGATTTTCTCTCTCCTCCCCACCTGTCTTCTGTCTTTGTCTTTCCTTTCTTTCTTTCAGCCTGCTTTTGTGTCCATCTTACTGTCTTTTCTTTGTCTTTCCTTTTTGATTTTACCATGAATAATTTCAATGTCTACTGCAAGGGGACATTGGACACTGAAGTAAGGAAAAGCTTAGTTGGTGACTACACAGAATTAGGCAAAAAGCTGAATTTGCCTTAATGTTACCAATCATACAGTTACAGTTAAAGCAGCAAATTTTATATGGCAAGACTTAGAAATTTAACATTAGAAAAACACACTAGCTTAATCTTGCACTTCTATCTGAATATATGCTCATGTGTGCATGCAGACGAGCACACATTTACAGGAGCTCTTCTTGATAAAATGAAGACAATGCCCTTGCAACCAGCTTGCAACCAACTTAATATCCAAGAGTGTGACTGTGGTGTATGATGAAGTCGGGGTGTGATAAGTAGTCCTTTTCATCCTGAGTGCAGGTGGATCTTGTTCTTTGGTTTGTGGCCTTGGCTTCTACATGTACTGTAGTAATGAAGCCCCTTTAGCCACAGTCACTTATGCAGAATAATTGGAATCCCTAGGTAAGGTGCCAAATTGAACGATGTGTCTTTGTACAGGATGGGTTAATCCATTTTGCAAAATTTATGTTGCATATGGCCCAAAGCGACAGATTCTAATCAATGACAGTCATTCCCAAAGAGTCACCAGAGATGCTAATCAGACAAAATTCTACTCTAAACCTCAGCAGGTCACATACACCAGTTTTTGCTGCCACCCACTCCTGCACTGTCAGCAACATCATTGTCCAACACCAAGAGAGCAGTGTTTTGAGAACTCTGACTTCTCTTTCCTGCCCGTTGTCAGTTTCTTTCTGTAACCTTCACATTGCCTTTCTACCATGCATTACATCCCACGTGTTCTATAATCCCCTCACTTTCCACAGCGGTATGCCGACTGCTGAGTCAAAGGCAGGTGCTGTTTCACAACTGCGAACCCAGTACAACAAGCCTCAATTATGGTCCAGTTTCAGGAAAGACAAATAGGATGCTGAGGTTTTGACATTTTCAGGCAA
The DNA here is from genome assembly GCF_009829155.1 of Mustela erminea. Taxonomy (NCBI): domain Eukaryota; kingdom Metazoa; phylum Chordata; class Mammalia; order Carnivora; family Mustelidae; genus Mustela; species Mustela erminea. The sequence goes on from NC_045635.1 coordinate 85,595,046, forward strand.
ACAGTGGCTCAGAGCCAGAGAAGTCAGCTCAGTTGCATCACCTCAAGCAAAAGCACTTGAGAGACCGAATTATTTTCCATGTTCAGAACCAGGTCTATGAAATGGTAGAATGGAGTAGGAGAGGGCCATTTAGAATGTTCACTGAATAAGGATGAACATTTTTGTGCTTTAGAGAAGCATCCAGGAAGAAACCAGAAGCATGGGCAGGGGAACTCAGCTTATGATGAACTACTAGAGGGAGAGAATTTGAAGAGGCTCTTTTTTTTCATGTCTCGGATCCTGGCAAAAAGTTTGCTGAGATTCCATTCAAGATCAAGGAGTAACCTGCAGCAGTCAGAAGATTCCTGGAGAAAACTAAACTGAAGAGATATGCCTCAGACCAGAGACCATATCCTGGAGAAGCTGTTAGACAGTGCTGCTAAAAAGGAAATAAAATAGAATAAAACCCTGTGCGTGGGGAGCCTTAGCTCAAGTTAATTGTGTTGACTAAACCCTAGGATATAACAGAGACCGCCGTAAATTTCAATGGCATCAAAGGGTCCTCTTCATCTCCTTACTATGAGAGGGTTCTTTTGATCCCATGGAGACTGGAAAAAAATTTCTCATGGTTGTGGGAGAGGTTTCTATCATTCAAGTGCTTCCAACTTGTCAGAGGTAGAGAAGATGCTTTGTTCCAAGTTGGTGAGATTCATAACTATAATTAGGTACATTGCAGTGTCTTTAACTGTTAGTTTGAATCTGATCTGCTATTATTGATCTCTCCTAGATCCATTTTACAGATGGGAAAATGAAGACCCACATTACTGTTCATCTTTGTCTTCTCTCCCTGACATCCTGCACCCATATTCTCATTCTGCCTCTACTTTCCCAACATAACTATATTATGTTTACAAGTTAGTAAAAATCAAGCCAACCAATAAGACAGACTGAAGCAGCGATAACAGTGGGATTCTTTTTGTAGTTGGTAACCAGGAAATGTTTGGATGCCTTCTCACGTCTAATTCTGTATTCAGTCTCTGCAGTCAAATGCTCTACCCGTGAGCTATACCCCCTGTATTCAGTCTCTGGCTTCTCCTGTGCTCCGCGCCTACTCAAACCTCTACTTACCTGCATGTTTGTTGTGTCTTCTTCCAGAGATGAACTGAAGTCTACTAATACCCGGTGAGGATCAGGGTAGGTCTCTTCATCTGAAGAAGGGGAGAATAAGAAATACAGTGATTACTTGATCATAGGACTCAATTCTGCTATGCAGTTCCCCCTGGTCTCTGGAAGTGAATAGAGAGTGGAAAAAGGACAAGTGTCTTCCTAGGAATCAAAGGATACTCTGGACTCTGGAGTCTTTTGTAGGAAAATACTGCACTTTTTCCAGCCTGCCTTTCACAGAGGTTGGCCATGGAATAAGTTCCTTTTCTCAAAGGTCAAAAAAATTTGCCACTAAGCCAGGAGACAAAGTCAGACAGGTCTACACCCCAACTGGCTGCTCTGGTCAATTGAGAACAAATTGGATCCTTAATACAGTAAGGGACAATGTACAATGAATTCACAATCAGTACTTCCTCCCAAATCAAACACTGCTGTAGTAATTGATGACATGGTCTCCAAGTGGTAAGGGAATCTTTTCAGCCACCAGAAGAATCATGGATGAAATTAATACAGCAGCTATTTTTTCCCCAAATGGCTTGATTCTTCTCTGTTCTGCTCCACGTACTCCAGCCCCCTACCACCTATCCTCTTCAACCCTGCTCTGTGCCTGAATTGAGTAGAAGGAAAATGAAATTGACATCCAAGTTCCTTCTAATGTTTTCATGCAGAAGCTTGGCCCAACCTGCCATTAGTAGAGATGATAAAAACCTTGACTGCCGGGGTGCCTGGGTGGCTCAGTGGGTTAAAGCCTCTGCTTTTGGCTCAGGTCATGATCCCAGGGTCCTGGGATCGAGCCCCACATCGGGCTCTCTGCTCAGCAGGGAGCCTGCTTCTTCCTCTCTCTCTCTGTCTGCCTCTCTGCCTACTTGTGATCTCTGTCTGTCAAATAAATAAATAAATCTTTAAAAAAAAAACACCTTGACTGCCTTCTCAGGTGATTTAGAAGTCCCTTGTGGCTTCCATTTGGTGCTTGAAACATATTAATGTGAGAAATGGGGAAGGGAGACTAAAATTCAACAGGAGAGACTTCCATGGGGCAAATGAAGAAGGGCTAGAATTTTTCTCAAAATTTCATGCACAACCATCAAGTCATTGAATGTTAGAAGTAGCTAGGATAGGGGCATCTGGGTGGCTCAGTCAGGTGAGCATCTGAGCCTTAATTTTGGTTTTGGTCATGATCTTCGGGTTGTGAGATCAATCCCCACATGGGGCTGAGCACTGGGCATGGAGACGGCTTGGGATTCTGTCCCTCCTTCTCCCTTTGCCCCTCCACCTCACCCCGAGACCCATGTGCTTACTCTCTCTCTCTCTTAAAAGAAAAAAAATGGCTAGGATGTTAGAGATCAAATCTAGTCCCCTCTTTTTGAAAACCAAAGAAAGGACAAAAAGAGTGAGATGATAGGCTCATGGAGCTCTAGTTATTTGGAGCAGAGCTCAGAGTAGATCTCAGAACCTTTAGTTCCCAAGGCACCTGCTCCCCATAAAATTACTTCCCTCTACCAAAAGCTCAAACCAGTCCTCCATATTGTGCTCTGTGGCATTTTTCCTATGCCTCTCTCCATGTGACATGCATGTACACACCTACATTTTGCGCTGCACCTGGTAGCCATGAATTCTTCCCAGCAAAGCACAGGCCAGGGTGATCTGGACTTCCTGAGCTGCTACTCTGTAGTAAAGGTTCAGCAGTAAGGCCAAGGGAGTCCTTTTATATTAACCCACAAGTCAGCTAAATTATGCACACACAAATTGCTTCCTGCACTGTTTACTCAGTAACTCATTCTCCTCCCCACCCCCTAAAAAAAGAGCTGAGGAAAAAAATAAGAGAAGAGGAGAAAAGAAGAGAGAACAAGAAAGAGAAACAGAAATGAATGGATTTCCTTAGAATATCTTGCTATCCACCTCCTTTTTACTCAATTTCTTTTTTTTTTCAATTTCTTTTTTAAAATATGTATTTCCTTTTTTAAAGATTATATTTATTTATTTGAGAGAGAGAGAGAGAGAGAGAGAGTGTGTGTGTGTGTGTGTGTGTGAGAGAGAGAGAGAGAGAGAGAGAGAGAAAGAGAGGGCATGAGTAGGGGGATGGGGTAGAGGGAGAAGCAGACTCCCTATTGAGCAGGGAGCCCAATGCAGGACTCAATTCCAGGACCCTGGGATCATGACCTGAGCTGAAGGCAGATGCTTAAACATCTGAGCCACCCAGGCATCCTTTACTCAATTTCTTTAAACCCTGTTCTGTAAGGTCAACTTCCCTTGCAACCCTGAGCACAACATACCATTATAATAATGATGATAAAAATTTATGTTGAGACCTCATCAACATAGAAGATTGGTGTCAGGACCAAAGGTTGTGTTCTGCAGTTGGCTGGGCCTCTTCAACCACAAGAAGTAAGCAATTTAGAAAGAGGAAGGTACATGCTACAAAGGCAAGTTGGTACAAGCCGTGAGAGCCCACTCCCTCTCTTGCTTTGAGAAAGCCCATTCCTGATTGAGTTGTTATAGGGCCCGGAACTCCCAGATCCATTACATCTCTGGAAGCATTCAGCACCAACCCCTTTGTTTCAGGTGGAACTTTCCCATGTAGCAGTGATTCTGCCTCTACAAAGATGGCCCCTCTTATGTCAGTCACCATGTCAGGTACTTCCAAAGCTATGATTTTCATCAGTTTACAAGTATTTTTATCCCTAGAAACAAGCTCAGACATGGCAAGTGGACATCTAGGCCTCATAAAAAGGGCTTATAGTACCCAAAAGTCTTTCCACAACAACAAGGTGCCTATGGATAGGAAGAGCAGAACTTGACTCATGGGAAATACTTGCTAAACATGTGTTGGATGAATAAAGAAAGTAAATACACAAACTGTCTGAAAAGAGAAGAGGTTCACAGTGATGGCTTTTCAACCTCCTTGCTCCTTTTTCTGCTCCAATGCTCCCATGCACTTAAGCAGAAAGACATGTGTTTGTTGTCTAGAACATTTTTTTGACCAGACCCCTTCTAAAAATGCTGATTAAAGGGTTTGCCTGGACCTCATTCCCATTCAGTGAGTCAGGATGGGAGCTTCCCTTTCTAAACCTTTTCTGAAAATAGTCATGAAAGGAGCAGACTTTCCTGCTAGGCTACCTGGGTTTAAATCCTTGCTCTACCATTTACTAGTTGTGTAACCTCTTATAAGAGACTTAACAAGTCTAAGCCTCAGCTTCTCCATCTGCTAAGTGAGATAATAAGTAAGACTTATGCCATCAGGGTTGTCATGAAGATTAAATGTGTTAATAGAACCTAGTACAGTCAGCATGTGATAAACTTCGATTGTTCTCAACCCTGGAGCCCTTTTTCCCCTTCATCTGCATTTTGGGCGGAAGTGGTTTTACTGCTCTGTGCCCCACCACCAGCTTGGGGATACCAGAACAGAAAATGTGGGCTTTGGAGGGAGTACCATATAATGCTCACCCAGAGAGCAAAGACAAAACTTGTTAAGTTGTTAGAACTGCAGCTGATGAAACATCCTGATGAGGGATTAGCTCTGGAGAAGAGATAGTTAGAAAAATTGCTCAAGAGGAAGGGGGCAGGAAGTTGTGGGGACAGGCAGACTCAACAAAAGAGATAGAAGGGAAAGGAGAGTTGGGGAGACAGGAGAAGAAAAGGTTTGGTAGAGAGAGGGAGGGAATGGAGAGTGAAAAGAGGCTAAATTGCTACTGGAACATTAAGCACAAATGAGGGGAAATAAAATTAACATCTTTAATGAAAAGTAAAACAAGAATGTAAGGAATATCCCTGTTTGGGGAAATCTTGTGTAGAAAGGAGCAGTTGCTGAGGGCCTTTGGAGGCTGGTTGCCATGGTGATGCTATATGTCTTCTTTTCTATTACCCTGTGAGTCTGGCAGCTGATACTTCTTTTCAGCTCTGGTTTCTAGGTCCAGGGCTTAGCCCTCAGGGAAGACTTGGTGTTTCCATTTCTAGCACCTTGCTCATGCTGTGGGACCTGCTGTCTTGTTGTCATGGTTCCTTCTTGATATGATACCTGTCCAGAAAGAAAAAGGAGAGAGGGGGCTTGCCTGGGTGGCTCAGTATGGGTTAAAGCCTCTGCCTTCGGCTCAGATCAAGATCCCAGGGTCCTGGGATCGTGCCCCGCATCGGGTTCTCTGCTTGGCGGGGAACCTGCTTCCCTTCCGCTCTCTCTGCCTGCCTCTCTGCCTACTTGTGATCTCTGTTTGTCAAATAAATAAATAAAATCTTTAAGAAAAAAAAAGAAAAGAAAAAAAAGGAGGGAGGGCAAGTGCTAGCAAGCTGCAGGGAGAAGCACTCCGTGTAGCATTTTCTAAATAGATGAGAAGGCTAGTTTAGCAGGTAAAGAGCACTTTGGCCAGAAGGATATAGGGGCACTTGTAGTGACTCCTCCATTTTCAAGGTAAATCTTGGTGTGTATTTCTTTAAGAAACTGAAGTGACCAATCATCCTGGTTTGCCAGCACTGAAGGGTTTCCTGGGACATGGAAGTTTCACTTACACAATGAGGAGATTCTCAGACAAACTGGAATAGTTGGTAACCCTAAGAAAAGAAACATTCAGAAAGTCCAAGATGAAGGGAACCCACATTTCTCAGAGCCTGACATTAACAATCACATGCAGGGACCACAGAAGGCTCTTGAGAGATAGTTACTATTTAACCCAGCCTCCTAATATGGGTAATAACTTAATAGCTTGCTTTTTGCCACCAAACCATCTTCCCCATGCTATAGTGATGAAGGAACAGAAGGCTCGCTGAGGACAAAGCAAAAGCTGACACCCTCCAACCTTCCCCCACCCCCTGTCCTGGGTGAGACTTATGTGACATATGCTAAGTGAGATAATAAGTAATAATAAGATTATATAAGATTCTTTAAGAATCTTATATAATAAGATAATAAGATAATAAGATTCTTTAAGAATCTACCAACTATCTTAATGTTAATACCTTGCTAGAGGGAAAAATGACCTTGACAATGACAAGGCATCAGGGCCTCTGGTATCTTGTAGGTCCTCTTTAGCATATTAAAGTTCTATTGAAACCTCCCTTTTCCTTCCCCCACCCCCATGGTACATAACCTGTCACCCCTCACAACCCTGGGGCAGCAGCTCCTTCTGCCCATAGGTCCTGTCCCCATGCTTTAATAAACCATCATTTTGCGCCAAAGATGTCTCAGAATTCTTTCTTGGTCATCAGCTCTGGACCTCACCCCACTGAACCTCACCTATATTCTTAAACTCCAATAGAATGTAAAGAGATTTTTCAAGTTCCAGAAACATCAAAACGACCTGGAAACCTTGTTAAAAATGCAAATTATCAGGGACGCCTGGGTGGTTCAGTGGGTTAAGCCTCTGCCTTTGGCTCATGTCATGATCTCAGGGTCCTGGGATCCAGTCCTGCATAGGGCTCTCTGCTCCACACGGAGCCTGCTTCCTCCTTTCTCTCTCTCTGCCTGCCTCTCTGCCTACTTGTGATCTCTCTGTCTGTGTCAAATAAATAAATAAAATCTTTTTTAAAAAATGCAAATCCTCAGGCTCCAACCCCACCCACTAAATCCAGGTCTCTGGTGGGGTGGTGCGGCCCAGGCATCTACATTTTACTGAATTTTCTAGACAGCTCTGATGCATGTGGTCTGAGAGTTGGTGTTGAGAGGATTCAATGGCAGTAGTCAGAGAGTCTGTTCAACAAGTGAAAGCTAGCAAGAATCTAGACCTCAGAGAGCCAGAGTCCTCCAAGGCAAAGGGTTTGGAAATGGCCCGGGCCTGGGCCTGGGGCAGGGGCACACCTCTGCCCTCCTGCACCCATCTCCCTCGCTCTCTTTGCCTGCCAGTGCCTTCTCTCTCTCAGGGTCAGGCCTACACACCACCTTCCTTGGAGTCCTTTCCTGGCCTACTACTGGATCGTATAGGCATGTACAACATCGTGCTCTTGTTAGGGTACAGAGTCGACCACCCCTCATTTAGACAGAGAACACTCTTGATAATGCAAGTCATACAGCGAGGTTTATTTCCAGCTAGCTGGGGTCCAAGTATCTGCCCAGTGCAGCGGGTTTCAACAAGGACCCTGAGCACTCAAAGCCAAGGGTTTATATAGCATTTTCAAGGCACTTCTTCATAGCTACGTACATATCTTGCGCCCCACATTGACAGTTTAACTTTGTTTAACCTTTTGCCACCCCGGCGTCACCCTGGAGCCATCCTGGCAGTTAAGTGAGATTTAGGTTTAGAAGAAATTTAACTTTATTTACATTTCCTTCTGCCTCAGCCTCCTTCAGTTTTATGGTGGGGAGGGCTACCTTAGGCCTTGAGAACTGAGCCATTTGTCTCTGGAAATTGGGCCATTGAAAAGATGTCCTTTTTGTTGTAAATCATCAGGACATTTGCAAACCAAGGGAGACTCCTGTCTGGCAGGATTGTAATCTCTGCAAGTTAACTATTTGTTTTTCTTTAACATTTGGTCCCTGTGGTGCCACCACCTAACTGCCCTGGTGGTATATGATTAAGTTGTTTTTTCAAGTTTTAGCAACTTTCTCTCATCTTAAGTTATGTGCCTAGTGTGGGCTGGTTAAGGATGCTCAGTAAAATGGCTTCCTGGCCTTCAGGATGGCCATTCTTATGCTAACCCACTCTTACAGTGCAAGGTGCCGGCTTTTGCTTTGCCAAGATGGCTGTATTTATGTCAGGGCTAGACTCAAGGTGGGTACAGCCTTGTTTTTCTTGGCCTTAATACCTGGAGCTGGTTTCTGGAACTTGTTTTTAAGTCCCCTGGGGGGAGGGGAGCAGGGACAGTTTAAGGGTTAAACAACAAAGTTATTGTTTAACCTCAATGGAAGCCTCTGGCTAAAATAAAAATATAAAATAGGTCCTTACACTCTTTATTTTCTTCTGTTGATTACAAGTTGTAATCTCACATCCATGTGTGTGGTTCTTCATAAGCCCTCCCTGCCCCCCTCACTAAACTGTAAGCCCCATGAAGTCCAGGCCCCTGCTTATTTTTCCTCATTGCTGAGTACCCACAGCACCTAAGGCAGGGCCAGGCACAGGATAAGTGACAGCTACATATTTTGGAGTTGAATGCATGAATGAATGAATAAATGAAGGTATGGATGGGGAGGCACTGGTGACAGCCCCAGCCCGGAGAACACTGCTGAGTGGCCATCCGCTCTGTTGGCAGAGCTGCTCACAACACCATTAATGGGGTTGAAAGGTGACAAAGCAGGGCCTGGGCCCCTTGCTCTAGGTTTCAGTCTCTTAGCAGAATCCTAGGTCACTCTGCCCATGGAAAGCAAACAGAGAAGCCATGGCAGCCAGGTTTGGGGCAAGAAGCCAGGAGGAGTGCCACATTTCCAGCTGCTTGGCTGGGTACCTGGTTCCAGCTGCTTGGCTGGGTACCTGGAGGCCAGGGGAGGACAGGCCCTGGGACTTGTGGTCCTTATGCCTGGCCTACCTAGCCTCTAGCTCCCTGAGGGCGGGCATTGAAGAGGAGGAGAATTTGCCACCCCAAAACATGTCCCTTTGGCATGAGGATTATCTTAGCTGGTCCCTTTTAAGAAAGAGCAGACAGGAGAAGCCCTCAAACTGAGTACCAGTTACCTTTTTGTAAGAGATATTTACCTTACAAGGGAAATCTCCATTTGTAGGGGTGTCTCCCTCTCTGTACCAGGAAGAGAAGGATGACTAAATCTCTAGAAACTCTTATCCATGGAGAAGACAGCAACCTCAATCTGTGTAACAACCGTACCCTTGTTGACTGTGTTTTGCCTGGTAACCTACCATAACTGACTCCCCTCCCCCAAACAGCATCTTCCTCCATCTTCAGCTGAAGATGGTATTTTTAAGGTGGTGGCTTGGACCATTTTGGGGAGTTACTCAATTTTCCTGGGTCTGTCCTACGTATGCAGGAAGTAGGCATGTTTTTAAGTGTCTGTTTAGTTTTCTCTTGGTTATCTGCGTAAGGTTTTACAGGCAAGGTCAACACAACACCAGGCGAGGTAGGCGCAAGGCAAGATTTATTAAAGGCACTCTCCAGTGAAGTTTCGGGGCTCAGGAGAAGGGGAGCCAGGAAAGTCGTGCTGGGAGGAGGTTGGCACTGTCAGGCCTCGACTCCAGAGAGGAGAGTTGGGGAAGTCGCACCAGGAGTGGGTTAGGGGACTCTTTTATCGGGCTAAGGCAGGGCATGGGTTCACATCCATACATGGTAAGGTATTTGGTGTTAGGAAGGTCGGGGGAGTCCCAATGCTCCTGTATCCTGCATAGGTATCGGGTTACCTATGGAGATGTGACCTGGGCATACATCCTTTTGGCGGGAGAATCAAGGGTTAAGGAAGGGGGGGAGGGGGCTGGAAGATGGGGACTCAGCGGTCATTTCTATTGCTCCTCCTGCATTCCCCGAGCCACCGACCCAACAATCTGTCTTCTATTGGGGGTGGGGGGCGGAGTTCTCAGCCAGGAACCTAGAAGGGTAGAGGGAAATGATTTTTCCTTCCCCACAGCTCTTACCCTGCTGCATGTAGAGTCATGGGCATGTGTCTGTGAAGCCCGAGAGCATGGTTCTCCACAGCAGGATTTCCAAGGACACCTGGAAAATGAGGAGGTTCACATGTGAGTGTGTATGAAATCACGTGCAATTTGTGTCATTCTGCATATTTTCTGAAGGGGTGGCTCAGGTAATCTGCAAACCACATCTTCTCATCACCAGAATGAAAAGCCAGCCCCAGTGACTTGAACACAGGGACAAATGAAAGACCTGAAAGGTACCATTCAACAGATCAGACTCCGGAGAATGAGGATCTCTGCTGAGAGCCACATAGCTACCGTTTACTGGGTGTTTCTTAAGGATGTGTGCTGTCTGCTGTACATGCATTTCAGCAATCTTTGAAGGCAGGCACTATTGTTGTCCCTAGTTTGCAGATGAGGAGACTGAGGCTTTGTGGGGCTACACAGGTTTTCATGGTCATGTGCCTCTGGAGAGGCTGACTTGGGGTGAACCGGGGCAGTCTGGCTCCGGAGCTCACTCCCTGAATTACTACACTGTATATACTTCCTCCTTTGTACAAGTGAAGACTCAGACACAGAGAAGTCAAGCCATGTGCCCAGGGTCACACAGCCAGATAATGCCAGACCTGGAACCAGAAATTGGGTCTCCTCTCCTCCACTCTGGTTCTCTTCCCCACATGGCCTCATCCCTCTAGGTACAACAGGGATAACTTGCCCTACTTTACCCAGACAAGCAGAGTACAACAGCCAATACAGAGGCTGAGTTCTCTTCAATCCCATGACTGGATTTTCTTTGACTCTCAGCACTGCAAGATTCTAAGGCCGGAACGCATGGTGGAATCAGGCTTCTGTGTTTCTCCAAAGCTTCTGAGAAGGATGACACAGCAGACCAGCACAGTGGTCACCCCACAGTGAAGAGCCCCCATGTGTCCCATCATCCTCCTGCTCCCTGGGTCTCATAGACTCCCTGTCACAGGCCCTCTTGAGAACGCTCCCACCCTTGTCACTGCACCTCTTCCTCTGCTTGGCTCTGTCTCCAGCTAGCTGTGGGAGCTGGGGCCAGACAGGTCACTTCCACCCAGGGCTTTTAATGAGAAGTTTTGTCATGCCCAGGCAGCAAAGATGAATAATTCAGTGAAGGAAGCCCAGGAAAAGTTATTCTTTCGGAGAAGGGTCCCTTGACAGTGGGAAAGGCAGAAAGGGACTGCATTTTATTATGGGAGGAATAGGGGTGGGGTGACAGAGGTACGAGAGGAGGAGGAAGAAAGCTATGCAGCAGTTCCTAACAAATTCTAAAGATGTTGCCCAAGCCACTTTACCACTTAGAAATTAAGTCTACTTAGGCTGGTGCAAATCTTTAATAATCTGTTGCCTTTTGCCCCATCAAACAATGATCTCTTTATGACCAATGCTTACTTTCAGAATTCAGGGTTGTAATCTCTAGGGGTTTTGGCCTGTTTTCTACATTTATTGGACTTTAAAAATGATTAAGAGTGCTCAGAAAGGAAAGAGGACAGATGGGTAGAAGGAGTGACATGCATTTCTGGTCCTCATTTAGGTGCCAGGAAATGGAAACAAACTCACAGAAGACCTTGCCAGCCTGCACTGAATATGAGCACATATCCCTCTCTAGTTTGGGGGTGGAGGCATGGAAAGGGAAGGCTAATTCTTAGATAGCACCTTTGAGGAGGGGCTTCAAAAGGTTTTCCTGCGTGGTGATGTGTTTCTGACAACTCAAGACAGATGCCAAGCTTCGTCCCAGTTGACAAATTGCAATATTGTGCTAGGGCCCTTGATCATTCTTGTCTGAACAGAAGGCTGCATCCAACTCTTGATTTCTGCTCACGTCATGATCTCAGGTTTGTAAGAAAGAGTCCCTCTTTGGGCTCTGCTCAGTATAGAGTCTTCTCGAGATTCTCTCTCTTCTTCTCTCCCTCTGCTCCTCCCCTCCTTTCTCTCGCTCTCTTTCTAAAATAAATAAATAAAATCCTTTTAAAAATCAGAAAAGAATTAATTTTAGTCCCAACTCTACTAATTGGTTGTGGGACCTTAGGCAATTTGTATCACCTCCTTGCCACCTTAGTGTACTTATCTCTAAATTGAGTAATAGTAACAGAACTCCCTCTTTTGATTGCTCTGAGGAGTATAGGAGAGATGCAAGTGTTTTGTGAACTGTAAAATTCTGTACCTATGTAAGGGATATTAATTAGTAGAAAGGCACCCTTAGCAACCCATATTCTCACTGGGGTCTTTTTTTGATGAACTGATTTGCCAGTGTTGGGAGTAAAGTTTGTGGTCAAGGAGCTGTATCTCTGAAAATCTAACTGGCATTTGGGGAAGCCAAATAGTAACCTTAATCTCAATAACACTTCCCTAACACTGGAGGTATAGGGAAGCAATCTTTGAAGTCCTGGAGACATGGATTTGGTACAAGGCTTTGCCATTTAATAGCCATATGAATTTAGAACAGTTAATTAACATCCTTGAGTCTCGTTATTCTCATCTATGGAATGGAATTGAATAATAGTGTCTACCCCCTAGTGTTGTCATAAGGTTTAAATTAAGGTGTGCTTAGGAAGTACTCAAAACAGACCCTGGTACATAGTAATCTTTCTATAAACGTAAGCTTTATATGCTGCTGCTATTATTTTAAGTGATCAACGAACTCTGAGATTATACACATAGTAGACATCATTCAAAAAAATCTTCACTGAATACCTACTGTGTGCCAAGCAGGGACTAGAGACACAATGGTGAATAAAATCAGATGTGGCACCTGCCCTTATGGACTCTGGTCTAGTGATTTAAAAAAATATATTTTATTTTTATTTATTTGACAGATAGAGATCACAAGTAGGCAGAGAGGCAGGCAGAGAGAGAGGGGGAAGCAGATTCCCCGCGGAGCAGAGAGCCCAATGCAGGGCCCGATCCCAGGACCCCGAGATCATGACCCAAGCTGAAGGCAGAGACTCAATCTGCTGAGCCACCCAGGCGCCCCTGGTCTAGTGATTTCTGTTAATGTTTGGTGAATGAGTGAGTGAGTGAAATTAAGAGTCCGCCCTTACTCAGAAATTAATAACTCCAAGTTATTAAGGTATTGGATGTTGAGGCCGAAGGGGAGATGATTATTTTTCCAAACTCTGGGACTCAGCTGCTCACTAAGGAAATGGGAAGTGTGTGCAGATGGTATCAGGCATAGGAGGACATACAGAGGAAGGAAGATAATGTTTTTAAAGAGGAAAGAGGGTCCAGTTCTCTTTGCAGTAGGGGAAATCTGTAAAGAACAAATTGAACAAGTAACACATCACCAGCTTCGTACCTGAGTAAAACTTCTGAGGCCTCCTCTGAGTTGTTCTTCCTGAACTTACTGTTTCCTCTTTCCTTGTGAAAACATGCATTTAAAGGGGCGCCTGCTTGAGTGGCTCAATAGGTTAAGTGTCTAACTTTGGCTCAGGTCATGATCTTGGAGTCTTGGGATTAAGCCCAGAGTTGACCTTCCTGCTCAGCTAGGAGTCTGCCTCTGCTTCCCCCTGCCCCAAATGAGTAAATAGAACCTTTAAAAAAAAAACCCATGCATTTAGGAAAGTATCAAAGAACTCAGCTCCACTGTTGTCATATGAGCAGTATGAGCTACCTGGAGACTAGCTTCAGGTCTGATTTCTGGGCAAGGCCCAACTTATTAAGTGAGTCAGTAAATCTGCTCTAGCTCCATATCCAGCTCCAGCCTCAGTTTCCTAGGAAATACAGTTGGCAAAGTAGTCACCAGTGAGAGTTACAGAGCCTCTGATATGACTTGAAGGACTATTTATCTTGGCAGTTGCCTGTCTGTCCTTGGGGGGTCAGTGCCCTTGTGTGGACAGAGTGAACCAAACAAAGGCAGTACAATGATAACTTCAGGAAACTGGGAGCTGAATTGCCAGGAACTTTTCCCAAGGAGTGTGCCTCATCTTTCTGGGGAGAGTTATACTCTCACCAATGACCATCTACCTCCCAGGGAAGGTGAAAGTGGATACCATGCTGACTTTTACTTTCTATCCCTTCCTTCTGCTTTTGGCCAAAGAAGGAGCAAATCACTTTGGGTTGTAAAGGGTTGACTGCTATCCCCATCCCCACAGAAGGATCCCTCAGACAAAGGATCCCTTTACAGACTGCAGAGGCTTATCTGTGGGAAATAGGGAAGAAAGTGGGGAGTGCTGGTCTTCACCAGGACCTTTGAGGGTTAATCCAAGTTGGCACTGGAGGCCCGCCCCACCTTCCCAAGACAGTTCTGGAGAGATGCTATCTACTGAAAACCTGCCATCCTTCACCTCAGTTTTCCCTTTCCTCCCTCTGCTGCTTCCCCCTCCTTCAACTTCCACATTTCTTTAGGACCAGTTTAATTTGCCCAGTATTGAAATCATCCCGGGGAAAGCAGTCAGCCTCCACTCTTCACTAACAACTGGATTGAGGACTGAGGAGACCTGGAGGCTTATTTTTTGCCATGGTGAGGAGTAGACCCCGAGAGGATTAAGGATCTGGGAGCTTGAGCTTTTTTGTTTGTTGGTTTTGATGAGTTCTGTTTGCTTTTCTTCCCCAACCTGCTTCCCCTTCATTCCCCTCCCCACAACTCCTCCAAACTCTCAACCCACTAAAGCAGAAGGAGATTACTAGGAAGCAAAATCAGCTCCTAATTCAGGCTACACTAAGTACAGGCTGCCCAGCTAAGACTAATTGGTGTGTACTTTGTAATGCAGACTCCTGGGAGGGCCAAGTTTGGATGGCAAGATGTTTTACTTTGGTAGCATGGGGCAGCATCCTGAGGTAGAGGGGAACTGGTAGGGGAGGAGGTTTCTCTGAAGCTCTCCAAAGTCTCCAGAGATTTTTCTTTCTGTTGAAAAATAGGAAAGGCATAGCCAGCTTAAAACCAGGAGTTTTGGTTGATAGAGTTTTCTGGAAACAGGGAGGCAGCTTAGTTCTGGCAGCCAGGGAAATTTATCTGATAGGGTCCGTGATCAAAGGAGCGAGACTGATACAAAGCAAAGGTCAAGCAAAGCTTTCTTTCGCCACAAGCATTGAGAATCAAACTGACCTGTCGGGGCCGCCTCTTACAGAAAGGGCGACTCCTCCCAGCCTCACAGACTAACTTTTATAGAGCAAAGGCCATGTGCTTGAGCCTGGCCACACACAGTGGCCAATGAGATTGTAACACACAAAGAAAGTTGCGTAGTCATGCTAGGTCACACACGGGTGGCCAATTAAATTACAACTCACCCTATAGTAGCTATTTGAACTAGCTTATCACCTTGGTCAGAATTGGTGCCCAAAAGGCGGAGCCCACATTCTTTTTTTTTTTTTTTAAAGATTTTTATTTATTTATTTGATAGACAGAGAGAGATCACAAGTAGGCAGAGAGGCAGGCAGAGAGAGAGGGGGAAGCAGGCTCCCCGCTGAGCAGAGAGCCCGATGTGGGGCTCGATCCCAGGACCCTGAGATCATGACCGGAGCCGAAGGCAGAGGCTTAAACCACTGAGCCACCCAGGCGCCCCCAGAGCCCACATTCTTTAGGGAGATAGTGATTTGATGTCTCCACCTGGCCTGACTCATCCTTGTATTTGGGCTCTGTATCTCCACCTGACTTGACCCGCCCTTGTATTTGGGCTCTGTTATCAGGGACTGGTCAACCATATTTTACTGCATAAACAACAAAATGGCTGTTTAATCCAAGATGGAATCGCTCTGGCTAAGCAGGCCTTTACATATCTAGTGTCTCCCACACCCCCCAAGATCCTTTCTAACTGGAGTCCAAGCCCCCAATCCACAATATCTCCCTCCATCTGCTTCCTCTCTTCCCACTGGTGACAAACTTAGAACATATTTGTGGAGAAAATGTGGGCTCCAGAAGGGCTGTGAGGGTATTATATTGTTGTTGTTCTGTAAATAGTTCCTTTCAATTTAGTCTATTGCTCTGAGAAGGAAGACAGCTGATTCAGAGAGATTTTGTGGACTGGGTGCCTGGACTCTGGTCAAAAATGACCTTGCTTCCTTCTTAACTGGTACCCTGGGGCTGAGGAGCTATATGAAGGGAGAGCTGGAAAGGAAACCCCGAGTGCACCAGCAAGGCCAGATCATAGGAAATGGTGATGTCTCAGTGGTTCCTATGTCCTTTTTCATCCTGTGGCAACTGCCACAGGATAAAGCTAGCTTGATTAGGTGAACGTCTCAGGGTGAAGATATCAAATGGCATCCCTATATCCCTAGACCAAACTGTTTATCTTTCCTGACCTGAGAATAGGGACCCAGCTCCCTTTTTAATCCTCCAAACTTGTATTCTCAGCTTCCAAGGTGTTTATTTATCCTCACCTAGGTGTTGTTGTGTGTATACTCTCAAGTCTTTATTTCCATGTTTTGTTCTCCCAGCTTTTCCTGTTTGCTACATACTGATTCTACGTCAAAAACTCCACAATACTCCTTCAGGACTTTGGAACACAATAGGAGCTTGGTAAATGGGTCTTGACTTACTGTTCAAGAGCCGAAGGTCACATGAAAGGTCCATGTTATGTAAAACCAGCATAGTTTAGCAATAGTGGGAAAATTTGCTTATTATGTAGAAAAATAAGATTAAATATTCATCTCATGTCATATACAAAATAAACTTTAGAGGGATTAAAGACTAAACATGACAGATAAAACTATGCAACTAAGTAAAAAATGTAGAAGAATATCTTTGTAGCACTGGGGTAGAAAGATTTTCTTAAGGTATGGAGAGCACACACATCCTAAGGCAAAAGTGGATGGATTTGATTAACCTCCATTACAAGTAAAGATTTCTTTTCTATGGAGGACACAACAGGCCATTCAGAGGTGTCATATTTGGAGAAAATATTTGTAATGCATATGAATAAAAAAGGTTTATATCCAGAATATTTCAGGCAAGAAAGAGATAAGAAATCTGATAGAGAAAACAATAAATGTACAAATAGACAACTTATAGAAGAGGACGGTAAAATAAGTGTATCACCATATCTGAAGAAATGATTAACCTCATTATAATTAGGGGAAGGCAAATTAAAAGAGCAGGGAGATACTCTTTTAAACCATCAGACTGGCAAAACATTTAAAAAGAGTAAGACAATAACAAGCATTGGTAACAATGTAGGGAAACAGGGATCCTCATGCATTGTTAGGAATTACGTAAATGGATATAGCCATTTGGGAGAGGAATTTGGAAGTGCTTATAAAATTTCAGTTTTTACATGCCCCATGAGAGAGCAATTCCACTTCTGGCTATACATCCCCCAGCAACTGCTCTCACCGGTACACAAAGTGGCTTGAATGAAAACGTTCATTGTAATGTTGCAATAGAAACGAGTTGGAAACAACCTAAATGCCCATCAACAGTGGAATGGAATGGATGCATAAAAAGTAAAATATGCAAATCATAGGATACTATGCAGTAATCAAAGGGAACACACTAGATCCATAGATGAAAACCTAATCAGCTCTCTATAACTATGACACTATGTGAAATAAAGAAGCAGAAAGAGATGTACAAAATAATATCACTTATGTAAAGCGAATACACAAGAGTGGGTGTCCATCCGGAAAGAAGATAGGATTGGGAAGGGCAATAAAAAGGGCAAGAAATAAAATAAGATGAATAAAGATAAGAATAAAATTGGGATGCATCGGTGGCTCAGTTGGTTAAGCATCTGCCTTTGGCTCAGGTCATGATCCCAGGGTCCTGGGATCAAGCCCTGCATTGGGCTCTCTGCTCAGCAAGTCCCCTCCCTCTGCTTGCTGCTCCCTCTACTTGTGCGCTCGCTCTCTCTCTCTCTCTCTGTCAAATACATAAATAAAATCTTTTAAAAAAGAATAAAATATAATAAAGTGGGTCATGCATGAACTAATGATAGTGGGACTCTAATAGAATTCTAATCAGTGCCATTCTTTGTAGGTGAGGCACAACTCCCTGCCCACAATAAAGGAAAATAAAATAGAAAGAAAGAAATAATAGAAGATATAAGAAAGTGCCCAAGTCATGTCTGGCAACCAACACTTGCTCAGCAAATGTGAGTTTCCTTTTTCCTGATTCATCTCTCCTTTTTTTCTTTGAGAGGGAAGTGGTGATGAGTAGGGAGTACTAAGAGCCAAACACCTGGACATTTGGATGTGTCCATGGATGCCAATTGGTCCACCTGGAAGAGGCGCCCCCATTGGAGGACACCAAAAGTGAAATAAGGGCATGTGGTTAGAGACCAGCAAGAGGTTTCCACATCCTGAATGTTTTTCACTGGGATTTATTCCTTATGTCCCCAGTCCTACCATCTTTGTACTGAGAACTTGAACCAAAGACCCAGGTCAGTAGGGTTGCCAGGCTGGCCGTCCTGGATCCTGTTCACTCAATGGTAGGGAGAAGCTTTCCCTTTTCTCCTGGCTGAGCCAACACCAAGAACTCCTGGCTGCTTTGAGAAATGGGCTCCATAGCCAAGACACCTGGCAGCTTGTTCAAGAAAACTGGCCCCCTTATAGGGACACAGGAAATGAACCCAATGGCAGTGATACGTTGAAGAGACTTAGCGCACATACTGAGCTGAAGAGTACCTAGCAGGAAGGTGCTCAGAAATCTTCCTTTTCACTTGCCTCAGCCTATGATCTCTCCTGGAAGCTAATCAGGTTAGCCCAGGCGGCACAGCCTGAACAGGGCCAGTTCTAGAGACAGTAGCCTTCAGGGACATGCTGCCAAAGTAGAGAAGCAAAGCAAAGAGTAGGAAAAGCCTTGCTCCCAAGGGCATAGTTTAGAAAGAGCAATCTGTGAAACATGAGTCGTGACAATGGAGCAACCAGAAAGGAATGCCTCAAGTCTCCAGTCTAACTTTGACCTATTTTGTAGCTGAGGGATAAGATTCCCTCATAGAGGTCCCAAGACAAAACAAGGCCAGTGTTCTAAGGACCAGGAGAACTGTATTGTAGGAAAGCAAAAATTCTTCCTCTATCCTTCAAGATTTCCTAGTTGGACTAAGAATTAAATGACATGAGGCTGATTAACAGGGGGAAAAAAACCCCACGATGTTTTATTATATGCACATGGAAGCCCCATGATGAAATTGAGACCTAAAGAAATGACCAAAGCAGGCAGTTTTGTACTTTTTAGACAAAGAGACAATAAATCTGTGAGGAATTGATAGGACAAACAGAACCGATGTTTGGGAGTGTTAATTAGTAAGGAATTCTAAACAGAATTTGGGCTCGAGTAGTAAATTATTAAAAAGTCACAATCTAATCTAAACTCTCTCAAAGCTAGGGTAACTGAGACAGAAAATGGAACTAGTGATCTGGAGGACAAACAGATAAAGAGAAAGGATCAGGAGGAAGCCTGGAACAAACAGCTTAGAAACCACGAAAACAGAATCAGGGAAATAAATGATGCCATGAAGAGTTCCAACATCAGAATTATTGGAATCCCTGAAGGGGAGGAGAAAGAAAGAAGTCTAGAAGATATAGTGGAACAAGTCCTTCATGAAAATTTTCCGAATCTCGTGAATGGAACCAGCGTTCATGTACTAGAGGCTGAACGGTCTCCACCCAAGATTATACATTCCAAAAAACCATCACGACACCTGATAGTCAAATTGAGGAATTATAATTGTAGGTATAATCTCTTGAAAGCCGCCAGGGCAAAGAGGCTCCTTACTTACAGAGGGAAGCCCATCAGAATAACATCAGACCTGTCCACAGAGACCTGGCAAGCCAGAAGAGGCTGGCAAGATATATTCAGGGCACTAAATGAGAAGAACATGCAGCCAAGAATACTTTATCCAGCAAGACTGACATTCAAAATGGATGGAGAGATAAAGAGTTTCCAAGACCAGCAAGGCTTAAAAGACTATGCAACCACCAAGCCGACACTGCACGAAATATTAAGGGGGGTCCTAAAAGAGGAAAAATCCTAAGAATAGCATTGAACAGAAATATAGAGACAGTCTACAGAAAGAAAGACTTCAAAGGTAACTCGATGTCAATAAAAACGTATCTATCAATAATCACTCTCAATGTGAATGGCCTAAATGCGCCCATAAAACGGCACAAGGTTGCAGATTGGATAAAACGACAGGACCCATCCATATGTTGTCTACAAGAGACCCATTTTGAACCTAAAGATACACCCAGACTGAAAGTGAAGGGATGGAGAAGCATCTTTCATGCCAATGGGCCTCAAAAGAAGGCTGGGGTAGCGATTCTCATATCAGATAAATTAGACTTTAAACTAAAGACTGTAGTCAGAGATACAGAAGGACACTACATAATCCTTAAAGGGACTATCCACCAAGATGATCTAACAATTGTAAATATCTATGCTCCCAATATGGGAGCAGCCAATTACTTAAGAAAACTGTTAATCAAGATAAAGAGTCATATTGATATGAATACACTAATCGTAGGAGATCCTAACACGCCTCTCTCAGAAATAGAGACAGATCATCGAAGCAGAAAATCAATAAAGAAACAAGAGCATTGAATGACACATTGGACCAGATGGACCTCATAGATATATACAGAACATTCCACCCTAAAACAACAGAATACTCATTCTTCTCAAGTGCACATGGAACCTTCTCCAGAATAGACCACATACTGGGTCACAAATCAGGACTCAACCGATACCAAAAGACTGAGATTATTCCTTGCATATTCTCAGATCACAATGCATTGAAACTGGAGCTCAATCATGAGGAAAAGTTCAGAAGGGACTCAAACACCTGGAAGCTAAAGACCACCTTCCTTAAGAATGCTTGAATCAACCAGGAGATCAAAGAAGAACGTAAACAATTCATGGAAACCAATGAGAATGAAGACACTTCTGTCCAAAACCTATGGGATACAGCAAAGGCGGTCCTAAGGGGGAAATACATAGCCATCCAAGCCTCCCTCAAAAAAACTGAAAAATCCAGAATACACCAGCTGTCTCTACACCTGAAAGAACTGGAGAATCAACAACAAATCAAACCAACTCCACACATACGAAGGGAAATCATCAAGATTAGAGCTGAGATCAATGAGGTAGAAACCAGAGATACAGTAGAATGTATCAATGAAACTAGAAGCTGGCTTTTTGAAAGAATCAATATGATCGATAAACCATTGGCCACACTAATCCAAAAGAAAAGAGAGAAAGCCCAAATTAGTAAAATTATGAATGAAAAGGGAGAGATCACAACTAACACCAAGGAAGTAGAAACAATCATCAGAAGTTATTATCAACAGTTATATGCCAATAAGCTTAGCAACCTTGATGAAATGGATGCATTCCTGGAAAACTATAAACTACCAATATGGAACCAGGAAGAAATCGACAACCTGAATAGACGGACATCTAATAACGAAATTGAAGCAGTGATCAAAAACCTCCCAAAAAACAAGAGCCCAGGACCTGACAGATTCCCTGGGAAATTCTACCAAACTTTCAAAGAAGAAATAACACCTCTTCTCCTGAAGCTGTTTCAAAAAATTGAAGCAGAAGGAAAACTTCCAGACTCTTTCTATGAAGCCAGCATTACCCTGATGCCCAAACCAGGCAAAGACCCTACCAAAAAGGAGAATTTCAGACCAATATCACTGATGAATATGGATGCTAAGATTTTCAAGATCCTAGCCAACAGGATCCAACAGGACATTAAAAAGATTATCCACCATGACCAGGTGGGATTCATCCCTGGGCTACAAGGATGGTTCAACATTCGCAAATCAATCAATGTGATACAACAAATTAATATGAGAAGAGAGAAGAACCACATGGTCCTCTCAATTGATGCAGAAAAAGCATTTGACAAAATCCAGCATCCGTTCCTGATTAAAATGCTTCAAAGTATAGAGATGGAGGGAACATTCCTGAACCTCATCAAATCTATCTATGAAAGACCCACAGCAAATATCATCCTCAATGGGAAAAAGCTTGCAGCCTTCCCGTTGAGATCAGGAACAAGACAAGGATGCCCACTTTCACCACTCTTGTTCAACATAGTATTAGAAGTCCTAGCAACAGCAATCAGACAACAAAGAGAAATAAAAGGTATCCAAATTGGCAATGAAAAAGTCAAACTCTCTGTATTCACAGATGACATGATTCTTTATATGGAAAACCCAAAAGACTCCACCCCCAAACTACTAGAACTTATACAGCAATTCAGCAGCATGGCAGGATACAAAGTCAATGTGCAGAAATCAGTGGCTTTCTTATACACTAACTATGAAAATACAGAAAGGGAGATTAGAGAATTGATTCCATTTACTATAGCACCAAGAACCATAACATACCTGGGAATAAATCTAATCAAAGACGTAAAGGATCTGTACTTGAGGAACTACAGAATACTCATGAAAGAAATTGAAGAAGACACAAAAAGATGGAAGACCATTCCATGCTCTTGGATCGGAAGAATAAACATTGTTAAAATGTCTATACTGCCTAGAGCAATCTATACTTTTAATGCCATTCCGATCAAAATTCCACCGGTATTCTTCAAAGAGCTGGAGCAAATAATCCAAAAATTTGTATGGAATCAGAAGAGACCCGGAATCGCTAAGGAAATGTTGAAAAACAAAAATAAAGCTGGGGGCATCACGTTACCTGATTTCAAGCTTTATTACAAAGCTGTGGTCACCAAGACAGCATGGTACTGGCATAAAAACAGACACATAGACCAGTGGAAGAGAGTAGAGAGCCCAGTTATGGACCCTCAACTCTATGGTCAAATAATCTTTGACAAAACAGGAAAAAATATACAGTGGAAAAAAGACAGTCTCTTCAATAAATGGTGCTGGGAAAACTGGGCAGCTATATGTAGAAGAATGAAACTCGACCTTCTCTTACACCGTACACAAAGATAAACTCAAAATGGATAAAGGACCTCAATGTGAGACAGGAATCCATCAGAATCCTAGAGGAGAACATAGGCAGTAATCTCTTCGATATCAGCCACAGCAACTTCTTTCAAGATATGTCTCCAAAGGCAAAGGAAACAAAAGCGAAGATGAACTTTTGGGACTTGATCAAAATCAAAAGCTTCTGCACAGCCAAGGAAACAGTCAAGAAAGCAAAGAGGCAACCCACGGAATGAGAGAAGATATTTGCAAATGACAGTACAGACAAAAGGTTGATATCCAGGATCTATAATGAACTCCTCAAACTCAACACACACAAACCAGACAATCATATCAAAAAATGGGCAGAAGATATGGACAGACACTTCTCCAATCAAGACATACAAATGCCTATCAGACACATGAAAAAATGTTCATCATCACTAGCCATCAGGGAGATTCAAATTAAAACTACGTTGAGATATCACCTTACACCAGTTAGAATGGCCAAAATTAGCAAGACAGGAAACAACGTGTGTTGGAGAGGATGTGGAGAAAGAGGAACCCTCTTCCACTGTTGGTGGGAATGCAGTTGGTGCAGCCTCTTTGGAGAACAGTGTGGAGATTCCTCAAGAAATTAAAAATGGAACTACCCTATGACCCTGCCATTGCACTCCTGGGTATTTACCCCCAAAATACAGAAGTAGTGAAAAGAAGGGCCATCTGTACCCCAATGTTTATAGCAGCAATGGCCACGGTCGCCAAACTGTGGAAAGAACCAAGATGCCCTTCAACGGACGAATGGATAAGGAAAATGTGGTCCATATACACTATGGAGTATTATGCCCCCATCAGAAAGGACGAATACCCAACTTTTGTAGCAACATGGATGGGACTGGAAGAGATTATGCTGAGTGAAATAAGTCAAGCAGAGAGAGAGTCAATTATCATATGGTTTCACTTTTTTGTGGAGCATAACAAAAAGCATGGAGGACATGGGGAGTTAGAGAGAAGGGAGTTGGGGTAAATTGGAAGGGAGGTGAATCATGAGAGACTATGGACTCTGAAAAACAATCTGAGGGGTTTGAAGTGGTGGGGTTGTGGGAAGTCGGGGTACCAGGTGGTGGGTATTATAGAGGGCACGGATTGCATGGAGCACTGGGTGTGGTGAAAAAATAATGATACAGTTATGCTGAAAATAAATAAATAAATAAAATTAAAAAAAAAAAAAAACTTCCCTATGACCCTGCAATTGCACTCCTGAGTATTTACCCCAAAGATACAGATGTCGTGTAAAGAAGGGCCATCTGTACCCCAAAGTTTATAGCAGCAATGGCCACGGTCGCCAAACTATGGAAAGAACCAAGATGCCCTTCAACAGATGAATGGATAAGGAAGATGTGGTCCATATACACCATGGAGTATTATGCCTCCATCAGAAAGGATGAATACCCAACTTTTGTAGCAACATGGATGGGACTGGAAGAGATTATGCTGAGTGAAATAAGTCAAGCAGAGAGAGTCAACTATCATATCGTTTCACCTATTTGTGGAGCATAACAAATATCATGGAGGACAAGGGGTTTTAGAGAGGAGAAGGGAGTTGGGGTAAATTGGAAGGGGAGGTGAATCATGAGAGACTATGGACTCTGAAAAGCAACTGAGGGGTTTGAAGTGGCGGGAGGGTGGGAGGTTGGGGTACCAGGTGGTGGGTATTATAGAGGACATGGATTGCATGGAGCACTGGGTGTGGTGCAAAAATAATGAATACTGTTTTTCTGAAAATAAATTAATTTAACTTAAAAAAAAATTGGGTGAGCCTGGCGGTGGGTATTATGGAGGCCATGTATTGCATGAAGCACTGGGTGTGGTACATAAACAATGAATTCTGGAACACTGAAAGGAAATTAAAAAAATAAATAAAAACTTCTAAAAAAAATCACAAGAGTTGTTTCTACAGCCTTCTCAGCCCTGAATTTCCTAATTCTGGTGATAAAGATGTCTCTTTCTTTACCTCCTGGGACAGGGAAGGGGTCTTTTACATGGGAGATTTATTTCCTGATGTCAGGTGGAGAGGGGAGGGTCTGAGTATCCTTTTTGCACAGGCTGTCTCTTAAGGAGATTGTATTTAAAATAACCAGTATGCCAAAGTGGCACATTTTGGGGCAGTCCCCCCACATTGGCCCCTATAGCATAGGTGGGAAAGGATCAGTCAAGTATACACGGTGACATGAAAAGGAAGGACTTTTGAAAAGAGCAATTGTTTGTCATTTACTCTTCTTCTCCTCTGAATCAAGCTCCTGTTTGCTGGGATTCTTACTGGGCCAGCACAAAAGCCATTGACCTTAGATTTGGTGCTGCTAAGGGAGATGAAGGCCTGGTCCTACCGTCCACAGAGCTGCTTGGCTGTCTGTCTGGGGGAAAAAGAGACTCAGCCATGTGGTGAGCATTTGTATTTATGCCCACTTGTCTCCTTGCCTTCATTGTATCTCCACCTCCACCTCCTCCCCCATTTCTAAGCTATAGAGGCTTCAAGTCCTCCTGGCTCATTCCTCTACATCTGTTGTCTATCTATCTGTCTCTTTACTTTCAAGGTCAGGCAGTTGGGATTTGCTGATTTACTTTTTTTTTTAATTTGTATTTAAAGATTTTGCAGGCTTTCTGCCCAGGAACGCAAATGGCATGGGGAGTGCCAGTCCACTCTGACTATTCTTTTGTCCAGTGTCCTTGGCAGGATGAGGGAAAGAGGAGGGGCTGGGGCCAGGAGATAGGGAAACACTGCTGGTGACGTGTTTCAAGACTCCCTTTTTCAGCTTTTGTTATCAACGGCCTCCCCTTCTCCTCCCACTTGGACTCCTGAAGAGATAGGCACTGAGGTTGGTTGGGGGGAGGGTGCAGAGAGAAAGGAAGAATTGCTAAGAGTTACGGAACACTTACCATGTGCCTCTGATGTCAGTACTATTATCATTCTTCAGTTTATAGTCAAGAAAACTGGTCCAAAGAAGATAGATAACTTCCCCAAGGGCTCATGGACAGTTGTCTGTGGTGATGAGACTCAAAGCCAGGTGTGTCTGACTCCAGGTGTGTTGTCTTTACCCACCCAGCTGCCCTGTCAGGAGCCCTAGGTTATGCTCCTGGCCATGTCACCAATATTTGTGGCTGTTAATGCAAAAACCTTCCTAGGCCTTCATTTTCTGTGGTAGAGCATGGGAGTGATAGCCTTTGTCCTACCTAACTCTTAGGGTTGCCGTGAAGATCAAATGGGCTAGGGAATATGAAAGAATAAAAAACCACATCCCACTCGTGAGAGAATGGGGAATGGAATGAACACTGGTCTGTGAGTTGGGCTGCTGGGGTTCCAGTCACAGCTGTGACTCTCTCTGATACTGTGACCTTGGGTGAATTACATCAGATTTGGGCCTCAACAGAAAAAGGAAGGAGGTAAACTCCTAGGTCCCTTTCAGGTCTATGGCTCTGATCATTTCCCCTCTCTAAAGTTTTAGGCCAACTGCCTGCTGCTAGAGTGAAATTGTCCCACTCAGCCTTCTTCCTTCACTATGTTCACACTGACTGGCTCTGAGAAGGTTTGGAATGAACACAGAGAATCCAGGCTCCATGTCTCCTCCTGTCCCCCTTTCACTCTCTTCCACCACAGTGCTGGTCCCAGGCATCACCCTCCCTGCTACTTCCTTGTCATTAATGAGAGAAAAGACTGTGCTTTGACCCATCTCCTTATAGCCCAGCACAGACCTACTCCCACTGGACCCCCCTGAAGAAAAATGAGTGATGTTGACTTCACTTTGCATCACCTGATGCTGCCTTTGGAGATATGGGAAGATCCTGGTCCCAGACTTAAGCTGTGAAGCGGTTCACAATATCAGAGTCTTGGCTGCCATTTGCAGTCCTAAATTGTGATGCTCCCAGTCATATCATGCAGCACCATTTTATTGGGTATTTGTTATGTGCAAAATACTCTGCTGAGCACTAGGAAGGGAATAATCAGGTAGATGAGAAATTTATAGGCTGGTGGGCCAGAAATTTATAGGCTGGTGTCTCCTAGTACATGTAGCATTTGTGTAAGTACAAGACCATTCAGAACTTCTAGGAGATATGCAGGACAGTATCATCTTCATTTTACAGATGAGTGAACTGAGTCATGCAAGTACATATGAGACCACATGCCTGTAAAATTGAAGAGTAAGAATAGAAAAGTAGGTGGCAACTGTAGAGCTGTTTGATGATGTGAGGTGGACACATTCTAACAACACAGGCGATGAGCCACTGGGAGAGAAGCATTGTGGGAAGACTTCATTTTATTTTTAGTAAACTTATTCTCAGGGAACTGAGGGGGTCAGTGACCAGGACTATATTTTTATGCAGAGGAGTCAAAGCTTCGGGAATTCATGGGACCTGAGCCCTGTTCTCAGGTAGCTTGTGGGTTGAGAAGACGGAGGGGTATTGCAGGATAAGCAGAGTGTAGGGAATAAAGCTTCCTCTGGATACCCTCTGTCGAATCTGCCTTAGGGAGGTTCCAGAATGGAGCCTTAGGATTTTATTGGGAGTCCAAGAAAGTGTCCACAAAGTTTTGTTCACAGATCCTTTAATAAGTCAGTCCTGTAAGACAGCCCTCGTGTTTGCCCTTGCTAGGAGTGCTCTCTGAGCCCCAGGAGCACGGCATGTTCCCCAGTCCTCTGGCCTCTTTCAAAGGCAGAGCCGGAGGGCATGTTTGCCAAGCTCCTTAACTAACAAGCTATCTCTTTGGCAGCCCTGTTCTGCCCTTCTGCTGGAATAATTGAGCACAGAAGTATGTGCATGTGAGAGAAAAACAAAGAGGGAGAGAAAGAGAGAGAGAGAGAGAGAGAGAGAGTGTGTGTGTGTGTGTAAGGGGAGCTGGGGGAGTAGTTGCATTGCCTGTGGAGGGGATTCTCTCCCATTTTCCAGTTATTTTACTAGCTACCTCCTTCTCCAGATATCCAATTTAGCTAAGCTTCCTTTCTTTTTCTTTGGCTTTTCTCAGAGTCCTAAGAGGGGCTCCCTGCTCTGTGCCCTAAGGCCACACCAGCCCAGGACCTTACTAAAGCAACACACTAAGATTTTTTTTTCTGTGGCCCCAGGCATGGGGAACGAGATCCTGAGTGGAGAAGGACTAAATCAGGAGGTAGAGGGCAGGGGAGCTGACTCATCTACATACACATAAGTGCACTAGCTAGGCAATGTGCATAGTGTTTAGGAACATGGGATTTGGAAGCAGATCGTTTAGGTTCAAACCTTGGTTTTTATCATACCAGCTGTATAACAGTGTCTCTGTTGCCTTGCCTGTACAAAGAGGATAATAATAATACCTTCCTTATAGGGGTATTTTATAGATTCAATGCATTATTGTCTAGGAAGCAGTTAGAATAGTGCTGAGCACATACTAAACACTCAGTAACTATTAGCTGTAGTTGCTTTCCCTCCTCCTTCCTCCACACATTGTCAAGGCAGGATGAGGTGGATCATGGCCCCTTCCTTGACCAGTCTTGCCCTCCCAATGTTGGGGCTTGTCTGATCTTTGAGAATGTGTTATCCCTTACCCACCCCTACTCCAATACAATTGCTATTGATGTTGTTTCAGTTGGTCTCGTAGGAATAGACTCAGGAGGATTTGTTCCCAATTCCCAGGCTACCAGGGATTCTTACTAGATACTTGCACTGATGAGGTGCCATGGCACCTTCTAAAGGTTTCTTTCTGGGGATCCTTGGCTCAGCCTCAGCCCAGTGTAATCAGCTTTCAAGCCTTAAAGACCACTAGAAGTGCTGTCTGTGTGAGTTCCAACATTGTCATTCCTTGAGGTGTAAGGACCATCGATCTACCTCACACAGAGGGCAAGATGGTCTGGATCAGGACTGGTAGTACATGCCCCAAGCCTCCTTAGCTAAGAAGAGCAGGAAATGCCAGAGGGAGCTGAGAAGGAGGTCATGGCCTATAGGAGTGAAGAGAAGGCCATCCATACCCCTAGCAAGAACATGCTCCTCACTGACACCTACCAGTGCAACCCTCCAAAGAGGTTACCTCAGGAACTTGATCAGCCTAAGGGAATAAGAGAGTCTCAAATCAATGAAAATTCCAGCACAGAGCAAAGAGGAAAAACAGTTGAGAGATCCAGGCCAACTTTGAAGAAGCAAAGAATTATAAATAGCTGAGCTTTTCAGGTTTTTTTTTTTCCTTTTGGTGGGGGGAGGTGGGAATTAAGAAGGTGCCAAAGCTGGACAGGATGCAAGAAAAATTTGTTTTGCCTGCTCTAGGGAGAGGTGAGTGCTTGTGAATTCAATTTTCTGGATCAATGTCTAGAGTGGTCACATATCACCACAGATCAAGGATCACCTTGGTTTTAGAATTCTTTTGCAGCAGGAAAGCAGCAGGAACACCCCGCCTTCCTCACCGCCCCCCGACAAGTGCTATTACTTCTAATCTTCCTGAGGCCTTGGCATGACCCTTCACAGGATTTGGTGGCACCATGGTGGCTGACACTTGAATTTACGTTTGCTCCATATACACTGAAGGAAGGTTTAGATTGAACACTGGGAGTGAGGGTGGCAGCACAGCCCTGCCCTTTGCCCCCAGCCACTGAAGTCAACTTAAAGGACTCCAGAGGATGTTGGAGCTGAGGACTTGAGTCTAAAAGAAAAACATTATTCATCCCACAGAGTCCTTTAAAGAGGCAGGTCCTCAGTAGAGAGTCATTTCACTTGGGGCTTTGGTGTTTGGGGTAGGATGAAGCTGCAGCATGGTCCTGCTTCTGACAGTTAGGTAAGAGGGTCCTGCTGAGAAGACCCTGGTTAGGAGGGAGCTGGTAGGGTAGAAATTTAGACAAGGTGCTTGTCAAGTCAAGCCAGCCCTTAGGATATGGGGATGTGGAAGGAATTAAAGAAAGAGAACTGTTATTTATTAGGTCTCTATGATTAAGTGTCAGGCAGAGTGCCAGGACTTTCCTATAATGATAATAGTTGCCTTTTAATAAACACCTATTTTGTGTCACGCATTTCCTGTACATGATTTCACTTAATCTTCACACTGTTCTCTGAGTTTGGCGTTATTATCTTCACTTTTAAGTTAGGGAATAGGAGCTCAAAAAATTAAGTGACTTGCCCGAAGTTGCATGACATGTACGGAACTGAGAATCGACTCTACTTCTGACTGACTTTGAAGCTGGTGTTCATTATATTACACAGGCATTCCTCAATGTAAAATCCTCAAGTCTTTGTCCCAGGAAATGCTCTAGAAAAAAAAAGAATTTCTTTATTATATTAGGATAGGATTGGATAAATATTATAATGAATGGATGAATATTATAATGAATAGGTTTAAATCAGTGGTTTAATGCACTCACCAAATATTTTTTATCCATGTTACAGTCCAATGTTGCTTGGAGAGAGTGATGAAGGGCTGGGCTGGTGGGCACTGATCTACATAGTCATTCAGGGACCCAAGTGCTTTTCATAGTATGGCTTGGCCACCATTATGTTCCTGAACACTTTACTGGATCTTCTGAATTCTGCCAACAAGTGAGTGAAAAGAGGGAAGGTAGAGGAAGCACACACATTCTTAATTGCTACCTCCTGGAGGGGGACACACATCATTTCTGCTCATATTCCGAAGGAATCTTGGGAAATGTAACTTGGTGGTGGGCCCTATAAGAAGAGGAAATAGGTTCAGTGAGATCTGAGTCTCTATCACACTGATCTGATACTCTAATGCAATCCCCTGAAGTACCAGCTGTGCTGATTACTAGCTTGTGACCTTGGACCTCTCTCTCTGCCTCAGTTTCCTCATTTACAGCATGAAGAGAACAGTAGTATCTATTATGTGATGAAGATTACATAAGGATTAATACATGAAAAGCACTTCTCACAGAGCCTAGTGCATAGCAAATGCTTAATAAATGGCTTCTAGCTGCAAACTTCATTCTCTTCATCTTTTGGAAACCATGTATGCACATTACTGTAGTGGAGATTCTGAGGAATCTTGAAGTAGAAACACTTACTATTTTCAACTTTGGTTAACCCGGCCTTTCCCCAAGCTGTGACTCATACCCACAGAGCGTTGCAGAGCCCCCCTCCCCTTTCAACATTACACCTTTCAATATCCAGTGGAACTAACTGGCATCCTTGAGAACATGTTTTGGGAAACTGCACTCTCCTTCCAGCATGAGACACCAGCAAAATGTGTCAGAGCTTTGGAGATGTTTTCATTTGATGGTATTGATACATTTTTTCCTATTCATCATCTACTCTTTGGAGGGGGGATGAGAGGAGGTTCTTTTTTAAAAATGCCTGCCTGTATCAGCTGGGCTGCTGGGGACAGGGAAAGAGGCATGGTGTCTTTGTTTGGGCTGGGGCTTTCTAAGAGGAGGAGCAGAAATTCACCGAGTGGCTTTGGTGACCATAGGATAAACAAGAGGATGGAAGTCCAGATGAACCGAGTCAGCCCTCCATTCTACCCTTCCAGATCAAAACTTGGAGATTCAAATTTCAAGAATGCCATGGATTATTGCATTGTTCCTAGTCCCCGCTTAAATCTATGAGGGAAGATGGGAAAAAGTTCTCTGATATTTAATGAAGACCAGCCATGAATAAGGCAACATACTAGGCCTAGGGATTTGTGGGGAGAGGATAGCTAGTCCCTAGAGCCTTACAGGTGGGCTATATGCAGCACACACTCTGCCCCTGCTAGCCAGAGTGCCCTTATGGGAAGGCCCTGAACATGGGCTTGGTTAGTTCATAAGCAGCTATTGTTCTAGCCGATTCTCAGGAAGGACTCACTGTATTTGAAATAGTTTGCTTCTACTGCCCCTTCCTCAAGATGCCAGACCCACCTCCTTGGTCCCATCTCTCTGGCTTCCTCTGTTGCCTGTGGGCCAGAGAAGGAGCCCCTCTCATCACACCTGAAACCAGGGATGGCTGACAGCAGCTTTAGCCCTACTCTTCCTGCTGCAGACAGCCACCTGCTCACTAAGACACCCCAAATGAGTATAATCCAAATAAAATACTGTTAGTCAGATAAAATACTTTAAAATAAATAATACTTTAAAGTAAAATAATAAAATACCTTTAGTCAGCCTCCAGGTAAACTCCCCTGTTCTCCTAACACACAATTCGAGATTGCCCTCCCTAAATGGCAACTTACATAAAAACGGCTGGAACTTTGTTCTTTGTCTCCCTCCTTTTCTTTCTCCTCACCACCTCTTGAGACATTCTTGATTGGTGGTTATCCTAGGGCAGACATGCCTAGGTCAATAAATGCTCACCCTTCTTCATCTGAGGGCTCTCACAGCTGTGATTCATACCCACATCCGCCAGCACATCTGCCCCCTCCTCCCAAGAGTGCTTCCGTTAGCATCTCAACACATGGCACCATATGGGAGGAAGAGAAGAGGAGGCAGGAGGTAGTGTCATTTGGGGGAGACTAAAGTAAGCTCTTTGGTGTGGAGGACTTAGCTTATGCCCTTTCTGAACCCCCTCCTCCACCGCTCCTCCAGCACAAGGTGGGCAGGAGGCTGACAGCAGTGAGAATTCACTTCATCCTTGGTGTGTGACTGAAAGCCAATTCTCTGCTGGCAGCACTAGTCAGAGGCTCCGTAGTAGCAGCTCTGGCTCCTCCCTTCATGCTCCCTTGCAACCCCTGTGCTGAGCTAGCAGCCCCACCGGGCTGGCTCTGGGGCCTGTGAGCTGCTCAGTTCCGCAGCTTCTCAGGCTGGAAGGGGACTGAAGAAAGAGGTTTGCCTGGCTTTGTTCTGTGTAGATATGTTTGGGTGATTCAAGTAATCAGGCGCAGGCCCTGGGACATATCACAGAACAGATCAACATACATCGCCACCCACCCACCCACAACACACATATACACACACGGTGCGATGAGCAACTACTGTGTGCAAGCATAACAAGAGCATTTGAAGTGGCTGGGAGCAATCATGGAAGGGAAGATATATCAATATGTCAACTAAGAGTAAAATGCAGCTTATTGACAAATGGATTTCTTCTTAAGAACAATTGCTAGGAACCTAGCAGAATCTCCCTTGAAACACTCTTAAAAGCAGCATGATGTAATGCAAAGAACAAGCCCTGGGTTCTTGTGGGGGTTTCTCTGCTTACTAACTGGCTCATCTTGGAAAAGTTACTTAAATTCTCAGAGTCTCCGGATACCTGGGTGATTCAGTGGGTTAAATGTCTGCCTTTGGCTCAGGTCATGATCCCAGGTTCCTGGCATTGAGTCCTGCATGGGGCTTCCTGCTCAGTGGGGAGCCTGCTTCTCCCTCTCCTCTGCCTGCTGCTCCCCCTGCTTGTGACTGTTCTGTCTCTCTCTCTGACAAAACATTAAACTATTAAAAAAAATTATCAGAGTCTCAGTTTCATTATCTGCAAAATGGTGATGATAATAATTCCTTCTTTGTGGTATAAAAGTGGGATAATGTATGTATTACTTGTTATAGCAAGAGAGAATGCACACTGTGGGGAATTCATGGGGTGTTTCAGGATTTGGACGTAAGTGATTTGGGAGAGGGTTTGAAGAAATAGGGTTTACTCTGAATTGTATATTGTCGGGAAGCAGAAGTAATTCTATAATTGTGTATCTCAAAGAATCTTATCTAAAAAGAAGGGAGATTAGAGTTAGATAAAGATATAATTTAAGAAGTATGAGTCATTCATATTAGCCAGAATTGGGAGAAGTTTGGCTATGTCTATGTCTTAGATAATGTTTATATTCTGTCCGTGTTCAGATTTGATGATGCAGCAGTTTTTCCATTCCTGTCCTTTCCCACCTGACCTATTTCAGCCCCTGCAGTGGTCTTTTTTGGTCTTGATCCATCATGGCCACAGCATGGCCTGTTTGATGTCGATGTTCTATGACACTGTCAAGAGAATATTAAGGCCCATCTGATACTACCAGATCAGGTCCTTATTGTCAGGAGCTACCTGTTTCTTTCTCGGTGACTCCTTTATAGCCAAGGGCAAATGAAGTTGGGCTGTAAGAAGATTAATCAGTGATATCCCAATTTCCACCATTACCAAGATTTTGCTGACCAGGAGGTTGCTTAGAGAACGTAGTCTGTGGTAACACTAGGGTTAATCTCTTCTGCTCCTTAGGCTGCAGAATGAGTTGTTGAATCCTGTAATGTGACAATGGTGGTGCAGTAGTATTTGAATCTCTGAATAGGGTATATCAGCCAACTGTAAATACTGACAATTATCAGAAACAAAATGATACTTAGTCAAGGAAACAAATGGCTTTCCCTCTGCTCCCTGGTTATTTTATTATCTTACGGTTTAGAGGCATAGTAAGAAGTATGTACTATGGTGTAAAATTCCTCCTGACTAGTTAAGAAGAAATATAAGGTGATTTGATGTCCATAATAGCCCTGACTACTATAGAATGTAGAATAGTTTGTTGGGCTTTCGGAGTAGAGGTTATGTTATTTATGACTTTTTCTAGTGTCAGAAATAAATTTTGGACCATCTTTTCTAGTTGTATTATTCCTAATGTGGGAACTACAGCTTGAATAGTATCCATGAAGAGGCAGTTATCCCTTATAAGGAATTCTCTAGAGTAGCTTCTAAAAATTTTTGTTTTTTAAAAGATTTTATTTAACAGACAAAGATCACAAACAGGCAGAGAGGCAGGCAGAGAGAGGAGAAAGCAGGCTCCCTGCAAAGCAGAGAGCCCAATGCGGGGCTCGATCCCAGGACCCTGGAATCATGACCTGAACCTAAGGCAGAGACTTTAACCCACTGAGCCACCCAGGTGCCCCTCCTCAGTAGCTTCTAGAGAAATTTAGAGAAACCTAATTGTTCTTATTGGCCTTACTTTTATAAGGTGAATCGGCATATCGTTGTGTTATTTAATGGCCATCCTAGAAGCTAGCTTGTGTGTGCCTCATTTTGGAGGTAACTGGGTAATTTGGGGGTGATTTAAAAGTTATTTCTAGAGAAACATTATCCTATAAAAAAGTGGTAAATTTAAACATCTGAAGGTCTCTCAGAATTATCCTGAATACACTGTATAAGTTAGTGTGATGTCTGATATCCACATATGAAGTTGTACCCTAGTGGAGCATAGACTATATTGGGAGCAAAAGTATCATAAGTATCATTTATGAAAACAGCAGTGGGCCTGTTTTTATGTCCTAAGTTAACAGAGTTTTTTGAGTCAAGTTGAACAGTTCTTGCAAAGCAGGCCAAAGGGTCTCTGAAGGTCTGTGTAGGACGTGGAGAATTCTCTAAGAGAAGTAAGCAGAAAGTTGTTCTTTTTTCAAGTAAATGAAGAAGCATAATTGGGTTTTGAGTGTCATAGCAACCTACAGTGTGCAGGGGAAAGCAATACTTCCTAGGAGCTCAGGCCACCAGCTGGAAATTGGCAAATGTTTTTTGTCCATAAAAAAGTTTGCATAGCATAGGGAACCACGGGTTTAGGGGAGATCTAGAACTAAGCTAATTGAAGTTTTTATGTTTTGCTATTATTGTTATAGCTCTTGGACAAGGTGCTTTGTCTCAGCTACTGGACCTAATGAAGGACTGAAATAAGCAGTATACCTTTGACAGTTCCCATGTAATTTAGTACCCCAGTGCCTATCTAGAAACTTTATAACAAAAAAGAAAAGAGACGTTGTAGATCTAAAATCCTGGAAAAATCTATTTCCAGGTATTATAAAGGTATTATATCAGTCTTTGTGCTTAAATATGAGTATTTCTTTTAACTTGAAAATTATTAAACACAGAAAGATATCTGTATTTGCAGATTTTACTTATATCTGGAAGATAAACTCCATTTTTCATATGTCACATTACTTTAATATTGTTTGGTAAACAAAGTTCTTAACAACAGTTTGACCTAAAAGTTGGAGAAATTTAGAGAAACCTAATTGCTCTTATTGCCCTTTCTTTTATGATGTGAATAGGCATATCTTTGTGTTATTTAATGGAAATTTTAGAAAATGCAAAAATTGCTTAGGCATAAAAGTCATCTTAATAGTTTTGTTATTCTGCATTTGGGAAAGGCAAAATTAAGAATATTTGTTAGGGGCACCTGGGTGGCTCGGTGGGTGGATTGGCCATCTGACTCCTGATTTTGGCTAGAGTCATGATCTCCTGGGTTGTGGGATGGAGCACCAAGTTGGGTGGGGAGTCTGTTTGAGAATTTTCTCTCGCCCCTCCCTCCACTAGAGTGCATGCACACACCTCTCTCTCAAATACAGAAATACATCTTTTTTTTTTTTTTAAAAAGAATAGCTGTTAGTTGGACAAGGTAAATCATACATATCTAAAGGAAGAAATAGGTGTCGTTATCACTGTAAAATTACCTAGCAATAAACAACATCTATTAGGAAATTAACTTTTTTTAAAGCAAGGAATAGTTTAAAACACAATTTCAGAATATGTCACAAAGCTCTGAGAGTTAACAATAATTTCGTGACAAAAAGGAACCTCTACCAATCTGATCATAAACTTAGTTGTTCTACATAAAAAAGACCTATATTCTAATTTTACTTCTTTGGGACATTTTTCATATATTAATTTGTGGTAAAGGATTTATTAACATATCTTTATATATGTACTTATGCATATACAGATATATAAATATGAAAATAGGTAATAATCTCAAGCTTTTGATTATATTTTAAATATAACTAACTTGGGGCACCTGGGTGTCTCAGTGGGTTAAGCCTCTGCCTTCAGCTTAGGCCATGATCTCAGGGTCCTGGGATGGAGCCCCGCATCGGGCTCTCTGCTCAGTGGGGAGCCTGCTTCCCCCCTCTCTTTCTCTGCACCTGTCTCTCTGCCTACTTGTGATCTCTCTGTCATAAATAAAATCTTAAAAAAAATAACATATCAGTGTATTAAATAAAATATATATTTAATAACTGTGGTGACTTTTTAATGATCAAAATGAATATAATATCCATTATTTTATATACATTTTCTATTTTCTGTAATTATTGTACTAAGTACAACTATTTATATTAATACTTATCTCTAATGAAAAGAATCAACTTTTCTTTCTTTATACATAAGAGAAAACAAAAAGAACAGAAAGTAAAGAATTATTTAGCTACTTTTTCTTCTATGAATAATAATTTCTTATCATTTTAACAGTTTGAAGAAGCAAAATATATATAAAATATCATCTAAAAGTGTTTGCATATTCTGTTAGTTGATTGCCATTAAAAAAAAAACAAGAATAAATATGCTTATATCTGGATTGTTTTTTCTTCTTGGATATATCCAGACATCCAAAGATTATTTGTAATTAACTTCCCAGGTCTTGGATCTTAAAGTTTTTTAATGATTTTTTAAAAGTTATTTGAGAGGGAGAGAGAGGGATAGCACAGAGGGAGAGTGAGAGGGACAAACAGACTCCCCTCTGAGCAGAGAGCCAGACACAGGGCCCCATCCCAGGACCCTGAGATCATGACTTGAGCCAAAGGCAGACACTTAACCGAATTAGCCACCCAGGTGCCCCTAAGATCTTAACATTATCTAAGAATCTGGAAGTTATAATTTAGCTAGCACAGTGAATTCTTATGATTTATAGCATTTTAAGAATGTCATATTAAACTTTTGAAAAGATATCCATTATTACTATTCTATTTAGTTGAATCTACACCTAATTTCAATTTAAACACATTTTGGAAACAGTGGTGATGTAGTTTTGGAATGTTGGTGAGGTCCGGAGATGACAGCCAAGAAAGAGTTCTTGAGAGGTCTCTGGTGCAAAAAAAAAAAAAAAGGTGATTTTATTAAAGCACAGAGACGGATGGGGCAGAAAGTGCTGCTGCACTGTGGTAGTAAGGAATGGCTGATTATATACTTGGGTGTTGGGGAATTTAAGGGAAATGGGAGGTGTCCAAAAGGACTTTCACAGGCTAAAAATTACCCTCAGGATACAGGAGGCCTTGCTGTTGTGAAGCTAAGGTTGTTTTTCCATCTAGCAAAGCATTAACTTTAAGACAGTAGGGAGTTTCCTGGAGCAATATCACACTTATCCCACCTTGGAGGGGTGCGGGGGTGGGGGGGGCAGGGGGTGGTGTGCAGGATCAGCTTGTGCTTTGACCTCAGCTTGCCTTCTGCTCCCACATCAGTGGTAAGTTATTTAATTCATAAAACCAATGTAGGAGGGGTGCCTGAGTGGCTCAATGGGTTAAGCCTCTGCCTTCTGCTCCGATCATGATCTCAGGGTCCTGGGATTGAGCCCGAGCTGGCTTTCTGCTCAGCAGGGAGCCTGCTTCTCCCTCTCTCTCTCTGCCTGCCTCTCTGCCTACTTGTGATCTCTGTCTGTCAAATAAATACATAAACTCTTTAAAAAACAACAACAACCAAACCAGTGTAGGGAATTTAGGAAGTTTGAATTACAAACAATTTAAATCTAGTCTTAAATAAACCAATATAGTATATTAAAGATATTGAATCAAAGCAAAATTCTTTCTCTTACCTCTTCTCCTCCCCCTTCTCCACCTCTCCCTCCCCCTCCTCCATACCGCTGCCACAGCTGCTGCAGCCGCCACAGCCCAAGTGCCCCCTAAATTCTTCCTTTATCCTGAAACTAAAGCCTCTTCTCATTTTTTTACAGCTATAGTAACAAGATTATTACGTAAACATACTTCTCAGTGCACTCAAAAAGTAACATGGTTTAGTAATCTTTAAAATTTTCTTTTAGACAAATTTGACTTTATTTGAACTAGATATTCCTAGGGTGTATGCAAGACACCTAAATTATTTTTTGAAGAGTTAATATTTAAAGTTTCACAAGAGAGGAAAAAGAAAGTAGAATAGAACAAAATGAAAAGGAAAGAGAGCCAGCTACAGTCAAATATGTAATTATCACTAAAAAAGGCTCATTATGTTTCCTCTACAGGGTAAAGAAAGAAAATAAACTTGTAAAAATATAGATTTTGAGGTATGCACGCACAAAAAAGAGTGGCATATAGTTGGTTTTGATATAAAATGGACGCTTGACAAGTTTGCCAAGCTGTATAGTTAAAAAAGCAGCATTTATTAATTAATCTCCCAAATACAGAGACCAAGGAGATGCTATCTCCTAACTTAAAAGAAAAAACTGATCTCTCTTTTAGACAAACAAGATTATCTCTTCATGAGGGTTTCTTTTGCTTTTTGTTCTAAAGTATCTCTTGTTCATGTCCAAAGCTCCTCAAAAGGTACACTGCAATTTTAAAATATCCCTCATGAAACTGTGCCAGTTGGAGGGATAAGCATATAACTTAGCATTATAGGGAGCAAAAATGAGGGAAGCAGGTGTTTAGCCTGGAAGAGGTGCATTTTTAGACTGAGAACATCCTGTGAGAACTCAACAATTTTTTAAAAGGGTAGTGGTGAACTTTGCCTTCAGAGTTTGGTCAAAATCAAATCGCCACCAATCCAAGGCCAGATAAAACCCTGTGAATCTGGGTAGATGAAGCTAAAGAAAGCAGGTCTCAGGGACACAAAGACAAGATTGAGAAGTCTTTATCAGATTTTGAAATGATAAACTGAGCTAAAGTTTGTCTAAACGACACTAGTCTGAGGGACTTTCTGAATGTCTCAGTGCCAGGGCCCAGTGCAAGGAAATGTTCATTAAATCTATGTCATCCTGGGGGCACCTGGGTGGCTCAGTGGGTCAAGCCTCTGCCTTCGGCTCAGGTCATGATCTCAGGGCTCTGAGATCAAGCCCTGCATCGGGGCTCTCTGCTCAACAGGGAGCCTGCTTCCTCCTTTCTCCCTGCCTGCCTATCTGCCTACTTGTGATCTCTATCTGTCAAATAAATAAATAAAATCTTTAAAAAAATCTATGTCATCCTGTAGACTTTTCCTCTTATAGACAACATTAAAGACACTGCACAAACAGACAGACTTTAAGAGCATGTGTAAGAAGCCTAGAAGACAATTTCATCAAGGAACAATACAAATCTGATCAGATAATCAAAAATACTACCAAGGGATCTCATTTCTAAAAAAGCAAAATAAACCGAAAGCTGAAGAACTTGTATGAAATAGCAGAGCTCAATTCAGCGTGAATCCACGTCCCAGATATGGGCAGGTTGGCACCTCAAATGGGTAGACCCAAGAAGTCTTAAGATGTGGTCACTGTTACTAAGTGGAAAAGCTGGGTCCAAGTCAGTGAATGTTTCAAGTAAATCTCAGTGACCCTTTATTTCTGTCAATGCCCTCCAGCCCAAGACCGCAAGGAGCACACCTGGGGTGGAACAAGTTGAGCTTACTGCTTTGTGCCATGAAGGCAAACACAAGGGAGATAGTGGGGATGTTGAGGTGCCTTTCTTTGTTTCAATGAACAATAATCCCAATTTGATCAACCCCAGGCAAGTCCTGGTGGTCTTTGGCTGAGGACATTGACAGTGCACGAAGTCAGAGAGTCTACCTTTTAGCGTCTGCCATTTACTAATAGTGCGCCCTTAGGCAAATCACTTAACTTCTCTGATATTCAGTTTGCTTATCTGCAAATTGTACCTAGAACAGTGTCTGTGTGTGTGTGTGTGTGTGTGTGTGTTTTCTGGCTGTTGTCAAACCTAGAAGCAAAATTTGTTTAAAAAACAAAACAAAAGTGATAGCTAGGTGGATTCTCAACTGGTGCCTAAAGGAAACGTCTCAGGAATCCAGTGGCCTCCTGAATCTGAGTATCTGTGATTTTGCTGCCGAATACTGCTCCACTGGCTCTGGAGTTGGCCTCAGAGAGAGGCTTGTAGCCCGCAGTATGCCCTAATTCCCCGGTTAGGGAACTCTTCACCTGAGAGCAAATTTCTCCAAGCCTTATTTTGGACATATTTGTTCTCTAATGTAGTGAACTGAGTAGTGGGAAGAAGACTAGACTCAGAGTGAGAAAAACTGGGTTTCATTCCTAACTCTTCCAGTGCTAGCTCTGGGCTTCAGAGACCTCAGTTTACTTGTGTATAAAATGGGTGTAACAACCTTACTTTATGTGTTGTACAATTAACAGAGATTATGTTTGTGCAAGAGGAGAGGGTTGATAAAATGATTCTTTCATTAGTTGACATCAGGGTTTCTGTTAAGAAGAGGACACTCTTTTTTTAAGGAAAATACTCTGATATGCCAGTTGTGGGGAAGAAGGAGAAACTCTGATGGAAAGGACTGGAAGATAACACATATGTAGCTAAATTGCCCTTCATAAGAAACAAACATGAATTTGGGACTGGACAAAGAAGGAAAAAAGGAATGGCAGAAGGGAGAAAGAAGAGTGGATGGCAGGAGAATGGTTTGCAAAGTCCCAAGTAGTAATGTGACCTAGAATTTTTAAATGCAGGAGTGTTTAACAATCAACTTTTAATTGTTTGTATTGCTATAACATATGCCCCTTCATCTACTCAAACTTTGATAAATTCTGTTACTTGCATAAATGCTTCATGTGAGAGGTTTTCAGGGAAATCCAGGAAGGAAAGCAGCATTCCCCATCTGGTGTGATGAAAAATAGAAGAGAGTGTCCGTGGAGTTAAACTGAGTGTGAATCAGAAACTCATTAGGAGCCTAAAATCAGAACCACATCGGCCATGGAATTCTGAGCTTCCTCAGAATTCTCAAAAACCTTTTATGGACAGTTGCCCCTCTGCTGATGCCAGGCTTACATGTGCACTTTTAGGGCTGGCCAAGCACAGGTAGGTGTTCCATGCTAGTCGAATTTCCATTTGGTTATGTCTCTGATATGCTTTCCAGATGTGGTTGTAGGTTCCCTCAGTCTAGGTGTGTGTCCAGAAATCCTCCCATTTTTTTTTGTATCCCCCTCAAAGCCTGGTAAAGTACTGGATACAGAATAAGAACAGAAGAGAGAAGACAAACAGGGAGAAGGTCAGGCCCTAAGTATTAACAACTGCCACTTACTGTGTGCTATGACCTAGACTGGGGTGGGACATGAACCCAGTTTGGCTTGCTACAAAACCCAAACTCTTAACCATTGCATTGTGCAACCTGCCCCAGGGTTTATCTCATCTTGCCTGGCCTCAATCTTAGCTAAAGCTAGGTGTGGCTGACCTCCCCCTCCCAAGACCCCTCTGGCCCCTAAGGCTCACAAAATGAAGGAATTTGGGGATCCAAAATGCAGAGAACAGTGTGTGTCTATAAGGAGCCATGATTTCTTGTTTGCAGTTTCTCTAGCAACCCTCCCACCCCCAACCCCAGAAGCCAGCTTGGCTGGCCACAGAAACTGTCTTTGTTGGCAGGGTTGCCAGAATTAGCAAATGAAAATACAGGATGCCCAGTTAAATTTACCTTTCAGATAAACAGTAAATACTTTTATAGTGTAAGTATATCCCATACAGTATTAGTGACATACTCATCCCAAATAATTATTTGTTGTTTATCCAAAAGTCAGATTTAACTGGGCATTGTGTATTTTATCTGGCAAGCATATTTGCCTGGGCACGGTATTTCAGAGAGTGGAGAGAAATAGGGGGTTTTGGAATTTCCTCTTCAGTGGCTTCAGCAAGGAACCTAACACCTGCTATTTTGGGCAGCCCTTAAGGAAACTGCTTAAAGCTCAGTGCTTATGACCAGCTTGAGTGCTGGGGCAGGCTGACCAACTTGTCCTGGCTTTCCTGAGACTCTCCCAGTTTGAGCAGTGAAATCCTATATCTCGGGAAATCTTTTCATTTTTGGCAAATCTAGATGTTTTTTTACCTTAATGAGGGACATAATTAAAGGAGCTGGTGATGTTGGAAGATAACACATGTGGCTAAACTGCCAGGCAAGTCTCAGAAAATCTCAATACCACTTCTAAGCACATTTCTTCAGGTCCATTTGAAAGATGGACAGATTCTGGGGAAGGCTAAGAATCCTAAGTCTGAAAGGTGTTGATTCTAGAGATCATTAAATTTCAACCTCTGCTTGTTAAATGTTTATTAAACACTTCCAGAGATACTCTGTCACCTCACCTGGTTATTATTATTGTTATTGTACCTCAGTATAGACACTGTGCTAAATATTTTATGTTGTCATCTTGTGTAATCTCAATAACCTTGTGAGGTTACTACTGTTATTATAATTTTCTAGGAATTAGAATAATAGAGACCTACAGAGTTTGAATTTGTCCAAAGACACAGAGCTGGTCTTTGGTAGAGCTGGTATTCAAGCCCAGGGGTATCTGACTTCAGAGTCTGTTCTTAATAAAAACTTTTTTTGAGAGAGAGAGAGCACGCACATGAGTGTGTGAACCTTGAGGCAAAATGTGGAGAGGCAGAGGGAGAGGGAGAGGGAGAGAAAATCCCAAGCAGGCTCCACACCCAGCATGGAGGCTGACACAGGCCTCAATATCATGACCCTGAGAACAAGACCTGAGCTGAAATCAAGAGTTGGTTGCCTAACCAACTGAGCCATCCAGACAACCCTGGACTCTATTTTTCTTAATCACCATATTCCATTACTCATAGAAAACCCCAGTCACCTGGAAGGCCTATCTAACATCTAGCTAAAATCCTTCATGCTCCATGTCTAATAACTTCCTTCTTGCTTAGTTATCAACAGAGAGAAGATGGCTACTCCCAGGAAACCCAGGACTAGCTACGATACCCAAACCAACTTTAATTGGGATAGCTAGCCCCAACCCAGCATCCACGAGGCACTCTCATGTCCCCCTTTTTGAGGAAATCTGAGGACTGCTGGGCAGCTCATGCCCAGAATGGAGATTCCTATTGGCTCTTTAAGTTTGTAGTTTAGGCTCAGCAGCTCTGTCTAAGGCCAGGTCTTTGGAGGGGTTCTCAGTAGGCTGAGACTTGAATAGATCTTCTTTGGCTGGGCAACCCAGGTATAGCCACGTATTTGTTTCTCTTTCTGAAGGCCCCTGCTGTGGAGAGGGAGCAGAGGCGGAGGGGAGCTGCTGCCACTCTCCCCT
Organism: Mustela erminea; assembly: GCF_009829155.1. Lineage (NCBI taxonomy): Eukaryota > Metazoa > Chordata > Mammalia > Carnivora > Mustelidae > Mustela > Mustela erminea. Next base: position 85,638,402 of record NC_045635.1, read on the forward strand.
TTGAAACCCTTCCAAGAACTGCTGGATTCTGCCTGCGGAAATAATTGCAGTGCTTTAGAAATTTTGAAGGATTTTTCAAGGATAACCCAAAGAGCATATAAAACCTTCTTTGGAGGGTCCTCTGGGGGATTCACTTCTTAGACTTTATGATTTGGAACTAATTGTGCTTAAAAAGAGAACCCATTTTCCTCTGGGGCCACGGTATCTACTGCCTAGGAAGGGGCAGGCCAGGATGGAGGAGTGCATTAACCTCTCCTTGCTTTAGGGGCTGAGGAAGGCAGCAGCTCCAGAATCTGCCCACAGTCTTAGCTCCAGGGATCAGTGTCTCTCATACCCTCTTGGCTATCACAGAGAAAATCCCACAGGAATGGAGTTCCCAGGGACAGAATAGTTGGAGAGGAGGAATGGTTGGAGGGTAGGGGTGCCAGCCCCATCTTACTAGGTGGCAAGAGGAGCACATACTGGTAGGAGAGTAGCTGCCCAGGCCTCCTCCTGGACTTGGCCAGGGTGATGGAAAAGGAGGGGGAAATCAGGCCACAGAGCCCTAAGAGGCTAGGGCAAGGCTGTCTCCCTGTGTGGGTCATTTGTTCTAATCTCTCGCACCATGATCTTAGTTATCATGTGCTTACCTGGAGTGCCCCACCCACAGCAGGGAGAACTGAGAATCCCTTTCTTCTCCATCCTGACTGTGGGCACAGTTTCCCAAGGAAGGCACTCTAGTCCCAAGGGAAGGCAATCTGCTCCATAGGGGATGTCATCCATAGCCCAGAGTGACTTTTACCTGGACAAGCAACCAGAGCTGACGGGCTTGGCCTGACTTCTCCAAAAGGGACAGCCCACTTACAAATATTATATAATAATACTGTTATTATAAATGTATATACAATAATAATTACTACTTTTGGAGAGGGTAGAATCATATCTCTGAAAAGGCAATCCTGGGCAGCAACACTGAAAGAAAGAGGTCTGAGCAATTGCTTGCAAGTTTGTTGGTCGTAGCCCTCTTTGTGGGGCCAACAGAGGGGCAAAGAGAGGGCTCCTGTTTCCCTGGAAGGCAGAGGGAGTAGGCTGAAGACCTTTCTTGCTTTCAAGGGCTTATGTTTTCTCCTCCCATGGGTAGCAGGGCAAGAGGGACCCCTCTTGCCCATCCAGCTGTGCCGTGGGAGGGGTTCCTCAGAGTCCTTTCCTATCACTGGGGGCAGCCCTTGTTTGGGAAGGGACACACTTTGTGTTCAGAGACACAAGCAAAGAAGGGTATGGGCAGTGTTGGTGCTGTGGGGGGAGTGGGGACTGGCCAACCTGCCACAGTGAGGGCTTCACTTTCAACACTGTCCTGCTACTGTGGAGCAGATTCAAGGGGCCTGCACACTGCTGTCCCTCAATCTGCCTGAAAGACTTTTCAAATGAGATTTCTCAATAGAAGAAGTAATTAATGCATGTGATTACAAATTCCCACCATATTAAAAGGCATAGATAGAGTGAAAAGTCTCCCTCCCACTCCATGCCCCCATCCCTTCCCCAGAAACCACCACTCTTAACCAGGCTGTGTGCCTTTTCCCAGAAAGATCAGAGATTTCCCTTGAAAATGTGCTGTTTTTCTTTTGGATTAGCTTGAATCTTAACTTTAATGACTCTTCTTTTCCTCATCTCAAGTTTAACCATACACAAAGTAGAGAAAATAGTATAATGGTCCTCCATGTACTCACCAAGCAGCTTCAATAATTTTCAACATTTGGCCAATGTTATTTCCATCTAACCTTTTCATTATAATTTTCTGTAGGAGGAAAAATCTGAGGCATCATGACATTTCTCTTATAAATATTTCTCATGCATCTCTGATGAAGACCTTTTTTAAAAAAAAGATTTTATGTATTCATTTGAAGGGGGGGAAAGCACAGGGGGAGAGTGAGAGAGAGAAGCAGACTTCCAGATGAGCAGAGAACTTGACATGGGGCTTGATCCCAGGACCCTTGACCTGAGCTGATGGCAGATGCTTAACTGACTGAGCCACCCCGGTGCCTCTAAGGACCATTTTAAAAAACATAATCACTATGCTATTATCACACATAACAAATCCAACAAAGTCCTTAGTATCATCTAATCCCCACTGGCTTATTCTGAATCCCACTGATCTACAAACTGCGTGCAGTTTGCCCTGCCTAGATTTCTACCATGGGCATCTGGCTTAGTCTGAGAAGTACAGAGGGTTGGAGACTTGGGCCACAGCAGCCTAAAGCCTGTCCATCCTCCCCCTGGCTGTTTTTGTTGTTTGAACATTCTTTTGGAACAAAGCAATATTCTGGGCAACTTCCAAGAAATGAGAGTCTGGAGAGAAGCGTTCTCTAGAGCTGGCTCTGTCTTTTACTTACTGAGTGCCATTGGGAAAGGTGTCTCTGTTCCCCATTAAGTAACAGGGAACAAATAACATTGGTTTTCGGGAATTAGGTGAGTATTTGACAGCCAAGGATAGTATTAGTATTTTTATTTTATTTTCAGTGTTCCAACATTCATTGTTTATGCACCACACCCAGTGCTCCATGAAATACATGCCCTCCATAATACCCACCACCAGGCTCACCCAACCCCCTTACCCCCCTCCAAAACCCCCAGTTTGTTTCTCAGAGTCCACAGTCTATCATGGTTTGTCTCCCCCTCTGATTTCCTCTAACTCACTTCTCCCCTCCATCTCCCAATGTTTTCTGTGTTATTCCTTATGCTCCACAAGTAAGTGAAATCATATGATAATTGACTCTCTCTGCTTAGTATTTTTGCTGTGCTCAAAGATCATATCAAACATATAGCCTCTTTGCAGGCACCACTGTGCCAAGGCTGGCTGAGTTTTCATGTTGGTGGAGGTGCGTTATGTGGACAATTGATTTCTCCATTTGCTAGTAGCTATTTGGCACCCTCAGACACTACCGAGTTTATTCATCTGATTATTTTGGCTTCCAGGTTACTGTTCACTCTATCCCCAAGCCATGGGCATCTTTACAATCCACACTCCACATCCAATACATCCCCTGCTCCCATTCATTCTTGCACTGCTCCCCGAATATTCGGGAGGGGAAGAAGAGTAATCTCCTCCCCTCCCAACCCTATGCCAGCCCAAAGTATGTGACATCTCTGGCCCTCAGCCCTCAGTTTTGTGGGCCAGAAAGGCATTGCCAAGCCAATCGGCATGAAGTAGGGTGTAGAAAGTTCTAGTCACAAGTACATAGGACATAATATATTGCCTACCAACCAGCCAGACTTCTGTGCAGGGCTAGAAAAGCTGTAAGAAGCAGCCACTTGGCATTCCTCAATTTGGTCTGGAAGGACATTATCTTGGGGGAGGAGAATCAGAGCCTCAGTTCCAGAAGCCTAAATGCGAGCAAGTGACCCCAGGTTTTCACTGGAACCATGCCTTCTCTGTTCACCTTTACAGTCTTCTCTGTGGACATGGTGGGAGATATGGACTGCCAGATTGGGCACTTGAGCCCTTGCTTAGTTTCCTGGGAGAAATTCACTGGACTTTGCTTTCACTAGAATGTTTTTCAGCATTCAGTTTATACGATGTCCCAAAGAGAACCCACTTGCCCAGTGGCCTTCAGGAATCTGGTACTATGGATCACACCACAGAGAGTGGAAGTAATATCAAATTGTTTTGGAATTATTTGCAAGAAAGCTGCACAACCAAAGCAAGTTATGATAGAGGGGGCCCAGATCCTCTGAGGTACCATCAGAATTTCATGAAGCAAACTGTTTACTAGTTTCACACAATCCTGCATTGTTCCCACAAGTACCCAGTGCAGATAGCAGGCTGCCACCCAGAAGGCTGGCAGTGCCCTCTTGAGGAATCCCTGGTCACTGCTGGGGACCCAGCTAGATTCTGGAGAACTTTTGCCGAGGGCACCCAGCAGAACCATTAGAAGTAGAATTGCAGCAGCAATAGGTGAGGGGAACTTGGGGTCCTGGAAAGAAACCCCTATCCTGTGGGGAAGGTTCAAGAGATGGGTGGTGAGTGGGTGCAGAGTGTCAGGACATACAGAGTGACTACAACATACTAGATCCTGGGGATCTGGAACCTTAAGACATTGGGGACTGTGAGCATGACCTGGCTGAGCCCTTTTCCCATCCCTGGGCATAAAAGCAAGGTGGAGCCAGGAAGACATGATCCATCAAAGAGTGTGGAGAGAGAAGAAGAAAGAGGGACACAGCAACACAGAGAGAGACAGACAGACAGACAGAACAGAGACAAAAAGACTGAGAACTGGGGAGAAGACAGAATGAATAGTAAGGCTATAGAGATGAAGGAAAGAAGAGAAATGTGTATTTGGGGAGTGTGGTTGAAAAAAATGGTATCTGTGAGTTTATTGGGAACACATATTTTCTTCTAAGTAGACTAAAGATTCCAGAGCTGCTGCTGAGAATCCAGGGGCAGATTTGTGAGGAGGCTCAGACTGAGTGATTTCCCCTGCATGAACAGCTGTCTCATCTCACCATCTCTCTAATCCCCTAAATCAGTACACCCAAAGTTTGGGCTCAGTTCCTTCTGCCACCTGAGGAGCTGAGGGCATACCTTTGGTGACTTCTTCCTTTTGGTCCTCCCTCTCCTCCAAGGCCATTCGGACAGTGATTATCCAGAAGTTAATTGTTGGCAAAATTCTACACCCCAGCTTCCTCAATAGGCAGTCTATGGCTGGAGAGCTGGGCTAGTGAGGACCTTCTACCATCAGTCATATGGTCTTATTCTAGTCCGCTCTGTAAAACTACCACTATCCGGTTCCAGAGATCCTTTCTCCTTGGGGCTGGTATAAGAGTGAAGGATCTAGAGTTCTAGGACCATGGACAAGCCTCAAATACTGCAGGATTCAGGACCTGGGTGAAGCCACAGGGGCATCTGTAAAAGACTCATCCATTTCCTAATGGCAGAGCCCAAGCCAGAAACATGTCCAGGGTCACAGCCCAAAGAGGAAACTGTAAGGCACAATCTTGTCACTGTCCCCCCACAGGAAGGTTCGAGATTCTGTTCAGTACCTCCTTCATCACCTCTCTGTTCCCAAGGCAAAGCCATAGGAAAAATTTGGTGGTGGTGGTGGCTGGGGTTGGGGGGGGTCATACCTTCTTTTCCTGGAGTCTTCTAACAAGTATTCCTTAAGTTATATGCCAACTCCCTTCCTTATAGGCCATCCATGGGAGAATATGACCCTTAAGGTCAAGAGAGCAGTTTCTCTCTGGGGCCCCTGAAGAGAAAGAGAACACGAACAAGGAGCCTAGATAGACACTGGTTAAGATTCACCTCTTCTAGAAAACCTTCCCAGGCTAATTCCACCTAATATTAGGCACTCACATACCTTCACAGTCTTTAGAAAGTATGATTTGTAAGGCAGATTTCATATACTGTTCCCCTGTTTTTCCTACTTGGTCATTTCTTTCTTTGTGTGTGTGTGTTTTTTTTTCTCTGAGGCAAGGACTACATTTCATTTCCCCTTCTCTCTACCTTCACTGGCAGCTGCTGCTTCACCCCAACCTGCTCCCTGCCTCTCACCAGCCTGGCCTTAGCTCTTTGATGATACTATGGTCTCACATTGGGATACTGACTACCTGATTGTGTTAGTGATTTGTCTTGAAGTCAATTATGGTCCTTGGAAATCACCATCATCCCTAACTTGGACCTTTCTTTACCTCATTCTGTGAACATGCACTGGTTTCGTTCCCTCTCTGGGTCTCTGTTATACTATCTATAAATTTTTTACAGTGGTAGCCTCCCCTAGCTTGGTCAAAATCTGTTTGTGGAATCAACAGCTTGTGTTTTGTCTTCATTCGGTTGAAACCAAGAAAGGTTTGGAAGGAATTATTTTAAAAGACAGATTTTTCTTCTCTATTGTGATTCTAGAGCTGGGTAGGGGGAGGGATGCTTATTTGCCAAGGAGTGGGGAGAACGGGCAGGGTGGACAGGGCCAAGAGCAGCTAGGGGTGAGGGAATAACATCTAGGTTTCTGACCTTGACCACCTGTCCAGGGCTACAATTTCCATGGCTTCTGACACTTGTGCTGCCACATCCCACACCAAATAGACCCAAGTATCAGTTGGAGGATTCCAGGACCTTTTCTTTTTATTTCTACCCCAAACCACATTTCCAGATGTCTCTGCAGCAAAGTGAAATTCCACACAGACAAGGCTTAGAGAAAAACAGAAAATGAAACAATTGGCAGTGAAAAGCAGAAAGAGAAGATGGAGCCCTTAGAGAAGGGAGTATCCCTAAGGAGGTGGGGACAAGGGGAGGAGAAGGGGAGGAGGAGAGGAGGAGGAAAGTAGGCCTGTCTCTTTAAGGGGGTTGGCTGTCAATCAGAAAGCCCTTTTCATTGCAGGAGAAGAGGACAAAGATACTCAGAGAGAAAAAGTAAAGGACCGAAGAAGGAGACTGGAGAGACCAGGATCCTTCCAGCTGAACAAAGTCAGCCGCAAGCCGACTAGCCAGCCGGCTACAATTGGAGTCAGAGTTCCAAAGACATGGGTGAGTTTCAGAAACTTTAGCATGGAAGATTCAAGCAGGCACAGAAATTTGCAAAAGAATTTCCAGCTCTAAGGTTCTGGGTTTCCAATGGTTTCAATGAGTTGTGTTTTGGCACTTGTTTTGTTTAATTCCTTAGCATTCAATTAATTTAACTCCTTCTCTGCTGTACTGAGAATGATGCTTTATTGCCAAGGAACTCCAGCAGCATGTGCAGAGTATCACAGGTTTTTGGAAAGAGTGCCCAGAGGGTTGGATATGGTCATGTGTCCTCCTACCCCCTCACTTTCCTCTACCATCTCTTTTCCCCTGTTCTCAGGCCCTGGTAGTGGCTGCATCAGCTGACATCCCTGATTCTTCTGGAGACAAATGAGTGTTGGCTAGCCCTCATGTATAAAATAACTACTTGCTTGATATAAAATTTGGACCTTGTTTGGTATCAGAAGGAAATTGGGGAATTGGGTAAGATGGAATTCAGGCTTGGCTATGGCTAAGAAGGCCAATCTCAGGTTCAGGAAACGAAAATAAAAGCCTCAATGGATTTTCCATGGGGAGTGGATATGGATAGTGTGTGTGCGCGTGCACGTGTGCATGCACACATGCATGCATGCACACATATATGGGTGACCATATCTAGCAAATATTACAGATTCAGCCTTTCTGAGGGTGTGATTCAGACTCTAAATCCCTCCTATGACAAGGAGGCTTCTGGGATGCTAGGGCTGTTACTGACTTAGCTTTGTACTGAAGGCTTCTCCAGGTTCTGTGACCAAAGAGAGAAACTATAAGGTCTAGTCTTTTGTAGTGTCTACTTAGAGCAAGGCGTACAGAGCACAAGGGTCTTTGTCCACACAGGATGCCACAGAGGTATGCAGACATCACTCACATTTGACAAAAGAAGAGTAACAGCTTGAATGCATCCTAAATGAAATGAGAATCAGTTATCCTCTGTATTCAACATCAAGTGTAGTACCCAGAAGACTCCAGAAACATCCATGGAAAAAGGTTTTAGATTATATTAAGCTGGTGTCAGCCTTTAGGTTGTTTCATCCTGAGAGAGATCTTTGAACCATGTATTCAGCATGGATAAATAAGAGGGCAGGGCACTGGACTAGAGCCAATGCAACCAGGTTCGAATCCTAGATTTGCCACTTAGAAACTTCATGACCTCGGATAGGTCACTGTGAATTTTCACTTCATCTTCTGGAAAATGGGGATAACAATAACTGCTTTGTCTACTTTCAGGGTTGTGAAAATCAAGTAATAAGATGTGGATGTCCTTTGAAAATGGGCAAGCTCTATAACAACTATAAATAATGAAAATACCAATTACTATGCAATAATAACAAGCAGACTTTTACTCTTTCCAAAGTGGTTTGGGCTTTCTTTGTGTATACTTTGTGCACTTGGGTAAGAATCATTTAACCAACTGAGTGTGGCAAAGTGAGATGTGAATGTTAGGGGAACTCAGTTCCTACCCTTAGTAACATCAGGAATCCTATAGAGCAGCTGATTGGGTAGGTTGTGAATTAAAAAATGGAGAGGGAGTAAAGAATGATGTAGAATATTACTTCCTTAGGGGATGAAAGACTTGAAGAAAAGGCAGGAACAAATGAGGTGACCACAGGGACAGTTAATGGTTGTGGAGGCTGGATGATTTCCTCCAGGGGAATCTCCAGGGGAAATTGCCACAGATAAGGGCACAGTTGAGGTTGTGTATTGGATCCCAGATCTTGGGGGTGGGCAATCCTTGGACCAGGTGCACATGAGTGTGTAGCCATTGAATTTTCATTATTCAATAATAAAGTTTCTCAAGTACTTTGTATATAATGGACTATCTCTAAAAAGGTACTGTGCTGCTACAACTTCTGACATGGAGTGTGCTACTGTTCAGTAATCATAGTAGACAAATTATATCATGGAGTCTGGGATTGGAAGGAACTTTAGAAATTGCCTGAGTTAACTCTCAAGGCAGGATTCCTTTCTACAACAGCTGATTAAATGTTCTTATAGCTTCTGTTTAATCACCCCCAGAAATGGAGAGCTCACTACCTTGACCATATACAATCTTACAGGTTGGGGAAGCAGAGAGGAATACTGAATTCAGTATTGTCTATATGAAAGGTTTATAGGGGAAATGATAGTTCATTAATCCTTGTCCTGACCTGGGAAGGGGATGTTCCAAATGAGTCTTTGGGGTAACAGTGGAACCAGAAAAGAGCTAAAGAGTGGTAGTTGATTATTCTCTGCTCAGTAACAGAATGCTATTACTGAACAGCAAAACACTGGCTCCTGTAAGCCTGTTGTCTGAGAACAGTGGCTGTTACCCTGGTAACCAGACTGTGATGCTTCCCTCCAAAGGTGGCTGTTTGCCAAGCAGTGTAGTTTTGGCTGGTGCAGACTAAGTGAGGGTAGCCCAGGCAAGAAAGAAATGTGCATGCAAATCAGGGTTCAGTTTTACAAAATTCCTGAAAACTAACTGAATCCCACCAGGATGGCAAGAATGACACAAGAGTGCCAAGAGCCAAAAAGGAACTAGATCCAAACCAGCATACTCACTAACTCTTCTTAGAGACAGTGACTAAAATGATTGCGACAGCCTCCCCCACCCCATCCCTCACCTGGGTCCTGCGGAGCCAGAGGAGCTCTTGAAGAGCCAGGCAAACTGAAAGGTCTGCTTTGCTTGGAGGAGCTTTTGCACTGGCTCTGTGCTATGAAAGCTGGAAGTTTACTCAAGAGCTTCACAACTAGAACTATTCTCTCAAAGCTATGTCAGTAGTAATAAGGTGTAAGAAGCCCTGGGAGATGGGTCAGAGGGGACATATAGTGTTTAAACTCATCAAGGCACTGGCACCTAGCCAGTGGCATCTTTTTCCCTCATTGCTTTTTTCTTTTTTAAAATCTTGAAGCCCTGAAAACCATCTCCAGGGTATAGTTCTTGGTCTTGAAAGAAAGCAACTGTAGAAATGCCCTCCTTGCCTATAGAACTTCAGATCCAGAGAAGATCTAGTTAGGGCAGTGACATGATCAGGTGAGGTCACATCAGCCTGGAAGGCAAACAGAGCTGATTTCCCCTTCTTTCCCACTGTTAGCACCTTCCCTGTGCCAAACTTACCTCAAAAACCCTACAATACTGATTGATTAATTCCTCCTTGGCTATTTAAAAATGGTCCTAAGGGTGATCTCGCAGCTCTGTACTTGCCTTTGAGCCCTCTGCTAGGCAGGGCTCTGGAAAAAAAAATCACTACAACCAAGGAGAGAAGAGGAAATTGTGAGAGACTGCCCTAAGGAATAAGATATAGAAAATGTTGTCTCTTAGCTTCTTGTCAGGTACTTCCCTTTTACCTCTGCATAAGTGGGCAAGATGAAGACAATGTGTCAGGAATAAAGTTTAATAATCAAGCTTCTATTTCAACCTCCAAATGTTTGGGCTATATTGACACATGTCTCTCTGTGTGTGTGTGTGTGTGTGTGTGTGTGTGTGTGTGTGTGTGTGTGTGTCTTTGGGGAGGAATGGGAAGTATAGGAAACAAGTTGGCCCAAATGCTCTTGCTATCGTAATAAGAAATACTAATATCTGTCCAAATGCTCTTGCTATCATAATAAGAAATAATAATATCTGTCCAAAGAAGAGACTGAGATTCCTTTTTATTTAACTTTGTCCATATGACTTGACAATCCATCAGGCTTAGATTCCCATGTCCTAGTGGTTGCAGGGCCCCTTTCTACCACTTGAATGCAGTATAAGTGTTGAGTTCATGTAGGGAAGCCAAAATTATAGTCAGGGCTTTGTCTGACCAGGATAAGGCCTAAAGCAAAAGTCTTTGTCTCTGGCACCTCCTGATGATTGTTGTTTAACTCCTAGAACCCACCCACTGATCTCCATCCATCCCCAGTACCAGTCACGGTTGCTCTTGCATCTTGGCCCTGTCAACACTATAGGCCCCAATCAAGGAGGCCTCTGTTCATGGAGTGAGGTTAAGGGGTGGGTTCTGGGAGGAGGGTAAGACTGTAGTGCAGATTAGAGACTTAGAGAGATGGGGCCAGTTTTTCACTCAATGAGCCTGCCTGTTGTTTAGCTCTATTGTATAGGGTTCTTCTATCTCTCCCTTTGTCAGCTGGATTCAAGGGACAGGGTAGGAATTGTGCAAAGCACAATTGGTCTCTTTCTACCATCTCTTTCGATGAAAGCCCTTCCTCTCCTCCCTTTGATGAGTTCCCAGATTCACACTGAATTTCCATCATGGAGCTGGTCCTTGAGGCGTGCCCAGGACATGGGAAAGGAAGGGCTTGGGAGATCTTGGCTCCTGCTTAAAGAGACAGCATGAGGATCAACACAGTCTCTTGGATGGGCATGGATCTGGATAATATTATCAATAGTCCTGTTGATCTTTGTCAGATTCCTGTGAAGACTATTGGTCAGAAGGGCTTGAAGTTCTATCACAGATTGATTAGACTCGGTTTAGAAGTTTGCAGATAAATCTAGCCAACATCTTTGCTTACATTTTTCCCATGGGACTTGGTCATATACATTTTAACACTAAGTTATAGGTAGCTTTGATCTTTGATTCACAGACACAACTTTGTTCTCCCCAGCAAGACTGAAAAGTCATTGAAGAAAGGGACCAGGCTTTATAATTTCCTTTTGTTTCTCATAGTGCGCAGCTTATTTCAAAAATGCTTAATAACTGTACTGAATCCACATCAAAAGAAATGAAAGGAAAACAGTGGGAAGGGTCATTATTTTTTTCTATGGCCTCTCATCAAAGTCAAGCAGTTTAATTCAATTGAGTTGCATTGGGTAATATTATTATTGTATTTCTTTTATGCCAACTTTACCATGTGACAATCTGTACTTAGCCTGAAAAACGTGAGCATGACTTCTGAGAGAGCCAAAGAACTCCAGAATACCTAACAGCCTTCCTGAATCAAAAGCAAACCAGTATCATTTCAACCATGAAGGGTGCTGAAATGGAGAGGTTGTGGCTTTAGGCTATTGTTCACACATTCCCAAGGACACTTCTTGGGCTGTGAAAAATCAAAGTGAACCCAATGGACCTTTCTCAGAATGCTTTTTTTTTAAAAAAATATTTTATTTATTTATTTGACAGACAGATCACAAGCAGGCATAGAGGCAGGCAGAGAGAGCAGGAAGCAGGCTCCCTGCTGAGCAGAGAGCCCAATGTGGGGCTCGATCCCAGGACCCTGAGATCATGACCTGAGCTGAAGGCAGAGGCTTAACCCACTGAGCCACCAGGCGCCCCTCAGAATCCTTTGACTGTCAACGACTTTGATGAAGACACAATTTTTTTTGCATGTTCTGAGTTTTTCCCAGTTGAAAACTGAAAGTTGATTTTTTGCTTGATCAGACTGACTGAGATTCCTCATTTCTGCTGAACTTAGATGTCCCCAGAACCAACATTTCATCTGTGAAGAGATGGACATGTAATGTGTATGTTGATATTGTTGAGCTATGTAGAGCTCTGGAGTGACTTATCTGGGGCCATTTATTTCCAACTCCATGTTAAAGACTCATTAAAATCTATGTCTTTCTTGTCCCTTGCTTTGAGTGGCAGTGTAGTGGAAAAGGGGTGCCAAGTTATTTGAGATGTAAGAAAATAGAAGAAAAATTGTATATAAAAATTGTATATAAAAAGAAAGTATAGCCTGGGTGGCTCAGTGGGTTAAAGCCTCTGTCTTCGGCTCAGGTCATGATCCCAGGGTCCTGGGATCGAGCCCCACATCGGGCTCTCTGCTCGGTGGTGAGCCTGCTTCCCGCCCCCCCCCCTACTTGTGATCTCTGTCAAATGAATAAATAAAATCTTTAAAAAAAAAAGAAAGTATATGAGTGGATGATCCAGAGTTGCTTCCAAGGCTTAGCCCTTTACTACCCAGTAAGGACATTACATATGACCCTCTCTGGTTATTTGGATGATGATCAAGGGATCAGATACACTAAAGAGGATTTTTCCTTATCTTTATAACACTAGAGGGGGCATCAGCTAAAACTTAGAATATAATTCCCTGTTTGGCTTAGAAAGAGTTCAAGTTCCTTCATCCCTGATCACACCTGAGCCGTTTAGCTTTTCCCAGTGTGAAAAAGCTCGGGTAAGAGTGGGTGGCACAGGACGGTCACTTGCTAGGGTGGATGGCTGTCCTTACTCTGGACTAAATAAACAGTTCTGTCATTGTTCCCTAGGTCTGACCCCCTCCCCACCCCCAGGCCTGCAGTCCCCTGCAGAATACCAATGAGGCTCCTGGGATCTCAGGGAAAAACAAGGCTTCTTTGTCTAGGGGAGCTATGGAGGGCTCTGTCCAAGCCCTGACCCTGTGCTGTGGAAAGAGGGAACAGAGAGGTCACTGACCTTCTCCTCCCCCTACCCTCAGGCTTCAGAGACCTTCTTTACTAGAAGAGTCTAAGAGTTTGGGGGTGGGGAAGAGTTGGATAGACAGTAGCAAAATGGCAGCACTATTTATTTCCAAGATCATTTTCTTAACTTACAGGATGCATCTAGTATCTTAACCTGTTGAGAAAGAGGAAGATTGATTTCTGGAATGTTTCCTGAGAAAATGATCAATTTCAACTGCTGTGTTTTTCTTTCTGGTATATACATGCGTGCATGTGTACGTTTGCGCACATGCATGCTCACACCCACGTGCGGGCACACACACACGCACACACACACACACACCATGGCCCAACTCTGAGGAAGTGCTGTTACCAAAGTACTACTGCAAAGTTCATACTAAGTAAACTCTGCCTCCCCTACAGCAGCAGAGCTACAAATTGATCGCTTCTCATAGAAGCAATCTGATGGTAGTTCTTTAGTACTTGGAAAAAAAGATGAAAATTCAGTTCTGCTGCAAATATTAGCTACTTATTCTGCTTGTCTTGGGCTTCCAAGCCTCATCTCTGATGTCACATACCAAATCTTTGAGGAAGAGGCTCTTTGAGGACCAAGGAAGGGCTTGTCATTTTAGGGGATGATGAGTAACAGAACTCACTCATTCTGTGGTTCTGAGAAAAGACAAATGCTTCTACCTCAACTTTCCCACCACAGAGATAATCTGGTCCTTCCAAATCTGTTCACATTGCATCAGCCATGCAAATCAACAGGTATTTAAGCACACAGGGCTAAAAAGAAACTGTACTAGTATTAAGAGGGTTGAGCAAAGGACTCCCCTACTCCTTGCTACCGTGGCATAGACAAGTGAGTTTTGGATAAAAATTCAAAGCTAGGGGCGCCTGGGTGGCTCAGTGTGTTAAGCCGCTGCCTTCATCTCGGGTCAGGATCTTGGGGTACTGGGATCGAGTCCCGCATCGGGCTCTCTGCTCGGCAGGGGGCCTGCTTCCCTTCCTCTCTCTCTGCCTGCTTCTCTGCCTGCTTGTGATCTCTGTCTGTCAAATAAATGAATAAAATCTTTAAAAAAAAAATTGAAAGCTAGATATTAGTACAACTTGCTTTCTTTTTATAAGGAGTTTCAACATGCTTTTCCAAAAGTAGTTTCTCAGCACATTAGCTGAATATAATTCATATATACATTATATATATATATATATAATATTACATATACCATATCTATCTATATTATGTGATATATGAATAGATGTATAAAATCAGCACACACATGCACACACACACATACACATATACACATATATGCTTTATATATTTGGGATCTGTCCAGGTGGCCAGAGGGAGCCACCCTTTCCTCATCTAGTCTGCCATCTACTTGACATTTGTTAAGTTTTGTTCCAGGGGCGCCTGGGTGGCTCAGTGGGTTAAAGCCTCTGCTTTCGGCTCAGGTCATGGTCCCAGGGTCCTGGGATCAAGCCCCGCATCGGGCTCTCTGCTCAGTGGGTAGCCTGCTTCCTCCTCTTTCTCTGCCTGCCTCTCTGCCTGTCAAATAAATAAATAAAATCTTTTTTTTTTTTTTTTAAAGTTTTGTTCCATGTGGCACTTACAGCATGGGGCTAGTGCTTGGGGAACAGCTTTTCTTGGAGTGTATGACTTCTTGTGTGCCTTTCTTGTTTCTTAGCAACACTGGCATGGGGACTGGGGTGATGGGTCTCGTTATCTCAGGGACTCCTAGTACTTGGGGACACCTGTGTTTCCAGGCTCTGGCGTGTTTTCATCATGCCAGAAAGATGTTTCATGCTTTGTTGACTTTGTATAGAGTCTTTTTGTAGCTGTTTTGACAGAACTCCAGTGTAAGTCTGAGGGTGCAAACATTGGCCAAGCTGTGATATAGAGGGACAAAACAGCCATGCAAAGTGTTCAAAAACCATTAAGCTTGCATTTTTATTACTGTGAATAATAGTCACGCTCCCATTACCATCTTCTGCTCTCTGCCAGTTTCATCCTTCCCTTTGGACTGCTCTCCATATAATATTCTAAAAAAGAAGCAAGCATTCCTTGTGGCAAATACACACAATGTTCAGGAATATTCAGGAGCATATAATTTCCAAAGTTTCCCCCACCTGGAATGCTCTCCAAGACTCAAAATACTGTCTGACAATACCAATATCTCTGGCCTGCACCCATCCCTTTTTGGAACTTTTGTCGCATTTACTTCTGTAACCACTTACTTGGCTGCCTGAAATTGTTAGTTGAAAATATTAGGTCTACCTACCTCATTCTTCTCAGTAAACAAAATACTCCCATATGGCAAAGTCTATATCTTTTATGTTTTCACCTCCCACATAACACCTGGCATAATGTTGGGCATATAGTAAGTACTCTCTAAGATTTGATAAATGAAACAAACAAATCAGGATAAGAAAGGAGAAGATGATTGCATAATCTCCCTGGCTTGCTGCTTTGATGACTGATTATTTTTAAAAATCCATACATTCTGGGAATTAAAAGCAAGGACTTATTTTCAAGAATGAAACAGAGTAATGGCTTTGGATCAATCTTACATTCCAGAAGCCTAAAGTTGGAGACTCTCCTGCTTTTGGACTCAGGATGACTACTCCATCTGTGCCTGTGAGTGCAGGGCTTGACTGGTCTGGCACATAGGTATGAGGGGCAGGAGCTCCTTATGGAACATCCCTGAATTTTTCCCTCTTTCCTTCCCAGGCTTGTTAGAGTGCTGTGCAAGATGTCTTGTAGGGGCCCCATTTGCTTCTCTGGTGGCCACTGGATTATGTTTCTTTGGGGTGGCACTGTTCTGTGGCTGTGGACATGAAGCACTCACTGGCACAGAAAAGCTAATTGAGACCTATTTCTCCAAAAACTACCAGGACTATGAGTATCTCATCAATGTGTAAGTATCTGTTATCCTACACAAACTGCTCTCTTTTTTTCCCTCTCTCCCTGGAGACATACAGAACTCATTAGTTCCTCAGTGATTAGTAGGGGGTTAGTATGGAGCCAGACAGGATTCCTGAGTCTTTCCTCTGTTCGCAGATTCCATCTACGCCCCATCTGAGGTCCTGAGTGAGGGAGAAGTGCCAAATATAGAAGGGGGAGGTCTGTCTGCCTGCCAGCCCACTTTTTACTGCCCACCCTCCACTATGCTGGCTTTGTCCCACATGTTCTAACTTCTGCCCATGGGGTTAACACTGATTGAGTTGGAGCCTCTGCAGTAACAGGTATGGAGAACTCAGGGAAGGTACAATGACTGGACAGATTGGGGCCTTCATCCCTCTTCTTCCTGGTCTAGCTCCTCTCTGCTTTCTCCTCTGAGCGAACATCTCTGAAGGGTCACGCCAAGGAGAATAGGGCCCCAGTTCTTCAGGTCCAAGGGTAAGCAAAGGATGGAGGAACCTAGTGATTCCTCTAAAGAATCCCTAGCCTTGTTTAGGAGCTCACTCAAGTGAAGTGAAGCTTACTTATGCAGGAAGGGAACTGGGCCTCAGTTAATAAGATTTCCTGATATCTTCTCCTTATTTTTTCATGCAGGATCCATGCCTTCCAGTATGTCATCTATGGAACTGCCTCTTTCTTCTTCCTTTATGGGGCCCTCCTGCTGGCTGAGGGCTTCTACACCACCGGCGCAGTCAGGCAGATCTTTGGCGACTACAAGACCACCATCTGCGGCAAGGGCCTGAGCGCAACGGTAACAGGGGGCCAGAAGGGGAGGGGTTCCAGAGGCCAACATCAAGCTCATTCTTTGGAGCGGGTGTGTCATTGTTTGGGAAAATGGCTAGGACATCCCGACAAGGTGATCATCCTCAGGATTTTGTGGCAATAACAAGGGGTGGGGGACAATTGGGCGTGAGTCTGTGGCCTCATCCCCACCCAAGGCTGGGTCCTCTCTAGGGGCCTGGCTTTTGAGTGAGGAAGTGATGGCTACAGCTGAACGAGAAGGTCAGGAAGAACGTGGTGCCCAGCTGGCTTGGCCTCACCTTTCAAAAGTTCCCTAGAAATTTTCATCTAAAAAAAAAATAATAAAAGCGTGAGTTTTGTGGATACTTGATAAAATCAGACCATTTCTAAGCCATCTGTTGGTATTCCTTTACTCTCCTCTTAGCAGGGACCACGAAAAAATTAGATTCGACCACCTAAGAGCCTAAGTGCTACCCATGGATTGAGATGCAAACACCTGATCTGAGAGGGAGGGTTGATCATGGAAATTAAATAATTCCACTCCTAGGTGGGATTCTTAATATTCTGGGATTCTACACTGTTGGAGGTCCCAAAGGAAACTAGCATGGATCTACATATTTAATGCTTCATCTTTGTCTGAGGGTTATCCATGCTTCTAGTGAGGCACACATTGGTTTTCAGACTCTAGAGTTAAGATCTTTGGGGGGTTGAATATATGTGGGTTACGGTGATAACTTTCGTGGCCAACAGTTGGCTTAAAAAGGTTTTTGGATCCAAAACTTAAACCTCCTATTGGTTTGCTCAGTGACTAAGGATGAAAAGTCCTATGACAAGGAACATTTTCTAAGCTCAGCGTAAGGTGAGAAATGGCACGACTTTCTTTCAAGATCTGTTTTAATTTCTTTACACCTTATCTGCCCAAAAAAATCTCCTGAAGCCTCTCTAACCCAGGGATCCTCCTCACTCCAACCCTCACCCATTCCCCCCACCCTCCATCACACTTGGGGCCAGTTCTCTAGTAGATATTGCCAATGACATTTGGCAGAGGTGCCCTGATTACTAATTTCTTTTGGTGGAGATCCCTGGAATCTGGTTTCCTATCTGGCTCATGCCAATCCAGGATCTCCCAGTTTGTGTTTCAATGTCTGTAGGCCGATGCTGATTTCTAACCACTCCCTGTCAATTGTTTTAGTTTGTGGGCATCACCTATGCCCTGACTGTTGTGTGGCTCCTGGTGTTTGCCTGCTCTGCTGTGCCTGTGTACATTTACTTCAACACCTGGACCACCTGCCAGTCTATTGCCTTCCCCAGCAAGACTTCTGCCAGTATAGGCAGTCTCTGTGCTGATGCCAGAATGTATGGTAAGTTAGGGTATTGCTGCCTTGGCTCCCCTACCCGCTGTGAAAACACTATATATTTGGTTCTTTACTTGGGATGACAAGTCTGGTAATTATAGGGAAAGATATTATGGATGCCTGGATCTTAGTTTGTTATTCTGTCCCCACTGAAGCTGGAGAAATTTCTTCCCTTGGAAGGGAACTTTTGTTGGAAGTGGTAGGAGTTAGTTTTCTTGGCTGTTCACTCTGCTCTATCCTGGTTGAGAAGCAGTACATTTCAATAACACACAAGATTACGCAACAGTTCAGTACCACCTTCTTTTTTTTTTTTTCACATCTTTACAAAAGAGGATCCTGATTGTTATTGAGATTCAACTTTTCAACCAGGATGATTAAAGATGTAAGAAGGGCTCTGAAATAAAATCTCCATGGAGCTCCACAACTCCATGAAGCTCTCACCCTGGTTGACCTGTGTGTCTTACTCAGGTGTTCTCCCATGGAATGCTTTCCCTGGCAAGGTGTGTGGCTCCAATCTTCTGTCCATCTGCAAAACAGCTGAGGTGAGTGGACCATTTGAGTTCTTTTAAGTGGAAAGGCTAGTACCATACAAATTTCTACCCATGCCTTCAATTTTTAAAAAGCCACAGATTTTTGTTTGTTTGTTTTTTGCTGGATTTTGAGCAGAGATGTTAAAACATCTCTTTTCCCTAGAGCCGCATAGAAAGACTTCATTCCAAGACTTCCTTCCTTAAAGGAGAAATTTGTAGTTTTAAGTAAAGATGGAGATTAATGACAAAACCTCCAAATGAACAAAAATTATTATTTTAGCTAAAAACCTTATCAAGAAAATTATTTAGGCATAGAGACACTCATAGCTTTCACAAAAACACTTTCAGTTTGGAACCCTTCCATCTCTAATGAGAAGTAAAAACAAAAAGTACATTTGAAAGAGGAAAACACAGTATTGCAATAGGTATCATCTACGAATGAGGCAGGGGAATATAAGTAAATCCTGAGGAAGAAGGCAGTAGCTTTAAACGTTTAAAACTTTAAACCATGACGTTAAATTTTGGGATCCTGAGTAAAACTGGAGGGAAACAGTTGATTAAAATATTTTATGAGTGTTTTATGAGTATCCTGTGTTCTGAGTACTAATGGGCTAGGTGCCGTGATGTACATTAAAGAACAGGAGGCCTACACTCAGGGAAGTGACAGTTTAGTTACAGATGCAGAATTAATACACCGGAAGATATCAATGCATTCAAAAAGCTGCATGCATGATCCAGAGCAAAGCATATTTTTACAGTTGCAAGAAACTTTTCTCCATTTTGCATTTTCTTGCAGTTCCAAATGACCTTTCACCTGTTTATTGCTGCATTTGTGGGGGCTGCGGCCACACTGGTTTCCCTGGTGAGTTGTGTGAATGTGATCTTGGCAAATAAATGGTCCTGGGATAGCTTGGGTACAGCTATGCTGAAAGGCAAAAAGATAGATTGCTAACCTTGCAACACTGGAGAGAAGCGCCTGGGAAGAGACAACAAAGTGTAGACTGTGAACTTCTACTTTGAGTTGGCAAGGCAGAAAGACTTCAGAAATCAGACAGGAACAGGAAAAGTGGTGTGAGGAAAGAGAGGGTAAGAGATTAATAGTCAGAAATGATAATATTTAGCACTTACAGAGCATATAATATTGCCAAGTGCTTTGCAGTCAAAGATAGCATTTAATTTTCAACACATGCTGGTCAGATGAGTGACAAGAACAAGGAAACATTACTGAACATGATTTTCCAGAGCCAGGAATTCTATATGTTGTGAATATGAATCCACCTTGGGCACTCTCCGAGGGATTTACTCTCCTGAAAACATTTACTCTCCTGAAAACATTATTAGAACTGTTATTACTACACTGTGATTCTATGCTCCAGGTCCTGCTGATGGTGTTACAGTGCAGTGTCAGTGGGGTGAATTCGTTGTTCAGATTAAAAACCTAGGGCACTAAATGGTGAAGGAATTTATCTGTAGTCATTAAATAAGTAGTGATAAGGATAAGCTCACAGAACTCCTGGCCCCTGCTGCTGAGGCTTTTATACAAACTGGAGTTGTTCCTCATTCCAGAAAATGAGTTGATGCATGAAGCAGGGAGGGCTGTACTGCACGTGTGGCTGTGTGTTTGCAGCAAAGAGCCTGTGACCCCAGGTCACTCAGATGTGTGGATGGGATGATGTCAGAGCCCAGTGCATTGTTCACTTTCCTGAGGAAAACCCAGTGCCAGAACTTAGCACAGATGTGGAATAAATCCTTGTCAAATTGGTTCTCTGGACTTGAGCCATTAGAAGGAAATATCTCAGAGAGGACTTCAAGTACGTAGGACGAAAGCCTGACATGCTGTTTTTTGCAGATCACGGTTTTTTTTCTTCATTTAACTGATTTTATTTGTACCCTTCCTCATTCACAAAAGCTTTGGAGGAAGGAGGGCTTCCTTTTCTACTCTCACTCATATTTTCTCTTCTCTTCCTACAGCTTACCTTCATGATTGCTGCCACTTACAACTTTGCCGTCCTTAAACTCATGGGCCGAGGCACCAAGTTCTGATCTCCTGTAGAAATTTCCCTTTCTCTAATCGCGAGGCTCTAACCACACAGCCTACAGTGCTGCGTCTCCCATGTTAACTCTGCCTTTGCCGCTGACTGGTCCTCTTCTTACTTGACGAGTGTAACAAGAAAGGAGAGTCTTGTGGTGATTAATGTCTTTTTGTGGACTCTCCCCTCTTATGTACCTCTTTTAGTCATTTTGCTTCACAGCTGGTTCCTGCTAGAGATGGGAAATGCTTCAGATGGTGACTCCCCAACTGCAAGTCACAAAGGAATGGAGGCTCTAATTCAATTTTCAAACATCTCCTGAGGATCAGGAAGTGTTTTCTCCTCAAAGAGCACTTCCAGTGATGGAAACAAAATGAAAAGAAAGATGCTCAGGTAGAGAGAGGGGATGTGCCTGGTCCTCTTGACATCTCAAATATATTCTCCTTGATGTACAAAGCAGAGAACCCACTCCTGTCTCCCTCTTACCACTGAAGATAGAGGGGGAAAAAAAGGGAATGTTAACAAAACAACAAGAGCATTTGCCCAAATCTACCTATTGCAGCTGGGAGAAGGGGGTCAAAGCAAGGATCTTTCACCCATAGAAAGAGAGCACTGACCCTGATGGCGATGGACTATTTAAGCCCTAACTCAGCCAATCTTACTTACAGCATAAGGGAGCGTAGTGTCTGTGTAGACCATGTGGGCCCCTGGCCTTACACCTTATTAGAGAAGAGAAGCAGGGTATTGTCAGCGTCTTCTCACTCCCTTCTCCTTGATAACAGCTACCATGACAACCCTTTGGTTTCCAAGGAGCTGAGAACAGAAAGAAACTAGCTCATAAAAAAAATAAAAATAATAATAAAAAAAGACTGGCCTAAGGAGCAGCAGTTGTTAGTGGCTAATGGTGTAAACTGAGCCAGCCCTCTGGTAGACACGGGGTAGATAACTCTTTGGATAGTGTGTCTTCTTTCTGTTAATTAGTTGTATACTCTGGCCTCTGTCATATCTTCACAATGGTGCTCTTTTCATGGGGTATTATCCATTCAGTCATAGTAGATGATTTGAAGATCTTGATTTGTTTCAGAATGCATAGTTCACATTTGCTAGTTCATTTATCACTTGTTTGGGGTTGTACCAGAAAGGTCTAGAGAATGATTCTTTGATTATGATTCTTTAACAAATGGACATTGAACGTTAAACATTGCAATTAATATTGAAAATTGGCTAGTTCCGTACATCTACTGGATTTTCTCCAAATTATTCCACTTTTTGCAGAAATGGATTGGTGAACTTGAGCCTCAATTGGAATAACCTATTTGACTGTTCTTTTTAAGCTAGTGGGGGATGATTTGATTTAGGAGGGCTAACTCGGTGTACTTAAGAGTCAGGTTTAACATACAGGTTATTCTCTCCTAGTATAGATCATGTAATAGAATGTCCCAGCCATCAGCTATTCAGTTGGTAAGCTTCCATGGAAACAGAAAGGTGGAAAGAGTTGGAAACCTGAATAACTCCGAGGTTTCAGGCTTCTCTTTCTGTGTTTGTTAACTTTGGGTTAAAAAGGAAAGGCTGATTGGTCTTTATGGAAAGAAAGATTTTACAGATATGACTGTAGGTGGCTCTTTTGTTGTAAAAAGTTGTGTCCCCCCCCCGCGAAGTGGTTTCAGCAATGTTCAAGGAGATGTAAGATGTTTGCAAAAAGATACTTAATATTTGTTTTCAGACCAGTATACCAGATAAGCTTCCAGGCTGCCTAGAGGGAGGAGACGGAAAAGGTTCTGTAAGAAACCAATCAAGATCAAGGAAAGTGAAGTAATCCATATTCTGTGTTTTGTTTTGATTTAATAATATAACAAATAACCAAACCTTCCCTGAAAACCTCCCATGCATACATACACACATATACACACACAAAGAAAGTTAACTGAAAGTGTTTCCTTCATTTCTGATACAGAATTTCAATTTTAACACACATAAAGGATAAACTTTTAGGAACTTATCTTACAAAAATGAATTTTATAAAATTAAAGAAAAATAAAATTAAGAATGTTCTCAATCAAACATCGTGTCCTTTGAGTGAATTGTTTTGTTTAACCCCACAATAGAAACTTGAATAATTAGACCCTTATTGTGCTTTGTTAAAGGACCTTTTTTATTTTTCAGTTCATCCAAGTTATTCTCACAACAATTTTCTGACATAAAAAATAGATAAATCACATATTTTTATAGCTTGGGACATTAAGAAACAGTCAAAGTAAATTACCCAAAGAAACCCAATAATCACATACCTGAGCTTGGACTAGAACTCATGTGGGGTTTTGTTGTTGTTGTTGTTGTTGTTCATAGAACTCAGGTCTTAATACCTGAGGACCTCTAGTCAAGCATATACAGTGAAAGTCTATATACCTGGACATATCTGTTTCAAGGTTTTTTTTCTTTTAGAAGTTATGTTTCAGTGTTCAGCTCATTCAGATTCAAATATAATTTCATCTTTAACATGATAATGGTGCCGCTGCCCTGGTGTTTTGAGGATTACTTATTGCTATGTTCTCTTTCAATCATTTGGATGTTCCAATAATGAGCCCTCAGTGCTTCATACATGAATAATGCTTGGTTTTATCTGAAAAGTACTGAATGAAAGGTTTAAGGCAGGGGCAGAGCAGATAGGGTAAGGACAATGTAAATTTAAACAGTCTGTGGCAGGGCACTATTAAAGAAAATTAGTGACACCTGTTACCTTGGATAGCCCGCCCACTAGCCCACTTGTGACAAGGCATTTAATCTCCTTTCCAACTCAAGACTAAAATACGACACTCTTGGACAGCACTCTCGTGACCAGCCCAGAGAAATCTGCCTTAAAATTAGGAATAGATTCATTGTCCCATAGTTGCAACTGGCAAGGGGCATGGCTGTGAGAAAAGAGACTAGCTGGGGGCAACAAGTCAGTCATCAGTTAAGGAGCTCCACTGAAAAGTAGTTTCAATTTAATCTGATTTCTGCTTCACCACAATTAATATTCTGCAAGCAAGTCTGGTTGGTTGACTTTAAGACGAAAAGCATAAAAATACAACAAGGACTTACTTTTAGACACTGGAAAACAAGGACACAGCACCATATTTTGGAGAATTGATTCGGGGTGCTATAGAGTGAATGTATTTTTGCCTCAGAGTAACAGAAAGCCAGTTCCCAAGAAAGCCGTGTTCTCCATCTGCCCTGATTTGGCTCTGCCCTCTGGGACTGATCTATAGATGGAGTTTCCAGGCTCTCAGAAGCTAAGAGCATCTCCAGTGTATCAATTGAGCTCATTGTTCTTAGCTCTCCCACACACCATAAACCTCCTTTCTCTCAACTGAAAGAGCTCTCTTTGTGCTTAGATCAGCCAAAGATCAAGACGCAGCAGTATAAACAAGAAACATTTTCTTACAGTGTCAGTTGTACTGCTTTTTCTATCTTCAGGGTCAGTACTGTGTGTAGTTATGCAGGGTGTGGATGCTGTTGGCCAGAGCAACATTTGTTCATTCATTAATTCAGTCTACAAACATTTATTGAGTACCTACTAAGCTTTGTGAGAAACACTGGGGATTTCTCTCTTTTTTTTATTATTTTATTTATTTGTCAGAGAGAGAGAGAGAGAGCACAAGCAGGGAGAACTACAGGTAGAAGGAGAAGCAGGTTCCCCGCTGAACGAGGAGCCCTTATGTGGGATTCCATCCCAGGACCCTGGGATCATGACCTGAGCTGAAAGCAGACACTTAACTGACTGAGCCAGTTAAGGCTCAGGCATCTCAACCCTGGGAATTTCATGTTTGGGGCTGGTGTGGGTAGAAAGGTGATAAAGATATGATCTTACATTCAAGGATCTCATTCAGTCTTAACAGTACAGAAGAAAGGTCTTTCAGGGTAAAGCAGAGTGGAGGTAGGGAATATGCAAGAAGCAGTCTGGCTGACTGCAATGGGCATCTGAATTCTCCCTTCAGTATGTGGGAGAGGTGGCGGTTAAGTGCCATGACTTCACGTGGCTCTGGTCTCCTAGGGTCCTGATAAAAACAAAACATCAATTTAGAGTCCTAACAACTTGTGACTGGCTCTCTCCGTGTCAGCCTGCTTCTGACCTTACATGTGACAGTATTTACGCATACATTGTCACAATGCATGTGCATGCTTCCACCCACTCAGTCATCTGGGGAGTCAGAGGGCACATGGATCTGGATTTATATAAACACAGGCTATTCAGCATAGCTTTTCCTTTTCATCCAGGCTAAGTCTGAGAAGCCATATAAGGGTAGTATAAAGTACAAGGCACTTCTTTCTGGATTTCCTTACCATAAGCACAGATAATGTGTCTATTTTGACATTAACAGTTAGCTTGGTGAAAGTTCAGTAACAGATGGAAGAAATATTCATTATTACATTAAAAAATTAATACTAATTAGTACTTGGCCTTTTTCTACATTAATAAGCAGGTGAGAAATTCAAGTCAATACCTATAAGCAGGGAAAATTTTCCTTGTTCACGTTGAAACAAGCAACCATGCTCTTCATAATTGTTGCTGTCCTCCAAAGTTTGGTGTCTGCATGTTCCTGCTTAGTACTCCTTGAATCAATCTACTTTATTCCAAAGGAAAGAAAGATAAGATAAAGAACTGAGTATTTTCCAGATTATGACATAACCAAAAGAAATACAACACTAAAATTTTATTCAAACCTTCAACAAATATCTATTTAACAAATTCTTTGTGCCAAGTATTATGCTAGGTACTGGTAATACATCAGTGAATAAAATGGGTAGACTTTGCCCTCATAGAACTCAAATTAAAGACAAAAGGGTTGGAGAGGGAACTAGGATTTGTGGTAAAGAATGAACCTAACATCCTTTGACAAAAAGGTGGAAAAGACAGAATCAGGGAGAAACTTAGAAACAAAGGGCCAAGTAAAAGAAGGTGTAGGCAGGCAAGTCTGTATCTAGAGAAAGAGGGCTAAAATACTACGATATTTAAGGTCAAAAAATGTTAAATGGCCTTGTACTAGTTGTATATTTGTACTCATACTTGTACTCACCAACATGCACAGAAAGCCAGCTCTGGGCTCCAAAGAACTAGCTTCATGAATACTCCATGTGTTATGTGAAACTCTACTTTCCAAACATGAAAAGGAAAAACCACAAAGCTGGATTCTGAGGGTTATATATTAAAACCAAACAAACCAGTTGATATTTGAAAATGTGTAGATGGCTCTAATTCTATTTGATGACTTGGAATCATATGTAGAGTGGCTTAAAAAAAAAGGAGGGAAATATGGCTCTTGCAAACAAAGCTCCCTTCCATGACCTCAAATGTACCAGAAATTAATTTGTCAAAATCTCATTTGATTTAAAATTTTCTATCAGCCCTCATTAACAAAAAAGAAGTGTGAATGGAAACACAAGTATTCTCCTATAGGCAAATGATATTATTATCACAAGCTAGGAGTGGATCAAGTAAGCAAATGATTGCTGGAATGAAAGATTCCATACCAAGTTTCAAATTAAAATTTTTTTCAATTTGGAGTTTTGGCAGCTTGTTTTCAGTGATAAAGAAGACCCAGAATAACTGAAAAAAATCTTGACTCAGTCCACAAGCAGCTGTACCTCCAGCAGTAATAGTGACAATTTATTGATCTCTCCACAAAATACAGTACTTTAGACATCTCATCTCACTGAATCCTCCTATCAGTCCTCTGAGGCTCAGATAGCCATCATCCCTCAGCTCCAGACTGGAGCACATGCTATTACTGGTCACATTGATTTGAATTTGAGGATGTCAATCGTATCCTACTTCAGTTGACTGCTGAAGTTGCAGAGATGAGCTGCATCCAAGTGTTTTTCAGGGAGGAGAAGCTCAGTAACTGTAGCTCATACCATACCAGAAACTCCACTGAGAGAAGTGGTAGTTCCAGAGGATAACCTGAAAGGAGTGCAGTTTATTTATTCCTTAATCAACTCCATACATCTTTGATTGTGCAACCCCATTGGTAAAACATGTTGGAACCCAAACTTCTCCTTGCCCCACCCCATGACCTTGCTTCTCAAAATGTGGTCTGAGGACAAGTGGCATCAGGATCACCTGGGAGCTCATTAGAAATGCATAATCCCAGGCCCTGCCCTAGAATTACTGAATCAGACACTGAACTTTAATAAGATCCTAGGATGATGTGTGTACACATTAAAATTTGAGATTGTTTGGGGGGCGCCTGGGTGGCTCAGTTAGTTAGGCATCAGCCTTCTGCTCAAGTCATGATCCCAGTATCCTGGGATCGAGTCCCACATTGGGCTTCCTGCTTGGCAGGGAGCCTGCTTCTCCCTCTCCCTGCCCACTGCTCATGCTCTCTTGCTATCTCACTCTCTCTCTCAAATAAATAAATAAAATCTTTAAAAAGTTTTTGAAATGGTTTGTATGTAACTACATAAAAAAGCATTAAAATGTATAATGCACTTATGTTTAAAAATTAATGTTATATTCATAATATATGCAGTATAAAGCATGCAGAACAGAACACTTAAAAGTATGAGATGAGATAAAGATGAACAATATTTTAAAATAAATGTTATTTTATTTGATTATATATAAATTTATCTCTTATTTGAAACATATTGTAATAAATATTTTAGTGAGACCAATGTGCCAGACTATGACACATTAATTTTGAAATGATGGTTTAACATTTTGGAATATGGAGTTCATTTTAAACTAATGCTTGTCTTCAATGGATGTCATAGCTGAAAACGATACCTCACAAAGACTCATAGATCTAAATGGCTGCTATATGACCTTAGCTGTGCTCAGTAAAGCACATACTAACTTTTCGGTCTCACTTTGCAGTTATGCAAATGTTTTTGTTAAAATTTGGCTATTAAATATCCACTTTTCCTGACATCAATGAGTGGCTCTTGCCTGCTAAAATATTTTTACAAATGAGCTCAAGCTATTGAATGTTTTAGGCCAATTTTAGATGTTCCATTACATTTTTTTTCTTACAACTGGGTAAACTGGTGTCACACACAGTTCTCAGCATCAAAATCACAAGATGGTGAAAACATTTTCAAATATTTATTTTCAAAATGCTCCCTCTATGGCATGTTTCTTTGAAAAGCACTTTTCTCATTCACTGTGAAAAAGTCATCATTCCTTGACAAATAAACTGACTGAGGACACCAGAGTCAATCGTTTTGTTAGATATTAATAAAATTATCTTTCTTATTTTAAGAATAAATGAAACAAGATGGGATTGTGAGGGAGACAAACCATAAGTGACTTTTAATCTCACAAGATTAAAAATTAATATAAACACTAGTGCTAATGGATCATGTTGCCAGCTCATAGAGTACACACATCCCACATGAGAGACCATACTGTGTAGCAATTTTTCCAAACTATTTTGAGTATGAAAATCTCTTTTCTTTTAAAGATTTTATTTATTTATTTGAGGGGGAAAGACCTGAGGGGGAGGGAGAGGGACAAGCAGATTCAGCACTGAGCATGGAGCCAAAGTGGGAATCCATCCCAGGAGCCCAGATCATGATCTGAACTGAAAACAAGAGACAGTTGCTCAACTAACTGAGCCACCCAGGCACCCCAAAAATCTCTTTTCTCAGAGATTAGGAACTTTTCTTAAGGTAAGAACTTTTCTCAGGCCTCCACCATGATAGTAACTGTACTTTTTGTATTCATTGGTTGAGAAAACATTTAAAATCTTTTAATTCAGTAACGTTCTTTTAAACCTTTTTCAAATATAGGGATGCCTGCATGGCTCAGTCAGTTAAACATCTGCCTTCAGCTTAGGTCATGATCTCAGTGTCCTGGGATCAAACCCCATTTCGGCCTCCCTGTTCAGCAGGGAGCTTGCTTCTTCCTTTCCCTTTGCCATCCCCCCTGCTCGTGTTCTCTCTTTCTTTCTCTTTCTGACAAATACATAATAAAAAATAAAATCTTATAAAAATAAAAAGAAAATTTCAAATACATACAAAAGTATAGAATGGTACAATCAATTCCATATACCCATTACTCCACTTCAACAACAATAAATATTCAATAACACTTTAAAATGGTTTGTATTTTATTGCTGTCCACACCCATAAAGATACATCTTTCATTCATTTTACTGGTATCTTTGGTGTTCATATGGATATGGTGATTCCTTCCAGAAATATCTCCATTTTCTACCCCACCTACAAGCATACAGAGGAGCAAAGCATTGGGAATTGCTTCACTTTAGATTCTAAAAATTTCTTGATTTAAGCCAGACTGACAGGCAGTAACATACTTGAATGGATTCATATTGGTTCCCACGGAATTATTTTCAGTGAATTGCTCTGTTTTGTGATGTCAGTGATTTATATTAAGGGGGTGTTTTAAAAAAGCTATCTTATGCAACCGTGACTGTTTACTATAGGTGTGTTTTTGTGGGTGTCATTCACTATACTACATTTATCCAGAAGGCCTCAGTGGAGGCATTTCTCTGCAGTCTCAGTGTCAAGAAATAGTCATGCTTTATGTGAATGGTGGAGTAAAGCAGACTGTCCTTATGACTGCTAATGTTGTATTTTGGATGTTTTTTTTTCCTAAAACACATCATCACTTTAATAATTTAATCTATTTCTGATTTGTTGGGGCTGTTCTACAACAACCTCTTGCTTTGTTGGGTTCTTTTCCTTTCCCTCTTTCCCCTCTTATCTCTGTGGAAGTGCATAGAATGGTCAGAATTGAAAGACAAAGAAAGAAAACAGTTGTAGGTCAGATTTTCCCCAGCCCCGACTTCATATTCCCGAATTCAGAAACCTTTAGAGCGCTGGGCTTAGATGTGGTTTTGCCAGTGAGTTAATGTATGTATTCAAGTAAGGTGAATTAACATCTCTCAAAGAGATCTGGGCATATTTGATACTTCAAGTCCAATAAGAACTTCAGGCTCTTTGTCATTTTAATACATCAGCCTGGAAGATAACCTGTCTAGCAAACACTTCTAGAAATAGATATAAATTTGAATAAAAATGGCTCTATACCCAAAGCTTTTACTGTCACAGGTAAAGGAGGCTCTTTGTAAGTGTTCATTACCTCCTTCTCATAATAGAAGCTTAGGAGAGCTAACTCCCAGGGCTGTTTTCCACATCCTGGGGTTCTCCAATTATTTCAAGGAGTATCAGGAGAATGATACAAATAAGATTCTGGTACAGTTCAATTTTTAAATGCATGTGTCATACATTTTTAGGAAAAGCTAATGAGATAAACTCAAATAAAAGAAACAAAAGTTTTCAATTCTAAAATATCTGGGGATTATTACTTTCAAACAAAGTTACCACAAGAGTGGATCCATTGTAAACTTTGGTTCATTTCTTTGTCCTCTGCCTTCCTTGGCTTACAGGTAGGTACAATGATGTCCCCAGGACTGGGTTTTACTGTGACCCTCTATGTTGGGACTCATGGCTCCTCCTCTGTAGTGTTCTTATACTCCATTCTCATAGCCTGAGCACTCACCTTGTACACCATTTATAGTAGGATTGTCCTCATTTTACCTCACTACAGCAGTTACTTACTACTCCAGTCACCTCCTAGGAGTGTGGCTCAGACTTGCCCTTACCAGTTGGTCCCACCATCTTCTCAGGCATCTTCTTTCTGTTAATTGGTGACAGATCTTCTAATGGCCACTGCCAAATCTGTCTGAACCTCTCCACAGGACTTTTTTTATTGTTGAGCCCAGCTTCTGCTGTCTGCTTACCCTACTGGAGTATAAATAATATGTTTCACCAGAGAATCCTGAAATATGACTAATAACCTGGAAATATGATAACAGCAAACACATAACTTTCACTATATGCTGGCATTATTCTTAGTGCTTTGCAGATACCAACTCATGCAAGCCCCATAACAACCCAGAAGGAAGTACTAGTCCTATCATCCTGATTTTAAAAATGAAGAAATTGAGGCTTAGATTGTTAAATACATTGCCCAAAGTTATCTGCTAATGCAGTAGAATGAAGATTCTGTTAAATCACTTTTTTGAAGTGTGATTGACATCCAAAAAGCAGTAGACATTTAATATATTATAACTTTAGGGACACCTGAGTGGCTCAGTCAGTTAAGTGTCTGCATTCAGCTCAGGTCATGATCATCATGGTCCTGGGATTGAGTGCCACATTGGGCTCCCTGCTCGGTGGGGAGCTTACATATCCCTCTCCCTCTGCATGCCCCCTCCCCACTCATGCTGTCTCTCTCTCTCTCTCTCTCTCTCTCAAATAAATAAAATCTTTAAAAAATATATTACAACTAGATGTGTTTGGAGGTAAGTATATATTTTGAAAGCCATCTACTATCAATACCAAAAACTTAGACACCACCTCCAGAAGTTCCCTTCTGCTCCTTTTTGTTTTTCTTTTTGTGGTAGGAACACTTAACAAAAGATCTACCTTCTTAGCATAATTTTAAGTGTACAATAGAGTATTGTTAATCATAGATGCTATGTGTAAAGTAGATCTCTAGAACTTATTTATTCTGCATAACTGAAACTTGTACCCTTTGGCCAAAACCTCCCCATTTCCTCTTCCCCCCACCCAGCTCCTGGCAAGATTTAAACCCAGGTAGTCAGATTCCAGAGTGTCTGCATTTAACTACTTTTCTATGGTCCCCCACGGGATAGAGGACACATCCTCCTATCTTAAGGGAGCAGGACTTTGAAATTAAGAAAAACATTTCTATAACAAATCTGTTCTGTTTGTCCTGGGAAGAGGTATATTAAGGACAAAATAAGATTAGCGAGAACAGGATGCCAAGGGCCGGGAACAAACTAATCAAGCTAATCAGAACTTGGGACACCTAGTCCCAATGTCTTCTCACAATGCAGAAGAGTCCCACAGCATAAGTACCACTGTGCAAATTATGTAGCCACAAAGTACAGAACAAGTTTTATAAATAAATAAACAGCTAAAAAATACATTCTACATAAAACACTGGCACAATTCATAGGGATAATAGCATGTTTACAAAGTATATTAAATACACTAGAGTGGGTACTTGGAGTGGAAGAGCGGAATTAGAATAGAATCATGGAAGAAGGAAAAACAGAGTGACAAGAATAGAGAGAGAGAGAGAGAGAGAGAGAGAGAGACAGAGGCCTTGCCCGGAATGACAGTGAACATTTACTAAGAACTGAGGAGTATGATTAACTCAATTCTCAGCTACCTGAGGTCCAAATTAAACAAATAAACAGTTTTTTTTTTCCCTGCAGTGGAATCCTTTGCTCTTGAAGTTGCTCATAAATTTCCAGGATGGATGTATAGTTTCTGCAGGACTAAAATCTAGGAGGTAGCCCTGTAAGAATGAACCTTTTTATGGTTTTTGCTTTATTAGGAAATGACTAGGCTATTCTTTCCCTCTTCTTTGCAATAAACTCAGACCTCATGCCATCAGTGTGTGTTAGTATCAGTTTGTGATAGATTACTTTTTAATAATTTCATGGAGATAAAATTCACACACAAACAACTGACCCATTTAAAGTATACAATTCTTTGGGTTCACAGAATTGTGCGACCATCCCCATGATCAATTTAGAACATTTTCATCACCCTAAAAAGAAACCCTGTACCCATTAGTAGTCACTACCCATTCACTCACCCCCTCCCTCTAGTAGATTAGCAGCAACTAATCAACTTTCTGTCTCTAGGAATTTGTCTCTTCTGGACAGTTCATATAAGTAGCATCATATAAAATGTCATGTTTTGTGACTGGCCTCTTTCCCTTAGCATAATATATACATATTTTTTACACTTGTAGTGTTCTTTTTTACAAATTTTATTTTCAGTGTTCCAAAATTCATTGTTTATGCACCACCCCCAGTGCGCAATGCAATACTTGCCCTCCATAATACCCACCACTCAGGCTCACCCAACCCCCTATTCCCCCTCCAAAACTCTGTTTGTTTCTGAGTCCATAGTCTCTCATGGTTTGTCTCTCCCTCCGATTTCCCCCAACTCACTTCTCTTCTTCATCTCTCAATGTTTTCCGTGTTATTCCTTATGCTCCACAAGTAAGTGAGACCATATGATAACTGACTCTCTCTGCTTGATTTATTTCACTCGACATAATCTCCTCCAGTCCCATCCATGTTGATACAAAAGTTGGGTATTCATCCTTTCTGATGAAAGCATAATACTCCATTGTATATATGGAAAATATCTTCTTTATCCATTCGTCCATTGAGGGGAATCTTGGTTCTTTCCACAGTTTGGTGACTGTGGCCATTGCTGCTATGAACATTGCCATACAGATGGCCCTTCTTTTCACTACATCTGTATCTTTGGGGTAAATACCCAATAATGTAATTACAGGGTCATAAGGTAGCTCTATTTTTAATTTCTTAAGGAATCTCCACACTTTCTTCCAAAGTGGCTGCACCAACTTGCATTCTCACCAATAGTGTAAGAGGGTTCCCCTTTCTCCACATCCTCTCCAACACTTGTTGTTTACTGTCTTGTTAATTTTGGCCATTCTAATTAGTGTAAAGTGGTATTTTAATGTGGTTTTGATTTGAATCTCCTCGATGGCTAATGATGATGAACATTTTTTCATGTGTCTGTTAGCCATTTGTATGTCTTCTTTGGAGAAATGTTGGTTCATGTCTTCTGTCCATTTTTTGACGTGCTTATCTGTTTTGCTTGTGTTGAGTTTGAGGAGTTCTTTATAGATCTTGGATATCAGCCCTTTGTCTGTAGTGTCATTTGTGAATGTCTTCTCCCATTCCGTGGGTTGCCTCTTTGTTCTGTTGATGGTTTCCTTTGCTGTGAGAAGCTTTTGGTCTTGATGAAGTCCCAAAAGTTCATTTTTGCTTTTGTTTCCTTTGCCTTTGGAGACATTTCTTGAAAGAAATTTCTGTGGCCGATGTTCAAGAGGTTACTCCCTATGTTCTCCTCTAGGATTTTGATAGATTCCTGCCTCACATTGAGGTCTTTTTATCCATTTTGAGTTTATCTTTTTGTATGGTGTAAGAGAATGGTCGAGTTTCGTTCTTCTACACATAGCTGTCCAATTTTCCCAGCATCATTTATTGAAAAGACTTTTTCTCACTGTATATTTTTTCCTGCTTTGTCAAAGATTAGTTGACCATAGACTTGCTGGTCCATATCTAGGCTCTCTACTGTGTTCCACTGGTCTATGTGTCTGTTTTTGTGCCAATACCATGCTGTCTTGGTGATTACAGCTTTGTAGTAAAGCTTGAAATCAGGCAATGTGATGCCCCCAGTTTTATTTTTCAATATTTCCTTAGCAATCTGGGGTCTCTTCTGATTCCATACAAATTTTAGGATTGGTTGTTCTAGCTCTTTGAAAAATGCCATTGGAATTTTGATTGGGATGGCATTGAAAGTATAGATGGCTCTAGGCAGTATAGACATGTTAATAATGTTTATATTTCTGATCCATGAACATGGATTGCTCTTCCATCCTCTTGTGTCTTCTTCAATTTCTTTCATGAGTGTTATGTAGTTCTTCGAGTACAGATCCTTTACTTCTTTGGTTGGGTTTATTCCCAGGTGCTATAGTAAATGGAATCAATTCTCTAATTTCCCTTTCTGTATTTTCATTATTAGTGTATAAGAAAGCCACGGATTTCTGTACATTGACTTTGTATCCTGCCACGTTGCTGAATTGTTGTATGAGTTCCAGTTGTTTGGGGGTAAAGTCTTTTGGGTTTTCCATATAAAGAATCATGTCATCTGCAAAGAGAGAGAGTTTGACTTCTTCATTACCAATTTGGATACCTTTTATTTCTTTTTGTTGTCTGATTGCTGTTGCTAGGACTTCTGGTGCGATGTTAGTAGTACAACAGTGGGGAGAGTGGACATCCTTGTCGTGTTCCTGATCTCAAAGGGAAGGCTATCAGTTTTTCTCCATTGAGGATGATATTTGCTAAGGGTTTTGCATGAATAGATTTTATGAAGTTGAGGAATGTTCCCTCTATCCCTATACTTTGAATCATTTTAATCAGGAATGGATGCTGTATCTTGTCAAAGGCTTTTTCTGCATCAATTGAGAAGATCATGTGTTTCTTGTCTCTTCCCTTATTGACTTGTTCTATCACATTGATTGATTTGCAAATGTTGAACCACCCTTGCATACCATGAATAAATCACACCTAGTCATGGTGGATAATCTTTTTAATGCACTGTTGGATCCTGTTAGCTAGGATCTTGTTAAGAATTCTAGCATCCATATTCATCAGGAATATTGGTCTGAAATTCTCCTTTTTGGTGGGGTCTTTGCCTGGTTTTGGGATCAGGGTAATGCTAGCTTCACAAAAAGAGTCTGGAAGTTTTCCTTCCACTTCAATTTTTTGAAACAGCTTCAGGAGAATAGGTATTATTTCTTCTTTGAATGTTTAGTAGAATTCTCCAGGGAATCTATCAGGTCCTGGGCTCTTGTTTTTTGGGAAGTTTTTGATCACTGCTTCAATCTTGTTACTAGATATTGGTCTATTCAGGTTGTCAATATATTCCTGATTCAGTTTTGGAAGTTTATACATTTCCAGGAATGAATCTATTCTGTCTAGGTTGCTTAGCTTATTGGCATATAACTGTTGATAATAATTTCTTATTATTGTTTCTATTTTCTTGGTGTTAGTCATGAACTCTCCCTTTTCATTCATAATTTTGTCAATTTGGGTCCTCTCTCTTTTCTTTTAGATTAGTTTGGCCAATGATTTATCAATCTTACTGATTCTTTCAAAAAAACAGCTTCAAGTTTTGTTGATGCACTCTACTGCATTGCTAGTTTCTATCTCATTGATCTCTGCTCTAATCTTAATTATTTCCCTTCTTGTGTGTGGGGTTGGCTTAATTTGTTGTTGATTCTCCAGTTCTTTAATGTACAAAGACAGCTGGTGTATTCTGGATTTTTCAGTTTTTTTGAGGGAGGCTTGGATGGCTATGTATTTCCTCCTTAGGACCACCTTTGCTGTATTCCATGGGTTTTGTACTGAAGTGTCTTCATTCTTACTGATTTCCATGAATTTTTGCTTATGTTCTTCTTTGATTTCCTGGTTAATCCAAACATTCTTAAGCAGGGTGGTCTTTAGCTTCCAAGTGGGAGGAGAAAGAAAGACCAGAAGATATAGTTGAACAAATTCTCCATGAAAATTTTCCCAGTCTGGGGAATGGAACCAGTGTTTGTGTCCTAGAGGCAGAAAGATCACCCCCCAAGATCAACGAATCTAGAAAGACCTCAAGACACTTGACTGTGAGACTGACGAATCATAATTTTAGACAGGAGATCCTGAGAGCAGCTATGGGGAAGAAGTTCCTTACATACAGAGGAAGGCCCATCAGATAGCGTCAGACCTGTCCACAGGAACCTGGCAAGCCAGAAAGGGCTGGCAAGACATATTCAGGGCACTAAATGAGAAGAACATGCAGCCAAGAATACTTTGTTCAGCAAGGATGACATTCAAAGTGGATGGAGAGATAAAGAGCTTCCAAGACCGGCATGGTTTAAGAGTATATGACCACCAAGCTGGCACTATAAGAAATATTAAGGAGGGGGTTTCTATAAAAGAAGGAAGAACCCTAGAGTGTCACAGAATAGAAATTTACAGAGACAATATATAGAAACAAGGACTTCACAGGAAACATGATAGCAATTAAAACATATCTTTCAATAATCACTCTCAATGTGAACAGCCTAAACACTCCCATAAAATGGCACAGGGTTGCAGAATGGATAAAACAACAGGAGCCGTCCATATGTTGTCTAAAACAGACCCATTTGAAACCTAAGGAAACACCCAGACTGAAAGTGAAGGGTTGGAGAAGCATCTTTCATGCCTATGGGCCTCAAAAGAAAGCTGGGGTTGTGATTCTCATATCATAAAAATTAGATTTTAAACTAAAGACTGTAGTCAGAGATACAGAAGGACACTAGATCATTCTTAAAGGGTCTATCCACCAAGAAGATCTAGCAATTGTAAATATTTATGTCTCCAATACGGGAGCAGCCAACTACCTAAGACAACTGTTAGTCAAGATAAAGAGCCATATTGATATGAATACATTAATAGTAGGAGATCTTAACATGCCACTCTCAGTAATAGACAGATCATGCAAGCAGAAAAACAATAAAGAAACAAGAGCATTGAATGACACATTGGACCAGATGGACCTCATAGATATATACAGAACATTCCACCCTAACACAAAAGAATACTCATTATTCTCAAGTGCACATGGAACCTTCTCCAGAATAGACCACATACTGGGTCACAAATCAGGACTCAACCGATACCAAAAGACTGAGATTATTCCCTGCATATTCTCAGATCAGTCATTGTATTAAGGCAAGAAAATAAAAATTCTTAAAAAGGTACAAACATTAGAAATAAAGGAATAAAAATGCCATTTTTGGAGCTTTTTTTTTTTAAAAAAAGATTTTTGTTTATTTATTTTTCAGAGAGATCACAAGTAGGCAGAGAGGCAGGCAGAGAGAGAGAGGGAAGCAGGCTCCCTGACGAGCAGCGAGCCCGATGTTGGGCTTGATCCCAGGACCCTGGGATCAGGACTTGAGCCAATGGCAGAGGCTTTAACCTACTGAGCCACCCAGGTGCCCCTAAAAATGCCATTATTAACAAGTGACCTAGTAGTGCTCATAGAAAACCCAGAACAACTGCAGGTGAAATTTAAATTCGTTTCTAAGAATTTTACTCTTTTTGATACTATTTTAAATGGAATCATCTTCATAATTTCCTTTTTGGGTTTTTCATTGCTAGTGTATAGAAATAAAACTAGTTTCTGTGTGTTGATCTTGTAGCCTGTAAGTTCGTTGACCTTTTTTATTGGGAAAGGATTCCTTAAATTTTTAAATATACAATATTATCTCATCTGTGAATAGAGATCATCTTAATTCTTTATTTCAAATGTGGATGCTTTTGTTTCTTGTTCTTGCCTAACTTGCCTAATTTCCCTGGTCAGAACTTCCATTACAAAAATAAGTGGAGAAAGTGCATATCTTGTCTTGCTCCCAATATAGGGAGAAAGCATTCAGCCTTTCCCCATTATGGATGAAGTTAGATGCACATTTTTCATAGATGTCCTTTACCAGATTGAGGAAATTCCCTTGTATTCCTACTTTGCTGAATTATTTTTTTAATCATGAAAAGGTTTTCAATCTTTTTTTTTTAAAAGATTTTATTTATTTATTTGTCAGAGAGAGAGCGAGCGAGAGCGAGCACAGGCAGACAGAGTGGAAGGCAGAGTCAGAGGGAGAAGCAGGCTCCCTGCGGAGCAAGGAGCCCGATGTGGGACTCGATCCCAGGACGCCGGGATCATGACCTGAGCGGAAGGCAGCTGCTCAACCAACTGAGCCACCCAGGCGTCCCGAAAAGGTTTTCAATCTTATTATCTATTAAGATGATCGTGTTTTTTTTTTTCCATTTTTTTTCTTAATATAGTATGTTTCACTGATTGATTTGCATGTGTTTAGCCTTATATACATGGGATAAATACCACTTGGTCATGGTGTATAATCCTTTTTATATATTGCCTGACTCAGTTGGCTAGTAGTTTGTTGAGAATGTTTGCACATTTAATTATAAGGATCATTAGTCTGTATTTTTCTTTTCTCATGTCTAGCAGACTTTGGTACCCGGATAGTAATACTGGCTTTATAGAATGAATTGCAAAGTGTTTCTTGTTCCTCTATTCTTGAAGAATTTGTAAAAAAATGGTCTTAATCTTTTTTTGAAAGTTTCATGGAATTAATTAGTGAAGCCATCTGGTTCTGGGCTTCTCTTTTTTTCTTTCTTTCTTTTAAAGCTCCCACATAGTCTTTTTTAAAGATTTTATTTATTTATTTGGGGGGAGGGCTGAGCAAGGGAGAGGCAGAGGGAGAGGAAGAAGCAGACTCCCCGCTGAGCAGGGAGCCCCAGATGGGGCTCCAACCCAGGACCCTGAGATCATGAGATCATGACCCAAGCTGAAGACAGATGCTCAACCAACTGAGCCACACAGGCACTTTTCTTTTGGGCCTTTCTTTGTGGGAAGTTTTTTGGTTACTAATTTAATCTCTTTACCTAGTATAAACCTACTCAGATTTTCTATTTCTTCTTGAATCAGTTTCAGTAGTGTGTGCCTCTCTAGGAATGTGTCCATTACATCTAAATTATCTTTTCTTTTTCTTTTCTGTTTTGAATGGTGACTAGCTCCATGGTCTTGGCTCGCCTGTGGGAGTTAAAGCTGTGTTCTCAGGGTGTAGAACCCAGACTGCATCTTTTGGAGAGAAGCTTGGACTCCAGCTGGCTTTGTCCACTGAGTCCCGGCCCCTGACTGTGCTGGAGCACATTTTCAGTGGCTGCAGCTGCAAGGTTTCTTAAAGGCTTAGTCTTAGCTTTGGTCTTCCTATCTCTACCTCCAATCCACCGTGCCTAGACAGATCCATCTTGCCAAAGCATGGCTGGTCTGGCATCATGACATTGTCCTGCTCAGACGCCTTCATTGCCTGCCCTCTAACCATGGCATAAAATCCAACCCCATTTTTGGGGGTCCATTTCCCGCTAGTCCATTCTGGGAACTGCTCCCTCCACCAGGTATGGCTTTTAACTCTTCCTAGCTCCTATCCTATCTTTTGCACTGTGAACTTGTGGTTTCCAGAGCCTGTGTTGTTCTTCCTCCTCTTTGCTTAGACAATCATGTCCCTCTCCCGAGGCTTCAGCCCCATTACCTGCAAAAGCCCCAGCCTCCTAGGAATGCTGAGTACTTCTTTCAGGGCTAGTCATTTGGCACAGGGCAGAGAGCGAGTGTCTGGTCACAGCATTTGTATTCTTGGCTTTGACTGTGATTTGGACTTTTGTGGCCAGAGCTTTGTCTCCCCATCTTTGTTGGCATAGACCAAGCCTTGTGCTCCTTTTGAGCTCTCAGAGGGCCTGACCCCATGCTGGGTGATGACTAGAAGGGAGATGGGCCCAGGCTGCCTGCCCCTTCTTTTCTTAGCTCCACACAGCTCCGCAGTCTCTGATGATTGCTCTGTTTTCAGCCTTGGGCCTCCTGCTTTCCATCCCCTTTCTTGTCCTTCGCTAGAAGCTCCTAGCACCATCCAGTAGCTTGCTTTTATTAATCATTTTGATGGTTCTTCCTTGGACCCTCTACAGTTTCTCTGAAATTAGTCAATCCAGAGGCAGCCAAGAAAAAAAAACTGGGAAGTCAGAGAATTTTGTCTTTCATAGGACCCTCCCTCAGATGGGGTTTCAGTGTCTGCTGTTGAGTCAGACAGCCATTGTTTTTGCTAACTCTCCCCTGGGATTAAACTTTACTGAAAGAGGTTTGTAAATGTCCTTCTCCAAATTTAAAAAAAAAAAAAAACTCTTGATTGCCTAGGGAGATCCTCTGAGTTCCAGACCCTTGTAGCTGGAAGCTGGGACAAAGCTATTGTTCTAAGACAGAAGTACATTTCCTAGGGATCAAACAGGGGTGGTGGGAACTCATCATTAGAGAAGAAGTCTCTTTCTTTGTCCTGGTACTAGAAATACACCTAAAATAACACATTTTAAGAGAGTAACTAACAAATTAGAGTTTGCTCGGAAATCAGTGCTCAGATACCAAAGAATCATGCTAGACTCTTCCTTCATGACCCATATCTAGCCCTGTCCATTCTCCTCTCCTCCCTCTCCTTATAATTGAAACATGAATGTTTGTGATAGCCTCCTCTCTGTTTTCCCTGTCTTTCTCTTCTAGCCCCCAAACCAATCACCCTACTCAACAGAGTCAGGACTCTTTACAAAAGCAATTCTTATCTATAGTAATGTTTCTGTTTTTAATTCTTTACTGAAAACCTACACCATTAGGGACACCATGCTCCTCCTTTCTAGTACCATTGTCACCCCACCCCTATTCCTCCCATAATAAAATGCAGTCCTTTGCTCTTCCCACTGTCAAGGAACTCTTCTCTGAAAGAATAATGTTTCCTGGGCTTCCTTCACTGAATTATTCATCTTTGCTGCCTGGGCATGACAAAACTTCTCATTAAAAGCCCTGGGTGGAAGTGACCTGTCTGGCCCCAGCTCCCACAGCTAGCTGGAGACAGAGCCAAGCAGAGGAAGAGGTGCAGTGACAAGGGTGGGAGCGTTCTCAAGAGGGCCTGTGACAGGGAGTCTCTGAGACCCAGGGAGCAGGAGGGTGATGGGACACATGGGGGCTCTTCACTGTGGGGTGACCACTGTGCTGGTCTGCTGTGTCATCTTCTCAGAAGCTTTGGAGAAACACAGAAGCCTGATTCCACCATGCGTTCCGGCCTTAGAATCTTGCAGTGCTGAGAGTCAAAGAAAATCCAGTCATGGGATTGAAGAGAACTCAGCCTCTGTATTGGCTGTTGTACTCTGCTTGTCTGGGTAAAGTAGGGCAAGTTATCCCTGTTGTACCTAGAGGGATGAGGCCATGTGGGGAAGAGAACCAGAGTGGAGGAGAGGAGACCCAATTTCTGGTTCCAGGTCTGGCATTATCTGGCTGTGTGACCTTGGGCACATGGCTTGACTTCTCTGTGTCTGAGTCTTCACTTGTACAAAGGAGGAAGTATATACAGTGTAGTAATTCAGGGAGTGAGCTCCGGAGCCAGACTGCCCCGGTTCACCCCAAGTCAGCCTCTCCAGAGGCACATGACCATGAAAACCTGTGTAGCCCCACAAAGCCTCAGTCTCCTCATCTGCAAACTAGGGACAACAATAGTGCCTGCCTTCAAAGATTGCTGAAATGCATGTACAGCAGACAGCACACATCCTTAAGAAACACCCAGTAAACGGTAGCTATGTGGCTCTCAGCAGAGATCCTCATTCTCCGGAGTCTGATCTGTTGAATGGTGACCTTTCAGGTCTTTCATTTGTCCCTGTGTTCAAGTCACTGGGGCTGGATTTTCATTCTGGTGGTGAGAAGATGTGGTTTGCAGATTACCTGAGCCACCCCTTCAGAAAATATGCAGAGTGACACAAATTGCCTGTGATTGCATACACACTCACATGTGAACCTCCTCATTTTCCAGGTGTCCTTGGAAATCCTGCTGTGGAGAACCATGCTCTCGGGCTTCACAGACACATGCCCATGACTCTACATGCAGCAGGGTAAGAGCTGTGGGGAAGGAAAAATCATTTCCCTCTACCCTTCTAGGTTCCTAGCTGAGAACTCCCCCCCACACCCCCAATAGAAGACAGATTGTTGGGTCGGTGGCTCGGGGAATGCAGGAGGAGCAATAGAAATGACCGCTGAGTCCCCATCTTCCAGGCCCCCCTCCCCCTTCCTTAACCCTTGATTCTCCCGCCAAAAGGATGTATGCCCAGGTCACATCTCCATAGGTAACCCGATACCTATGCAGGATACAGGAGCATCGGGACTCTCTGGACCCTCCGAACACCAAATACCTTACCATGTATGGATGTGAACCCATGCCCTGCCTTAGCCCGATAAGAGTCCCCTAACCCACTCCTGGTGTGACTTCCCCAACTCTCCTCTCTGGAGTCGAGGCCTGACAGTGCCGACCTCCTCCCAGCATGACTTTCCTGGCTCCCCTTCTCCTGAGCCCCGAAACTTCACTGGAGAGTGCCTTTAATAAATCTTGCCTTGCACCTACCTTGCCTGGTGTTGTGTTGACCTTGCCTGTAAAACCTTACGCAGATAACCAAGATAAAACTAAACAGACACTTAAAAACATGCCTACTTCCTGCATACGTAGGACAGACCCAGGAAAATTGAGTAACTCCCCAAAATGGTCCAAGCCACCACCTTAAAAATACCATCTTCAGCTGAAGATGGAGGAAGATGCTGTTTGGGGGAGGGGAGTCAGTTATGGTAGGTTACCAGGCAAAACACAGTCAACAAGGGTACGGTTGTTACACAGATTGAGGTTGCTGTCTTCCCCATGGATAAGAGTTTCTAGAGATTTAATCATCCTTCTCTTCCTGGTACAGAGAGGGAGACACCCCTACAAATGGAGATTTCCCTTGTAAGGTAAATATCTCTTACAAAAGGGTAACTGGTACTCAGTTTGAGAGTTTCTCCTGTCTGCTCTTTCTTAAAAGGAACCAGCTAAGATAATCCTCATGCCATAAGGACATGTTTTGGGGTGGCAAATTCTCCTCCTCTTCAATGCCCGCCCTCAGGGAGCTAGAGGCTGGGTAGGCCAGGCATAAGGACCACAAGTCCCAGGGCCTGTCCTCCCCTGGCCTCCAGGTACCCAGCCAAGCAGCTGGAAATGTGGCACTCCTCCTGGCTTCTTGCCCCAAACCTGGCTGCCATGGCTTCTCTGTTTGCTTTCCATTGGCAGAGTGACCTAGGATTCTGCTAAGAGACTGAAACCTAGAGCAAGGGGCCCAGGCCCTGCTTTGTCACCTTTCAACCCCATTAATGGTGTTGTGAGCAGCTCTGCCAACAGAGCATCTAGGCCTGGCCCCAGAGAGGATGGCCACTCAGCAGTGTTCTCCGGGCTGGGGCTGTCACCAGTGCCTCCCCATCCATACCTTCATTTATTCATTCATTCATGCATTCAACTCCAAAATATGTAGCTGTCACTTAACCTGTGCCTGGCCCTGCCTTAAGTGTTGTGGGTACTCAGCAATGAGGAAAAGTAAGCAGGGGCCTGGACCTCATGGGGCTTAAAGTCTAGTGAGGGGGGCAGGGAGGGCTTATGAAGAACCACACACATGGATGTGAGATTACAACTTGTAATCAACAGAAAAAAATAAAGAGCAGGATGTTGTACATGCCTATACAATTCAGTAGTAGGCCAGGAAAGGACTCCAAGGAAGGTGGTGGGTAGGCCTGACCCTGAGAGAGAGAAGGCACCAGCAGGCAAAGAGAGCTAGGGAGATGGGTGCAGGAGGGTGAAAGTGTGCCCCTGCCCCTGGCCCAGGCCCGGGCCATTTCCAAACCCTTTGCCTTGGAGGAGTCTGGCTCTCTGAGGTCTAGATGCTTGCTAGCTTTCACTTGTTGAACAGACTCTCTGACTACTGCCATTGAATCTTCTCAATACCAACTCTCAGACCACGTGCATGAGAGCTGTCTAGAAAATTCAGTACAATGTAGATGCCTGGGCCGCACCGCACCATCAGAGACCTGGATTTAGTGGGTCGGGTTGGAGCCTGAGAATTTGCATTTTTAACAAGAAACATCTTTAACAAGATGTTTCTGCCATAGGTGGCCTCTTGCTCTGTGGATGATTCTTAGAAAATATTGGCTGGGTACAGTCTAGATGCTTTGACTAATTGGCATGTCTGTTGTTATAGTCACTGGTCACTTGTCTCTAGGCTGCTCATTTTCACTCTTGCCACAACCCGTACTGCGCATCATTGGAGTAATCATACTATAACAGAAACCTGAGCTTCCCTGTCTCTTTTCCTAAACCTCTTCTCTAATTGTATATTATTTTCAAAATACATCCACATTCCTTAGCTGGTATTAAATTGTTCTTTGTGCTTTTGCTTCTGCCTCAAGGTTTGCTCCTGCTGCTTCCATTTACTCTTTTCTTTTTTTTCCTCTTTTATTAACATATATTGTATTATTTGCTCTAGGAGTACAGGTCTGTGAATCAACAAGCTTACACATTTCACAGCACTCACCATAGCACATAACCTCCCCACTGTCCATAACTCAGCCATCCTAGCCCTACCCACCCAACCCCCAGCAACCCTCAGTTTTTTTCATGAGATTAAGAATCTCCTATGGTTTGTTTCCCTCAGGACCCCATCTTGTTTCATTTTTTCCTTCCCTACCCTCCATGACCCCCTGCCCTGCCTCTCCATTTTCTCCTTTCATCTCCATACCTCAGATAGCGTTTGGTGCAGGGTAGACCCTGGATGGATATTTATTTACTACTATGAAAATGATGGGCTTAAACATGCCTTATTTTACTAAGGGACCTGGGAGATTTCAAGTCATGAAAATAATACCTTTGAGAGATAAA
This sequence comes from Mustela erminea, assembly GCF_009829155.1. Lineage (NCBI taxonomy): Eukaryota > Metazoa > Chordata > Mammalia > Carnivora > Mustelidae > Mustela > Mustela erminea. Next base: position 85,682,809 of record NC_045635.1, read on the forward strand.
GCTGTCTTCAAATATTGGAAGATCTATGTCATGTGAAACACTAGTTTTGAATGGCCCTAAGGCCAATCAGTGGAATTCATAAGAAGTCAAAATTTGATTCCATATAAGGAAGGGTGTGCCATCTTTGCAAAGATGTAGTCATCTGCATTGTAAAATATTAAGTTCCCTGTCACCTGCAGTATTCCAATGTTGATTCAATGATCATCTATCAGGTATTTGGTCAAAGTACTCAAGCATGGAATGGAATTTGGAAGAAATAACCTACGATTCTTGAAATAAGATTCTGTAGGGAAAATGAATATAAAGGGGAAAAGGAAAGAAAATGAACTTTCCATTCCAGGGAAGTAGAGTATTGGGATTTATGTTATCATGCACACTATATCTATATATGTCATGTATGGAATCTCTATACTATAGAATGGACTAAAAGGTAAATCCCTTATTTTTCTTCTTTTATGATCCAGTAAGTAATTTAGCCTCTTATGATGTCTATGGGTTATCATTATAAACATTACTTCTTAGTATAACATTGAAATGTGCAAATGCCAGTTAAGAAACATCTGCCAGAATTTTAGATAAATCGTCTTTTACTACTGTAACTAGAGAAGTGTTCCGGAAGAAAAACAGTAAAAAGTGTGTCATGCAGAGAGATAATGATTCTCCAGCTCAATTTAGTAGTTTATAAAAAAAAATTTCACTGGGACAAAAAGCCATGACCATGCAAAGAATAATACTTTAGATCAGGAAACTCACTTGGCTGAGATTTAGCTAATAACAAAAGCTAACAACTCCTATATAATTTAATAACAATTCTCACATTTGATTGCTAATGACTATTTTTCTTTTTCGATCTCCACATAAAAGTAACAAGGAGAATATGGGATTGAGGAACAGAATTTTAAAAATGTTTCTGTCAGGTATCTCTTTCCTTGTTCTTTTTATTAGGGACACTTACATTTTAGTTATTTGAGTAATTTTTTTAAAAGATTTTATTTATTTATTTGACAGAGAAAGATCACAAGTAGGCAGAGAGAGAGAGAGAGGGAAGCAGGCTCCCCGCTGAGCAGAGATTCCCAATGCGGGACTCGATCCCAGGACCCCGAGATCATGACCTGAGCCGAAGGCAGCGGCCCAACCCACTGAGCCACCCAGGTGCCCCTTGAGTAATTTTTAATCAGACTTTTTAAAGACTTGGGCTGTTGACAATAACTAACCCCTTCGACTTCAATGATTTTCAGTGGACTTTGTTTATTCAGTAAGGCAAAATCTATTCGGGGAGGTATACCTACTCAGTAGTTCCTTCCTTGGGAGGAATAATAAGGGAATGACTGACTCTAAAGAAATCCACCCAGGCAAGAGCTGCTTGCTACTCTTCACTTCTCTCGCTACCACTATCTAAAGCTTAAACCCTGCTTTGTTTAGAACCTTTCCTTTCCTTACCCTTCAGGTGTCATTCCCCAACCCCCATCCCTATCTCTTCTGCATCTTTCAAACAACATAAGATGAATAAGTGCTGGTGATCTATTGTACAGCATGGTTACTATAGTTAACAATAGTGTATTTTAAAGATTTTATTTATTTATTTTAGAGAGAGAGGGAGCATGAGCACACAAGAGTGGGGTGAGCAGAGGGAGAGGAAGAATCTCAAGCAGACTCTCCGCTGAGCACAGAGCCCCGTGTGGGGCTCAATCTCAGGACCCTGAGATCATGACCTGAGCTAAAACAAAGAGTTGGACGTTTAATCCACTGAGCCACCCAGGGGACCCAAAGACACTGTATTTTATACTTAAAAATTGCTAAAAAGGGGACACCTGGGTGGCTCAGTGGGCTAAGCCTCTGCCTTCGGCTCAGGTCACGATCCCAGAGTCCTGGGATCGAGCCCCGCATCGGGCTCTCTGCTCAGCAGGGAGTCTGCTTCCCTTCCTCTCTGCCTGCCTCTCTGCCTACTTGTGATCTCTGTCTGTCAAATAAATAATAAATATTTTAAAAAATTGCTAAAAAGGTAGAGCTTTCAGGCTCTCACCATAGCAACAGCAGCAACAGCAAAATGGTAATTATGTGAGGTGGAGGAGTAAACTAATCTTATTATACTAAGCCTTTTGCAATATATACATGTATCAAGTCATCGCATTGTACACCTTAAACTTGCACAATGTAGTATGTCAGTTATATCTCAATAATGCTGGGGGAGAAATGAAAAAAAAAATCCTCATCCCAGACAGTGAGGCATCCTGAAAACAGCACCAGACTGAGAAGTAGAAGATGAGTGTTCTAAAGCCTGATATGTCACTTCAGGAATTTGTCTAACTTCTCTGGTCCTCATTTTTATTATCTATAAAAGAGGGGACTGGTTTATGTTAGAGTTGGTTCCAAAATTTGACCTAAAATAGAACACATACCATCATGCTTTCTGCACCTCACTGGAATCATCTTCCATCTTCCAAAATTCCTAGAAGACTCTTGTTCGTTTTAAAGGGGGCCTTTGCATTTATTAAACATCATAATCCTTTGCCAACTATGTCACAATAACCTGTGCTGTGAAGTTCTTTTTGATAATTTTTAATTACTAAACTCTGAGCCCATTTGAAATTCAATGTAGGGATACCCGGGCGGCTCAATGGGTTAAAGCCTCTGCCTTCAGCTCAGGTCATGATCCCAGGGTCCTGGGATCGAGCCCCGCATCAGGCTCTCTGCTCAGCAGGGAGCATGCTTCCCTTCCTCTCTCTCTCTTTCTCTCTGTCTACCTCTCTGCCTACTTGTGATCTCTGTCTGTCAAAAAATAAAAAATAAATAAAATTCAATGTAAACAATGCAGTAATAGTCATGAAAAGAGAAAAAAATCTACTCTGGAATCTATTTTTATTCATAATGTGAAGTAAATATACTAATATTGGATGGGGAGCTATGGATTAATATCTTGAAGAAAATAATTTTTTATGTACTCTGTGCCAAGCACAGATTATTTCTGATGATCCTCACAAAAACCTGTTACAGAAGACAATTTCTTCCTACACAGCTGAAGAAACTGAAGCTCAGCAAGTTTATGTAACTAGCCTAAGGTAACACACCTATTTCATGGTAGGACTGGGATTTGAATCTTGGAGATTAAAGTGTACGTGTTTACAACACTGTCAATATACTAAATGCCACTAAATTACATACTTTAGAATGCTTACTGTTGTTATGTAACTCTTACTTTAAAAGGCAAAAAAAATTTTACAAATCAGAAAAAAATGTACAGATCTCCCTCCACTGATATTGAGGTTATGTGCTGATAAACCCATCATAAAGAGAAAATATCATAAGAAAATTCATTTACAACACCTAACCTACAGAACATCATAGCCTAGCCTAGCCTAGCCTACCTTAAACGTTCTCAGAACACTTAACATCAACTTACAATTGGGCAAAATCATCTCACACTAAGCTTATTATAAAATAAAGTGTAGATTACCTCATGTAATTTATTGAATACAGTACTGAACATGAAAACCAGAATGGTTGTAGGATACAGAATGGTCGTCAACGTATGGGTTGTTCACCATCATAATCTCATGGCTGACTGAAAGTCCTGGTTGCTGCCACTGCTCAGCTCATGAGAGTATCTATCACCTATTGCTACCTTGGGAAAAGATCAAAATTCAAAGAATGGCTTCTGCTGAATGTGTCTCCTTTGCACTAGTGTAAAGTTGAAAAATCCTAAGTCAAAGCAATTTAAAGTCAGGATCATCTGTATGTGTTTACAGATTGTGTCAAAGTAACTAACAATATAGTAAATCACAGTATGGTAAACTGGAAAATGCCTAGGGCTCAGCTCTTGACTAGCCAACTCTGTGCCCTGGGACTAGTCTTTTCACCTCTCCAGAATTCAGTTTTCTAGGCTATAAAATAAAGGAGAGGGAGACTACATGGATGATTTCTAGGCACCCCTTCAGCTCTTCCAGTCCGTCCTCTACTTATTTTCTAAGGCAGAATATTATCTGGTTTTCATTGCCCTCTTGTGGGTGAAAGATGAACTGTAACTATCACTGTATTAGCACAAGATTTTGGAATAATCACCTCATTAAATCCAAATCAAACCAGGCATTTGGCATCATGCAGATAAAAAAAACTGGATGAATGAATAGTCTGCTTTCTATAATTTTTTCTGTCATGGTGACACAAGCTTAAACTCATAAACTTTCAAAATAAAAATAAGTACATAGTTTCATGTGGTCAGGACCAAAGGACAGATCAAGTAAACATTTTTCTCTCCTTTACCCACCCCCATCTTCTGTTTTATTAGAACATGACCTTTCCAATAATCTTTCCGTGTTTTTAAATACTGTAAACAAAATTAAAAAGGAAGACATATGGGAGAGGATTGCAGAAAATCTACAGTATGGATAAGATCAAATGTTAATACCAATAATATATAAAAAAAGAGCTTCTAAAAATCAATAAGAAACAAAAATGATTGTTTCCCACCCCAAATGTGCTAAGGACCAGAATGGGTTATTCACTCAAGAAAAAATGAAAATGGTCAATAAATGCTTGAACAACTATTTACTCTCAAAGGATGAAAAAGATGCAAATCAAAGCATGAGATCATTTTCCATCCATCAAATTAGGCAAATGTGGTTTGAAAGGAAGATAATATTCAATGAATGATGGGGTGTTCAGAAAACTAGGTCTCTTATGCTACTGGTATTTATGTAGTTTGAGAAAACTTTCTAGATGGTGATTTGTCAATGTATATTAAAAGCCACACAAATAGTCATAATCTTTGACCCGGAAATTTTACTTAAAGAAAATAAAGATAGATGTGAATTAAGATGAGTGTTAGGGACATTCACTGCTGTTTTATAAAAGGAAACAGTTGGAAAACAATCTAAGTATCCAGGAATAAGTGTTTGATTACATTTATTATGGTAAATCCTTTAAAAGAATATTTTGCAAGCATTATATATATAGTTTCTAGAAGACTATGCAATGACTTAGATGAAAGTCCAGTATATGCTAAGTATATGTTAATATTACAATTCGTATACGTAGAATGACATCACTTTTATTATATAAATATATTAAAATTAAAATCAGGTTACCTCATTTTAATATGATTACAGAAAACTTATTTTCTTTATCTCACTTTTCTGTTTCTTTTGGCCTTAGTTTTTTGTTTTATTATTATTATAATTATAATTATTATTATTATTATTATCACAATGAATGTATATAACTTCAGTACTCAGAAAAAAAAAATCCTAAAGACAAAGTTTTAAAAATCTTACTGCTGACACTCTTTTCTCATTGGGAACAAATGGAAAAAGAGATGATTCAAAATTTATACCAACACTTGTTCATCTATAAGAAGACTCTATAATGAGCAATATATTACAGAACACACCCTTGGCTATGTTGATTTTAAGGCAGCTAGGAACAAAAAAAAAAGAGAAAAAAGAAGAGATGAGCCTATCTCTTGGTTCCTCACAAATTCACCACAGGAAGGCATGATTTGTACTTTTACTCTAATCAATAGAGCTAATATTGAATTAAGAGCTATTTCTTTCATTAAGGCAACATTTCTTTACCCATTTGATCAATCAATTTAGAAGCACAGCTTGGCTTGTTTGGCTAAAATTCAGGGGGGCTAGAGTGAGATCCATTACACATTTACCCACAATTCATAAAGCATGAAAGGAATTGATGGATTACTAAAAAATACACATACTCGCACTCACAAAACCCACCATTTGAAAAAGCACTTAAATATGGCTGAATCAAGATTCTCTATATTGCTTTGGAAAAGACAAAAGCGATTTATAAAGACACATAGATCACTGCAGCAGTTCCTATATGACTAAAGGTGACAATTCCTTCACACCTTGAGCTGTGAAGATGCTTGCTTATTCTTACTGAAAGCACTTTAGTAACTTTTCACCCCCTCAAAAAAACCTCACACAAACATCACCACCTCTACCAGCAATATAAAAGTCAGATCCTTGTTCAACATTTTTGGAAACATATCAGTGAAGGGACATTTAAACATTTCTTTCATTCTTGAAATATACCTAGCTTCTATCATTATTCCTTCCTTCTCTTAAAGAGAAAGGAGTAAAGAATGAGGACTTCACTGGTGAAGGTAACCTGAAATAATTAAAAAGACAACAAAAAACAAAAAACAAACAAAAAACAAAACCTCACCTGAGGTGAGGGATATGTTAATTAGCTTGATTGTGGTGATGATTTCACAGTGCGTATGTGTGTGTGTGTGTATATATATATATATATATATGTATATATCTCAAATTGTCAAATTGATAGATATATATCAAAATGTTACACACATATATATGATATATATCTAATTGATATATATCAAATTGATCAAATATATCAAATTTGGTATGTATCAAATATATATAATGTTTTTAAAATTTAAAATAAATTTAATTAGCATATAGTATATTATTAGTTTCAGAGATAGAGTTTAGTGATTCATCAGTTCCACATGATACCCAGTACTCATTACATCAAGTGACCTCCTTAATGTCCATCACCCAGTTACTCCATCCCCCCTACCTCTCCTCCAGCAACCCCCAAGTTTGTTTCCTAGAGGAAGAGTCTCTTATGGTGTGTCTCCCTCTCTGATTTCATCTTATTTTATTTTTCCTTCTGTTCCCCTATGATCATCTGCTTTGTTTCTTAAGTTCCACATATGCGTGAAATCATATGATATTTATCTTTCTCTGGCTGATTTATTTTGCTTAGTATAATACCCTCTAGTTCCATCCACATTGTTGCAAATGGCAAGATTTCATTCTTTTTGATGGCTGAGTAATATTTCACTATATATATATATATATATATATATATATATATATATACACCACATCTTCTTTATCCACTCATCTGTCGATGGACATTAGGGCTCTTCCCATATTTTGGCTATTGTGGACATTGCTGCTATAAACTTTGGTGTGCAGGTGCCCATTTGAATCACTGTGTTTGTATCCTCTGGATAAATAGATATATACAATTTTTATTGGTCAATTATACTTCAATAAAAGCAGGAGGAAAAGAAAGGCCTTTTTGGTAAGGTTTTATTTATTTATTTGACAGAGAGAGAGAGAGAAAGCACGTGTGGGGGGGTGAGGAGCAGAGGGAGAGGGAGAGCAGACTCCCTGTTGAGCATGGAACCCAACTGGGGTGGGGAGGGGCTTGACTCCAGGACCCCAAGATCATGACCTGAGCCAAAGGCAGACACTTAACTGACGGAGCCACCCAGGAGCCCCAAAAAGACCAGTTTTGAAAAAATAAATTAACATTTTATCAAAAGATATATCATAGTTTATCTGAAGTATAAGAAAAGTATAAATCAAGTATAAGAAAAGCATTCCACTGTAATGAATTCTATATCTCTGTAACAGGGAGAGAAAAAAAGTGAAATGCCTTTCAGGGTTACTGAGGCAAAAAAAAAAATTATTGCAATTAGAATTACTGCAGGTAATTAAATGAAAGTAGAGATGCCCATCCCAGCTCCTATCCTGACCTTACTCAAATCACTGCCTTGATTTTCCAGTGTGTTTTTAAATTCAGTTATAAAATTGAAAAGAAACTCATCTATTCCACACCTTCCACTTTCTGGAAGGATCATAGCCAAACTATTTCCAAAAAAATGAAAAGCTATACTATTTAAGATATCCAGAGAAGGAGATTTCCCAGTGGATTATGAATCAAGCAGAAAAACAACAAAGACAGAAAGCTAGTTTTCTGCTTTGAAAATATCAGTTTGGGATAAGCACATCCTTTTTAAGAGGCTTATAAATCTCTGATCTTTTATAGTCTAAAAGCTGTATCATTATAGCCTGGTCAAAAGGATTCCAGGTGTTGTATTTGAAGCATGGTCTGATAATTTATTAAATATTTATCCTCAGAGATGGGAAAGATACATGTGGCAAAACAAAAAAATATCTGCTTTTCCGTCCTGTGATTTCAATTGCCTAGAGTCCCGATAGGCAAAAGTAGAGGAATGGGAGAAGTCTAAGTCTGTGACAGATGGAACCAATGTAATGAAATTATGTGCTGCAGAAAGACATATGCCCATAATTTAAAAGTCACCATTATTCAAGCCATTTGATGGTAATGCAAGTATCTTTAAAGTCCATTATGTGAGAAGCAAGAAAACAGTTATTTAACAAAATTATCCTTTGTTTCCTGATTTGTTTCACCCATATTTTCATGTTTTCCTAAGATCTGGACAGTATATCAGCCAAGAAGATAAAAGGAATATGTATACTCTGTTATATTTTGTGATGGTTTAACATTTGTTTTAAATTACAATGAAAAAGTAAATTGGAAAGTCAAGATCCAATTTCCAGTCTCAGTGTTCTTCATGCATTAAAAAGTGACATAAAATAAAAGGCACCTCCCCACCTTAATTTTTTGAGCTTGCTTCCCCATCAGTGGAACCTATCTCTCTGATCACTGGGTTGCAGCTGCTTGGGGAACCACGGTGAAAACATGATCCAGAGGCCACATGCAGTGTAGTCTCGAAGAGCGATTTGATTGGTAAGTACTGTCTGTCATGCCCACCAGTTGCTCAAAAAGAGAAAGGGAGAGAAGAAGCACAAACATTGTATACTGGTTATTCAAAATGCACTTTTTATTCACTTTAACACAGATGATTTTTTTTTTTACAGCTGAAACAAAATATCTGATACACAATTTTGAGTTTTTAGCAGCACCTGCAACAAGAGGATTGTGGAATACCTCAAGGTAAAGTAGAGATGGCTGAGGCAGGCACAAATTAACCTGAAATTCATCAATCCACTGAAGACATATGGAATCTGAGGCCCCTTAAATTTAGCTCAATACATGACAACAAACTAAATAAATATTCTTTATGATGTTTTAATGGACTGTCAAAAAACAGTATATCTCCAGTTAGAAATATCTTATTCAAAAAATCCAGTGTTCTTAAAAAAAAAAAAACTTTTGAAAATATTGCACTGCACATTCTAGTGTATATAATTTCTAAGCCTATAAGCACAGTTCCTGGTACTCACAGATTTCAGCCTTTGGTGTTTTACAATCTTACCCAAACTTATGTCAGCATCCCACTGAGTGTTACTCACCAAAAATGCCACTGTTCTTGTCATTTAATGTTAACTGTTTTCATTAGGATATTGTGTAGTGATTTGGCAGAGAAAACTGGTATGGCTAAGAGGAAAGGGGCTTCAGATAACCTGTCATTGAAATTAACACTTGCCTCGGTTAGACAGGAGGTCTATGAATAGAATACCCACGTAATTTTTTTTTTACTTAAATGACCACATGCCATTCTAATAGTGACAAGTACTTTTGTGAGTTAATGGAGGTCTTCATGTAAGCCTGAGATATACGGATAGAACTATTATAAGCAGAATGCAAGTAGAAAGAGAAGGCCCCAGGTCTCATGCACTTAAAAACAATTAACTTTTAACAGTTCTGATGTCCAGATTTTTACCCTAACATGGTTGTAGCAAAACAATCATAGAACTTGGAAACCAGTGTGGCTGGCTATAGGCATAGGCAGGATAGGGACCAATACTTAAGAGCTGTGGGGTCCCAGTTCTGGCTTTGACTTCTGGCATTGAAATTACTTTGACAATGGGGTCAGGACTATATTTAAATGGGAAATATTGAGGATGACTGGGATGAGATACTGTTTTCCGCTTGTCTATGTAGCCAAAAAGTCCCAGAGCTCTTAAAGCACATAAGGTCCCACATGTAAGGCTGATTCCATATGTGGCTACAATGGAGAGTTCTAGGCTATATTCCTGTGAAAGCGCCTGCTTCTTCCCCGGCCTCTGTCTCTTTGGGGGGGGGGGGAGTCACTTCTAACTGTCCTTTACTACCTTGGGTCATTATTTTTTAACATAGATATTTTAAAAGTACGGATTTAAAGCTTTGCAGGACAAACAGATCAACCAACAAGAACCAGACTGCATATTTGTAATACATTATATAGCTAGCAGTCATGGTAATAAAAATTTGATAAACCACTTTTGTATTTTAATATGGTATTTTTAGGATATTTATACCAGGGTACATAATGACTACTCAAAGCTCAAGAATTTATCCTGCTATGGTGCAAAAGAAAGAGCTGTGGAATTGCTGTTAAATGCTGATCCCAGAATAGTTTGAGAATTTTAAAAGTCCCTCTCCAAAGTCTTAGCTGTTGTCTTAAGAAACATCCAGTGATATCCTGGCACTGAAACATATTTTGTAACTTGCAGATTCATAGAACTTAGAGCTGGAAGGGACCTTAAACCAAATATCTAGCCAGGACAGAAATTCCTTTTATGGTATTTTAACAGATGCTCATCTAGTATCTTCTTGAATATTTTCATTGGAAGGGAGTTCATTATTAAGGCAGTCCATTCCACTGTTGGACAACTCTATGAGAAATTCAGTCTATCATTGGGTTAAAGTCTGCTCTCTTGCTACTTTCAGTGTCCTGGTTTGGCCACTTGAACATACAGTGCAATATAAAGATATTAGTTCCTATAATTAGTCCCTATAATAAATATTTTAGTTAAGGAAACTTGTGAGAAAAGCCCATTATCCCCCAATCTTTTCTGAAGATTTCTCTGAGAGCAGAGCACAGTGGCACAAAGGACCATCAAAATTATGAGCAGAGAGCACTGTATCCAAAGCCATATACTATGCAGCATTGCTAAATTGATAAGAGGTTGTCAGAGAAGCAACATCCCTATACAGCAAAAGTAGACTTATGAAGTAAAAGCAGACCAACCATTTATTTGCAAGGGTGGTTGGCATATTTAAGCATAATCCATTCACTAATACCCTGTTACTTCAAACACAAAGAATATAAGCAATTTCCAGTGTCATCAATGTACCTCTTATTGAGATAATTTTTTTGAAAAGCTCAAATGGGAGCAAACCATATATAAGGATTCAAACAAGGCAGTGTATGTCATTATACTCTTATATGCCTAATTATCACAACCCTTTTATAATTGAAGCTTAGGACATCCTTGTTTGCATTATTTTTTTTATTGTAATACAGCTCAGAGTCTTATTTTTTCTTCCTTTAGCAGAAATGTCAGAAACTGCTTGCCAAGAGTCCATGGTGACATTTGTTAGTTGACTAATGGAACACTTTAAGGGATATCTGTAGCTCTTTAACTCCTTCATGCTGCTGGGTTCTAAGTTTAAACTGGATTTGAAAATATTTAAATTTCTCAGGACTGAAGCTTTCTGAAATGTCCTGATACACACAAGAAGGAAACAGCAGAAATCACGCAAAATACACTTGGCTTGGTAAAGCTTTTTTTTTTTTTTTTTTTACTTGCTCTTACAACCTCAATTTGAAAGTCTCTGATACACAATCACAACCTTCTCTCTTACCCTTTTGTGTGTGTGCCCTCTCGGAAGGGCACAGTTTTTCTGACACTATTGACTGAAAAATTTGTGGCACACTTTTAAAAGGCTGCCTGCTTTTAACAGCATGAGGATCCTGCTTTGGAGCCACTGTTCAAGTCAATAGTGTGACCCAACATGCAATGTTCTAGCTGTTCCTCTACAGCCAACACCTGCCTGACAGCTTCTTCAAAGGCCACTGTCACATTAGTATCATCTTTGGCACTTGTTTCTAGATAAGGGTAATCCCCATTCTCCATGCACCAAGCTTGTGCCTCCTCAGTAGTCACTTGCCTATCTTCTTTGTCTACCTTGTTACCTAGAACTACAAAGGGGAAGTGCTCAGGGTCTTTCACATCTGCATAGTAGATGAATTCTTTCTGCCAGTTACCAAGGTTCTCAAAGCTCTGTCGGTCATCCACGCTGAAGGTCAAGAGGCAGCAGTCTGCTCCCCTGTAGAAGGGTGTCCTAAGGCTCTTGAAACGCTCCTGCCCTGCAGTGTCCCAGATCTGGAGAGTTACAAAACGTCCATCTACCTCCAGATCTCGATTTAAGAACTCTACCCCTATGGTGTGAAAAGCCTGGGAGTCAAATTTATTGGTTACATAACGGTTCATAAGTGAGCTTTTCCCAACTCCACCATCACCCAAGAGAATAACCTTTAAGAGCAAGGATTTCCCACTCATTGTTGCAGCACCAGATGGGGAGGAGTTTATAACCAAGAGAACCTGAAAATAAAAGAAAAAGTAGGAGGGAAAACAGTTAAACCTGAAACCGAAATCAGCTTCATAGAAAATTCTCTGAATTTGATTGCTTACTAATTTAATCTCTCTTGATTCATGCTCACTAACTAGATAGTACAGCAGAAGGAATAGAATCCTTTTGTGTACAAGGGAAAAGAGGTCTTGTTTTTCTGAGGTCTTTCGCCTGTGCCAGGAAAATGGCTGAATGCCATGGGTAAATGGACTAGCAGATGGTGCTATAATTTGGTTCAGTTCTCACCCTATTCTAAAGGAGAGAGCCTAAAACAGGAATACCCCTCAGATGTGGAACCATATTATTGATTTCCAGTTTGACAGTTCCAAACAAGAGGCAAATAGTACAAAATTGATTTGGAGTTTGAATTCTATTCATGATGGACCCAAGAATTATTGAGAGAGAAAGCTGTATAAGTTGAAATTTTAATTCTGTCAGTAGAGTTTGGGGCTACAATTAAACTGGACACCAGAACTTGGAAGAGAGATAAAGGTCAAGTTTCTTCAGGAGTTTGCTTCATTATATTTGCATTGATATGGATACCGGCACAAATAAAGGATCTCCCAGAATTTCTTGTTCACAGAACAATGACATGTAAATTGATGATTGTTGACTGGTATCATTATAACAGCTATCAGTAAGGAAAACAAATCTTAAATAGCTTATTAATTTTTAGATTTTAGTTCTAATTCCATAATGGCACTAATGAAAATAGACTGTAAACTTTAAAGTGTTAATAACTATGCAGTACCCTTCTTGTTACCTTCACAACATGTCTGTACATGGAATATCTAAAATGCATCTTAAAATAAAAAGATAAAATGTTTGCTGAACAACTAACTGGTACTGGATTTTGTTAAGTACTTTCACACTAGGTCCATTGTGGGAACAAAACAATGATGATGCTAATTGGGTATTATTTATGCAAGAGACCCAAAGAGATGAAAACCAATTGCTAATCAAAAGAGCACATGCAAAAGAGCTTCTGGAAGCACACACATTCAAAATGTAATTTAAAAAAGCCTCATTAGTCCTTAGTATTATGTTGGTGCATGTGTAATAATTATATATTTTTCTAAATATTCCTTTTTAAGAGATCAAATGAAAAAAAAATATATATATATATACCTACCTACCCAGTTGGGTCGTTGCCACAGTTTTAGTCCTTTCTTTTCCTTGTTGTTGTTTTATTCTTTCTTTTTAGGGTTCTAGAAAATGGATTGGGAAACATTATTATTAAATATCTATAATAAAACAAAGTTAAGGCTATATATAAATCTACTCAAGTCAGGAAAGAAACAGACCCACCTCAACTTACCTGTAGAGGATGCTTTTCACAAATATACTCAAGAGTTCAAAAGGCTAAAAATGCTTAACATGGACAAAATAATATTATTACAAAAACTTTAACTTGTCCTAATGAGTGTACTTCATATGATTTTTAAAGTTTAATATTGTCCCTCCATTGAACTCTTCATTCAAAGTAAATATAGTCAAAGAAAGTAGACGAGGGGCATCTGGGTGGTTCAGTGGGTTAAAGCCTCTGCCTTTGGCTCAGGTTATGATCCCAGGATCCTGGAATCAAGCCCTGCATCGGGCTCTCTGCTCAGCAGGGAGCCTGCCTCCCCCAGCCCCCGCCCGCCCCTCTCTGCCTGCCTCTCTGCCTACTTGTGATCTCTGTCAAATAAATAAATAAAATCTTAGGAAAAAAAAGAAAGTAGATGATATTGACAATAGGTAATACTCAGGAAAGGGAAAGCACAGAGGAGTCCAAGACGTGTTGAAATCCTAAGTCAGAGATGAAACTCCTTCCCTTTATGTCTACCAATGTTCCTATCTCCAAGGAAGTTGTTAATGCATTCACCAATCTGCCTTGAGGTTGTCTCTGAAATTGATTCCACAAGATCAGAGACAAGATAATTATGTTTGGAGATTCCCTGTTTACAATGTATTCTCTTGGCTAATTATTTTACTCATTAATTTTGATCATCTGTCTCTAACACAGGTTTTAGTATTTAGCTGGCTTTATTAAATTAAAACAAAACTTCACTTAACATTATAGTTAATTATGGTAAGAATGTTATTTAAGCAGCATCAAAAGTGCTGCTCTAAAAAGAAAAACAGTTCTTAGATTTGTTGAGTATTCTTTCTTACTGAGGAATAAAGAAGACCATAGAAATCTCTATTGCCTAATAATCTTGTGATTTTTTTCAAATATAGATAAAGCATATAATAAGGAATTCATTAGAGACCTAAATCAGTAATTATGAATTTAAATAATGTCTTCTAAATTGATAGGGTTTATCCTCTTTCTTGGTCTATATCTACTCCAAAAAATTTTTGAGTTTTCTACCATTACTGATTTTTGTCCTTTTTCCTGCTCTCAAATTGTTGTCTTTGGAACTAGCTCAAGTAACAAACATTTCTTTAAATGGAGATGAAACAAACATCAGCACACTTCTTTATTCTTTACTGGTCTATAGGATAATTTTGCAGACTGCTCACTTAAAAAAGGAACAAACTTGGGTAACAATACTGGTAGTATTAAGGGCCTGTGCCGAATGATCTTCCTTATGTTCCTGGCAAACCGTTGTTCACCTCATTAAACAATTCACTAACCCTACTTTCCCGGCTGTGGATAAACTCAAACGATGCATCAAAGACTGAGTGAATGTGGAAACCAAATACTCAACTCAGGAATAATGATGAAGTATTAATAACCATCTGAGATAATGCTGCATTTGTTTGTGCATTCCCTATTTGGTCATTTGCACATACAACTTCTGGGTATATAGGCTCTATACCAGGGAAAAGGAAGGAAAAGCAGTGTGGCTCCATGTCAAGTGCACTGGGTTGGCAGCAATCAGGAAACAAAAGTCTTCATCACTACTAT
The DNA here is from genome assembly GCF_009829155.1 of Mustela erminea. Lineage (NCBI taxonomy): Eukaryota > Metazoa > Chordata > Mammalia > Carnivora > Mustelidae > Mustela > Mustela erminea. The sequence goes on from NC_045635.1 coordinate 85,697,864, forward strand.
GCCATTCATTTATTTTGTGAACTTGAGCAGGTTATTTAATCTTGCCTTTTTTTTTTCAATATCTTCCTATATAAATACAGAGCTGATAATACCTGCCTTACTTAAATCACAGGATTTAGGGGAAAATGAATAACTTATGAAGTTTGTGAAGATTTGTAAGCATGTGTTGAAATTTTTGATTTGAGATTTTTGTTCCTCTTGCTCTTCCACCTCTTTTCATTCACTGTTGGGGCCCTTGTGACTCAGTATTAACCCTTCTCAGAAAAGGCCTGCCAGTAGCAAGATCACAATTCTTACTTTTCCCTTTCTTCAATATCTGAGAGGGATTTGTTCCCCAACAATTTTGAGTATCTTCATACACCACAGAATCTCAGCATTGGAGGGACGAAAGGATCTTCTTGTCCAATCCTGCTACTGATTACTGAGAAAACATTTGAGTGCCTATTGTGTGCTCTGTCCTTACCAAGGTAACCCTCTGCTCTCCTTCACTGTCTCCAACTCCCATTTGTTTCCTGAAAGTAAAATTGAATACACTTTAGACAAGTCTCCTTGCCTTCAGTCACTAAATCCTCTTCTTTCCTATTCTTTCCCAGTCCTCTGCTACCATTCTTGCTTTGGCCCACATCTATTCTTTCATCTATCTAATCTACTGTGAAAACTTCCTGGCTCTTCTCTCCCTGCCTCAGGTTTCTCCCTACCTCCTTTGCAAAACTTCATCACTTGAGCAGCCATTGGGTGTAGACACTGTTGGAAATGCATACATTTTTAAGGCAAGGTCTTATCCTCAAGGAATTTATGAATTAACATATAAGCTTCAGATCTCGTGATTTACAGTTGAAATGGTATCATTATACTGTCTTGTTTTGTTTAAAAACCTTTTTTCCCCCCTAAGTATGTCTTTCCTACACAACCAAATTTTAAATTCCTGGATGGTAAAACCTGTTTGTATACGTCTTTGAAGCCCTTCCAGCATGCAGCAAGTGTATCCCTCACATGGATAATCAATAATATTTGCTTACTAATTAACTGTTTAGGTGGGTGCTCAAAACTAATGCCTCTGAATAAATGCCAAGGTACAAGAGATCTGCAGTTCTGTAAGATGTCCAAATACTATTATTTACTTGTGACTAAAGAGCAGAAGTTATGGACTTATCTGGCTCACTTTCTAGGTGGGACTTAACAGGAATCTCACCTGTTGAAAGTCAGTGGCAATGCACTAGTTTCCCTCCCTCTCCCCTACATTTTTAAGATGAATACATAAATTTCTCCATCCCCACCAAATATATGAGCAGTATAATTATCTCCACATTATGTTTTCACTGGATACTGCCATTCCCATCGTCATTATCATTACTTGAAAATAAGGGTGATATCCTTTAGTACATACTCAAAAAGGACTAGCACAGTATGAAAGCAAATTGAAAATTTTCTTCTTCCCCAAAATATGCCAGATTAAAGTCAAACCTTAAAAGAAAATAGCATTAAGGAGGCAATGGAATTCTTTGATAATCCTAAGTATATTTAACGGAAAGTCAAATCCTTTATGCATCCTGTTTACGTCCCATATCAGCTTAGGATTTTCACTAAAATGTTTACTCTAATTTTAGTGCTATTCAGAGAAAGATCTGCCTTTAAACAACTCAAATATCCTAGAGATGCAATTCCCCTTTCTTATCTCACTTCCCACAATTAACAAGAATTCTCCAAGACTAGTATATTCACTTTTTTCTCCAGTTAGAGTCTAAGTCTCAGACAATAAGGCAAATTAGAAATTCACATAACCGATATTCCCTAGTCTTCTTTGTTCTTCAACACATTTGAAACCTTTTCAATCTGTTGTGCCTGCACCCACACAGCTTATTAAAATTGTTGTATTTCTTTGGGGATGCTTAGGAGTGTGTGTGTGTGGGGGGGAATGTGGAAGGAAGCAGTACAATGACGAGAAAGAGGTTGAAGCTTTGAAAACAGAACATTTTAGTGTGATGATGGAGAGAAGAGAAATAGAAAAGCAAACTGGCATCAGTTCAGTTGCCATGGGTGGAATGATGCTCAAATCCATAGGACAGTTTGTTTGGGAATAAGTGTTGAGAGGGATGTGGTTCTGCAGGACTGGGGGTAAGGGAAGAGCAGCAGGGGAGAGCTAGACGGTGGATGAGAGTGGCCCTGGTGGTAATCTGGCCCTGGTGGAAGGAGCCATGGTTGAAGCTACAGGGAAAGCCTGTCTTGGTGACACACTGGTTGGGCTACCCAACTCACTGTGATTCCTGGCACGGTATTTGGAAAATACTGTACTGGAGAACTGGGCAGGGCTTTCTTTAATTTACGTAAAAATCAATACAAATAAGAAATGATTGTAACTTTGAGACCCTCTACCTTAAATGGTGCAGGTTGTTTCCAGTACAACCTGATGCTTGTTCGTGGGATGGGGGAGGGTTCTGTAGAGGGGAAAGCCCTCTGACACACTGAATTCATTGTGTAGAGCAAACAAGCTATCAGCTACATTCCTGCTCTGAGTCCAAATGCCACAGCTGTCACGCCACTGAAATGCTATTCCCACATTTATTACCATATTTATATTCTATATACAACCAGAGGGGCTCAATGTGGAATTTCACCTCTAATTTTTCACTCCTCACAACAGCAACTCTAGGGCTATAAGCCCAAAGGCACACTAGATAGCAATTTGGCCCTGTCCCAGGGCCACTTCTTCCCAAATAGACTGCCAGAAAACAGCTAGCGAGGTTTGGGTGACATGGAGTAGAGCACAGGGGAAAGAATCTTCCTTAGGAGATTGGGAATGCTGTCATCTCCAGGACGGGTCACTGTTGGGGATCTAGAAAGTGAGATGTTACGCACAGTTCCAACTACCTCGGACCTGGGTCATCCCACCTCATTCGCATCTCTCAGAACAAGCGGCTGTGGCGCATGCGCACTGAGCCACACCCGTTCCCCATGGAGCCCTGCATCTATCTGCGGGGCTTTGGCAGCCGCTCCGAATTACTCAGCAACGCCCCCCCCCCCCCTCCATCGTCACCTTCCCCGCCACCACCCCCAACTCCGACCCCTGCAGTGCCTAGGCCTCTTTCCCAAGGTGCAAATGCCGGGGGGGGGGGTGACACCTAGACCTCCCTTTCTCCTTCTTCCCACAGGGCCCCCACCTCCCGGCCTTCCGCGTCCACTGGCCGCTAGCCCCTCTCCCTGCCCACGCACCTGCACCTTACCCAATACAATGGGAGAGAGATGGGAGGGGGCCGCGGGTACCAGGCAGGTCAGCTCTGCGTGCCGGCAGTCCGGCTCCTCAGTGACACGGTCACCGCTCCTGCTGCCTCCTCGTCCTCGGTGAGGCAGCAAGAGCAGCTCGGACCTCGGTGGCCTGACAGCTGCCGCTCGCGCCCGCCACCGCCGCCGCGCAGCGTCTCGCGCCCGCGCCCGCCAGGGGAGGGGGCGGGGCCCGCGCCGCCTCCTTGTGCCCCATTCTTGGAACTGGAGACCCGGCCCCGGGGCCTCCGGTCCTCGCGTGTCGAAAGCGCTCCCGGGCCCTCTCGCTCTTCTTTCATGCTCAGGGTCCAACCCTGGCCTCCGTTGTTCTCGCCTCTCTTCTCTGATTAGTAGGCACAATGACAGTGGACCGACAAATATTGCTCTTCCATTTAGCTCCTCTGCTGTTTGGGGCCACGCCCCATTTCCCGCAATTACCCTTCAGCCTGCTTCATTTACCTTTCCTCCAGACCCTCTGCTTTTGCAGAGGATACCACATACTCTGGTTTCAAATAACTCAGGGAAATCCATGATTTCAGCGCATTATTAGGCCCTCTAGCTGGGCACCGCTCATAAAATTCTCTTGGCAATCCAAACAGAAAGGTTCCCATGGATAGCTCAGGCCTGAAAGATACACTGCCCTTTAATCTTAAGAGTTACCTTTCTAGATGGCCACACAGAAAGTATTACCTGACGTTTCTGGACATGCTGCTGGGGTAGAGCACAGTGTTCCAATTGTGCTTAGTCATCCAGCCAGTCCCTTCTTGTCTCCTGTGGCCCTCTGGTACCTTCAACTAGTTTGTTATTTTTTTTCCCCTGAATGCAAAAGAGGATGGAGCTCCTGGGGTCATTTAGCTTGCACTCCAACTCTCTGTCAGGCAGGTCCATCTCCGAAGCTTCTGTGATGTATGAGAACCTGTGCCTGTGTGGCACTGGCCCTCACTCACCATGTGTCCCCTCAGGGCTCTCACATATGCTCTCCCTCCACTTGGGCCACTCTATCTCTTCACAAGTCAATCACTCAGTCAGTCTCACAGGCCTCAGGTTAACTGTCACTTCCTCAAGGTAACCTATCTCAATAGCCCCAGAATAGAGAAAGTGCCCTGATTTCTTTTCTGGTGGTCCCCTATAGCCAGCCTGCTATACTTTTCCTTCCTAATATGTATAAATTTATGATGAGATTTTTAAAAAATATTTTATTTATTTATTTGACAGAGAGAGATCACAGGTAGGCAGAAAGACAGGCAGAGAGAGGAGTGTAAGCAGGCTCCCTGCTGAGCAGAAAGCCGGAAAGGAGGCTCAATCCCAGAACCCTGAGATCATGACCGGAGCTGAAGGCAGAGACTTTAACCCACTGTGCCACCCAGGCGCCCCTATGATGAGATATTTAAATGTATTATTATTTGATTGACAACTGCCTTTCTCCATGTTTTGAACTATGTTTTACCATAAAGTCAAGGATTGTGACTGTTCAGATTTTCTATCATATCCTCAGAGCCTAGGTCAATGTTTATTACATAGGACATGATCAGAAATTTTTTATGTGAATGAATGTTATGTAATCAATTATTGTTATTTTAAAATAAAATGAGTGGATCTAATTGAATCTCTTGTGCTTCTACCTACACCAGTCCTGCCGCCCCCACAAACACCCTAAAACACACTTCTGATAAAGAAATGTTCTTAATCCTCTAAATCAATTTTTTACTCACACATTCTTATCTGTAATAAAAGAAAACATTTGAGCATGGGTCCCAATATATGTATATGTATTTATAGGTTATATACATGTACTACTTTGTATATATATTTTATACATTACATTATAGATACATTATAATACATATACATTAAAATACTCCAATACAGAAATTTAAAAGGAATGAGAAAAAATAAATACGTTGTTGTCTCAATGCTGTCTTTCTGCATTCCAGTGCATTGGTGTTTTTTTGTTTTTGTTTTTGTTTTTTTTTAAAGATTTTATTTATTTATGTATTTGACACAGAGAGAGAGAGATCACAAGTAGACAGAGCAGCAGGCAGAGAGAGAAGGGGAAGCAGGCTCCCTGCTGAGCAGAAAGCCTGATGCGGGGCTCGATCCCAGGACCCCAAGATCAGGACCTGAGTGAAAGCAGAGACCCAACCTGCTGAGCCACCCAGGCGCCCCCAAATGCATTGTTTTGTGAACTACTCAAAGGAACAGTTCTTCATAGTCTCTCATCTCTAAGTGAATCTAGGCTTTTTTCTCTTTTTCTCTGGATGTTATTTTCCAAGTTTAATAAACTCTGAGAATCCTCTAAAAGTAACTGCAAGTTGTTGTTTTTTTTTTTTACAAGATTTTATTTATTTATTCGACAGAGAGAGAGATCACAAGTAGGCAGAGAGGCAGGGAGGCGGGAGATGGTGGGGGGAAGCAGGCTCCCAGCTGAGCAGAGAGCCTGGCATGGGTCTAGATCCCAGGACCCTGAGATCATGGCCTGAGCTGAAGGCAGAAACTTAGCCCACTGAGACACCCAGGCGCCCCAAGCTTTTTCTCTTGATGAAGTTCCAGTTGTTCATTTTTGCTTTTGTTTCCCTTGACTTTGAAGACATGTCTAGCAAGAAGTTTCTGTGACCAAGTTCAAAGAGGTTGTTGCCTTTGGTCTTCTATAGGATTTTGATGGATTCCTGTCTCACATTTAAGTCTTTCATCCTTTTTGAGTTTATTTTTGTGTATCATGTAAGAATGTGGTCCAGTTTGATTCTTCTGTGTGTGGCTATCCAATTTTCCCAACACCATTGGTCAAAGAGACTATTTTTTTCCATTACATATTCTTTCCTGTTTTGTTAAATGTTAGTTGGCCATAGAGTTGAGGGTCCATTTCTGGGTTCTCTGTTCTGTTCCAATGATCTTTGTGTCTGTTTTTATACCAGAACCATACTGTCTTGATGATTAAAGTTTTGTAATAGAACTTGAAGTCTGGAATTGTGATGCCTCCAGCTTTGGTTTTCTTTTTCAAAATTACTTTGGCTATTTGGGTTTTTTTCTGGTTCCATACAAATTTTAAGACTGTGTTCCAGGTCTGTAAAAATATGCTGTTGGTATTTTGATAGGGATTGCATTGAATGTGTAGATTGCTTTGGGTAGCGTAGACATTTTAACAATATTTATTCTTCCAAACCATGAGCATGGAATGTTTTCCATTTCTTTGTGTCTTCCTCAATTTCATTCATAAGTATTCTATGGTTTTCAGAGTACAGGTCTTGTACTTCTTTGGTTAGGTTTATTCTTAGGTATTTTATGGTTTTCAGTGCAATTGTGAATGGAATGGATTCCTTGAAATCTTTCTTCTGCTTCACTGTTAGTCTACAGAAATGCAACTGATTTCTTTGCATTGATTTTATATCCTGCAACTTTGCTAAATTCCTGTATTCCAACAAATTTTGATCATCTTTTGGGTTTTCTACATAGAGTATTATATTGTCTGTAAATAGTGAAATTTTGACTTCTTCCTTGTGGATTTGAATGCTTTTCATTTCTTTTTGTTGTCTGAGTGTTGAGTCTAGGACTTCCAGTACTATGTTAAGTAACAATGGTGAAAGTGGACATTCCTATCTTGTTCCTGACCTTAGGGGAAAAGCTTGCAGTTTTTCCCCATTGAAGATAATATTAGTTGTGTATTTCATATATGGCATGTATGATATTAAGGTATGTTCCTTCTATCACTACTTTGTTGATGGTTTTTATAAAAATGGATACTGTATTTTGTCAAATGCTTTTTCTGCATCTATTCAGAGGATGATATAGTTCTTATCTTTTCTTTTATTAATGTGGTGTATCACATTGATTGATTTGCAAATATTGAACCACCCCAACACCCCAGGAATAAATTCCACTTGGTTGTGATGAATAATCATTTTAATGTACTCTTCAATCCTATTAGCTTGTATCTTGTTGATATTTTTTTGCATACATCTTCATCAAGGATTTGGTCTGTAATTCCCCTTTTTAGTAGGGTCTTTGTCTGGTTTTGGGATTAAGGTAATGCTGGCCTCATAGAATGAGTTTGGAAGTTTTCCTTCCATTTCTACTTTTCAGAATAGTTTACAGTCTGTATTCACCTGGCCTATGACCAAGCATTTTTATCTCAGGCACATGTCGGACTTTCAAAACTCCAAATATAACAGATTCCCAAGGCTCCGATCCTCACTATTCCTCCCTGGGAAGGAGGGGGTCTCACCGCATTTCTGCCTTTTTCTGGACACCACCCAGGAAAATGGTTGCATGTCCGTGCAGTGGTTTGCAGTTTATGGCAACACAGAGCAGAAAGCTGGCACCTAGGCTTGCTGTTCTTAACTGGCTTCCCTACTCTTATGCCTGGTAACTCTACCACACTCAGGTACCACCCAATCTTCTTGCAACCCTAGAAAACCTCCAACAATGCTGTCACATCTGGGGTTCCACCCCACTTCATCACCTGAGCACATTTAAGCCAGGCACATTCCCCACTACATTAGGCTTCTAGAAGTTCTGATTTTGTACTCCACTACCTATAGTACTTTGTGATGTCCTCCTTAAGCAGGCTCTGCCTATATCTTCAGCTATATCACACCAGATTCAAGTCTCTGCACCTTCTACCTTCTGAATAGTGGTCGCTTTTCTTTTCTTTTTTAAATAAAGATTTTATTTATTTATTTGACAGAGAGATAGAGAGCACAAGTAGGCAGAGTGGCAGACAGAGGGAAAGAGAGATGCAGGTTCTCCACTGAGCAGGGAACCCAATAGGAGGCTCAATCCCAGGATGCTAGGATCATAACCTGAGCCGAAGGCAGCCACTTAACCCACTGAGCCACACAAGGCCCCTCTCATGCTGCTTTAAAGTTTATCTCCTCATCTTTAGATTTTTTCCTTTTTAATTATAATGTGTCTTAGTATGGATCGCTTTGGTTTAATCTCACTTGGAACTCTGTGCTTCCTGGATCTATGGATCTTTTTCCTTCCCCAGAGTAGGAAAATTTTCAGCAGCTATTTCTTCAAATAAGTTTTCTAGCCCTTTCTTTCTCTATTCTCCTTCTGGGACTTCTGTAATGCAAATGTTATTTTACTTGATGTTGTTCCAAAGCTTCTTTAAGTTGGCTTCATCTTTTAAAATTCTTCTTTTTTTTTTTTTTTTGCTGCAGTGTCTGGGTGAGTTCTATTGCTTTGTCTTCTAGTTTGCTGATCCAGTCTTCAGCTGTTGAACCCTTTTAGTGTTTTTTTTTCCAGTTCAGTTATTACATTCTTCAACTCTGTAACTTTTGTTTGGAATTTTCTTATATTTTCTACTTCCATAGAGGTTCTCACTATGTTCATCAATTTTTCTACTGAGTTTGGTAAGCATCTTTATGACCTCTACTTTGTATTCTTTTTTTTTTTTTTAGATTTTATTTATTCATTTGACAGAGAGAAAGAAGGAGAGAGAGAGATAGAGAGCACAGCAAGGGGAGCAGCAGGCAGAGGGAGAGGGAGAAACAGGCTCCCTGCAGGGACCCTGATGTGGGGCTTTATCCCAGAACCCTGGGATATGACTTGAGCTGAAGGCAGACACTTAACTGACTCAGCCACCCAGGCACCCTTGTAATGACCACAAGAACAGAAGAAGCAGAGGAACGAATAAGTGATATAGAAGATAGAATTATGGAAAGTAATGTAGGTAAAAAGAAGAGGGAAAGAAAAGTATTGGATAATGAAAACAGACTTAACAGAACTCAGTGACTCCATCAAGTGTAATAACTTTTGTATCATAGGAGTCCCAGAAGAAGAAGAAGAAGAGAGGAAAGGGGGGAGTGGTTAGAAGGTTTTTTAAAGGAAATTATACCTGAAAACTTTGCTAATCTGGGGAAGGAAACAAACATCCAAATCCAGGAGGCACAGAGAACTCGCATCAAAATAAACAAAAGTAGGCCAACACCAAAGACATATCATAGATAAATTTACAAAATATAGGGGCTCTTGAGTGGCTCAGTTGGTTAAGTGTCTGCCTTTGGCTTGAGACATTATCCCAGGGTCCTGGGATTGAGCCCCACATCAGGCTCCCTGCTCAGCAGGAAGCCTGCTTCTCCTTCTCCCTCTGCCTGCCACTCCCCCTGAGTGTTCTTTCTCTCTCTCCATCAAATAAAGAAATAATTAAATCTTAAAAAAATTGCAAAATATATAGATAGAGAAAAAATTCCTAAAAGCAGCAAGACAAAAGTAGTATTTAATTTACAAGGGAAGACCAATAAGGTTAACAGCAGACCTTGCCACAGAAACATGACAAGCCAGAAGAAAGTGGCATAATATATTCAAAGTTCTGGGTGGGAAAAATCTCATCCAGGAATACTTTATCCAGCAAGGCTATCATTCAGAATAGAAGGAGAGATAAAGAGTTTCCCAGACAAACAACAATTAAAGGAGTTTGTGACCATTAAACCAGCCCTGCAAGAAATATTAAAGGGGACTCTTTGAATGGAAAAGTAAGACCAAAACTGAAAAAGACTAGAATGTAACAGAGAAAATCTTCAGAAACAATGACAGAACAAGTAATAAAATGGCACTAAATTTATATCTATCAATAATCATTCTGAATGTAAATGGACTACAACCTCTAATCAAAAGACATAGGGTATCAGAATGGATTAAAAAATAAGACCCATCTATATGTTACATACAGGAGTCTTACTTTAGACCTAAACACACATACAGATTGAAAGTGTGGGGATGGAGAAACATTTATCATGCAAATGGATGTCAAAAGAAAGCTGTAGTAGCCATATCAGACAAACTAGATTTTATTATTTAAAAAAAAAATTTAAAAGGTTTTATTTATTTATTTGACAGACAGAGATCACAAGTAGGCAGAGAGGCAGGCAAAGAGAGAGAGAGGAGGAAGCAGGCTCTCTGCTGAGCAGAGAGCCCAATGCAGGGCTCGATCCCAGGAACCTGAGATTATGACCTGAGCTGAAGACAGAGGCTTTAACCCACTGAGCCACCCAGGCGCCCCAGACAGACAAACTAGATTTTAAATCAAAGACTGTAAGAAGAGATAAAAAAGGACATTATATCATAATAAAGGGATTACCAAACAAGAAGATCTAACAATTATACATGTTTATGCCTGAACTGAAGGACACCCAATTACATAAAGTTATAACAATCATAAAGGAACTAAAACATAAAAGATAATAATACAATAATAATATGGAACTTTAACACTCCTTCACAGCAAAAGACAGATCATTTAAGCAGAAAATCAACAGGAAACAACAGCTTTGAATGATACACTGGACCAGAAGGACTTAACATATACTCAGAACATTTAATATTAAAGCAGCAGAATACACATTCTTTTCAAATGCACATGGGACATTCCCTAGAATAGATCACATAGTAGGTCACAAATCAGGCTTCAACAAGTACAAAAAGATTGAAATCACACCATGTAGCATTTCTGACCACAATGCTAGGAAACTTGAAGTCAACCATAAATAAATTTTGAAAGGCCACAAACACATGGAGGTTAAAAAACATCCTACTAAACAATGAATGGGTCAATCAGGAAATTAAAGAAGAAATAAACAAATACATGGAAACAGATGAAAATGAAAACACTATTTTCCAAAACCTTTGTGATGCAGCAAAAGTGGTCATAAAAGGGAAGTATATAGCAATATGGGATTAACTCTAGAAGCAAGAAAAATCTCAAATAAGCAACCTAACCTTACATCTAATGAAGCCAGAGAAAGAACAACAAATGAAACCTAAAGCCAGAAGAAGAAGGAAAATAGTAAAGATTACAGCAGAAATAAATGATATAGAAACAAACAAACATAAAGCAGAACAGATCAATGAAACAAAGAGCTGGTTCTTTGAAAAATTAATAAAATTGATAAACCACTAGTCAGACTCAGAAAGAAAGGAGAAAGGACCTGAATAATTAAAATCACAAATGAGAGAGGAGAAATAACCACCAACACACACAAAAATAAGAATTATAAGAGAATATTGTGAAAAATTATATGCCAACAAATGGGACAATCTGGAATATATGGATAAATTCCTAGAAATATATAAACTACAAAAACTAAAACAGGAAGACATGGAAAAGTTGAACAGAGATACCCATCAAAGAAATTGAATTAGTTAAAAAAAAATCTCCCAAAAAGGGAACCTGTGTGGCTCATTTGGTTAAGCATCTGCCTTCAGCTCAGGTCATGATCCTAGGGTCCTGGAATTGAGCCCCCTGCTCAGCAGGAAGTGTGCTCATCCACCCACTTGTTCTCTCTCTTTCCAATAAATAAATAAAATATTTTTTAAAATCTTCCAAAAAATAGAAGTCCAGGGCCAGATGGATTCCCAGGAAAATTCTACCAAACATTTAAAAAAGTGTTAATACCTATTCTTCTCAAAATATTCTGAAAACTAGGAATGGAAGGAAAACTTCCAAACTCATTTTATGAGGTCAGCATTACCTTGATTCTAAAGCCAAAGACCCCACTAAAAAAGAGAATTACAGACCAATATCCATGATGAAGATGGATGCAAAAATTCTCAACAAGATATAGCTAATAGGATCCAACAGTACTTAAAAAAAATCCACTATGATCAAGTGGGATTTATTCCTGGGCTGTAAGGATGGTTCAGTATTTGCAAATCAATCAACATGATACATCATGTTCATAAAAGAGGATAAGAACCATATGATCCTCTCAATAGATGCAGAAAAGCATTTGACAAAGTACAGCATCCCTTCTTGATAAAAACCACCAACAATGGCACCACAATTCCAGACTTCAAGCTGTATTACAAAGCTTTCATCATCAAGACAGTATGGTACTGGCACAAAAACAGACACATAAATCAATGGAACAGAATAGAGAGCCCAGAAATAGACCCTCAACTCTATGGTCAACTAATCTTTGACAAAGCAGGAAAGAATGTCCAATGGAAAAAAAGAGTCTCTTCAACAAATGGTGTTAGGAAAATTGGACAGCAACATGCAGAAAAATGAAATTGGACCATTTCCTTACACCACACATGAAAATAGACTCAAAATAGATGGAGGACCTCATTGTGAGAAAGGAATCCATCAAAACCCTTGAGGAGAACACAGGCAGCAACCTCTTCAACCTCCGCGGCAGGAACTTCTTCCTAGAAACATGGCCAAAGGCAAGGAAGCAAGGACAAAAATGAACTATTGGGATTTCATCAAGATGAAAAGCTTTTGCACAGCAAAGGTAACAGTCAACAAAACCAAAAGACAACTGACAAAATGGGAGAAGATATTTGCAAACGACATATCAGATGAAGGGCTAGTATCCAAAATCTATAAAGAACTTCTCAAACTCAATAACCTAAGAACACATAATCCAATCAAGAAATGGGCAGAGGACATGAACAGACTCAATAACCTAAGAACACATAATCCAATCAAGAAATGGGCAGAGGACATGAACAGACATTTCTGCAAAGAAGACATCCAGATGGCCAACAGACACATGAAAAAGTGTTCCACATCACTCAGCATCAGGTAAATACAAATCAAAACCACAATGAGATACCACCTCACACCAGTCAAATGGCTAAAATTAACAAGTCAGGAAATGACAGATGCTGGCGAGGATGCGGAGAAAGGGGAACCCTCCTACACTGTTAGTGGGAATGCAAGCTGGTGCAACCAATCTGGAAAACAGGATGGCAATTCCTCAAAAACTTGAAAATAGAGCTACTCTATGACCCAGCAATGGCACTACTGGGTATTTACCCTATAGATAACAAATGTAGTGATCTTAAGGGGTACATGAACCCAAATTTTTATAGCAGCAATGTCTACAATAGCCAAACTATGGAAAGAACCTAGATGTCCATCAACAGATGAATGGATAAAGAAGTGGTATATATATATATTGCAGCCATCAAATGAAATGAGATCTTGCCATTTGCAGTGATGTGGATGGAACTAGAGGGTATTATGCTGAGCGAAATAAGTCAATCAGAGAAAGACCATAATCAGATGATCTCCCCTATGAAGAATTTGAGAGGCAACATGGGGAGGTTTAGAGGGTAGGGAAGGAAAAAATGAAGCAAGATGGGATTGGGAAGGAGACAAACCATGAGAGACTCTTAATCTCCCCAAACAAACTGAGGGTTGCTTGGGGGAGAGGGGTATGAAGAGGGTGGTTGGGTTATGGACTTTGGGGAGGATAGTGCTATGGTGAGTGCTGTTAAGTGTGTAAACCTGGTGATTCATAGACCTGTACCCTTCGGGCTAATAATACATTATATGTTAACAAAAAATAAAAAATAAAAGAAACCCTACCAACAAAGTAGGCATAGAGGGAAAATACCTCAGCATCATAATGGCCATCTACAAAAAACTCATAGCTAATATTATACTCAGTGGGGAAAACTGAGAGCTTTTCCTTTAAGGTCAGGAACAAGACTAGGATGTACACTCTCACCCCTGTTATTTAATATAGCACTGGAAGTCCTAGCCTCAGTACTCAGACAAAAAATGAAATAAAATCAGAAAAGAAGTCAAACTTTCACTATTTGCAGATGACATGATACTCTATGTAGAAACTCCAAAAAACTCCATCAAAAAATCACTAGAATGAATGTATATATTCAGTAAAGTCGCAGGATACAAAATCAATGTACAGAAATCTGTTGCATTTCTATATGCCAATCATGAAGCAGCAGAAAGAGAAATCAAAGAATCAGTCCCATGTACAATTGCACCAAAAATAATGAGATGCCTAGGGATATCCCTAACCAAAGAGGTGAAAGACCTGTACTCTGAAAACTATAAAACACTGATGAAAGAAATTGAAGACAACATACACACACACAAAAAGGAAAAACATTCCATGTTCATGGATTGGAAGAAAAAATATTGTTAAAATATCTATATTACCCAAAGCAATCTACACATTTAATGCAATCCTTATCAAAATACCAATAGCATTTTTCACAGACCTAGTACAAATAATCCTAAAATTTGTTTGGAACCACAAAAGACCCTCAATAGACAAAGCAATCTTGAAAAAGAAAAGCATACCTGGAGACATCACAATTGCAGACTCCAAGTTGTTTTACAAAACTGTTGTGATCAAGGTAGTATGGTACTGGCACAAAGAAGACACATAGATCAATGGCATGGAGCAGAAAACTCAGAAATGGACTAACAACTGCATGGTCAACTAATTTTTAAGCAGGAAGGAGTATCCAATGGAAAAGAGTCTCTTCAACAAATGGCACTGGGAAAACTGGAGGATTTCATGCAAAAAACATGATACTGGATCACTGTCTTACACCATACACAAAAATAAACTCAAAATGGATTGAAGGCCTAAATGTGAGATCTGAAACCATCAAAATCCTAGAGGTGAACATAGGCAATAACTTCTTTGACATCAGCTGTACCACCTTCTTTCTAGACATGTGTCCTGAAGCCAGGGAAACAAGAGCAAAAATAAACTATTGGGATTATATCCAAATAAAATCTTCTGCACAGTGAAGGAAAAATTCAAAGAAACTAAAAGGCAACCTACAGAATGGGAGAAGATATCTGCAAGGGGCATAACCAGTAAAGGATTATTATACATAACATATAGAGAACTTATACAACTTAACAACCAAAAAACAAATAATCAGATGAAAAAAGGGCAGAAAACATTAACAGTCATTTCACCAAAGAAGACATACAGATGGCCAGCAGACACATGAGGAGATGTTCATCATTAGTTATGACCTGGGAAATGGAAATCAAAACTATAATGAGAGATAACCTCACACCTGTTAGAATGGCTAAAATCAACAACACAAGACACAACAGGCCTTGGCAAGGATATGGAGAAAAGGGGGCGCTCATGCACTGTTGGTGGGAATGCAAACTGGTACTTTCCCCCAAAAGCTAAAAATAAAAATTCTTAATGATCCAGCTCCTGCATTACTGAGTGTTTACCCTTAGAATACCAAAGCATGAATTCAGAGGGATACATGCACCTCTATGTTTATGGCAGCATTATCTACAATAGCCAAACTATGGAAGCAGCCCAAGTGCCCATTGACAGATGAATGGATAAAGGTGTGGAGTACATATACAATGGAATATTACTCAGTCACTAAAAATAATGAAATCTTGCCATTTGCAATGACAAGGATGGAGGTGGAGAGTATAATGTTAAGTGAAGTAAGTTGGGTGAGCTTAGTGGTGGGTATTATGGAGGGCACATATTGCAGGGAGCACTTGGTGCTGTGCATAAACAATGAATCTGGAACACTGAAAAGAAATAAAATAAAATGAAAAAAAAAAGAGTTAAGTCAGTCAGAGAAAGACAAATACCATATGATTTCACTCATATGTGGAATTTAAGGAACAAACAAGGAAAGGGAAAAATAAGAGATAGATAAGAAAGATGAATACAAGAAACAGACTCTTAATTATAGAGAACAAACTGTAGGTTACCAGAGGGGAGGTGTGTGTGTCGGGGGTGGGGGGGAATGGGTTAAATAGGTGATGGAGATTAAGGAGTGCACTTGTGATTGTGATGAGCACTGGGTGATGTATGGAAGTGTTGAACCACTATATTGCACACCTGAAACTAATATAACACTGTATGTTAACTAAGTGGAATTTAAATAAAAGCTTAAAAAAATTAAAAAATATGAGCACCAGGGCAGCTCAGTCAGTTAAGCATTCAAATCTTGATGTCATCTCAGGTCTTGATCTCAGGGTTGAGTTCAGTTCCCACAGTGAGGTTCATGCTGTGCATGGAGGCTACTTAATAAAAGAAAAAATAAATAAAACATAGAATTCTGTACTCACACACATACATTAAAAAATGCAAGTGTGGTGATGAGTGCTGAGTGACATATGGAAGTGTTGAATCACTATATTGTACACCTGAAACTAATATAACACTGTATGTTAACTATACTAGAATCAAAACACAAAAAATAGAGATTGCAACTGTTTGCATTTCATAAAATTAATTAGGCGGAGGGTTTTTAGTAGGGTATGAAGCTGAAGTTGTGGATTTAACCTTAATCATCCAATTTAAGTTCAAGTTGAAATATTCCATTTTCTCAGTCTGTTTCAAATTGTTCTATTGCTGATTTTCATCAGGGTTCTAGTATGACATCCATTTCCCAGAAATCTAAGGACTTCTGGGCTGTGGTTCACTCAGCTTGTATTCAGAAACTTCTTCCTAAAAGAACTTAAACATTCCTTTATTCAGCTTGTCTCTCATCACTATTAAGTCATCTTTCCACAAAGATAACTTTCATAAAAATGGATCCTCAGAACTCATATTTTACAGATGAAGAAATTGACATTCAGAGAAGCTATTTGATTCACCCAAGATCACAGATCTGTATATATGTATATGTGTACATATACATATACATATATGTACACATATACATATGCACATATATGTATATATGTACATATATACATGTGCATATATACACATGTATATATGCATATGTATATATACATATAATATACAGCACACATATATGTTATATGTACACACATATGCACATATATAATATGTACAAATACACATAACACATAAAACATACATATAACACAGAATATACATATATGTGTATGCACATATACATATACATACATGTATACATATACATATATGTATATTCTGTGTTGATTTAGCAATAAGCAATTACTCCATCTAAGGCAATATACTCACTGATGAGGATACAAAGATGCAGAAGACTTAGTCCCTGCCCTCAAGGAAGACGAGTTCTTCAGATTCTAAATAAGTCAAGGAGCCTATGAAGGCTGGGACATCAAGCATGTCATTTGAACTTCATTAGAGAAAATTGTTTTTAATTTTGACTCCTTTATTTGTCAAAGTATTCCTTGGGACTGTGGTAGGAGAAAGAGAGTTTGCATACTATTATTCCAGAGATCTGTTTTGTTTGGTCATCATGGCACTTACATTTTCTTTAACTGTCCATTAAAATTTTGGAGAAATATCTTCTCCCATTCCGTGGGTTGCCTCTTTGTTTTCGTGACTGTTTCCTTGGCTGTGCAGAAGCTTTTGATTTTGATGAAGTCCCAAAAGTTCATCTTCGCTTTTGTTTCCTTTGCCTTTGGAGACATATCTTGAAAGAAGTTGCTGTGGCTGATATCGAAGAGATTACTGCCTGTGTTCTCCTCTAGGATTCTGATGGATTCCTGTCTCACATTGAGGTCTTTTATCCATTTTGAATTTATCTTTGTGCATGGTGTAAGAGAATGGTCGCGTTTCATTCTTCTACACATAGCTGCCCAGTTTTCCCAGCACCATTTATTGAAGAGACTGTCTTTTTTCCACTGGATATTTTTTCCTGTTTTGTCAAAGATTATTTGACCATAGAGTTGAGGGTCCATATCTGGGCTCTCTACTCTGTTCCACTGGTCTATGTGTCTGTTTTTATGCCAGTACCATGCTTTCTTGGTGATCACAGCTTTGTAGTAAAGCTTGAAATCAGGTAACATGATGCCCCCCATTTTATTTTTGTTTTTCAACATTTCCTTAGCGATTCGGGGTCTCTTCTGATTCCATACAAATTTTAGGATTATTTGCTCCAGCTCTTTGAAGAATGCCGGTGGAATTTTGATCGGAATAGCATTAAAAGTATAGATTGCTCTAGGTAGTATAGACATTTTAACAATGTTTATTCTTCTGATCCAAGAGCATGGAATGGTCTTCCATCTTTTTGTGTCTTCTTCAATTTCTTTCATGAGTGGTCTGTAGTTCCTCGAGTACAGATCCTTTACCTCTTTGGTTAGGTTTATTCCCAGGTATCTTATGGTTATTGGTGCTATAGTAAATGGAATCGATTCTCTAATCTCCCTTTCTGTATTTTCATTATTAGTGTATAAGAAAGCCACTGATTTCTGTACATTGACTTTGTATCCTGCCTCGTTGCTGAATTGCTGTATGAGTTCTAGTAGTTTGGGGGTGGAGTCTTTTGGGTTTTCCATATAAAGAATCATGTCATCTGCGAAGAGAGAGAGTTTGACTTCTTCATTACCAATTTGGATACCTTTTATTTCTCTTTGTTGTCTTACTGCTGTTG
Source organism: Mustela erminea (assembly GCF_009829155.1). Lineage (NCBI taxonomy): Eukaryota > Metazoa > Chordata > Mammalia > Carnivora > Mustelidae > Mustela > Mustela erminea. The sequence goes on from NC_045635.1 coordinate 85,716,215, forward strand.
CTAGGACTTCTAATACTATGTTGAACAAGAGAACATCCTTGTCTTGTTCCTGATCTCAACGGGAAGGATGCAAGCTTTTTCCCATATTTGCTGTGGGTCTTTCATAGATCGATTTGATGAAGTTCAGGAATGTTCCCTCTATCCCTATACTTTGAAGCGTTTTAATCAGGAATGGATGCTGGATTTTGTCAAATGCTTTTTCTGCATCAATTGAGAGGACCATGTGGTTCTTCTCTCTTCTCTTATTAATTTGTTCTATCACATTGATTGATTTGTGAATGTAGAACCATCCTTGTAGCCCAGGGATGAATCCCACCTGGTCATGGTGGATAATCTTTTTAATGTGCTGTTGGATCCTGTTTGCTAGGATCTTGTTGAGAATCTTAGCATCCATATTCATCAAGAAAACAAAGAGGCAACCCACGGAATGAGAGAAGATATTTGCAAATGACAGTACAGACAAAAGGTTGATATCCAGGATCTATAATGAACTCCTCAAACTCAACACACACAAAACAGACAATCATATCAAAAAATGGGCAGAAGATATGGACAGACACTTCTCCAATCAAGACATACAAATGGCTATCAGACACATGAAAAAATGTTCATCATCACTAGCCATCAGGGAGATCCAAATTAAAACTACATTGAGATATCACCTTACACCAGTTAAAATGGCCAAAATTAGCAAGACAGGAAACAACATGTGTTGGAGAGTATGTAGAGAAAGGGGAACCCTCTTACACTATTGGTGGGAATGCAAGTTGGTGCAGCCTCTTTGGAGAACAGTGTGGAGATTCCTCAAGAAATTAAAAATAGAACTTCCCTATGACCCTGCCATTGCACTCCTGGGTATTTACCCCAAAGATACAGATGTCGTGAAAAGAAGGGCCATCTGTACCCCAATGTTTATAGCCACAATGGCCACAGTCGCCAAACTGTGGAAAGAACCAATATGCCCTTCAACGGATGAATGGATAAGGAAGATGTGGTCCATATACACTATGGAGTATTATGCCTCCATCAGAAAGGACGAATACCCAACTTTTGTAGCAACATGGACAGGACTGGAAGGGATTATGCTGAGTGAAATAAGTCAAGCAGAGAGAGTCAATTATCATATGGTTTCACTTATTTGTGGAACATAACAAATAGCATGGAGGACAAGGGGAGTTAGAGAGAAGGGAGTTGGGGGAAATTGGAAGGGGAGGTGAACCATGAGAGACTATGGACTCTGAAAAACAATCTGAGGGTTTTGAGGGGGCGGGGGGTGGGAGGTCGGGGTACCAGGTGGTAGGTATTATAGAGGGCACGGATTGCATGGAGCACTGGGTGTGGTGCAAAAATAATGAATACTGTTATGCTGAAAATAAAAAAAAAATTTTTTTAAATTAAAAAAATAAAAGATATGCATTTTTATAGAAAAAAAATTTGGAGAAATCACATTTAAACATCTAGATTTCTAGATTCTCTTGGGAAAAATAAAATCCAAAGATCTGGCCTTACTAATGTTCCCTTGTGGCAATATTTCTCCGGAAGGGAGGAGCTGCCACCTATTTTTTATGAGTTGGTGGTAGCAATTTTCATAGTTCCCAACCAGTATCTTGCACACACTCCTACTGGCTACCCAGCCAGTGAAGTATTAAAGTTGGTTGGCCCTGTCAACTAACTCGTGGGGCTACCAAATTGTTGTCTGAACTATGCCTGACAGCAGATGGCAGCAATAAGCCATGTAACAACTGCCATTTCTCCTACAAATAGGAAAGTGGTACTGCACCGAATGTTGACTCTTCAGAGGCTTTTCTCTTTTCCTCTAAAAAAAGACACAACAAACTAAGGTCACTAGATCCTAGTTGAGCCATATTTTCACAAAATAACTGATGGGAGAGGGATTTAGTGTTAGTAGTGAGAAGCAGCCCATTTTGCACTGTAAGAATTTGTAAAGCCTGAATGGAATAGCTGGCTACGAGCAAAAAATCCTGAAACTGAGAAATAAGGCAAGCTGTCTTGCAGCCACTGGTTGAGGGCACTCTTTCTCATACAACATACATACAAAAATTAGCTTAAAATGAATCATAGACCTCATTATAAGACCTAAAACTTTAAAACTATTAGAAAAAAACCCAGAAGTCAATCTTTATTAACTTTAGAATAGACAATGGTTTCTTAGATGTGACACTAAAAGCACAAACAACAAAAGAAAGTGTGGTTGAATAGGATTTCATCAAAATTTGAAACCTTTGTGCTTTGAAGTATACCATGAAAAAAAGGAAAAGATAGCTTGAAGAATGGGAGAACATTTTTGCAAATCATATATCTCATAAAAAACTTGTGTATAAAGAATGCTTACAAATAAGCAATAAAAAGACAAATGACCCAATTTAAGAAAAATGAAGGATCAAAATAGACATTTCTCTAAGGAAGATATACAAATGGATTATAAGCATATAAAAAGATGTTCAACCTCAATTGTTATCAGGGAAGTTCAAATAAAAACCACAATGAGATACTGCCTCACTCATCACAGGATGGCTAAGATGAAAAAGACAACAACATGTGTTAGCAGTGATGTGAAGAAATTAGAATCTTCAAACATTGTTCTTAGGATAATAAATGGTGCAGCTACTTTGGGAAATAGTTTGGGTGCTCTTCAAAATATAACCCAGCAATGTCATTCCTAGTTATATAGCCAAGAGAAATGAAAACTTATGTTCACAAAACAGTGAAGGAAACCATCAATAAAACAAAAGGCAACCCACTGAATGGGAGAAGGCATTTGCAAATGATATACCCAATAAGGGGTTAATATTAAAAATATGTAAAGAAATTTTACAACTCAACACTAAGAAAAACAAATAATCTAATTAAAATGGGCAGAGGACCTGAATAGACATTTTTCTATAGAAGACATATGCATGTCCAACAGATACATAAAAAGATACTCAGCATCACTAACCACCATGAAAATGCAATGAAATATTACTTTACATCTGTCAGAATGGCTAGGATAAAACAGACAAAAATAATAAATGTTGGTGAGGATGTGGAGAAAATCACCCTCATGTACTGTTGGTGGGAATGTAAATTGGTACAGCCACTGTGGAGAATAGTATGAAGGTTTCCTCAAAAAAGTTAAAAATAGAAATACCATATTATCCAATAATTCCAATATTTGAGTATTTGCCTGCAGAAAACAAAAACAGTAATTCAAAAAGATATATGCACTCCTATGTTTATTGCAGCATTAGTTATAATAGTGAAGATATGAAAACAACCCGATGTTTATAGCAGCAATGTTCACAATAGCCAAAATACAGAAAGAGCCCAGATGTCCATTGACAGATGAGTGGATAAATAAGATGTGGCATATATATTTACACACACACACACACACACGTATGTATATATACACACATACATACAATAGAATATTACTCAACCATCAAAAAGAATGAAATCTTGCCTTTTGCAATGACGTGAAAGGAACTAGAGGGTATTATTCTAAGCAAAATAAGGCAGAGAAAGACAAATACCATATGATTTTACTCATATTTGGAATTTAAGAAACAAAACAGATGAACATAGAGGAAGGGAAGGAAAAATAAAATAAAAACAGAGAGGGAGGCAAGTCATGAGATACACTTAACTCTAGAAAACAAACAGGGTTACTGGAGGGGAGGTGGGTGGTGTGAAGGGATAATTGGGTGAGGGCACTTGATGTAATGAGCACTGGGTGTTATATACAACTGATGAACCATGAACTTCTACCCCTGAAACTAATAATACATTATATGTTAAATAAATTGAATTTAAATAAAAAAATTTTTAAAAATAAAGCATCCCAAGTGTCCATCAATATATATACATATCATATATATCGTTTATCCATATGTATATGGATATATATATCATACACACACCCATATACCATACATATACATACACACAACAGAATATTACACAGCCATAAAAAGGATAGATCTTGCCATTTGCAACAATATGGATGGACCTACAGGGTATTATGCTAAATTAAATAAGTCAGATTGAAAAAGACAAATACTGTATGATTTCACTCATATGTGGAATCTAAAAAACAAATGAACAATCAAAAAGTAAAACGAAACCTATAAATACAGAGAACATACTGATAGTTACCAGAGCAAAGCGGGTAGTAGATGGGCAAAATGGGTAAAATGGAGTGGGAGATACAGGACTTCACTTACAGAATGAATAAGTCACGGAAATAAAAAGTATAGCATAGGGAATCTATTCAATGGTATTGTAATAGCATTGGATGGTGACAGATGGTAGCTACACTTCTGGTGAGGATAACATAATATATGAAGATACTGAATCACTATGTTGTACCCTTAAAACTATTATAACACTGTGTGTCAAATGTACTGAAATTTAAAAAAAAATCTACACATAAACTCATATATAAATATCCATAGCAGCATTATTCACAGTAGCCAAAAGGTAGAAACAACCCAGTTTTCCCATTAATGGGCAAATGGATTAACAAAATGTAGTATATCCATACAATGGAATATTATTCAGTTGTAAAAAGTAACAAAGCACCAAGCATGCTGCAATATGGATGTACTTTGAAAAATTATGCTAAATGAAAGAAGGCAGACACAAAATGATTCCATTTATATGAAATGTCCAGAACAGATAAGTATATAGAGACAGAAATTAGATTAATGGTTACCAGGGGCTACAAGGAGGGGAGATCAGGAATGATAGCTAATGGGTATGGAATTTTTCAGAGTGATGAAAATATTCTGAAATGAGATAGTAGGGGTAGTTGCATTACTCACAAGTAAATACAACTGAATTATGCACTTTCAGAGGTTGAATTCTGTGTTATGTGAATTACAGTTCAATAAGTTGTTATTATTTAAAAAGGCGTGTTAACTATTAGTTTCCTGTAGTGCTTTATGATCAACTATAAGAAAATCAGTTTTTAACACTGGAGGAATATGGTTTAGTGTAATTTATGGGTGATAGAGGTGGATTAAAGCAGTTATGGCTATGATCCAGATTCCTTCCTCTGGCTTCTGGAGGACAGTAAACTGGGGGAGTGGACAACCGGAAAAAAGGAAAAGTGGGAAAGTTGGGGAGGCAATGAAATTAAGAGGCCTAGCCTGGGATGTAAACTACCATACTCTCAATGGATGGAAAAGGTGAGGTCATACAACTTCCATCTCTCTTTGTGAGACACCAGAAATCAGCCTGATAATCTCCTTCCAACAAGAGTAGAGCATGAACACAGTATAAGTTTCAGCAAGGCAAAATATAGGCAGGTCTTATTTTTAGGGGTTGCCTGACCAGAATTTCCTCATTTCACCCTAAACACACTGAGTTAACACACACACACACACACACACACACACACACACACACACACACACACGAGAGAGAGAGAGAGAGAGACAGACAGACAGACACGGAGAAAGATTGCATGTGAGAGAAAACACAATGGTTCCTGGAGAACCGAATTATTTTACTGGAGAAAAGAATGGCCTGGCTCTCAAGCAGCTGCAGCAAAGCTGAGCCTAAAGTATCATGGTTCCCTGTCACTCAGGCTGCAAAACTTGTAGCATGGCCCTCTTCCTTCTCAGGGGCTCTCATACATATCTACTTAGCCATCATAGTTTATTGATTTATTTTTCTCATCTAACGTACTTCACATCTGTCCCTTTGTTTTCAATCTCTTTCCACTCTATCAGACAAGGTGTTCATGCCTGAAAAACAACTGAACAAACTAATGAGGAAAAAATAAAAGTGTTAGTTTAAGAGCTAACTAACCACAAATTCCCTCCATGTTTGCTTTAGCAAAACAAAACAAAACAAAAAACCCCAAAAAACAACAACAACAACCAAAAAACAAACAAACAAACAAAACAACAAAAAAAACCTTGACAGATCATTTTGATTGCTCAAAGATTACTCTTGGGACATGGTTGGAATAGACCTGGACCTAAACTGCTCTACTTGAGAAATTACCAGTAATGGCGTTGTTTGGATATTTTAGATCTGAGGACAAGTAGGGAGAAGGCTGAAGGAGAAAGGAGAATTTTGCAACATCAAGAAAACTCAAGCCCTAAGGAAATGTCTAAGGAATTTTTAAGGTGAGAGATATTTAATATTTCATTTTAACTTGTTTGCAAATATTTGGTCCTTCTGTAAGATCTGAGAGCACACAGCTATTAGTAGCGTATGGGAAAGTAAAGAAATCAAGGAATAAGTAGGGAGGATACATAGTACAGAAAAGAAACCACATATTCAGGAGTCATGAGAAGAGAAAAAGAAGCAGAAACTCATAGACATTGGTGACCAGAAGAAACATAATCAACAAAACTTCCCCAGGATCTCTTAAATCTTAGAAGGCACAATGACCCCAGCAAGCCAGAAGGCTTGGGGCTTTGCAGGGACTGTATCTAAATCACATTGTCACTGGTTATTTGGCACTTACTGTTTTTCCAGTTTTCTGCTTTTGTCCCTCCCCATTCTTCCCCATGCTCTGAGCCTGAGGGGGAAATTGACCTGTATTGACATCATTAATGGATTTTTTAAAAATATTTTGGCTTTCTGTTGGGTTCCACCATTGAGAAGCCCTGGCAAGAGATCTGAGAGAGGAAGGAGATTGAAATCAGGGTATTTATTCATTCAACTCCTTCTGTGCAAGGTCACAGTGGGATCGTTAAGTTCACAGTACCTGACAGATCACCCTCTCAACATCCCTCTCTCTCATCAACTAACTTCTCCCACTTCTTTCTCTTCTCCCTGCTATAAGATTAAAAGTGGCAATAACTCCACTGCTATTTGTGTCTGAGAACTTTACCATTCCTTGTGTTTTCCCTACACCCAACCTACATAAATATTGTCTCTTTATATAATTCTCTTAAAAATTACCAATATGAGTATGTCACCTTCCCCCCCCCAATACCCTTACTAATGCTCTCATTAGGGCATTACTTCCATTATCTCAGTTAATTCTCACTACAACTCTATGAGATAAATATTATTATTATTTTTTAAAGATTTTATTTATTTGTCAAAGAGAGAGAGAAAAATAGAGAGCAAGCACGAGCAAGGGGAGGGGCAGAGGGAGAAGCAGGCTCTCCAGTGAGCAGGGAGACCAATGCAAGACTCAATCCCAGGATCCCAGCATCCCAGGGTCATGACCTGAGCTGAAGGCAGACACTTAACTGACTGAACCCCACCCAGGAATCCCTGAGGTAAATATCATTATTAACCTTACCTTACAGATGTGGAAAATATGAAGCAAAGAGAGATTAACTTGACTGAAGACCCTCTGACTCTAGAGCTCTGGCTTTATACACTATGGTTTTGTTTTGTTTTGTTTTGTTCTACTTTCGTGGTAACACTACATCCAGGTTTCAAGCCATCTGATATATGCCCAGATTAGTCTTCCTAAAACATTCATCTAAAGCCCTCTAAGATCTGACTTCTATCTACCTTTTATCTCCCCTTTACTTTTTTTCTATACAAGCCTTACAATCAAGCTGAACTGCACTATTGATTTTTCCATGAAAATATCTTATTAGTCCTACCTCATCCTCCTCCTAAAGTTCCCCAGAGCTAGACTTCTCTTTTCACTCCTGTTCTATAGTTTTCAGAATACAGGTCTTGTATTTCTTTGGTTAGGTTTATTCCTAGGCATCTTACGGTTTTGGGTGCAATTGTAAATGGGATTGACTCCTTAATTTCTCTTTCTTCTGTCTTGTTGTTGGTGTATAAAAATAAAACTGATTTCTGTACATTGATTTTATATCCTGATACTTTACTGAATTCCTGTATGAGTTCTAGCAGTTTTGGAGTGGAGTCTTTTGGGTTTTTCACATAAAATATCATATCATCTGCAAAGAGTGAGAGTTTGACTTCTTCTTTGCTAGTTCAGATGCCTTTTATTTCTTTTTTGTTGTCTGATTGCGGAGGCTAGGACTTCTAGTACCGTGCTGAATAGCAGTGGTGATAGTGGGCAGCCCTGCTGTGTTCCTGACCTTAAGGGAAAGGCTCTCAGTTTTTCCCCCATGGAGAATGATATTTGCTGTGGGTTTTTCATGGAAGGCTTTGAAGATATTGAAGTATGTAACCTCTATCCCTGCACATTGAAGAGTTTTGATCAAGAAAGGATGCTGTACTTTGTCAAATGCTTTCCCAGCATCTATTGAGAGTATCATGCGGTTCTTCTTCTTTCTTTTATTAATGTACTGTATCACATTGATTGGTTTGAGGATGTTGAACCAACCTTGAAGCCCAGGAATAAATCTCACTTGGTCATGGTGAATAATCCTTTTAATGTACTCTTGGATCCTATTGGCTAGTATTTTGGTGAAAATTTTTGCATCTGTGCTCATCAAGGATATTGATCTGTAATTCTCCTTTTTTGGGGGGTTTATTTTTTTTTAATTTTTATAAACATATAATGTATTTTTATCCCCAGGGGTACAGGTCTGTGAATCGCTAGGTTTATACACTTCACAGCACTTACCATAGCACATACCATCCCCAATGTCTATAACCACACCCCCGTCTCCCAACCCCCCTCTGCCCAGCAACCCTCAGTTTGTTTTGTGAGATTAAGAGTCACTTATGGTTTGTCTCCCTCCCAATCCCATCTTGTTTCATTTATTCTTCTCCTACTCCTTTAACCCCCCCATGTTGCATCTCCACTTCCTCAGATGAGGGAGATCATATGATAGTTGTCTTTCTCCGATTGACATATTTCGCTAAGTATGATACCCTCTAGTTCCATCCACGTCATTGCAAATGGCAAGATTTCATTTCTTTTGATGGCTGCATAGTAGTCCATTGTGTATATATACCACATCTTCTTTATCCATTCATCTGTTGATGGACATCTAGGTTCTTTCCATAGTTTGGCTATTGTAGACATTGCTGCAATAAACGTTTGGGTGCATGTGCCCCTTCGGATCACTACGTTTGGATCTTTAGGGTAAATACCCAGTAGTGCAATTGCTGGGTCATAGGGTAGTTCTATTTTCAACATTTTGAGGAACCTCCATGCTGTTTTCCAGAGTGGTTGCACCATCTTGCATTCCCACCAACAGTGTAGGAGGGTTCCCCTTTCTCCACATCCTTGCTAGCATCTGTCATTTCCTGACTTGCTAATTTTAGCCATTCTGACTGGTGTGAGGTGATAGTTTGACTTCTTCTTTGCCGATTTCGATGCCTTTAATTTCCTTTTGTTGTCTGATTGCTGAGGCTAGGACGACTAGTACTATGTTGAATAGCAGTGGTGATAATGGACATCCCTGCCGTGTTCCTGACCTTAGCGGAAAAGCTTTCAGTTTTTCTCCATTGAGAATGATATTTGCGGTGGGTTTTTCATAGATGGCTTTGATAATATTGAGGTATGTGCCCTCTATCCCTACACTTTGAAGAGTTTTGATCAGGAAGGGATGCTGTACTTTGTCAAATGCTTTTTCAGCATCTATTGAGAATATCATATGGTTCTTCTTCTTTCTTTTATTAATGTGTTGTATCACATTGACTGATTTGCGGATGTTGAATCAACCTTGCAGCCCTGGAATAAATACCACTTGGTCGTGGTGAATAATCCTTTTAATGTACTGTTGAATCCTATTGGCTAGTATTTTGGTGAGAATTTTCGCATCTGTGTTCATCAAGGATATTGGTCTATAGCTCTCTTTTTTGATGGGATCCTTGTCTGGTTTTGGGATCAAGGTGATGCTGGCCTCATAAAATGAGTTTGGAAGTTTTCCTTCCATTTCTATTTTTTGGAACAGTTTCAGGAGAATAGGAATTAGTTCTTCTTTAAATGTTTGGTAGAATTCCCCTGGGAAGCCGTCTGGCCCTGGGCTTTTGTTTGTTTGGAGATTTTTAATGACTGTTTCAATCTCCTTACTGGTTATGGGTCTGTTCAGGCTTTCTATTTCTTCCTGGTTCAGTTGTGGTAGTTTATATGTTTCTAGGAATGCATCCATTTCTTCCAGATTGTCAAATTTGTTGGCGTAGAGTTGCTCATAGTATGTTCTTATAATAGTTTGTATTTCTTTGGTCTTAGTTGTGATCTCTCCTCTTTCATTCATGATTTTATTTATTTGGGTCCTTTCTCTTTTCTTTTTGATAAGTCTGGCCAGGGGTTTATCAATTTTATTAATTCTTTCAAAGAACCAGCTCCTAGTTTCGTTGATTTGTTCTATTGTTTTTTTTTTTTTTGGTTTCTATTTCATTGATTTCTGCTCTGATCTTTATGATTTCTCTTCTCCTGCTGGGCTTAGGGTTTCTTTCTTGTTCTTTCTCCAGCTCCTTTAGGTGTAGGGTTAGGTTGTGTACCTGAGACCTTTCTTGTTTCTTGAGAAAGGCTTGTACCGCTATATATTTTCCTCTCAGGACTGCCTTTGTTGTGTCCCACAGATTTTGAACCATTATATTTTCATTATCGTTTGTTTCCATGATTTTTTTCAATTCTTCTTTAATTTCCCGGTTGACCCATTCATTCTTTAGAAGGATGCTGTTTAGTCTCCAAGTATTTGGGTTCTTTCCAAACTTCCTCTTGTGGTTGAGTTCTAGCTTCAGAGCATTGTGGTCTGAAAATATGCAAGGAATGATCCCAATCTTTTGATACTGGTTGAGTCCTGATTTAGGACCGAGGATGTGATCTATTCTGGAGAATGTTCCATGTGCACTAGAGAAGAATGTGTATTCTGTTGCTTTGGGATGGAATGTTCTGAATATATCTGTGATGTCCATCTGGTCCAGTGTTTCATTTAAGGCCTTTATTTCCTTGTTGATCTTTTGCTTGGATGATCTGTCCATTTCAGTGAGGGGAGTGTTAAAGTCCCCTACTATTATTGTATTATTGTTGATGTGTTTCTTTGATTTTGTTATTAATTGGTTTATATAGTTGGCTGCTCCCACAATGGGGCATAGATATTTAAAATTGTTAGATCTTCTTGTTGGACAGACCCTTTGAGTATGATATAGTGTCCTTCCTCATCTCTTATTATAGTCTTTGGCTTCAAATCTAATTGATCTGATATAAGGATTGCCACTCCTGCTTTCTTCTGATGTCCATTAGCATGGTAAATTCTTTTCCACCCCCTCACTTTAAATCTGGAGGTGTCTTCGGGCTTAAAATGAGTTTCTTGTAGGCAACATATAGATTGGTTTTGTTTTTTTATCCATTCTGATACCCTGTGTCTTTTGATTGGGGCATTTAGCCCATTCACATTCAGGGTAACTATTGAGAGATATGAATTTAGTGCCATTGTATTGCCTGTAAGGTGACTGTTACTATATATTGTCTCTGTTCCTTTCTGATCTACCACTTGTAGGCTCTCTCTTTGCTTAGAGGACCCCTTTCAATATTTCCTGTAGAGCTGGTTTGGTGTTTGCAAAGTCTTTCAGGTTTTTTGTCCTGGAAGCTTTTTATCTCTCCTTTTATTTTAAATGATAGCCTAGCTGGATATAGTATTCTTGGCTGCATGTTTTTCTCGTTTAGTGCTCTGAATATATCATGCCAGCTCTTTCTGGCCTGCCAGGTCTCTGTGGGTAAGTCTGCTGCCAATCTAATACTTCTATCATTGTATGTTACAGACTTCTTTTCCCGGGCTGCTTTCAGGATTTTCTCTTTGTCACTAAGACTTGTAAATTTTACTATTAGGTGACGGGGTGTGGGCCTATTCTTATTGATTTTGAGGGGCATACTCTGAACCTCCTGAATTTTGATGCTTGCTCCCTTTGCCATATTGGGGAAATTCTCCCCAATAATTCTCTCCAGTATACCTTCTGCTCCCCTCTCTCTTTCTTCTTCTTCTGGAATCCCAATTATTCTAATGTTGTTTCGTCTTATGGTGTCACTTATCTCTCAAATTCTCCCCTCGTGGTCCAGTAGCTGTTTGTCCCTCTTTTGCTCAGCTTCTTTATTCTCTGTCATTTGGTCTTCTATATCGCTAATTCTTTCTTCTGCCTCATTTATCCTAGCAGTGAGAGCCTCCATTTTTGATTGCACCTCATTAATAGCTTTTTTTATTTCAACTTGGTTAGATTTTAGTTCTTTTATTTCTCCAGAAAGGGCTTTTATATCTCCCGAGAGGGTTTCTCTAGTATCTTCCATGCCTTTTTCGAGCCCAGCTAGAACCCTGAGAATTGTCATTCTGAACTCTAGATCTGACATATTACCAATGTCTGTATTGATTAGGTCCCTAGCCTTCAGTACTGCCTCTTGTTCTTTATTTTTGTGGTGAATTTTTCCACCTTGTCATTTTGTCCAGATAAGAGTATATGAAGGAGCAATTAAAATACTAAAAGCGTGGCAACAATCCCAGGAAAATATGCTTTAACCAAATCAGAAGAGATCCCAAATCGTGAGGGGGGAGAAAGGGGATAAAAAGAGGTTCAGAAAGAAAGAAAGAAAAAGGGGAAAAAGAAGAAAAGAATTAAAAAAAGAAAACGAATAAAGAAAAGTATAAAAAAGAAAATATATATATATATTAGATAAACTAGTTAAAGACGTTATAAAAGAAAAAGGTAAAAGTTAAAAAAACTTTTAGCAGAAGAAGAGAAAAAAATGAAGAAGAAAAAAAATTAAATTAACTGCAAGACTAAAAAATCACAGGGAGAAAACCATGAGTTCCGTGCTTTGCTTTCTCCTCCTCTGGAATTCTGCTGCTCTCCTTGGTATTGAAACTGCACTCCTTGGTAGGTGAACTTGGTCTTGGCTGAATTTCTTGCTGATCTTCTGGGGGAAGGACCTGTTGTAGTGATTCTCAAGTGTCTTTGCCCCAGGCGGAATTGCACCGCCCTTACCAGGGGTCGGGCTGAGTAATCCGCTCGGGTTTGCTTTCAGGAGCTTTTGTTCCCTGAGCGCTTTCCGTAGAGTTCCGGAGGACGGGAATACAAATGGCAGCCTCCTGGTCTCCCGCCCGGAGGAGCCGAGAGCCTGGGGCCCCACCCCTCGGTGCGCCCTCAGAGAACAGTGCACAGTAACTCGTCTGCCTGACCTCCAGCCACGCTCTGAGCTCACTGAGCATGCGAGCAGTTCAAGGCAGCCTCGAGGTGTGAGCTTACTGTCGGCTCTGTCTCTGTAGCTGGCTTTCCCATTCCAATACCCGCAAGCTCTGCGACACTCAGACACCCCCGATCCTTCTGCCCTGCGGGACCTGAGGCCACGCTGACCCCACGTGGGCTTCACCGCAGTTTAGACTCTGGAGCGATGTCCCTCAGTGGAACAGACTTTTAAAAGTCCTGATTTTGTGCTCCCTTGCTCCGCCGTTTGCCGGGAGCCGGTCCCTCCCCCCGGGGTCTATCTTCCCGTCGCTTTGGATTCACTTCTCCACCAGTCCTACCTTTCAGAAAGTGGTTATTTTTCTGTTTTTAGAATTGTTGTTCTTCTCTTCGATCTGCCCATGGATTTGCAGGTGTTTGCAATCTTTAGATAAGCTATCTAGCCGATCTCCTGCTAGCTGAAGTAGTCTCAGCCTCCTACTTCTCCGCCGTCTTGACTCCTCCTAAAACATCATTCTTTAACCACTAACCTACCTTGCCACCTTTGTCATCAGTGCAACAGACTTTTAAAAGTCCTGATTTTGTGCTTGTTGCTCCACTGCTTGCCAGGCGCCAGCCCCTCCCCTTGCCGTCTATCTTCCCGTTGCTTTGGATTCACTTCTCCTCCAGTCCTACCTTTCAAAAAGTAGTTGATTTTCTGTTTCTATAATTGCTGTTCTTCTCTTCAATTTCCTGTTGGATTTGTAGGTGTTTGCAATGTTTAGATAAGCTATCTAGCTGATCTCCTGCTACCTGATGTAGTCTCAGCCTGCTACTTCTTTGCCATCTTGATTCCTCCTCCCTGTAATTCTCCTTTTTGATGGGGTCTTTGTCTGGTTGGGATCAAGGTAATGCTGGCCTCATAAAATGAGTTTGGAAGTCTTCCTTCCATTTCTATTTTTTGGAACAATTTCAGGAGAATAGGTATTAATTCTTCTTTAAATGTTTGGCAGAATTCCCCTGGGAAGCCCTGTGGCCCTGGGCTCTTGTTTTTTGGGAGATTTTTTTTGGAGGGGGAGATTTTTGATGACTGCTTCAATCTCCTTACTGGTTATGGGTCTACTCAAGTTTTCTATTTCTTCTTGGTTCAGTTGTGGTAGTTTATATGTCTCTAGGAATGCATCCATTTCCTCCAGACTGTCAAATTTGTGGGTGTATAGTTTCTCATAATATGTTCTTTTAATTGTTTGTATATCTTTGGTGTTGGTTGTGATCTCTTTTGTTCATGATTTTATTAATTTGGGTTCTTTTTCTATTCTTTTTGATAAGTCTGGCCAGGGGTTCATCAATATTATTATTTCTTTCAAAGAACCAGCTCCTACTTATGTTCTACTGTTCTTTTGGTTTCTATTTCATTGATTTCTGCTTGATCTTTATTATTTCTCTTCTTCTGCTGGGTTTAGGATTTCTTTGCTGTTCTTTCTCCAGCTCCTTTAGGTGTAGGGTCAGATTGTGTACTTAAGACCTTTCTTGTTTCTTGAGAAAACCTTGTATTGCTATATACTTGTCACTCAGGACTGTCTTTGCTGTGTCCCACAGATTTTGACCAGTTTTGTTTTCATGAATTTTTAAAATTCTTCTTTAATTTCCTGGTTGACCCATTCGTTCTTTAGTAGGATGCTCTTTAGCCTCCATGTATTTGAGTTCTTTCCAAGTTTCCTCTTGTCATTGAGTTTTAGCTTCAGAGCATTGTGGTCTGAAAATATGCAGGGAATGATCCCTATCTTTTGGTACTGGTTGAGACCTGATTTGTGACCCAGGATGTGATCTATTCTGGAGAATGTTCCATGTACACTAGAGAAGAATGTGTATTCTGTTGCTTTAGGAGGGAATGTTCTGAATATATCTGTGATGTCCATCTGGCCCAGTGTGTCATTTAAAGGCTTTATTTCCTTGTTGATCTTTTTCTAAGATGATCAGTCCCTTTCAGTGAGAGGGGTGTTATAGTCCCCTACTATTATTGCATTATTGTCAATGTGTTTTTTTAAAATTTTGTTATTAATTGGTTTATATAATTGGCTGCTCCCTTGTTAGGGGTATAGATATTTAAAATTGTTAGATCTTCTTGTTTGACAGACCCTTTAAGTATGATATAGTGTTCTTCCTCATATCTGATTATAGTCTTTGGCTTAAAATCTAATTTATCTGATATAAGGACTGCCACCCCAACTTTCTTTTGATGACCATTAGCATGGTAATTTTTTTCCACCCCTTCACTTTAAATCTGGAGGTGTCTTTGGGTCTAAAATGAGTTTCTTGTAGATAGCATATCAATGGGTCTTTTTTTTTTTATCCATTCTAATTCCCTGTATCTTTTGATTGGGGCATTTAGACCATTTATATACAAGGTTATTATTGAAAGGTATGAATTTAGTGCCTTTGTATTTCCTATAAGATGACTGTCACTGTAGATTGTCTCTGTTCCTTTCTGGCCTGTTACTTCTAGGCTCTCTCTTTGCTTAGAGGACCCCTTTCAATATTTCCTGTAGGGTTGGTTTGGTGTTGGCAAATTCTTTTAATTTTTGTTTGTCCTGGAATCTTTTTATCTCTCCTATTTCTAATGCCAGCCTAGCTGGATATAGTATTCTTGGCTGCATATTTTTCTTGTTTAGTGCTCTGAATATATCATATCAGTCCTTTCTGGCCTGCCAGCTTTCTGTGGATAGGTCTGATGCCAATCTAATACTTCTACCACTGTATGTTACAGACCTCTTGTGCCAAGCTGCTTTCAGAATTTTCTCTTTGACTACACTAAGATTTGTAAGTTTTACTATTATATGATGGAGTATTGACCTATTTTTATTGATTTTGAGGTGGGTTTTCTGTGTTCCTGGATTTTGATGCTTGTTCCCTTTGCCATATTAGGGAAATTCTCTACTATAATTTGCCCCAATATACCTTCTACCCCCTCTCTCTTTCTTCTTCTGGGACCCCAATTATTCTAATATTGTTTCATCTTATGGTGTCATTTATCTCTCAAATTCTCCCCTCATGACCCAGTAGTTGTTTGTCTCTCTTTTGCTCAGCTTCTTTATCCTCCATCTTTTGGTCTTCTATATCATTAATTCTCTCTTCTGCTTTATTTATCCTAGCATTAAGAGCCTCCATTTATTATTGCCCCTCATTAATAGCTTTTTCAATTTCAACTTGGTTAGATTTTAGTTCTTTTATTTCTCTAGAAAGGGATTCTATAATATCTTTTATACTTTTTTTGAACCCAGCTAGCACCTTGATAATTGTCATTCTGAACTCTAGTTCTGACATATTACTAATGTCTGTGTTGATTAGATCCTTAACTGTTAGTATTGCATTTTTTTCTTTTTTCTGTGATGAGTTTTTTCTGCCTTGTCATTTTATCCAGATAAGAATAGATGAATAAGAGAACAAAATACTAAAAGGGTGGCAAAGACCCATGAAAAATATACACTAACCAAATCAGAAGAGACCCAAAACTGGGGTGAGAAGAAAGGAAGAAAAGGAAAAAAAAAATATATATATATATATGTTAGACTGGTGAATAGAACAGAGCCACCCACTTCATTTTGAGCATATTCTGGTCTCTTAGAAGAAACTACTTCCCAAAATTTTAAAGAAAGAAAACCTTACATATATACAAAAATAAGGGTAAACACAATGAAGAGATTTCTGAAGGGATGGAATATGAATGTAAAGATGAAAATTAAAAAAGATTCTAAGAAAGGAATTGACAAGATAAGAAGTTGGTTGAAAAAAGGAAAAGAAAGTGATCAGGCTGGAGACTGGAACAAAGCCATTGCTAGATTTAGAGTATATTTTGATCTATTAGAAGAAATTCTGTCCCCAAATTTTAAAGATAAAAACTATGTATACAAAAAATAAGGTTAAATACAATGAAGGGTTAAAATATGACTATAACAATATAAATTTAAAAAGGTTTTTTTAACAACTATTGATAAGATAAAATAGTTAAAAAACGTTAAAATAGGAAAGGAAATTTAAAAAAATAGAATAAGAAAAAAATAAAATTTAAAACATTTAACTTTGAAAGACTAAAGGATGATGGGAAAAGCCATGAATTCTGTGTTGCATTCCCCTAGTTCTGGAGTTCTGCAGTTCTTATTGATTGGTGAACATGGCCTTGCCTGGATGGTCTTGCTGATCTTCTTCAGGAGGGTCCTATTGCATTGATTCTCAAATGTTCTTGCCTGAGGCATAATTGCACCATTGCCAGGGGACAGGCTAAGTAATCTGCTTGGGTTCACTCCTGGCAGCTTTTGTTCCCTGAATGCTTTCCCTACAGCTTTGGAGGATAGGACAGCTTTGCAGGACAATGAAAATGGTGGCCTCCCAATCTCTGGCCCCCTAGGAGCCAAGAGCCCAGGTCCCCACTCCTCAATGTGCCCTCAGAGAAAAGCAGTCAATCCTTCTTTTCTTTCTTATTTACAGCCGTACTCTGAGCTCATCCAGCCTGTGACCGAGCATTTCTATCTCTGGTGCACAGCCCCATTTGGAGTCTCCAAACTCAGCAGATTCCTGCAGCATGCTCCCATGCTGCTCCTTCCTGAGGAAGAAGGAGGAGGTCTCTCCATATCTGCAACTTGTGGGGTCCCTGCTCAAAGAGTAGGGACCCAACTGTGACTTGGATCATGTTTTAAGGTAATCCCAAGTACAGAGCCCACTCTTTGGCTCCATATATCTGTAGCCAGCTTCCCTGCTCCCATACCTGGGATCTCTGCCACAATCATAAACCCCTGGTCTTTTTGTGACCCACGGGTTCTGAGACCACACTGTCCCTGTGAGGGCTCCACCCCTGCTTAACCTCTGGAGCAATGTCCCTGAGTGGATCAGACTTCTAAAAGTTCCAATTTTAAGCTCCAGTGCTCTCTCACTTGTTGGGAGCAGACATCTACCCCATAGGGTCTATCTTCTTGTAGGTTTGGATTCATTTCTCCACAGGTCCTACCTTCCAGAAAGTAGTTGATTTTTTGTTCCTAGAATTGCTGCTCTTCTTCTCTTCTAACTTGTATTGAGTTTTTAGGTGTTCAGAATGGTTTGATAACTATCTAGCTAAAGTCCTGGGACTTGATGATATTTCAGTTTCTTAATACTCTGCCAACTTGCTTCCTCGTGTCCTGACTTTAACTCTCTTCTGATGAGCTCAAGAAAATGTTGGATTGCTATAGTTTACCTAGCTTTGTCTTACTGTTTAATGCAGAGTGACACCTTTCACCAGTTTCTACATTCAAACCAAAGGTTATTTAGAATTCATTCTAAAAAGTTCATATGGAACACATAGCAAACATGAAAAAATAGTGGGTCTTAGTGCAACTTGCAACAAATTTCAAATGATAGAATCTGCCCAAAACCTGCCCCACCCTGCCAGTGTGTTTTCTCTTCACAGACAAATTGGAAGCTAGAAATCAATTAAATGAAAAGTACTTGGATAATCACTAACTTCTTTGAAACTCAGCATGTACTTATAGGAAAAGGAAAGAAAGAAAGAAAGAAAAAAAGAAAGAAAGAAAGAAAAAAGGGAGAGAGAAAGAAAGACCCCATGCACCAAGAAGAAAACACAATGAGTATTAAAGTGGATTACCATTATCCTAAGTACCCTTACCCATCAAATCACTTGAGGTAGAGGAAGGAGTCCTCTTACTTCTCTTAATTGCCAAACAGCCTCCTCTAATTTTGATCCAGAATGATAGGAACTGTCCCACCATGCACATGGCATGCTTACACTTCAACTACCATAGTTCAAAGCAAGAGCTTAAACAGAAACACAAAGGCAGACAAACAACCTCACCAACTACCCCCTCAATATCTAGGTTGCACCCCGTGTCACAGGAAGGCTGTTATTGCTTCAGCCCTGGTCTCCCCACCATCCTTTTGGCCAATGGTCATAGATCAGAGGTTGGAGCCTAGAGCCAAAGAGGATTCTTTTCAATCCTTAAAATCTAATAATAATGTTCCTTACTAGGACCCAAACTTGTTCTGGACCCATAACCCTCGTTTCCTTTTCCAGTTTTTCAATTTTGGAATAGTGATATCTGTCCTGTGCCTGTCCAGCCATTGTATTTTGGAAGCAGATACACTTGTCTGCTGTCACACTTTCTCGGTTAGATGGGAAAGTGGCCAAAGCATGAATCATGGTTGACAATGTACCTTTATCTGATGTACACAGTACTTTGGTGAGATTTTGCCTTAGCATTGATGCCAGAACCAGTGAAGGTTTTGGTGGCATTCACATGTCACCATTCAATGGAAGAATATATTGTGTATAGTACATGACTTTTGGGAGTCCGCTGGATTGGACTGTGGTGTCCTTAAAAATGATACATTGTAATCCTGACCCTCCAGTCCTTGAGAATGTGATCTTATTTGGTGATGGAGGCTTCACCAAAGTAAACCATGTTCAGGTGAAATACTTAGGGCAGGCCTTACCAATAAGGCTGCAGTCCCCATAAAATGGGGTAACGTGGAGTCACAGACACTGACAGAGGGAAGACCACATGAGTAGATATTGTGAGAACATGGCTATTGTAAGAAAAAGAGAATGGACTTGGGGCACCTGTGTGGCTAGGTGGGTTAAAGCATGTCTTAGGCTCGGGTCATGATCCCGGGGTTCTGGGATCGAGCCCCGTATCTGGCTCTCTGCTCATCAGGGAGCCTGCTCCCCTTCCTCTCTCTCTGCCTGCCTCTCTGGCTACTTGTGATCTCTGTCTGTCAAATAAGTAAATACACTAAAGAAATAGAATGACTTATGAAAGATGCCTACCTCATAGCCAGGACAGTCACCCACCCTTCAGACAATGAGTTTGGCCACCAGCATCCAGGACTATGAGGCAATAAATGATATGTTATTTAAGTTGACCAGTCCCTAGTGTTTGGTTTAGGAGCCCTACAAAACTAATATAATATCCTGAAATAAGCATGATTTAGAAGCTCTAACAAATCCATTAAGCAAATAAAAAACAGCTGATAAAAAATGACAGCTAATACCCCTCACCCCACTCCCCAATTCTAAAGTGGCCCAACCAAGGTGGTCCTTTATTGGCTCGCCTCGGTACACCACTTCACACATTGGGCCAATAGCTGTGGCTCAGAGGATGTAGGTCTTTCAGTGGCCGACTCAGAAGAGTGTGGGGCCTGAGCTGCTCTGACTAGAGTCTCCTATCATCCCCATGAGGTGATGCACCTTGTGAAATTTTGAGTTTTTCAAAAATAAAGGTTAATAGCCTGAAAGGAACAGAGTCAGTTAAGGCTGGATGTGTCAGAATAGTAACTTCCGCTTCTAAGGAGCCTGAACAGGTTTTATTTCTTGAACTTTGGATTTAGGTATTTCTGTACTGGGTTTGGTCCTTTCTTATGTTTTCCAACAAATTGCATAATATGGATAGTGCTTAGAAGAGATGGACTTGGGTATGCTTGTCTTATTAATACTATTGTCCCTGTGTTTTTGCTTCTACTGTGTTAGCCAAGCAGTAGCCAATTCCCTTATATCATCTTGTCAGTAACCACAGAATTAGTCTATGATTGCTCAACAGACACATTTTTCTTCACTTAACTACTCAAGGGAATAATCAGATGTATTCACTTTCCATTCTGAACTTCAACATCAAACCCCATTTTTCCTTTCTCATTCCCGGATTCTGTATCTGTCACTCATACTTGCATTCCCAGTCTTCCAACCACAACCAAAACTAGGTGTAATTTAATATTGTTTTCTGAAATTACACATGTAAAACACCCACAGCTCCGCACACACACACACACACATACTCAGGAACTCATATTATTAAAATGACTTTTTCCAGAATATGACATGTATGAGACCAACATTCATGCAAATGTTGAAAAACATCTGTATGTCATATTGGCAAACATGGGCATTGTGAACCAGCACCAATGAGCATGTTAGAAATTAAGTGACATGGTGATGTTATGCCCAAATAATGGGTCCGTGATTAAAGGAGTGAGACTGATACAAAGCGAAGGTCAAGCAAAACTTTATCATGCGCCAAACATCAAGAATCAAACAGGCTGGCCAGGGCCGCACCTCTTACAGAGAGAGGGCGACCCTTCTCTGTTTCACAGACTAGCTTTTAAGGGCAAGACCATGCGGTTGGGCCTGGCCACACACAGGTGGCCAATGAGACTGTAACACACACAGGAAACTCCACAGTGATGCTAGGTGACCAATTGAATTACAGTTTACCCTAGTAGACATTAGAACCTGCCTATTACACCTTGTATTAGGATTGGCGCCAAAAAGGTTCCCAAAGGGCGGGGGCCCATACTCCTTGGTAGCTAGGGAGACAGTATGTATCCCCCTACTGATCGGATGCCTCCACCTGGTCGGACCCGTCCTTGTATCTGTGTTTTTGTTACTTGAGGCTGGCTTCCAGGACTTGTTTTTAAGTAGGTCCCCTGGGGGAAGGGGAGCAGGGACAGTTTAAGGGTTAAACAATAATAGATCCTTACAGTGAAACATAATTTTAGTTTCCTAAATGGTGCACAGTTCTTTCTCTGAAAAGGCATATGGCTCTGCAACCAGCCTTATACTTCCAAAAGTTTGTTCCCAATGTATATGGCAATTTCTAGGTACCACTCACGAGGATTTCCTTGCACTAGATTTTGTGGTAGATATCTTTGCGTACTTACGAAGTAAGCACTTTTTTTGAAATCCCTTTGGCTTTATCTCTCTTCAGATGGGCTCACAAATAGTCGGGTTTCCGTAGTTCACCTAGCTTTTAACGCCTGTTTGGCTCAGAGTAACAACTTTCACAGATTTCTACATTGAATCAAAGGTTCTTTAGAATTTATTTTAAAAGAACATGAGAGACTATGGACTCTGAAAAACAATCTGAGGGTTTTGAAGGGGTCGGGGGTGGGAAGGTGGGGGAACCAGGTGGTGGGTGTTAGAGAGGGCAAGGATTGCATGGAGCACTGGGTGTGGTGCAAGAACAATGAATACTGTTACGCTGAAAAGAAATGAAAAATTAAAAAAAAAAGTTCACATGGAACACATAGCAAGCATGATGAAATAGTGGATTTTAGTGCAACTCCTAACAAATTTCAAAGGATTGAAGTCCCCCAGTGTGTTCTCCTTCCACAGATGGATAAGAAGCTGGGGGGAAAAACAACAACCAGAAAGCACTTGGATAACCACCAACAATTTTGAAATTCAGATGTGCTAACAGGAAAACAAAACAAACGAAAAAGGAAAGAAGGAAAGAAAGAAAGAAAGAAAGGAAAAAGCCCATGCACCAAGAAGAAAACACAAAGGGTATTAAAGTGAGTTTTCATTATCCTAAGTCCTCCTACCAATCAAATTACTTGAGATGGAGGAATAAGTCCTCTTAGTTCTCTTAATTGCCAAACAGCCTCCTCTTATTTTGATGCAAAACGATAGGGACATGTCCCACTGTGACATAGGCATGTTTACACTTCAAGCACCCTGGTTCAAAGAAAGAGCTTCAACAGAAACCCACACCCAGAGAGGCAACCAACACCAACACCTTCCCCATCAAACTCCAGGCTGAGCCCCATGTCACAGGAAGGCTGTTATTGCTTCAGCTCTGGTCACCCCACCACCCTTTGGGCCCTGGATCCCGTGCTGCCAGTTGCTCATTGGCTGCTGCTAGGGGAGGCTGGGGAGCACAGCCTTCTCATTGGAGGACCCCATCATCCATGAACAATTGCTGTTCTGGAAGACTTTTGTGTCAAAAGAGAAAGATGATAGGCTACCAAGGCACAGAATGAGATACATTTGAATCAAGTAGAGTGGGCCTATCAGAAGGTCGGGAGCTTGAGTAGGGCATCAGTCTAGATAGTTTGGGTTTTCTGCACAGCGTTTGGGTCCACCTTTATGTATTATTTGAATTCGGGTGATGGGATATGTTAAAGGAGTGTGAATGGGTTAAGTGTGATTGCTATAGCTGCTATTGCACTTTAATTATTGCTATACCACACATTTTGAAAAAAAAATCTCTGGATGATACTACTGTACACAGGTGGGAGAATGAGAATACGTGAGGTAAATAAAACTATTATGGAAGTAGTTTTGACCACAAAGATCCCTGAAGAGACTGACCTAGGCGAATACCTAATAGAAATGACCACTTAGAAAAGTGATAAAATGCAGTATGGTTAAGAAAAATCATAACAAACTGCACTAAAGACATATATGAAGTTGAGCTGATGATGTTTTATTTTTTTGTTAACCTTTCTATCACAATAAGAATTTTAAAAAATTGGCCGAATGGCACAGATCCAAACACTAGAGTGGATCGCACTTTGGAGAGCTATAGGTCTTTTATCACTAAGTGAGGGAGCTTGCAAAAGAGCCCTTGGCTTGCGGTGTGGTCAGGCACTCCTGGGGCAGCTTATTGGCGTCTGGTGTACCTGACAGCAGCGTCGGTGGCCTCAGACACGGCAAACTTGCCATCCTCCCTGGGTGGCAGCAGCAGGTGCTCGGCTATCTGGATCTCTCCGGAGGTGATGGTGGAATGCTTCCTGTGGTGGTATCAGGTGTTCCCCTTGGACCCAACGCCTTGTCCAACAGATGCATAATCCTGTCTTTAGTTCTATCCTGTTAACTTTTTTCTTCCAGTTGCCATAATCACTATAATTATATTATGCCATCAATGTATCATTTACCTCTATTTGCCAGTTCATTCTATTATCATTCCTTCTTACATCCCACATCATTTTCTATCTTCCTAAATTGCATTTGTTACCATTTCCTTTCATATGGTGTCAGTTGTTATAAATACTCTGAGTTGCCATTTTTCTTAAATGGCTTTCCTTCTGACTTAAAGTCTTAAGGTATCCAGAAGTGAGATGGGGTAAGGTCCATATGGAGGGCATTAGATAGGTATTTAATCTTCTGAAATCCTGAAAGCTGTCAATTAGGTACCTACTTCTTGCATGAAATTCCTACAGAGGCAACGGTGAACAACGTTAACTCACGGCAGATATAGCTAGACAGGGTCCGTATCGCTTTGGGTGGCTTTGATGCTTACCAGGGTGTATTGTCACACAGCCCTGGGAGTTTTGGTTAAGGAAAAATCATGTGCATGGTTACTGTGCTGATTGAAATAATTGGACGGGCATAGTGAATATTCTTTCCCTTTTAGGAACTCCGTGTTCTTTCCCACATGGGGCAATCTCAGACTTTGGAGAAAAACAGGGCTTTGGGGATCTCAGCTTCCCCATTCCTTGACAGCATTGCCGATTAGATGGTGGTTCACGGGCAAAACCAGTCTGGGAGACCTCTCCATTCCACTATGGGGGCTCGAGCCATAGTGTCAAGCAAGCAAACAAGTAGAGCTTCATTGAAAAGGCAACCCACCGAAGGGGAGAAAATATTAGCAAATCATGTATCTGATAAAGGGTTACTACCCAAAATAGATAATGAATTCCCAAAACTCAAAAGCGGAAAAAAAGAGAAATCAAACAACTTGACTGAAGACCGGGCAAAAGATCTGAATAGACGTTTTCCTGCAGAAGACCTACAGATGCCCAACAGGTACATGAAAAGCTCTTCCGGATCACTAAGCAGGGAAAGTCAAATAAACATCACAAGGAGGTAAGACTTCACACCTGGCTATAATGAATGGCTGTAATCAAAAAGACAAGGGATAATAAATGTTTGCGAGGATGGAGAGAAAAAGGAAGTCTCATGCGCTGTTGCTAATGTAATGTATGAAACGTAAATTGGTACAACCACTTTGGAAAACAGCATGGATGGTTCCTCAAAAAATTGGAAGTACCCCATGACGCAACAATTCCACTTTGGGGTATTTATCTGCAGAAAGCGGGTACGATGAATGGGCACTACCATGTTCTTTGCAGCATTATTTACTATAGCCAAGAAATGGAAACATCCTAAGTATCCATTTCTGTCAGCAGGATATGGCCTGGTTTTACATGCTTTGAAGCCAGACCAACCTGGGTGCAAATCCCAGCTTTATTATTTACCAGTTGTGTGCCATCAGGGAAGTTCCCTGAGCCTGTGTTTCCTCATCTGTAAAAAGGGAATGATAGCAGTACCCACCTCATAGGGTTGTTGTGAGCATTAAGTGAGATGATGGAAGTAAAATGCTTAGCACAAGAGACACAATGAGCATAATGAGCACTCAGTAAATTTGGGGCTGCATCACTTCTTCCCACATGGCCCAGGACGTCAGCCCATTCGCCCAGCCCTGGCCTTCCTCTCCACAGTCTGCTTGATTTTCTTCAACCACAGACCTGTGAAGTGGTTATAGCAAGGGCTCTGTTGGCTGCTACGCACCCTCACACACTCCTTTCTTCAGTGAGGTTTTAGCCTTGGCAGAAAAGCTGTACGTGGCTTGCTTTTACACTCCTCGCCACACATGTTTTACTGAGAACTGTGGTGGGTTGAGATCTCTCACATGTCTTTCAAGCACCGTCCAAGGCTATCCTGCCAACTCCGGCAGGCCCATAAGCTGTTGCAACCTCACGCTCTTCAGCACATGTTTTAGTGGAGAGCCCACTCTGCTACTCTTCTCCTTTCTAAGGCAGCAGTGTGTTGCAGCAAAACTAAAACATTCTGAAAGAGTTAATCAGTGTTTTCGTCAGCACTGCTGCGTATGACGAATGATTTCCTGGCACTGCCCCTCCACCTCCACCCACCAAACATCACTGGAACCTAAGTGCTGCTCTGACCACTGGGTTGTGAGCAGTCCGGGAACTCCACTCAATGTGCGTCTCTCTGAGTCCAGAAAGGAAACCAACATCCCCTGTGGTTTTGTAGGAAAGAGGGTTTGAACAGAACTTTGGAGGTGAAGGGTGGGCTGTGGGTTAAAATAATGTAATACCTCCCCAAATGTGCCTCTGCCAGCACACAAGCTGGGTTTAAGTGGTTCACATTTTTTTTTTTACACTTACGCAGTTTAGTTAGTATGAATTTAAAATATACAAATACCATGTCACCTGTGACGTCGCAGATTTATGGCTTAGGAAAATGTTTTTAAAATCTTGAAAATAAGTTCCTTAAAACAGCTGTATTCAATAAACAATTGGGTAGGTCATATGCACATATAGCAAAAAAGCACAGAACTGTTAGAGGAAGGACTTTACAAGCCATCAAAGTCGGTATAAGTTTAAGAGTCAGACAAACCTCATTCAAACCTGATCTACCGCTTACTCTCTGTGGGACTTTAGGAAAGAAACCTAATCCCTCTGAGCCTTAGGAGGAAATGGAGGAGAATAAGAGTACCAGCTTCACCGGATTGTTGTCAAGCTTAAGGGAGGAGCTTTACAGTGTAGTGGTGTGAGGGCCCAAAACCTAGAGCCAGGTGGTCTAGTTTCCAATCCCAGCTCTACTGCTTACTAGCTCATTGACACTGAGCAACTTACTTCATCTTTCTGTGCCTTAGTCTCCCCCATCTGGAACATGGGACTGTTAGGAGGGTTAACTGAGTTACACGTTTGAAGTGCTTAGAAATAGTTCTAGTATATACTTAGCATTATGTGCTTCTTAGACTAAAAATACATGTATATAAACTCATGAGGACACCCAGTAAGTCCTCATGAAATGTTACCCATCAGTGGCGTGCTGTATTCCCAATGCCTGGAACAAACAACTCTACAGTCAAGAGTTTGATTAAGAAGCAGCATTGAATTGCCCGGGACCCATGGAGAATTGACAGAGCCGAGCACCTCTCTCTTGTGAAAATAAAAAACACAGGCCCCATGGAGGCTGGGCCTTCTTAAAGGCCTGCCAGGAGGGGGTTGGAGAGAGGTCACGCTAGCTTCCTTTATCCTGTTAAAATAGGTGTGGGTCAGTGCAATTAAGAGAAAAGGACATTAAGTTTCAGAGAAATTAAGCAAGCAGCCTGATGTCACGCAGCCTATAAAGGACAGAGCTCCGTAGAATGCTTTCTTGCTGGAGAGCTTACATCCCAAGTGGAGGAATAGAGAACTGGTCCACTGGGGTGATGAAGGGGGTATGTTATGGAAATTCTTGCGGTGGAGGTATGGTGATGATGATGGTACTATAACAGCCATAGCATTAACTGAGATTCAGCCACTATTACTGAGTACCTCTAGACATTGTCATATCTCTCCCAATCCTAAAAACAAAACACACACAACCACACACACACACACACGCACACACACACACACAACTACTGTGATCCATAACACTCTCTTCCTACTCACAGACCAGTATCCCCTTTCCTTGAAAGAGTACCCTATTTCTATCTCCATTCCTCATCTACCACTCACTCTACCCACCGCAGTCTGGCTTTTCTTTCCCAACCCATCACTGCCTCTTCTGGGACTCTAGAACCTCTGCTCTCATCCATCTTCACATATTTATTCAGCAAATACTGAGTCCCTACCGGTGCCACACATGGTTCTCACTCCTGATATACGACAGCAAATGAGACAAGGTCTCTCTTCTCAGGAAGTTCCCATTCCTGGCGTGATTCAAAGATAATAAGTAAGGAAAAAAGGGAACAGGTTGTAAACAATATAATTCCATGGAGAATGAAATAAGTAAATATAATATGTATGTATATTACATTAATATGTAGATAATGATTACAATTTTTCTATTACAATAATATGTTTATTATATATGTATACTTATACATATATATATATTTATATACATGATGAGGGAGAGAGCAATATTTTAGATTAGGTGGTCAGGAACACCTCAATGCAGAAGTAACAAGCAAGGGAAAATAAAACCCCCAAATGACTGTATTAACCAGTTCTAATAAGAATTGAGCATGAAGGGCCACCTGGGTGGCTCAGTGGGTAAAAGCCTCTGCCTTTGGCTCAGGTCATGATCCCAGAGTCCTGGGATCGAGCCCCACATCGGTCTCTCTGCTCCACAGAAAGCCTGCTTCTACCCCCGTTCCCCAGCCTGCCTCTCTGCCTACTTGTGTTCTCTGTCTGTCAAATAAATAACTAACTAACTAAATAAATAAATAAATAAATACGTAAAGCTCAAAATAAAAAAAAGAATTGAACATGAAGACTGGTTAAGCAGTTTGTAAAGTAATTTTTGTGTGAATTTTAAAATATGACAAGAATGTAACATGCGAAAAAAATCCAAAAGCAAACAACTTTTTTTTTTTTTTAAATTTATTTATTTATTTATTTGACAGAGAGAAATCACAAGTAGATGGAGAGGCAGGCAGAGAGAGAGAGAGGGAAGCGGGCTCCCCGCTGAGCAGAGAGCCCGATGCGGGACCCATTCCCAGGACCCTGAGATCAGGGCCTGAGCCGAAGGCAGCGGCTTAACCCACTGAGCCACCCAGGCGCCCCGCAAACAACTTTTGATATCAAGTGGAGCCTAATTCCAATACAGGACATTTGTGCATAAATGAAAATTCTAGAGCATGCATGTAATGAGAGGGAGAAGGGAAGGAACATCCTTGTAGGCTGACCTTGATTTAACATCAGTAGACTGCCAATAAAAAGGGGTACTTGAGTCGAGCATACTCTTATTCATAAACTCGAGGGATTTTGGAAAAGCAAAAATTGGATCTGCTGACTGAGTGCTCTCCAACGCACTTTAGTCCATGATGGAGAATATCACTAACAGCGGGGCACATGATGGTCATACCCTCAGAATAGATACTGTTATCAGGGTGGAACCTATTTGAGAACCTTCTAAAGGTAGGTAGAGCAGAAAGCTCCAGGCAGCACACACATTGACATTTTTAATCTTAGTCAGGGCATCTTGGAGCCCTTCTTGTGAGAAGATGCAAAATCACTCAATCAGGGACTGTGACAACAACTCCTTTTTACGAGAGAGGAATGAGTTGGAGAATGAAGTAGGGTGATTAGCGCAAGGCTTGCATTTCCACGAGGTTAAGAAATAGATGTGAATGCTGATGAAACTAGGAGTCATGAAAGAGCTCAGATGAATTTGCAGCTTTCAGATCACTTCTGATTGGGGAAGGTAGGCCTAAACGACATCAGCAAACAAACCACACGATACATATCTTCAGGCTACAGACTTTTTTGAAGTGCCTCCAGTGAAGGGGTTCCCTTCCACAAATTTAAGGGAATTTTAATATTGAAAAACAAATCTATAATTTACTTAAATAAACCAAGAGAAAATAGTGTTCTCACTGGCTGCTGAAGCTACTTGGAAAGGGCATCTTTGATATCTAATAAGTTACCTGAAATGGCTTACAAAACCAAAACTGTTATTCTGAGCACATGGATCTCAAACAAAATCTTAATACCATCTTTGCTGATGAAATGCTACTATCATTCATATTAGAGCCAGAACGTGACCAGAAAGCTTCTTATCAACATTACAGTCGAAAAGTGTTTGCGAATATGTGGAAATTAAATTATAAAAAGATTTAAACACTACAAAAAGAGCCTATATAGGTTTAGTTGATCTGATTGCACTGCAAAAGAGTAAATATCGAGATCAGCTTTGTCTTGGAAAACATTACACCCTTAAAAATAAACAGGAACCCGCCTCCAAAAAAAATAAATAAATAAAATAAACAGGAACCTTTGCAGCCTCTAAGCAAATCCAAACGGAAGTCAAGCATGGCTTTTTTTTTTTTTCTTAAACTCACAGACACATTTGTAGTGTCTATTCCAGACATACAGTTGATACCAAGACTTTGATTGAGTGAATGAATGAGCCATATTTTCAATCTCTAAGTAGTAAGAATGGTGGGGGTGGGGAGGACGAGACTAAGAAGATGACTAATTTAAATGAGAGGTGGTAAGAAGTAACCTAATACAGTTTCCTTAAGCACCAGGAAAATTATTTCAATTGTATGGCTTTTCTCCTCATTTTCTTACGGGCCTTGGTGGAGAGTGCGGATCTCCTGCTTTCAAGCACTGATCTTGCACTTACAAGGTTTGTGACTCCATGCCCTCTGGACCTGAGTTTCTTCTGTGATGAACTAGGTATAATAGCATTGTTGTAAACTACGGATAAAATAGGACCTGTAAAATTCCTCTGTAAACGAAAAACTAGTGTATAGGGCTAGGGTGATAGAATCACAGATATGACAGTACTGCTTTCTCTGCTATTGAAATAAAAGACCTGATAAACAAAATAAAACAAAACAAAAGAAAATAAACAAAAACTAAACAAAGGGGAACTGCCAAAGCTCTTATGTCAGTAATATCTGGCAATATTCACTGCACAAAACATTAAGACAGAAGTTTTCATAAATTTATTGCAGAATGCATTTAAAAACTGGAATAAGAACCCATGATATCATGTTAACAGCATAAATTTCAAATGCACATGAAAAATATTTTTCTCTATAAAGGCATCGAGGAGATTGACCATGCCTCAGATATTTAAAAATCTCTTTAATAACCCACCTAAGAGAGGTCAGATGGATTCTTATATCAGCTTCTGCACTTTATCTGTTGCCATATCACCCATAAGGAACCTCTGGAAAATTCCCCACATGCTCCTGAGAGAATGAGAAAGAAAGGGTAACATCACTGAAACAAAAATAACCCCCCCCCCCCCCCCCCCCCCCCCCCGCACACTGAGGCAGCCCTGCAGAAATAACTAACAGAAATGAGTGTTTGGGAAACCCAAGAAATGCCGCATATTTAAGGAGAGCCCACAGCTGTCCAAGGAATAAAGTGCACTCCAATACAGATTAAAGTAGTGCTGATCCTGTTTTGGTCAAAGTAAAAATGCTGTAAATATCCACAGAATGCCGCATCAAGAACAAAAACTATAGAGTTTGTCCCACTTTTTAAAGCTACAGGTCTGTCCCGCCAAGTAAGGTGGCTCTGAAAAGAGCCTTTGATTTGCGAGGTGGTCAGGCGGTCCGGAGGCAGCTCACTGGCAGAAGGTGTACCTGAGGATGGCTTTGGTGGCCTCGGACGCGGCGTGCTTGCCAATCTCCCCGGGCAGCAGCAGGCGCACGGCTGTCTGGATCTCCCCGGAGGTGATGGTGGAGCGCTGGGTGGAGCGGGCCAGGCGAGAGGCCTCGTCGGCGATGCGCTCGAAGATGTCCTTGACGAACGAATCCAAGACGCTCACGGCCTTCTTCGAGAGGCTCAGGCCCTCGTGAACCTGCTTCAGAACCCTGGGGAAGTAGGTGGCGAAACTGTTGTGGGAGCAGCAGTGGCGGCGGCGGCGGCGGCGGCGGCATTGGCCCCTTGGCGAATTCTGCTTCGGGCCCTTCGGGTCAGCTTCTGTGGGCTCCTCCCCTGTGCCCAGGCTTTCCTCCCGCGAATTCTCACAGCCAGGCTCCGCCATGTGGGGCTCGCCTTTCCCACGCTCCAGAAGGAAGGACAATGGTGGCTGCGGGGGAAGGAGGGGGGGTGCGCTGGCCCGTTTATAGTCGCTGCGCTTCCTGACGTCACGGGCAACCTCCATACCTGATTGGACCAAATGCAAGGCAGGAAAGCGGGGCTCTATGCCAGGCCGTGTCACCTGTGATTGCATACCCTTGAACGTGACATCACATCGGACAGTCAGAGAGGGAAATCCAGTGCCCTCTAAACTCCTTGGGACCTCGGTCAGAAAATCTTTCAAACATTCCACTTCGGTGTGCATTTTGTCTGCTGGTTTTCAACCTCAAGACAGTAACAGATCTTAGAAGACTCATGTTTTTATTGGAATACTTTATATTCCACGTCATTACCTTATTTCCGATAAGCAGTAAGTGGCATTGGATCAGGATGTGCTAGAAACCAGGATGCTCTGGAGACCCAGAGTCAACGTGTCCACCTGTACTCTGGACAACGTTCCCTGGGTACTTGAAAACAATGTGTATTCTGCTGCTTTCGGATGGAATATTCTGAACATATCTGCTAAACCCATCTGGTCCAGTGGGTCATTCAAAGCCATTGGCTCCTTGTTGATTTTCTGTTTAGACCACCTGTCCATTGATGTAACTCAGGCCTTAAGGTCCCCTACTACTATTGTGCTATTATCGATTAGTTCCTTTGTGCTTGTTATTCACTGTTTTTATGTATTTGGGTGCTCCCACGTTGGGTGCATAAATATTTATAATTCTTATAGCTTCTTCTTGGAGTATCCTCTTTATTACTATATAGTGTCCTTCTTCGTCTCTTGTTAGAGTCCTTTTTTTAAAAATTGTGTCATGTTAGTCACCATACAGCACACCATTGGATTTTGATGTAGCGTTCCTGATTCATTATTGCAATGTAACACCCAGTGCTCGTCACAACACGTGGCCTGCTTAATACCCATCACTGGGTACCCCCATCCCCATACCCTCCTCCCCTCCAAAACCCTCAGACTGTTTCCCGGAGTCTACAGTCTCTCATGGTTCGTGGCCCCCTCTGAATCCCCCCACCTTCAGTTTTCCCTTCCTTCCTCTAATGTCCTCCGTGCTATTCCTTATGTTCCACATATGACTGAAACCGTTAAGGTCCAGTTTGTCCGATACAACTATCGCTACTCTGGCTTTAGTTTGACCTCCACGCGCATGATAGGTGTTGCTCCATCCTCTCACTTTCTTTCCAACCGTTGGTGTCTTTAGGCCTAAAACGAGTCTCTTGTAGGCAGCATATAGATGGGTCTTTTTTTTTTTTTTGATCCATTCTGTCACCCTATGTCTTTTGATTGGAGCATTCAGTCCATTCACATTCAAAGTAATTATCGATAGATAATGTATTTATCACCATTTTATTAACTGTTCCGTGGTTGCTTCTGAAGATTTTCTCCGATCTTTTCTTGTCTTTCTCTCCTTCATGTTTTGCTGATTTTCTTTAATGACATATTTGGGTCCCGTTCTCCTTATTCTTTGCCTATTTATTAGTGGTTTTTGATTTGTGGGTGCCATTAAGTCTGTGTATAACCTCTTCTGCACAAAGCAGTGTATATTAAGTTGATGGTCACTTAAGATTGAACCCATTCTTGGCTCCTCTGCTCCTCATGTTTTGGTACATGTTGTTACATTTTAGTGTTTATTTATTTTTATTTTCATTTTTCGTAGTGAGGGAGAGAGTGGGGAGGGGAAGAGGGAGGAGGAGCGAGAGAGTCTGAAGTGGGTTCCACGCTGGCCATGGAGCCCAATGTGGGGCTGCATCCCAAAATGCCAAATCATGACCTGAGCCGAAATCAAGAGTCAGACACTCAACCGACTGAGCCACCCAGGCGCCCCCATGTTGTTACATTTTAAATCCTTGCATTTTGTGAATTCCTTGACTGGCTTTTTACCAGAATAGTCAATTTTTAGTGCTTTTGTGGGTTTTTTTTTTCCCTACCTTGATACTGTCACTTTGGGTCTCTCGACTTTCCACACAGAGTCCCCTTTACTACTTCCTGCAGGGCCGGTTTAGTGGTCACAAACTCCTTTAGTTTTCGTTGGTCTGGAAACTCTCTATCTCTCCTTCAATTCTGAATGGCAGCCTTGCTGGAGAGAGTCTTCCTGGCAGCAGATTCTTGCCTTTCAGCTCTCTGCATGTATCATACCACTGACCTCTGGCTTGCAAAGTTTCTCTTGGAAAGTCTCCCGCTAGCCTTACGGGCTTTGGCATTCCCTTGTAAATTACTGTCTTCTTTTGTCTTTCTGCTTTTCAAATTTTCCTTTTCGCCCTATTTCGCTGATTTAATTCGAGTATTGTGGACTGTTGATTTTTGTGGCAGTTCTCTGTGCCACCTGGATCTGGATGTTTGTTTCCGTCCCCAGTTTAGGGAAGTTTTCAGCTATTATTTCTCCAAATAAGCTTTCTGCCTCCTTTTCTCTCTTCTTCTTCTTCTTCTGGGACTCCTAAAATGTGAATGTTATTACATCTGATGGACTCACTGGGTTCCCTAAGTCTATTCTCGTTTTGGGTAATCCTTTTTTTTTTTTAATCTCTATTGTTCGGCTTGATTCCTTTCCATTACTCTGTCTTCTAGATCACCAATTCATTCCTCTGCTTCTTCCATCCTGCTGTTCATTCCGTGAAACGTGTTTCTCATTTTGTTTACGGAGTCCTTTATCTCCGTTATGTTACCCCTTATCTCTGTGTTAAGGGTCTCACTCGTGTCTTCCACTCTTTTCTTAAGTTCAGTGAGTATCGTCACCGATCATTGCTTTAAATTCTCTTGCAGAGATGTTACTTGCATCTCTTTTGCTTAGATCTCTGGCCGTGGCCTGGTCCCGTTCTTTTGTGTGGGATAAAGTTCTCTGTCTCCTCATTTTGTCTGCTTCTCTGTGTCTGTTCCTGCATGTTACGGAAGCCAGCTACGTCTTCTGCTCTTGAAAGTCGTGACTTTGTGAAGAGGTCGTCCCAGAGTGCCCTGCAGTGCTGTGTCCCCTGTTGGTCAGGACTTGTCGCTTCAGGAGAGTATCCTATGTGTGTCGCTTGTGCCCTGCTCTTGTGTCTGAGTCGGTTTCCTTTCAAGGCAGTCATGTGCACTGACTCTCTGCCTGTTGTGGGCTGTGCTTGTTCTCTGTGGTGTTACCGGGACCCAGGGAGGCCAGCTCTGGGGACGGGGTGGGAGGGGCGCGCCCACCAGGGAACTTGGGAGCAAAATTTGCGTGGGGCCACTGGTCCTCTGCCGGATTCCCCCAAGTGCTGTGGTGGCTGGGCCTGTGTGTGGGGTTGGCCAGGGGCATGAAGCTGGATGTGGCTAGAGGCAGTGGCTGGGTACAGCTGGGCCCCACCCACAACAGTGGCTGTGGGTGCACGGCTGGGAGAGGCACCGCTGCTGGGCACGGTTCAGTGGCTGGGCAGGGAGGCAGCTGCACACCCGGTGGCTGGGTGGGGCATGCACAGCTATAACTAATTGTGCCTTGAAACCCCCGCCCCCAGGGCTGAGGCCAACAGGCTTGGAGTGGACAAGTCCTCAGGAGAACTGGGGGGCATGGCACACTGCTAGCGGGTTAGGTAGCAAGAGCCTGTGCAGTGCACAGAAGGCCTTATGTTTATGCTGCGGGGCACGGGAGGAAAATGGCACCTGCAGCTCCTTCCTGCTCAGAGAAGTCCCCCACCACGCTCCAAAATCAGTATGAACAGTTCTGTCTCCCGTTTGCCCCGGGCATCGTGTAAACTGCCATTTTTATGTTGCTTCTCCACACGGGCTGCTCTCTCTTTAAGGGTGGCGACCCAGCTGTCACTCTCCCTCCTGGCTTGCTCAGCTTGCTGAGACAGCTGACTTTCAGAGCTCCAGGCTCCGACACCCACTGGTTATACAAACTCATGGTATTCAGACCCTCTAGTTCCCACAGCCGAACGGTATGGGTATTAGTCTCCTCCGTGTGAGTTCCCTGGTGCGAGCGCCCATTTCTCTGCCCTCCCCACTTGTTCCTGCAGGCAGCCTCTCTCCACATTTCTGACCTTCCGAAGCTTTCAGATGCAGCTTCCTCCCTATATTTAGCTGTGGGGTTCGTTCTTCCAGTCGTTGGGCTGCTCTCTGGTTTATTGACTTGTTGTGGGTGATAACTAATTGTAAACGTGGGACAGGGTGAGCTCAGTCTCCTCCTACTCTGCCATCTTCCCAAGCTCCTCTGGATTCCCATTCTTAAAACGACTTTTTAAGTAAGACGATATGTATGAGACCAATGTGCATGAATAACTTTGAAAAACCTCTGTAAGTCATGTGGACAGAAAGGGCATTTTGAACCGGCAGCAATTAGCATGACGGAAATTAAGAGACTTTGTGAAACAGAATGTAATTTTTCTAAATGGTCCATAGGCCTTTCTCTGAAAAAGCATATGGCTCTGAAAAGAGCCTGTGGCTTCAAAAATTTAGTTCCCCATGTAAATGGCAATTTCTAGGGACCACCCACAGGGATTTACTGGCCCTTCATTTTATGGTAGCTTTCCTTGAGTATTTATGCAGCAGGCCCTCCATCCCTTTTCATATCCCTTTGGATTTATCTCTCTTCTGATGGACTCAAGAAAAGGTTGGAGTGCTGTCCATTACCTAGCGTTTGTCTCACCCTTTGGCTCAGAGTGACACCTTTCACAGGCTTCTACATTCAAGTCACAGGTTATTTCGAATTTATTTTAAATGTCCACATGGGATACATAGCAGACTTGAGGAAATAGTGGGTTTTAGTGCAACTCATAACAAATTTCAAAGCACCGAACCCCCCCCCCAACACCCCCACCCCGCCAGTGTGTTCTCTCTTCACAGATGTATAGGAAGCTAGAACTCAGTTAAATGCAAAGCACTCGGATAGTCACCAACTACCTTGAAATTCAGCATGTACCTATAGGAAAAGGAAACAAGAAAGGAAGGAAGAAAGAAGAAGGCAGGCAGGAAGGGAGGAAGAAAAGGAAAGGAAAAAGAAAAAGAAAAAAGCAAACCCAAGCCTAGCCCACGTACCAAGAAGAAAAAACACAATGGGTATTAAAGGGCATTACCATTATCTTAAGTCCCCCTACCCATCCAATCACCTGACGTAGAGGAAGGAGTCCTCTTAGTGCTCTTAATCGCCAAACAGCCTCCTCTTATTTTGATGCAAAGCAATAGGGACATGTCCCACTGTGACATGGGCATGTTTGCCCTTCAACCACCCCAGTTCAAAGCAAGAGCTTCAGCAGAAGTCCACAGGCAGACAGACACCACCACCATCTTCCCCCTCAATCTCTAGGCGGTGCCCCGTGTCACAGGAAGGCTGTTATTGGTTCAGCTATGGTCACCCCACCACCCTTTGGGCCAATGGTCGTGGATCCTGTGCCACCAGATGCTTCTTGGCTGCTTCTAGCGGAGGCTGGTAGCACAGCGGCTCTCATTGGAGAACCCCGTCATCCATGCTTAATTGCAGTTCAGGAAGACTTTTGTGTCAAAAGGGAAAGATGACAGAAGCAGGTTAAATTCAAAAGAAGTAAAGTAGGCCTATCAGAAGGTCGGGAGCTTGAGTAGGGCATGAGTCTAGATTGAGTTTTCTGCACAGTGTTTGGGTCCTCTTTTATGTAAGTAACTGAATTAGGTTGAGGGGCTATGTTGAGCGAGTGTGAATGGGGTAAGTGTGAGTTCTGTATCTGCTACAGCCCTTCGCTTGTTGCTATATCAAAAAATCTCGAGAGGACACTACTCTAGGCAAGTAGGAGAAGGAGAAGACAAAAGGCAAGTAAAATTACTGTGGACCCAGCTGTGACAGTAAAGAGTCCTGAAGGGGCTGACCTGAAGGAACGGGCCGTTCAGGAAAGTGACGAAATGTGATAGGGTCAAGGAAAATCATAACAGACCGCACCACACACACATATATTAAAGTGGACTTGCTCACGGTTAAAAGGGCTTTAAGAATGGGCAGAATGGCCCAGGCCGAAACGCCAGAGTAGGTGGCACTCTGGAGAGTTACAGGTCTTTCTGGGCCAAGTGAGGTGGCTCTGAAAAGAGCCTTTGGTTTGCGAGGTGGTCAGGCGGTCCAGGGGCAGCTCATTCGCGTCTGTTGAACCTGATGACAGCCTTGGTGGCCTCGGACACGGCGTGCTTGCCAATCTCCCCGGGCAGCAGCAGGCGCACGGCTGTCTGGATCTCCCCCGAGGTGATGGTGGAGCGCTGGGTGGAGCGGGCCAGGCGAGACGCCTCGTCGACGATGCGCTCGAACATGTCCTTGACGAACGAATCCATGACGCTCACGGCCTGCTGCGAGAGGCTCAGGCCCTCGTGAACTTGCTTCAGAACCCTGGGGAAGTAGGTGGCAAAGCTGTCGGGGCAGCGGCCACCACGGCGGCCACGGCGGCGCCCGCGGCGCCTTGGCTGCTCCTGCTTTGGACTCTTCGGGTCCGCTGCCATGGGCTCCTCGGTGCCCAGGCTCTCCTCAGAAGAGGTCTCACAGCCAGGTTCAGCCATGTGGGGCTCGCCTTCCCGACAGCTCAAAAGGAAGGGCACTGGCAGCGGTTTGCGAGGCGCTGGTTCACTTATAGTCGCCGCGTTTCCTGACGTCACTCGCAAGCCCTATCTGATTGGACTAAATGAAATCCCAGGAAGCTGGTCACTGAGCCAAGTCTCCTCAGATCTGATCCAGGCCCTCGAGCTTGACATCGCGTCAATTTTGGGCTCTGCGCTGAGATTGGAGCCTGCTTGGGAATCTTTCCCTCTGTCTTTGCCACTCCCCCTTCCCTCTGTCTTTTTCTCTCTCACATTCTAAAAAGAAAAAAATGTTTCAAATTTGGAAATCTGAAGTAAACTAAACCTTTACTTCTGATACTTGACATCTTGACATCTCCTCAGTCCGTGTGGTAATCTGGCAGCCTCTAAATTTCTCATGATGGGCACCAGAAAAATGTTGAACATTCCGGGTGAAGGTATCGTTTACTCAGTGAGAGCCAAAAATTGTGCTGGATTTCATAACCCTGGATCGTAACCCCACCTCTGGAGGTAAACTACATCATCATCCAGAATGTCTGATTCCCACACAGACTGAGGAGAAGTCAAGCTCGAGGGCCTGGATCAGATCTGAGGAGACTTGGCTCAGTGACCAGCTTCCTGGGATTTCATTTAGTCCAATCAGATAGGGCTTGCGAGTGACGTCAGGAAACGCGGCGACTATAAGTGAACCAGCGCCTCGCAAACCGCTGCCAGTGCCCTTCCTTCTGAGCTGTCGGGAAGGCGAGCCCCACATGGCTGAACCTGGCTGTGAGACCTCTTCTGAGGAGAGCCTGGGCACCGAGGAGCCCATGGCAGCGGACCCGAAGAGTCCAAAGCAGGAGCAGCCAAGGCGCCGCGGGCGCCGCCGTGGCCGCCGTGGTGGCCGCTGCCCCGACAGCTTTGCCACCTACTTCCCCAGGGTTCTGAAGCAAGTTCACGAGGGCCTGAGCCTCTCGCAGCAGGCCGTGAGCGTCATGGATTCGTTCGTCAAGGACATGTTCGAGCGCATCGTCGACGAGGCGTCTCGCCTGGCCCGCTCCACCCAGCGCTCCACCATCACCTCGGGGGAGATCCAGACAGCCGTGCGCCTGCTGCTGCCCGGGGAGATTGGCAAGCACGCCGCGTCCGAGGCCACCAAGGCTGTCATCAGGTTCAACAGACGCGAATGAGCTGCCCCTGGACCGCCTGACCACCTCGCAAACCAAAGGCTCTTTTCAGAGCCACCTCACTTGGCCCAGAAAGACCTGTAACTCTCCAGAGTGCCACCTACTCTGGCGTTTCGGCCTGGGCCATTCTGCCCATTCTTAAAGCCCTTTTAACCGTGAGCAAGTCCACTTTAATATATGTGTGTGTGGTGCGGTCTGTTATGATTTTCCTTGACCCTATCACATTTCGTCACTTTCCTGAACGGCCCGTTCCTTCAGGTCAGCCCCTTCAGGACTCTTTACTGTCACAGCTGGGTCCACAGTAATTTTACTTGCCTTTTGTCTTCTCCTTCTCCTACTTGCCTAGAGTAGTGTCCTCTCGAGATTTTTTGATATAGCAACAAGCGAAGGGCTGTAGCAGATACAGAACTCACACTTACCCCATTCACACTCGCTCAACATAGCCCCTCAACCTAATTCAGTTACTTACATAAAAGAGGACCCAAACACTGTGCAGAAAACTCAATCTAGACTCATGCCCTACTCAAGCTCCCGACCTTCTGATAGGCCTACTTTACTTCTTTTGAATTTAACCTGCTTCTGTCATCTTTCCCTTTTGACACAAAAGTCTTCCTGAACTGCAATTAAGCATGGATGACGGGGTTCTCCAATGAGAGCCGCTGTGCTACCAGCCTCCGCTAGAAGCAGCCAAGAAGCATCTGGTGGCACAGGATCCACGACCATTGGCCCAAAGGGTGGTGGGGTGACCATAGCTGAACCAATAACAGCCTTCCTGTGACACGGGGCACCGCCTAGAGATTGAGGGGGAAGATGGTGGTGGTGTCTGTCTGCCTGTGGACTTCTGCTGAAGCTCTTGCTTTGAACTGGGGTGGTTGAAGGGCAAACATGCCCATGTCACAGTGGGACATGTCCCTATTGCTTTGCATCAAAATAAGAGGAGGCTGTTTGGCGATTAAGAGCACTAAGAGGACTCCTTCCTCTACGTCAGGTGATTGGATGGGTAGGGGGACTTAAGATAATGGTAATGCCCTTTAATACCCATTGTGTTTTTTCTTCTTGGTACGTGGGCTAGGCTTGGGTTTGCTTTTTTCTTTTTCTTTTTCCTTTCCTTTTCTTCCTCCCTTCCTGCCTGCCTTCTTCTTTCTTCCTTCCTTTCTTGTTTCCTTTTCCTATAGGTACATGCTGAATTTCAAGGTAGTT
Organism: Mustela erminea; assembly: GCF_009829155.1. Lineage (NCBI taxonomy): Eukaryota > Metazoa > Chordata > Mammalia > Carnivora > Mustelidae > Mustela > Mustela erminea. The sequence continues at coordinate 85,756,403 of NC_045635.1, forward strand.
GGTGACTATCCGAGTGCTTTGCATTTAACTGAGTTCTAGCTTCCTATACATCTGTGAAGAGAGAACACACTGGCGGGGTGGGGGTGTTGGGGGGGGGTTCGGTGCTTTGAAATTTGTTATGAGTTGCACTAAAACCCACTATTTCCTCAAGTCTGCTATGTATCCCATGTGGACATTTAAAATAAATTCGAAATAACCTGTGACTTGAATGTAGAAGCCTGTGAAAGGTGTCACTCTGAGCCAAAGGGTGAGACAAACGCTAGGTAATGGACAGCACTCCAACCTTTTCTTGAGTCCATCAGAAGAGAGATAAATCCAAAGGGATATGAAAAGGGATGGAGGGCCTGCTGCATAAATACTCAAGGAAAGCTACCATAAAATGAAGGGCCAGTAAATCCCTGTGGGTGGTCCCTAGAAATTGCCATTTACATGGGGAACTAAATTTTTGAAGCCACAGGCTCTTTTCAGAGCCATATGCTTTTTCAGAGAAAGGCCTATGGACCATTTAGAAAAATTACATTCTGTTTCACAAAGTCTCTTAATTTCCGTCATGCTAATTGCTGCCGGTTCAAAATGCCCTTTCTGTCCACATGACTTACAGAGGTTTTTCAAAGTTATTCATGCACATTGGTCTCATACATATCGTCTTACTTAAAAAGTCGTTTTAAGAATGGGAATCCAGAGGAGCTTGGGAAGATGGCAGAGTAGGAGGAGACTGAGCTCACCCTGTCCCACGTTTACAATTAGTTATCACCCACAACAAGTCAATAAACCAGAGAGCAGCCCAACGACTGGAAGAACGAACCCCACAGCTAAATATAGGGAGGAAGCTGCATCTGAAAGCTTCGGAAGGTCAGAAATGTGGAGAGAGGCTGCCTGCAGGAACAAGTGGGGAGGGCAGAGAAATGGGCGCTCGCACCAGGGAACTCACACGGAGGAGACTAATACCCATACCGTTCGGCTGTGGGAACTAGAGGGTCTGAATACCATGAGTTTGTATAACCAGTGGGTGTCGGAGCCTGGAGCTCTGAAAGTCAGCTGTCTCAGCAAGCTGAGCAAGCCAGGAGGGAGAGTGACAGCTGGGTCGCCACCCTTAAAGAGAGAGCAGCCCGTGTGGAGAAGCAACATAAAAATGGCAGTTTACACGATGCCCGGGGCAAACGGGAGACAGAACTGTTCATACTGATTTTGGAGCGTGGTGGGGGACTTCTCTGAGCAGGAAGGAGCTGCAGGTGCCATTTTCCTCCCGTGCCCCGCAGCATAAACATAAGGCCTTCTGTGCACTGCACAGGCTCTTGCTACCTAACCCGCTAGCAGTGTGCCATGCCCCCCAGTTCTCCTGAGGACTTGTCCACTCCAAGCCTGTTGGCCTCAGCCCTGGGGGCGGGGGTTTCAAGGCACAATTAGTTATAGCTGTGCATGCCCCACCCAGCCACCGGGTGTGCAGCTGCCTCCCTGCCCAGCCACTGAACCGTGCCCAGCAGCGGTGCCTCTCCCAGCCGTGCACCCACAGCCACTGTTGTGGGTGGGGCCCAGCTGTACCCAGCCACTGCCTCTAGCCACATCCAGCTTCATGCCCCTGGCCAACCCCACACACAGGCCCAGCCACCACAGCACTTGGGGGAATCCGGCAGAGGACCAGTGGCCCCACGCAAATTTTGCTCCCAAGTTCCCTGGTGGGCGCGCCCCTCCCACCCCGTCCCCAGAGCTGGCCTCCCTGGGTCCCGGTAACACCACAGAGAACAAGCACAGCCCACAACAGGCAGAGAGTCAGTGCACATGACTGCCTTGAAAGGAAACCGACTCAGACACAAGAGCAGGGCACAAGCGACACACATAGGATACTCTCCTGAAGCGACAAGTCCTGACCAACAGGGGACACAGCACTGCAGGGCACTCTGGGACGACCTCTTCACAAAGTCACGACTTTCAAGAGCAGAAGACGTAGCTGGCTTCCGTAACATGCAGGAACAGACACACAGAAGCAGACAAAATGAGGAGACAGAGAACTTTATCCCACACAAAAGAACGGGACCAGGCCACGGCCAGAGATCTAAGCAAAAGAGATGCAAGTAACATCTCTGCAAGAGAATTTAAAGCAATGATCGGTGACGATACTCACTGAACTTAAGAAAAGAGTGGAAGACACGAGTGAGACCCTTAACACAGAGATAAGGGGTAACATAACGGAGATAAAGGACTCCGTAAACAAAATGAGAAACACGTTTCACGGAATGAACAGCAGGATGGAAGAAGCAGAGGAATGAATTGGTGATCTAGAAGACAGAGTAATGGAAAGGAATCAAGCCGAACAATAGAGATTAAAAAAAAAAAAGGATTACCCAAAACGAGAATAGACTTAGGGAACCCAGTGAGTCCATCAGATGTAATAACATTCACATTTTAGGAGTCCCAGAAGAAGAAGAAGAAGAGAGAAAAGGAGGCAGAAAGCTTATTTGGAGAAATAATAGCTGAAAACTTCCCTAAACTGGGGACGGAAACAAACATCCAGATCCAGGTGGCACAGAGAACTGCCACAAAAATCAACAGTCCACAATACTCGAATTAAATCAGCGAAATAGGGCGAAAAGGAAAATTTGAAAAGCAGAAAGACAAAAGAAGACAGTAATTTACAAGGGAATGCCAAAGCCCGTAAGGCTAGCGGGAGACTTTCCAAGAGAAATTTTGCAAGCCAGAGGTCAGTGGTATGATACATGCAGAGAGCTGAAAGGCAAGAATCTGCTGCCAGGAAGACTCTCTCCAGCAAGGCTGCCATTCAGAATTGAAGGAGAGATAGAGAGTTTCCAGACCAACGAAAACTAAAGGAGTTTGTGACCACTAAACCGGCCCTGCAGGAAGTAGTAAAGGGGACTCTGTGTGGAAAGTCGAGAGACCCAAAGTGACAGTATCAAGGTAGGGAAAAAAAAACCCACAAAAGCACTAAAAATTGACTATTCTGGTAAAAAGCCAGTCAAGGAATTCACAAAATGCAAGGATTTAAAATGTAACAACATGGGGGCGCCTGGGTGGCTCAGTCGGTTGAGTGTCTGACTCTTGACTTCGGCTCAGGTCATGATTTGGCATTTTGGGATGCAGCCCCACATTGGGCTCCATGGCCAGCGTGGAACCCACTTCAGACTCTCTCGCTCCTCCTCCCTCTTCCCCTCCCCACTCTCTCCCTCACTACGAAAAATGAAAATAAAAATAAATAAACACTAAAATGTAACAACATGTACCAAAACATGAGGAGCAGAGGAGCCAAGAATGGGTTCAATCTTAAGTGACCATCAACTTAATATACACTGCTTTGTGCAGAAGAGGTTATACACAGACTTAATGGCACCCACAAATCAAAAACCACTAATAAATAGGCAAAGAATAAGGAGAACGGGACCCAAATATGTCATTAAAGAAAATCAGCAAAACATGAAGGAGAGAAAGACAAGAAAAGATCGGAGAAAATCTTCAGAAGCAACCACGGAACAGTTAATAAAATGGTGATAAATACATTATCTATCGATAATTACTTTGAATGTGAATGGACTGAATGCTCCAATCAAAAGACATAGGGTGACAGAATGGATCAAAAAAAAAAAAAAGACCCATCTATATGCTGCCTACAAGAGACTCGTTTTAGGCCTAAAGACACCAACGGTTGGAAAGAAAGTGAGAGGATGGAGCAACACCTATCATGCGCGTGGAGGTCAAACTAAAGCCAGAGTAGCGATAGTTGTATCGGACAAACTGGACCTTAACGGTTTCAGTCATATGTGGAACATAAGGAATAGCACGGAGGACATTAGAGGAAGGAAGGGAAAACAGAAGGTGGGGGGATTCAGAGGGGGCCACGAACCATGAGAGACTGTAGACTCCGGGAAACAGTCTGAGGGTTTTGGAGGGGAGGAGGGTATGGGGATGGGGGTACCCAGTGATGGGTATTAAGCAGGCCACGTGTTGTGACGAGCACTGGGTGTTACATTGCAATAATGAATCAGGAACGCTACATCAAAATCCAATGGTGTGCTGTATGGTGACTAACATGACACAATTTTTAAAAAAAGGACTCTAACAAGAGACGAAGAAGGACACTATATAGTAATAAAGAGGATACTCCAAGAAGAAGCTATAAGAATTATAAATATTTATGCACCCAACGTGGGAGCACCCAAATACATAAAAACAGTGAATAACAAGCACAAAGGAACTAATCGATAATAGCACAATAGTAGTAGGGGACCTTAAGGCCTGAGTTACATCAATGGACAGGTGGTCTAAACAGAAAATCAACAAGGAGCCAATGGCTTTGAATGACCCACTGGACCAGATGGGTTTAGCAGATATGTTCAGAATATTCCATCCGAAAGCAGCAGAATACACATTGTTTTCAAGTACCCAGGGAACGTTGTCCAGAGTACAGGTGGACACGTTGACTCTGGGTCTCCAGAGCATCCTGGTTTCTAGCACATCCTGATCCAATGCCACTTACTGCTTATCGGAAATAAGGTAATGACGTGGAATATAAAGTATTCCAATAAAAACATGAGTCTTCTAAGATCTGTTACTGTCTTGAGGTTGAAAACCAGCAGACAAAATGCACACCGAAGTGGAATGTTTGAAAGATTTTCTGACCGAGGTCCCAAGGAGTTTAGAGGGCACTGGATTTCCCTCTCTGACTGTCCGATGTGATGTCACGTTCAAGGGTATGCAATCACAGGTGACACGGCCTGGCATAGAGCCCCGCTTTCCTGCCTTGCATTTGGTCCAATCAGGTATGGAGGTTGCCCGTGACGTCAGGAAGCGCAGCGACTATAAACGGGCCAGCGCACCCCCCCTCCTTCCCCCGCAGCCACCATTGTCCTTCCTTCTGGAGCGTGGGAAAGGCGAGCCCCACATGGCGGAGCCTGGCTGTGAGAATTCGCGGGAGAAAAGCCTGGGCACAGGGGAGGAGCCCACAGAAGCTGACCCGAAGGGCCCGAAGCAGAATTCGCCAAGGGGCCAATGCCGCCGCCGCCGCCGCCGCCGCCACTGCTGCTCCCACAACAGTTTCGCCACCTACTTCCCCAGGGTTCTGAAGCAGGTTCACGAGGGCCTGAGCCTCTCGAAGAAGGCCGTGAGCGTCTTGGATTCGTTCGTCAAGGACATCTTCGAGCGCATCGCCGACGAGGCCTCTCGCCTGGCCCGCTCCACCCAGCGCTCCACCATCACGTCCAGGGAGATCCAGACAGCCGTGCGCCTGCTGCTGCCCGGGGAGATTGGCAAGCACGCCGCGTCCGAGGCCACCAAAGCCATCCTCAGGTACACCTTCTGCCAGTGAGCTGCCTCCGGACCGCCTGACCACCTCGCAAATCAAAGGCTCTTTTCAGAGCCACCTTACTTGGCGGGACAGACCTGTAGCTTTAAAAAGTGGGACAAACTCTATAGTTTTTGTTCTTGATGCGGCATTCTGTGGATATTTACAGCATTTTTACTTTGACCAAAACAGGATCAGCACTACTTTAATCTGTATTGGAGTGCACTTTATTCCTTGGACAGCTGTGGGCTCTCCTTAAATATGCGGCATTTCTTGGGTTTCCCAAACACTCATTTCTGTTAGTTATTTCTGCAGGGCTGCCTCAGTGTGGGGGGGTCCGGTGTTATTTTTGTTATAGTGATGTTACCCTTTTCTTTCTCATTCCCTCATGAGCATGTGGGGAATTTTCCAGAGGTTCCTTATGGGTGATATGGCAACAGATAAAGTGCAGAAGCTGATATAAGAATCCATCTGACCTCTCTTAGGTGGGTTATTAAAGAGATTTTTAAATATCTGAGGCAAGGTCAATCTCCTCGATGCCTTTATAGAGAAAAATATTTTTCATGTGCATTTGAAATTTATGCTGTTAACAGGACATTATGGGTTCTTATTCCAGTTTTCAAATGCATTCTGCAATAAATTTATGAAAACTTCTGTCTTAATGTTTTGTGCAGTGAATATTGCCAGATATTACTGACATAAGAGCTTTGGCAGTTCCCCTTTGTTTAGTTTTTGTTTATTTTCTTTTGTTTTGTTTTATTTTGTTTATCAGGTCTTTTATTTCAATAGCAGAGAAAGCAGTACTGTCATATCTGTGATTCTATCACCCTAGCCCTATACACTAGTTTTTCGTTTACAGAGGACTTTCACAGGTACTATTTCATCCAGCGTTTACAACAATGCTATTATACCTAGTTCATCACAGAAGAAACTCAGGTCCAGAGGGCACGGAGTCACAAACCTTGTAAGTGCAAGATCAGTGCTTGAAAGCAGGAGATCCGCACTCTCCACCAAGGCCCGTAAGAAAATGGGGAGAAAAGCCATACAATTGAAATAATTTTCCTGGTGCTTAAGGAAACTGTATTAGGTTACTTCTTACCACCTCTCATTTAAATTAGTCATCTTCTTAGTCTCGTCCCCCCCACCCCCACCATTCTTACTATGTAGAGATTGAAAATATGGCTCATTCATTCACTCAATCAAAGTCTTGGTATCAACTGTATGTCTGGAATAGACACTACAAATGTGTCTGTGAGTTTAAGAAAAAAAAAAAAAGCCATGCTTGACTTCAGTTTGCATTTGCTTAGAGTCTGCGAAGGTTCCTGTTTATTTTATTTATTAATTTTTTTGGGGGGGGGTTCCTGTTTATTTTTAAGGGTGTAATGTTTTCCAAGACAAAGCTGTTCTCTATATTTACTCTTTTGCAGTGCAATCAGATCAACTAAACCTATATAGGCTCTTTTTGTAGTGTTTAAATCTTTTATAATTTAATTTCCACATATTCGCAAACACTTTTCGACTGTAATGTTGATAAGAAGCTTTCTGGTCACGTTCTGGCTCTAATATGAATGATAGTAGCATTTCATCAGCAAAGATGGTATTAAGATTTTGTTTGAGATCCATGTGCTCAGAATAACAGTTTTGGCTTTCTAAGCCATTTCAGGTAACTTATTAGATATCAAAGATGCCCTTTCCAAGTAGCTTCAGCAGCCAGTGAGAACACTATTTTCTCTTGGTTTATTTAAGTAAATTATAGATTTGTTTTTCAATATTAAAATTCCCTTAAATTTGTGGAAGGGAACCCCTTCACTGGAGGCACTTCAAAAAAGTTTGTAGCCTGGAGATACGTATCGTGTGGTTTGTTTGCTGATGTCGGTTAGGCCTACCTTCCCCAATCAGAAGTGATCTGAAAGCTGCAAGTTCATCTGAGCTCTTTCATGACTCCCAGTTTCATCAGCATTCACATCTATTTCTTAACCTTGTGGAAATGCAAGCCTTGCGCTAATCACCCTACTTCATTCTCCAACTCATTCCTCTCTCTTAAAAAGGAGTTGTTGTCACAGTCCCTGATTGAGTGATTTTGCATCTTCTCACAAGAAGGGCTCCAAGATGCCCTGACTAAGATTAAAAATGTCAGTGTGTGTGCTGCCTGGAGCTTTCTGCTCTACCTACCTTTAGAAGGTTCTCAAATAGGTTCCACCCTGATAACAGTATCTATTCTGAGGGTATGACCATCATGTGCCCCGCTGTTAGTGATATTCTCCATCATGGACTAAAGTGCGTTGGAGAGCACTCAGTCAGCAGATCCAATTTTTGCTTTTCCAAAATCCCTCGAGTTTATGAATAAGAGTATGCTCAACTGAAGTACCCCTTTTTATTGGCAGTCCACTGATGTTAAATCAAGGTCAGCCTACAAGGATGTTCCTTCCCTTCTCCCTCTCATTATATGCATGCTCTAGAATTTTCATTTATGCCCATATGTCCTGTATTGGAATTAGGCTCCACTTGATATCAACAGTTGTTTGCTTTTGGATTTTTTTCGTATGTTACATTCTTGTCATATTTTAAAATTCACACAAAAATTACTTTACAAACTGTTTAGCCAAACTTCATATTCAATTCTCTCTTTTTTTAAAGATTGATTTATTTATTTATTTATTTATTTATTTATTTGACAGACAGAGAACACAAGTAGGCAGAGAGGCAGGCCGGGGAACGGGGGCAGAAGCAGGCTTTCTGCGGAGCAGAGAGCCCGAAGTGGGGCTCGATCCCAGGACTCTGGGATCATGACCTGAGCCAAAGGCAGAGGCTTTAACTCACTGAGCCACCCAGGTGGCCCTTCATGCTCAATTCTTATTAGAACTGGTTAATACAGTCATTTTGGGGTTTTATTTTCCCTTGCTTGTTACTTCTGCATTGAGGTGTTCCTGACCACCTAATCTAAAATATTGCTCTCTCCCTCATCATGTATATAAATATATATATATATGTATAAGTATACATATATAATAAACACATTATTGTAATAGAAAAATTGTAATCATTATCTACATATTAATGTAATATACATACATATTATATTTACTTATTTCATTCTCCATGGAATTATATTGTTTACAACCTGTTCCCTTTTTTCCTTACTTATTATCTTTGAATCACGCCAGGAATGGGAACTTCCTGAGAAGAGAGACCTTGTCTCATTTGCTGTCGTATATCAGGAGTGAGAACCATGTATGGCACCGGTAGGGACTCAGTATTTGCTGAATAAATATGTGAAGATGGATGAGAGCAGAGGTTCTAGAGTCCCAGAAGAGGCAGTGATGGGCTGGGAAAGTTAAGCCAGACTGCGGTGGGTAGAGTGAGTGGTAGATGAGGAATGGAGATAGAAATAGGGTACTCTTTCAAGGAAAGGGGATACTGGTCTGTGAGTAGGAAGAGAGTGTTATGGATCACAGTAGTTGTGTGTGTGTGTGTGTGTGTGTGTGTGTGTGTGTGTGTTTTGTTTTTAGGTTTGGGAGAGATATGACAATGTCTAGAGGTACTCAGTAATAGTGGCTGAATCTCAGTTAATGCTATGGCTGTTATAGTACCATCATCATCACCATACCTCCACCGCAAGAATTTCCATAACATACCCCCTTCATCACCCCAGTGGACCAGTTCTCTATTCCTCCACTTGGGATGTAAGCTCTCCAGCAAGAAAGCATTCTACTGAGCTCTGTCCTTTATAGGCTGCGTGACATCAGGCTGCTTGATTAATTTCTCTGAAACTTAATGTCCTTTTCTCTTAATTGCACTGACCCACACCTATTTTAACAGGATAAAGGAAGCTAGCGTGACCCCTCTCCAACCCCTCCTGGCAGGCCTTTAAGAAGGCCCAGCCTCCATGGGGCCTGTGTTTTTTATTTTCACAAGAGAGAGGTGCCCGGCTCTGTCAATTCTCCATGGGTCCCGGGCAATTCAATGCTGCTTCTTAATCAAACTCTTGACTGTAGAGTTGTTTGTTCCAGGCATTGGGAATACAGCACGCCACTGATGGGTAACATTTCATGAGGACTTACTGGGTATCCTCATGAGTTTATATACATGTAATTTTAGTCTAAGAAGCACATAATGCTAAGTATATACTAGAACTATTTCTAAACACTTCAAACGTAGTAACTCAATTAACCCTCCTAACAGTCCCATGTTCCAGATGGGGGAGACTAAGGCACAGAAAGATGAAGTAAGTTGCTCAGTGTCAATGAGCTAGTAAGCAGTAGAGCTGGGATTGGAAACTAGACCACCTGGCTCTAGGTTTTGGGCCCTCACACCACTACACTGTAAAGCTCCTCCCTTAAGCTTGACAACAATCCGGTGAAGCTGGTACTCTTATTCTCCTCCATTTCCTCCTAAGGCTCAGAGGGATTAGGTTTCTTTCCTAAAGTCCCACAGAGAGTAAGCGGTAGATCAGGTTTGAATGAGGTTTGTCTGACTCTTAAACTTATACCGACTTTGATGGCTTGTAAAGTCCTTCCTCTAACAGTTCTGTGCTTTTTTGCTATATGTGCATATGACCTACCCAATTGTTTATTGAATACAGCTGTTTTAAGGAACTTATTTTCAAGATTTTAAAAACATTTTCCTAAGCCATAAATCTGCGACGTCACAGGTGACATGGTATTTGTACATTTTAAATTCATACTAACTAAACTGCGTAAGTGTGAAAAAAAAATGTGAACCACTTAAACCCAGCTTGTGTGCTGGCAGAGGCACATTTGGGGAGGTATTACATTATTTTAACCCACAGCCCACCCTTCACCTCCAAAGTTCTGTTCAAACTCTCTTTCCTACAAAACCACAGGGGATGTTGGTTTCCTTCCTGGACTCAGAGAGACGCACATTGAGTGGAGTTCCCGGACTGCTCACAACCCAGTGGTCAGAGCAGCACTTGGGTTCCAGTGATGTTTGGTGGGTGGAGGTGGAGGGGCAGTGCTAGGGAATCATTCGTCATACGCAGCAGAGCTGACGAAAACACTGATTAACTCTTTCAGAATGTTTTAGTTTTGCTGCAACACACTGCTGCCTTAGAAAGGAGAAGAGTAGCAGAGTGGGCTCTCCACTAAAACATGTGCTGAAGAGCGTGAGGTTGCAACAGCTTACGGGCCTGCCGGAGTTGGCAGGATAGCCTTGGACGGTGCTTGAAAGACATGTGAGAGATCTCAACCCACCACAGTTGTCAGTAAAACATGTGTGGCGAGGAGTGTAAAGGCAAGCCATGTACAGCTTTTCTGCCAAGGCTAAAACCTCACTGAAGAAAGGAGTGTGTGAGGGTGCTTAGCAGCCAACAGAGCCCTTGCTATAACCACTTCACAGGTACGTGGTTAACGAAAATCAAGCAGACTGTGGAGAGGAAGGCCAGGGCTGGGCGAATGGGCTGACGTCCTGGGCCATGTGGGAAGAAGTGATGCGGCCCCAAATTTACTGAGTGCTCATTATGCTCATTGTGTCTCTTGTGCTAAGCATTTTACTTCCATCATCTCACTTAATGCTCACAACAACCCTATGAGGTGGGTACTGCTATCATTCCCTTTTTACAGATGAGGAAACACAGGCTCAGGGAACTTCCCTGATGGCACACAACTGGTAAATAATAAAGCTGGGATTTGCACCCAGGTCGGTCTGGCTTCAAAGCATGTAAAACCAGGCCATATCCTGCTGACAGAAATGGATACTTAGGATGTTTCCATTTCTTGGCTATAGTAAATAATGCTGCAAAGAACATGGTAGTGCCCATTCATCGTACCCGCTTTCTGCAGATAAATACCCCAAAGTGGAATTGTTGAATCGTGGGGTACCTCCAATTTTTTGAGGAACCATCCATGCTGTTTTCCAAAGTGGTTGTACCAATTTACGTTTCATACATTACATTAGCAACAGTGCATGAGACTTCCTTTTTCTCTCCATCCTCGCAAGCATTTATTATCCCTTGTCATTTTGATTACAGCCATTCATTATAGCCAGGTGTGAAGTCTTACCTCCTTGTGGTGTTGATTTGTCTTTCCCTGCTTAGTGATCCGGAAGAGCTTTTCATGTACCTGTTGGGCATCTGTAGGTCTTCTGCAGGAAAACGTCTATTCAGATCTTTTGCCCGGTCTTCAGTCAAGTTGTTTGATTTCTCTTTTTTTCCACTTTTGAGTTTTGGGAATTCATTATCTATTTTGGGTAGTAACCCTTTATCAGATACATGATTTGCTAATATTTTCTCCCCTTCGGTGGGTTGCCTTTTCAATGAAGCTCTACTTGTTTGCTTGCTTGACACTATGGCTCGAGCCCCCATAGTGGAATGGAGAGGTCTGGTTTTGCCCGTGAACCACCATCTACTCGGTGATGCTGTCAAGGAATGGGGAAGCTGAGATCCCCAAAGACCTGTTTTTCTCCAAAGTCTGAGATTGCCCCATGTGGGAAAGAACACGGAGTTCCTAAAAGGGAAAGAATATTCACTATGCCCGTCCAATTATTTCAATCAGCACAGTAACCATGCACATGATTTTTCCTTAACCAAAACTCCCTGGGCTGTGTGACAATACACCCCGGTAAGCACCAAAGCCACCCAAAGCGATACGGACCCTGTCTAGCTATATCTGCCGTGAGTTAACGTTGTTCACTGTTGCCTCTGTAGGAATTTCATGCAAGAAGAAGTAGGTGCCTAATTGACAGCTTTCAGGATTTCAGAAGATTAAATACCTATCTAATGCCCTCCATATGGACCTTACCCCATCTCACTTCTGGATACCTTAAGACTTTAAGTCAGAAGGAAAGCCATTTAAGAAAAATGGCAACTCAGAGTATTTATAACAACTGACACCATATGAAAGGAAATGGTAACAAATGCAATTTAGGAAGATAGAAAATGATGTGGGATGTAAGAAGGAATGATAATAGAATGAACTGGCAAATAGAGGTAAATGATACATTGATGGCATAATATAATTATAGTGATTATGGCAACTGGAAGAAAAAAGTTAACAGGATAGAACTAAAGACAGGATTATGCATCTGTTGGACAAGGCGTTGGGTCCAAGGGGAACACCTGATACCACCACAGGAAGCATTCCACCATCACCTCCGGAGAGATCCAGATAGCCGAGCACCTGCTGCTGCCACCCAGGGAGGATGGCAAGTTTGCCGTGTCTGAGGCCACCGACGCTGCTGTCAGGTACACCAGACGCCAATAAGCTGCCCCAGGAGTGCCTGACCACACCGCAAGCCAAGGGCTCTTTTGCAAGCTCCCTCACTTAGTGATAAAAGACCTATAGCTCTCCAAAGTGCGATCCACTCTAGTGTTTGGATCTGTGCCATTCGGCCAATTTTTTAAAATTCTTATTGTGATAGAAAGGTTAACCAAAAAATAAAACATCATCAGCTCAACTTCATATATGTCTTTAGTGCAGTTTGTTATGATTTTTCTTAACCATACTGCATTTTATCACTTTCCTAAGTGGTCATTTCTATTAGGTATTCGCCTAGGTCAGTCTCTACAGGGATCTTTGTGGTCAAAACTACTTCCGTAATAGGTTTATTTACCTCACATATTCTCATTCTCCCACCTGTGTACAGTAGTATCATCCAGAGATTTTTTTTTCAAAACGTGTGGTGTAGCAACAATTAAAGTGCAATAGCAGCTATAGCAATCACACTTAACCCATTCACACTCCTTTAACATATCCCATCACCCAAATTCAAATAAATACATAAAGGTGGACCCAAACGCTGTGCAGCAAACTCAAACTATCTAGACTCATGCCCTACTCAAGCTCCCGACCTTCTGATAGGCCCACTCTACTTCATTCACATGTATCTGAGTCTGTGCCTTGGTTGCCTATCATCTTTCCCTTTTGACACAAAAGTCTTCCAGAACAGCAATTGTGCATGGATGATGGGGTCCTCCAATGAGAGAGGCTGTGCTCCCCAGCCTCCCCTAGCAGCAGCCAATGAGCAACTGGCAGCACGGGATCCAGGGCCCAAAGGGTGGTGGGGTGACCAGAGCTGAAGCAATAACAGCCTTCCTGTGACATGGGGCACAGCCTGGAGTTTGAGGGGGAAGATGTTGGTGTTGGTTGTCTGTCCTGGTGTGGGTTTCTGTTGAAGCTCTTTCTTTGAACCAGGGTGCTTGAAGTGTAAACATGCCTATGTCACAGTGGGACATGTCCCTATTGTTTTGCATCAAAATAAGAGGAGGCTCTTTTGCAATTAAGATAACTAAGAGGACTCTTTCCTCTACCTCAACTGATTTGATGAGTAGGAGGGTTTAGGTTAATGGTAATGCACTTTCAATACCCATTGCGTTTTTTTTCTTCTTGCTGAATGGGCATCTTTTTCTTCTTCTTTTTTTTTCCTGTCTTTCTTTCTTTCTTTCTTTTCTTTTCTTTTGTTTTCTTTTTGTTTCATTTTCCTAGAAGTACATGCTGAGTTTCAAAGTAGTTGTTGCTTATCCAAGTACTCTTCATTTAATTGATTTCTAGCTTCCTATATATCTTTGAAGAAAGAACCCAGGCAGAAATGGGGTTAGGGGGACTTGAATCCTTTGGAATTTGTTACAGGTTGCACTAAAACCCACTATTTCATCATGCTCGCTATGTGCTTTCTGTGAACTTTTAAAAAGAATTCTAAATAACCTTTGATTTGAATGTAGAAACCTGCGAAAGGTGTCATGCGAGCCAAACAGTGAGACAAGCGAGGTAAATTACAACAATCCAAACTTTTCTGGAGCCCAATAGAAGAGAGAAAGCCAAAGGCATTTGAGGGGGGAGAAAAAAAGCTTTCTTCATAAAATCCCGAGAAAAAAGTACCACAAATCTAGTGCAGGGAAATCCTTGTGGGTGGTACCTAGAAATTGCCATGTGCAGCGGGAAGAAAATCTTAGAAGCCAAAGGCTGCTTGCTGAGGCATTTGCCTTTCCAGAGAAAGAACTCTGGAACATTTAGAAAAAGAAAACTGCATTTCCCTAAGTTTCTTAATTTCTATCATGCTAATTGCTACTGGTTCAAAATGCCCATATTTGTCAATGTGACGTACAGATGTTCTTCAAAGATACTCATGCGTATTTGTGTCATACACGTTTTAGTATGTAAAAAGTTATTTTCCGAACCTGACTCCATTAGGATATGTGTGTGTGTGTGTGTGTGTGTGTGTGTGTGTGTATGTTGCATTTGTAATTTCAGAAATCAAACGGGAGCACTGGGAAAACAACATAAAAATGCACCATAATTGTGTCTGAGACACAAATCTGGGAAGGAGAAAGGAAAATGGGCTTTGATATTGAAGACCAGAGTGGGAATTGAGTACATCTGACTCTTCCTATGAGTGGATGATTGAGGTAAAATGTACCTAAGTGAGCAATCATGATGTAATGCTGTGGTTATTGATATGAAATGAGAGAATGACTACTGCTTCATTAACAAATTATAAGCAACAACACGGGGAAAATAGCAGTAATAGGAACAGGCCAATACAAATCAAACTTTTTCAATGCTATTCATATTGTGAAATTCTTTGAAAAGCATAAGCAAGGACCCAAACTCAGTACGCAAATGTCTAAATCTGAAAGTTCAGGAAACAACACCTATTCAGGACCCTTTCCAACGGAAGCTGCTACTCTTAACTCATTCAGTTTTATCTGACTTTGTTCTTTTCAGGTTATAAAATTTCATTCTTGAAAGGTCAGAACTTAATTATTTACAACATTATGGGTATTATGGAGCATCCAATTGAAGCAACCACATACAATTCTGAGTCGGCCTCTAGTGGACCTACAGCCTCTGAGCCACAGCCATTGGCCCTCCTATGTATGAGGAGGTGTCTTAAGATGAGCCAGTACAAGTCTTCCTTGGTTATTCCACCTGGGAGACTGAGGGGGAAGCACCTCTGATTCTTTTTTTCTTCTTGTTTTGTTTTGTTTTAACGAGCTCAACCTGTTTGTTATTAAATTCAACAGAAATAAAGACACTCAGTCAGATTGCTATTGAGGTTTGTAAATGCTTCTTTCAATATCTGTGTTTATGCTGTTGTGGGAGGCTAACAGTTTGTGGATCCGCACCAGCCCAGCGGGCACATTTTGAGTAGCAATGTGATGGAAGATGAAGCGACTTGCCTGAAGGATGCTGGGTGTGAGCATCTGAGGAGGAGCTCAAACCCAGGTTTTCTCACTCCAGGTGCAGAAAGACTCGCTCCTCCTGCAAGCCTGCCACTGCATCCACCTGAAGCCTGTCTTGCCCTATAGCCATGGACAGAAGGAGGTCCCTGAGGTGGGTAGCAGTCCTTCAGACACAGCAACAGAGACGTCACTGTCCATTCTCCCCATCTCCCCCACTATAGGCAACCGCTGTATCTGTTTTGGGTCTCTGCAGATTTGCCTGTTCCGGACATTTCATAAGAATGGAATCACACAATACACAGTGTTTTCTGACTGGCCCCTTTCCCTTGCATCATTATGCAAGGTTTGTCATGTTGCAGCTTGTATCAGTCCTTCATTTGTTTTTATGGCTGAATAATATTCCATTCATGCCACATCTGTTTATCCATGCATCAGTTGCTGGCCATTTGGGTTTCCCCCACTTTGAGGATATTACAAACAATGCTGTTATAACCATTCTTTTATAAGGTTTTATGTGGACATAGATTTTCATTTCTCTTCGGTATATATTTTGGGGTGAAATTGCTGGGTTATATGTTATCTCTGTGTTTAATGTTTTGAGGAGCTGCCCGACTGGTTTACAAAGTGGCTGTGTGATTTTACTTTCCCACCAGTAACAAACAAGTCCCACTTTCTCCTCATCCTTGATAACACTTTGTTATTATCTGTGTTTTTGACTGTGGCCATCCTAGTAGGTGTGAAGTGGTTTTGATTTGTCTTCCCCAGTGACTAATGATGTTGGACATCTTTTCATGTGCTTAGTGGACATTTTGTGTATCTTCTTTGGAGAAATGTGCATTCAGATCCTTTGCCCATTTGTTAATTTGGTTATTTGTCACTTTATTACAGACTTTTAGGTGTTCTTCATATATTGTAGAGACAAGTCCCTTATCAGATACATGCACATACATTTGTAAATATTCTCTCCCATTCTGTGGGTTTTTACTTTCTTGATGAGTTTTTTTCAGGCATGGAATGTTTAATTTTGATGAGCTTCACAGTATCTATTTATTTCTTTTATTGCTTGTGATATCATATCTAAAATTCTATTGCCAAATCCGAGGTCATGAGGATTTAGCTTTATGTTTGTTCATTTTATTTTTTATTTATTTTTTAAAAAGATTTTATTTATTTATTTGACAGAGAGAGAGATCACAAGTAGGCAGAGAGGCAGGCAGAGAGAGGAAGGGAAGCAGGCCCCCTGCTGAACAGAGAGCCGGATGTGGGACTCGATCCCAGGACCCCGAGATCACGACCTGAGCCGAAGGCAGCGGCTTAACCCACTGAGCCACCCAGGCACCCTGTTTCTTCATTTTAAACTCATATTTTGGTCAATGACCCATTTTTAGTTAAGTTAATTTTTTTCTTATTTTCTTTAAATTTTAATTCCAGTGTAGTTAACACAGAGTGTTATATTAGTTTCAGGTGTACAATATAGTGATTCAACATTTCCATATATTACTCAGTGCTCATCAGGATAAGTGTACTCTTAATCCCCTTCACCTATTTCAACAATCCCCCCACCCACCTCCTCTCTGGTAACCATCCCCTTATCTTCTACAGTCAAGAGTCTGTTCCCTGCCAAGGAGAGAGCCTGATGTGGGGCTTAATCCCAGGACCCTGGGATCATGACCTGAGCCGAAGGCAGAGGTTTTAACCCTCTGAGCCACCCAGGGGCCCCTCACATCTTCTTTTTTAGAGATTTATTTATTCGAGAGAGAGTCAGACACACACACACACACACACACACACACACACGAGAAATGAGAGAGCAGGAGCATGTGGTGGGGGGTGGGGAGGCAGAGGGAGAGGGAGAGAGAATCCTAAGCAGACTCTGCCCTGAGCACAGAGCCCTACATGGGGCTCCATCCCATGACCCTGAGCTCACAACTTGTGCTGAAACCAAGAGTTGGATGCTGAAGTGACTGTACCACCCAGGTGTCCCATATCACATCTTCTTTATCCCTTCATCTATTGATGGACAGTTGGGCTGCTTCCACAGTCTGGCAATTGTAAATAATGCTGCAACAAACATAGGGATGCATACATCTTTTCAGATTAGTGTTTTGGTTTTCTTTGGGTAAATACCTGGTAATGAAATTACTGGATCATATTGATAGATCTACTTTTTAATTTTTCGAGTAACCCCCATACTGTTTTCCACAGTGGTTGTGATGAGTAATGATGTTGAGCATCTTTTCATGTGTCTGTTGGCCATCCATATGTGTTCTTTAGAAAAAGGTCTACTTAGGTCCTCTGTCCATCCTTTAATCAGATTCGGTTTTTGCTTTTCAGTTGTTTGAGTTCTTTATATATTCTGGGTACTAACCACTTATCGAATATAACATTTGCAAATATCCTTTCCCATTCACTAGTTTGACTTTTGGTTGTGTTAATGGTTTCCTTTGTGGTGCAAAATCTTTTTAGTTTTGCTTTTGTTTTCCCTGCCTGAGGAGACATATCCATAAATATGTTGCTAAGGCTGATGTCCAAGAGATTACTGCTTATGTTGTCTTTTCGGAGTTTTATGATTTAAAGTCTCACACTTAGCTCTTCAATTAGTTTTGAGTTTATTTCTGTGCATGGTACAAGGAAGTGCTCCAGTTTCATTCTTTTGGCTGTAGCTGTCCAGTTTTCTCAATACCATTTACCGAAAAGACTGCCTTTTCCCCATTGTAGATTCTTGCCTCCTTTCTTATAGATTAATTAAGCATCTGTGATTCTTTCCCTGCTGTCTGTTCTTTGACTGATTCATTGTGGGTTTTTAATCATGGACACTTAAGGATATTATATTAGTTTTCTAGTGATGTTATGTTAGTTTTCTAAGGCTGGATAACCATATCTCTATTCCTGGCTTCTGCTGAGATGGTCGATCGGACCCATGTCTCACATGCCTAAGCCCCCAACTAATGGTTTTCCAGGCACACCCTCAGCCCTTTTCTTAAAGTGCCTACCTGGATAGGCTGAGAAGGTTGGAAAGTATTATGTGGTCATTTCTTTTTGTTTCATGGTACCTTCTTTAATTTATCTCCTCTGCCATTTATCATAGCAGCAAAGAGAAACCAGGCTGCTTCTTCAGCCTTGTGCTTTGACATCTCCTCAGGTTACTGTCCTAGTTTGTCATGTGAAAGTTCTACTCTCTGCAAAAACACTAGAACACAATTCAGCCAAATGGTCTACCACTTGAAAACAAGGATGGCCATTTCTCAAGTTTCCAATAATATGTGCCTAATTTCCATCTGCTATCTCACCCGTGACACTCACATTCCTATCAACATATTTTTCATGATGATATATGCATTTGGTAAGCTGATAGAGTCTTCTCCTTCAGCTCTCCTCTTTTCTGTATGAGCCCTCACCTGAAATACATTTAATGTCAGTATTTCACCCAACAGTGCTTTAAGGTAATCGCGACTTGTTCTGTCATGCACCTTGAAACTCTACCACCTTGAGCCATTGCCCCGTTTCAAAGCTGCTCCCCCTGTATTGTTTGTTACATCATTACCCCCCTTCTGGAACCAAAATCTTGCGTGCTAGGGCTAGCATTTTAAAGTACCACAGACTGGGGAGCTTAAAAAACAGAAACGTATGATCTCACAGTTCTGGAGGCTAGAAGTCCAATCCAAGCACGAGGTGGCTTCCTCCTGAGTTATGTGCGGGAAGGTTCTTTCCTGAGCCTCTCCCCTAGGCTCTTAGATGGCTGACTCCTTCCATTGTCTTGTCCCATTTTCTTGTCTATCTACATGTCTCTGTGTCCACATTTCTTCCAAGGAAATCTCATTTTGGGTTAAGGCCCATGTTAAAGAGTGTATTCTAACTTGATTGCCTTGTTAATGACCCTGTCTCCAACTATGCTCCCACCTGAGGTACTGGGGTTAGGACTGCATCATATGAATTTGGTGGGACAGAATTCAACCCACACGAGATATGATCCCTGAGCTGTACATGGGTCCATGCAGTGGCTCTTCCATCACGTTGATTATTTGGTGTCCCATCAAAGAACTAAGGTAACCTCAGTCACCTTCCTTATTTTACTCAAGATGATTTCAATGTTGCTTAATTTTATTATATGTTTTTTTTTTCTAGTTTCCTACCTCTGTGATGGAAGAAGATACTCTGATTTCAGTTCTTGGAAATCAATTAGAATTTCTTTTAGTAACCAACATTAGGTCAACTGTTTAAGAATGGCACTTATGCTTTTTAAACAATTTGCAATTCCCCTACGAAGGATGACATATTCAGCCAGACAAAGAGAGAAATCTGAATAATCTCCAAAAAGTCAAAAAAAAAAAAACCCCCACACAAAAAACCCTTCTTCTTTATCTTATCAGAGGAGGGAGAGGAACTCCCCAGAGACATCAGAAGAATTATTTAGCATGATCAGAACACGACAGGTTCATGAGAAAGATGGTGGGCAGGGAAGAGCACTAGAGAGGGCTTTTCTGAGTAACAAGGGTGTGAAGTTGTGCAATGCCTGCTGCAGTATTGAGTAGGAAGTCTGATTTTGTTTTTTGTTTTGTTTAGTTGTGGTCCAATGTGGAAGATCTCTGATGAACCATTAGAACTTCAGAGCTCTCCTTAGGATCATTAGAGTAAGGATTTAGAATACAGAGGTATCCTCACGAGGGTTATTATGTTTTATTATTCTGAAATATTTGAAAAATCTCATTAAGGATTTGAGAAAAAGGATGTTGTATGCAGGGAAATCAGGAACAATTGTCATAAAATCAACTAAAAGTAAATGACCCTTGGTAGGGCCGCGGATTGCCAATACACACGGGAAACAAAATTTGGAAAGGCAAAGACTCTTTGCAAGTCATGCTCATTTTGAAAGGTAGTATTATTGAACTGTTTTGCATAAACAGCATTTCATTAAGTCACTTAATTTCTATCATGCTCATTGCTGCTGTTTCAAAATCTCTGCGTGTGTCCATGTGACATACCAATGCTTTGCCAATCTTGGTCTGACATATTGGTCATGTAGATACAGATAGGTATAGGTATAGGTATAGGCTTAGGTATAGGTATAGATATAGATATAGGGATAGTGATAGACAGATACATAGAGTTTTATGTGAGAAATCATCTTGAGAAATTGAATCAGCATGGGACTTTTTGTCCTTTATTTGGGCTTTGCATCTCTAGTCTCAGAAATCAAATAGAAGCAGGAGTAAAACAAGGTTGAAAATGCACCACATAGGCTCTAAAGGCTGGGAGTGTGGGGGTGAATGACAGATATAAAATCTAGGGTAGAGAGAAAAAAAGATGGATTTGATGTTGAAGACAGGGATGGAAAGTGAATACACCTGGTTATTCACTTCAGAAGGTGATTGAGGGCAAAGGGCCCTTGGTGAGCATCTTTATCTAACAGTGTACTTAACGGTAAAGACCACTGGAGGGAAATCGATTCATTGATTAAGTAACAAATTATAAGCCACAACCCTGGGAAAAATAGTATTAACAAGTTGAACATCCCCTAATCAAACTTATTCAACATACTTCTGTTATGGAATTCATGGAAAAACAGAAGAGAGAGCCCAAACTCTGTACAGAAATCACTAAATCAGAAAGCTCAGGAAAACAATTCCTATTCCAGCTCCCTAGTAACTGGAGTTACCACTTTCAGAAGCTCAGATTTATCTGATTCTATTCCTCCCAAGCCTGTGATCCTTTCTTGTGGAAATCACAAACCATCAGGACTTGTAGATTGGCTCCATGAGGATGATGGGGACATCCAGTCAAAGCAACTCAAGCCTCAGTCAGGTCTGAGTGAGACAATCAGGGATGTGCAGCCATTGACTCACAGCCATGGACCCGATATGCTGTCAGGTGCCTCAGGCTGAAGCAGGAAGAGTCTTACTGGGTACTCAGCCTCTGAGACTGAGGAGGAATCCGGTATTATACTTTACCTGCTGTTTGTTTCTTTGTTTGGCTACCTGTATGCTTTTAATCATGAAGAGAATGATATGACTCCAGGCCTGTGTGTCGACCTACCTCTCACCACTTCCATCAGGTCAGAGGAGGATTGTTCAAATTAATAGTATTAAAATGATTTCCCTTGATGCCGGCCAGGTATTTTAACGCAGGATATTTGAACATTCAGGTTTTTCTTTATTGTTGTTGTTTTTTACTCCTAGCCACATGGGCCTGACCAAGTAAGACCCATTGCATTACATACTCAGCTTTGCACAAAGTGGTGCTCAAATGACTATAACCTTTGAGAACACTGGACTCTTCCCTACTGGAAAAAGGAGATGCCAAAGAAAATTCTGTTCCTCCTTCTTAGTTCTGAGCGGGGGGGGGGGGGGGGGAAGGTTTCCTTGAGAATGTGCAGTCACATGAGTGTCCTGGTGTAGCTCTCGGGTTCAGGTGAGCACTACCAGCATGATGCCAACAGTTCCTGGTCACAAACCCAGACACATGGCAAATGCACATCTAATTCACTCTGGAGGAGCAACTTTAATTGAGGTTTTTACATGATCCCTGCAGACTAAGTCCTCCTATATAAGCACACAATCCCAAAACAAGCCACCCTTGTCAAAATCAAACAGAAAACCAAACTGGAAAGCTCCAAATTATTATTACTAAATGCCAACAAATGGTCAACATATTTATAAATAATTATAAGTGAAATGTGAGTAAGAAGTGGCTAGTTATTAAAATGGTTTTTTTTCTTTATTTATTTATTTAAAAAGATTTTATTTATTTATTTGACAGAGAGAGATCACAAGTAGGCAGATACCTGGGCGGGGGTGTGGGGGAAGCAGTCTCCCCACCAAGCAGAGAGCCCAATGTGGGGCTCGATCCCAGGATCCTGAGATCATGATCTGAGAAGAAGGCAGAGGCTTAACCCACTGTGCCACTCTGGCGCCCCAAAATTGTGTTAAATGCTTTTCTAGTATTGAAGATCATAACCGCTAGACTAAAAAATCCGTGAAAGTTTACACAACAAAGGAGACTTACTGGATAGAGAGAATGAGTGAACTAGAAGATCGGTGAATGAAATAACTCGGAACACCTCATAGAAGGATAAAGAGAAACATAGGATGAAAGTGAGGCGAAGAGGCTTAAGGAGTGGAGTAAGTAGTTGTTAAGTGCATCTCACCGGCATTCCAGAAGGAGGAATTTGGGCAAATTTAGAAAATAATATTCAAAGACAAATAACTGGTAGTTGCCCCCAGAACTTAAGGAAATCATGAATTTTTAGATTCAGGAAACACAGCTGGGGACTTCATAGTAGGGCTACGATGTAAGCATAGAGGGCACAATAGCGGACAAAAGGACACAGTGCCTGAAAACAGAATACCGGGTAGTGTCACAGCATACGTCTTTTTATCAAGAGAAGCCAGTCCTGAGAGAAAATACCTGTCAACCTGCAGTTGCATACTTAAGCCAAAGTATCATTTAATAATGAGGCGGTGATAGACATAAAGATGGACTGTCCGGAACCCCCTTCAACAAAGACTTTCTGCATTGGCTACTTGGAGTGCTGCCAGCTGGAACTCCTTAGCCATTACACATTTCAGGCATTTTCTCAGCTGCAGAGAGCTGCCTGGCCCAAGCTCTGGGGCTTCCCCAATGGCCAGATTTTATGTCTGATTAAGGAGAGGACATTAGTATACATCTGGTGCCATCCTCAGTTATCAAACCTGATTAAATTCCCTGCACACTTAACCCCATTTCAATGCTGGCTACCTTAAAAACCTAACTCAGAAAAAAAGACATTTGAGAAAAATGGTAACTCACAGTGTTTCCAACATCTGACTCCATATTAGAGGAGCTCCTAAAGAAGGTGGACACTTGGGTGTTATACGCAACTAATGAACTGTTGAGCACTACATCAAAAACTAGTGATGTGGGACGCCTGGGTGGCTCAGTTGGTTAAGGAGCTGCCTTCGGCTGGAGTCATGATCCCAGCGTCCTGGGATGGAGTCCCCCATCTGGCTCCTTGCTCAGCAGGGAGCCTGCTTCTCCCTCTGCCTCTTTCTGCCAGTGCGCTCTCTCTCTCTCTCTCTCTCTCTCTCTCTGACAAATAAATAAATAAATAAATAAATAGCAACAACAACAACAACAACAACAACAAAACTAGTGATGTATTGTATGTCAGCAAATTGAACATAATAAAAAGATAAAGAGTACCGTTAAGGAGATGGAAGATGATCCCAGCTGCCAGTAAGAATGGTAACAGAATGAATTAGCAAATAGAGTTGTAAATGAAAGCAATGACTGTATGAAATACTTGTAATAATGGTAATGACAACTTTGAAGAAAAACGTTAACAAGATAGAACAGAATACAGTAATTGCAAATCACTTGGATAATGGGAGTTCCCAAAGAGAACAACTCATACCTTAAGCTTCATTGGTTTAACCTATGATAGATTTACAGTCCCTGAGCCACAGCCATTGGCCCAAAGAGTGGGAAGGCGTCCCAGGATTATCCAATAAGAGCATTCTTAGGAAGTTTCCTCTTGTGGGTTGTGGAGAAAATGGGTGGGATTCCGTCACTGTTGTTTATTTGTTAGCTGGCTTCTAATAATCATGATTTAATGATAGAAATGCATAGGTTGAAGTGGACATACCTGTTTTCCCTTGCATCCAAGTAAGTGAAGTATTAGACTACTGATATTTCAAGCAAAATTTTTGTATCCTCCTGGGCAAATGAGACTCTGCAAAAATCAGGAATAGCAGCAAGCTTTCTTCACTGGCTTTATCATTGTATTGTATTTTCTAATAATCAAAATTAGATTTTATTTCTCCCCTCATGATTGAAACTATTCTATTTGCAGTAGAGTGAGCTGCTCATTAAAGGTACAAATGAAAATGATTTTGGAAGCCTGACCATTTGGGATCAATGACCTGCAATTTCCTCAATTCTTCCTAAGTCCCTTTGTTTGGTTCAGTTTCTGTAATTTATTTGTGTGTGAATACCTTTAAGAAATGCCTTTACCTGTATTATCGTATGTTTTTGAAGGAATGTGCTTTAAATTTTAGTGTATTTTGCATTTGTTGACTCTTCTTTTCTCCCTATGATGGTTTCTTAGAGAATTAGGGTAATTGTTTTTTTCAACCTACAGCTTTTTAAATTTATCCACCAAGTCAGGTATGTGAGGTGCATCTTGGGGACCCAAGTAATGTTAAGGAAAACAATTTTATACCAGTTGAGACCTCATTTGTGACCCAGTATGTGATTTATTCTGGAGAATGTTCCATGTGCACTTGAGAAGAATGGGTATTCTGTTGCGTTAGGATGAAATTTTATGAATATATCTGTTAAGTCTGCCTGGTCCAGTGTGTCATTCAAAGCCCTTGTTTCCTTGTTGATCAAGATAAAAGGCTTTTGCACAGGAAAGGACACAGTTAACAAAACTACAAGGCAATCTACGGAATGGGATAAGATATTTGCAAATGTCTTATTAGGTAAAGGGCTAGGATCCAAAATCTGTAAAGAACTTATCAAACTCAACACCCCAAACCAAAAAATCCAGTCAGGAAATGGACAGAAGACATGAACAGACATTTCTCCAAAGAAGACATACAAATGGCTAAGAGACATATGAAAAAATACTCAACATCACTCAGCATCAGGGAAATACAAATCAAAACCGTGATGAGATACCACCTCACACTGGTCAGAATGGCTAAAATTAACCACTCAGGAAACAAGAGATGTTGGCGAGGATGCAGAGAAAGGGGAGCCATCTTACATTGTTGGTGGGAATGCAAACTTGTGCAGTCACTCTGGAAAACAGTATGGAGGTTCCTCAGAAAGTTAAAAGTAGAGCTACCCTATGACCCAGCAGTTGCACTACTATATATTTATCCAAAGGATACAAACATGGTGATTTGAAGGGGCACATGCACCCCAATGTTTATAGCAGCAATGTCCACACGAGCCAAAATATGGAAAGAGCCCAGATGTCCACCGACAGATGGATGGGTGGAGAAGATGTGTCATACACGCGCGCGCGTGCGCACGCAGACACACACAACACACACACACACACACACACACACACACACACGTGCGCGCGCGCGCGAATGTTACTCAACTGTCAAAAAGAATGAAATCTCGCCATTTGCCCTGATGTGGATGGAACCAGAGGGTATTTTTTAAAAGATTTTATTTATTTATTTACTTGAGAGTGAGAGTGAGAGAGAGAATGATCAGGGAGCACAGCAGAGGGAGAGTGGCAGAGGGAGAGGGTGAAGCAGACCCCCAGCTGAGCAGGGATCCTGATGCGGGGGTTTGATGCCAGGCTGCTGGGACCCCAGGATGCTGACCTGAGCCAAAGGCAGACACTTTACGGATTGAGCCACCTGGGCACCAGCCCCCTCTGTAAAAGGTTTTATTTAAGAACTAGAGGGTATTATGCTAAGCTAAATAAGTCAGTCAGAGAAAGACAAATACTATAGGATTTCACTCATATGTGGAATTTAAGAAACAAGATGGATGAACACAGGGGAAGGGGAAGAAAAATAAAATAAGATGAAAATTGAGAGGGAGGCAAACCATAAGAGATGCTGAACTCTAGGAAACAAGCTGAGGGTTGCTAGAGGGGAGGTGGTGGGGGGAAGGGGTAATTGGTTGATGAGCATTATGGAGGGCACTTGATGTAATATCAACTGATGAATCACTAAATTCTACCTCTGAAATGATTTTATAAGGATCCCATTGCTATTTGAATTCTGCCTTTGGAGGACATGGTTTGACCATTCTCTTTTCTCTTTTCTTTTCTTTCTTTCTTTCCTTTTTTTTTTTTTTTTTTAAGACGGGTGCTTTTTTTTTAAAATTAAAATTGAATTAGCATCCTTATAGTACATCATAAGTTTCAGATGTAATGTTCAATTACTTATGAGTTGCATATAATACATCACATGCCCTCCTTAATGCCCATCACCCAAGTATCCCAATCCCCCATCCACCTCCCCTCCAGCAACCCTCAATTTGTTTCCTAGAGTTAAGAGTCTCTCGTGATTTTTCTCCTTCTCTGATGACTTCCCGTTCAGTTTCCCCCCACTTCTGTAGTGGATCTCATATATGTATATATAGGGCACATCTTTATCCATTCGCCTGTTGTTGGACATCTCGGCTCTTTCCATAGTTTGGCTCCTGTGGACATTGCTGTCTTGGTCAGTTATGTCGCATGATTTCCAAGAGCACTTGCTGACCATGTCAGAGCACTCCCGCTCAAACCACAGTGTCTCAGAGCAAGAAAACGGTAGACTCTGGGAGGGAAGAAAATGACCCAGCAGCGGGCCATGACAGAGTCATTCTGATGGCAGTAAGAACTTTAGTTATGGGACTCAGACTCTCTCTAGGAGCTGAAACTGAAATCATTACAATCTGGTTGCTTTGGGTGACATCTCAAAGTGTAAATGGTGTAGGCATAAAATCAGTCGTTGTGATGGATGAGCTTTTTGTGTATATGACCTTTTCCAAAATTCACCCAGTTTATTGTTTCTGGGATGCCTAGGACATGTACTTTATAACTTCTTAGTCCATTTCTTAAGTCTCGTGGCCTCTCTTTAAACTTTTCTTTCTCGTTGTCTCTCTACAAGCTGTTCTGCACAATTTCTTCCACCTATTCTAATTTACCAATCCTCTATCCAGCTGTATCTCATATGCTGTCTAAAATGTCTTCAATCTTCTGTTCCAGTGGTTATGATGTTCAATTCTAGAGCATAGTAGTTTCTAGAAAAATAATTTGCTTTGGTAAGTAATTACATATTTCTTCCTCATGTTTTATGTATCTTATCACTTATTTATATATGTTAAACATATTTTTAATAGTTTCTATCTGATAATAAGCCTTCCCGAGAAATAATTTGGTTTATTGATACTACTGATAGTGGCATGCTTTTGGATTATGTCCTTGTTTAGGGGCACTTAATTGGTAGGAATATTGTTAAGGCCTTAATTAATGTTAAGCCACTCTAAAAAGTGGTAGAATTTGTTGTTCCATAGGGCAGGCATGAATATTGCATCAAGTTTGTGGTCCAGATGACCTCTAACTCTATGTGGCATCTTTCTGATAGAGGCAACACGAAGTTTCAAGGATGCCAGAATCCCACTGTGATTGGTTGATGGAAAGTAGAAGGATATGGAATCACATGCACATGTGACATGGCATGGTGTAGTGACCTGCTTCCCTGCATTGCATTTTTGTCCAATCAGAGATGGAGGTTGCCTGTGAGGTTAGGAAGTGCAGCAATCATAAATGGGCCAGTACCCCTCAGCAGCCACCAGTCTCTCATTCCTTTTGAGCAGTTGGGAAGGTGAGCCCCACATGGCAGAACCTGGCTGTGAGACCTCCTCTGAGGAAAGCCTGGGCACGGATGGAGGAGCCCACAGCAGCCAACCCAAAGAGCCCAAAACAGGTGCAGCTGCGGCGCCAATGCTGCCGCAGCTGCCACCGCCACCACCCCCAGCACCTCTCCCATGCCGGACAATTTCACCACCTACTTCCCCAGGGTTCTGAAGCAGGTTCATGAGGGCCCGAGCCTCTTGCAGGAGGCTGTGGGTGTCATGGATTCGTTCGTTAAGGACATCTTCGAGCACATTGCAGACAAGGCCTCTCGCCTGGCCTGCTCCACCAAGCACACCACTATCACCTCCAGGAAGATCCAGACAGTCGTGCACGTGCTGCTGCCCGGGGAGATTGGCAAGTGCGCCGTGTCTCAGACCAGCAAGGCAGTCATCAGGTACACCTTCTGCCAGTGAGCTGCCTCCGGACCACCTGACCACGTCGTAAACCAAAGGCTCTTTTCAGAGCCACCTCACTTGGCACAAAAAAGACCTGTAACTCTCCAGAGACCCACCAGCTCTAGCGTTTGAACCTGTGCCATTCTGCCCATACTTAAAATACTTTTGTTTATGAAACATTACCAAATGTAGCAACCCTACCTTATCGTGTGTCTTTAGTGCAATTCGTTCCGAGCAAAATCATCGATTTACTTTAACCACATCGCATTCATTTGCTTGTCTAAAGTGCCGTGTTTCTGTCATTTATTGGACCTGTGCCATTCTGCCGAACTTTAACTCATTTGTACCATGAATGAAACATTATCAAACGTCACAACTCAACTTTAATATATGTCTGTAGTGCAATTTGTTCCAAGGAAAGTCAAGTTTTCCTTAACCATATCGATTTTCATGGCTTTCCTAAATAGTCATTTCTGTTAATTATTTCTGGAAGTCAGCCTTACGGGGATATTTTCATACTGCTATTTGCCTTTTTGCTTTCATTCCCTCACGAGTGCATGGCAGAATTTTCCAGAAGTTCATTATGTCTGATCCAGCAACAGATAAAATGCAGAAGTAGATGTAAGAACACATCTGAGTTCTTTAGGCCAGATATTAAAGAGATTTTCAAGTACCTGAAACAGTGTCACTCTCCACTCTACTTTTTTTTAGAAAACATATGTTTCACAGGCATTTGTAACTTATATCAGCATGATGAGACGGTTTTTAAAAGTTATTTTAAAATAAATGGACTAAAATTTCTGTTCTAGTGTTTTGTTACAGTAAACACTGGCAGGTATAACTGGCACAAAAGCTCTTTAGCTTCCTATCAATTTTTAGAGGTGTAAAGTTGTCCTGCGACCAGAAATGGTTCTAGAGATTTAATCATTCCGGTGCAATGAGGTCAACTGAAAATAGTCTCTTTTTGGTGGTCAAGTTTTCCAAAAACAATTCAATGCTGAATATCCATCAAAACTTCCAAATCATGGGCGCCTGGGTGGCTCAGTGGGTTAAGCCGCTGCCTTCGGCTCAGGTCATGATCTCAGGGTCCTGGGATCGAGGCCCGCATCGGGCTCTCTGCTCAGCAGGGAGCCTGCTTCCTCCTCTCTCTCTCTCTCTCTGCCTGCCTCTCTGCCTACTTGTGATTTCTCTCTGTCAAATAAATAAATAAAATCTTTAAAAAAAAAAAAAACTTCCAAATCATATTGCTAACTTAAAAGTACTTTATAGAATCCTCAGTTGACCTTGGTTCCTTGGACTAATGCAAAATTGAGGGAATTGGTGAGTAATCTTAGTTTATCTGGAGACTTGTATTGAATTAAATCTCACAGGTACAGCTAAAAAAAAAAAAAGTGGTGGGAGGCTTTCAAATCACAATACTGACACAAAGCTTTCTTGTCACCTTCCTGATTCAAATAGTAGTGACAGTAGCATTTCATCAACAAACATGACATTGGGCTTTCACCTGAGGTGTATGTGTTCACAATAATATCTTTGGTTTTCTAGGTGTTTTAGGTGACATAATGGATCTAAAACATTCACACGTGCTGTTTCATCAGCTATCGAGATTAAGTTTTTTTTTAATCTTTTGGCTGATTCACATAAATCACATTATAGATTTTCCAATAGTAAATCTTGCTAACATTCTTGGGAGTAAGTCCCTTCCTCCTGGATGACTTCTTCTCAACATTATTTGGGTCCTTTCCTATGCTTATTCCTGCGTGTAATCAGCAACAGACTAGAGCTTGGATTTCTCGTGACTTCTGCACCCTTGGCCACTTGCTTTTCTCAAGTGTCCCCTGTCGCTCTCGCCAGCAAGAACGACCCGCAAACGTGATGAGGAGCAAACTTTTTTATTAGGGTTTCTATTAGCGTCTCTATTACTACTATTACTTCTACTTCTACTACTACTATTACTTCTACTTCTACTACTCTCTCAAGCAAGTTCTGGCAATATATACATGTAGGCGGTCCAGCCCAGTTATTTAGTCACTGCCCTGTGCATTCGGTCTCCTCGTGAACCCTTATGTAACCACAGAGGGCTCTATTGTTCTCAAGCAGTAATCATGCATTTCTCTCTTGGCTCCTGGTGCTGTTCATGCATCAGCCACGAGCGCACCCATACCCTACCTAGCCAATCATTCTCACTTCCTTAATCTTCAGGCATTTTTGTCTACGTGACTCCTTGCATCTGCTGGATGGCTCTCCACAGCTCCCCCTTTTTTATTTGTTTACATGGCAGGGATCGTGCCTGTCTTAGGTTGCCAATCCTCAGCACACATGCTTACCCGTCATTGGGTATTCTCCCGGGTCGAAGAGCCCCTGTCTTAGGTTGCTATGGTGTGGGATCAGTCTTACCCGTTTTTGACTACCGATCCAGCATACTAAGCCATATTTGGGGGGAGGTCCCGACCTCCAGAGCCATCATGGCTTAGACCAAAGCCCGTTGCTATAGCTGCTATTGTCGCGCAATTCTACAGATGCATTTTAGAAGGAGTACTTGAGCCAGAATCATCAACATGATTAGGGCTCTTATGCCTGCCCAGGTTTTGAGGAATGAGACTGATTGTTATGACATACTAACCCAATTGCTGACGGAGCCAAGAGATACTTGAGTGGCATTTAAGGTGGTACTTTGAGTCTATTGCGAGTGATTAACTGGTGGTTACGTACAATAGCTTTTACCTTATAAACTTCTGCGAGTATAATTTTAAGTGTACAAGGCAAGAGGTACATGAAAAGAACAATTACCATTAGTACCCCTACAATTGTTACTACAACATACCATGTATGCGTCAGGGAAGGGAAGTGAGAGAATAAAGAGCTCACAAAGCTTTAAGCGTCAGTAACAAACATGAGTTAGGGTGAGAAGATTGTACTCTATGCTGAGCCATTTGAAGAAGGGCTTGAAGCTGGGCAGTCTCTTGTCTCGATCATAGTTGAATTGACTCCGCCTTTATGGGAACAGGCTGCAGGACAGTCATCGTTGCTATCATCACTATCATCAGCACCCTCCACAGGTTTCATGGCCACCAGCCTGGTGAGACGTTTCGGCACCCAGAGTGGAGTAGGCGCATCCTGTGGGAAAACACAAAGGGAACCTCGGTGCCATCTAAGCACCGGGTTGGGTTTGGATAATTGGCCTTGCAAGTCTCTTGCCCCTCTCAGAGTCTTTCAAGCCCTGAGGGCCGCCGTGGCTATCTGCTGATATACCGCAGGGGGTATGTACTCTGCACTTGGGCCCTGAGGTATGGCCCTGTGCTTGTTAGCATTTTCAAATTCCATTGCGGGTTACCCGCGGTTGCATTTCTCCGTGCCGTGTCCAGACAATTGTCCTGATTTTGGATTTTCTATTCTAGATATTGTCCTCCACTTAATATCGCCCTGGTCAAGTTGGCCCAATCCTCGGGAGCGAGGTAGAGTGCTCCCAGCGACTCCACAAGGGAGACCGTAAAGGCTGCCTGGGGCCCATAGCTGCTAACTGCCTCCTTTAGCTGCTTTACCAACTTAAAATCTAGTGGCTGGTGGTACCTCTGCTGATTTTGATCTTCTAACACTGGAAAAAAACCTTTTCCCGGGCCAAGGACCTCTTTTCAATTCTCCGCGGTGCAGCCCGAACAATAGCATGTCTTGGTGCAGCTGGGTTTATAAGGCGGGGGCCACTCATGGGGTGGCGCTGTGGAGCTAGAATGCGGAAGCGGCGCAACTTTCGTTTTTAATTCCGATTGTGCCACAACTGCGGCTTTCGCCCCTGCTCTCAGTTGCGCCATTACTTCTCCCTGCACTCTTAACTCTCCTAATACCTTTTGCAATTCCGCCTCTTTATCCTCAAGTCGTTGCCTCATGGCTTCCAAATCTATCTGGAGACCGGGAGATTCCTCCTTCTTGTTGTTTGCCTCTATCTTTCCTAGCTCCTGCAACTCGCTTTCTGACATCCCTTCTGAGCTTTTGCTTTCGGGGTCAGAGTCTTGGGAGGAGCCCTTACGGGATTTTTCTTTCACTTGCAAAAAAAACTTCCCCTCCCTGTAGTACTGCTCGCTGCAGGGGCTCTCGGGGGGAATGCAAACATACTTTCATCAGGGACCACATGGCGAGAGTCCCCGGGGATGTAGAGGGACAGCGTTTTAAATCCTCGCCCAGGTGTTTCCATTGTGGCATATTTAGGAGCCCTTCTTCTATAAACCAGGGGGCAATCTCTGCTACTTCTTTTAAAAAGGCTCGGGCTGTTTTTGCCTTTAAGGGGGTACCGTTCATCTTGAGAACGTCTTTTAGGGGATCTTCCATTCTACGTCTACTAAGATCGTTCCCCATCCCGAGGAAACTTTTACTTGTATCGTCCCTGCCGAGGGAACTTTTACTTGTATCGTCCCTGCCGAGGGAACTTTCACTTGTATCGTCCCTGCCGAGGGAACTTTCCCTGTCACTCACTAGACAGAAATAGGTGCACTCCTTACCTTATCGTTGCTCTATCTCAATCTCCGTTTTGCGATGCGGACAGTTTCCCGGGTTTCGGCACCAGTTGTCGCTCTCGCCAGCAAGAACGACCCGCAAACGTGATGAGGATCAAACTTTTTTATTAGGGTTTCTATTAGCGTCTCTACTACTACTATTACTTCTACTTCTACTACTACTATTACTTCTACTTCTACTACTCTCTCAAGCAAGTTCTGGCAATATATACATGTAGGCGGTCCAGCCCAGTTATCTAGTCACTGCCCTGTGCATTCGGTCTCCTCGTGAACCCTTATGTAACCACAGAGGGCTCTATTGTTCTCAAGCAGTAATCATGCATTTCTCTCTTGGCTCCTGGTGCTGTTCATGCATCAGCCACGAGCGCACCCATACCCTACCTAGCCAATCATTCTCACTTCCTTAATCTTCAGGCATTTTTGTCTACGTGACTCCTTGCATCTGCTGGATGGCTCTCCACAGTCCCCAAAGTCTTACTGTGTCCTGGGGGCTTCAATTTCTCAGAAGCAGCCCAGACCCAAGGCTTAGTTGGGCTCCCTCTGCAGCAAAAACGTGGACTGTAATAGAAGGCAAACCAGGGGCTAGTGGAGTGGGCTGGACTCCTTAACTAGTCTTCCCTTCACCTGTTTATGCCTCGGTGTCCAACTCTCCAGCTCCTCATATGTGAGGCACAGCTGTGCTTGAGAGAGCCAGTTGTGCTCAACCGTGCCTGCCCCCAACTCGGGCAAGTTCTGCATTCCAGGCATTCCCCTACCACTGTTCCTTGACTACTCCAGCTCCAAGAAGCTGGATTGTACTCGAAATCCCCTGAAAGTCACATTCCCAGTTTGTTTACTCCTTATTTCATCCTCAAAGAGAAGCTGGCTACTCCTCCCAGAAGATCAGCCCCACCCTCAGCCAGCAGATCATTTTCCAGCGCATGTGTCAGGGTTGCAAAAAGACCTGATGTGTGAGAGTTCTTTGTCTCTTCATAGGTAAGGTGACCATATCATTTCTTGTCCAATTAATGCAGGTGGTTTTGAAGGTAAAGGGGTGCTCTGCATAATTGTGCTGGGATAGCAGGCAAAATCAGGACACGAGGACAGCCTTCTAGGAAAAAGGTCTGTGGATAAAGTAAGGACATTTCTTGGGGCTTAGGGATTTGCAGAGCATGAAGGTTAGTAGGAAAATGAGAGTGCATCACCTTTTTCATAACTCGTTCTCTTCGAAGTGCTGGTGCCTTTGTTTTCTGGGGACAAGTAGTGTTACTAGGCTGCACTGACAGGAAAAGGAGACACAACATGGTCAGTGCATCTGTTGGATGCTATAACTGCTGTGAGCTAGTGGGACTAGGCTCTATAGCAAGAATGATTAAGGACACAGGTTTTGGAGTCAGAGTTGACCTGGTTTCACACCCCAGCTGCGCCTTTTATGAGCTGTGGTATCTTGGGTAAGTGACTTGACCTCTTTGAACCTCAGTTTCCTCCTCTGGACAATAGGGCCTACGAGATTGTTGTGAGGATTCAGTGAGAAAATGCAGACAGAGTGCTCAGTGAATGGTTGGCTATACCTATTATCGGTCCTGAGACTGATGCCCTCAGGCAGTTGGAGAGGTGGGGGGAGTGTGAGTTGATGCCAGACAGCTGTGTGGACTTGCTCACCTGGCTACCTGGGCCCTATCTATTTGCTTAAGGCTGATGGTGAGATAAGGGAGGATGACTTTTCCTTCCTGAGCCTCTGTTTGTAAAGTTTTAGAGATAACACTGCTCTGAGCTGTGATGGGAAGTTGCTAGGGAGCGACTGGAAAGTGCCTTGCCACCTTGCTAGCTTTGGGCATTGCTGACTCAGGGTTTTGTTGGCAAGCTGTTCCTCCTCACTCCCAGTCACCCTCTCCCACCCACCTTCTCCCTATCCAAGTCCCATTCACGTTGCAAGTCTTGGCTCAGATCCTTCCTCCTCTGTGAAGATGACCGACCATCCCAGCCTATAGTGACTTCTCGCTCCTTGAGCCTCCATACCTCCAACTGTCAAATGGGTATATTCTTTATAATGCCCCTATGGAAGGGCCATGATTAGGGTTGAATGAGGGAATAGATGGAGCATGCCAGGCGCAGGGGCTGGTACAGGCCTATGGTGAGTTCCCTGCCTCTTTCTCTTCTTCCTCACTGACCAACCCCCCCCCCCCCCCGCCGCCGCAATGTGTGCATCCTGGTCTTGAACAGATGCAGGCTTCTATTGGTAGTCATTTGGGAGCACGCCTATGCGGCAGGTGCTCTTCTGTGTATGTTATACACACATATCCAGTCTTTAACCTCTGCCTCCACATTTTCCTTATAGGACAAGCAGGCACAATTCCTTCTGTTGAGAAGAGCAAGGCCCAGAGAGGTTAGGTTATCTACTACCCAAGCTCGTATACCTAGTGAGTGGCCTAGCCAGAAATCAAATCCAGTTTTGACTCCTATGCTAGATTAAGTTTCCAGTGAATGCCTGTGAATGGGTGGATGGGAGTATGGACAGAAGTAGAGACCAGGATAGGAATGCCTGCACCTTTACTCTTACTTAGTAGAGGGAGGCCTGCTTGAGAAAAGACTATAGGTAGTAAAGATATAGGATTCAGCAGGTCCCCAAGCCCAGGTAAGGTTCCTCTTGGACAGGAAAAAAGAGGTGGGGGGAAGTGATGGGTCGGGCTAAAACACAGGGAATTCCACGGTGGCTCCAAGATCCCAAACCCAGAAAGTTTTGAATTCCCTTGGAGTCAAAGCTGAGCATTTCACTCCAATAGAATACCAATCATGAGATCTATGATTAGGCGTGGAGGTAAGGTCTGCTGCACTCTGGCATCAGGGTGTGATGATGGGAAAGCCGAGGGGACTGGCCATTTATTTCAGCAGACCTCAAATCTGGTAGGATTTTAGACTGACCTGGGAACCCATGGCTATGACCTCACACAGCAAGCTAGAAGACTGGTGATCTGAGGCTAAAATGCAGGCTGAGGCCTAAACCTCCAGCCCTGGCCCTGAACACTCCAGGGTCATGGGACTGTGCTCAGCCAGGCTTCACTTAGATCCAGTAGAGCTAGGCCTCCTACAGGTGAGTGCTTCAGGGGTCTATGAGCTGTGTCTTTGGTCCCATCAGATCTTCCAGAGGTCTCACTCGGGTCAGAGGGGAAAGCCCTTCTCTGGCTGAGCTCCAGGGTTTCCAGCTCTACCCTTGCCCTGGCTCCCAGGGATTAGGATTCAGGAAGCCCCAGCGAGGTAGCCTGGGGTATCCAGGTTCTCCCTCTGACTCAACAGGCCTGCCACAGCAGCATCCAACTACACTACCTGCTGCTTTTCTCAGCAAGTAGCAAGAAGCTAGGCTGGGTGTTGGGTGGAACAGAGGTCTAATCCTGGCTCACCTGCTTCCTGAACTGTGTGACACATGGCAACTGACTCAAGTTTCTAGTCCTAGGTTTATTTTTTGTCCATTGGGGATATAGACGGTACTGAACCTCATAGAGTTTTAGAGATCCGTGAGGGGCATTATTGTGCCCCCCACCAACTTCCCAAGAGGGAGGAAAATCCACTGTCAGTAATGCAATAAAACTGTCAAATCTGTGGGAAAGTCATCTATCTAAACTGTACAAACTCATCTTGGAATGCTATTTTTTTTGTCATTCTCTGCAACAGGATAAAAATTCTCTTTATCCCTTAAGATCAGTGGAAAAAAAAAAGAGGAAAACCTGGAATTTCCACTTTCAAGTAATTTTCAGTTCTCCAGCCACAATATTTTAACCATGCTAGCTAGCCTCAAGAAGAGTCAAGAAATCTCATGTTCGGGTTTACAGCACAACCTGCATTCATCTATGCATTTATGCAACAAACATTTGCTGAGTACCTACTAAGTCAAGCACTGCTAGGTGCTGAGAATCACAGATGAATAAGCTGAGAGCCTATAGACTGGTTAGAGTCTAGAGACGGGGAGGCAGACACGGAACAAGGAGGGCTTGGCGTGCCATATTAAGGAGCTGGAACTGCTACCTTGTCCTCTAGGTGGGAGGTAGACTTGCAGGGTTTTAAACAAGGAAGTGACAGGCTGTCAGGTTTGTGTTTTCATTATGTCACTCTGGCAGTAGTACAGAAACTAGATTTGAAAGGGCCACGACTGGAAGCAGGAGGTGGTTACCTTAATCTAGGTGACAATGTATGAAGGCCTGGTAAGAAGCAGTAGGGATGGAGTGGAGAGGAGAGAGCCAGGGACTGCTTGAGAGTGAAACTTGCAGCGCAGTGTGACCAACTGGGCATGGCGAGAGAGGGACAGCAGAGTTGGCAGTGATCACTCCAATTTAGAAAAACTTGACAAACATTTTGGATAAATGAAAATATAGAAAGAAAAATATGACCAAACACCCATCTACCCACCACCCAGCTTAAGGAATAAAATATGACAGATAACTTTGAACCTGCCTGTACCTCTCCCCTGTCTTCCTCCTTGGCCCTCCCCCCACCCCAAGAAGAAACCCCTATATTAAATCGACGTTTCCCAGTTCCATGAATTTCTACCACATAGACATTAACTGCTAAGCAATATACACGGATAGCACTGTTCTGCATGTTTCCATATTTTTCTGTAACATGCTGTTTTCTCTCACTGTTGTGTGTGAGATACAGCCATAATGGTACTGATAGCTCCGGTTCACTTATTTTCATTGCTGAATAGCAGTCCATTGTATGAATATCCTTCTCCATCTTACTGGTGATGACCATGAGACAGTTTCTAAATTTTTGGTTAATAAATACAATGCTGCTAAGAACACTCTCATACATGTCTCACTGTGCGCAGGTCTCTAGACTGGGTACCTAGGAGTGGAAGTGCTTTAGTCAGCAGTGTGTGCATCTGTCTCCTGCACATAATCAATATTGTCCAAAGGGGTCAGACCACCTTGCGCTCCAACCAGCGATGCATGTGATGTGCCCATTGCTGTAGCTCCTCACCAGCATTTGGGGTGATCCGTCTTTTTATTCCCCGTGGCTCCAGTGCATGGAGTGCTATCTCATCGTGGCTTAAGTAAGCAATTCTCAGACTGCTGATAAGATGATGCCCTTCCTGTGTAATTTTTTTGGTACATGTATGCTTACTCTTTTGTAAAATGCCTCGTCAAGGCTTCCTAATGCTAATAGGCGCTTGAGGCCATAGGATCCCCTGTAAGTGGCCCTCGTCCGTCACCATTACTGGAACTGTTTCACACAGTCAGTTTGCTTTTATGTACCTATGTACATAAAATGGAAAATTACCAGCGATTTCCTCTCGGAATGTTTTTCTTCTGCCATTTGTCCCGTATCTCCTTCACAAACACCCACGAGATGCACTTCTTACATTTCCGTTCCAGGCTTTATGTCTCTTCACCTTTCTTTTACCTTTCCTTCCTCTTTATCTCTCTGGGAGACATTCTCCATAATTTCTTTTGTCTTTCTTCCCACACGCTAATTCTCTATTCTGGTGGGTCAGGTTGGTTCTTTCAAAATTACAAGAACCTTTTCTTCCAGTGGTTCTGTTTTTCACTTGCAGAAATTTCACTTGACTCTTCGTGAGATTTGGTTGTTTCTTCCCTAGGATTGCTGATATCCTCTCCTTTACTTAAACATGTTGAACACTTTTTAAATAGTTTGCACCTGGGAATAAGTCTTTGGAGGTGTACATGTTTAGTTTTTTTGAATTATGAGCATGTTAGGGAAGGCTTATCTGTGGGAACCAACCCAAAGCCTCTGTTAAGGGTGGGCTCGTCCAGAAAAGATTTGACTTGCATTTGCCCCACATCTGGGATTCTGCCAGAATTCATTGAGCCATACTGATCATGTTTGTTGTAACTCCAAAGCCACATGTGGCCAGGATTGTGATTTCAGATTCTCAAAGGAGCCTCCCCACGCCTCAGCCAAACCCAAAGCCAAGAGGTACATGCTTCCTTGTCATCTCCCTGTCCCTGTAGTAAAAAGAAATGGGGTGCAGTTGTTCACTGAGGGCCTTATTCAACAAGCATCAGGGACTGATAAAGAAGTCTCAGTTGTCTATTAATCTCTGGCTCTTTTCCAGCTCATCCAAGTATTTAAAATGAGGTTTATAATCATTTTTCTCAAATATCTGTGTTCATTTGGAATGGGAGTTTTTCACTAATCTATTCCAAATAGTGTCCAAATAAAAAGCGTTAGAGACCCTTAAGCATGTAATTCAGACCAGGCCCACTCAGTAGTAGTCAGATAATGTCTAAGCTACTCTGCAAGGTTTGAGACAACTTGCATTTCCATGCCTGCTGCCTTGGAGGGGCTGGTCAGAGGGTTGGCTCAGCTGGGCCTCTGTCCCACACCAGAGAGTCAGTCTCAGAGCCTCTCCATATTGTATTTCCAGCAGGATAAGCACACTTTCTGTATGGCAGGTCAGAGCCTTTAAGAAACAAAGCAGAAGGCACCTATCTTCTTAAAGATTAGATCCATGATTCGCATAACATCACTTCCACCGTGTTTCATTAGCCAAAGCAATCACACACCTCCCCAGAGTCAAGAGCGGCAAGGCAGGGCAGGGGTGGTGTGGGTGGTGTCGGGGGAGACAGGACCTCTCAGTGGAAAGTGTCGAGGACTGAGCAGCCTTCCTGAACCTGACACATAGTGTCATGCAACACACATTTCTTGAGATGCTGCTGGGTGCCACACACTGGGTACGCCGATACAACAAAGCCTTTGGCTCCCTGATCCAGAGTGGTGAACTCTGGAATTCTTTCCTACCTCTCTTGCCCCTAGTAGAGTGACCTGGCCCACGTAGCAGATCCCTCCAATCCAAGACAGAGACCTCACCCCATTTGGGAGTCCCCTAAATCCTGACACTCGAATTGTAATCTGCCGTTCTCCACATGCCTACAAAAGCCCATATCTAGAGAGTCATAAATAGGGCAGGTTTGAAGGCACAGAGAAATTCTAGGGAGAGGAGAGGGGAAGCACATGCAGTCCCATACATAAGCCACCCCAACCTTTTGGAGTTTGTTCAAGGGAAGCACTTGCTTTCACATCTTGATTGGACTCAATTACACAATGGAGATGGAGGTGGGTGAAGTAATCAGCGCTGCATTTCATTTTGGACTTATGTATTTCCTGTCAAGCAGGTTAATCCAGAGAAGAACGGTTTCTGTGAGCCTCAGATAGGCTCAAACATTTAAAGGCTTTTAACACTCTGATGGGCCAGCAACCGGAGTGAGATTCAAGAGATCAGCCAGGCTCCTGGTGTCAGATGTAGGTCAGTTGCTATGTGATCTTGGGTAAGACAATTCACTTTTCTGGAAAGACCTCACTTGAGCAATAGCTCTGAATTCCTAGAAGGGATAAAATTCACTAAGCCAGTCCAGTTATTTTAACGAGTGCAATAACTATGCATACTGTTCATTCCTAAAACAAAAATTCCCAGTTGTAGATGACAAAATACGTGGTCAACCATCAAGTCCACACATAGTCCTATGGTCCCTGCCTAACTACCACCCCTGAGGGCTGCTCACCGTTTCTTCTTGTGGTAAGATCTTAGAAACAGAGGTAGTTAAATTATGGACAGGTTTCACGATTATAATGTTCAGAAGAATCATGTGTTACAGCAAAAGCTGTGAGGGACAAGACTGACCATGTCACCACCCTCAGAGGGTTGCTTGACAGCATGGCAAAGACTGAATTGATGACCATGTAGAGATGAGGCCTACTGCTCTCCTGTCCCACGGATGTCCTCATGGATTGACCAAAACCCACCTGTGATCCTAGATTTGTTTTTGAAGTACCTCATAGTAAGAAGAAAAAGTAGGTGGCCACTTTTCCAAGCTTTCTCCTCCCCTCCCATCACTCATTCTGCTCTTATCTAGGAGTCACAGGCCATGAGCAAAGAGGAGGAAGGTTATGATGAGTCCAGAATCAGGACCAATCACATTTTATTGGACTAGGTCTGGCTAACTGGGTTTTCATCTTGCCACGTCAATGTGCTGGTATTTAGGGAGGGTCATACACTTGAGGTTAAAAAAAAATAATTCAACTTCAGACAGCTTGAAGAAAAAGATGGGGAGGTGTAGATCACCTTATGTCTCTTAATTCATTACTATTGTTTTCTTAATTTGATGGAGAAGACAGGAGACATCTCTACCCGTGGAAACACGGCTTTAAATCACTGTAATTACAAGTAAACAAAGGATAATAATTTAAAAAGCTAGTAACAGGCAAGGAAACACACCAATTTACTCTTCAGTCTCCAAGGATGAACACCAGGGAGTCTATTATGGGCTCATCCTGGGGTCCACCTACTCAAACTTTGGGTCAGTGGATACAGGGAAGGAGCTGCAGGTTATTTGTTAGCTCACAGGAGAGTGGGATTTGGCTGCTCTCAGTGGAAGCTGACATCATTCTGATGATGCATAACTTCAGGTCATGAAAGTCTACCTTTCAAAAACAAAGGATAATAGCCTGGAAAAGAAAAGAATCAGAGAAATATGAACCAGGTATAGCAGTAACTTCAGTTTCTAGGGAGATTGAAGTAGGTATTGTTGTTTTTATCATTTTAATTTAGCTATTTCTGTACTGTGTTTGTATCCTCAGTCATGTACTTAGATGAATTCCTTAATAGGTGACATGTTGATAAAAGTGTGTTTGGGGTATGTTTGTTCTATTAATACCATTTCCCCCATTTTCATGCTTGTAATTTGTCAGCTACAACAGTAAAGACATTTTCCTCAGTTTGTCTTCTCAGTAAAATATGTCATTAGATTATAATTGCTCATTTAGACCCTTTTGTCCCCACTCAGCCACTGAGTCAATAATCAGATGTACTCACTCCTTCTGGGCTTCAACATCCAACTCCCTTTCTCTTCTTTCCCCCCTAGATTCCAGGCGTGTCAGTCACACTTACACTTCAGGTCTTCATCCCATGGCCCAATTATGATCCATTGTTTAGCTGTTTCACCAACGATCCTATTTGCTTTCCGAATTTACAAATGCAAAACACAATAAAAGATATCCTAATGGATTAGATTTCCTAACATGACTTCTCACCCGTTACGATACCTATGAGACCAATATGCAAGAAAAACTCTGGGAGGAAAAGTGTGTATGTGATATAGAGAAACACTGGCATTTCGAAGAAGAATTAGTTTGCATGATAGAAATTAAGAGATTAAGAGAAATGCATTTTGTTCTAACTGCTCCACAGGTCTTAGTCTGAAAAGGTACATAAGTCTGAAAAGAGCCTTTGGTCTCCATACTTTTTGTTTCAGACCTATAAGATTATCTCAAGACACCACCTAAAAGGATTTACTTGCAGTTGATTTCATGGTAGATTTTCTTGGTTTCCTAAGGCAGCATACCCCCTTTTTTTTTTCTTTAATTTAATTTTATT
Source organism: Mustela erminea (assembly GCF_009829155.1). Taxonomy (NCBI): domain Eukaryota; kingdom Metazoa; phylum Chordata; class Mammalia; order Carnivora; family Mustelidae; genus Mustela; species Mustela erminea. The sequence goes on from NC_045635.1 coordinate 85,798,447, forward strand.
TTTTCAGTGTTCCAAAACTCATTGTTTGTGCACCACACCCAGTGCTCCATGCAATACATGCCCTCCTTAATACCCAGCACCAGGCTCACCCAACCCTCTACCCCCCTCCCCTCCAAAACCCTCAGTTTGTTTACCAGAGTCCACAGTCTCTCAAGGTTCATCTCCCCCTCCAATTTCCCCCAACTCACTTCTCCTCTCCTTCTCCCAAGGTCCTCCGTGTTATTCCTTATGCTCCACAAGTAAGTGAAACCATATGATAATTGACTCCCTCTGCTTGACTTGTTTCACTCAGTGTAATCTCCTCCAGTCCCTTCCATGTTGATACAAAAGTTGGGTAATCGTCCTTTCTGATGGAGGCCTAATACTCCATAGTGTATATGGAGCATATCTTCTTTATCCATTCGTCAGCACACTCTTTTTAAAAAATCTTCTCAGAAGGTTTTTCTAATATTCCAGAATAATAACAAGTACTAATTCTGAATGGGGAGGGGGTCCTTTGTCCTGCATCCTAACTCTAGTGTTCCAGTGGAGTGCTCTGGAGGTACTGGCTCGTCAGAGTTTTTTACATTTAACCCAACAGTTCAGGGAATCTCTTGGATATTCTGCACTGTCCCCCATTCCTTCTCTTAAGCAAGTGGGGCTCTACAAAAGGTGAAATCGGCTGTGAGTGCAATCTCTCCCGGCAGGGCCCCATTGCTCTTCTGCTGGGTTCCAGAAAAGTTTTATCTTTGGTAGTTTATCCATCTTGTATCTTGTGTGACTGAGAATGAGATTCCTTACAGGTTACTAGATCCCACCCCACCCCCCCAAAAAAAGGTTTTCCACGTTTTTTTTAAAAAAAGGCAAAGGAACACTTAACAATATCGACCTAACACTGGGATTTAAAACACACCATAATTAATTTCAGATGATTGAAATCACAGTGTATGTTCTCTCCCACAGTGATAAGAATCTAGAAATCAATTGTTTATAAGGCAACTGGAAAATATCCAACTGCTTTGATGTTAAGTAATGAGTGTACAGCAAAACAAACAAATAAAAATCCATAGAACTAGAAAAAAAAGATGAAAATAAGAAAATATTGCCTAACAATAATAATTTTAAAAAGATTCATCTTAGTTCTATTTATTGGTCACCATTGTTTTCTTAATTTTTTTGGAATGGGCAAGAGATTTGTCTGTTAACAGGTCCAGATTCATATCCTTAATCACCATGATTACAAGCAATCAAGCAACCAGCTGCACGCAAAGAATCACACACTATTTCTCTCCATTCTCCATGCTGAAAGTGACTAGGAGGTTTGTGTTTTTTTCACACCCTCCCACACCTTGAGTCAGTGGATCTAGTCAGGGGCTATAGGTCTTCCACTGGCTGAGCCAGTGGGGACTGAGGCATTGGCTACTCTCTCAATTAGAGTATAGAATTACCCGTGCCTAATTGCAGGCCACAAAGGTTTTTGTCTTAAAAAAGATTTAGGCAGGAAGAGAGAAATATCAGAAAAAACTGAGTGACCTCAGAGAGTAATTTCAGATACCAAGGAGTTTAAATGTGAATTGCTTCCTGAGTATGGCATTCAGCTGTTTCTGTAAACTGTGTGTCCTCATTTATATGTGCACGTGAATTATAAATAAAGGATAGGTTGCAAATGGGATACGGTTGACTATCAGTGGTTCTGGTCTATCTGTTGTCATATTACATATAAAGAAACTCTGGATGAGGGCGAGTGTTAAGATGGCGGAAGAGTAGGGGGACCCTAAACTTGTCTCATCCCTCGAACAGAGCTAGATAATATCAGATCATTCTGAACACCCAAGAAATGAATCTCAGTCCTGAAAGAACCAAATCTACAAGTCTACACATAGAAAAGCAACCACCTTTTGGGAGGTAGGAGGTGCAGAGAGTTGAACTAGGGGAGATATGGTCGTGCATATGGCAGTGGGGAGGGAGCCTACTTACGGAGGCTACTGCAAAGAATCATTAACAGTGGCATGCAGGATCTGAACTTTTAGAAGTCTGCCACCACAAAGGTCATCTGGCTTGAAGGTGCTCAGGTGGTAAAGTCGGGGAGGAGTCCGGAGAGTCACAGCAATGTCCAAGGATGCCCCGGGTCCCAAGAAGAATGGGGGGTGCCATCCTGCTGCACTATTCCCAGCCATAAGAGCAGAGAAGCCAGCTGGGAGCCCTGGGTCTTGGTGCCAGCTTTCTGCTCTCTTTCGCCATAAACTGTGAACCACCAAGCAGTCATGCAACTGCTTTCCTGGGACTGACCAGCACATGGCAAAAGTGTAGGAAAACCATCCCCTGGACAAATAGCATGGGTCTGTGCCACCGGACTCCCCCAAACTTGGAGTTTTGAAACTCAGTCACATGCTTGAGATAAAAAAGCTTGGACATAGGCAGGGCAAACCCAGGGTTCAGACAGAAACTGGTGACATGAGCAGGGCGATAGATTGTTCTTCTGTGAGGGCTCACTGAAGAGTGAAGGGCCTGAACCTTCAACTTCGGGGCTAGAGAGCAGGGCGCCATTATGTTCATTCCGCCCATCAGCGCCGAAAGCCTGCAGGGAACAAGACGGCACCACCTAGTGGTGGCTGGAGCTGCTTACACCAAGTCCCGGCCTCCTGTGCCCTAGAGGTGCATGTCCACTGAAACAAGTCCCCTGAGAACCAGCACAGCAAGCTCTGCCCCCAGAAGACCAGCGCAAACAACTCAATGGCACCAAGTCTACTGATCACAGAGTGCTACAAAGCTTCAGCTCTAGGGCAAACAGGATCTAGCTTCCTTTTCACTTTTATTCTTTTTTAAAAAATTATTTTTCCTTTCTATTCTTTTTTAAATTCCCTTATTAATTTTTTATTTTTATTTTTATTTTTTATAGACATCTTTATTTATTTTGGGCAGGGAGGGACAGAGGAAATGGGAGAGAATCCTCAATTGGAGTCCATGCTGAGCATGGAGCCTGCCTCGGGGCTCAATCCCAGGACCACGAGATCATGACCTGAGCCAAAACCAACAGCCAGATGCTTAAGTGCCTGAGCCACCCAGGTGCCCCTATTATTAATTTTTTTAAAAAATTTCTAGACATATGTATTTGGTTTATTTTCAGCATTGTTTTCTTTTATTCTTTTATCTTTTATTTTGGGATCTAGATTCTTTTAACAAGAAGACCAAAAAACACCCAGGATCTAGTTTTTTTAGGGGTGGGGATGGTTTTTTTTCTTTTTTTTTCTCTTTTTTCGTTTTTGTTTGTTTGTTTGTTTCCTTGGGTTTTGTGTTTATTTTGGGGGGGGGTCATTTTTTTCCCCTTTCATTTCATTTCTGGACAACATGGTGAGACAGAGAAATTCAACCCAAAGGAAGAACAGGAAGTAGGACTCACTGGCAAGGATTTAATCAATACAGATATAAATAAGATGTATGAGCTAGAATTGAAAACAGCGATGATCAGGATACTAGCTGGGCTTGAGAAACTCATAGAAGACACTAGAGAATCCCTTACTACAGAGAAAAAAGAACTAAAGTCTAGTCAGACTAAATTAAAGATGTTATAACTGAGATGCAATCTGATATGGAGGCCATTGAAACGAGGATGGACAAAACCAAGGAACGATTCAGTGATATAAATGATAAAATTATGGAAAATAATGAAGCTGAAAAGAAGAGGGAAAGAAAGGTAATGGACTACGCAGGTAGACTTAGGGAACGTAGCAACTTATTAAAATGTAATCACATTCATGGCATAGGAGTCCCAGAAGATGAAGAGAGAGAGAAGGGGGCATAAGGTGTAGTTGAACAATTGGAGGTGAGAACTTCTCTCACCTGGAGAGGAACACAGGCATCAAAATCCAAGAAGCAGAGAGAATTCCCTTTCAATTCAGCAGAAGCCAACCATTGCCAAGGCGTGGCATAGTCAAATTCACAAAATATGCAGACAAGGAAAGAATCCCGAAAACAGAAAAGAAAAAAAAAATGTACTTAACCTACAGGGGAAGACAGATCAGGTTCACAGCAGATCAGTCCACAGAAACATGGCAGGAGGGCAGAAGCCATTGACGGGAAATAGTCAACTAGTCAACATGCTGAATGCGGAAACCATGAAGCCAAGAATTCTTTATCTAGCAAGGCTGTCATTCAGAACAGAAAGAGAAAGAGTTTCCCAAACAAGAACTAAAGGAGCTCATGACCACTAAACCATCCCTGCAAGAAATTTTAAGGGGGATTCTCCGAGTGGAGAAAAAGAGACCAAAAGCAGCAAAGACTAGAGCATCCCCAAGAACATCACCAGATACACCAACTCTACAGGTAACACAATGGCACTAAATTCATATCTTTCAATAATCATTCTGAATATAAAGGGAATACATCCTCCAATCAAAAGACATAGGGTATCAGAATGAATAAAGAAACAAGATCCATCTATCTGCTGCTCACAAGAGAGAAATTTTAGTCTTAAAGACACCTACAGACTGTGAGGGGGATGGAGAACCATCTCTCAGGCTAATGGACAAAAGAAAGCCAGAGTAGCCATACTTACGTCAGACAAACTATTTTAAAACAAAGATTTTAAAACAAAGAGTGTAACAAGAGAAGAAGAAGGGCATTCTACCCCAGTTAAGGGTTCGGTCCATCACGAAGCTCTAACAATGGCAAATACTTACCCCCCTAACTTGGGAGCACCAAATATATAAATCAATTAATAATAAACAGAGAGAAACTCATTGATAACAATACAATAATAGTAAGGGACTTTAACACCCCGCTTATAGCAATGGACAGACCGTTATCTAAGCAGAAAATCAACAAGAGACATATTCAGAACATTTCATCCTAATGCACCAGAATACACATTGTTTTTGAGAGCACAAGGAATGTTCTCCAGAATAGATCACATACTGGGTCACAAACCAGCCCTCAACAAGTACAAAAAGATCGAGACCATACCGGGCATATTTTCAGACCCCAACACCAAGAAACTTGACGTCAACCACAAAGAAACAAAACAAAACAAAACAAAACACCCTCAAATACATGGAGGTTAAAGAACATCTTACTAAAGAATGAATGTGTTAACCAGGAAATTAAAGAAGAAATACAAAAAATATGTGGAAGCAAATGAAAATGAACACATGACAGTCCAAAACTTTTGGGATGCAGCAAAGGCAGTCCTAACGGGGAAGTATAATCTAATACAGGCCTAACTCAAGAACCAAAAAAGTCTCAAATACACAACTTAACCTTATGCCTAAAGTAGCCAGAAAGGGAGCAGCAAATAAAATCTAAAGCCAACAGAAGAAAGGAACTAATAAAAATTAGAGGAGAAATGAAATAGAAACAAACAAACAAAATATTGAGTAGGACAGATTAAGAAATCTTGAGCTAGTTCTTCAAAAGAAGTAGTAAGATTGATAAACCCTTGGCCAGATTTATCAAAAACAAAAGAGAAAAGACCCAAATAGATAAAATCGTGAATGAAAGAGGAAGAATCACAACCAATACCACAGAAATACAAACTATTATATATAAGAGACTACTATGAGAAATTAAATGCCAACAAACTGGGCAACCTGGAAGAAATTAACAAATTCCTAGAAACCTACAAACTACCAAAACTGAAACAGGAATAAATAGGAAACTTGCACAGACCCATAAACATTTAAAAAAAACTGTATCAGTAATCAAAAATATCCCAACAAGCAGAAGTCCTGGGCAAGATGTCTTCCCAGGGGAATTCTACCATACATTTAAAGAAGAGTTAATTGCACCCCAATGTTTATAGCAGCAATGTCCACAATAACCAAATTGTGGAAAGAGCCTAGATGTCCATCAACAGATGAATGGATAAAGTAGATGTGGTAAAGATAGATAGATAGATAGATAGATAGATAGATAGATAGGAATACTACTCACCCATCTGAAAAGATGGATACTCAGCATTTACATTGACATGGATGGAACTGGAGAATATTATGCTGAGTGAAAGAAGTCAATCAGAGAATTATCATATGAGTTCACTTCTATGTGCAGTATGAGAAACAGCACAGAGGACCATTGGGGAAAAGAGGGAAAACTGAAGGCAAAGTCATCAGAGAGGGAGAAAAACCATGAGAGGCTCTTAACTATAGGAAACAAACTGAGCGTTGCTGGAGGGGAGGTGTGGGGATGGGGAAATTGGGTGATGGGCATTAAGGAGGACATGTGATGTGATGAGCACTGGATGCTATATGCCACTGATAAATTACTGAACACTAAATCTGAAACTAATGATGTACCATAACTTGGCTAATTGAATTTCAATTAAAAAAATAAAATAAAGAAGTGTTAATACCCATTCTTCTCAAATTGTTCCAAAAAAATAGAAATGGAAGGAAAACTTCTAAACTCATTCTACGAATCCAGCATTACTTTGATTATAAAGCCAATGCCCCAACTAAAAAGGAGAATTACAGGCTAATATCCCTGATGTACAAGAGTGCAAAAATTCTCAATAAAATAGTAGCAAATTGGATTCAACTATACATTAGAAGAATTATTCACCACGATCAAGTGGGATGTATTCCTGGGCTGCCGGTTTGGTGGTTCAATATTCGCCAATCAGTCAACGTGATACACCGCATTAATAAAAGAAAGGGTAAGAGTCATACGATCCTGTCCTTAGATGCAGAAAAACCACGTGACAAAAGACAGCATCCTTTCTTGATAAAAACCATCAATAAAGTAGGGATAGATGGAACACACCTCAACATTGGTAAAGACCATCTACAAATGACCCATAGCTAATAGCATCCTCAATGGGGAAAAACTGAGAGCCCTTCCCCTATGGTCAAGAATAAGACAGGGATTTCCACTCTCACCATTACTATTAAAGACAGTACTGGAAAGGGACCTGGGTGGCTCAGTCGGTTAAGCATCTGCCTTTGGCTCAGATCCCAGGGTCCTGGGATCAAGCCCCATGTCAGGCTCCCTGACCAGTGGGGATTCTGCTTCTTCCTCTGTCCCTCCCCAACTCGTACTCTCTTGCTCTTTCTCATATAAATAAATAACATCTTAAACACAAAGAAAAATCATAGTACTGGAAGTCTTAGCCTCAGCTAGCAGCTAGCAGAAAGAAATAAAAGGCATCCAAATTGGCAAGGAAGAAGTCAAAATTTCACTATTTGCAGACAATATGATACTCTATGTAGAAAATCCAAAACTCCACCATAAAGGTTGTTAGAACTCATACATGAATTCAGCAAAGTCACAGGATATAAAATCAACGTACAGAAATCTGTTGCATTTCTATGCACCAATAACAGGGCAGCAGAAAAAGAAATCAAGGAATTGATCTCATTTGCAACTGCACCAAAACCAATAAGATACCTACAATTAAACCTGACAAAAGAGGTAAAAGAACTGTACTCTGAAAACTACAGATCACTTAGAAAGAAACTGAAGAGGACACAAAGAAATGGAGAAACATTCCAAGCTCAGGGACAGAGAGAACAAACATTGTTAAAATGTCTATCCTACCCAAAGCAGTCTACATGTTTAGTGCAATCCCTATCAAAATACCACCAGCATCTTCCACAGAGCTAGAACAAACAGTCTTAAAATTTGTATGGAACCACAACCAAGACCCTGAAGTGCCAAAGAAATCCTGGGGAAGAAAAGCAAAACTGGAGTCATCATCACAATTCCAGATTTCAAACTACATTACAAATCTGTAGTGATCAAGACAGTATGGTACTGGCACAAAAACAGACAGGTAGATCAATAGAATAGAAGAGAAAACCTAGAAAAGGAACCGCAACTATATCTTTGGCAAAGCAGGAAAGAATATCCAATGAGAAAAAGACAGTCTCTTCAACACATGGTGTTGGGAAAAATGGACAGCAACATGCAGAGGAATGAAACTAGACTGCTTTCTTACACCATACACAAAAAGAAATTCAAAATGGGTGAATGACCTAAATGTGAGACAGGAAGCCATCAAAATCCTAGAGGAGAACATAGGCAGAATCCTCTCTAACCTCAGCCATAGCAACTTCTTACTAGACATGTCCCTGGAGCCAAGGGAAACAAAAGCAAAAATGAACTATTGGGACTTCATCAAGATAAAAAGCTTCTGCTCAATCAAGAAAGCAATCAACAAAACTATAAGGCTGCCTGTGAATGGGAGAACATATTTGCAAACAACATATCTGGTAAAAGGTTAGAATCCGGGGCACCTGGGTGGTTCAGTGGGTTAAGCCTCTGCCTTCAGCTCAGGTCATGATCTCGGGGTCCTGGGATCGAGCCCCGCATGGGGCTCTCTGCTCAGCAGGGAACCTGCTTCCCCTTCTCTCTCTGCCTGCCTCTCTGCCTACTTGTGATCTCTTGCTCTGTATCAAATGGATAAATAAAATCTTTAAGAAAAAGGTTAGAATCCAAAATCAATAAAGAACTTATCACACTCAACACCCCCCCAGAAAAAAAAAATCCAGTTAAGATATGGGCAGAAGACATGAATAGACACTTCCAAAGAAGACATCCAGAAGGCTAACAAACATATGAAAAGATGCTCAACATCACTCACCATCAGGGAAATACAAATCAAAGCCACCATGAGATACCTCCTCACCTCTGTTAGAATGGCTAAAATTAATAAGACAGGAAACAACAGATGTTGACGAGGATGTGGAGAAAGGAGAACCCTCTTACACTGTAGGTGGGAATGCAAACTGGTGTAGCCACTCTGGAAAACAGTATGGAGTTTCCTCAAGAATTTAAAAATAGGACTACCCTATGATCCAGCAGTTGTATACTAGGTATTTACCTACAGGGCACAAAAATGCAGATTCAAAGGGGGTACACGCACCCGTGTTTATAGCAGCATTATAAACAATATCCAAACTATGGAGAGAACCCAGGTGTCCATTGACTGATGAATGGGTAAAAAAAGAGGTTATACACACACACACACATACACACACAATGGACAATTATTCAGTCAGCAAAAAAAATGAAACCTTGCCATTTGCAAAGACATGGATGGAGCCAGAGTGTATTATGCTAAGTGAAATAAGTCAGAGAAAGACAAATAGCGTATGATCTCACTCCTGTGGAATTTAAGAAAAACAGATGAACATATGGGAAGAGGGATAAGAAAAAAAGGAGAGAGGGAAACAAATCATAAGAGACTCCTAAGGATACAGAACAAACTGAGGGTCAATGGAGGGAGGTGGGTGGGGGATGGGCTAGATGGGTGATGGGTATTAAAGAGGGTACTTCTTGTGAATAGCACTGGGTGGTGTATATTAGTGATAAATCACTGAATTCTACTCCAAAAACCAATATCGCACCATATGTTCAGTAAACCGAAATTTAAATTAAAAAGAAAGAAAAAAGAAAGAGAGAGTGAGTGAGGGAGGGAGGGAGGGAAGGAGGAAGCAAGGAAGGACGGGAAAGAAAGAAACAAAGAAAGAAAGGAAGGAAGGAAGGAAGGAAGGAACGAAGGAAGGAACAAAGGAAGGAAAGAAAGAAGAAAGAAAGAAATTAATTCTGTTTGATTTCACTACATGTTCATGGACGAATGAGAGTGGGAAGGGTTTTAAAAATGTATTAGAGTGGGAGATGAACCATGAGAGACTGGACTCTGAGAAACAAACTGAGGGTTTTGGAGGGGAGAGGGTGGGGGGTTGGGAGAACCTGGTGGTGGGTATTAAGGAGGGCACATCTTGCATGGAACACTGGGTGTGGTGCGTAAACAATTAATCTTGGAATACTGAGAAATAAAACAACATTTAAAAATGTATTAGAAAAACAGATTTGACCTTATAGATAACTGTAAAGGCGGATCTAGTAACGCAACTGACAGGAATAACACTTAGGCGGGCAAATGAATGCAGTATAGTTAAAGTAAATCGATGATTTTGCTGGGAGTAAATTGCACTGAAGACATACAATAAAGTAGGTTTGATACATTTGGTAATGTTTCATAAATGGTAAAAGTGTTTTAAGATTGGGCAGAATGGCACAGGTCCAAACGCTCGAGTAGGTTGGCCACTCTTGAGAGTTACGGGTCTTTTTGTGCCAAGTAAGGTGGCCCTGAAAAGAGCCTTTGGTTTGCAAGGTGGTGAGGTGGTCCTGAGGTAGATCATTGGCGGAAGGTGTACCTGAGGATGGTCTTGCTGGCCTCAGACACGGGGAACTTGCCAATCTCCCCGGGCAGCAGCAGGTGCACAGCTGTCTGGATCTCCCTGGAGGTGATGGTGGAGCGCTGGGTGGAGCCGGCCAGGCGAGAGGCCTCGTCGGTGATGCGCTCAAAGATGTCCTTGACGAACGAATCCAAGACACTCACGGCCTTCTTCGAGAGGCTCAGACCCTCGTGAACCTGCTTCAAAACCCTGGGGAAGTAGGTGGCGAAACTGTTGTGGGAGTGGCGGTGGCGGCATTGGTCCCTTGGCAGCTTCTGCTTCAGGCTCTTCGGGTCGGCTTCTGTGGGCTCCTCCATGCCCAGGCTTTCCTCCCGAGAGGTCTCACAGCCTGGCTCCGCCATGTAGGGCTCGCCTTTCCCATGCTTCAGAAAAAAGGACAATGGCGGCTGCAGAGGGGCGCTGGCCCATTTATAGTCGCTGCATTTCCTGACGTCACGGGCAACCTCCATACCTGATTGGACCAAATGCAAGGCAGGAAAGCGGGCTCTATGCCAGGCCGAGTCACCTGCGATTGCATACCCTTGAGCCTGACATCACATTGGATAATCAGAGTGGGAATCCAGTGCCCTCTAAACTTCTTGGGACCTTGGTGAGGAAAACTTTCCAAACATTCCACTGAAGGTGTATCTTACCTGAAGCTTTTCAATATGAAAAAACAACAGATCTTGGAGGAGTGGTATCTTTAATGGAATAGTTTTTATTCCACATCATTACCCTATTTCTGATAAGCAGTAAGTGCCATTGTTTCAGGATGTGCTAGAAGTTTGTTACTCTGGAATCAATGTTTTGGCCTCCTCTTACAGTCAATGTAAAATGGAGATGATAAAAGCTCATGAGCATATGGAGAGAGAGAGGAAAAAAATCAGGACTGGGTGACTTATCTATTAAATTTGTTATTGGAGCTAGTACTCTTGAGCATCTTCACTTTCTATTCAATTTCTTCTCCTCCTCCTCCTCCTCCTTCTCCTTCTCCTCCTCTTCCTCTTTCTTCTTTTTCTCCTTCTTTTTTGTAAAGAGAGGGAGGGGAGGAGGAGCAGAGGAAGAGGGGGAGAATCTTGGGCAGCCTCCATGCCCAGCGTTGAACCTGTGAGCATTCAATCTCATGACCCTGAGATCATGACCTGACCAAAATCAAAAGTCAGAGGCAAAACGGACTGAGCCACCCAGGCACCCCTCTATTCAGTTACTTATTTTGGCAGGTGGGGAGTACCACACAGGAGAGTGTGGCATAAAGGAAATCACTTTCTTTCCATTTTTTCTACCCAAAGACATTAGATTAAGAGACACCAGTTAGGAGAGGGAGGGATTTGATCTGGTCGGAACTAATGACACCTCTCCTAACAGTTCCTTGTGGCAGTCTTCTGTGAAAGTGCTGAGAGAGGGCCAGCAGGATGGGATAAACCAGAGCTGAATCTTTATTTCCCCGTGTTTCCTGCTCAAAGCTAGAGGTGAGGAGATAAACCTGGGAGGTAATTGGCTATAGATCTGATGAAATGCCTGGTGCCCTATGAACCCTCAGGTTTGTCCCCAAGAGATAACAGGAGATCCCAGAAATCTCAAACAGGTTTCATGTGTGTTCCTGGCCCCATCCTGGTGGGATAAGATACGTCTAGTACCCTGAGTAGAATCGAGAGATGCCCAAGCAGCCAGGAGTCCCCAGTAAGCCCCCATTCTGGCACAGTCACTTGAATACCCTTTTTGCCAAGCAATCAGACACCAGAAATCACAAGTGGTGAAACTGGTACTAACAAATTACAACACGGCTGGACCTAAAGGCTGGTCAAAGATCAGTTTGCTTAACTTTTCAAGGAACTACTATCATTGTTAGACACTCTGCCTACGTAACAGGTGCTGCTGCAGGAGAGGAAAAGGAACCGCACAGGGTCGGTTCCCAGTGTCCACCAAACTCCTCCTTGTCCTAACAGCCTGGAACCCGCAGCTACCACAGGTAAGTCTCCCTGAAGACTCTTTCCCCCACTCTGGGTTTCTAGGCATAAGATCAACTGACTGGAGCTGGTATCTCACAACATAGAAGCTTCGGGTTGCCTCTATCAGCAATACTATGAAATATTTCAGTCAGAAGAAAGGACAGCCAAAACATCAGTTCATTGATGCCTTAACAGGGGAACTTCAGAAAGCCCTAAGCACCAAAATTATAAACTTTGCAGCTTTGGCTTATTGAGAAGATCTGACTGCCATATCCCAAGGCCATACTTCCAGAGGAATGACATTAGCCAATTTGGGGACATTTCTTTTATGACTCAGAATGGGCTGCTGTCCTGAGCCAAGCCACCATAGCTTGGACAGGAACTCTCTCATGTGGCCAGCGAGGTACCCGTACAAGTGAAGCTATTCCTCTTACTTCTTATCACGGCCTGCAGGAGACATGGAAATCCAGCCTCCAAACACAGCACACAAAGAAGTAGTCATACTGATAAAAAATTTTTTAAAAAAAATCACCAGGTATTTATTAACTTGAAAATTGTTTTCTTGAAGATACTGAGGTCCTCTACTGGGTATTTACCCTAAAGATACAAATGTAATGATCTGAAGGGGTACATGCACCCAAATGTTTATAGCAGCAACGTCCACAAGAGTCAAACTATGGAAAGAACCTAGATGTCCATCAACAGATGAATGGAAAGAAGAAGTGGTATATATATATATATATATATATATATATATATATATATATATATATATATAGGAATACTATGCAGCCATCAAAAGAAATGAAATCTTGCCACTTGCGACAACGTGGATGGAACTAGAGGGTATTATGCTTAGTGAAATAAGTCAATCAGAGAAAGACAATTATCATATGATCTCCCTGATATGAGGAAGTTGAGATGCAACATGGGGGGTTTAGTGGGTAGGAAAAGAATAAATGAAACAAGATGGGATCGGGAGGGAGACAAACCATAAAAGACTCTTAATCTCACAAAACAAACTGAGGGTTGCCAGGGGGAGGGGGGTAGGGAGAGGGTGGTGGGTTATGGACGTTGGGGAGGGTATGTGCTATGGTGAGTGCTATGAAGTGTGTAAACCTGGCGATTCACAGACCTGTACTCCTGGGGCTAATAACACATTATATGTTAATAAAAAAATTTAAAAATTAGGGGCGCCTGGGTGGCTCAGTGGGTTAAAGCCTCCGCCTTTGGCTCAGGTTATGATCTCTGGGTCCTGGGATCAAGCCCCGCATCAGGCTCTCTGTTTGGTAGGGAGCCTGCTTCCTTCTCTCTCTCTGCCTGCCTCTCTGCCTACTTGTGATCTGTCTCTGCCAAAGAAATAAATAAAATCTTTAAAAAAATAGAAATAAATAAATAAATAGAAATAAATAAATAGAAATAAATAAAATCTTAAAAAATTGTTTAAAAAAATTTAAAAATTAAAAAAAAAAAGATACTGAGTTCCTAAAAATACCCACACAGTGGAACTACTGAACAAATATAAGTGCTGATGGTTGAAAAAAATAAAATTTACCCCCAATTTTCCAAATATCCACAATAGAGAAAGAAATTTTAAATGGAAAATATTTTAAAATTAAAAGCATATTTTTCAATAATCTCAGAAATGCATGCAAACAACTACTTTGCATGAATTCATGAAAAAATCAATTACAGAAATTGACCCTCTTCAAAAGGAGATAAGAAGCATCAAAGAAATTCAGGCAATCAATGAACTATTGTCCCGATGGCAAAGTTTCCAAGGTTGTTTTCTGCGAGATCTTTAAGGGACAGCAGATGCTATTGTTAATAAAAAGGAACTTGATTATGAAAGGAGTAATATGTTGTTTTTATTACTAGAAAAAAAATGATTAAAGGAGTGAAGAAACCTTACTAAACAGATTTCTGAACACTCCCATTTGCAAATAAGGATACAAAAGTCACGCATGAGATATTAGCAATCAAATCTTTTCTTAGTTTGATGAAAGATGCAAGAGACGTGTCATTTTCTCTGAACTCCTCTCATTAAGTCATCACAATTACAAAGAAGCTAGCAAGCAAACAAAAGCCAGGGAAAGGACCACACCAATTTCTTCCTCTAACTCCACAGGTGATATCCCAGAAATGTTCCTCCTCCGTTGTCCTGGATCATCTTTCCAGCCAGTGGCTGTGGCGCAGTGGTTACACATCCTGCGTTGGCTGAGCCAGTGAAGAGTGGGGTATGAGCTCCTCTCTTTGCACACTCCCATTGTCCAAATGATGCGTACTTGTTAGTATTTAGTTATGGCTTGTGTACTCGGATCATCAAAGTCACTGTAATTATGATTCCCATTGTTTTATGTAGGCACTGTTTGTATTATATTGTATATTGTATATACAATATATGTATACTGTATTATATTGAAATATTGACTAATTCATTCTACTATTATCTTTTTTTTTTCATCTCAGATCATCTTCCATCTTCCTAAATTACATTCCTGAGACATTGCTTTAATATGGTTTCATTTGTTGGAAACACTATGAGTTACGACTTTTCTCATGTGTCTGTATTTTGGAGTTAAGATCTTAAGGTAGCTGCATTGAGATGTACACTGCATTCAGTGTATAGGGAATTTAATCAGGATTAATAGCTGAGGAAGGGACCAGATTTATATTAATCAACTCTTGTTGATCAGACCTTGGACGTGGCTATTAGGGCAAATCCCGGAGCTCAGGCAAGGCCGCTCTCTGTAGCTGAGGTAACGACTGATAAGGTTAATGACTGAGGACTGCCAGCTGACTGCACTCTAAGCAGCTGAAACAGAGGGTCTGTCTGTCCTTGAGGGAGGTTCCAGGTGGTCAATGTCCCTGCCCATCAAATGATACCCCAGTGCTTGCTTTTGGTGTCCATTTCTTGATGAAAAGAGGGCTGCTGTCATCCTATTTGGTTTTCCGTTTTTAGACATCATGCCCTTTTGTCTGCTATTATGCTCTCTATGCTTTCATCATAGTTTTACTACAATGTGTTCACATGGCTTCTTGAAACCAGAATGTCATGGCTTCCATGAATTTGGAGAAATTACCAGACATTCTCATTTGACTGTTACTTTTCCAAAATTCACCCAACCTTCTGCTTCTGGAGTGCCTATGAGATGCACATAATAACTATTTACCCCATTCCTTAAACCTCTTTGCCTTGCTCTCATCCTATTTCTCCCCCTATCCTATGAGGAGGTGTTCTGTATTATTTCTTTTACCTGTCTTCCAGCTCACAATGCTCTATCCAGCTATGTCTCCGTTGTTGTGTAAAATGTCTTTAATCTTTTGTTCTAGTGGTTACAATGATCAACCCTAGAAAACTCATTCAGCATTTTTTTGATAATTAGCTATATCTTTTTCATATTTCAAATGTCCTGTCATTTATATAAATGTGTTAAGCAAATTCATTTTTTAAGTTTGGCATTTGGTAATAATTTTCTGAAGGTTTCCATTCTGGTCTCTTATTTGATTTTGCTGAGGGAGGCTTGTGTTTGGATTATGTGCTTGTATGGGGAGACTTTATCTGTAGGAATATTGTAAAACCCTCAATAAAGATTAAGCCCCCTCTAGAAAGGTTTAGATATGCATTAGG
This sequence comes from Mustela erminea, assembly GCF_009829155.1. Taxonomy (NCBI): domain Eukaryota; kingdom Metazoa; phylum Chordata; class Mammalia; order Carnivora; family Mustelidae; genus Mustela; species Mustela erminea. The sequence goes on from NC_045635.1 coordinate 85,814,181, forward strand.
CATGTGTCTGGATTAAGAACCAGGAATTTCCTGGATCATGCTGACAGTGTTAATTTGAAGGACACATCTTTTTTTTTTTAAGATTTTATCTATTCATGAGAGCATGAAAGGAGAGAAGGCCAGAGGGAGAAGCAGACTCCCTGCAGAGCTGGAAGCCCGATGTGGGATTCAATTCTGGACTCCAGGATCATGACCTGAGCCCAAGGCAATTGCTTAACCAACTGAGCCACCCAGGAGCCCCAGCCTGACACATCTGACTGCACATTGCTTCCACTAGCTGTGAGTCAGCAGTTCCGTATCTCTGTTTGGCTTACTCAGAGTTGAGTGAGGCCTGTGCTGCTTTAACTGGATACTTCCATTATCCTCATGATGCTGATGTCCCAGTCATGAAGGTTTGCATTTTCCACAAGAAAAGGTTACAGGCCTCAAAGAAATAGGATCAGATATATCTGAGTGACTTAAGGTAGACAATCCAATTATGAAGGAACCTTCTAAGCTGTTCTTTCTTGAACTCTTTATTTAGAGACTTCTATACTGAGTTTGGGTTCTCCCTTCTGTTTTTGAATGAAATCTATAACAAGGTTAATGTTGAGTAAGTTTGAGTGGAGTATGTTTGACTTATTAATACTATTTTCTCAGGGCTGTTGCTTATAATTTATTTAAGCGATAAAACCATTTACCTAAATTTTTCTTTATCATTAACCACAGCATTAGAGAATGAATGTTCAGTAGATACCCTTTGTCCTCAGTCACCTTCCCTTCTGAAGTGAACAACCAGATGTACTCCCCTTTTCTGTCAACCTTCAAAACCCATTTTTCCTCAGTCCACATTGGATTTCGTATCAGTCACCCCCCGCCTTACACTTTCCTTTAGAGACTATGTGGCCCATTTTCAACATTGTTTTACTCATGCTCTTACTTGATTTCTGCAATTACAGATCCAAAAAAAATTTTTTTTGACTTTTGCAGATTATCTGCATTTGTCTCCTTCTTTGGATGAAAATGTTATCACATGCAGGAACACTAAAGATTATTTTAAAGGTATAAGTGTCATTCGTAAAATATTGACCAAATATTGGTCCCTAAAAGAAATCCTAATTAACGTGTAAGGATTGAAATCAGATTATCTTTTTTCATCGCATAGATAGGAAGCTAAAAAATTAAAAACACAATAAAATTGAGCAACATTCAAATAGTTTTGAGTAAAAGAAGGGTGAATGAGGTCACCTTAGTTCTCTAATGGGACCTCATATAACCAATACAATGAAAAAGGCAGCACAAGTGCCCATGTTCAACTCAGGTTTCATACCTCTCATGGGTTGAATTACGTTCCCACAAGTCCATATGAGGAAGTCCTAACTTCAAGCAGGGCCGTGTTAGGAGATAGGGTCCATAAGGAGGCCATCAAGTTAAAATATATTTTCTAATGTGGGCCCTAATCCAAATAAATGTTGTTCTATATAAAAAGGGGAAATGTGGGTGGGCACTGAGACATGTGTATGGAGAAGACAATGTGAAAAGACCTTGGGGGAAGTCAACCATGGAAGAGTTTAGGAGAGACGCCAGGAATACATCCTTCCCTGACACATCTCAGAAGGAATCAATCTGGACTCCAAACACTTGGTTTGGAATTCTAGCCTCGAAAACTTTAAGAAACAATACATTTGTGTGGCTTAAGCTCCCCAGTCTGTGGTACTTTGTCGTGATAGCCACAGCACAATAACAGATTTAGGTTTTGGAAGTAGGGTAATAGGCCAAAAATAAATTGGGACTGACTCTGAAACTGGTAATGGCTCTACTAAGTGGTAGAGTTTTGAGGTGCATGGCAAAATAAACCAAGATTGTTTTAAGGGACTGCTGGGTGAAATATGTATACTAAACGTACTTCAGGTAAGAGCTTATACAGAAAAGAGCAGAGCTATAGAAAAAGACTTTATCATCTTAGCGAATACATAGAACATGAAAAATATGTTGCTAGAAATGTGAATGTCAAGGATGCTTCTGGTGAGACAGAGGATGGAAATTAGAAGCCTGCTATTGGAGACTTGGTAAATGGCCATCCTTGATATCAAATAGCTGAGAATTTGGCTGAGCTGTGTTCTCGTGTTTGGTGAAGACTAGAAATTTTACATGATAAGCTGGGACAGTAAGCTGAGGCAATTTCAACGCACACTGTTCAAGGCATGTCCTGGTTTCTCCTTGCCACTCATAGTAAGTGACAGAGGAGAGACAATAATTAAATAATGTAGTGTGAAACAAAAGCAAAATAGCACATGATGATTTGCAACCTCCTCCAATTTATTTAGATAGACAACTTCAAAAAGGGCCCGAGGATGTGGCTGGAAAAACAGTAGTTAGGAGCTTAGGCATGTGGCACATGGGTCCCATCAACCATCTCAACAGAAGCAAGGAATAGAGATATGGTTGTCCAAGAAAGATCTATGGAGGACCCTCCTGTGTGATGACTTGAATCCTCTGAATTACAGAGGAAGCCAACAAGTGTTTTATTCTGAGATTTTTATATTGGCAGAAACATGTCCAGCTTGGATTGAAAGGGAAACAGATGGAACAAATGAAGGAAGATAGTTGTACTACGGGGATTCTACAAACAAGAGGGCCTGTAGATGTATCTGGCTGGAAACATGCATTATCTTTCAAGAAAGGGGGCAAATGACCCCACAGAAGTTTCAGAGGCTGGCAGGGCTGCCACAGTCACTATGGACCCAGAAACACAATGCCAGGGGATAGAGCCAACTCCCCCTTCATTCCTGAGACTGAAGTCAGCCCATTTTCATTTCTCCTTCCCAGATTTTATGTGTGTCACTCACACTTGCCTTCCTAGTATTCCATCCACAGCCTGACTTAGGTGAGTTTTAACATTGGTTTACGAGGGATCCCATTTGATTTCTAAACCTCCTGGGCTCCAAATGTTCGGACCACCTGTGGTGTTCAGAATGTACTGCAGCAACTCTGGACGCCTGGGAGGTCACTACTTACTGTGGACATACCATGGTCAAGAATGTGAAGCTGCCACGCCATGGGACCAGAGGTCGGAGCCTAGAGCCAAAGAGGATTCTTTTCAATCCTTAAAATCTAAAAATAATGCTCCTTACTAGGACCCAAACTTGTTCTGGACCCACAACCCTTGTTTCCTTTTCCAGTTTTTCAATTTTGGAATAGTGATGTCTGTCCTGTGCCTGTCCAGCCATTGTATTTTGGAAGCAGATACACTTGTCTGCTGTCACACATTCTTGGTTAGACGGGAATGTGGCCAAAGCGTTAATCACGGCTGGCAATGTGCCCTTATCTGATGTACACAGTATTTTAGTGAGATTTTGCCTTAGCATTGATGCCAGAACCAGTGAAGGTTTTGGTGGCATTCACATGTCACCATTCAATGGAAGAATATATTGTGCATAGTACATGACTTTTGGGAGTCCACTGGGTTGAACTGTGGTGTCCTTAAAAATGATACATTGTAATCCTGACCCCCAAGTCCTTGAGAATGTGATCTTATTTGGTGATGGAGGCTTCACCAAAGTAAACCCATGTTCAGGTGAAATACTTAGGGCAGGCCTTACCAATAAGGCTGCAGTCCCCATAAAAAGGGGAAACTTGGAGTCACAGACACTGACAGAGGGAAGACCACATGAGTAGATACTGTGAGAACATGGCTATTGTAAGAAAAAGAGAATGGACTTGGGGCACCTGGGTGGCTCAGTGGGTTAAAGCCTCTGTCTTCAGCTCGGGTCATGATCCTGGGGTCCTGGGATTGAGCCCCGTATCTGGCTCTCTGCTCATCAGGGAGCCTGCTCCCCTTCCTCTCTCTCTGCCTGCCTCTCTGGCTACTTGTGATCTCTGTCTGTCAAATAAGTAAATACACTAAAGAAATAGAATGACTTATGAAAGATGCCTACCTCGTAGCCAGGACAGTCACCCACCCTTCAGACAATGAGTTTGGCCACCAGCATCCAGGACTATGAGGCAATAAATGATATGTTATTTAAGTTGACCAGTCCCTAGTGTTTGGTTTAGGAGCCCTACAAAACTAATATAATATCCTGAAATAAGCATGATTTAGAAGCTCTAACAAATCCATTAAGCAAATAAAAAACAGCTGATAAAAAATGACAGCTAATACCACCCACCCCACTCCCCAATTCTAAAGTGGCCCAACCAAGGTGGTCCTTTATTGGCTCGCCTCGGTACACCACTTCACACATTGGGCCAATAGCTGTGGCTCAGAGGATGTAGGTCTTTCAGTGGCCGACTCAGAAGAGTGTGGGGCCTGAGCTGCTCTGACTAGAGTCTCCTATCATCCCCATGAGGTGATGCACCTTGTGAAATTTTGAGTTTTTCAAAAATAAAAGTTAATAGCCTGAAAGGAACAGAGTCAGTTAAGGCTGGATGTGTCAGAATAGTAACTTCCGCTTCTAAGGAGCCTGAACAGGTTTTATTTCTTGAACTTTGGATTTAGGTATTTCTGTACTGGGTTTGGTCCTTTCTTATGTTTTCCAACAAATTGCATAATATGGATAGTGCTTAGAAGAGATGGACTTGGGTATGCTTGTCTTATTAATACTATTGTCCCTGTGTTTTTGCTTCTACTGTGTTAGCCAAGCAGTAGCCAATTCCCTTATATCATCTTGTCAGTAACCACAGAGTTAGTCCATGATTGCTCAACAGACACATTTTTCTTTACTTAACTACTCAAGGGAATAATCAGATGTATTCACTTTCCATTCTGAACCTCAACATCAAATCCCATTTTTCTTTCTCATTCCCGGATTCTGTATCTGTCACTCATACTTGCATTCCCAGTCTTTCATCCACAACCAAAACTAGGTGTAATTTAATATTGTTTTCCTCCCATTTGTTTTCTGAAATTACACATGTAAAACACCCACAGCTCAGCACACACACACACACACACACACACACACACACATCCTCAGGAACTCATATTATTAAAATGACTTTTTCCAGAATATGACATGTATGAGACCAACGTTCAAGTGAATGTTGAAAAACATCTGTATGTCATATTGGCAAACATGGGCATTGTGAACCAGCACCAATGAGCATGTTAGAAATTAAGTGACATGGTGATGTTATGCCCAAATAATGGGTCCGTGATTAAAGGAGCGAGACTGATACAAAGCGAAGGTCAAGCAAAACTTTATTATGCGCCAAACATCAAGAATCAAACAGGCTGGCCAGGGCCGCACCTCTTACAGAGAGAGGGCGACCCTTCTCTGTTTCACAGACTAGCTTTTAAGGGCAAGACCATGCAGTTGGGCCTGGCCACGCACAGGTGGCCAATGAGACTGTAACACACACAGGAAACTCCACAGTGATGCTAGGTGACCAATTGAATTACAATTTATCCTAGTAGACATTAGAACCTGCCTATTACACCTTGTATTAGGATTGGCGCCAAAAAGGTTCCCAAAGGGCGGGGGCCCATACTCCTTGGTAGCTAGGGAGACAGTATGTATCCCCCTACTGATCGGATGCCTCCACCTGGTCGGACCCGTCCTTGTATCTGTGTTTTTGTTACCTGAGGCTGGCTTCCAGGACTTGTTTTTAAGTAGGTCCCCTGGGGGAAGGGGAGCAGGGACAGTTTAAGGGTTAAACAATAATAGGTCCTTACAGTGAAACATAATTTTAGTTTCCTAAATGGTGCACAGTTCTTTCTCTGAAAAGGCATATGGCTCTGCAACCAGCCTTATACTTCCAAAAGTTTGTTCCCAATGTATATGGCAATTTCTAGGTACCACTCACGAGGATTTCCTTGCACTAGATTTTGTGGTAGATATCTTTGCGTACTTACGAAGTAAGCACTTTTTTTGAAATCCCTTTGGCTTTATCTCTCTTCTGATGGGCTCACAAATAGTTGGGTTTCCGTAGTTCACCTAGCTTTTAACGCCTGTTTGGCTCAGAGTAACAATTTTCACAGATTTCTACATTGAATCAAAGGTTCTTTAGAATTTATTTTAAAAGAACATGAGAGACTATGGACTCTGAAAAACAATCTGAGGGTTTTGAAGGGGTCGGGGGTGGGAAGGTGGGGGAACCAGGTGGTGGGTGTTAGAGAGGGCAAGGATTGCATGGAACACTGGGTGTGGTGCAAGAACAATGAATACTGTTACGCTGAAAAGAAATTAAAAATTAAAAAAAAAAGTTCACATGGAACACATAGCAAGCATGATGAAATAGTGGATTTTAGTGCAACTCCTAACAAATTTCAAAGGATTGAAGTCCCCCAGTGTGTTCTCCTTCCACAGATGGATAAGACGCGGGGGGGGGGGGGAACAACAACCAGAAAGCACTTGGATAACCACCAACAATTTTGAAACTCAGCATGTGCTAACAGGAAAACAAAACAAACGAAAAAGGAAAGAAAGAAAGACAGGAAAAAGCCCATGCACCAAGAAGAAAACACAAAGGGTATTAAAGTGAGTTTTCATTATCCTAAGGCCTCCTACCTATCAAATTGCTTGAGATGCAGGAAAAAGTCCTCTTAGTTCTCTTAATTGCCAAACAGCCTCCTCTTAGTTTGATGCAAAACGATAGGGACATGTCCCACTGTGACATAGGCATGTTTACACTTCAAGCACCCTGGTTCAAAGCAAGAGCTTCAACAGAAACCCACACCAGGACAGGCAACCAACACCAACACCTTCCCCCTCAAACTCCAGGCTGTGCCCCATGTCACAGGAAGGCTGTTATTGCTTCAGCTCTGGTCACCCCACCACCCTTTGGGCCCTGGATCCCGTGCTGCCAGTTGCTCATTGGCTGCTGCTAGGGGAGGCTGGGGAGCACAGCCTCTCTCATTGGAGGACCCCATCATCCATGCACAATTGCTGTTCTGGAAGACTTTTGTGTCAAAAGGGAAAGATGATAGGCAACCAAGGCACAGACTCAGATACATGTGAATGAAGTAGAGTGGGCCTATCAGAAGGTCGGGAGCTTGAGTAGGGCATGAGTCTAGATAGTTTGAGTTTGCTGCACAGCGTTTGGGTCCACCTTTATGTATTTATTTGAATTTGGGTGATGGGATATGTTAAAGGAGTGTGAATGGGTTAAGTGTGATTGCTATAGCTGCTATTGCACTTTAATTGTTGCTACACCACACGTTTTGAAAAAAAAAATCTCTGGATGATACTACTGTACACAGGTGGGAGAATGAGAATACGTGAGGTAAATAAAACTATTATGGAAGTAGTTTTGACCACAAAGATCCCTGTAGAGACTGACCTAGGCGAATACCTAATAGAAATGAACACTTAGGAAAGTGATAAAATGCAGTATGGTTAAGAAAAATCATAACAAACTGCACTAAAGACATATATGAAGTTGAGCTGATGATTTGTTTTGTTTTTTAACCTTTCTTTCACAATAAGAATTTTAAAAAATTGGCCAAATGGCACAGATCCAAACACTAGAGTGGATCGCACTTTGGAGAGCTATAGGCCTTTTCCAGCCAAGTGAGGGGGCTTGCAAAAGAGCCCTTGGCTTGCGGTGTGCTCAGGCACTCCTGGGGCAGCTTATTGGCGTCTGGTGTACCTGACAGCAGCGTCGGTGGCCTCAGACACGGCAGGCTTGCCAACCTCCCTGGGTGGCAGCAGCAGGTGCTCGGCTATCTGGATCTCTCCGGAGGTGATGGTGGAATGCTTCCTGTAGTGGTATCAGGTGTTCCCCTTGGACACAACGCCTTGTCCAACAGATGCATAAAAAAATCCTGTGTTTAGTTCTATCCTGTTAACTTTTTTCTTCCAGTTGCCATAATCACTATAATTATATTGTGCCATCAATGTATCATTTACCTCTATTTGCCAGTTCATTCTATTATCATTCCTTCTTACATCCCACATCATTTTCTATCTTCCTAAATTACATTTGTTACCATTTCCTTTCATATGGTGTCAGTTGGTATAAATACTCTGAGTTGCCATTTTTCTTAAATGGCTTTCCTTCTGAGTTAAAGTCTTAAGGTATCCAGAAGTGAGATGGGGTAAGGTCCATATGGAGGGCATTAGATAGGTATTTAATCTTCTGAAATCCTGAAAGCTGTCAATTAGGTACCTACTTCTTCTTGCATGAATTTCCTACAGAGGCAACGGTGAACAACGTTAACTCACGGCAGATATAGCTAGACAGGGTCCGTATCGCTTTGGGTGGCTTTGATGCTTACCACGGTGTATTGTCACACACCCCTGGGAGTTTTGGTTAAGGAAAAATCATGTGCATAGTTACTGTGCTGATTGAAATAATTGGACGGGCATAGTGAATATTCTTTCCCTTTTAGGAACTCCGTGTTCTTTCCCACATGGGGCAATCTCAGACTTTGGAGAAAAACAGGGCTTTGGGGATCTCAGCTTCCCCATTCCTTGACAGCATCGCCGATTAGATGGTGGTTCACGGGCAAAACCAGTCTGGGAGACCTCTCCATTCCACTATGGGGGCTCTAGCCATAGTGTCAAGCAAGCAAACAAGTAGAGCTTCATTGAAAAGGCAACCCACCGAAGGGGAGAAAATATTAGCAAATCATGTATCTGATAAAGGGTTACTACCCAAAATAGATAATGAATTCCCAAAACTCAAAAGCGGAAAAAAAGAGAAATCAAACAACTTGACTGAAGACCGGGCAAAAGATCTGAATAGACATTTTCCCGCAGAAGACCTACAGATGCCCAACAGGTACATGAAAAGCTCTTCCGGATCACTAAGCAGGGAAAGACAAATCAACACCACAAGGAGGTAAGACTTCACACCTGGCTATAATGAATGGCTGTAATCAAAAAGACAAGGGATAATAAATGCTTGCGAGGATGGAGAGAAAAAGGAAGTCTCATGCGCTGTTGCTAATGTAATGTATGGAACGTAAATTGGTACAACCACTTTGGAAAACAGCATGGAGGCTCCTCAAAAAATTGGAAGTACCCCATGATGCAACAATTCCACTTTGGGGTATTTATCTGCAGAAAGCGGGTACGATGAATGGGCATTACCATGTTCTTTGCAGCATTATTTACTATAGCCAAGAAATGGAAACATCCTAAGTATCCATTTCTGTCGGCAGGATATGGCCTGGTTTTACATGCTTTGAAGCCAGACCGACCTGGGTGCAAATCCCACCTTTATTATTTACCAGTTGTGTGCCATCAGGGAAGTTCCCTGAGCCTGTGTTTCCTCATCTGTAAAAAGGGAATGATAGCAGTACCCACCTCATAGGGTTGTTGTGAGCATTAAGTGAGATGATGGAAGTAAAATGCTTAGCACAAGAGACACAATGAGCATAATGAGCACTCAGTAAATTTGGGGCCGCATCACTTCTTCCCACATGGCCCAGGACGTCAGCCCATTCGCCCAGCCCTGGCCTTCCTCTCCACAGTCTGCTTGATTTTCTTCAACCACGTACCTGTGAAGTGGTTATAGAAAGGGCTCTGTTGGCTGCTAAGCACCCTCACACACTCCTTTCTTCAGTGAGGTTTTAGCCTTGGCAGAAAAGCTGTACGTGGCTTGCTTTTACACTCCTCGCCACACATGTTTTATTGACAACTGTGGTGGGTTGAGATCTCTCACATGTCTTTCAAGCACCGTCCAAGGCTATCCTGCCAACTCCGGCAGGCCCGTAAGCTGTTGCAACCTCACGCTCTTCAGCACATGTTTTAGTGGAGAGCCCACTCTGCTACTCTTCTCCTTTCTAAGGCAGCAGTGTGTTGCCAAATCTAAAACATTCTGAAAGAGTTAATCAGTGTTTTCGTCAGCACTGCTGCGTATGACGAATGATTCCCTGGCACTGCCCCTCCACCTCCACCCACCAAACATCACTGGAACCCAAGTGCTGCTCTGACCACTGGGTTGTGAGCAGTCCGGGAACTCCACTCAATGTGCGTCTCTCTGAGTCCAAGAAGGAAACCAACATCCCCTGTGGTTTTGTAGGAAAGAGGGTTTGAACAGAACTTTGGAGGTGAAGGGTGGGCTGTGGGTTAAAAATGTTATATAACGTAATACTCCCCAAGTGTGCCTCTGCCAGCACACGAGCTGGGTTTAAGTGGTACACAATTTTTCTTTTCTTTTTCTTTCTTTTTTTTTCTTTTCTTTGCTTTTCTTTTTTTCTTTTTTTTTTTTTACAGTTATGCAGTTTAGTTAGTGTGAATTTAAAATATACAAATACCATGTCACCTGTGACGTCACAGATTTATGGCTTAGGAAAATGTTTTTAAAATCTTGAAACAAGTTCCTTAAAACAGCTGTATTCAATAAACAATTGGGTAGGTCATATGCACATATAGCAAAAAAGCACGGAACTGTTAGAGGAAGGACTTTACAAGCCATCAAAGTCGGTATAAGTTTAAGAGTCAGACAAACCTCATTCAAACCTGATCTACCGCTTACTCTCTGTGGGACTTTAGGAAAGAAACCTAATCCCTCTGAGCCTTAGGAGGAAATGGAGGAGAATAAGAGTACCAGCTTCACCGGATTGTTGTCAAGCTTAAGGGAGGAGCTTTACAGTGTAGTGGTGTGAGGGCCCAAAACCTAGAGCCAGGTGGTCTAGTTTCCAATCCCAGCTCTACTGCTTACTAGCTCATTGACACTGAGCAACTTACTTCATCTTTCTGTGCCTTAGTCTCCCCCATCTGGAACATGGGACTGTTAGGAGGGTTAACTGAGATACTACGTTTGAAGTGCTTAGAAATAGTTCTAGTATATACTTAGCATTATGTGCTTCTTAGACTAAAAATACATGTATATAAAGCTCCAGACACCTGACACCCAGTAAGTCCTCATGAAATGTTACCCATCGGTGGCGTGCTGCATTCCCAATGCCTGGAACAAACAACTCTACAGTCAAGAGTTTGATTAAGAAGCAGCATTGAATTGCCCGGGACCCATGGAGAATTGACAGAGTCGAGCACTTCTCTGTCGTGAAAATAAAAAACACAGGCCCCATGGAGGCTGGGCCTTCTTAAAGGCCTGCCAGGAGGGGGTTGGAGAGAGGGGTCACGCTAGCATCCTTTATCCTGTTAAAATAGGTGTGGGTCAGTGCAATTAAGAGAAAAGGACATTAAGTTTCAGAGAAATTAAGCAAGCAGGCTGATACCACGCAGCCTATAAAGGACAGAGCTCAGTAGAATGCTTTCTTGCTGGAGAGCTTACATCCCAAGTGGAGGAATAGAGAACTGGTCCACTAGGGTGGTGAAGGGGGTATGTTATGGAAATTCTTGCGGTGGAGGTATGGTGATGATGATGGTACTATAACACACACACACACACACACACACACACACACACACACACACATAACTACTGCGATCCATAACACTCTCTTCCTACTCACAGACCAGTATCCCCTTTCCTTGAAAGAGTACCCTATTTCTATCTCCATTCCTCATCTACCACTCACTCTACCCACCGCAGTCTGGCTTTTCTTTCCCAACCCATCACTGCCTCTTCTGGGACTCTAGAACCTCTGCTCTCATCCATCTTCACATATTTATTCAGCAAATACTGAGTCCCTACCGGTGCCATACATGGTTCTCACTCCTGATATACGACAGCAAATGAGACAAGGTCTCTCTTCTCAGGAAGTTCCCATTCCTGGCGTGATTCAAAGATAATAAGTAAGGAAAAAAGGGAACAGGTTGTAAACAATATAATTCCATGGAGAATGAAATAAGTAAATATAATATGTATGTATATTACATTAATATGTAGATAACGATTATAATTTTTCTATTATAATAATATGTTTATTATAGATGTATATTTATTCATATACATACTTATATACATGATGAGGGAGAGAGCAATATTTTAGACTAGGTGGTTAGGAACACCTCAATGCAAAAGTAACAAGCAAGGGAAAATAAAACCCCAAAATGACTGTATTAACCAGTTCTAATAAGAATTGAGCATGAAGGGACACATGGGTGGCTCAGTGGGTTAAAGCCTCTGCCTTTGGCTCAGGTCATGATCCCAGGGTCCTGGGATGGAGCCCCACATCGGGCTCTCTGCTCCGCAGAAAGCCTGCTTCTGCCCCCGTTCCCCGGCCTGCCTCTCTGCCTACTTGTGTTCTCTGTCTGTCAAATAAATAAAAAAAAAAAATAAATAAATAAATAAATCTTTAAAAAAAAAAAGAATTGAACATGAAGATTGGCTAAACAGTTTGTAAAGTAATTTTTGTGTGAATTTTAAAATATGACAAGAATGTAACATGCGAAAAAAATCCAAAAGCAAACAACTTTTGATATCAAGTGGAGCCTAATTCCAATACAGGACATTTGGGCATAAATGAAAATTCTAGAGCATGCATGTAATGAGAGGGAGAAGGGAAGGAACATCCTTGTAGGCTGACCTTGATTTAACATCAGTGGACTGCCAATAAAAAGGGGTACTTCAGTTGAGCATACTCTTATTCATAAACTCGAGGGATTTTGGAAAAGCAAAAATTGGATCTGCTGACTGAGTGCTCTCCAACGCACTTTAGTCCATGATGGAGAATATCACTAACAGCGGGGCACATGATGGTCATACCCTCAGAATAGATACTGTTATCAGGGTGGAACCTATTTGAGCACCTTCTAAAGGTAGGTAGAGCAGAAAGCTCCAGGCAGCACACACATTGACATTTTTAATCTTAGTCAGGGCATCTTGGAGCCCTTCTTGTGAGAAGATGCAAAATCACTCAATCAGGGACTGTGACAACAACTCCTTTTTACGAGAGAGGAATGAGTTGGAGAATGAAGTAGGGTGATTAGCGCAAGGCTTGCATTTCCACGAGGTTAAGAAATAGATGTGAATGCTGATGAAACTGGGAGTCATGAAAGAGCGCAGATGAATTTGCAGCTTTCAGATCACTTCTGATTGGGGAAGGTGGGCCTAAACGACATCAGCAAACAAACCACACGATACGTATCTCCAGGCTACAAACTTTTTTGAAGTGCCTCCAGTGAAGGGGTTCCCTTCCACAAATTTAAGGGAATTTTAATATTGAAAAACAAATCTATAATTTACTTAAATAAACCAAGAGAAAATAGTGTTCTCACTGGTTGCTGAAGATACTTGGAAAGGGCATCTTTGATATCTAATAAGTTACCTGAAATGGCTTAGAAAGCCAAAACTGTTATTCTGAGCACATGGATCTCAAACAAAATCTTAATACCATCTTTGCTGATGAAATGCTACTATCATTCATATTAGAGCAAGAAAGTGACCAGAAAGCTTCTTATCAACATTACAGTCGAAAAGTGTTTGCGAATATGGGGAAATTAAATTATAAAAAGATTTAAACACTACAAAAAGAGCCTATATAGGTTTAGTTGATCTGATTGCACTGCAAAAGAGTAAATATCGAGAACAGCTTTGTCTTGGAAAACATTACACCCTTAAAAATAAACAGGACCCCCCCCCCAATAAATAAATAAAGAAATAAACAGGAACCTTAGCAGACTCTAAGCAAATGCAAACTGAAGTCAAGCATGGCTTCTTTTTTTTTTTTTCTTAAACTCACAGACACATTTGTAGTGTCTATTCCAGACATACAGTTGATAACAAGACTTTGATTGAGTGAATGAATGAGCCATATTTTCAATCTCTAAGTAGTAAGAATGGTGGGGGTGGGGGGGACGAGACTAAGAAGATGACTAATTTAAATGAGAGGTGGTAAGAAGTAACCTAATACAGTTTCCTTAAGCACCAGGAAAATTATTTCAATTGTATGGCTTTTCTCCCCATTTTCTTACGGGCCTTGGTGGAGAGTGCGGATCTCCTGCTTTCAAGCACTGATCTTGCACTTACAAGGTTTGTGACTCCGTGCCCTCTGGATCTGAGTTTCTTCCGTGATGAACTAGGTATACTAGCATTGTTGTAAATGCCGGATAAAATAGTACCTGTAAAATTCTTCTGTAAACGAAAAACTAGTGTATAGGGCTAGGGTGATAGTATCACAGATATGACAGTACTGCTTTCTCTGCTATTGAAATAAAAGACCTGATAAACAAAATAAAACAAAACAAAAGAAAACAAACAAAAACTAAACAAAGGGGAACTGCCAAAGCTCTTATGTCAGTAATATCTGGCAATATTCACTGCACAAAACATTAAGACAGAAGTTTTCATAAATTTATTGCAGAATGCATTTAAAAACTGGAATAAGAACCCATAATATCATGTTAACAGCATAAATTTCAAATGCACATGAAAAATATTTTTCTCTATAAAGGCATCGAGGAGATTGACCTTGCCTCAGATATTTCAAAATCTCTTTAATAACCCACATAAGAGAGGTCAGATGGATTCTTATATCAGCTTCTGCACTTTATCTGTTGCCATATCACCCATAAGGAACCTCTGGAAAATTCCCCACATGCTCATGAGAGAATGAGAAAGAAAAGGGTAACATCACTATAACAAAAATAACACCGCCCCCCCCCCCACACTGAGGCAGCCCTGCAGAAATAACTAACAGAAATGAGTGTTTGGGAAACCCAAGAAATGCCGCATGGTTAAGGAGAGCCCACAGCTGTCTAAGGAATAAAGTGCACTCCAATACAGATTAAAGTAGTGCTGATCCTGTTTTGGTCAAAGTAAAAATGCTGTAAATATCCACAGAATGCCGCATCAAGAACAAAAACTATAGAGTTTGTCCCACTTTTTAAAGCTACAGGTCTGTCCCGCCAAGTAAGGTGGCTCTGAAAAGAGCCTTTGATTTGCGAGGTGGTCAGGCGGTCCGGAGGCAGCTCACTGGCAGAAGGTGTACCTGAGGATGGCTTTGGTGGCCTCGGACGCGGCGTGCTTGCCAATCTCCCCGGGCAGCAGCAGGCGCACGGCTGTCTGGATCTCCCTGGACGTGATGGTGGAGCGCTGGGTGGAGCGGGCCAGGCGAGAGGCCTCGTCGGCGATGCGCTCGAAGATGTCCTTGACGAACGAATCCAAGACGCTCACGGCCTTCTTCGAGAGGCTCAGGCCCTTGTGAACCTGCTTCAGAACCCTGGGGAAGTAGGTGGCGAAACTGTTGTGGGAGCAGCAGTGGTGGTGGCGGTGGCGGCGGCGGCGGCGGCGGCGGCGGCATTGGCCCCTTGGTGAATTCTGCTTCGGGCCCTTCGGGTCAGCTTCTGTGGGCTCCTCCCCTGTGCCCAGGCTTTCCTCCCGAGAGTTCTCACAGCCAGGCTCCGCCATGTGGGGCTCGCCTTTCCCACGCTCCAGAAGGAAGGACAATGGTGGCTGCGGGGGAAGGAGGGGGGGTGCGCTGGCCCGTTTATAGTCGCTGCGCTTCCTGACGTCACGGGCAACCTCCATACCTGATTGGACCAAATGCAAGGCAGGAAAGCTGGGCTCTATGCCAGGCCGTGTCACCTGTGATTGCATACCCTTGAACGTGACATCACATCGGACAGTCAGAGAGGGAAATCCAGTGCCCTCTAAACTCCTTGGGACCTCGGTCAGAAAATCTTTCAAACATTCCACTTCGGTGTGCATTTTGTCTGCTGGTTTTCAACCTCAAGACAGTAACAGATCTTAGAAGACTCATGTTTTTATTGGAATACTTTATATTCCACGTCATTACCTTATTTCCGATAAGCAGTAAGTGGCATTGGATCAGGATGTGCTAGAAACCAGGATGCTCTGGAGACCCAGAGTCAACATGTCCACCTGTACTCTGGAAAACGTTCCCTGGGTACTTGAAAACTATGTGTATTCTGCTGCTTTCGGATGGAATATTCTGAACATATCTGCTAAACCCATCTGGTCCAGTGGGTCATTCAAAGCCATTGGCTCCTTGTTGATTTTCTGTTTAGACCACCTGTCCATTGATGTAACTCAGGCCTTAAGGTCCCCTACTACTATTGTGCTATTATCGATTAGTTCCTTTGTGCTTGTTATTCACTGTTTTTATGTATTTGGGTGCTCCCACGTTGGGTGCATAAATATTTATAATTCTTATAGCTTCTTCTTGGAGTATCCTCTTTATTACTATATAGTGTCCTTCTTCGTCTCTTGTTAGAGTCCTTTTTTTTTTAAATTGTGTCATGTTAGTCACCATACAGCACACCATTGGATTTTGATGTAGCATTCCTGATTCATTATTGCAATGTAACACCCAGTGCTCGTCACAACACGCGGCCTCCTTAATACCCATCACTGGGTACCCCCATCCCCATACCCTCCTCCCCTCCAAACCCTCAGACTGTTTCCCAGAGTCCACAGTCTCTCATGGTTCGTGGCCCCCTCGGAATCCCCCCACCTTCAGTTTTCCCTTCCTTCCTCTAATGTCCTCCGTGCTATTCCTTATGTTCCACATATGACTGAAACCGTTAAGGTCCAGTTTGTCCCATACAACTATCGCTACTCTGGCTTTAGTTTGACATCCACGCGCATGATAGGTGTTGCTCCATCCTCTCACTTTCTTTCCAACCGTTGGTGTCTTTAGACCTAAAACAAGTCTCTTGTAGGCAGCATATAGATGGGTCTTTTTTTTTTTTTTTGATCCATCCTTCACCCTATGTCTTTTGATTGGAGCATTCAGTCCATTCACATTCAAAGTAATTATCGATAGATAATGTATTTATCACCATTTTATTAACTGTTCCGTGGTTGCTTCTGAAGATTTTCTCCGATCTTTTCTTGTCTTTCTCTCTTTCGTGTTTTGCTGATTTTCTTTAATGACATATTTGGGTCCCGTTCTCTTTATTCTTTGCCTATTTATTAGTGGTTTTTGATTCGTGGGTGCCTTTAAGTCTGTGTATAACCTCTTCTGCACAAAGCAGTCTATATTAAGTTGATGGTCACTTAAGATTGAACCCATTCTTGGCTCCTCTCCTCCTCATGTTTTGGTACATGTTGTTACATTTTAGTGTTTATTTATTTTTATTTTCATTTTTCGTAGTGAGGGAGAGAGTGGGGAGGGGAAGAGGGAGGAGGAGCGAGAGAGTCTGAAGTGGGCTCCACGCTGGCCATGGAGCCCAATGTGGGGCTGCCTCCCACAACGCCAAATCATGACCTGAGCCGAAATCAAGAGTCAGACACTCAACCGACTGAGCCACCCAGGCGCCCCCATGTTGTTACATTTTAAATCCTTGCATTTTGTGAATTCCTTGACTGGCTTTTTACCAGAATAGTCAATTTTTAGTGCTGTTGTGGGTTTTTTTTTCCCTACCTTGATACTGTCACTTTGGGTCTCTCGACTTTCCACACAGAGTCCCCTTTACTACTTCCTGCAGGGCCAGTTTAGTGGTCACAAACTCCTTTAGTTTTCGTTGGTCTGGAAACTCTCTATCTCTCCTTCAATTCTGAATGGCAGCCTTGCTGGAGAGAGTCTTCCTGGCAGCAGATTCTTGCCTTTCAGCTCTCTGCATGTATCATGCCACTGCCCTCCGGCTTGCAAAGTTTCTCTTGGAAAGTCTCCCGCTAGCCTTACGGGCTTTGGCATTCCCTTGTAAATTACTGTCTTCTTTTGTCTTTCTGCTTTTCAAATTTTCCTTTTCGCCCTATTTCGCTGATTTAATTCGAGTATTGTGGTCTGTTGATTTTTGTGGCAGTTCTCTGTGCCACCTGGATCTGGATGTTTGTTTCCGTCCCCAGTTTAGGGAAGTTTTCAGCTATTATTTCTCCAAATAAGCTTTCTGCCTCCTTTTCTCTCTTCTTCTTCTTCTGGGACTCCTAAAATGTGAATGTTATTACATCTGATGGACTCACTGGGTTCCCTAAGTCTATTCTCGTTTTGGGTAATTCTTTTTTTTTTTTTTAATCTCTATTGTTCGGCTTGATTCCTTTCCATTACTCTGTCTTCTAGATCACCAATTCATTCCTCTGCTTCTTCCATCCTGCTGTTCATTCCGTGAAACGTGTTTCTCATTTTGTTTACGGAGTCCTTTATCTCCGTTATGTTACCCCTTATCTCTGTGTTAAGGGTCTCACTCGTGTCTTCCACTCTTTTCTTAAGTTCAGTGAGTATCGTCACCGATCATTGCTTTAAATTCTCTCGCAGAGATGTTACTTGCATCTCTTTTGCTTAGATCTCTGGCCGTGGCCTGGTCCCGTTCTTTTGTGTGGGATAAAGTTCTCTGTCTCCTCATTTTGTCTGCTTCTCTGTGTCTGTTCCTGCATGTTACGGAAGCCAGCTACGTCTTCTGCTCTTGAAAGTCGTGACTTTGTGAAGAGGTCGTCCCAGAGTGCCCTGCAGTGCTGTGTCCCCTGTTGATCAGGACTTGTCACTTCAGGAGAGTATCCTATGTGTGTCGCTTGTGCCCTGCTCTTGTGTCTGAGTCGGTTTCCTTTCAAGGCAGTCATGTGCACTGACTCTCTGCCTGTTGTGGGCTGTGCTTGTTCTCTGTGGTGTTACCGGGACCCAGGGAGGCCAGCTCTGGGGACGGGGTGGGAGGGGCGCGCCCACCAGGGAACTTGGGAGCAAAATTTGCGTGGGGCCACTGGTCCTCTGCCGGATTCCCCCAAGTGCTGTGGTGGCTGGGCCTGTGTGTGGGGTTGGCCAGGGGCATGAAGCTGGATGTGGCTAGAGGCAGTGGCTGGGTACAGCTGGGCCCCACCCACAACAGTGGCTGTGGGTGCACGGCTGGGAGAGGCACCGCTGCTGGGCACGGTTCAGTGGCTGGGCAGGGAGGCAGCTGCACACCCGGTGGCTGGGTGGGGCATGCACAGCTATAACAAATTGTGCCTTGATACCCCCGCCCCCAGGGCTGAGGCCAACAGGCTTGGAGTGGACAAGTCCTCAGGAGAACTGGGGGGCATGGCACACTGCTAGCGGGTTAGGTAGCAAGTATCTGTGCAGTGCACAGACGGCCTTATGTTTATGCTGCGGGGCATGGGAGGAAAATGGCACCTGCAGCTCCTTCCTGCTCAGAGAAGTCCCCCCACCACGCTCCAAAATCAGTATGAACAGTTCTGTCTCCCGTTTGCCCCGGGCATCGTGTAAACTGCCATTTTTATGTTGCTTCTCCACACGGGCTGCTCTCTCTTTAAGGGTGGCGACCCAGCTGTCACTCTCCCTCCTGGCTTGCTCAGCTTGCTGAGACAGCTGACTTTCAGAGCTCCAGGCTCCGACACCCACTGGTTATACAAACTCATGGTATTCAGACCCTCTAGTTCCCACAGCCGAACGGTATGGGTATTAGTCTCCTCCGTGTGAGTTCCCTGGTGCGAGCGCCCATTTCTCTGCCCTCCCCACATGTTCCTGCAGGGAGCCTCTCTCCACATTTCTGACCTTCCGAAGCTTTCAGATGCAGCTTCCTCCCTATATTTAGCTGTGGGGTTCGTTCTTCCAGTCGTTGGGCTGCTCTCTGGTTTATTGACTTGTTGTGGGTGATAACTAATTGTAAACGTGGGACAGGGTGAGCTCAGTCTCCTCCTACTCTGCCATCTTCCCAAGCTCCTCTGGATTCCCATTCTTAAAACGACTTTTTAAGTAAAACGATATGTATGAGACCAATGTGCATGAATAACTTTGAAAAACCTCTGTAAGTCATGTGGATAGAAAGGGCATTTTGAACTGGCAGCAATTAGCATGACGGAAATTAAGAGACTTTGTGAAACAGAATGTAATTTTTCTAAATGGTCCATAGGCCTTTCTCTGAAAAAGCATATGGCTCTGAAAAGAGCCTGTGGCTTCAAAAATTTATTTTCTTATTTTCCCCATGTAAATGGCAATTTCTAGGGACCACCCACAGGGATTTACTGGCCCTTCATTTTACGGTAGCTTTCCTTGAGTATTTATGCAGCAGGCCCTCCATCCCTTTTCATATCCCTTTGGATTTATCTCTCTTCTGATGGACTCAAGAAAAGGTTGGAGTGCTGTCCATTACCTAGCGTTTGTCTCACCCTTTGGCTCAGAGTGACACCTTTCACAGGCTTCTACATTCAAGTCACAGGTTATTTCGAATTTATTTTAAATGTCCACATGGGATACATAGCAGACTTGAGGAAATAGTGGGTTTTAGTGCAACTCATAACAAATTTCAAAGCACCGAACCCCCCCCAACACCCCCACCCCGCCAGTGTGTTCTCTCTTCACAGATGTATAGGAAGCTAGAACTCAGTTAAATGCAAAGCACTCGGATAGTCACCAACTACCTTGAAATTCAGCATGTACCTATAGGAAAAGGAAACAAGAAAGGAAGGAAGAAAGAAGAAGGCAGGCAGGAAGGGAGGAAGAAAAGGAAAGGAAAAAGAAAAAGAAAAAAGCAAACCCAAGCCTAGCCCACGTACCAAGAAGAAAAAACACAATGGGTATTAAAGGGCATTACCATTATCTTAAGTCCCCCTACCCATCCAATCACCTGACGTAGAGGAAGGAGTCCTCTTAGTGCTCTTAATCGCCAAACAGCCTCCTCTTATTTTGATGCAAAGCAATAGGGACATGTCCCACTGTGACATGGGCATGTTTGCCCTTCAACCACCCCAGTTCAAAGCAAGAGCTTCAGCAGAAGTCCACAGGCAGACAGACACCACCACCACCTTCCCCCTCAATCTCTAGGCGGTGCCCCGTGTCACAGGAAGGCTGTTATTGGTTCAGCTATGGTCACCCCACCACCCTTTGGGCCAATGGTCGTGGATCCTGTGCCACCAGATGCTTCTTGGCTGCTTCTAGCGGAGGCTGGTAGCACAGCGGCTCTCATTGGAGAACCCCGTCATCCATGCTTAATTGCAGTTCAGGAAGACTTTTGTGTCAAAAGGGAAAGATGACAGAAGCAGGTTAAATTCAAAAGAAGTAAAGTAGGACTATCAGAAGGTCAGGAGCTTGAGTAGGGCATGAGTCTAGATTGAGTTTTCTGCACAGTGTTTGGGTCCTCTTTTATGTAATTAACTGAATTAGGTTGAGGGGCTATGTTGAGCGAGTGTGAATGGGGTAAGTGTGAGTTCTGTATCTGCTACAGCCCTTCACTTGTTGCTATATCAAAAAATCTCGAGAGGACACTACTCTAGGCAAGTAGGAGAAGGAGAAGACAAAAGGCAAGTAAAATTACTGTGGACCCAGCTGTGACAGTAAAGAGTCCTGAAGGGGCTGACCTGAAGGAACGGGCCGTTCAGGAAAGTGACGAAATGTGATAGGGTCAAGGAAAATCATAACAGACCGCACCACACACATATATTAAAGTGGACTTGCTCACGGTGAAAAGGGCTTTAAGAATGGGCAGAATGGCCCAGGCCGAAACGCCAGAGTAGGTGGCACTCTGCAGAGTTACAGGTCTTTCTGGGCCAAGTGAGGTGGCTCTGAAAAGAGCCTTTGGTTTGCGAGGTGGTCAGGCGGTCCAGGGGCAGCTCATTCGCGTCTGTTGAACCTGATGACAGCCTTGGTGGCCTCGGACGCGGCGTGCTTGCCAATCTCCCCGGGCAGCAGCAGGCGCACGGCTGTCTGGATCTCCCCCGAGGTGATGGTGGAGCGCTGGGTGGAGCGGGCCAGGCGAGACGCCTCGTCGACGATGCGCTCGAACATGTCCTTGACGAACGAATCCATGACGCTCACGGCCTGCTGCGAGAGGCTCAGGCCCTCGTGAACTTGCTTCAGAACCCTGGGGAAGTAGGTGGCAAAGCTGTCGGGGCAGCGGCCACCACGGCGGCCACGGCGGCGCCCGCGGCGCCTTGGCTGCTCCTGCTTTGGACTCTTCGGGTCCGCTGCCATGGGCTCCTCGGTGCCCAGGCTCTCCTCAGAAGAGGTCTCACAGCCAGGTTCAGCCATGTGGGGCTCGCCTTCCCGACAGCTCAGAAGGAAGGGCACTGGCAGCGGTTTGCGAGGCGCTGGTTCACTTATAGTCGCCGCGTTTCCTGACGTCACTCGCAAGCCCTATCTGATTGGACTAAATGAAATCCCAGGAAGCTGGTCACTGAGCCAAGTCTCCTCAGATCTGATCCAGGCCCTCGAGCTTGACTTCTCCTCAGTCTGTGTGGGAATCAGACATTCTGGATGATGATGTAGTTTACCTCCAGAGGTGGGGTTACGATCCAGGGTTATGAAATCCAGCACAATTTTTGGCTCTCACTGAGTAAACGATACCTTCACCCGGAATGTTCAACATTTTTCTGGTGCCCATCATGAGAAATTTAGAGGCTGCCTGATTACCACACGGACTGAGGAGATGTCAAGTATCAGAAGTAAAGGTTTAGTTTACTTCAGATTTCCAAATTTGAAACATTTTTTTCTTTTTAGAATGTGAGAGAGAAAAAGACAGAGGGAAGGGGGAGTGGCAAAGACAGAGGGAAAGATTCCCAAGCAGGCTCCAATCTCAGCGCAGAGCCCAAAATTGACGCGATGTCAAGCTCGAGGGCCTGGATCAGATCTGAGGAGACTTGGCTCAGTGACCAGCTTCCTGGGATTTCATTTAGTCCAATCAGATAGGGCTTGCGAGTGACGTCAGGAAACGCGGCGACTATAAGTGAACCAGCGCCTCGCAAACCGCTGCCAGTGCCCTTCCTTCTGAGCTGTCGGGAAGGCGAGCCCCACATGGCTGAACCTGGCTGTGAGACCTCTTCTGAGGAGAGCCTGGGCACCGAGGAGCCCATGGCAGCGGACCCGAAGAGTCCAAAGCAGGAGCAGCCAAGGCGCCGCGGGCGCCGCCGTGGCCGCCGTGGTGGCCGCTGCCCCGACAGCTTTGCCACCTACTTCCCCAGGGTTCTGAAGCAAGTTCACGAGGGCCTGAGCCTCTCGCAGCAGGCCGTGAGCGTCATGGATTCGTTCGTCAAGGACATGTTCGAGCGCATCGTCGACGAGGCGTCTCGCCTGGCCCGCTCCACCCAGCGCTCCACCATCACCTCGGGGGAGATCCAGACAGCCGTGCGCCTGCTGCTGCCCGGGGAGATTGGCAAGCACGCCGCGTCCGAGGCCACCAAGGCTGTCATCAGGTTCAACAGACGCGAATGAGCTGCCCCTGGACCGCCTGACCACCTCGCAAACCAAAGGCTCTTTTCAGAGCCACCTCACTTGGCCCAGAAAGACCTGTAACTCTGCAGAGTGCCACCTACTCTGGCGTTTCGGCCTGGGCCATTCTGCCCATTCTTAAAGCCCTTTTCACCGTGAGCAAGTCCACTTTAATATATGTGTGTGGTGCGGTCTGTTATGATTTTCCTTGACCCTATCACATTTCGTCACTTTCCTGAACGGCCCGTTCCTTCAGGTCAGCCCCTTCAGGACTCTTTACTGTCACAGCTGGGTCCACAGTAATTTTACTTGCCTTTTGTCTTCTCCTTCTCCTACTTGCCTAGAGTAGTGTCCTCTCGAGATTTTTTGATATAGCAACAAGTGAAGGGCTGTAGCAGATACAGAACTCACACTTACCCCATTCACACTCGCTCAACATAGCCCCTCAACCTAATTCAGTTAATTACATAAAAGAGGACCCAAACACTGTGCAGAAAACTCAATCTAGACTCATGCCCTACTCAAGCTCCTGACCTTCTGATAGTCCTACTTTACTTCTTTTGAATTTAACCTGCTTCTGTCATCTTTCCCTTTTGACACAAAAGTCTTCCTGAACTGCAATTAAGCATGGATGACGGGGTTCTCCAATGAGAGCCGCTGTGCTACCAGCCTCCGCTAGAAGCAGCCAAGAAGCATCTGGTGGCACAGGATCCACGACCATTGGCCCAAAGGGTGGTGGGGTGACCATAGCTGAACCAATAACAGCCTTCCTGTGACACGGGGCACCGCCTAGAGATTGAGGGGGAAGGTGGTGGTGGTGTCTGTCTGCCTGTGGACTTCTGCTGAAGCTCTTGCTTTGAACTGGGGTGGTTGAAGGGCAAACATGCCCATGTCACAGTGGGACATGTCCCTATTGCTTTGCATCAAAATAAGAGGAGGCTGTTTGGCGATTAAGAGCACTAAGAGGACTCCTTCCTCTACGTCAGGTGATTGGATGGGTAGGGGGACTTAAGATAATGGTAATGCCCTTTAATACCCATTGTGTTTTTTCTTCTTGGTACGTGGGCTAGGCTTGGGTTTGCTTTTTTCTTTTTCTTTTTCCTTTCCTTTTCTTCCTCCCTTCCTGCCTGCCTTCTTCTTTCTTCCTTCCTTTCTTGTTTCCTTTTCCTATAGGTACATGCTGAATTTCAAGGTAGTTGGTGACTATCCGAGTGCTTTGCATTTAACTGAGTTCTAGCTTCCTATACATCTGTGAAGAGAGAACACACTGGCGGGGTGGGGGTGTTGGGGGGGGTTCGGTGCTTTGAAATTTGTTATGAGTTGCACTAAAACCCACTATTTCCTCAAGTCTGCTATGTATCCCATGTGGACATTTAAAATAAATTCGAAATAACCTGTGACTTGAATGTAGAAGCCTGTGAAAGGTGTCACTCTGAGCCAAAGGGTGAGACAAACGCTAGGTAATGGACAGCACTCCAACCTTTTCTTGAGTCCATCAGAAGAGAGATAAATCCAAAGGGATATGAAAAGGGATGGAGGGCCTGCTGCATAAATACTCAAGGAAAGCTACCGTAAAATGAAGGGCCAGTAAATCCCTGTGGGTGGTCCCTAGAAATTGCCATTTACATGGGGAAAATAAGAAAATAAATTTTTGAAGCCACAGGCTCTTTTCAGAGCCATATGCTTTTTCAGAGAAAGGCCTATGGACCATTTAGAAAAATTACATTCTGTTTCACAAAGTCTCTTAATTTCCGTCATGCTAATTGCTGCCAGTTCAAAATGCCCTTTCTATCCACATGACTTACAGAGGTTTTTCAAAGTTATTCATGCACATTGGTCTCATACATATCGTTTTACTTAAAAAGTCGTTTTAAGAATGGGAATCCAGAGGAGCTTGGGAAGATGGCAGAGTAGGAGGAGACTGAGCTCACCCTGTCCCACGTTTACAATTAGTTATCACCCACAACAAGTCAATAAACCAGAGAGCAGCCCAACGACTGGAAGAACGAACCCCACAGCTAAATATAGGGAGGAAGCTGCATCTGAAAGCTTCGGAAGGTCAGAAATGTGGAGAGAGGCTCCCTGCAGGAACATGTGGGGAGGGCAGAGAAATGGGCGCTCGCACCAGGGAACTCACACGGAGGAGACTAATACCCATACCGTTCGGCTGTGGGAACTAGAGGGTCTGAATACCATGAGTTTGTATAACCAGTGGGTGTCGGAGCCTGGAGCTCTGAAAGTCAGCTGTCTCAGCAAGCTGAGCAAGCCAGGAGGGAGAGTGACAGCTGGGTCGCCACCCTTAAAGAGAGAGCAGCCCGTGTGGAGAAGCAACATAAAAATGGCAGTTTACACGATGCCCGGGGCAAACGGGAGACAGAACTGTTCATACTGATTTTGGAGCGTGGTGGGGGGACTTCTCTGAGCAGGAAGGAGCTGCAGGTGCCATTTTCCTCCCATGCCCCGCAGCATAAACATAAGGCCGTCTGTGCACTGCACAGATACTTGCTACCTAACCCGCTAGCAGTGTGCCATGCCCCCCAGTTCTCCTGAGGACTTGTCCACTCCAAGCCTGTTGGCCTCAGCCCTGGGGGCGGGGGTATCAAGGCACAATTTGTTATAGCTGTGCATGCCCCACCCAGCCACCGGGTGTGCAGCTGCCTCCCTGCCCAGCCACTGAACCGTGCCCAGCAGCGGTGCCTCTCCCAGCCGTGCACCCACAGCCACTGTTGTGGGTGGGGCCCAGCTGTACCCAGCCACTGCCTCTAGCCACATCCAGCTTCATGCCCCTGGCCAACCCCACACACAGGCCCAGCCACCACAGCACTTGGGGGAATCCGGCAGAGGACCAGTGGCCCCACGCAAATTTTGCTCCCAAGTTCCCTGGTGGGCGCGCCCCTCCCACCCCGTCCCCAGAGCTGGCCTCCCTGGGTCCCGGTAACACCACAGAGAACAAGCACAGCCCACAACAGGCAGAGAGTCAGTGCACATGACTGCCTTGAAAGGAAACCGACTCAGACACAAGAGCAGGGCACAAGCGACACACATAGGATACTCTCCTGAAGTGACAAGTCCTGATCAACAGGGGACACAGCACTGCAGGGCACTCTGGGACGACCTCTTCACAAAGTCACGACTTTCAAGAGCAGAAGACGTAGCTGGCTTCCGTAACATGCAGGAACAGACACAGAGAAGCAGACAAAATGAGGAGACAGAGAACTTTATCCCACACAAAAGAACGGGACCAGGCCACGGCCAGAGATCTAAGCAAAAGAGATGCAAGTAACATCTCTGCGAGAGAATTTAAAGCAATGATCGGTGACGATACTCACTGAACTTAAGAAAAGAGTGGAAGACACGAGTGAGACCCTTAACACAGAGATAAGGGGTAACATAACGGAGATAAAGGACTCCGTAAACAAAATGAGAAACACGTTTCACGGAATGAACAGCAGGATGGAAGAAGCAGAGGAATGAATTGGTGATCTAGAAGACAGAGTAATGGAAAGGAATCAAGCCGAACAATAGAGATTAAAAAAAAAAAAAAAGAATTACCCAAAACGAGAATAGACTTAGGGAACCCAGTGAGTCCATCAGATGTAATAACATTCACATTTTAGGAGTCCCAGAAGAAGAAGAAGAGAGAAAAGGAGGCAGAAAGCTTATTTGGAGAAATAATAGCTGAAAACTTCCCTAAACTGGGGACGGAAACAAACATCCAGATCCAGGTGGCACAGAGAACTGCCACAAAAATCAACAGACCACAATACTCGAATTAAATCAGCGAAATAGGGCGAAAAGGAAAATTTGAAAAGCAGAAAGACAAAAGAAGACAGTAATTTACAAGGGAATGCCAAAGCCCGTAAGGCTAGCGGGAGACTTTCCAAGAGAAACTTTGCAAGCCGGAGGGCAGTGGCATGATACATGCAGAGAGCTGAAAGGCAAGAATCTGCTGCCAGGAAGACTCTCTCCAGCAAGGCTGCCATTCAGAATTGAAGGAGAGATAGAGAGTTTCCAGACCAACGAAAACTAAAGGAGTTTGTGACCACTAAACTGGCCCTGCAGGAAGTAGTAAAGGGGACTCTGTGTGGAAAGTCGAGAGACCCAAAGTGACAGTATCAAGGTAGGGAAAAAAAAACCCACAACAGCACTAAAAATTGACTATTCTGGTAAAAAGCCAGTCAAGGAATTCACAAAATGCAAGGATTTAAAATGTAACAACATGGGGGCGCCTGGGTGGCTCAGTCGGTTGAGTGTCTGACTCTTGATTTCGGCTCAGGTCATGATTTGGCGTTGTGGGAGGCAGCCCCACATTGGGCTCCATGGCCAGCGTGGAGCCCACTTCAGACTCTCTCGCTCCTCCTCCCTCTTCCCCTCCCCACTCTCTCCCTCACTACGAAAAATGAAAATAAAAATAAATAAACACTAAAATGTAACAACATGTACCAAAACATGAGGAGGAGAGGAGCCAAGAATGGGTTCAATCTTAAGTGACCATCAACTTAATATAGACTGCTTTGTGCAGAAGAGGTTATACACAGACTTAAAGGCACCCACGAATCAAAAACCACTAATAAATAGGCAAAGAATAAAGAGAACGGGACCCAAATATGTCATTAAAGAAAATCAGCAAAACACGAAAGAGAGAAAGACAAGAAAAGATCGGAGAAAATCTTCAGAAGCAACCACGGAACAGTTAATAAAATGGTGATAAATACATTATCTATCGATAATTACTTTGAATGTGAATGGACTGAATGCTCCAATCAAAAGACATAGGGTGAAGGATGGATCAAAAAAAAAAAAAAAAGACCCATCTATATGCTGCCTACAAGAGACTTGTTTTAGGTCTAAAGACACCAACGGTTGGAAAGAAAGTGAGAGGATGGAGCAACACCTATCATGCGCGTGGATGTCAAACTAAAGCCAGAGTAGCGATAGTTGTATGGGACAAACTGGACCTTAACGGTTTCAGTCATATGTGGAACATAAGGAATAGCACGGAGGACATTAGAGGAAGGAAGGGAAAACTGAAGGTGGGGGGATTCCGAGGGGGCCACGAACCATGAGAGACTGTGGACTCTGGGAAACAGTCTGAGGGTTTGGAGGGGAGGAGGGTATGGGGATGGGGGTACCCAGTGATGGGTATTAAGGAGGCCGCGTGTTGTGACGAGCACTGGGTGTTACATTGCAATAATGAATCAGGAATGCTACATCAAAATCCAATGGTGTGCTGTATGGTGACTAACATGACACAATTTAAAAAAAAAAGGACTCTAACAAGAGACGAAGAAGGACACTATATAGTAATAAAGAGGATACTCCAAGAAGAAGCTATAAGAATTATAAATATTTATGCACCCAACGTGGGAGCACCCAAATACATAAAAACAGTGAATAACAAGCACAAAGGAACTAATCGATAATAGCACAATAGTAGTAGGGGACCTTAAGGCCTGAGTTACATCAATGGACAGGTGGTCTAAACAGAAAATCAACAAGGAGCCAATGGCTTTGAATGACCCACTGGACCAGATGGGTTTAGCAGATATGTTCAGAATATTCCATCCGAAAGCAGCAGAATACACATAGTTTTCAAGTACCCAGGGAACGTTTTCCAGAGTACAGGTGGACATGTTGACTCTGGGTCTCCAGAGCATCCTGGTTTCTAGCACATCCTGATCCAATGCCACTTACTGCTTATCGGAAATAAGGTAATGACGTGGAATATAAAGTATTCCAATAAAAACATGAGTCTTCTAAGATCTGTTACTGTCTTGAGGTTGAAAACCAGCAGACAAAATGCACACCGAAGTGGAATGTTTGAAAGATTTTCTGACCGAGGTCCCAAGGAGTTTAGAGGGCACTGGATTTCCCTCTCTGACTGTCCGATGTGATGTCACGTTCAAGGGTATGCAATCACAGGTGACACGGCCTGGCATAGAGCCCAGCTTTCCTGCCTTGCATTTGGTCCAATCAGGTATGGAGGTTGCCCGTGACGTCAGGAAGCGCAGCGACTATAAACGGGCCAGCGCACCCCCCCTCCTTCCCCCGCAGCCACCATTGTCCTTCCTTCTGGAGCGTGGGAAAGGCGAGCCCCACATGGCGGAGCCTGGCTGTGAGAACTCTCGGGAGGAAAGCCTGGGCACAGGGGAGGAGCCCACAGAAGCTGACCCGAAGGGCCCGAAGCAGAATTCACCAAGGGGCCAATGCCGCCGCCGCCGCCGCCGCCGCCGCCACCGCCACCACCACTGCTGCTCCCACAACAGTTTCGCCACCTACTTCCCCAGGGTTCTGAAGCAGGTTCACAAGGGCCTGAGCCTCTCGAAGAAGGCCGTGAGCGTCTTGGATTCGTTCGTCAAGGACATCTTCGAGCGCATCGCCGACGAGGCCTCTCGCCTGGCCCGCTCCACCCAGCGCTCCACCATCACGTCCAGGGAGATCCAGACAGCCGTGCGCCTGCTGCTGCCCGGGGAGATTGGCAAGCACGCCGCGTCCGAGGCCACCAAAGCCATCCTCAGGTACACCTTCTGCCAGTGAGCTGCCTCCGGACCGCCTGACCACCTCGCAAATCAAAGGCTCTTTTCAGAGCCACCTTACTTGGCGGGACAGACCTGTAGCTTTAAAAAGTGGGACAAACTCTATAGTTTTTGTTCTTGATGCGGCATTCTGTGGATATTTACAGCATTTTTACTTTGACCAAAACAGGATCAGCACTACTTTAATCTGTATTGGAGTGCACTTTATTCCTTAGACAGCTGTGGGCTCTCCTTAACCATGCGGCATTTCTTGGGTTTCCCAAACACTCATTTCTGTTAGTTATTTCTGCAGGGCTGCCTCAGTGTGGGGGGGGGGCGGTGTTATTTTTGTTATAGTGATGTTACCCTTTTCTTTCTCATTCTCTCATGAGCATGTGGGGAATTTTCCAGAGGTTCCTTATGGGTGATATGGCAACAGATAAAGTGCAGAAGCTGATATAAGAATCCATCTGACCTCTCTTATGTGGGTTATTAAAGAGATTTTGAAATATCTGAGGCAAGGTCAATCTCCTCGATGCCTTTATAGAGAAAAATATTTTTCATGTGCATTTGAAATTTATGCTGTTAACATGATATTATGGGTTCTTATTCCAGTTTTTAAATGCATTCTGCAATAAATTTATGAAAACTTCTGTCTTAATGTTTTGTGCAGTGAATATTGCCAGATATTACTGACATAAGAGCTTTGGCAGTTCCCCTTTGTTTAGTTTTTGTTTGTTTTCTTTTGTTTTGTTTTATTTTGTTTATCAGGTCTTTTATTTCAATAGCAGAGAAAGCAGTACTGTCATATCTGTGATACTATCACCCTAGCCCTATACACTAGTTTTTCGTTTACAGAAGAATTTTACAGGTACTATTTTATCCGGCATTTACAACAATGCTAGTATACCTAGTTCATCACGGAAGAAACTCAGATCCAGAGGGCACGGAGTCACAAACCTTGTAAGTGCAAGATCAGTGCTTGAAAGCAGGAGATCCGCACTCTCCACCAAGGCCCGTAAGAAAATGGGGAGAAAAGCCATACAATTGAAATAATTTTCCTGGTGCTTAAGGAAACTGTATTAGGTTACTTCTTACCACCTCTCATTTAAATTAGTCATCTTCTTAGTCTCGTCCCCCCCACCCCCACCATTCTTACTACTTAGAGATTGAAAATATGGCTCATTCATTCACTCAATCAAAGTCTTGTTATCAACTGTATGTCTGGAATAGACACTACAAATGTGTCTGTGAGTTTAAGAAAAAAAAAAAAAAGAAGCCATGCTTGACTTCAGTTTGCATTTGCTTAGAGTCTGCTAAGGTTCCTGTTTATTTCTTTATTTATTTATTGGGGGGGGGGTCCTGTTTATTTTTAAGGGTGTAATGTTTTCCAAGACAAAGCTGTTCTCGATATTTACTCTTTTACAGTGCAATCAGATCAACTAAACCTATATAGGCTCTTTTTGTAGTGTTTAAATCTTTTTATAATTTAATTTCCCCATATTCGCAAACACTTTTCGACTGTAATGTTGATAAGAAGCTTTCTGGTCACTTTCTTGCTCTAATATGAATGATAGTAGCATTTCATCAGCAAAGATGGTATTAAGATTTTGTTTGAGATCCATGTGCTCAGAATAACAGTTTTGGCTTTCTAAGCCATTTCAGGTAACTTATTAGATATCAAAGATGCCCTTTCCAAGTATCTTCAGCAACCAGTGAGAACACTATTTTCTCTTGGTTTATTTAAGTAAATTATAGATTTGTTTTTCAATATTAAAATTCCCTTAAATTTGTGGAAGGGAACCCCTTCACTGGAGGCACTTCAAAATAGTCTGTAGCCTGGAGATACGTATCGTGTGGTTTGTTTGCTGATGTCGTTTAGGCCTACCTTCCCCAATCAGAAGTGATCTGAAAGCTGCAAATTCATCTGCGCTCTTTCATGACTCCCAGTTTCATCAGCATTCACATCTATTTCTTAACCTCGTGGAAATGCAAGCCTTGCGCTAATCACCCTACTTCATTCTCCAACTCATTCCTCTCTCGTAAAAAGGAGTTGTTGTCACAGTCCCTGATTGAGTGATTTTGCATCTTCTCACAAGAAGGGCTCCAAGATGCCCTGACTAAGATTAAAAATGTCAATGTGTGTGCTGCCTGGAGCTTTCTGCTCTACCTACCTTTAGAAGGTGCTCAAATAGGTTCCACCCTGATAACAGTATCTATTCTGAGGGTATGACCATCATGTGCCCCGCTGTTAGTGATATTCTCCATCATGGACTAAAGTGCGTTGGAGAGCACTCAGTCAGCAGATCCAATTTTTGCTTTTCCAAAATCCCTCGAGTTTATGAATAAGAGTATGCTCAACTGAAGTACCCCTTTTTATTGGCAGTCCACTGATGTTAAATCAAGGTCAGCCTACAAGGATGTTCCTTCCCTTCTCCCTCTCATTACATGCATGCTCTAGAATTTTCATTTATGCCCAAATGTCCTGTATTGGAATTAGGCTCCACTTGATATCAAAAGTTGTTTGCTTTTGGATTTTTTTCGCATGTTACATTCTTGTCATATTTTAAAATTCACACAAAAATTACTTTACAAACTGTTTAGCCAATCTTCATGTTCAATTCTTTTTTTTTTTTAAAGATTTATTTATTTATTTATTTATTTATTTTTTTATTTATTTGACAGACAGAGAACACAAGTAGGCAGAGAGGCAGGCCGGGGAACGGGGGCAGAAGCAGGCTTTCTGCGGAGCAGAGAGCCCGATGTGGGGCTCCATCCCAGGACCCTGGGATCATGACCTGAGCCAAAGGCAGAGGCTTTAACCCACTGAGCCACCCATGTGGCCCTTCATGCTCAATTCTTATTAGAACTGGTTAATACAGTCATTTTGGGGTTTTATTTTCCCTTGCTTGTTACTTTTGCATTGAGGTGTTCCTAACCACCTAGTCTAAAATATTGCTCTCTCCCTCATCATGTATATAAGTATGTATATGAATAAATATACATCTATAATAAACATATTATTATAATAGAAAAATTATAATTGTTATCTACATATTAATGTAATATACATACATATTATATTTACTTATTTCATTCTCCATGGAATTATATTGTTTACAACCTGTTCCCTTTTTTCCTTACTTATTATCTTTGAATCACGCCAGGAATGGGAACTTCCTGAGAAGAGAGACCTTGTCTCATTTGCTGTCGTATATCAGGAGTGAGAACCATGTATGGCACCGGTAGGGACTCAGTATTTGCTGAATAAATATGTGAAGATGGATGAGAGCAGAGGTTCTAGAGTCCCAGAAGAGGCAGTGATGGGTTGGGAAAGAAAAGCCAGACTGCGGTGGGTAGAGTGAGTGGTAGATGAGGAATGGAGATAGAAATAGGGTACTCTTTCAAGGAAAGGGGATACTGGTCTGTGAGTAGGAAGAGAGTGTTATGGATCGCAGTAGTTCTGTGTGTGTGTGTGTGTGTGTGTGTGTGTGTGTGTGTGTGTGTTATAGTACCATCATCATCACCATACATCCACCGCAAGGATTTCCATAACATACCCCCTTCACCACCCTAGTGGACCAGTTCTCTATTCCTCCACTTGGGATGTAAGCTCTCCAGCAAGAAAGCATTCTACTGAGCTCTGTCCTTTATAGGCTGCGTGGTATCAGCCTGCTTGCTTAATTTCTCTGAAACTTAATGTCCTTTTCTCTTAATTGCACTGACCCACACCTATTTTAACAGGATAAAGGAAGCTAGCGTGACCCCTCTCCAACCCCTCCTGGCAGGCCTTTAAGAAGGCCCAGCCTCCATGGGGCCTGTGTTTTTTATTTTCACAAGAGAGAGGTGCTCGGCTCTGTCAATTCTCCATGGGTCCCGGGCAATTCAATGCTGCTTCTTAATCAAACTCTTGACTGTAGAGTTGTTTGTTCCAGGCATTGGGAATGCAGCACGCCACCGATGGGTAACATTTCATGAGGACTTACTGGGTGTCAGGTGTCTGGAGCTTTATATACATGTATTTTTAGTCTAAGAAGCACATAATGCTAAGTATATACTAGAACTATTTCTAAGCACTTCAAACGTAGTAACTCAGTTAACCCTCCTAACAGTCCCATGTTCCAGATGGAGGAGACTAAGGCACAGAAAGATGAAGTAAGTTGCTCAGTGTCAATGAGCTAGTAAGCAGTAGAGCTGGGATTGGAAACTAGACCACCTGGCTCTAGGTTTTGGGCCCTCACACCACTACACTGTAAAGCTCCTCCCTTAAGCTTGACAACAATCCGGTGAAGCTGGTACTCTTATTCTCCTCCATTTCCTCCTAAGGCTCAGAGGGATTAGGTTTCTTTCCTAAAGTCCCACAGAGAGTAAGCGGTAGATCAGGTTTGAATGAGGTTTGTCTGACTCTTAAACTTATACCGACTTTGATGGCTTGTAAAGTCCTTCCTCTAACAGTTCCGTGCTTTTTTGCTATATGTGCATATGACCTACCCAATTGTTTATTGAATACAGCTGTTTTAAGGAACTTGTTTCAAGATTTTAAAAACATTTTCCTAAGCCATAAATCTGTGACGTCACAGGTGACATGGTATTTGTATATTTTAAATTCACACTAACTAAACTGCATAACTGTAAAAAAAAAAAAAGAAAAAAAGAAAAGCAAAGAAAAGAAAAAAAAAGAAAGAAAAAGAAAAGAAAAATTGTGTACCACTTAAACCCAGCTCGTGTGCTGGCAGAGGCACACTTGGGGAGTATTACGTTATATAACATTTTTAACCCACAGCCCACCCTTCACCTCCAAAGTTCTGTTCAAACCCTCTTTCCTACAAAACCACAGGGGATGTTGGTTTCCTTCTTGGACTCAGAGAGACGCACATTGAGTGGAGTTCCCGGACTGCTCACAACCCAGTGGTCAGAGCAGCACTTGGGTTCCAGTGATGTTTGGTGGGTGGAGGTGGAGGGGCAGTGCCAGGGAATCATTCGTCATACGCAGCAGTGCTGACGAAAACACTGATTAACTCTTTCAGAATGTTTTAGATTTGGCAACACACTGCTGCCTTAGAAAGGAGAAGAGTAGCAGAGTGGGCTCTCCACTAAAACATGTGCTGAAGAGCGTGAGGTTGCAACAGCTTACGGGCCTGCCGGAGTTGGCAGGATAGCCTTGGACGGTGCTTGAAAGACATGTGAGAGATCTCAACCCACCACAGTTGTCAATAAAACATGTGTGGCGAGGAGTGTAAAAGCAAGCCACGTACAGCTTTTCTGCCAAGGCTAAAACCTCACTGAAGAAAGGAGTGTGTGAGGGTGCTTAGCAGCCAACAGAGCCCTTTCTATAACCACTTCACAGGTACGTGGTTGAAGAAAATCAAGCAGACTGTGGAGAGGAAGGCCAGGGCTGGGCGAATGGGCTGACGTCCTGGGCCATGTGGGAAGAAGTGATGCGGCCCCAAATTTACTGAGTGCTCATTATGCTCATTGTGTCTCTTGTGCTAAGCATTTTACTTCCATCATCTCACTTAATGCTCACAACAACCCTATGAGGTGGGTACTGCTATCATTCCCTTTTTACAGATGAGGAAACACAGGCTCAGGGAACTTCCCTGATGGCACACAACTGGTAAATAATAAAGGTGGGATTTGCACCCAGGTCGGTCTGGCTTCAAAGCATGTAAAACCAGGCCATATCCTGCCGACAGAAATGGATACTTAGGATGTTTCCATTTCTTGGCTATAGTAAATAATGCTGCAAAGAACATGGTAATGCCCATTCATCGTACCCGCTTTCTGCAGATAAATACCCCAAAGTGGAATTGTTGCATCATGGGGTACTTCCAATTTTTTGAGGAGCCTCCATGCTGTTTTCCAAAGTGGTTGTACCAATTTACGTTCCATACATTACATTAGCAACAGCGCATGAGACTTCCTTTTTCTCTCCATCCTCGCAAGCATTTATTATCCCTTGTCTTTTTGATTACAGCCATTCATTATAGCCAGGTGTGAAGTCTTACCTCCTTGTGGTGTTGATTTGTCTTTCCCTGCTTAGTGATCCGGAAGAGCTTTTCATGTACCTGTTGGGCATCTGTAGGTCTTCTGCGGGAAAATGTCTATTCAGATCTTTTGCCCGGTCTTCAGTCAAGTTGTTTGATTTCTCTTTTTTTCCGCTTTTGAGTTTTGGGAATTCATTATCTATTTTGGGTAGTAACCCTTTATCAGATACATGATTTGCTAATATTTTCTCCCCTTCGGTGGGTTGCCTTTTCAATGAAGCTCTACTTGTTTGCTTGCTTGACACTATGGCTAGAGCCCCCATAGTGGAATGGAGAGGTCTCCCAGACTGGTTTTGCCCGTGAACCACCATCTAATCGGCGATGCTGTCAAGGAATGGGGAAGCTGAGATCCCCAAAGCCCTGTTTTTCTCCAAAGTCTGAGATTGCCCCATGTGGGAAAGAACACGGAGTTCCTAAAAGGGAAAGAATATTCACTATGCCCGTCCAATTATTTCAATCAGCACAGTAACTATGCACATGATTTTTCCTTAACCAAAACTCCCAGGGGTGTGTGACAATACACCGTGGTAAGCATCAAAGCCACCCAAAGCGATACGGACCCTGTCTAGCTATATCTGCCGTGAGTTAACGTTGTTCACCGTTGCCTCTGTAGGAAATTCATGCAAGAAGAAGTAGGTACCTAATTGACAGCTTTCAGGATTTCAGAAGATTAAATACCTATCTAATGCCCTCCATATGGACCTTACCCCATCTCACTTCTGGATACCTTAAGACTTTAACTCAGAAGGAAAGCCATTTAAGAAAAATGGCAACTCAGAGTATTTATACCAACTGACACCATATGAAAGGAAATGGTAACAAATGTAATTTAGGAAGATAGAAAATGATGTGGGATGTAAGAAGGAATGATAATAGAATGAACTGGCAAATAGAGGTAAATGATACATTGATGGCACAATATAATTATAGTGATTATGGCAACTGGAAGAAAAAAGTTAACAGGATAGAACTAAACACAGGATTTTTTTATGCATCTGTTGGACAAGGCGTTGTGTCCAAGGGGAACACCTGATACCACTACAGGAAGCATTCCACCATCACCTCCGGAGAGATCCAGATAGCCGAGCACCTGCTGCTGCCACCCAGGGAGGTTGGCAAGCCTGCCGTGTCTGAGGCCACCGACGCTGCTGTCAGGTACACCAGACGCCAATAAGCTGCCCCAGGAGTGCCTGAGCACACCGCAAGCCAAGGGCTCTTTTGCAAGCCCCCTCACTTGGCTGGAAAAGGCCTATAGCTCTCCAAAGTGCGATCCACTCTAGTGTTTGGATCTGTGCCATTTGGCCAATTTTTTAAAATTCTTATTGTGAAAGAAAGGTTAAAAAACAAAACAAATCATCAGCTCAACTTCATATATGTCTTTAGTGCAGTTTGTTATGATTTTTCTTAACCATACTGCATTTTATCACTTTCCTAAGTGTTCATTTCTATTAGGTATTCGCCTAGGTCAGTCTCTACAGGGATCTTTGTGGTCAAAACTACTTCCATAATAGTTTTATTTACCTCACGTATTCTCATTCTCCCACCTGTGTACAGTAGTATCATCCAGAGATTTTCTTTTTCAAAACGTGTGGTGTAGCAACAATTAAAGTGCAATAGCAGCTATAGCAATCACACTTAACCCATTCACACTCCTTTAACATATCCCATCACCCAAATTCAAATAAATACATAAAGGTGGACCCAAACGCTGTGCAGCAAACTCAAACTATCTAGACTCATGCCCTACTCAAGCTCCCGACCTTCTGATAGGCCCACTCTACTTCATTCACATGTATCTGAGTCTGTGCCTTGGTTGCCTATCATCTTTCCCTTTTGACACAAAAGTCTTCCAGAACAGCAATTGTGCATGGATGATGGGGTCCTCCAATGAGAGAGGCTGTGCTCCCCAGCCTCCCCTAGCAGCAGCCAATGAGCAACTGGCAGCACGGGATCCAGGGCCCAAAGGGTGGTGGGGTGACCAGAGCTGAAGCAATAACAGCCTTCCTGTGACATGGGGCACAGCCTGGAGTTTGAGGGGGAAGGTGTTGGTGTTGGTTGCCTGTCCTGGTGTGGGTTTCTGTTGAAGCTCTTGCTTTGAACCAGGGTGCTTGAAGTGTAAACATGCCTATGTCACAGTGGGACATGTCCCTATCGTTTTGCATCAAACTAAGAGGAGGCTGTTTGGCAATTAAGAGAACTAAGAGGACTTTTTCCTGCATCTCAAGCAATTTGATAGGTAGGAGGCCTTAGGATAATGAAAACTCACTTTAATACCCTTTGTGTTTTCTTCTTGGTGCATGGGCTTTTTCCTGTCTTTCTTTCTTTCCTTTTTCGTTTGTTTTGTTTTCCTGTTAGCACATGCTGAGTTTCAAAATTGTTGGTGGTTATCCAAGTGCTTTCTGGTTGTTGTTCCCCCCCCCCCCAGCTTCTTATCCATCTGTGGAAGGAGAACACACTGGGGGACTTCAATCCTTTGAAATTTGTTAGGAGTTGCACTAAAATCCACTATTTCATCATGCTTGCTATGTGTTCCATGTGAACTTTTTTTTTTAATTTTTAATTTCTTTTCAGCGTAACAGTATTCATTGTTCTTGCACCACACCCAGTGTTCCATGCAATCCTTGCCCTCTCTAACACCCACCACCTGGTTCCCCCACCTTCCCACCCCCGACCCCTTCAAAACCCTCAGATTGTTTTTCAGAGTCCATAGTCTCTCATGTTCTTTTAAAATAAATTCTAAAGAACCTTTGATTCAATGTAGAAATCTGTGAAAATTGTTACTCTGAGCCAAACAGGCGTTAAAAGCTAGGTGAAACTACGGAAACCCAACTATTTGTGAGCCCATCAGAAGAGAGATAAAGCCAAAGGGATTTCAAAAAAAGTGCTTACTTCGTAAGTACGCAAAGATATCTACCACAAAATCTAGTGCAAGGAAATCCTCGTGAGTGGTACCTAGAAATTGCCATATACATTGGGAACAAACTTTTGGAAGTATAAGGCTGGTTGCAGAGCCATATGCCTTTTCAGAGAAAGAACTGTGCACCATTTAGGAAACTAAAATTATGTTTCACTGTAAGGACCTATTATTGTTTAACCCTTAAACTGTCCCTGCTCCCCTTCCCCCAGGGGACCTACTTAAAAACAAGTCCTGGAAGCCAGCCTCAGGTAACAAAAACACAGATACAAGGACGGGTCCGACCAGGTGGAGGCATCCGATCAGTAGGGGGATACATACTGTCTCCCTAGCTACCAAGGAGTATGGGCCCCCGCCCTTTGGGAACCTTTTTGGCGCCAATCCTAATACAAGGTGTAATAGGCAGGTTCTAATGTCTACTAGGATAAATTGTAATTCAATTGGTCACCTAGCATCACTGTGGAGTTTCCTGTGTGTGTTACAGTCTCATTGGCCACCTGTGCGTGGCCAGGCCCAACTGCATGGTCTTGCCCTTAAAAGCTAGTCTGTGAAACAGAGAAGGGTCGCCCTCTCTCTGTAAGAGGTGCGGCCCTGGCCAGCCTGTTTGATTCTTGATGTTTGGCGCATAATAAAGTTTTGCTTGACCTTCGCTTTGTATCAGTCTCGCTCCTTTAATCACGGACCCATTATTTGGGCATAACATCACCATGTCACTTAATTTCTAACATGCTCATTGGTGCTGGTTCACAATGCCCATGTTTGCCAATATGACATACAGATGTTTTTCAACATTCACTTGAACGTTGGTCTCATACATGTCATATTCTGGAAAAAGTCATTTTAATAATATGAGTTCCTGAGGATGTGTGTGTGTGTGTGTGTGTGTGTGTGTGTGTGCTGAGCTGTGGGTGTTTTACATGTGTAATTTCAGAAAACAAATGGGAGGAAAACAATATTAAATTACACCTAGTTTTGGTTGTGGATGAAAGACTGGGAATGCAAGTATGAGTGACAGATACAGAATCCGGGAATGAGAAAGAAAAATGGGATTTGATGTTGAGGTTCAGAATGGAAAGTGAATACATCTGATTATTCCCTTGAGTAGTTAAGTAAAGAAAAATGTGTCTGTTGAGCAATCATGGACTAACTCTGTGGTTACTGACAAGATGATATAAGGGAATTGGCTACTGCTTGGCTAACACAGTAGAAGCAAAAACACAGGGACAATAGTATTAATAAGACAAGCATACCCAAGTCCATCTCTTCTAAGCACTATCCATATTATGCAATTTGTTGGAAAACATAAGAAAGGACCAAACCCAGTACAGAAATACCTAAATCCAAAGTTCAAGAAATAAAACCTGTTCAGGCTCCTTAGAAGCGGAAGTTACTATTCTGACACATCCAGCCTTAACTGACTCTGTTCCTTTCAGGCTATTAACTTTTATTTTTGAAAAACTCAAAATTTCACAAGGTGCATCACCTCATGGGGATGATAGGAGACTCTAGTCAGAGCAGCTCAGGCCCCACACTCTTCTGAGTCGGCCACTGAAAGACCTACATCCTCTGAGCCACAGCTATTGGCCCAATGTGTGAAGTGGTGTACCGAGGCGAGCCAATAAAGGACCACCTTGGTTGGGCCACTTTAGAATTGGGGAGTGGGGTGGGTGGTATTAGCTGTCATTTTTTATCAGCTGTTTTTTATTTGCTTAATGGATTTGTTAGAGCTTCTAAATCATGCTTATTTCAGGATATTATATTAGTTTTGTAGGGCTCCTAAACCAAACACTAGGGACTGGTCAACTTAAATAACATATCATTTATTGCCTCATAGTCCTGGATGCTGGTGGCCAAACTCATTGTCTGAAGGGTGGGTGACTGTCCTGGCTACGAGGTAGGCATCTTTCATAAGTCATTCTATTTCTTTAGTGTATTTACTTATTTGACAGACAGAGATCACAAGTAGCCAGAGAGGCAGGCAGAGAGAGAGGAAGGGGAGCAGGCTCCCTGATGAGCAGAGAGCCAGATACGGGGCTCAATCCCAGGACCCCAGGATCATGACCCGAGCTGAAGACAGAGGCTTTAACCCACTGAGCCACCCAGGTGCCCCAAGTCCATTCTCTTTTTCTTACAATAGCCATGTTCTCACAGTATCTACTCATGTGGTCTTCCCTCTGTCAGTGTCTGTGACTCCAAGTTTCCCCTTTTTATGGGGACTGCAGCCTTATTGGTAAGGCCTGCCCTAAGTATTTCACCTGAACATGGGTTTACTTTGGTGAAGCCTCCATCACCAAATAAGATCACATTCTCAAGGACTTGGGGGTCAGGATTACAATGTATCATTTTTAAGGACACCACAGTTCAACCCAGTGGACTCCCAAAAGTCATGTACTATGCACAATATATTCTTCCATTGAATGGTGACATGTGAATGCCACCAAAACCTTCACTGGTTCTGGCATCAATGCTAAGGCAAAATCTCACTAAAATACTGTGTACATCAGATAAGGGCACATTGCCAGCCGTGATTAACGCTTTGGCCACATTCCCGTCTAACCAAGAATGTGTGACAGCAGACAAGTGTATCTGCTTCCAAAATACAATGGCTGGACAGGCACAGGACAGACATCACTATTCCAAAATTGAAAAACTGGAAAAGGAAACAAGGGTTGTGGGTCCAGAACAAGTTTGGGTCCTAGTAAGGAGCATTATTTTTAGATTTTAAGGATTGAAAAGAATCCTCTTTGGCTCTAGGCTCCGACCTCTGGTCCCATGGCGTGGCAGCTTCACATTCTTGACCATGGTATGTCCACAGTAAGTAGTGACCTCCCAGGCGTCCAGAGTTGCTGCAGTACATTCTGAACACCACAGGTGGTCCGAACATTTGGAGCCCAGGAGGTTTAGAAATCAAATGGGATCCCTCGTAAACCAATGTTAAAACTCACCTAAGTCAGGCTGTGGATGGAATACTAGGAAGGCAAGTGTGAGTGACACACATAAAATCTGGGAAGGAGAAATGAAAATGGGCTGACTTCAGTCTCAGGAATGAAGGGGGAGTTGGCTCTATCCCCTGGCATTGTGTTTCTGGGTCCATAGTGACTGTGGCAGCCCTGCCAGCCTCTGAAACTTCTGTGGGGTCATTTGCCCCCTTTCTTGAAAGATAATGCATGTTTCCAGCCAGATACATCTACA
This sequence comes from Mustela erminea, assembly GCF_009829155.1. NCBI lineage: Eukaryota > Metazoa > Chordata > Mammalia > Carnivora > Mustelidae > Mustela > Mustela erminea. The sequence goes on from NC_045635.1 coordinate 85,855,722, forward strand.
GGCCCTCTTGTTTGTAGAATCCCCGTAGTACAACTATCTTCCTTCATTTGTTCCATCTGTTTCCCTTTCAATCCAAGCTGGACATGTTTCTGCCAATATAAAAATCTCAGAATAAAACACTTGTTGGCTTCCTCTGTAATTCAGAGGATTCAAGTCATCACACAGGAGGGTCCTCCATAGATCTTTCTTGGACAACCATATCTCTATTCCTTGCTTCTGTTGAGATGGTTGATGGGACCCATGTGCCACATGCCTAAGCTCCTAACTACTGTTTTTCCAGCCACATCCTCGGGCCCTTTTTGAAGTTGTCTATCTAAATAAATTGGAGGAGGTTGCAAATCATCATGTGCTATTTTGCTTTTGTTTCACACTACATTATTTAATTATTGTCTCTCCTCTGTCACTTACTATGAGTGGCAAGGAGAAACCAGGACATGCCTTGAACAGTGTGCGTTGAAATTGCCTCAGCTTACTGTCCCAGCTTATCATGTAAAATTTCTAGTCTTCACCAAACACGAGAACACAGCTCAGCCAAATTCTCAGCTATTTGATATCAAGGATGGCCATTTACCAAGTCTCCAATAGCAGGCTTCTAATTTCCATCCTCTGTCTCACCAGAAGCATCCTTGACATTCACATTTCTAGCAACATATTTTTCATGTTCTATGTATTCGCTAAGATGATAAAGTCTTTTTCTATAGCTCTGCTCTTTTCTGTATAAGCTCTTACCTGAAGTACGTTTAGTATACATATTTCACCCAGCAGTCCCTTAAAACAATCTTGGTTTATTTTGCCATGCACCTCAAAACTCTACCACTTAGTAGAGCCATTACCAGTTTCAGAGTCAGTCCCAATTTATTTTTGGCCTATTACCCTACTTCCAAAACCTAAATCTGTTATTGTGCTGTGGCTATCACGACAAAGTACCACAGACTGGGGAGCTTAAGCCACACAAATGTATTGTTTCTTAAAGTTTTCGAGGCTAGAATTCCAAACCAAGTGTTTGGAGTCCAGATTGATTCCTTCTGAGATGTGTCAGGGAAGGATGTATTCCTGGCGTCTCTCCTAAACTCTTCCATGGTTGACTTCCCCCAAGGTCTTTTCACATTGTCTTCTCCATACACATGTCTCAGTGCCCACCCACATTTCCCCTTTTTATATAGAACAACATTTATTTGGATTAGGGCCCACATTAGAAAATATATTTTAACTTGATGGCCTCCTTATGGACCCTATCTCCTAACACGGCCCTGCTTGAAGTTAGGACTTCCTCATATGGACTTGTGGGAACGTAATTCAACCCATGAGAGGTATGAAACCTGAGTTGAACATGGGCACTTGTGCTGCCTTTTTCATTGTATTGGTTATATGAGGTCCCATTAGAGAACTAAGGTGACCTCATTCACCCTTCTTTTACTCAAAACTATTTGAATGTTGCTCAATTTTATTGTGTTTTTAATTTTTTAGCTTCCTATCTATGCGATGAAAAAAGATAATCTGATTTCAATCCTTACACGTTAATTAGGATTTCTTTTAGGGACCAATATTTGGTCAATATTTTACGAATGACACTTATACCTTTAAAATAATCTTTAGTGTTCCTGCATGTGATAACATTTTCATCCAAAGAAGGAGACAAATGCAGATAATCTGCAAAAGTCAAAAAAAATTTTTTTTGGATCTGTAATTGCAGAAATCAAGTAAGAGCATGAGTAAAACAATGTTGAAAATGGGCCACATAGTCTCTAAAGGAAAGTGTAAGGCGGGGGGTGACTGATACGAAATCCAATGTGGACTGAGGAAAAATGGGTTTTGAAGGTTGACAGAAAAGGGGAGTACATCTGGTTGTTCACTTCAGAAGGGAAGGTGACTGAGGACAAAGGGTATCTACTGAACATTCATTCTCTAATGCTGTGGTTAATGATAAAGAAAAATTTAGGTAAATGGTTTTATCGCTTAAATAAATTATAAGCAACAGCCCTGAGAAAATAGTATTAATAAGTCAAACATACTCCACTCAAACTTACTCAACATTAACCTTGTTATAGATTTCATTCAAAAACAGAAGGGAGAACCCAAACTCAGTATAGAAGTCTCTAAATAAAGAGTTCAAGAAAGAACAGCTTAGAAGGTTCCTTCATAATTGGATTGTCTACCTTAAGTCACTCAGATATATCTGATCCTATTTCTTTGAGGCCTGTAACCTTTTCTTGTGGAAAATGCAAACCTTCATGACTGGGACATCAGCATCATGAGGATAATGGAAGTATCCAGTTAAAGCAGCACAGGCCTCACTCAACTCTGAGTAAGCCAAACAGAGATACGGAACTGCTGACTCACAGCTAGTGGAAGCAATGTGCAGTCAGATGTGTCAGGCTGGGGCTCCTGGGTGGCTCAGTTGGTTAAGCAATTGCCTTGGGCTCAGGTCATGATCCTGGAGTCCAGAATTGAATCCCACATCGGGCTTCCAGCTCTGCAGGGAGTCTGCTTCTCCCTCTGGCCTTCTCTCCTTTCATGCTCTCATGAATAGATAAAATCTTAAAAAAAAAAAAGATGTGTCCTTCAAATTAACACTGTCAGCATGATCCAGGAAATTCCTGGTTCTTAATCCAGACACATGCCTAATGCATATCTAAACCTTTCTAGAGGGGGCTTAATCTTTATTGAGGGTTTTACAATATTCCTACAGATAAAGTCTCCCCATACAAGCACATAATCCAAACACAAGCCTCCCTCAGCAAAATCAAATAAGAGACCAGAATGGAAACCTTCAGAAAATTATTACCAAATGCCAAACTTAAAAAATGAATTTGCTTAACACATTTATATAAATGACAGGACATTTGAAATATGAAAAAGATATAGCTAATTATCAAAAAAATGCTGAATGAGTTTTCTAGGGTTGATCATTGTAACCACTAGAACAAAAGATTAAAGACATTTTACACAACAACGGAGACATAGCTGGATAGAGCATTGTGAGCTGGAAGACAGGTAAAAGAAATAATACAGAACACCTCCTCATAGGATAGGGGGAGAAATAGGATGAGAGCAAGGCAAAGAGGTTTAAGGAATGGGGTAAATAGTTATTATGTGCATCTCATAGGCACTCCAGAAGCAGAAGGTTGGGTGAATTTTGGAAAAGTAACAGTCAAATGAGAATGTCTGGTAATTTCTCCAAATTCATGGAAGCCATGACATTCTGGTTTCAAGAAGCCATGTGAACACATTGTAGTAAAACTATGATGAAAGCATAGAGAGCATAATAGCAGACAAAAGGGCATGATGTCTAAAAACGGAAAACCAAATAGGATGACAGCAGCCCTCTTTTCATCAAGAAATGGACACCAAAAGCAAGCGCTGGGGTATCATTTGATGGGCAGGGACATTGACCACCTGGAACCTCCCTCAAGGACAGACAGACCCTCTGTTTCAGCTGCTTAGAGTGCAGTCAGCTGGCAGTCCTCAGTCATTAACCTTATCAGTCGTTACCTCAGCTACAGAGAGCGGCCTTGCCTGAGCTCCGGGATTTGCCCTAATAGCCACGTCCAAGGTCTGATCAACAAGAGTTGATTAATATAAATCTGGTCCCTTCCTCAGCTATTAATCCTGATTAAATTCCCTATACACTGAATGCAGTGTACATCTCAATGCAGCTACCTTAAGATCTTAACTCCAAAATACAGACACATGAGAAAAGTCGTAACTCATAGTGTTTCCAACAAATGAAACCATATTAAAGCAATGTCTCAGGAATGTAATTTAGGAAGATGGAAGATGATCTGAGATGAAAAAAAAAAAGATAATAGTAGAATGAATTAGTCAATATTTCAATATAATACAGTATACATATATTGTATATACAATATACAATATAATACAAACAGTGCCTACATAAAACAATGGGAATCATAATTACAGTGACTTTGATGATCCGAGTACACAAGCCATAACTAAATACTAACAAGTACGCATCATTTGGACAATGGGAGTGTGCAAAGAGAGGAGCTCATACCCCACTCTTCACTGGCTCAGCCAACGCAGGATGTGTAACCACTGCGCCACAGCCACTGGCTGGAAAGATGATCCAGGACAACGGAGGAGGAACATTTCTGGGATATCACCTGTGGAGTTAGAGGAAGAAATTGGTGTGGTCCTTTCCCTGGCTTTTGTTTGCTTGCTAGCTTCTTTGTAATTGTGATGACTTAATGAGAGGAGTTCAGAGAAAATGACACGTCTCTTGCATCTTTCATCAAACTAAGAAAAGATTTGATTGCTAATATCTCATGCGTGACTTTTGTATCCTTATTTGCAAATGGGAGTGTTCAGAAATCTGTTTAGTAAGGTTTCTTCACTCCTTTAATCATTTTTTTTCTAGTAATAAAAACAACATATTACTCCTTTCATAATCAAGTTCCTTTTATTAACAATAGCATCTGCTGTCCCTTAAAGATCTCGCAGAAAACAACCTTGGAAACTTTGCCATCGGGACAATAGTTCATTGATTGCCTGAATTTCTTTGATGCTTCTTATCTCCTTTTGAGGAGGGTCAATTTCTGTAATTGATTTTTTCATGAATTCATGCAAAGTAGTTGTTTGCATGCATTTCTGAGATTATTGAAAAATATGCTTTTAATTTTAAAATATTTTCCATTTAAAATTTCTTTCTCTATTGTGGATATTTGGAAAATTGGGGGTAAATTTTATTTTTTTCAACCATCAGCACTTATATTTGTTCAGTAGTTCCACTGTGTGGGTATTTTTAGGAACTCAGTATCTTTTTTTTTTAATTTTTAAATTTTTTTAAACAATTTTTTAAGATTTTATTTATTTCTATTTATTTATTTCTATTTATTTATTTATTTCTATTTTTTTTTAAGATTTTATTTATTTCTTTGGCAGAGACAGATCACAAGTAGGCAGAGAGGCAGGCAGAGAGAGAGAAGGAAGCAGGCTCCCTACCAAACAGAGAGCCTGATGCGGGGCTTGATCCCAGGACCCAGAGATCATAACCTGAGCCAAAGGCGGAGGCTTTAACCCACTGAGCCACCCAGGCGCCCCTAATTTTTAAATTTTTTTATTAACATATAATGTGTTATTAGCCCCAGGAGTACAGGTCTGTGAATCGCCAGGTTTACACACTTCATAGCACTCACCATAGCACATACCCTCCCCAACGTCCATAACCCACCACCCTCTCCCTACCCCCCTCCCCCTGGCAACCCTCAGTTTGTTTTGTGAGATTAAGAGTCTTTTATGGTTTGTCTCCCTCCCGATCCCATCTTGTTTCATTTATTCTTTTCCTACCCACTAAACCCCCCATGTTGCATCTCAACTTCCTCATATCAGGGAGATCATATGATAATTGTCTTTCTCTGATTGACTTATTTCACTAAGCATAATACCCTCTAGTTCCATCCACGTTGTCGCAAGTGGCAAGATTTCATTTCTTTTGATGGCTGCATAGTATTCCTATATATATATATATATATATATATATATATATATATATATATATATATATACCACTTCTTCTTTCCATTCATCTGTTGATGGACATCTAGGTTCTTTCCATAGTTTGACTCTTGTGGACGTTGCTGCTATAAACATTTGGGTGCATGTACCCCTTCAGATCATTACATTTGTATCTTTAGGGTAAATACCCAGTAGAGGACCTCAGTATCTTCAAGAAAACAATTTTCAAGTTAATAAATACCTGGTGATTTTTTTTAAAAAATTTTTTTATCAGTATGACTACTTCTTTGTGTGCTGTGTTTGGAGGCTGGATTTCCATGTCTCCTGCAGGCCGTGATAAGAAGTAAGAGGAATAGCTTCACTTGTACGGGTACCTCGCTGGCCACATGAGAGAGTTCCTGTCCAAGCTATGGTGGCTTGGCTCAGGACAGCAGCCCATTCTGAGTCATAAAAGAAATGTCCCCAAATTGGCTAATGTCATTCCTCTGGAAGTATGGCCTTGGGATATGGCAGTCAGATCTTCTCAATAAGCCAAAGCTGCAAAGTTTATAATTTTGGTGCTTAGGGCTTTCTGAAGTTCCCCTGTTAAGGCATCAATGAACTGATGTTTTGGCTGTCCTTTCTTCTGACTGAAATATTTCATAGTATTGCTGATAGAGGCAACCCGAAGCTTCTATGTTGTGAGATACCAGCTCCAGTCAGTTGATCTTATGCCTAGAAACCCAGAGTGGGGGAAAGAGTCTTCAGGGAGACTTACCTGTGGTAGCTGCGGGTTCCAGGCTGTTAGGACAAGGAGGAGTTTGGTGGACACTGGGAACCGACCCTGTGCGGTTCCTTTTCCTCTCCTGCAGCAGCACCTGTTACGTAGGCAGAGTGTCTAACAATGATAGTAGTTCCTTGAAAAGTTAAGCAAACTGATCTTTGACCAGCCTTTAGGTCCAGCCGTGTTGTAATTTGTTAGTACCAGTTTCACCACTTGTGATTTCTGGTGTCTGATTGCTTGGCAAAAAGGGTATTCAAGTGACTGTGCCAGAATGGGGGCTTACTGGGGACTCCTGGCTGCTTGGGCATCTCTCGATTCTACTCAGGGTACTAGACGTATCTTATCCCACCAGGATGGGGCCAGGAACACACATGAAACCTGTTTGAGATTTCTGGGATCTCCTGTTATCTCTTGGGGACAAACCTGAGGGTTCATAGGGCACCAGGCATTTCATCAGATCTATAGCCAATTACCTCCCAGGTTTATCTCCTCACCTCTAGCTTTGAGCAGGAAACACGGGGAAATAAAGATTCAGCTCTGGTTTATCCCATCCTGCTGGCCCTCTCTCAGCACTTTCACAGAAGACTGCCACAAGGAACTGTTAGGAGAGGTGTCATTAGTTCCGACCAGATCAAATCCCTCCCTCTCCTAACTGGTGTCTCTTAATCTAATGTCTTTGGGTAGAAAAAATGGAAAGAAAGTGATTTCCTTTATGCCACACTCTCCTGTGTGGTACTCCCCACCTGCCAAAATAAGTAACTGAATAGAGGGGTGCCTGGGTGGCTCAGTCCGTTTTGCCTCTGACTTTTGATTTTGGTCAGGTCATGATCTCAGGGTCATGAGATTGAATGCTCACAGGTTCAACGCTGGGCATGGAGGCTGCCCAAGATTCTCCCCCTCTTCCTCTGCTCCTCCTCCCCTCCCTCTCTTTACAAAAAAGAAGGAGAAAAAGAAGAAAGAGGAAGAGGAGGAGAAGGAGAAGGAGGAGGAGGAGGAGGAGAAGAAATTGAATAGAAAGTGAAGATGCTCAAGAGTACTAGCTCCAATAACAAATTTAATAGATAAGTCACCCAGTCCTGATTTTTTTCCTCTCTCTCTCCATATGCTCATGAGCTTTTATCATCTCCATTTTACATTGACTGTAAGAGGAGGCCAAAACATTGATTCCAGAGTAACAAACTTCTAGCACATCCTGAAACAATGGCACTTACTGCTTATCAGAAATAGGGTAATGATGTGGAATAAAAACTATTCCATTAAAGATACCACTCCTCCAAGATCTGTTGTTTTTTCATATTGAAAAGCTTCAGGTAAGATACACCTTCAGTGGAATGTTTGGAAAGTTTTCCTCACCAAGGTCCCAAGAAGTTTAGAGGGCACTGGATTCCCACTCTGATTATCCAATGTGATGTCAGGCTCAAGGGTATGCAATCGCAGGTGACTCGGCCTGGCATAGAGCCCGCTTTCCTGCCTTGCATTTGGTCCAATCAGGTATGGAGGTTGCCCGTGACGTCAGGAAATGCAGCGACTATAAATGGGCCAGCGCCCCTCTGCAGCCGCCATTGTCCTTTTTTCTGAAGCATGGGAAAGGCGAGCCCTACATGGCGGAGCCAGGCTGTGAGACCTCTCGGGAGGAAAGCCTGGGCATGGAGGAGCCCACAGAAGCCGACCCGAAGAGCCTGAAGCAGAAGCTGCCAAGGGACCAATGCCGCCACCGCCACTCCCACAACAGTTTCGCCACCTACTTCCCCAGGGTTTTGAAGCAGGTTCACGAGGGTCTGAGCCTCTCGAAGAAGGCCGTGAGTGTCTTGGATTCGTTCGTCAAGGACATCTTTGAGCGCATCACCGACGAGGCCTCTCGCCTGGCCGGCTCCACCCAGCGCTCCACCATCACCTCCAGGGAGATCCAGACAGCTGTGCACCTGCTGCTGCCCGGGGAGATTGGCAAGTTCCCCGTGTCTGAGGCCAGCAAGACCATCCTCAGGTACACCTTCCGCCAATGATCTACCTCAGGACCACCTCACCACCTTGCAAACCAAAGGCTCTTTTCAGGGCCACCTTACTTGGCACAAAAAGACCCGTAACTCTCAAGAGTGGCCAACCTACTCGAGCGTTTGGACCTGTGCCATTCTGCCCAATCTTAAAACACTTTTACCATTTATGAAACATTACCAAATGTATCAAACCTACTTTATTGTATGTCTTCAGTGCAATTTACTCCCAGCAAAATCATCGATTTACTTTAACTATACTGCATTCATTTGCCCGCCTAAGTGTTATTCCTGTCAGTTGCGTTACTAGATCCGCCTTTACAGTTATCTATAAGGTCAAATCTGTTTTTCTAATACATTTTTAAATGTTGTTTTATCTCAGTATTCCAAGATTAATTGTTTACGCACCACACCCAGTGTTCCATGCAAGATGTGCCCTCCTTAATACCCACCACCAGGTTCTCCCAACCCCCCACCCTCTCCCCTCCAAAACCCTCAGTTTGTTTCTCAGAGTCCAGTCTCTCATGGTTCATCTCCCACTCTAATACATTTTTAAAACCCTTCCCACTCTCATTCGTCCATGAACATGTAGTGAAATCAAACAGAATTAATTTCTTTCTTTCTTCTTTCTTTCCTTCCTTTGTTCCTTCCTTCGTTCCTTCCTTCCTTCCTTCCTTCCTTCCTTCCTTTCTTTCTTTGTTTCTTTCTTTCCCGTCCTTCCTTGCTTCCTCCTTCCCTCCCTCCCTCCCTCACTCACTCTCTCTTTCTTTTTTCTTTCTTTTTAATTTAAATTTCGGTTTACTGAACATATGGTGCGATATTGGTTTTTGGAGTAGAATTCAGTGATTTATCACTAATATACACCACCCAGTGCTATTCACAAGAAGTACCCTCTTTAATACCCATCACCCATCTAGCCCATCCCCCACCCACCTCCCTCCATTGACCCTCAGTTTGTTCTGTATCCTTAGGAGTCTCTTATGATTTGTTTCCCTCTCTCCTTTTTTTCTTATCCCTCTTCCCATATGTTCATCTGTTTTTCTTAAATTCCACAGGAGTGAGATCATACGCTATTTGTCTTTCTCTGACTTATTTCACTTAGCATAATACACTCTGGCTCCATCCATGTCTTTGCAAATGGCAAGGTTTCATTTTTTTTGCTGACTGAATAATTGTCCATTGTGTGTGTATGTGTGTGTGTGTGTATAACCTCTTTTTTTACCCATTCATCAGTCAATGGACACCTGGGTTCTCTCCATAGTTTGGATATTGTTTATAATGCTGCTATAAACACGGGTGCGTGTACCCCCTTTGAATCTGCATTTTTGTGCCCTGTAGGTAAATACCTAGTATACAACTGCTGGATCATAGGGTAGTCCTATTTTTAAATTCTTGAGGAAACTCCATACTGTTTTCCAGAGTGGCTACACCAGTTTGCATTCCCACCTACAGTGTAAGAGGGTTCTCCTTTCTCCACATCCTCGTCAACATCTGTTGTTTCCTGTCTTATTAATTTTAGCCATTCTAACAGAGGTGAGGAGGTATCTCATGGTGGCTTTGATTTGTATTTCCCTGATGGTGAGTGATGTTGAGCATCTTTTCATATGTTTGTTAGCCTTCTGGATGTCTTCTTTGGAAGTGTCTATTCATGTCTTCTGCCCATATCTTAACTGGATTTTTTTTTTCTGGGGGGGTGTTGAGTGTGATAAGTTCTTTATTGATTTTGGATTCTAACCTTTTTCTTAAAGATTTTATTTATCCATTTGATACAGAGCAAGAGATCACAAGTAGGCAGAGAGGCAGGCAGAGAGAGAAGGGGAAGCAGGTTCCCTGCTGAGCAGAGAGCCCCATGCGGGGCTCGATCCCAGGACCCCGAGATCATGACCTGAGCTGAAGGCAGAGGCTTAACCCACTGAACCACCCAGGTGCCCCGGATTCTAACCTTTTACCAGATATGTTGTTTGCAAATATGTTCTCCCATTCACAGGCAGCCTTATAGTTTTGTTGATTGCTTTCTTGATTGAGCAGAAGCTTTTTATCTTGATGAAGTCCCAATAGTTCATTTTTGCTTTTGTTTCCCTTGGCTCCAGGGACATGTCTAGTAAGAAGTTGCTATGGCTGAGGTTAGAGAGGATTCTGCCTATGTTCTCCTCTAGGATTTTGATGGCTTCCTGTCTCACATTTAGGTCATTCACCCATTTTGAATTTCTTTTTGTGTATGGTGTAAGAAAGCAGTCTAGTTTCATTCCTCTGCATGTTGCTGTCCATTTTTCCCAACACCATGTGTTGAAGAGACTGTCTTTTTCTCATTGGATATTCTTTCCTGCTTTGCCAAAGATATAGTTGCGGTTCCTTTTCTAGGTTTTCTCTTCTATTCTATTGATCTACCTGTCTGTTTTTGTGCCAGTACCATACTGTCTTGATCACTACAGATTTGTAATGTAGTTTGAAATCTGGAATTGTGATGATGACTCCAGTTTTGCTTTTCTTCCCCAGGATTTCTTTGGCACTTCAGGGTCTTGGTTGTGGTTCCATACAAATTTTAAGACTGTTTGTTCTAGCTCTGTGGAAGATGCTGGTGGTATTTTGATAGGGATTGCACTAAACATGTAGACTGCTTTGGGTAGGATAGACATTTTAACAATGTTTGTTCTCTCTGTCCCTGAGCTTGGAATGTTTCTCCATTTCTTTGTGTCCTCTTCAGTTTCTTTCTAAGTGATCTGTAGTTTTCAGAGTACAGTTCTTTTACCTCTTTTGTCAGGTTTAATTGTAGGTATCTTATTGGTTTTGGTGCAGTTGCAAATGAGATCAATTCCTTGATTTCTTTTTCTGCTGCCCTGTTATTGGTGCATAGAAATGCAACAGATTTCTGTACGTTGATTTTATATCCTGTGACTTTGCTGAATTCATGTATGAGTTCTAACAACCTTTATGGTGGAGTTTTGGATTTTCTACATAGAGTATCATATTGTCTGCAAATAGTGAAATTTTGACTTCTTCCTTGCCAATTTGGATGCCTTTTATTTCTTTCTGCTAGCTGCTAGCTGAGGCTAAGACTTCCAGTACTATGATTTTTCTTTGTGTTTAAGATGTTATTTATTTATATGAGAAAGAGCAAGAGAGTACGAGTTGGGGAGGGACAGAGGAAGAAGCAGAATCCCCACTGGTCAGGGAGCCTGACATGGGGCTTGATCCCAGGACCCTGGGATCTGAGCCAAAGGCAGATGCTTAACCGACTGAGCCACCCAGGTCCCTTTCCAGTACTGTCTTTAATAGTAATGGTGAGAGTGGAAATCCCTGTCTTATTCTTGACCATAGGGGAAGGGCTCTCAGTTTTTCCCCATTGAGGATGCTATTAGCTATGGGTCATTTGTAGATGGTCTTTACCAATGTTGAGGTGTGTTCCATCTATCCCTACTTTATTGATGGTTTTTATCAAGAAAGGATGCTGTCTTTTGTCACGTGGTTTTTCTGCATCTAAGGACAGGATCGTATGACTCTTACCCTTTCTTTTATTAATGCGGTGTATCACGTTGACTGATTGGCGAATATTGAACCACCAAACCGGCAGCCCAGGAATACATCCCACTTGATCGTGGTGAATAATTCTTCTAATGTATAGTTGAATCCAATTTGCTACTATTTTATTGAGAATTTTTGCACTCTTGTACATCAGGGATATTAGCCTGTAATTCTCCTTTTTAGTTGGGGCATTGGCTTTATAATCAAAGTAATGCTGGATTCGTAGAATGAGTTTAGAAGTTTTCCTTCCATTTCTATTTTTTTGGAACAATTTGAGAAGAATGGGTATTAACACTTCTTTATTTTATTTTTTTAATTGAAATTCAATTAGCCAAGTTATGGTACATCATTAGTTTCAGATTTAGTGTTCAGTAATTTATCAGTGGCATATAGCATCCAGTGCTCATCACATCACATGTCCTCCTTAATGCCCATCACCCAATTTCCCCATCCCCACACCTCCCCTCCAGCAACGCTCAGTTTGTTTCCTATAGTTAAGAGCCTCTCATGGTTTTTCTCCCTCTCTGATGACTTTGCCTTCAGTTTTCCTTCTTTTCCCCAATGGTCCTCTGTGCTGTTTCTCATACTGCACATAGAAGTGAACTCATAAGATAATTCTCTGATTGACCTCTCTCACTCAGCATAATACTCTCCAGTTCCATCCATGTCGATGTAAATGCTGAGTATCCGTCCTTTCAGATGGGTGAGTAGTATTCCTATCTATCTATCTATCTATCTATCTATCTATACCACATCTACTTTATCCATTCATCTGTTGATGGACATCTAGGCTCTTTCCACAATTTAGTTATTGTGGACATTGCTGCTATAAACATTGGGGTGCAATTAACTCTTCTTTAAATGTATGGTAGAATTCCCCTGGGAAGACATCTTGCCCAGGACTTCTGCTTGTTGGGATATTTTTGATTACTGATACAATTTTTTTTAATGTTTATGGGTCTGTGCAAGTTTCCTATTTATTCCTGTTTCAGTTTTGGTAGTTTGTAGGTTTCTAGGAATTTGTTAATTTCTTCCAGGTTGCCCAGTTTGTTGGCATTTAATTTCTCATAGTAGTCTCTTATATATAATAGTTTGTATTTCTGTGGTATTGGTTGTGATTCTTCCTCTTTCATTCATGATTTTATCTATTTGGGTCTTTTCTCTTTTGTTTTTGATAAATCTGGCCAAGGGTTTATCAATCTTACTACTTCTTTTGAAGAACTAGCTCAAGATTTCTTAATCTGTCCTACTCAATATTTTGTTTGTTTGTTTCTATTTCATTTCTCCTCTAATTTTTATTAGTTCCTTTCTTCTGTTGGCTTTAGATTTTATTTGCTGCTCCCTTTCTGGCTACTTTAGGCATAAGGTTAAGTTGTGTATCTGAGACTTTTTTGGTTCTTGAGTTAGGCCTGTATTAGATTATACTTCCCCGTTAGGACTGCCTTTGCTGCATCCCAAAAGTTTTGGACTGTCATGTGTTCATTTTCATTTGCTTCCACATATTTTTTGTATTTCTTCTTTAATTTCCTGGTTAACACATTCATTCTTTAGTAAGATGTTCTTTAACCTCCATGTATTTGAGGGTGTTTTGTTTTGTTTTGTTTTGTTTCTTTGTGGTTGACGTCAAGTTTCTTGGTGTTGGGGTCTGAAAATATGCCCGGTATGGTCTCGATCTTTTTGTACTTGTTGAGGGCTGGTTTGTGACCCAGTATGTGATCTATTCTGGAGAACATTCCTTGTGCTCTCAAAAACAATGTGTATTCTAGTGCATTAGGATGAAATGTTCTGAATATGTCTCTTGTTGATTTTCTGCTTAGATAACGGTCTGTCCATTGCTATAAGCGGGGTGTTAAAGTCCCTTACTATTATTGTATTGTTATCAATGAGTTTCTCTCTGTTTATTATTAATTGATTTATATATTTGGTGCTCCCAAGTTAGGGGGGTAAGTATTTGCCATTGTTAGAGCTTCGTGATGGACCGAACCCTTAACTGGGGTAGAATGCCCTTCTTCTTCTCTTGTTACACTCTTTGTTTTAAAATCTTTGTTTTAAAATAGTTTGTCTGACGTAAGTATGGCTACTCTGGCTTTCTTTTGTCCATTAGCCTGAGAGATGGTTCTCCATCCCCCTCACAGTCTGTAGGTGTCTTTAAGACTAAAATTTCTCTCTTGTGAGCAGCAGATAGATGGATCTTGTTTCTTTATTCATTCTGATACCCTATGTCTTTTGATTGGAGGATGTATTCCCTTTATATTCAGAATGATTATTGAAAGATATGAATTTAGTGCCATTGTGTTACCTGTAGAGTTGGTGTATCTGGTGATGTTCTTGGGGATGCTCTAGTCTTTGCTGCTTTTGGTCTCTTTTTCTCCACTCGGAGAATCCCCCTTAAAATTTCTTGCAGGGATGGTTTAGTGGTCATGAGCTCCTTTAGTTCTTGTTTGGGAAACTCTTTCTCTTTCTGTTCTGAATGACAGCCTTGCTAGATAAAGAATTCTTGGCTGCATGGTTTCCGCATTCAGCATGTTGACTAGTTGACTATTTCCCGTCGATGGCTTCTGCCCTCCTGCCATGTTTCTGTGGACTGATCTGCTGTGAACCTGATCTGTCTTCCCCTGTAGGTTAAGTACATTTTTTTTTCTTTTCTGTTTTCGGGATTCTTTCCTTGTCTGCATATTTTGTGAATTTGACTATGCCACGCCTTGGCAATGGTTGGCTTCTGCTGAATTGAAAGGGAATTCTCTCTGCTTCTTGGATTTTGATGCCTGTGTTCCTCTCCAGGTGAGAGAAGTTCTCACCTCCAATTGTTCAACTACACCTTATGCCCCCTTCTCTCTCTCTTCATCTTCTGGGACTCCTATGCCATGAATGTGATTACATTTTAATAAGTTGCTACGTTCCCTAAGTCTACCTGCGTAGTCCATTACCTTTCTTTCCCTCTTCTTTTCAGCTTCATTATTTTCCATAATTTTATCATTTATATCACTGAATCGTTCCTTGGTTTTGTCCATCCTCGTTTCAATGGCCTCCATATCAGATTGCATCTCAGTTATAACATCTTTAATTTAGTCTGACTAGACTTTAGTTCTTTTTTCTCTGTAGTAAGGGATTCTCTAGTGTCTTCTATGAGTTTCTCAAGCCCAGCTAGTATCCTGATCATCGCTGTTTTCAATTCTAGCTCATACATCTTATTTATATCTGTATTGATTAAATCCTTGCCAGTGAGTCCTACTTCCTGTTCTTCCTTTGGGTTGAATTTCTCTGTCTCACCATGTTGTCCAGAAATGAAATGAAAGGGGAAAAAAATGACCCCCCCCCAAAATAAACACAAAACCCAAGGAAACAAACAAACAAACAAAAACGAAAAAAGAGAAAAAAAAAGAAAAAAAACCATCCTCACCCCTAAAAAAACTAGATCCTGGGTGTTTTTTGGTCTTCTTGTTAAAAGAATCTAGATCCCAAAATAAAAGATAAAAGAATAAAAGAAAACAATGCTGAAAATAAACCAAATACATATGTCTAGAAATTTTTTAAAAAAATTAATAATAGGGGCACCTGGGTGGCTCAGGCACTTAAGCATCTGGCTGTTGGTTTTGGCTCAGGTCATGATCTCGTGGTCCTGGGATTGAGCCCCGAGGCAGGCTCCATGCTCAGCATGGACTCCAATTGAGGATTCTCTCCCATTTCCTCTGTCCCTCCCTGCCCAAAATAAATAAAGATGTCTATAAAAAATAAAAATAAAAATAAAAAATTAATAAGGGAATTTAAAAAAGAATAGAAAGGAAAAATAATTTTTTAAAAAAGAATAAAAGTGAAAAGGAAGCTAGATCCTGTTTGCCCTAGAGCTGAAGCTTTGTAGCACTCTGTGATCAGTAGACTTGGTGCCATTGAGTTGTTTGCGCTGGTCTTCTGGGGGCAGAGCTTGCTGTGCTGGTTCTCAGGGGACTTGTTTCAGTGGACATGCACCTCTAGGGCACAGGGGGCCGGGACTTGGTGTAAACAGCTCCAGCCTCCACTAGGTGGTGCCGTCTTGCTCCCTGTAGGCTTTCGGTGCTGATGGGCGGAATGAACATAATGGCGCCCTGCTCTCTAGCCCCGAAGTTGAAGGTTCAGGCCCTTCACTCTTCAGTGAGCCCTCACAGAAGAACAATCTATCGCCCTGCTCATGTCACCAGTTTCTGTCTGAACCCTGGGTTTGCCCTGCCTATGTCCAAGCTTTTTTATCTCAAGCATGTGACTGAGTTTCAAAACTCCAAGTTTGGGGGAGTCCGGTGGCACAGACCCATGCTATTTGTCCAGGGGATGGTTTTCCTACACTTTTGCCATGTGCTGGTCAGTCCCAGGAAAGCAGTTGCATGACTGCTTGGCGGTTCACAGTTTATGGCGAAAGAGAGCAGAAAGCTGGCACCAAGACCCAGGGCTCCCATCTGGCTTCTCTGCTCTTATGGCTGGGAATAGTGCAGCAGGATGGCACCCCCCATTCTTCTTGGGACCCGGGGCATCCTTGGACATTGCTGTGACTCTCCGGACTCCTCCCCGACTTTACCACCTGAGCACCTTCAAGCCAGATGACCTTTGTGGTGGCAGACTTCTAAAAGTTCAGATCCTGCATGCCACTGTTAATGATTCTTTGCAGTAGCCTCCGTAAGTAGGCTCCCTCCCCACTGCCATATGCACGACCATATCTCCCCTAGTTCAACTCTCTGCACCTCCTACCTCCCAAAAGGTGGTTGCTTTTCTATGTGTAGACTTGTAGATTTGGTTCTTTCAGGACTGAGATTCATTTCTTGGGTGTTCAGAATGATCTGATATTATCTAGCTCTGTTCGAGGGATGAGACAAGTTTAGGGTCCCCCTACTCTTCCGCCATCTTAACACTCGCCCTCATCCAGAGTTTCTTTATATGTAATATGACAACAGATAGACCAGAACCACTGATAGTCAACCGTATCCCATTTGCAACCTATCCTTTATTTATAATTCACGTGCACATATAAATGAGGACACACAGTTTACAGAAACAGCTGAATGCCATACTCAGGAAGCAATTCACATTTAAACTCCTTGGTATCTGAAATTACTCTCTGAGGTCACTCAGTTTTTTCTGATATTTCTCTCTTCCTGCCTAAATCTTTTTTAAGACAAAAACCTTTGTGGCCTGCAATTAGGCACGGGTAATTCTATACTCTAATTGAGAGAGTAGCCAATGCCTCAGTCCCCACTGGCTCAGCCAGTGGAAGACCTATAGCCCCTGACTAGATCCACTGACTCAAGGTGTGGGAGGGTGTGAAAAAAACACAAACCTCCTAGTCACTTTCAGCATGGAGAATGGAGAGAAATAGTGTGTGATTCTTTGCGTGCAGCTGGTTGCTTGATTGCTTGTAATCATGGTGATTAAGGATATGAATCTGGACCTGTTAACAGACAAATCTCTTGCCCATTCCAAAAAAATTAAGAAAACAATGGTGACCAATAAATAGAACTAAGATGAATCTTTTTAAAATTATTATTGTTAGGCAATATTTTCTTATTTTCATCTTTTTTTTCTAGTTCTATGGATTTTTATTTGTTTGTTTTGCTGTACACTCATTACTTAACATCAAAGCAGTTGGATATTTTCCAGTTGCCTTATAAACAATTGATTTCTAGATTCTTATCACTGTGGGAGAGAACATACACTGTGATTTCAATCATCTGAAATTAATTATGGTGTGTTTTAAATCCCAGTGTTAGGTCGATATTGTTAAGTGTTCCTTTGCCTTTTTTTAAAAAAAACGTGGAAAACCTTTTTTTGGGGGGGTGGGGTGGGATCTAGTAACCTGTAAGGAATCTCATTCTCAGTCACACAAGATACAAGATGGATAAACTACCAAAGATAAAACTTTTCTGGAACCCAGCAGAAGAGCAATGGGGCCCTGCCGGGAGAGATTGCACTCACAGCCGATTTCACCTTTTGTAGAGCCCCACTTGCTTAAGAGAAGGAATGGGGGACAGTGCAGAATATCCAAGAGATTCCCTGAACTGTTGGGTTAAATGTAAAAAACTCTGATGAGACAGTACCTCCAGAGCACTCCACTGGAACACTAGAGTTAGGATGCAGGACAAAGGACCCCCTCCCCATTCAGAATTAGTACTTGTTATTATTCTGGAATATTAGAAAAACCTTCTGAGAAGATTTTTTAAAAAGAGTGTGCTGACGAATGGATAAAGAAGATATGCTCCATATACACTATGGAGTATTAGGCCTCCATCAGAAAGGACGATTACCCAACTTTTGTATCAACATGGAAGGGACTGGAGGAGATTACACTGAGTGAAACAAGTCAAGCAGAGGGAGTCAATTATCATATGGTTTCACTTACTTGTGGAGCATAAGGAATAACACGGAGGACCTTGGGAGAAGGAGAGGAGAAGTGAGTTGGGGGAAATTGGAGGGGGAGATGAACCTTGAGAGACTGTGGACTCTGGTAAACAAACTGAGGGTTTTGGAGGGGAGGGGGGTAGAGGGTTGGGTGAGTCTGGTGCTGGGTACTAAGGAGGGCGTGTATTGCATGGAGCACTGGGTGTGGTGCACAAACAATGAGTTTTGGAACACTGAAAAAATAAAATTAAATTAAAGAAAAAAAAAGGGGTGTGCTGCCTTAGGAAACCGAGAAAATCTACCATGAAATCAACTGCAAGTAAATCCTTTTAGGTGGTGTCTTGAGATAATCTTATAGGTCTGAAACAAAAAGTATGGAGACCAAAGGCTCTTTTCAGACCTATGTACCTTTTCAGACTAAGACCTGTGGAGCAGTTAGAACAAAATGCATTTCTCTTAATCTCTTAATTTCTATCATGCAAACTAATTCTTCTTTGAAATGCCAGTGTTTCTGTATATCACATACACACTTTTCCTCCCAGAGTTTTTCTTGCATATTGGTCTCATAGGTTTCGTAACAGGTGAGAAGTCATGTTAGGAAATCTAATCCATTAGGATATCTTTTATTGTGTTTTGCATTTGTAAATTCAGAAAGCAAATAGGATCGTTGGTGAAACAGCTAAACAATGGATCATAATTGGGCCATGAGATGAAGACCTGAAGTATAAGTGTGACTGACACGCCTGGAATCTAGGGGGGAAAGAAGAGAAAGGGAGTTGGATGTCGAGGCCCAGAAGGAGTGAGTACATCTGATTATTGACTCAGTGGCTGAGTGGGGACAAAAGGGTCTAAATGAGCAATTATAATCTAATGACATATTTTACTGAGAAGACAAACTGAGGAAAATGTCTTTACTGTTGTAGCTGACAAATTACAAGCATGAAAATGGGGGAAATGGTATTAATAGAACAAACATACCCCAAACACACTTTTATCAACATGTCACCTATTAAGGAATTCATCTAAGTACATGACTGAGGATACAAACACAGTACAGAAGTAGCTAAATTAAAATGATAAAAACAATACCTACTTCAATCTCCCTAGAAACTGAAGTTACTGCTATACCTGGTTCATATTTCTCTGATTCTTTTCTTTTCCAGGCTATTATCCTTTGTTTTTGAAAGGTAGACTTTCATGACCTGAAGTTATGCATCATCAGAATGATGTCAGCTTCCACTGAGAGCAGCCAAATCCCACTCTCCTGTGAGCTAACAAACCTGCAGCTCCTTCCCTGTATCCACTGACCCAAAGTTTGAGTAGGTGGACCCCAGGATGAGCCCATAATAGACTCCCTGGTGTTCATCCTTGGAGACTGAAGAGTAAATTGGTGTGTTTCCTTGCCTGTTACTAGCTTTTTAAATTATTATCCTTTGTTTACTTGTAATTACAGTGATTTAAAGCCGTGTTTCCACGGGTAGAGATGTCTCCTGTCTTCTCCATCAAATTAAGAAAACAATAGTAATGAATTAAGAGACATAAGGTGATCTACACCTCCCCATCTTTTTCTTCAAGCTGTCTGAAGTTGAATTATTTTTTTTTAACCTCAAGTGTATGACCCTCCCTAAATACCAGCACATTGACGTGGCAAGATGAAAACCCAGTTAGCCAGACCTAGTCCAATAAAATGTGATTGGTCCTGATTCTGGACTCATCATAACCTTCCTCCTCTTTGCTCATGGCCTGTGACTCCTAGATAAGAGCAGAATGAGTGATGGGAGGGGAGGAGAAAGCTTGGAAAAGTGGCCACCTACTTTTTCTTCTTACTATGAGGTACTTCAAAAACAAATCTAGGATCACAGGTGGGTTTTGGTCAATCCATGAGGACATCCGTGGGACAGGAGAGCAGTAGGCCTCATCTCTACATGGTCATCAATTCAGTCTTTGCCATGCTGTCAAGCAACCCTCTGAGGGTGGTGACATGGTCAGTCTTGTCCCTCACAGCTTTTGCTGTAACACATGATTCTTCTGAACATTATAATCGTGAAACCTGTCCATAATTTAACTACCTCTGTTTCTAAGATCTTACCACAAGAAGAAACGGTGAGCAGCCCTCAGGGGTGGTAGTTAGGCAGGGACCATAGGACTATGTGTGGACTTGATGGTTGACCACGTATTTTGTCATCTACAACTGGGAATTTTTGTTTTAGGAATGAACAGTATGCATAGTTATTGCACTCGTTAAAATAACTGGACTGGCTTAGTGAATTTTATCCCTTCTAGGAATTCAGAGCTATTGCTCAAGTGAGGTCTTTCCAGAAAAGTGAATTGTCTTACCCAAGATCACATAGCAACTGACCTACATCTGACACCAGGAGCCTGGCTGATCTCTTGAATCTCACTCCGGTTGCTGGCCCATCAGAGTGTTAAAAGCCTTTAAATGTTTGAGCCTATCTGAGGCTCACAGAAACCGTTCTTCTCTGGATTAACCTGCTTGACAGGAAATACATAAGTCCAAAATGAAATGCAGCGCTGATTACTTCACCCACCTCCATCTCCATTGTGTAATTGAGTCCAATCAAGATGTGAAAGCAAGTGCTTCCCTTGAACAAACTCCAAAAGGTTGGGGTGGCTTATGTATGGGACTGCATGTGCTTCCCCTCTCCTCTCCCTAGAATTTCTCTGTGCCTTCAAACCTGCCCTATCTATGACTCTCTAGATATGGGCTTTTGTAGGCATGTGGAGAACGGCAGATTACAATTCGAGTGTCAGGATTTAGAGGACTCCCAAATGGGGTGAGGTCTCTGTCTTGGATTGGAGGGATCTGCTACGTGGGCCAGGTCACTCTACTAGGGGCAAGAGAGGTAGGAAAGAATTCCAGAGTTCACCACTCTGGATCAGGGAGCCAAAGGCTTTGTTGTATCGGCGTACCCAGTGTGTGGCACCCAGCAGCATCTCAAGAAATGTGTGTTGCATGACACTATGTGTCAGGTTCAGGAAGGCTGCTCAGTCCTCGACACTTTCCACTGAGAGGTCCTGTCTCCCCCGACACCACCCACACCACCCCTGCCCTGCCTTGCCGCTCTTGACTCTGGGGAGGTGTGTGATTGCTTTGGCTAATGAAACACGGTGGAAGTGATGTTATGCGAATCATGGATCTAATCTTTAAGAAGATAGGTGCCTTCTGCTTTGTTTCTTAAAGGCTCTGACCTGCCATACAGAAAGTGTGCTTATCCTGCTGGAAATACAATATGGAGAGGCTCTGAGACTGACTCTCTGGTGTGGGACAGAGGCCCAGCTGAGCCAACCCTCTGACCAGCCCCTCCAAGGCAGCAGGCATGGAAATGCAAGTTGTCTCAAACCTTGCAGAGTAGCTTAGACATTATCTGACTACTACTGAGTGGGCCTGGTCTGAATTACATGCTTAAGGGTCTCTAACGCTTTTTATTTGGACACTATTTGGAATAGATTAGTGAAAAACTCCTATTCCAAATGAACACAGATATTTGAGAAAAATGATTATAAACCTCATTTTAAATACTTGGATGAGCTGGAAAAGAGCCAGAGATTAATAGACAACTGAGACTTCTTTATCAGTCCCTGATGCTTGTTGAATAAGGCCCTCAGTGAACAACTGCACCCAATTTCTTTTTACTACAGGGACAGGGAGATGACAAGGAAGCATGTACCTCTTGGCTTTGGGTTTGGCTGAGGCGTGGGGAGGCTCCTTGGAGAATCTGAAATCACAATCCTGGCCACATGTGGCTTTGGAGTTACAACAAACATGATCAGTATGGCTCAATGAATTCTGGCAGAATCCCAGATGTGGCGCAAATGCAAGTCAAATCTTTTCTGGACGAGCCCACCCTTAACAGAGGCTTTGGGTTGGTTCCCACAGATAAGCCCTCCCTAACATGCTCATAATTCAAAAAAACTAAACATGTACACCTCCAAAGACTTATTCCCAGGTGCAAACTATTTAAAAAGTGTTCAACATGTTTAAGTAAAGGAGAAGATATCAGCAATCCTAGGGAAGAAACAACCAAATCTCACGAAGAGTCAAGTGAAATTTCTGCAAGTGAGAAACAGAACCACTGGAAGAAAAGGTTCTTGTAATTTTGAAAGAACCAACCTGACCCGCCAGAATAGAGAATTAGCGTGTGGGAAGAAAGATAAAAGAAATTATGGAGAATGTCTCCCAGAGAGATAAACAGGAAGGAAAGGTAAAAGAAAGGTGAAGAGACATAAAGCCTGGAACGGAAATGTAAGAAGTGCATCTCGTGGGTGTTTGTGAAGGAGATACGGGACAAATGGCAGAAGAAAAACATTCTGAGAGGAAATCGCTGGTAATTTTCCATTTTATGTACATAGGTACATAAAAGCAAACTGACTGTGTGAAACAGTTCCAGTAATGGTGACGGACGAGGGCCACTTACAGGGGATCCTATGGCCTCAAGCGCCTATTAGCATTAGGAAGCCTTGACGAGGCATTTTACAAAAGAGTAAGCATACATGTACCAAAAAAATTACACAGGAAGGGCATCATCTTATCAGCAGTCTGAGAATTGCTTACTTAAGCCACGATGAGATAGCACTCCATGCACTGGAGCCACGGGGAATAAAAAGACGGATCACCCCAAATGCTGGTGAGGAGCTACAGCAATGGGCACATCACATGCATCGCTGGTTGGAGCGCAAGGTGGTCTGACCCCTTTGGACAATATTGATTAGTGTGCAGGAGACAGATGCACACACTGCTGACTAAAGCACTTCCACTCCTAGGTACCCAGTCTAGAGACCTGCGCACAGTGAGACATGTATGAGAGTGTTCTTAGCAGCATTGTATTTATTAACCAAAAATTTAGAAACTGTCTCATGGTCATCACCAGTAAGATGGAGAAGGATATTCATACAATGGACTGCTATTCAGCAATGAAAATAAGTGAACCGGAGCTATCAGTACCATTATGGCTGTATCTCACACACAACAGTGAGAGAAAACAGCATGTTACAGAAAAATATGGAAACATGCAGAACAATGCTATCCGTGTATATTGCTTAGCAGTTAATGTCTATGTGGTAGAAATTCATGGAACTGGGAAACGTCGATTTAATATAGGGGTTTCTTCTTGGGGTGGGGGGAGGGCCAAGGAGGAAGACAGGGGAGAGGTACAGGCAGGTTCAAAGTTATCTGTCATATTTTATTCCTTAAGCTGGGTGGTGGGTAGATGGGTGTTTGGTCATATTTTTCTTTCTATATTTTCATTTATCCAAAATGTTTGTCAAGTTTTTGTAAATTGGAGTGATCACTGCCAACTCTGCTGTCCCTCTCTCGCCATGCCCAGTTGGTCACACTGCGCTGCAAGTTTCACTCTCAAGCAGTCCCTGGCTCTCTCCTCTCCACTCCATCCCTACTGCTTCTTACCAGGCCTTCATACATTGTCACCTAGATTAAGGTAACCACCTCCTGCTTCCAGTCGTGGCCCTTTCAAATCTAGTTTCTATACTACTGCCAGAGTGACATAATGAAAACACAAACCTGACAGCCTGTCACTTCCTTGTTTAAAACCCTGCAAGTCTCCCTCCCACCTAGAGGACAAGGTAGCAGTTCCAGCTCCTTAATATGGCACGCCAAGCCCTCCTTGTTCCGTGTCTGCCTCCCCGTCTCTAGACTCTAACCAGTCTATAGGCTCTCAGCTTATTCATCTGTGATTCTCAGCACCTAGCAGTGCTTGACTTAGTAGGTACTCAGCAAATGTTTGTTGCATAAATGCATAGATGAATGCAGGTTGTGCTGTAAACCCGAACATGAGATTTCTTGACTCTTCTTGAGGCTAGCTAGCATGGTTAAAATATTGTGGCTGGAGAACTGAAAATTACTTGAAAGTGGAAATTCCAGGTTTTCCTCTTTTTTTTTTTCCACTGATCTTAAGGGATAAAGAGAATTTTTATCCTGTTGCAGAGAATGACAAAAAAAATAGCATTCCAAGAAGAGTTTGTACAGTTTAGATAGATGACTACCCACAGATTTGACAGTTTTATTGCATTACTGACAGTGGATTTTCCTCCCTCCTGGGAAGTTGGTGGGGGGCACAATAATGCCCCTCACGGATCTCTAAAACTCTATGAGGTTCAGTACCGTCTATATCCCCAATGGAAAAAAAATAAACCTAGGACTAGAAACTTGAGTCAGTTGCCATGTGTCACACAGTTCAGGAAGCAGGTGAGCCAGGATTAGACCTCTGTTCCACCCAACATCCAGCCTAGCTTCTTGCTACTTGCTGCATCCCTGAATGGGGTGAGGGGTGGGTGGAAGGGTCCTGAGAAAAGAAGCAGGTAGTGTAGTTGGATGCTGCTGTGGCAGGCCTGTTGAGTCAGAGGGAGAACCTGGATACCCCAGGCTACCTCGCTGGGGCTTCCTGAATCCTAATCCCTGGGAGCCAGGGCAAGGGTAGAGCTGGAAACCCTGGAGCTCAGCCAGAGAAGGGCTTTCCCCTCTGACCCGAGTGAGACCTCTGGAAGATCTGATGGGACCAAAGACACAGCTCATAGACCCCTGAAGCACTCACCTGTAGGAGGCCTAGCTCTACTGGATCTAAGTGAAGCCTGGCTGAGCACAGTCCCATGACCCTGGAGTGTTCAGGGCCAGGGCTGGAGGTTTAGGCCTCAGCCTGCATTTTAGCCTCAGATCACCAGTCTTCTAGCTTGCTGTGTGAGGTCATAGCCACGGGTTCCCAGGTCAGTCTAAAGTCCTACCAGATTTGAGGTCTGCTGAAATAAATGGCCAGTCCCCTCGGCTTTCCCCATCATCACGCCCTGATGCCAGAGTGCAGCAGACCTTACCTCCACGCCTAATCATAGATCTCATGATTGGTATTCTATTGGAGGAAATGCTCAGCTTTGACTCCAAGGGAATTCAAAACTTTCTGGGTTAATAAGCCTCTTCAAAGGAGGCTCATTTGACACATGCTTATTCACCTCTTCCACTGCTAATTTTTGGGATCTTGGAGCCACCGTGGAATTCCCTGTGTTTTAGCCCGACCCATCACTTCCCCCCACCTCTTTTTTCCTGTCCAAGAGGAACCTTACCTGGGCTTGGGGACCTGCTGAATCCTATATCTTTACTACCTATAGTCTTTTCTCAAGCAGGCCTCCCTCTACTAAGTAAGAGTAAAGGTGCAGGCATTCCTATCCTGGTCTCTACTTCTGTCCATACTCCCATCCACCCATTCACAGGCATTCACTGGAAACTTAATCTAGCATAGGAGTCAAAACTGGATTTGATTTCTGGCTAGGCCACTCACTAGGTATACGAGCTTGGGTAGTAGATAACCTAACCTCTCTGGGCCTTGCTCTTCTCAACAGAAGGAATTGTGCCTGCTTGTCCTATAAGGAAAATGTGGAGGCAGAGGTTAAAGACTGGATATGTGTGTATAACATACACAGAAGAGCACCTGCCGCATAGGCGTGCTCCCAAATGACTACCAATAGAAGCCTGCATCTGTTCAAGACCAGGATGCACACATTGCGGCGGCGGGGGGGGGGGGGGGGTTGGTCAGTGAGGAAGAAGAGAAAGAGGCAGGGAACTCACCATAGGCCTGTACCAGCCCCTGCGCCTGGCATGCTCCATCTATTCCCTCATTCAACCCTAATCATGGCCCTTCCATAGGGGCATTATAAAGAATATACCCATTTGACAGTTGGAGGTATGGAGGCTCAAGGAGCGAGAAGTCACTATAGGCTGGGATGGTCGGTCATCTTCACAGAGGAGGAAGGATCTGAGCCAAGACTTGCAACGTGAATGGGACTTGGATAGGGAGAAGGTGGGTGGGAGAGGGTGACTGGGAGTGAGGAGGAACAGCTTGCCAACAAAACCCTGAGTCAGCAATGCCCAAAGCTAGCAAGGTGGCAAGGCACTTTCCAGTCGCTCCCTAGCAACTTCCCATCACAGCTCAGAGCAGTGTTATCTCTAAAACTTTACAAACAGAGGCTCAGGAAGGAAAAGTCATCCTCCCTTATCTCACCATCAGCCTTAAGCAAATAGATAGGGCCCAGGTAGCCAGGTGAGCAAGTCCACACAGCTGTCTGGCATCAACTCACACTCCCCCCACCTCTCCAACTGCCTGAGGGCATCAGTCTCAGGACCGATAATAGGTATAGCCAACCATTCACTGAGCACTCTGTCTGCATTTTCTCACTGAATCCTCACAACAATCTCGTAGGCCCTATTGTCCAGAGGAGGAAACTGAGGTTCAAAGAGGTCAAGTCACTTACCCAAGATACCACAGCTCATAAAAGGCGCAGCTGGGGTGTGAAACCAGGTCAACTCTGACTCCAAAACCTGTGTCCTTAATCATTCTTGCTATAGAGCCTAGTCCCACTAGCTCACAGCAGTTATAGCATCCAACAGATGCACTGACCATGTTGTGTCTCCTTTTCCTGTCAGTGCAGCCTAGTAACACTACTTGTCCCCAGAAAACAAAGGCACCAGCACTTCGAAGAGAACGAGTTATGAAAAAGGTGATGCACTCTCATTTTCCTACTAACCTTCATGCTCTGCAAATCCCTAAGCCCCAAGAAATGTCCTTACTTTATCCACAGACCTTTTTCCTAGAAGGCTGTCCTCGTGTCCTGATTTTGCCTGCTATCCCAGCACAATTATGCAGAGCACCCCTTTACCTTCAAAACCACCTGCATTAATTGGACAAGAAATGATATGGTCACCTTACCTATGAAGAGACAAAGAACTCTCACACATCAGGTCTTTTTGCAACCCTGACACATGCGCTGGAAAATGATCTGCTGGCTGAGGGTGGGGCTGATCTTCTGGGAGGAGTAGCCAGCTTCTCTTTGAGGATGAAATAAGGAGTAAACAAACTGGGAATGTGACTTTCAGGGGATTTCGAGTACAATCCAGCTTCTTGGAGCTGGAGTAGTCAAGGAACAGTGGTAGGGGAATGCCTGGAATGCAGAACTTGCCCGAGTTGGGGGCAGGCACGGTTGAGCACAACTGGCTCTCTCAAGCACAGCTGTGCCTCACATATGAGGAGCTGGAGAGTTGGACACCGAGGCATAAACAGGTGAAGGGAAGACTAGTTAAGGAGTCCAGCCCACTCCACTAGCCCCTGGTTTGCCTTCTATTACAGTCCACGTTTTTGCTGCAGAGGGAGCCCAACTAAGCCTTGGGTCTGGGCTGCTTCTGAGAAATTGAAGCCCCCAGGACACAGTAAGACTTTGGGGACACTTGAGAAAAGCAAGTGGCCAAGGGTGCAGAAGTCACGAGAAATCCAAGCTCTAGTCTGTTGCTGATTACACGCAGGAATAAGCATAGGAAAGGACCCAAATAATGTTGAGAAGAAGTCATCCAGGAGGAAGGGACTTACTCCCAAGAATGTTAGCAAGATTTACTATTGGAAAATCTATAATGTGATTTATGTGAATCAGCCAAAAGATTAAAAAAAAACTTAATCTCGATAGCTGATGAAACAGCACGTGTGAATGTTTTAGATCCATTATGTCACCTAAAACACCTAGAAAACCAAAGATATTATTGTGAACACATACACCTCATGTGAAAGCCCAATGTCATGTTTGTTGATGAAATGCTACTGTCACTACTATTTGAATCAGGAAGGTGACAAGAAAGCTTTGTGTCAGTATTGTGATTTGAAAGCCTCCCACCACTTTTTTTTTTTTAGCTGTACCTGTGAGATTTAATTCAATACAAGTCTCCAGATAAACTAAGATTACTCACCAATTCCCTCAATTTTGCATTAGTCCAAGGAACCAAGGTCAACTGAGGATTCTATAAAGTACTTTTAAGTTAGCAATATGATTTGGAAGTTTTGATGGATATTCAGCATTGAATTGTTTTTGGAAAACTTGACCACCAAAAAGAGACTATTTTCAGTTGACCTCATTGCACCGGAATGATTAAATCTCTAGAACCATTTCTGGTCGCAGGACAACTTTACACCTCTAAAAATTGATAGGAAGCTAAAGAGCTTTTGTGCCAGTTATACCTGCCAGTGTTTACTGTAACAAAACACTAGAACAGAAATTTTAGTCCATTTATTTTAAAATAACTTTTAAAAACCGTCTCATCATGCTGATATAAGTTACAAATGCCTGTGAAACATATGTTTTCTAAAAAAAAGTAGAGTGGAGAGTGACACTGTTTCAGGTACTTGAAAATCTCTTTAATATCTGGCCTAAAGAACTCAGATGTGTTCTTACATCTACTTCTGCATTTTATCTGTTGCTGGATCAGACATAATGAACTTCTGGAAAATTCTGCCATGCACTCGTGAGGGAATGAAAGCAAAAAGGCAAATAGCAGTATGAAAATATCCCCGTAAGGCTGACTTCCAGAAATAATTAACAGAAATGACTATTTAGGAAAGCCATGAAAATCGATATGGTTAAGGAAAACTTGACTTTCCTTGGAACAAATTGCACTACAGACATATATTAAAGTTGAGTTGTGACGTTTGATAATGTTTCATTCATGGTACAAATGAGTTAAAGTTCGGCAGAATGGCACAGGTCCAATAAATGACAGAAACACGGCACTTTAGACAAGCAAATGAATGCGATGTGGTTAAAGTAAATCGATGATTTTGCTCGGAACGAATTGCACTAAAGACACACGATAAGGTAGGGTTGCTACATTTGGTAATGTTTCATAAACAAAAGTATTTTAAGTATGGGCAGAATGGCACAGGTTGAGCTGGTGGGTCTCTGGAGAGTTACAGGTCTTTTTTGTGCCAAGTGAGATGGCTCTGAAAAGAGCCTTTGGTTTACGACGTGGTCAGGTGGTCCAGAGGCAGCTCACTGGCAGAAGGTGTACCTGATGACTGCCTTGCTGGTCTGAGACACGGCGCACTTGCCAATCTCCCCGGGCAGCAGCACGTGCACGGCTGTCTGGATCTTCCTGGAGGTGATAGTGGTGCGCTTGGTGGAGCAGGCCAGGTGAGAGGCCTTGTCTGCAATGTGCTCGAAGATGTCCTTAATGAACGAATCCATGACACCCACAGCCTCCTGCAAGAGGCTCGGGCCCTCATGAACCTGCTTCAGAACCCTGGGGAAGTAGGTGGTGAAATTGTCCGGCATGGGAGAGGTGCTGGGGGTGGTGGCGGTGGCAGCTGCGGCAGCATTGGCGCCGCAGCTGCGGCAGCATTGGCGCCTTGGCTGCACCTGTTTTGGGCTCTTTGGGTTGGCTGCTGTGGGCTCCTCCATCCGTGCCCAGGCTTTCCTCAGAGGAGGTCTCACAGCCAGGTTCTGCCATGTGGGGCTCACCTTCCCAACTGCTCAAAAGGAATGAGAGACTGGTGGCTGCTCAGGGGTACTGGCCCATTTATGATTGCTGCACTTCCTAACCTCACAGGCAACCTCCATCTCTGATTGGACAAAAATGCAATGCAGGGAAGCAGGTCACTACACCATGCCATGTCACATGTGCATGTGATTCCATATCCTTCTACTTTCCATCAACCAATCACAGTGGGATTCTGGCATCCTTGAAACTTCGTGTTGCCTCTATCAGAAAGATGCCACATAGAGTTAGAGGTCATCTGGACCACAAACTTGATGCAATATTCATGCCTGCCCTATGGAACAACAAATTCTACCACTTTTTAGAGTGGCTTAACATTAATTAAGGCCTTAACAATATTCCTACCAATTAAGTGCCCCTAAACAAGGACATAATCCAAAAGCATGCCACTATCAGTAGTATCAATAAACCAAATTATTTCTCGGGAAGGCTTATTATCAGATAGAAACTATTAAAAATATGTTTAACATATATAAATAAGTGATAAGATACATAAAACATGAGGAAGAAATATGTAATTACTTACCAAAGCAAATTATTTTTCTAGAAACTACTATGCTCTAGAATTGAACATCATAACCACTGGAACAGAAGATTGAAGACATTTTAGACAGCATATGAGATACAGCTGGATAGAGGATTGGTAAATTAGAATAGGTGGAAGAAATTGTGCAGAACAGCTTGTAGAGAGACAACGAGAAAGAAAAGTTTAAAGAGAGGCCACGAGACTTAAGAAATGGACTAAGAAGTTATAAAGTACATGTCCTAGGCATCCCAGAAACAATAAACTGGGTGAATTTTGGAAAAGGTCATATACACAAAAAGCTCATCCATCACAACGACTGATTTTATGCCTACACCATTTACACTTTGAGATGTCACCCAAAGCAACCAGATTGTGATGATTTCAGTTTCAGCTCCTAGAGAGAGTCTGAGTCCCATAACTAAAGTTCTTACTGCCATCAGAATGACTCTGTCATGGCCCGCTGCTGGGTCATTTTCTTCCCTCCCAGAGTCTACCGTTTTCTTGCTCTGAGACACTGTGGTTTGAGCGGGAGTGCTCTGACATGGTCAGCAAGTGCTCTTGGAAATCATGCGACATAACTGACCAAGACAGCAATGTCCACAGGAGCCAAACTATGGAAAGAGCCGAGATGTCCAACAACAGGCGAATGGATAAAGATGTGCCCTATATATACATATATGAGATCCACTACAGAAGTGGGGGGAAACTGAACGGGAAGTCATCAGAGAAGGAGAAAAATCACGAGAGACTCTTAACTCTAGGAAACAAATTGAGGGTTGCTGGAGGGGAGGTGGATGGGGGATTGGGATACTTGGGTGATGGGCATTAAGGAGGGCATGTGATGTATTATATGCAACTCATAAGTAATTGAACATTACATCTGAAACTTATGATGTACTATAAGGATGCTAATTCAATTTTAATTTTAAAAAAAAAGCACCCGTCTTAAAAAAAAAAAAAAAAAAAAAGGAAAGAAAGAAAGAAAAGAAAAGAGAAAAGAAAGAGAAAAGAGAATGGTCAAACCATGTCCTCCAAAGGCAGAATTCAAATAGCAATGGGATCCTTATAAAATCATTTCAGAGGTAGAATTTAGTGATTCATCAGTTGATATTACATCAAGTGCCCTCCATAATGCTCATCAACCAATTACCCCTTCCCCCCACCACCTCCCCTCTAGCAACCCTCAGCTTGTTTCCTAGAGTTCAGCATCTCTTATGGTTTGCCTCCCTCTCAATTTTCATCTTATTTTATTTTTCTTCCCCTTCCCCTGTGTTCATCCATCTTGTTTCTTAAATTCCACATATGAGTGAAATCCTATAGTATTTGTCTTTCTCTGACTGACTTATTTAGCTTAGCATAATACCCTCTAGTTCTTAAATAAAACCTTTTACAGAGGGGGCTGGTGCCCAGGTGGCTCAATCCGTAAAGTGTCTGCCTTTGGCTCAGGTCAGCATCCTGGGGTCCCAGCAGCCTGGCATCAAACCCCCGCATCAGGATCCCTGCTCAGCTGGGGGTCTTCTTCACCCTCTCCCTCTGCCACTCTCCCTCTGCTGTGCTCCCTGATCATTCTCTCTCTCACTCTCACTCTCAAGTAAATAAATAAATAAAATCTTTTAAAAAATACCCTCTGGTTCCATCCACATCAGGGCAAATGGCGAGATTTCATTCTTTTTGACAGTTGAGTAACTTTCGCGCGCGCGCGCACGTGTGTGTGTGTGTGTTGTGTGTGTCTGCGTGCGCACGCGCGCGCGTGTATGACACATCTTCTCCACCCATCCATCTGTCGGTGGACATCTGGGCTCTTTCCATATTTTGGCTCGTGTGGACATTGCTGCTATAAACATTGGGGTGCATGTGCCCCTTCAAATCACCATGTTTGTATCCTTTGGATAAATATATAGTAGTGCAACTGCTGGGTCATAGGGTAGCTCTACTTTTAACTTTCTGAGGAACCTCCATACTGTTTTCCAGAGTGACTGCACAAGTTTGCATTCCCACCAACAATGTAAGATGGCTCCCCTTTCTCTGCATCCTCGCCAACATCTCTTGTTTCCTGAGTGGTTAATTTTAGCCATTCTGACCAGTGTGAGGTGGTATCTCATCACGGTTTTGATTTGTATTTCCCTGATGCTGAGTGATGTTGAGTATTTTTTCATATGTCTCTTAGCCATTTGTATGTCTTCTTTGGAGAAATGTCTGTTCATGTCTTCTGTCCATTTCCTGACTGGATTTTTTGGTTTGGGGTGTTGAGTTTGATAAGTTCTTTACAGATTTTGGATCCTAGCCCTTTACCTAATAAGACATTTGCAAATATCTTATCCCATTCCGTAGATTGCCTTGTAGTTTTGTTAACTGTGTCCTTTCCTGTGCAAAAGCCTTTTATCTTGATCAACAAGGAAACAAGGGCTTTGAATGACACACTGGACCAGGCAGACTTAACAGATATATTCATAAAATTTCATCCTAACGCAACAGAATACCCATTCTTCTCAAGTGCACATGGAACATTCTCCAGAATAAATCACATACTGGGTCACAAATGAGGTCTCAACTGGTATAAAATTGTTTTCCTTAACATTACTTGGGTCCCCAAGATGCACCTCACATACCTGACTTGGTGGATAAATTTAAAAAGCTGTAGGTTGAAAAAAACAATTACCCTAATTCTCTAAGAAACCATCATAGGGAGAAAAGAAGAGTCAACAAATGCAAAATACACTAAAATTTAAAGCACATTCCTTCAAAAACATACGATAATACAGGTAAAGGCATTTCTTAAAGGTATTCACACACAAATAAATTACAGAAACTGAACCAAACAAAGGGACTTAGGAAGAATTGAGGAAATTGCAGGTCATTGATCCCAAATGGTCAGGCTTCCAAAATCATTTTCATTTGTACCTTTAATGAGCAGCTCACTCTACTGCAAATAGAATAGTTTCAATCATGAGGGGAGAAATAAAATCTAATTTTGATTATTAGAAAATACAATACAATGATAAAGCCAGTGAAGAAAGCTTGCTGCTATTCCTGATTTTTGCAGAGTCTCATTTGCCCAGGAGGATACAAAAATTTTGCTTGAAATATCAGTAGTCTAATACTTCACTTACTTGGATGCAAGGGAAAACAGGTATGTCCACTTCAACCTATGCATTTCTATCATTAAATCATGATTATTAGAAGCCAGCTAACAAATAAACAACAGTGACGGAATCCCACCCATTTTCTCCACAACCCACAAGAGGAAACTTCCTAAGAATGCTCTTATTGGATAATCCTGGGACGCCTTCCCACTCTTTGGGCCAATGGCTGTGGCTCAGGGACTGTAAATCTATCATAGGTTAAACCAATGAAGCTTAAGGTATGAGTTGTTCTCTTTGGGAACTCCCATTATCCAAGTGATTTGCAATTACTGTATTCTGTTCTATCTTGTTAACGTTTTTCTTCAAAGTTGTCATTACCATTATTACAAGTATTTCATACAGTCATTGCTTTCATTTACAACTCTATTTGCTAATTCATTCTGTTACCATTCTTACTGGCAGCTGGGATCATCTTCCATCTCCTTAACGGTACTCTTTATCTTTTTATTATGTTCAATTTGCTGACATACAATACATCACTAGTTTTGTTGTTGTTGTTGTTGTTGTTGTTGTTATTTATTTATTTATTTATTTATTTGTCAGAGAGAGAGAGAGAGAGAGAGAGAGAGAGCGCACTGGCAGAAAGAGGCAGAGGGAGAAGCAGGCTCCCTGCTGAGCAAGGAGCCAGATGGGGGACTCCATCCCAGGACGCTGGGATCATGACTCCAGCCGAAGGCAGCTCCTTAACCAACTGAGCCACCCAGGCGTCCCACATCACTAGTTTTTGATGTAGTGCTCAACAGTTCATTAGTTGCGTATAACACCCAAGTGTCCACCTTCTTTAGGAGCTCCTCTAATATGGAGTCAGATGTTGGAAACACTGTGAGTTACCATTTTTCTCAAATGTCTTTTTTTCTGAGTTAGGTTTTTAAGGTAGCCAGCATTGAAATGGGGTTAAGTGTGCAGGGAATTTAATCAGGTTTGATAACTGAGGATGGCACCAGATGTATACTAATGTCCTCTCTTTAATCAGACATAAAATCTGGCCATTGGGGAAGCCCCAGAGCTTGGGCCAGGCAGCTCTCTGCAGCTGAGAAAATGCCTGAAATGTGTAATGGCTAAGGAGTTCCAGCTGGCAGCACTCCAAGTAGCCAATGCAGAAAGTCTTTGTTGAAGGGGGTTCCGGACAGTCCATCTTTATGTCTATCACCGCCTCATTATTAAATGATACTTTGGCTTAAGTATGCAACTGCAGGTTGACAGGTATTTTCTCTCAGGACTGGCTTCTCTTGATAAAAAGACGTATGCTGTGACACTACCCGGTATTCTGTTTTCAGGCACTGTGTCCTTTTGTCCGCTATTGTGCCCTCTATGCTTACATCGTAGCCCTACTATGAAGTCCCCAGCTGTGTTTCCTGAATCTAAAAATTCATGATTTCCTTAAGTTCTGGGGGCAACTACCAGTTATTTGTCTTTGAATATTATTTTCTAAATTTGCCCAAATTCCTCCTTCTGGAATGCTGGTGAGATGCACTTAACAACTACTTACTCCACTCCTTAAGCCTCTTCGCCTCACTTTCATCCTATGTTTCTCTTTATCCTTCTATGAGGTGTTCCGAGTTATTTCATTCACCAATCTTCTAGTTCACTCATTCTCTCTATCCAGTAAGTCTCCTTTGTTGTGTAAACTTTCACGGATTTTTTAGTCTAGCGGTTATGATCTTCAATACTAGAAAAGCATTTAACACAATTTTGGGGCGCCGGAGTGGCACAGTGGGTTAAGCCTCTGCCTTCTTCTCAGATCATGATCTCAGGATCCTGGGATCGAGCCCCACATTGGGCTCTCTGCTTGGTGGGGAGACTGCTTCCCCCACACCCCCGCCCAGGTATCTGCCTACTTGTGATCTCTCTCTGTCAAATAAATAAATAAAATCTTTTTAAATAAATAAATAAAGAAAAAAAAACCATTTTAATAACTAGCCACTTCTTACTCACATTTCACTTATAATTATTTATAAATATGTTGACCATTTGTTGGCATTTAGTAATAATAATTTGGAGCTTTCCAGTTTGGTTTTCTGTTTGATTTTGACAAGGGTGGCTTGTTTTGGGATTGTGTGCTTATATAGGAGGACTTAGTCTGCAGGGATCATGTAAAAACCTCAATTAAAGTTGCTCCTCCAGAGTGAATTAGATGTGCATTTGCCATGTGTCTGGGTTTGTGACCAGGAACTGTTGGCATCATGCTGGTAGTGCTCACCTGAACCCGAGAGCTACACCAGGACACTCATGTGACTGCACATTCTCAAGGAAACCTTCCCCCCCCCCCCCCCCCCCCCCCCCGCTCAGAACTAAGAAGGAGGAACAGAATTTTCTTTGGCATCTCCTTTTTCCAGTAGGGAAGAGTCCAGTGTTCTCAAAGGTTATAGTCATTTGAGCACCACTTTGTGCAAAGCTGAGTATGTAATGCAATGGGTCTTACTTGGTCAGGCCCATGTGGCTAGGAGTAAAAAACAACAACAATAAAGAAAAACCTGAATGTTCAAATATCCTGCGTTAAAATACCTGGCCAGCATCAAGGGAAATCATTTTAATACTATTAATTTGAACAATCCTCCTCTGACCTGATGGAAGTGGTGAGAGGTAGGTCGACACACAGGCCTGGAGTCATATCATTCTCTTCATGATTAAAAGCATACAGGTAGCCAAACAAAGAAACAAACAGCAGGTAAAGTATAATACCGGATTCCTCCTCAGTCTCAGAGGCTGAGTACCCAGTAAGACTCTTCCTGCTTCAGCCTGAGGCACCTGACAGCATATCGGGTCCATGGCTGTGAGTCAATGGCTGCACATCCCTGATTGTCTCACTCAGACCTGACTGAGGCTTGAGTTGCTTTGACTGGATGTCCCCATCATCCTCATGGAGCCAATCTACAAGTCCTGATGGTTTGTGATTTCCACAAGAAAGGATCACAGGCTTGGGAGGAATAGAATCAGATAAATCTGAGCTTCTGAAAGTGGTAACTCCAGTTACTAGGGAGCTGGAATAGGAATTGTTTTCCTGAGCTTTCTGATTTAGTGATTTCTGTACAGAGTTTGGGCTCTCTCTTCTGTTTTTCCATGAATTCCATAACAGAAGTATGTTGAATAAGTTTGATTAGGGGATGTTCAACTTGTTAATACTATTTTTCCCAGGGTTGTGGCTTATAATTTGTTACTTAATCAATGAATCGATTTCCCTCCAGTGGTCTTTACCGTTAAGTACACTGTTAGATAAAGATGCTCACCAAGTGCCCTTTGCCCTCAATCACCTTCTGAAGTGAATAACCAGGTGTATTCACTTTCCATCCCTGTCTTCAACAACCACTGTGGAAAACAGTATGGGGGTTACTCGAAAAATTAAAAAGTAGATCTATCAATATGATCCAGTAATTTCATTACCAGGTATTTACCCAAAGAAAACCAAAACACTAATCTGAAAAGATGTATGCATCCCTATGTTTGTTGCAGCATTATTTACAATTGCCAGACTGTGGAAGCAGCCCAACTGTCCATCAATAGATGAAGGGATAAAGAAGATGTGATATGGGACACCTGGGTGGTACAGTCACTTCAGCATCCAACTCTTGGTTTCAGCACAAGTTGTGAGCTCAGGGTCATGGGATGGAGCCCCATGTAGGGCTCTGTGCTCAGGGCAGAGTCTGCTTAGGATTCTCTCTCCCTCTCCCTCTGCCTCCCCACCCCCCGCCACATGCTCCTGCTCTCTCATTTCTCGTGTGTGTGTGTGTGTGTGTGTGTGTCTGACTCTCTCTCGAATAAATAAATCTCTAAAAAAGAAGATGTGAGGGGCCCCTGGGTGGCTCAGAGGGTTAAAACCTCTGCCTTCGGCTCAGGTCATGATCCCAGGGTCCTGGGATTAAGCCCCACATCAGGCTCTCTCCTTGGCAGGGAACAGACTCTTAACTGTAGAAGATAAGGGGATGGTTACCAGAGGGGAGGTGGGTGGGGGGATTGTTGAAATAGGTGAAGGGGATTAAGAGTACACTTATCCTGATGAGCACTGAGTAATATATGGAAATGTTGAATCACTATATTGTACACCTGATACTAATATAACACTGTGTGTTAACTACACTGGAATTAAAATTTAAAGAAAACAAGAAAAAAATTAACTTAACTAAAAATGGGTCATTGACCAAAATATGAGTTTAAAATGAAGAAACAGGGTGCCTGGGTGGCTCAGTGGGTTAAGCTGCTGCCTTCGGCTCAGGTCGTGATCTCAGGGTCCTGGGATCGAGTCCCACATCGGGCTCTCTGTTCAGCAGGGGGCCTGCTTCCCTTCCTCTCTCTGCCTGCCTCTCTGCCTACTTGTGATCTCTCTCTGTCAAATAAATAAAATCTTTTAAAAAATAAATAAAAAATAAAATGAAGAAACATAAAGCTAAATCCTCATGACCTCGGATTTGGCAATAGAATTTTAGATATGATACCACAAGCAATAAAAGAAATAAATAGATACTGTGAAGCTCATCAAAATTAAACATTCCATGCCTCAAAAAAACTCATCAAGAAAGTAAAAACCCACAGAATGGGAGAGAATATTTACAAATATATGTGCATGTATCTGATAAGGGACTTGTCTCTACAATATATGAAGAACACCTAAAAGTCTGTAATAAAGTGACAAATAACCAAATTAACAAATGGGCAAAGGATCTGAATGCACATTTCTCCAAAGAAGATACACAAAATGTCCACTAAGCACATGAAAAGATGTCCAACATCATTAGTCACTGGGGAAAGACAAATCAAAACCACTTCACACCTACTAGGATGGCCACAGTCAAAAACACAGATAATAACAAAGTGTTATCAAGGATGAGGAGAAAGTGGGACTTGTTTGTTACTGGTGGGAAAGTAAAATCACACAGCCACTTTGTAAACCAGTCGGGCAGCTCCTCAAAACATTAAACACAGAGATAACATATAACCCAGCAATTTCACCCCAAAATATATACCGAAGAGAAATGAAAATCTATGTCCACATAAAACCTTATAAAAGAATGGTTATAACAGCATTGTTTGTAATATCCTCAAAGTGGGGGAAACCCAAATGGCCAGCAACTGATGCATGGATAAACAGATGTGGCATGAATGGAATATTATTCAGCCATAAAAACAAATGAAGGACTGATACAAGCTGCAACATGGACAAACCTTGCATAATGATGCAAGGGAAAGGGGCCAGTCAGAAAACACTGCGTATTGTGTGATTCCATTCTTATGAAATGTCCAGAACAGGCAAATCTGCAGAGACCCAAAACAGATACAGTGGTTGCCTATAGTGGGAGAGATGGGGAGAATGGACAGTGACGTCTCTGTTGCTGTGTCTGAAGGACTGCTACCCACCTCAGGGACCTCCTTCTGTCCATGGCTATAGGGCAAGACAGGCTTCAGGTAGATGCAGTGGCAGGCTTGCAGGAGGAGCGAGTCTTTCTGCACCTGGAGTGAGAAAACCTGGGTTTGAGCTCCTCCTCAGATGCTCATACCCAGCATCCTTCAGGCAAGTCGCTTCATCTTCTATCACATTGCTACTCAAAATGTGCCCGCTGGGCTGGTGCGGATCCACAAACTGTTAGCCTCCCACAACAGCATAAACACAGATATTGAAAGAAGCATTTACAAACCTCAATAGCAATCTGACTGAGTGTCTTTATTTCTGTTGAATTTAATAACAAACAGGTTGAGCTCGTTAAAACAAAACAAAACAAAACAAGAAGAAAGAAAGAATCAGAGGTGCTTCCCCCTCAGTCTCCCAGGTGGAATAACCAAGGAAGACTTGTACTGGCTCATCTTAAGACACCTCCTCATACATAGGAGGGCCAATGGCTGTGGCTCAGAGGCTGTAGGTCCACCAGAGGCCGACTCAGAATTGTATGTGGTTGCTTCAATTGGATGCTCCATAATACCCATAATGTTGTAAATAATTAAGTTCTGACCTTTCAAGAATGAAATTTTATAACCTGAAAAGAACAAAGTCAGATAAAACTGAATGAGTTAAGAGTAGCAGCTTCCGTTGGAAAGGGTCCTGAATAGGTGTTGTTTCCTGAACTTTCAGATTTAGACATTTGCGTACTGAGTTTGGGTCCTTGCTTATGCTTTTCAAAGAATTTCACAATATGAATAGCATTGAAAAAGTTTGATTTGTATTTGCCTGTTCCTATTACTGCTATTTTCCCCGTGTTGTTGCTTATAATTTGTTAGTGAAGCAGTAGCCATTCTCTCATTTCATATCAATAACCACAGCATTACATCATGATTGTTCACTTAGGTACATTTTACCTCAATCATCCACTCATAGGAAGAGTCAGATGTATTCAATTCCCACTCTGGTCTCCAACATCAAAGCCCATTTTCCTTTCTCCTTCCCAGATTTGTGTCTCAGACTTCCACGCCAAGTGTACCATCCACAGCCCAATTATGGTGCAATTTTATGTTGTTTTCCCAGTGCTCCCGTTTGATTTCTGAAATTACAAATGCAACACACACACACACACACACACACACACACACAAATATCCTAATGGAGTCAGGTTCGGAAAATAACTTTTTACATACTAAAACGTGTATGACACAAATACGCATGAGTATCTTTGAAAAAAAAAAAAAACCCACCCCAGCCCACCCCTGCCCCATTTGTGATTAAAGTTCTTTACGGAAAAAAAAAAATACATACATCTGTACGTCACATTGACAAATATGGGCATTTTGAACCAGTAGCAATTAGCATGATAGAAATTAAGAAACTTAGGGAAATGCAGTTTTCTTTTTCTAAATGTTCCAGAGTTCTTTCTCTGGAAAGGCAAATGCCTCAGCAAGCAGCCTTTGGCTTCTAAGATTTTCTTCCCACTGCACATGGCAATTTCTAGGTACCACCCACAAGGATTTCCCTGCACTAGATTTGTGGTACTTTTTCTGGGGATTTTATGAAGAAAGCTTTTTTCTCCCCCCTCAAATGCCTTTGGCTTTCTCTCTTCTATTGGGCTCCAGAAAAGTTTGGATTGTTGTAATTTACCTCGCTTGTCTCACTGTTTGGCTCGCATGACACCTTTCGCAGGTTTCTACATTCAAATCAAAGGTTATTTAGAATTCTTTTTAAAAGTTCACAGAAAACACATAGCGAGTATGATGAAATAGTGGGTTTTAGTGCAACCTGTAACAAATTCCAAAGGATTCAAGTCCCCCGAACCCCATTTCTGCCTGGGTTCTTTCTTCAAAGATATATAGGAAGCTAGAAATCAATTAAATGAAGAGTACTTGGATAAGCAACAACTACTTTGAAACTCAGCATGTATTTCTAGGAAAAGGAAACAAAAAGAAAAGAAAAGAAAAGAAAAGAAAAGAAAGAAAGAAAGAAAGAAAGAAAGAAAGAAAGAAAGAAAGGGAAAAAAAAGAAGAAGAAAAAGATGCCCATTCACCAAGAAGAAAAAACACAATGGGTATTGAAAGTGCATTACCATTAACCTAAACCCTCCTACTCATCAAATCAGTTGAGGTAGAGGAAAGAGTCCTCTTAGTTCTCTTAATTTCCAAACAGCCTCCTCTTATTTTGATGCAAAACAATAGGGACATGTCCCACTGTGACATAGGCATGTTTACACTTCAAGCACCCTGGTTCAAAGCAAGAGCTTCAACAGAAACCCACACCAGGACAGGCAACCAA
Source organism: Mustela erminea (assembly GCF_009829155.1). Classification (NCBI taxonomy): domain Eukaryota; kingdom Metazoa; phylum Chordata; class Mammalia; order Carnivora; family Mustelidae; genus Mustela; species Mustela erminea. Next base: position 85,896,500 of record NC_045635.1, read on the forward strand.
CACCAAAACCTTCCCCCTCAAACTCCAGGTTGCACCCCATGTCACAGGAAGGCTGTTATTGCTTCAGCTCTGGTCATCCCACCACCCTTTGGGCCCTGGATCCCGTGCTGCCAGTTGCTCATTAGCTGCTGCTAGGGGAGGCTGGGGAGCACAGCCTCTCTCATTGGAGGACCCCATCATCCATGCACAATTGCTGTTCTGGAAGACTTTTGTGTCAAAAGGGAAAGATGATAGGCAACCAAGGCACAGACTCACATACATGTGAATGAAGTAGAGTGGGCCTATCAGAAGGTTGGGAGCTTGAGTAGGGCATGAGTCTAGATAGTTTGAGTTTGCTGCACAGCGTTTGGGTCCACCTTTATGTATTATTTGAATTCGGGTGATGGGATATGTTAAAGGAGTGTGAATGGGTTAAGTGTGATTGCTATAGCTGCTATTGCACTTTAATTGTTGCTACACCACACGTTTTGAAAAAAAAAAATCTCTGGATGATACTACTGTACACAGGTGGGAGAATGAGAATACGTGAGGTAAATAAAACTATTATGGAAGTAGTTTTGACCACAAAGATCCCTGTAGAGACTGACCTAGGCAAATACCTAATAGAAATGAACACTTAGGAAAGTGATAAAATGCAGTATGGTTAAGAAAAATCATAACAAACTGCACCAAAGACATATATGAAGTTGAGCTGATGATGTTTTTTTTTTTGGTTAACCTTTCTATCACCATAAGAATTTTAAAAAATTGGCCGAATGGCACAGATCCAAACACTAGAGTGGATCGCATTTTGAGAGCTATAGGTCTTTTATCACCAAGTGAGGGAGCTTGCAAAAGAGCCCTTGGCTTGCGGTGTGGTCAGGCACTCCTGGGGCAGCTTATTGGCGTCTGGTGTACCTGATTGCAGCGTCGGTGGCCTCAGACACGGCAGGCTTGCCAACCTCCCTGGGTGGCAGCAGCAGGTGCTCGGCTATCTGGATCTCTCCGGAGGTGATGGAGGAATGCTTCCTGTAGTGGTATCAGGTGTTCCCCTTGGACACAACGCCTTGTCCAACAGATGCATAATCCTGTCTTTAGTTCTATCCTGTTAACTTTTTTCTTCCAGTTGCCATAATCACTATAATTATATTATGTCATCAATGTATCATTTATCTCTATTTGCCAGTTCATTCTATTTTCATTCCTTCTTACATCCCACATCATTTTCTATCTTCCTAAATTACATTTGTTACCATTTCCTTTCATATGGTGTCAGTTGGTATAAATACTCTGAGTTGCCATTTTTCTTAAATGGCTTTCCTTCTGACTTAAAGTCTTAAGGTATCCAGAAGTGAGATGGGGTAAGGTCCATATAGAGGGCATTAGATAGGTATTTAATCTTCTGAAATCCTGAAAGCTGTCAATTAGGCACCTACTTCTTCTTGCATGAAATTCCTACAGAGGCAACGGTGAACAACGTTAACTCACGGCAGATATAGCTAGACAGGGTCCGTATCGCTTTGGGTGGCTTTGATGCTTACCGGGGTGTATTGTCACACACCCCTGGGAGTTTTGGTTAAGGAAAAATCATGTGCATAGTTACTGTGCTGATTGAAATAATTGGACGGGCATAGTGAATATTCTTTCCCTTTTAGGAACTCCATGTTCTTTCCCACATGGGGCAATCTCAGACTTTGGAGAAAAACAGGGCTTTGGGCATCTCAGCTTCCCCATTCCTTGACAGCATCGCCGAGTAGATGGTGGTTCACGGGCAAAACCAGTCTGGGAGACCTCTCCATTCCACTATGGGGGCTCTAGCCATAGTGTCAAGCAAGCAAACAAGTAGAGCTTCATTGAAAAGGCAACCCACCGAAGGGGAGAAAATATTAGCAATTCATGAATCTGATAAAGGGTTACTATCCAAAATATATAATGAATTCCCAAAACTCAAAAGCGGAAAAAAAGAGAAATCAAACAACTTGACTGAAGACCGGGCAAAAGATCTGAATAGACATTTTCCCGCAGAAGACCTACAGATGCCCAACAGGTACATGAAAAGCTCTTCCGGATCACTAAGCAGGGAAAGATAAATCAACACCACAAGGAGGTAAGACTTCACACCTGGCTATAATGAATGGCTGTAATCAAAAGACAAGGGATAATAAATGCTTGCGAGGATGGAGAGAAAAAGGAAGTCTCATGCGCTGTTGCTAATGTAATGTATGGAACGTAAATTGGTACAACCACTTTGGAAAACAGCATGGATGGTTCCTAAAAAAATTGGAAGTACCCCATGACACAACAATTCCACTTTGGGGTATTTATCTGCAGAAAGCGGGTACGATGAATGGGCACTACCATGTTCTTTGCAGCATTATTTACTAGAGCCAAGAAATGGAAACATCCTAAGTATCCATTTCTGTCGGCAGGATATGGCCTGGTTTTACATGCTTTGAAGCCAGACCAACCTGGGTGCAAATCCCAGCTTTATTATTTACCAGTTGTGTGCCATCAGGGAAGTTCCCTGAGCCTGTGTTTCCTCATCTGTAAAAAGAAATGATAGCAGTACCCACCTCATAGGGTTGTTGTGAGCATTAAATGAGATGATGGAAGTAAAATGCTTAGCACAAGAGACACAATGAGCATAATGAGCACTCAGTAAATTTGGGGCTGCATCACTTCTTCCCACATGGCCCAGGACGTCAGCCCATTCGCCCAGCCCTGGCCTTCCTCTCCACAGTCTGCTTGATTTTCTTCAACCACGTACCTGTGAAGTGGTTATAGCAAGGGCTCTGTTGGCGGCTAAGCACCCTCACACACTCCTTTCTTCAGTGAGGTTTTAGCCTTGGCAGAAAAGCTGTACGTGGCTTGCTTTTACACTCCTCGCCACACATGTTTTACTGACAACTGTGGTGGGTTGAGATCTCTCACATGTCTTTCAAGCACCGTCCAAGGCTATCCTGCCAACTCCGGCAGGCCCGTAAGCCGTTGCAACCTCACGCTCTTCAGCACATGTTTTAGTGGAGAGCCCACTCTAATACTCTTCTCCATTCTAAGGCAGCAGTGTGTTGCAGCAAAACTAAAACATTCTGAAAGAGTTATTCAGTGTTTTCGTCAGCTCTGCTGCGTATGACGAATGGTTCCCTGGCACTGCCCCTCCACCTCCGCTCACCAAACATCACTGGAACCCAAGTGCTGCTCTGACCACTGGGTTGTGAGCAGTCCGGGAACTCCACTCAATGTGCGTCTCTCTGAGTCCAGGAAGGAAACCAACATCCCCTGTGGTTTTGTAGGAAAGAGGGTTTGAACAGAACTTTGGAGGTGAAGGGTGGGCTGTGGGTAAAATAATGTAATACCTTCCCAAGTGTGCCTCTGCCACCACACAAACTGGGTTTAAGTGGTACACAATTTTTCTTTTCTTTTTCTTTCTTTCTTTTTTCTTTTCCTCTTCTTTTTTTTTTTTTTACAGTTACACAGTTTAGTTAGTGTGAATTTAAAATATACAAATACCATGTCACCTGTGATGTCGCCGATTTATGGCTTAGGAAAATGTTTTTAAAATCTTGAAAATAAGTTCCTTAAAACAGCTGTATTCAATAAACAATTGGGTAGGGCATATGCACATATAGCAAGAAAGCACGGAACTGTTAGAGGAAGGACTTTAAAGCCATCAAAGTCGGTATAAGTTTAAGAGTCAGACAATCCTCATTCAAACCTGATCTACCGCTTACTCTCTGTGGGACTTTAGGAAAGAAACCTAATCCCTCTGAGCCTTAGGAGGAAATGGAGGAGAATAAGAGTACCAGCTTCACTGGATTGTTGTCAAGCTTAAGGGAGGAGCTTTACAGTGTAGTGGTGTGAGGGCCCAAATCCTAGAGCCAGGTGGTCTAGTTTCCAATCCCAGCTCTACTGCTTACTAGCTCATTGACACTGAGCAACTTACTTCATCTTTCTGTGCCTTAGTCTCCCCCATCTGGAACATGGGACTGTTAGGAGGGTTAACTGAGTTACACGTTTGAAGTGCTTAGAAATAGTTCTAGTATATACTTAGCATTATGTGCTTATTAGACTAAAAATACATGTATATAAAGCTCCAGACACCTGACACCCAGTAAGTCCTCATGAAATGTTACCCATCGGTGGCGTGCTGTATTCCGAATGCCTGGAACAAACAACTCTACAGTCAAGAGTTTGATTAAGAAGCAGCATTGAATTGCCCGGGACCCATGGAGAATTGACAGAGCCGAGCACCTCTCTCTTGTGAAAATAAAAAACACAGGCCCAGTGGAGGCTGGGCCTTCTTAAAGGCCTGCCAGGAGGGGGTTGGAGAGAGGGGTCATGCTAGCTTCCTTTATCCTGTTAAAATCGGTGTGGGTCAGTGCAATTAATAGAAAAGGACATTAAGTTTCAGAGAAATTAAGCAAGCAGCCTGATGCCACGCAGCCTATAAAGGAAAGAGCTCAGTAGAATGCTTTCTTGCTGGAGAGCTTACATCCCAAGTGAAGGAATAGAGAACTGGTCCACTGGGGTGATGAAGGGGGTATGTTATGGAAATTCTTGCGGTGGAGGTATGGTGATGATGATGGTACTATAACAGCCATAGCATTAACTGAGATTAAGCCACTATTACTGAGTACCTCTAGACATTGTCATATCTCTCCCAATCCTAAAAACAAAACACACACACACACACACACACACAGAACTACTGCGATCCATAACACTCTCTTCCTACTCACAGACCAGTATCCCCTTTCCTTGAAAGAGTACCCTATTTCTATCTCCATTCCTCATCTACCACTCACTCTACCCACCGCAGTCTGGCTTTTCTTTCCCAACCCATCACTGCCTCTTCTGGGACTCTAGAACCTCTGCTCTCATCCATCTTCACATATTTATTCAGCAAATACTGAGTCTCTACCGGTGCCATACATGGTTCTCACTCCTGATATACGACAGCAAATGAGACAAGGTCTCTCTTCTCAGGAAGTTCCCATTCCTGGCGTGATTCAAAGATAATAAGTAAGGAAAAAAGGGAACAGGTTGTAAACAATATAATTCCATGGAGAATGAAATAAGTAAATATAATATGTATGTATATTACATTAATATGTAGATAACGATTACAATTTTTCCATTATGATAATATGTTTATTATATATGTATACTTATACATATATATATATATTTATATACGTGATGAGGGAGAGAGCAATATTTTAGATTAGGTGGTCAGGAACACCTCAATGCAGAAGTAACAAGCCAGGGAAAATAAAACCCCAAAATGACTGTATTAACCAGTTCTAATAAGAATTGAGCATGAAGGGCCACCTGGGTGGCTCAGTGGGTTAAAGCCTCTGCCTTTGGCTCAGGTCATGATCCCAGGGTCCTGGGATCGAGCCCCACATCGGGCTCTCTGCTCAGCAGAAAGCCTGCTTCTGCCCCCGTTCCCCGGCCTGCCTCTCTGTCTACTTGTGTTCTCTGTCTATCAAATAAATAAATAAATAAATAAATAAAGCTTAAAATAAAAAAGAGAATTGAACATGAAGACTGGTTAAGCAGTTTGTAAAGTAATTTTTGTGTGAATTTTAAAATATGACAAGAATGTAACATGCGAAAAAAATCCAAAAGCAAACAACTTTTGATATTAAGTGGAGCCTAATTCCAATACAGGACATATGGGCATAAATGAAAATTCTAGAGCATGCATGTAATGAGAGGGAGAAGGGAAGGAACATCCTTGTAGGCTGACCTTGATTTAACATCAGTGGACTGCCAATAAAAAGGGGTACTTCAGTTGAGCATACTCTTATTCATAAACTCGAGGGATTTTGGAAAAGCAAAAATTGGATCTGCTGACTGAGTGCTCTCCAACGCACTTTAGTCCATGATGGAGAATATCACTAACAGCGGGGCACATGATGGTCATACCCTCAGAATAGATACTGTTATCAGGGTGAACCTATTTGAGCACCTTCTAAAGGTAGGTAGAGCAGAAAGCTCCAGGCAGCACACACACTGACATTTTTAATCTTAGTCAGGGCATCTTGGAGCCCTTCTTGTGAGAAGATGCAAAATCACTCAATCAGGGACTGTGACAACAACTCCTTTTTACGAGAGAGGAATGAGTTGGAGAATGAAGTAGGGTGATTAGCGCAAGGCTTGCATTTCCACGAGGTTAAGAAATAGATGTGAATGCTGATGAAACTGGGAGTCATGAAAGAGCTCAGATGAATTTGCAGCTTTCAGATCACTTCTGATTGGGGAAGGTAGGCCTAAACGACATCAGCAAACAAACCACACGATACGTATCTTCAGGCTACAGACTTTTTTGAAGTGCCTCCAGTGAAGGGGTTCCCTTCCACAAATTTAAGGGAATTTTAATATTGAAAAACAAATCTATAATTTACTTAAATAAACCAAGAGAAAAAAGTGTTCTCACTGGCTGCTGAAGCTACTTGGAAAGGGCAACTTTGATACCTAATAAGTTACCTGAAATGGCTTAGAAAGCCAAAACTGTTATTCTGAGCACATGGCTCTCAAACAAAATCTTAATACCATCTTTGCTGATGAAATGCTACTATCATTCATATTAGAGCCAGAAAGTGACCAGAAAGCTTCTTTTTTTTTTATTTCCAGCATAACAGTATTCATTATTTTTGCACCACACCCCGTGCTCCATGCAATCCGTGCCCTCTATAATACCCACCACCTGGTACCCCAACCTCCCACTCCCCGTCCCTTCAAAACCCTCAGATTGTTTTTCAGAGTCCATAGTCTCTCATGGTTCACCTCCCCTTCCAATTTCCCCCAACTCCCTTCTCCACTCTAAGTCCCCATGTCCTCCATGCTATTTGTTATGCTCCACAAATAAGTGAAACCATATGATAATTGACTCTCTCTGCTTGACTTATTTCACTCAGCATAATCTCTTCCAGTCCCGTCCATGTTGCTACAAAAGTTGGGTATTCATCCTTTCTGATGGAGGCATAATACTCTATCCCCAGGGGTACAGGTCTGTGAATCACCAGGTTTACACCAGAAAGCTTCTTATCAACATTACAGTCGAAAAGAGATTGCGAATATGTGGAAATTAAATTATAAAAAGATTTAAACACTACAAAAAGAGCCTATATAGGTTTAGTTGATCTGATTGCACAGCAAAAGAGTAAATATCTAGAACAGCTTTGTCTTGGAAAACATTACACACTTAAAAATAAACAGGAAACCCCCAAAATAAATAAATAAAATAAACAGGAACCTTCGCAGACTCTAAGCAAATGCAAACTGAAGTCAAGCATGGCTTCTTTTTTTTTTTTCTTAAACTCACAGACACATTTGTAGTGTCTATTCCAGACATACAGTTGATACCAAGACTTTGATTGAGTGAATGAATGAGCCATATTTTCAATCTCTACGTAGTAAGAATGGTGGGGGTGGGGGGACGAGACTAAGAAGATGACTAATTTAAATGAGAGGTGGTAAGAAGTAACCTAATACAGTTTCCTTAAGCACCAGGAAAATTATTTCAATTGTATGGCTTTTCTCCCCATTTTCTTACGGACCTTGGTGGAGAGTGCGGATCTCCTGCTTTCAAGCACTGATCTTGCACTTACAAGGTTTGTGACTCCGTGCCCTCTGGACCTGAGTTTCTTCTGTGATAAACTAGGTATAATAGCATTGTTGTAAACGCCGGATAAAATAGTACCTGTAAAGTCCTCTGTAAACGAAAAACTAGTGTATAGGGCTAGGGTGATAGTATCACAGATATGACAGTACTGCTTTCTCTGCTATTGAAATAAAAGACCTGATAAACAAAATAAAACAAAACAAAAGAAAACAAAAACTAAACAAAGGGGAACTGCCAAAGCTCTTATGTCAGTAATATCTGGCAATATTCACTGCACAAAACATTAAGACAGAAGTTTTCATAAATTTATTGCAGAATGCATTTAAAAACTGGAATAAGAACCCATAATATCATGTTAACAGCATAAATTTCAAATGCACATGAAAAATATTTTTCTCTATAAAGGCATCGAGGAGATTGACCTTGCCTCAGATATTTCAAAATCTCTTTAATAACCCACCTAAGAGAGGTCAGATGTATTCTTATATCACCTTCTGCACTTTATCTGTTGCCATATCACCCATAAGGAACCTCTGGAAAATTCCCCACATGCTCATGAGAGAATGAGAAAGAAAAGGGTAACATCACTATAACAAAAATAACACCCCCCCACACACACACTGAGGCAGCCCTGCAGAAATAACTAACAGAAATGAGTGTTTGGGAAACCCAAGAAATGTCGCATGGTTAAGGAGAGCCCACAGCTGTCCAAGGAATAAAGTGCACTCCAATACAGATTAAAGTAGTGCTGATCCTGTTTTGGTCAAAGTAAAAATGCTGTAAATATCCACAGAATGCCGCATCAAGAACAAAAACTATAGAGTTTGTCCCACTTTTTAAAGCTACAGGTCTGTCCCGCCAAGTGAGGTGGCTCTGAAAAGAGCCTTTGGTTTGCGAGGTGGTCAGGCGGTCCAGGGGCAGCTCATTCGCGTCTGTTGAACCTGATGACAGCCTTGGTGGCCTTGGACACGGCGTGCTTGCCAATCTCCCCGGGCAGCAGCAGGCGCACGGCTGTCTGGATCTCCCCCGAGGTGATGGTGGAGCGCTGGGTGGAGCGGGCCAGGCGAGACGCCTCGTCGGCGATGCGCTCGAAGATGTCCTTGACGAACGAATCCAAGACGCTCACGGCCTGCTGCGAGAGGCTCAGGCCCTCGTGAACCTGCTTCAGAACCCTGGGGAAGTAGGTGGCGAAACTGTTGTGGGAGCAGCAGTGGCGGCGGCGGCGGCGGCGGCGGCATTGGCCCCTTGGCGAATTCTGCTTCGGGCCCTTCGGGTCAGCTTCTGTGGGCTCCTCGCCTGTGCCCAGGCTTTCCTCCCGAGAGTTCTCACAGCCAGGCTCCGCCATGTGGGGCTCGCCTTTCCCACGCTCCAGAAGGAAGGACAATGGTGGCTGCGGGGGAAGGAGGGGGGGTGCGCTGGCCCGTTTATAGTCGCTGCGCTTCCTGACGTCACGGGCAACCTCCATACCTGATTGGACCAAATGCAAGGCAGGAAAGCGGGGCTCTATGCCAGGCCGTGTCACCTGTGATTGCATACCCTTGAACGTGACATCACATCGGACAGTCAGAGAGGGAAATCCAGTGCCCTCTAAACTCCTTGGGACCTCGGTCAGAAAATCTTTCAAACATTCCACTTCGGTGTGCATTTTGTCTGCTGGTTTTCAACCTCAAGACAGTAACAGATCTTAGAAGACTCATGTTTTTATTGGAATACATTATATTCCACGTCATTACCTTATTTCCGATAAGCAGTAAGTGGCATTGGATCAGGACGTGCTAGAAACCAGGATGCTCTGGAGACCCAGAGTCAACGTGTCCACCTGTACTCTGGAAAACGTTCCCTGGGTACTTGAAAACTATGTGTATTCTGCTGCTTTCGGATGGAATATTCTGAACATATCTGCTAGACCCATCTGGTCCAGTGGGTCATTCAAAGCCATTGGCTCCTTGTTGATTTTCTGTTTAGACCACCTGTCCATTGATGTAACTCAGGCCTTAAGGTCCCCTACTACTATTGTGCTATTATCGATTAGTTCCTTTGTGCTTGTTATTCACTGTTTTTATGTATTTGGGTGCTCCCACGTTGGGTGCATAAATATTTATAATTCTTATAGCTTCTTCTTGGAGTATCCTCTTTATTACTATATAGTGTCCTTCTTCGTCTCTTGTTAGAGTCCTTTTTTTTTTTTTTAAATTGTGTCATGTTAGTCACCATACAGCACACCATTGGATTTTGATGTAGCGTTCCTGATTCATTATTGCAATGTAACACCCAGTGCTCGTCACAGCACGTGGCCTCCTTAATACCCATCACTGGGTACCCCCATCCCCATACCCTCCTCCCCTCCAAAACCCTCAGACTGTTTCCCGGAGTCCACAGTCTCTCATGGTTCGTGGCCCCCTCTGAATCCCCCCACCTTCAGTTTTCCCTTCCTTCCTCTAATGTCCTCCGTGCTATTCCTTATGTTCCACATATGACTGAAACCGTTAAGGTCCAGTTTGTCCCATACAACTATCTCTACTCTGGCTTTAGTTTGACATCCACGCGCATGATAGGTGTTGCTCCATCCTCTCACTTTCTTTCCAACCATTGGTGTCTTTAGGCCTAAAACGAGTCTCTTGTAGGCAGCATATAGATGGGTCTTTTTTTTTTTTTGATCCATTCTGTCACCCTATGTCTTTTGATTGGAGCATTCAGTCCATTCACATTCAAAGTAATTATCGATAGATAATGTATTTATCACCATTTTATTAACTGTTCCGTGGTTGCTTCTGAAGATTTTCTCCGATCTTTTCTTGTCTTTCTCTCTTTCATGTTTTGCTGATTTTCTTTAATGCCATATTTGGGTCCTGTTCTCTTTATTCTTTGCTTATTTATTAGTGGTTTTTGATTTGTGGGTGCCATTAAGTCTGTGTATAACCTCTTCTGCACAAAGCAGTGTATATTAAGTTGATGGTCACTTAAGATTGAACCCATTCTAGGCTCCTCTCCTCCTCATGTTTTTGGTACATGTTGTTACATATTGGTGTTTATTTTTATTTTCATTTTCCGTAGTGAGGGAGAGAGTGGGGAGGGGAAGAGGGAGGAGGAGCGAGAGAGTCTGAAGTGGGTTCCACGCTGGCCGTGGAGCCCAATGTGGGGCTGCCTCCCACAACGCCAAATCATGACCTGAGCCGAAATCAAGAGTCAGACACTCAACCGACTGAGCCACCCAGGCGCCCCCATGTTGTTACATTTTAAATCCTTGTATTTTGTGAATTCCTTGACTGGCTTTTTACCAGAATAGTCAATTTTTAGTGCTTTTGTGGGGGTTTTTTCCCTAATTGATACTGTCACTTTGGGTCTCTCGACTTTCCACACAGTGTCCCCTTTACTACTTCCTGCAGGGCCAGTTTAGTGGTCACAAACTCCTTTAGTTTTCGTTGGTCTGGGAAACTCTCTATCTCTCCTTCAATTCTGAATGGCAGCCTTTCTGGAGAGAGTCTTCCTGGCAGCAGATTCTTGCCTTTCAGCTCTCTGCATGTATCATGCCACTGCCCTCCGGCTTGCAAAGTTTGTCTTGGAAAGTCTCCCGCTAGCCTTACGGGCTTTGGCATTCCCTTGTAAATTACTGTCTTCTTTTGTCTTTCTGCTTTTCAAATTTTTCTTTTCGCCCTATTTCGCTGATTTAATTCGAGTATGCCTTGGCGTGGTCTGTTGATTTTTGTGGCAGTTCTCTGTGTCACCTGGATCTGGATGTTTGTTTCTGTCCCCAGTTTAGGGAAGTTTTCAGCTATTATTTCTCCAAATAAGCTTTCTGCCTCCTTTTCTCTCTTCTTCTTCTTCTTCTGGGACTCCTAAAATGTGAATGTTATTACATCTGATGGACTCACTGGGTTCCCTAAGTCTATTCTCGTTTTGGGTAATTGTTTTTTTTTTTTTTATCTCTATTGTTCGGCTTGATTCCTTTCTATTACTCTGTCTTCTAGGTCACCAATTCATTCCTCTGCTTCTTCCATCCTGCTGTTCATTCCGTGAAACGTGTTTCTCATTTTGTTTACGGAGTCCTTTATCTCCGTTATGTTACCCCTTATCTCTGTGTTAAGGGTCTCACTCGTGTCTTCCACTCTTTTCTTAAGTTCAGTGAGTATCATCACCGATCATTGCTTTAAATTCTCTCGCAGAGATGTTACTTGCATCTCTTTTGCTTAGATCTCTGGCCGTGGCCTGGTCCCGTTCTTTTGTGTGGGATAAAGTTCTCTGTCTCCTCATTTCGTCTGCTTCTCTGTGTCTGTTCCTGCATGTTACGGAAGCCAGCTACGTCTTCTGCTCTTTAAAGGCGTGAATTTGTGAAGAGGTCGTCCCAGAGTGCCCTGCAGTGCTGTGTCCCCTGTTGATCAGGACTTGTCACTTCAGGAGAGTATCCTATGTGTGTCGCTTGTGCCCTGCTCTTGTGTCTGAGTCGGTTTCCTTTCAAGGCAGTCATGTGCACTGACTCTCTGCCTGTTGTGGGCTGTGCTTGTTCTCTGTGGTGTTACCGGGACCCAGGGAGGCCAGCTCTGGGGACGGGGTGGGAGGGGCGTGCCCACCAGGGAACTTGGGAGCAAAATTTGCGTGGGGCCACTGGTCCTCTGCCGGATTCCCCCAAGTGCTGTGGTGGCTGGGCCTGTGTGTGGGGTTGGCCAGGGGCATGAAGCTGGATGTGGCTAGAGGCAGTGGCTGGGTACAGCTGGGCCCCACCCACAACAGTGGCTGTGGGTGCACGGCTGGGAGAGGCACCACTGCTGGGCATGGTTCAGTGGCTGGGCAGGGAGGCAGCTGCACACCCGGTGGCTGGGTGGGGCATGCACAGCTATAACTAACTGTGCCTTGAAACCCCCGCCCCCAGGGCTGAGGCCAACAGGCTTGGAGTGGACAAGTCCTCAGGAGAACTGGGGGGCATGGCACACTGCTAGCGGGTTAGGTAGCAAGAGCCTGTGCAGTGCACAGACGGCCTTATGTTTATGCTGCGGGGCACGGGAGGAAAATGGCACCTGCAGCTCCTTCCTGCTCAGAGAAGTCCCCCACCACGCTCCAAAATCAGTATGAACAGTTCTGTCTCCCGTTTGCCCCGGGCATCGTGTAAACTGCCATTTTTATGTTGCTTCTCCACACGGGCTGCTCTCTCTTTAAGGGTGGCGACCCAGCTGTCACTCTCCCTCCTGGCTTGCTCAGCTTGCTGAGACAGCTGACTTTCAGAGCTCCAGGCTCCGACACCCACTGGTTATACAAACTCATGGTATTCAGACCCTCTAGTTCCCACAGCCGAACGGTATGGGTATTAGTCTCTTCCGTGTGAGTTCCCTGGTGCGAGCGCCCATTTCTCTGCCCTCCCCACTTGTTCCTGCAGGCAGCCTCTCTCCACATTTCTGACCTTCCGAAGCTTTCAGATGCAGCTTCCTCCCTATATTTAGCTGTGGGGTTCGTTCTTCCAGTCGTTGGGCTGCTCTCTGGTTTATTGACTTGTTGTGGGTGATAACTAATTGTAAACGTGGGACAGGGTGAGCTCAGTCTCCTCCTACTCTGCCATCTTCCCAAGCTCCTCTGGATTCCCATTCTTAAAAAGACTTTTTAAGTAAAACGATATGTATGAGACCAATGTGCATGAATAACTTTGAAAAACCTCTGTAAGTCATGTGGACAGAAAGGGCATTTTGAACCGGCAGCAATTAGCATGACGGAAATTAAGAGACTTTGTGAAACAGAATGTAATTTTTCTAAATGGTCCATAGGCCTTTCTCTGAAAAAGCATATGGCTCTGAAAAGAGCCTGTGGCTTCAAAAATTTAGTTCCCCATGTAAATGGCAATTTCTAGGGACCACCCACAGGGATTTACTGGCCCTTCATTTTACGGTAGCTTTCCTTGAGTATTTATGCAGCAGGCCCTCCATCCCTTTTCATATCCCTTTGGATTTATCTCTCTTCTGATGGACTCAAGAAAAGGTTGGAGTGCTGTCCATTACCTAGCGTTTGTCTCACCCTTTGGCTCAGAGTGACAACTTTCACAGGCTTCTACATTCAAGTCACAGGTTATTTCGAATTTATTTTAAATGTCCACATGGGATACATAGCAAACTTGATGAAATAGTGGGTTTTAGTGCAACTCATAACAAATTTCAAAGCACCGAACCCCCCCCAACACCCCCACCCCGCCAGTGTGTTCTCTCTTCACAGATGTATAGGAAGCTAGAACTCAGTTAAATGCAAAGCACTCGGATAGTCACCAACTACCTTGAAATTCAGCATGTACCTATAGGAAAAGGAAACAAGAAAGGAAGGAAGAAAGAAGAAGGCAGGCAGGAAGGGAGGAAGAAAAGGAAAGGAAAAAGAAAAAGAAAAAAGCAAACCCAAGCCTAGCCCACGTACCAAGAAGAAAAAACACAATGGGTATTAAAGGGCATTACCATTATCTTAAGTCCCCCTACCCATCCAATCACCTGACGTAGAGGAAGGAGTCCTCTTAGTGCTCTTAATCGCCAAACAGCCTCCTCTTATTTTGATGCAAAGCAATAGGGACATGTCCCACTGTGACATGGGCATGTTTGCCCTTCAACCACCCCAGTTCAAAGCAAGAGCTTCAGCAGAAGTCCACAGGCAGACAGACACCACCACCACCTTCCCCCTCAATCTCTAGGCGGTGCCCCGTGTCACAGGAAGGCTGTTATTGGTTCAGCTATGGTCACCCCACCACCCTTTGGGCCAATGGTCGTGGATCCTGTGCCACCAGATGCTTCTTGGCTGCTTCTAGCAGAGGCTGGTAGCACAGCGGCTCTCATTGGAGAACCCCGTCATCCATGCTTAATTGCAGTTCAGGAAGACTTTTGTGTCAAAAGGGAAAGATGACAGAAGCAGGTTAAATTCAAAAGAAGTAAAGTAGGACTATCAGAAGGTCAGGAGCTTGAGTAGGGCATGAGTCTAGATTGAGTTTTCTGCACAGTGTTTGGGTCCTCTTTTATGTAATTAACTGAATTAGGTTGAGGGGCTATGTTGAGCGACTGTGAATGGGGTAAGTGTGAGTTCTGTATCTGCTACAGCCCTTCACTTGTTGCTATATCAAAAAATCTCGAGAGGACACTACTCTAGGCAAGTAGGAGAAGGAGAAGACAAAAGGCAAGTAAAATTACTGTGGACCCAGCTGTGACAGTAAAGAGTCCTGAAGGGGCTGACCTGAAGGAACAGGCCGTTCAGGAAAGTGACGAAATGTGATAGGGTCAAAGAAAATCATAACAGACCGCACCACACACATATATTAAAGTGGACTTGCTCACGGTGAAAAGGGCTTTAAGAATGGGCAGAATGGCCCAGGCCGAAACGCCAGAGTAGGTGGCACTCTGGAGAGTTACAGGTCTTTCTGGGCCAAGTGAGGTGGCTCTGAAAAGAGCCTTTGGTTTGCGAGGTGGTCAGGCGGTCCAGGGGCAGCTCATTCGCGTCTGTTGAACCTGATGACAGCCTTGGTGGCCTCGGACACGGCGTGCTTGCCAATCTCCCCGGGCAGCAGCAGGCGCACGGCTGTCTGGATCTCCCCGGAGGTGATGGTGGAGCGCTGGGTGGAGCGGGCCAGGCGAGACGCCTCGTCGACGATGCGCTCGAACATGTCCTTGACGAACGAATCCATGACGCTCACGGCCTGCTGCGAGAGGCTCAGGCCCTCGTGAACTTGCTTCAGAACCCTGGGGAAGTAGGTGGCAAAGCTGTCGGGGCAGCGGCCACCACGGCGGCCACGGCGGCGCCCGCGGCGCCTTGGCTGCTCCTGCTTTGGACTCTTCGGGTCCGCTGCCATGGGCTCCTCGGTGCCCAGGCTCTCCTCAGAAGAGGTCTCACAGCCAGGTTCAGCCATGTGGGGCTCGCCTTCCCGACAGCTCAGAAGGAAGGGCACTGGCAGCGGTTTGCGAGGCGCTGGTTCACTTATAGTCGCCGCGTTTCCTGACGTCACTCGCAAGCCCTATCTGATTGGACTAAATGAAATCCCAGGAAGCTGGTCACTGAGCCAAGTCTCCTCAGATCTGATCCAGGCCCTCGAGCTTGACATCGCGTCAATTTTGGGCTCTGCGCTGAGATTGGAGCCTGCTTGGGAATCTTTCCCTCTGTCTTTGCCACTCCCCCTTCCCTCTGTCTTTTTCTCTCTCACATTCTAAAAAGAAAAAAATGTTTCAAATTTGGAAATCTCAAGTAAACTAAACCTTTACTTCTCATACTTGACATCTTGACATCTCCTCAGTCCGTGTGGTAATCAGGCAGCCTCTAAATTTCTCATGATGGGCACCAGAAAAATGTTGAACATTCCATGTAAAGGTATCGTTTACTCAGTGAGAGCCAAAAATTGTGCTGGATTTCATAACCCTGGATCGTAACCCCACCTCTGGAGGTAAACTACCTTATACGGAATGTCCGATTCCACCACCCTTTGGGCCCTGGATCCCGTGCTGCCTGTTGCTCATTAGCTGCTGCTAGGGGAGGCTGGGGAGCACTGCCTCTCTCATTGGAGGACCCCATCATCCATGCACAATTGCTGTTCTGGAAGACTTTTGTATCAAAAGGGAAAGATGATAGGCAACCAAGGTACAGAATCAGATACATGTGAATGAAGTAGAGTGGGCCTATCAGAAGGTCGGGAGCTTGAGTAGGGCATGAGTCTAGATAGTTTGAGTTTGCTGCACAGCGTTTGGGTCCACCTTTATGTATTTATTTGAATTCGGGTGATGGGATATGTTAAAGGAGTGTGAATGGGTTAAGTGTGATTGCTGTAGCTGCTATTGCACTTTAATTGTTGCCAAACCACACGTTTTGAAAAAAAAAATCTCTGGATGATACTACTGTACACAGGTGGGAGAATGAGAATACGTGAGGTAAATAAAACTATTATGGAAGTAGTTTTGACCACAAAGATCCCTGTAGAGACTGACCTAGGCAAATACCTAATAGAAATGACCACTTACGAAAGTGATAAAATGCAGTATGGTTAAGAAAAATCATAACAAACTGCACTAAAGACATATATGAAGTTGAGCTGATGATTTTTTTTTTGTTAACCTTTCTTTCACAATAAGAATTTTAAAAAATTGGCCGAATGGCACAGATCCAAACACTAGAGTGGATCGCCCTTTGGAGAGCTATAGGTCTTTTATCACCAAGTGAGGGAGCTTGCAAAAGAGCCCTTGGCTTGCGGTGTGGTCAGGCACTCCTGGGGCAGCTTATTGGTGTCTGGTGTACCTGACAGCAGTGTAGGTGGCTTCAGACACGGCAGGCTTGCCAACCTCCCTGGGTGGCAGTAGCAGGTGCTCGGCTATCTGGATCTCTCCAGAGGTGATGGTGGAATGCTTCCTGTAGTAGTATCAGGTGTTCCCCTTGGACACAACACCTTGTCCAACAGATGCATAATCCTGTGTTTAGTTCTATCCTGTTAACTTTTTTCTTCCAGTTGCCATAATCACTATAATTATATTATGTCATCAATGTATCATTTATCTCTATTTGCCAGTTCATTCTATTTTCATTCCTTCTTACATCCCACATCATTTTCTATCTTCCTAAATTACATTTGCTACCATTTCCTTTCATATGGTGTCAGTTGGTATAAATACTCTGAGTTGCCATTTTTCTTAAATGGCTTTCCTTCTGACTTAAAGTCTTAAGGTATCCAGAAGTGAGATAGGGTAAGGTCCATATGGAGGGCATTAGATAGGTACTTAATCTTCTGAAATCCTGAAAGCTGTCAATTAGGCACCTACTTCTTCTTGCATGAAATTCCTACAGAGGCAACGGTGAACAACGTTAACTCACGGCAGATATAGATAGACAGGGTCCGTATCGCTTTGGGTGGCTTTGATGCTTACCACGGTGTATTGTCACACACCCCTGGGAGTTTTGGTTAAGGAAAAATCATGTGCACAGTTACTGTGCTGATTGAAATAATTGGACGGGCATAGTGAATATTCTTTCCCTTTTAGGAACTCCGTGTTCTTTCCCACATGGGGCAATCTCAGACTTTGGAGAAAAACAGGGCTTTGGGGATCTCAGCTTCCCCATTCCTTGACAGCATCGCCGAGTAGATGGTGGTTCATGGGCAAAACCAGTCTGGGAGACCTCTCCATTCCACTATGGGGGCTCGAGCCATAGTGTCAAGCAAGCAAACAAGTAGAGCTTCATTGAAAAGGCAACCCACCGAAGGGGAGAAAATATTAGCAATTCATGAATCTGATAAAGGGTTACTATTCAAAATAGATAATGAATTCCCAAAATTCAAAAGCGGAAAAAAAGAGAAATCAAACAACTTGACTGAAGACCGGGCAAAAGATCTGAATAGACATTTTCCCGCAGAAGACCTACAGATGCCCAACAGGTACATGAAAAGCTCTTCTGGATCACTAAGCAGGGAAAGACAAATCAACACCACAAGGAGGTAAGACTTCACACCTGGCTATAATGAATGGCTGTAATCAAAAAGACAAGGGATTATAAATGCTTGCGAGGATGGAGAGAAAAAGGAAGTCTCATGCGCTGTTGCTAATGTAATGTATGGAACGTAAATTGGTACAACCACTTTGGAAAACAGCATGGAGGCTCCTCAAAAAATTGGAAGTACCCCATGACGCAACAATTCCACTTTGGGGTATTTATCTGCAGAAAGCGGGTACGATGTATGGGCACTACCATGTTCTTTGCAGCATTATTTACTAGAGCCAAGAAATGGAAACATCGTAAGTATCCATTTCTGTCGGCAGGATATGGCCTGGTTTTACATGCTTTGAAGCCAGACCGACCTGGGTGCATTTCCCAGCTTTATTATTTACCAGTTGTGTGCCATCAGGGAAGTTCCCTGAGCCTGTGTTTCCTCATCTGTAAAAAGGGAATGATAGCAGTACCCACCTCATAGGGTTGTTGTGAGCATTAAATGAGATGACGGAAGTAAAATGCTTAGCACAAGAGACACAATGAGCATAATGAGCACTCAGTAAATTTGGGGCCGCATCACTTCTTCCCACATGGCCCAGGACGTCAGCCCATTCGCCCAGCCCTGGCCTTCCTCTCCACAGTCTGCTTGATTTTCTTCAACCACATACCTGTGAAGTGGTTATAGCAAGGGCTCTGTTGGCTGCTAAGCACCCTCACACACTCCTTTCTTCAGTGAGGTTTTAGCCTTGGCAGAAAAGCTGTACGTGGCTTGCTTTTACACTCCTCGCCACACATGTTTTATTGACAACTGTGGTGGGTTGAGATCTCTCACATGTCTTTCAAGCACCGTCCAAGGCTATCCTGCCAACTCCGGCAGGCCCATAAGCTGTTGCAACCTCACGCTCTTCAGCACATGTTTTAGTGGAGAGCCCACTCTGCTACTCTTCTCCTTTCTAAGGCAGCAGTGTGTTGCAGCAAAACTAAAACATTCTGAAAGAGCTAATCAGTGTTTTCGTCAGCACTGCTGCGTATAACGAATGATTCCCTGGCACTGCCCCTCCACCTCCACCCACCAAACATCACTGGAACCCAAGTGCTGCTCTGACCACTGGGTTGTGAGCAGTCCGGGAACTCCACTCAATGTGCGTCTCTCTGAGTCCAGGAAGGAAACCAACATCCCCTGTGGTTTTGTAGGAAAGAGGGTTTGAACAGAACTTTGGAGGTGAAGGGTGGGCTGTGGGTTAAAATAATGTAAATCCTCCCCAAGTGTGCCTCTGCCAGCACACGAGCTGGGTTTAAGTGGTACACAATTCTTTTTTTTTTTACAGTTACGCAGTTTAGTTAGTGTGAATTTAAAATATACAAATACCATGTCACCTGTGACGTCGCTGATTTATGGCTTAGGAAAATGTTTTTAAAATCTTGAAAATAAGTTCCTTAAAACAGCTGTATTCAATAAACAATTGGGTAGGTGATATGCACATATAGCAAAAAAGCACGGAACTGTTAGAGGAAGGACTTTACAAGCCATCAAAGTCGGTATAAGTTTAAGAGTCAGACAAACCTCATTCAAACATGATCTACCACTTACTCTCTGTGGGACTTTAGGAAAGAAACCTAATCTCTCTGAGCCTTAGGGGGAAATGGAGGAGAATAAGAGTACCAGCTTCACTGGATTATTGTCAAGCTTAAGGGAGGAGCTTTACAGTGTAGTGGTGTGAGGGCCCAAAACCTAGAGCCAGGTGGTCTAGTTTCCAATCCCAGCTCTACTGCTTACTAGCTCATTGACACTGAGCAACTTACTTCATCTTTCTGTGCCTTAGTCTCCCCCATCTGGAACATGGGACTGTTAGGAGGGTTAACTGAGTTACTATGTTTGAAGTGCTTAGAAATAGTTCTAGTATATACTTAGCATTATGTGCTTCTTAGACTAAAAATACATGTATATAAAGCTCCTGACACCTGACACCTAGTAAGTCCTCATGAAATGTTACCCTTCGGTGGCGCGTTGTATTCCCAATGCCTGGAACAAACAACTCTAAGTCAGAGTTTGATTAAGAAGCAGCATTGAATTGCCCGGGACCCATGGAGAATTGACAGAACTGAGCACCTCTCTGCTGTGAAAACACAGGCCCTATGGTGGCTGGGCCTCCTGCCAGGAGTGGGGTTGTAGAGAGGGGTCACACTAGCTTCCTTTATCCTGTTAAAATAGGTGTGGGTCAGTGCAATTAAGAGAAAAGGACATTAAGTTTCAGAGAAATTAAGCAAGCAGCCTGATGCCACGCATCCTATAAAGGACAGAGCTCAGCATAATGCTTTCTTGATGGAGTACTTACATCCCAAGTGGAGGAATAGAGAACTGGTCCACTGGGGTGATGAAGGGGGTATGTTATGGAAATTCTTGCAGTGGAGGTATGGTGATGATGATGGTACTATAACAGCCATACCATTAACTGAGATTCAGCCACTATTACTGAGTTCCTCTAGACATCGTCATATCTCTCTCAGTCCTAAAAACAAAACAAAACACACACACACACACACACACACACACACACACACACACACACAACTACTGTGATCCATAACACTCTCTTCCTACTCACAGACCAGTATCCCCTTTCCTTGAAAGAGTACCCTATTTCTTTTTTTTTTAAATTTTTTATTTTTTTATAAACATATATTTTTATCCCCAGGGGTACAGATCTGTAAATCACCAGGTTTACAGACTTCACAGCACTCACCAAAGCAAGAGTACCCTATTTCTATCTCCATTCCTCATCTACCACTCACTCTACCCACCGCAGTCTGGCTTTTCTTTCCCAGCCCATCACTGCCTCTTCTGGGACTCTAGAACCTCTGCTCTCATCCATCTTCACATATTTATTCAGCAAATATTGAGTCCCTACCAGTGCCATACATGGTTCTCACTCCTGATATATGACAGCAAATGAGACAAGGTCTCTCTTCTCAGGAAGTTCCCATTCCTGGCGTGATTCAAAGATAATAAGTAAGGAAAAAAGGAAACAGATTGTGAACAAATAATTCCACAGAGAATGAAGTAAGTAAATATGTTTAATATATATGTATATTACATATAATATAACAATCCTAATTTATATATATGTATACACACACACACAGACACACACACACACACACACATACATGATGAGGGAGAGAGCAGTACTTTAGTTTAGGTGTCAGGAAAACCCCAATGCAGAAGTATCAATCGAGGGAAAATAAAACCCAAAAATAACTGTATTAAACAGTTCTAATAAGAATAACATGAAGATAAGTTAAAGAGTTTATAAAGTAGTTTTTTTTAATTTTTTTTTATTTTTTATTTCCAGCATAACAGTATTCATTATTTTTGCACCACACCCCGTGCTCCATGCAATCCGTGCCCTCTATAAAGATTTTATTTATTAATTGGACAGAGAGAGATCACAAGTAGACAGAGCAGCAGGCGGAGGGGCGGGAAGCAGGCTCCCCACTGAGCAGAGAGCCCTATGCCAGGCTTGATCCCAGGACCCTGGGATCATGACCTGAGCTTAAGGCAGCGGCTTAACCCACTGAGACCCCCTGGTGCCCCTGTAACGTAATTTTTGTGTTAATTTTAAAATATGACGAGAATGTAAAGTGAGAAAAAAATCTAAAAACAAACAACTTTTGAAATGAAGTGGAGCCTGTAGTCCTTCAACTACAGGACATTTGGCAAAAATGAAAATTCTAGAGCATGCATAATGAGAGGGAGAAAGGAAGGAAGGTAGGGTGACCTTGATTTAACATCAGTAGACTGCCAATAAAAGGAACTTCAATCGAGCATACTCGTATTTCATAAACTCGCAGGATTTTGAAAAAACAAAAAAGGATCTCCAGGTACACACTTCTTTCAAGTGCTTCCAATGAAGGGGTTCGCTTCCACAAATTTAAGGAAATTTTAATATTGAAAAATCTATAATTTACTTAAATAAACCAAGAAAATAGTGTTCTCAATGGCAGCTAAAGCTACTGAAAGGACACGTTTGATATCTAATAAGTTACCTGAGATGGCTTAGAAAACCAAAATTGGGGGCACCTGTGTGGCTCAGTGGGTTGGGCCTCTGCCTTTGACTCAGGTCATGATATCAGGGTCCTGGGATCAAGCCCTGTATTGGGCCCTCTGCTGGGGGGGGGGGGAGCCTGCTTCCTCCTCTCTCTCTGCCTGCCTCTGCCTACAGGTACTATCTTATTTGGTTTTTAGGACAATGGTATTATAACTAATTTATTACAGAAGAAATTCAGGTCCAGAGAGCACAGAGTCACATTAAATTAGCCACATTCCTAATCTTGTCCCACCCAACCCCAACATTCCTACTACCTAAACATTGAAAATATGGCTCATTCATTCACTCAACAAAATTCTTGGTATCTACTGTAGGTCGATTCCACTGACACTATAAATATGTCTATGAGTAAGAAACTATGCCTGACTTCAGGTTGCATTTTCTTAGAGTCTACTAAGGTTCATGTTTATTTTTTAGTTTTTAGATTTTTAAAAAAAAATTATGTTCACTTAGCCAACGTATAGTACACCATTAGCTTTTAAGATAGTGTTCAACGATTTATTAGTTGTGTCATGCTTATTTTTCAGAGTGCGAATTTTCCCAAGATAAAGCTGTTCTAAATATTTACTCATTTGCAGAGCAATCAGATCAACTCAACTTATTTAGGCTCTTTTCTTAGTGTTTAAATATTTTAAAAATTTAATTTCCAAATATGCACAAATACTTTTTGACTGTAATGCTTAAAAATCTTTCTTGTTACTTTCTGACTTTAATAAGAATGATAGTAGCATTTCATCACCAAAGGTGGTGTTAAGATTTTGTTTAGATCTATGTGTTCAGAATAACAATTTTGGTCTTCTTTCCTTTTTAAAAAATATTTTATTTATTTATTTGACACACAGAGAGAAATAGAGATAATAAGAGAGCATGAGCAGGGATGAAAGGGAGAAGCAGGCTTCCCACTGAGCAAGGAGCCCTATATGGGACTGAATCCCAGGACCTTGGGATCATTACCTGAAGGGAAGGCGGATGCTCAACTGACTGAGCCACCTACATGCCCCCCCCTTTTTTTTTCTTTTTAGATTTTATTTATTTATTTGACAGGGAGAGAGAGAGAGAGAGAGAAGCAGGGGGAGTGGCAGAGGGAGAAAAAATACTTTAAATATCTGCAGAATGCCCCAAGAACAAAAACTACAGAGTTTGTCCCACTTTTTAGAGCTACAGGTCCTTTTGTGCTAAGTGAGGTGGCTCTGAAAAGAGTCTTTGGTTTGCAAGGTGGTAAGGCGGTCCTCAGGCAGCTCATTGGTGGGAGGTTTGCAAGGTGGTAAGGCGGTCCTCAGGCAGCTCATTGGTGGGAGGTGTACCTGATGATGGCCTTGCTGGCCTCAGACATGGTGAACTTGCCAATCTCCCTGGGCAGCAGCAGGCACGCAGCTGTCTGGATCTCCCTGGAGGTGATGGTGGTGCGCTTGTTGGAGTGGGCCAGGCTAGAAGCCTTGTCGTCAATGCACTCGAAGATGTCCTTGAATGAATCCATGGCGCTCACAGCCTTCTATGGGAGGCTCAGGCCCTTGTGAACCTGCTTCAGAACCCTGGGGAAGTACGTGGTGAAACTGTTGTGGGAGCAGCCCCGGTGGTGGTGGTGGCCACCACACCTTGGCTGCTCCTGCTTCGGGCTCTTCAGGTCCGCTTCCGTGGGCTCCTCAGTGCCCAGGTTTCGTCAGAGGAGGTCTCACAGCCAGGCTGAGCCATGTGGACTTTGCCTTCCCAACACCTCAGAAGGAAGGAGAATGGCGGCTAGTGAGGGGTGCTGGCCCATTTATAGTCGCTGCATTTCCTGACGTCATGGGCAACCTCCATATCTGATTGGACAAAATGCAATGCAGGAAATCAGAGCTCTAAGTCCTCTGAGAATAGCAGCTGACAGATGCACATAATAAAAACTTTGAAAAAATATCACTCAGAGTTACCTGGTTAGCCCAGTTGGTTCAGTGTCTGACTCTTGGTTTCTACTTGGGTCATGATCTCAGGGTGATGAAATCTAACCCCTTGTGGAGCTCCCCATCAGCAGGGTGTCTGCTTGAGATTTTTTCTCTCTCTCTCCCTCTTCTGCTCCCTCCTGCATGTGCTCTCTTCTTTTCTTAAATAAATAAATCTTTTAAAACATATATCACTCAAATCACCTATATTGTGGAACGTCAACTTTAATCCCTTGAGACAGTCGAAACTTCCCAACCAAAGTTATACCACCAGCACTATGACTTGCCAAAAATTGGCCATTTCACCTCTAATTCATAATCTGCTCAGTGGCCACGATGGCTTGAGCAGAAACCCAATGACATAGTTATCAGAGTGGGAACAATCCAGGGACCCTTCTTAATAACCAGTGTCTTTAGTTCTGATAAGAACTCTCCATGATTTGGGAAAGAAATGGAAAAACCACCATCTCCAAAATCAGAACATATACAGAAATGATTACAGGGACAGTTTCAAATCCTTAAACAGGTACCACATTTAAAATTTTCTTATCAATATTTGGATCCTAAAAATTCTTAAATGTTAATATTGATTAATATATATATAAGAGCTATTATATGAAAAATATGTATTAACCTAATTCTCTAAGAAACCTCCTTAAGGAGAGAAGTTATCAATATAATGGAAAATATTTTAAAATTAAAAACCCAACCCTTTGGGAATTTTTGGTGACACAGAAAAACACATTTCTACATGTATGAATGCAAAACAGTTTAAAATTTGAACCAAGAGAATTATAAAACCGAACCAGTTACAGAAATCGAATCAAACAAAGAATTAAAGAAATAGAAGTCATCAATGAGCTATGGTCCCAAATGGTCTGTCTTGTAAGGGTGTTTCTTGTCCAACCTTCAAGGATCAAGTAATTCTACTGCTAATAAAATAGTTCCAGATAATGAAGAAAAAACCCTCCTTCTTATTTCAAGAAAATATAATATGATGGCAATGCCTATTGAAGAACGTATGCTAAACAAATTTCTGAGATGTCCCACTTCTACTTCAAATATTATCAATAAGTAATAAATAAATTAATAAATAATAATTGTTATTTGTGATAATTTAATAGTTTATTAAATTACTAAATAAATTTATTATTAATAAATTTGGTGTCACATTGCAGAAAAGACTTTTTAAATAAGAGAAACAGTTTTATTGCTGTAAATAGTTAAATTATAAGCATCAAACTGGAGGAAGCATTATTCATAAAACAAAATACCCCATACGTATATTTTTCAACACTACCCCCACTGTAGAGTCGATTTAAATAAATAACCGAGCATCCAAACACAGTACAGAAATAGCTAAATCAGGAAGCTCATAAAATAGTGTTTTTTTCAAGTTTCCTAGAACTGAAGTAACTAGTTTAACTAAGATTTATCCAATTCTATTGTTTCCTGGTCTACACTTTTTTTTTAAGAAATTCTTTTGTTTTTTTAAAATGCAAAGATTCAGAACCTGCAGTTACACCTAATGGGATGATAGGAACACCCAATCAGAGTAGCCCAAGCCCACCTTCCACTGGTTCAGCCAATGAAAGACCTGCAGACCCTAAACCACAGTGGGAGCAGGTGATAAGTATGAGTATGAACCAGTAAATGTTCCTGGGTGTTCACCCTTAGAGACTGAGGAAAAAATAGGTGTGTTATATATTTTTCCTCCCTTGTTTGTTCAGGGCCCTAAATCTCAATCCCTACTATTAGTGGGCTTATTAAGGGAAAACTGTGGCTCTTGTGACTCTATTAAGTAGAAGGGTTGCCCCACAATATATATTTAAGAAATACTGAGGGGCCCTTGGGTGGCTCTGTCGGGTAAGTGTCCCACTCTTGATCTCAGTTCAGATCTTGATCTCAGGATTCTGAGTTTAGGCACTGCTTTGGGCTCCACAATGTGCATGGAGCCTACTTAAACAAAGAAAAGAAAAGAAATGCTGAATAAAACTACTCTAGGTGAGCAATTGTTTTTCCCATCTCATATCTGTATGAGTACTCAGCAGCTACACCTTTCACCTGCCACCATGTACCTCTCATCTCAGCCTAACACTTACACTGCTCAGGATAGAATCAATGTTAATGAAACTATTATTAACAAATGCAACTGAACAATGCGTTCTTATCCAATCCCAGGTCACCGACAATGTTCATTCTTTCTGTCAGGCCCTTTGAAATAATCCTAGTCTTGTGCAAATGCAGCCTAAATTATATGCAAATGTATAGGTTGCTGAATCTATCATGGATGTACAGTGCGTTTCTCAAATTTGCAAATAGCAATGTTGAAAGGAGAGCAAGTGTATTGGGTAACAAAATCAGGATGCAAAGTGTTCTGATCATGAGCAAACTTGAGCACATCAGCAACCATGATGCTCCCCATTCATGTAAGCTAGAGTCAAAGGATAAGGAAAATGTCATCAGGAGAAGCCTTAGAGGTACAGAGGCAGGCATACAACAGCTGACTTCAAATATTTGAGAAAGAACAACTACATTTTTTGGGTCTCCAGCACGAAGTCCTAGGATTATTGGATAGAAGCTATAGGAAGGCAGGTTTGGGCACAGTATAAGTAGCCCGTCCGAGCAAGGTGAGTGACTCTGCCAGATAATTACTTCAAGCAAGAGGTAAGGTACTGATGACTACTGTGGTTACTTCAAACTCTCAGATCTCTGGCTATGCTAAGCCTTGTGACTGTGTTACTTAACTGACATTTAATCAGAGTTAACCCAACTACTGTTTCACTTACTGAAGTTTATGTTATTGAAAACAGCATCCACTTCCTGGAAACCCAGTGATTATTTAAGGATGTTAGCCCTTAGAAGGAATGGTAAGAGAATACTTGAGGTTGCAAATACTTGAGGTACAGATAGCATAATTGCTTTTTGTAGGAAAATATATGAATGTTAATAGACCAGTCTGGATTGTCATACAATCAAATGTTGATACTTCTAATTGGTGGGATTATAGGTGATTGGTTCTTAAAAACTTTAAGTGATGAAAGAATTTTTTAAGGGTAGGTATCAGAGCTTGCCGATTTATACGTATTCCTTATTGTATTAGTCAGTTTGAGTTGTCATAACATAATACTATAGACTGGGTGGCTTAAACAATAGAAATTTATTTTCTCATAGTTCTAGAGGATAGAAGTCCCAGAACAAGGTCCTGCAGGATCAGTTTCTGCTGAGAACTCTCATCCTGTCTTGCAGATGGTCACCCCCTTGTATCCTCATATGGCAGGGAGAGAGATCTCTGGTGATTTTTCCTCTTCTTTTAAGGCCACTGTTCTAGCAGACTAGGGCCCCACCCTTAGGACCTCAATTAACCTTAATTACCTCCTAAATACCCTATCCCCAGATTCAGTCACATTGGTGGTTAGCTCTTCAACATATGAATTTTTTTGGAGGTAGGGGAGAACTATTCAGTCCATAACACTTATGCTCACCATGAATACCAAATACTTGGCTCATTAAGATAGTGAATTTTGGGGGCACCTGGGTGGCTTAGTGGTTAAGCATCTACCTTTGGCTCAGGTCATGATCTCAGTGTCCTGGGATGGAGCCCCATATGGGGCTCTCTGCTCAGCAGGGAGCCTGCATCTCTCTTTCCAACTCCCACGTGCTTGTTTTTCCTCTCTCACTACCTCTCTCTATCATAAATTTTAAAATATAGTGAACATTGTTCAGGACAAGGAGACGAGATATTCAATGCTGTGGGTCATCAGCAGGTATTAGATATCTGAGTTTCTGCTCAATAGTAAGATGTGCTGTGCTTAGCAGAGTGTGTGCTAGCATGTGCCTCCAATACCCTTCTGCATCTGTCACCAGCCTTGGACATCTCCTTCCACTAAATTTAAAAGCATATTTGAGAAAGCAACAGAGCCTAGCTAGAATTCCAGCTCTTATTCACTTTAGATCATCACTTCAGATGTTTTCATTTCTTCATTTCTGAGATAAGGAGGCCAGTCATGACCTCTTCTAACTCTAAGGAAAAAGCACCTAGCATCACTTAGTCAGGACCCACTACACCTGGACAGTGGAGAGCCTATTCCATGTGAATAATCTGCCAAAATGTCTTTCCTACAGCCATTTTGTTTGGCTGGAAAGAGTACCTTTGGTACATTCATTCCTTAGAAGACCACTAGGAACAAACCACAGGAGCCTTAACATATTGATTTTATTTGTTATTTTATTGCAACATTAGAAATTAAAATAAATTATAAAAGGGGCAAACCCATGCTCCTTCATGAAGATTATGGAGCAATGGAGACACCCATTGTAGAAGGTGAAAAGTAGCTTATCCTCTAGTGGGTAGAAGGACTTTACACACAAAGGTCATCAATGGTGAGATTATGGACATTTGCCAGCTGGAGTTTATGCACCAATGGAAGTTTAAAAATGAATATAAGGGAACATTGGCTACTCCTGACATCTTAGCCAGGGAGTATGAGTGTGAAGTATCAGAAGGTGCCTAAAACCTCTACAAGCTCATAGGTTTACAAACAAAAAACAAAAAACAAGCCCAAAACCATGACACTCAAGCATTGCTGAAAACTGCTCTTGGGAGGAGATTCCCATCTTCCGAAGTTTGAACACACTCTTTCTCCTGCTGGATAGCTGGGGGAAAAAACATTTTAAAAAATCATTAAGAAGGTATTTTCCTAAGTTCAGTTTCTTCCCCAAAAGCACTTTTGCAAGTCACTAAAGTTTGCCATACCTGCTTACAGGTGTGTGTGTGTGTGTGTGTGTGTGTGTGTGTGTGTGTGTGTGTGTATGTGCGTGTATACTACCTGAATATTCATTAGAATCTACATCAACTACATGTTTTTTTCCCATTTAAGAGGTAAATCTATGATACTGCCATTTTTTCCATATATTACTTTAAGAATGAAGAGAAACTGAAGCATTTTCTTCTGATTTATCTATCCCTATACAATTAGAAAGATATACCATTTCAGGCAATTTTTACTAACTTTGGAACTTTCAAATAATGCTGACATGAAAAAATGTACCCCTTGGTTTGGAGTTTCTCCAGCAGACTGTAAATCAAGAGGGCAAAACTGATCCCTTGATCCCTGGGAGACCAGAGTATACCCAAGAGCTAAAGTGGCTCTTTCACCTCATCTTGTCATCAGGTAGAGAAGGCCAAAACCACAAAATTTACATAGTTCTTTAGGGAGAAGATCACAGACCCAAATTGTTAGGTGTATAAAAGTGGCAAATAACCAAAAATTGGACAAAACTAAGATGTTTATAATACTGAGTCCAATATCCCAAGATTGGTTTTAATGTGGCTTTTAGTAATTTTTTCAACAACCAAAAAAACCACTTTTTAAAAAATTCTCCCATTATTACTAGGGCTTATTTTGTGAGAACCATTCATATAAGCCAGGTAAGAAGCAAATACTTGATATTTTTAGATAATGCATTAAATACATTGGTATTTTAATTATTGCTTACTTTGTGGCAAAATTTACAAGAGGAGTTTATTTATTGAATCTATCAACTTTCACCATTGTTTGTCTCAACAAGAAAGCTCCTATGACTTACTTTCCTTTGAGGGAAGAGTATTTTTTTCTTTAGTATTAGTTTTCCTCAATTTTGATCTGTCGAACTTCTCCACTTCAGACAAATCTGGCTTATCACTCATCTTGACTAACAGAAAGGCTGAAAAAAAAATTTAACAAATCTATCTGGTAGAACTATTGTCAGACTAAAGAGTAACAGCCAAAATTCTCACATTTAGTATTAATGTGTATTTTACTTGCTGATTTTCTACAGGAAACAAGCAGCAGATCTTAGAAATGTTTTTATTAGAATACTTTTTGTTCCATGTCATTACCCTATTTCTGATAAGTAGTAAATGCCACCGAATCAGGATGTACCAGAAACCAGATGCTCTAATAACTGGAGTGACTATGTCTCACTCTTAAAATCAGAGCAAAAGGTAAAATGAAGGTGATAGAAACACATGGGCAGATAGAGACAGAAGAAAAAATAAGGACTGGGTTTAACCAGCTGATGAATTTGACACAGGAGATAGCACTTTTTGAGCATCTTCACTTTCTAGTCAATTACTGTTGGGGGGGCACTTCTCCTGGGGGATATGAGCAGCACACCAAAATGCATGGTTAAAAAGTTGTACTAGTTTCTTTCCATTTTATCTGCCCAAAGACGGTTGATTAAATAGCCACAATAAGAGAAGGAAGGGATTTAATCTGATCATAACTAATTACATGTCTCATACCAGCTCCTTGTGGCACTGGTTTGCAAATGCTGTAAGAAGACACAGCTAATAAGGATCAGATCAGCAGAATGGGATAAACAAACAGCTGATTTTTTATTTCGCAATATTTTCTCTGCAAAGGGAAAAGTTAGGAGATGGGGTGCCCTGTGAGCATTCTGGATTTGTCAAGAAGGGACAATAGGTGACCCCAGAGACGGGAGAACAGTGCTCTCAGGCGCGTGCCTGGCCCCACCCTGGTAAGGGTTAAAAGAGGTCTAGTGCCCAGAGTAGAATGGAGAGACCCCCAAGCAGCCAGAAATCCTGATTATGCCTCCCTTCCTTCGAGGTCAAGCTACGACCCTCCTCTGATGAGGGATCAGAAGCCAATTTCCAAGGTAGGGATACAGGAACCAACAAATATCATAAAAGGCTGGGCACATGGGTATGTTTGTCTGGAGCAGTTTGCTTACATTTTAAAATAACCATCATCTTTGCTAGGCGCACAGCCCACCTTTTGGCCACAGGAAGGGAGTGCGGGAAGTGCCAGCTCCAGAGGGCCCAAACCTGGCAGCAACCAAACTCCTCGTCCACTTAGCCTCGGGCGTGCAGCCACCGCGGACAGGCCACTCTGAGGGGGTCATTCTAAGGACCCACCCGGGGAGGATTCAGCAACGCACACAAGGCAGCGCCGCAGACAAAGGCGCGGACTCTCTAGGAGGTGCGGTTAGAAACCGCCAGTCCCAACCCCGCCCCACCAGTTCCTGAGATACCGACCCACTCCGCCCCGCAGCTGTTGCGCCCTCCTGTCCCCATAGTCTTCTGGCTCCGCCGGGACGGCAGGTCCTCACCTGATGGCTTGAAGACGGTTGAAAGGACGACGGCTGGACCAACGCCGCTCCACACACTGAAAGAGGTTAAACCTTCCCGCGTGGCACCCTGCAGTTATAGATCACGAAGCAGACCCCGCCCCGGACCCCGCCCCAGCCACCTCTGATTGGCTGAAAGATCCCAGGCCTTTTTTTTTCTCCGTCCCCTCTCACCCGCCAACCCCGGGGCTTTCGTCTTGTAGGCTGGAGTCCACTGTCTCCTCTCTTTTCAGGACCTCTCCCCTACTTCAGCGTCTTGATGACGTCGTACCGGAGCAACCTCCCCAGACACTGCCCAAGCCTTCTCTGATTCGCGGAGGGATCGTCTGCCTGCCTCCCCCTTCTCTCCCACTATTTTCTTGCTAAGGATCCACTTCCCTCCTTCCCAAGTTCACTCACTCTTCCAGTATAATTGGAGCCTGAATATAAACAAAGACTTCTTTCTTGCCCAGTTATCTTCCAACATCTGGAACTGGCTTTTTATAGCCACAGCACCTAAGTACACCATGATAACCAAACAATGCTCAGTGGCATCTGTTCTAATCCTTGGCCAGGTCAAGGAGGAGGGGAGCTCCTTGAGAGGGTGAGCAGTTCGGAGTCATTCACCCCCACTGCAGAACATTTCTGCAATAGTGGTACTGTCCTATGTAAAAGTCACACTTTCAATTTTCTCAGACACTGAACATGGTAGTTGTCAGTAGGGTAATCACGGGAGGATCTACTGGAGGATCATCTTAATCTCCCCAATCCCTAGCACTTTGCTTGGCCCACAGGAGACTACCTAAATACCTGTAATCTATATATGGAGGTAATAACATCCATGATAGAGAAGAAATTTTGGACAGCAGCACCACCCAGTGTCCATGTTGGGCGAGGAAAGTGAGGATCCAGTAGTTACTTGAAAAGGCCAAAAGTTCCAGGTCACTTTCTGGATATTCACCCAGAACCTTCAAACATTAAGGTAAGATGAAGATAGGATGATGTCTTTAGCCTGTATCCCATATTTGCCATATGGCTCGTGTATTGTGGTAAAGATACTCTACATACATCAGCACCCAGTCTCTTCACAAGGATTTCTCAGACCCTCCCCACCTTTCTCTATTTATTCCCTTTTTTATGCTCTTGTAGCATTTTGTGTTAATTCGAGAATTTTGTTTGTCGGAGAAACTTTTAAAGAGAAAGCCGCTCTCATTCAACACACAATATTTATTAAATACCTATAGTGGCCCAGGCATTAAATATAATAAACACCAGTGTTTCCACAACTCAGATTTGAATATTGTTAACATTTGATTATATTTACTCTTTTTTATAGAATAAAAACAGTAAGGAAAAATTTAGGTTCCCTTAACCCTCACCCCATGTCCATTCACCTTCCACTTCCCCAGGGGTAGTCCTATCCTGAATGTGTACTGTAGTTCCTAGACCATATTTTGGTATCATCATAGATTTATATGATCTCTGTTCCTAGGAATAATATGGAACACTGTATGGACCAGTGTTTTAGGTATAAGAGAGAACTTCCACATCACTTGGGGTAAACAGGAAGTCCCAGACACACACACACCCTCCTGTAACCCAGACTTCAAAATTTATCTTGAATCTAACTGCGTTGAATCCACCAGAACTCATCTAATAATGGTGTTTAACCCCATTTGTGCTAGTCACCAAAAGAACTCCAAGATCCCCACAACACCCCTCAACTGCTGCATATTAACCCCCATAAGGCTGTGACCTCATTTCTCTGTTAGTTCACTTCTCACACCCCTCTCCTACTCCTAAAACACAATGCACCCACAGTAATTCCTCTATATCCCCAACCTCTTCTCTGAATGTGCCCATCATTGTTTTCCCCTGACAGAAATATCTTTTTCCTGGGGACTCTGTCCCCTGAAGCCCACACAAGAGGAGCAAATGACTTTTCTCTCCCATCATCATTGTACTGCAGATCCTGAAGGTCAAGCCTTCCTTGGTCTTCCTAGTTTGTCATTGCTGCCATTACACCATTCCTCTCCCACATCTCTGAAAACCTCTAGTTTTTGACAGCCTGTCACCAACTGGCCTTCATTTTTGTTGTCATTTACCAAACTTCATCCCCACCCTGCAAATTCTCAAAGGTTTTAGCTCCTGGAGCACAGTCACTCCCAATGGTAGTAGTCCTGTCTTAATTCCCAGTGAGCTCAAGAATGATCATTCTGATACAATAACCCCTTTAGTTCCTTGAACATTTCTCCTTTGTGACATTGTATATGGCCCCACCTCATACACTCACTCACATGGCTATATGCTAGGCCTTGCACAGCAATTTTAGCAACCCCTCTGTAATCTCAATTTCAAACATCCTTTTCTATGACTATCACCTACTCTTTTTCCAGCTCACTCCCTTTGGTATAGAGACCCCACTATCCTTTAACCTCACCAGAATCTCCAGTCCATTGGTCCTACTATATTTTCACCATCTCTTACTCCCTTATTGTCTTTTCTCCCATCTTCCCTAGATCAAATGTCATGCCCAGTCCTTATAGTCCCTCATTTACATAGCTAAACCTAGCTGGAGGAAAATACACAGCCACATGACTAATTGCAGTTTAAATTCATGACCACAAAAGTCAATCAGGCCCTTACTGCTACCAAGCAATCACTCTATAAATATCCTGTCCCTTACTTCCAACACCACCTCAGCATCCCAACTCTTTATATGCTTATTATTTCACTAGAAAATTTAAACCATAATTCCACAGACTCCTATCACCATATTGCTTCACTCACCAACACCTGCATCTGTATATATGGCCCTCCTGTTGATAACATATATGGTTGTTTTGGGCTGAATTATATCCCCCCAAATCCATATGTTGAAATTCTAAACTCTGGTATCTCAGAATGTGACTTTACCTTTTTAAAGAAGTAATTAAGGTGAAATGAGCCCATATTGGTAGACCTTAATCCAGTATGACTGGTATCTCTCTAAGAGATTAGGGCACAGATAACGCAGACTGAAAACACAGGGACAAGTCCTGATAGCCAAGGAGAGAGGTCGCACCAGAAACCAAACTGCAGATATCTTGATCTCAGACCTCTAGCCTCTGTAATTGTGAGAAAATTAATTATTTTTGTTTAGGGGCACCTGGGTGGCATGGTTGATTGAGCGGTTGACTCTTGGTTTTGGCTCATTTCATGATCTCAGTGTCCTTGGATCAAGCCCCACATCAGGCTTCATGCCCAGCACAGAGTCTGCTTGAGATTCTTTCTTGCTCTCATCCTGCCTCTCCTCCCTGCTCTCTCTCCCTCTCTCTAAAATAAATAAATGCAATCTTTAAAAAGTTAATATATGTTGTTTAAACGACTCAGTCTGTGGTCCTTTGTTTTGCCAGCCCTAGCAAACTAATATAATATTTCCAGATACTCCTCTAAAGCCAGACCCTCTCTTTTCCCACTAGATTTCTTTCTCTCATACCAATTCAACAATACCATTATCATCTTACTCCCTTTTATCTCCAACATCACCAATGTTGTGCTCTATATTAGGTCATTTCTATCAGGATACAATCACGCTATTATATCTTATTTTATCTTATTATATTTGTTTATTATATAAATATATTTATATTATATATAAATTATATAAATATAATATAAAGTATATATATTATATTTATCTTATTATATCTTATCTTCACATATACACTTTTTATATATGCATTATTTTACATATACGTTCTCTTGACTCTACTCCCCCACCTGCTATCACCCCATTTCTTTTCTCCCTTTTGATGCAAATCTTTTTTCAGATATACATGATATATATTTCCAAATGCAATATTTGAAGGCATCATTTGAACTAATGTTCCTGGTCTAAGACTGAATTCCTCATTCTACCTACATCAACCTGGTATCAAGAGCAAGCCCCAGATGACCATCCTTTCCTAGACCACTACCCTCTCTGCCTACTCTCCACCTCACTCACTCTGTCCCAGCTATTGCGTCTCTACTGTTCCTCCAACAAGCCACTTTCACTGTTGCCTAGGGCCTTTTTAATATCTGTTCCATCTGTCAGGAATGTTCTTCCCCTAGATATCCACTTGGACTACTCCATCATTCCTTTGTAATTTTATCTACTTACTGTTACAATTCTCATTTGAACACATTCCAATAAGGGGTCCACCACCCCCACTCTACTGAAATTTATGTTGTAGAGGTTGTGAATAATGTCTACATTGTTCAACCCAATGTTCAGTTCTTAGTCCTTGTCTTACTTGCCTTATCAGCAGCATTTAGCACAGCGGATGAGACCTTCCTCCTTGGTTCAAGGTCTTCACTTGGTTTCCAGGACCCCACACTCTCCTATTCTCTAATCTCACTGGCTGTTCCTTCTCAGTCTCCTTTACTGGCTTTCTCTCTCCTCCAAGACCTCTTAAAATGGGAGTGCCTGCAGGCCAAGTCCCAAATTCTCTTCTTTTTTTTTCCTTATTTATTAATTCATTTATTTTTATTGAGCTATTGAGCATTTTCAAATGTATTAGTTTTAGGTGTACAATATAATGATTTGATATATGTATATACTATGGAGTGATTACCACAATAAGTTTAGTTAACATGCATCACAACACATAGTTACACATTTTTTTCCTTGTGTTGAGAACTTTCACGATTTATTCTCTTAGCAACTTTCAAATACATATACAATATTATTAACTGTAGCCACCGTGGTGTACACTACATCCCCAGAACTTAATTATCTTATTTTTAATTTAAATTCAATTAATTAACATATAATGTATTATTTGCTTCAGAGGTGCAGGTCTGTGATTCATCAGTCTTATATAATACCCAGTGCTCATTACAACACATACTTTCCCCAATGTCCTTCACCCAGTTATCCCATCCTCCCATCCCATTCCCCTACAGCAACCCTCAGTTCGTTTCCTAAGATTAAGAGTCTCTTATGGTTTGTCTCCCTCTCTGGTTTTGTCTTGTTTCATTTTTTTCCTCTCTTCCCCAATGATTCTTTACCTTGTTTCTTAAATTCCACATATCAGTGAGATTATATGATAATTGTCTTTCTCTGATTGCCTTATTTCACTTAGCATAATACCCTCTAGCTCCATCCACATTGTTGCAAGTGGCAAGATTTCCTTTTTTTGACGGTTCTCTATTCCTTCTATTCTTTCCATCCTACTCTTCTATTCTATTCTATTCTATTCTATTCTTTCCATCCTACTCACACTCCCATGGTAGTCTCTTCCAGTCCAGTTCTTCCAGAATCATTTCTATGCTGACAACTCCCAAATTCATGTCTGAAGACCAGGTCTATATCCCAAACTACAGTCTAATATATTCAACTACCTACTTAGCACCACCACTCAGATGTCTAATAGAAATCTCAAACTCAAAATGACCCTGACAGGGGTACCTGGGTGGCTTGGTCAGTTAGGCATCCCACTCTTGATCTCAGCTCAGGTCTTGATCTCAGGGTGGTGACTTCAAGCCCAGCGTGGAGCCTATATTAAAAAAAAATGTTCAGACTGAACTCCTAATCTTTTTCTCCTATAGCCTTCTCTATCAGAATTGATTGAAAACCCATCACACCATCTGCTCAGGCCAAAAATCTTGACATCATTTCAGTTCCTCTCTTTCTCTCCCACTACACATCCAATTTATGAGGAAGTCATTTTGGTTGTACTTCAGAATGAATCTAAAACTCAGCCATTTCTCATTATCTCCATTGCTACATATAAGGTCTAATCCACCATCATATATCATCTGAATAACAGCAACAGCCTTCTAAAAGCTCTTTTTGCTTTCATACTTGATCCCCCATGGTGCATCTTAGCACAAAAATGAAGGTGATAATTTTAAAATATAGATCACATCGTGGTTCTTCTGTGCTAAAAATTCTGCAAAGATACCCAATTCCACTCAGAGGGAGAGCCGAAGTCCTTACGAAAGCCATACAGTTTTTGGTTCTTTACTGTATCTCTGACCTTTCCATCTGCTCACTTCATCACTTACTCTGTTACATCTGTGGTCACCTTCCACTTCCCCAGGGGTAGTCCTTTGCAATGTACCTCTGGAATGAGTGCTCTTTTCTAAGATATCCATTTTGGGTAAATTTTCCCACCTCCTTCAAAGCTTAAATCTCACCATTTCAATGAGGTCTACCTTAACTATTCTATTTAATACTGCAACCTGTCCATCCTAGTTCTATCTGCCTTACCCTGCTCTGCTTTCATCACTAATGATGAAATATTATTATGTTACTATGTTTATTGTTTTATTTTAGTCTTCCCCCATTGAAATGTAAAGTCCATGAAGACAAAGATCTCTATTTTGTTCACTGATCCCAAGTAACTAGAATTGTGCACAAGATGATTTCTTAAATTATTTTTCTAGTGTTCTTTTCCCCCTTTCCTGCCATGCTCCAAAAGACTGCTCACACCCTGAGATGATTAAAATATTTACTCATTTTCTTCTAGTTCTTTTTGTTCTTATTATTTACATTTAAATATTTGATCCTTCTGGGGTACCTGGCTGACTCGGTTGGATGAGCATGTAATTCTCGATCTTGGGGTCATTAGTTTGAGCTCCAAGTTAAGTGTAGAGGTACTTGAATAAAATTTTTTAATTTAAAAAATATTTGATCATTCTGGAATTTATACTACAAGTTGTTATATAAAAATCAGCTTGGGGGTCCTGCATGGCTTAGTTGGTTAAGCATCCAGCTCTTGATTTCAGCTCAGGTCATGATCTCAGGGTTATGAGATTGAGCCCTGTGACAGGCTCCATACTTAGCAAGGAGTCTGCTTGAGATTCTCTCTCTCCCTCTGTCCCGCCCCCCACACTCTCCCTCCTACCTTCTCTAAAATAAATAAATAAATCTTTTTTAAAAAATCAGCTAATTTTTTTCCTCAGCTGGTTATCCCATTATCTTATAGCATTTATTTAATAATTTGCTCTGTTTTCTAATGATTTTTGCATCACAACAAATTGTATCACACCAGATATAGCCTTCTACAAAGTGCTGTTTTCACCTGACATTATGATTGTTTAGATTTACTCTTGTTTATACCATAAGACATATACAACAATTTTAAGTGATATATAATATTCCATTTTATGAATATCTTATAGTTTATATATTGCCATTCTTGTGGACACTTAAGTTGTTTCCTTTTTTTCTATTACAAACAATGCTGCAATTGATATTATTGCTAGAGCTTCCTGTTGTTCTATAGACATGTCTTGAAGTGAAATTGCTAAATGACAGAGTATGTGCATATTCAACCTGACTAGATTGTCAAATAGCTTGCTTTAGTAATTGAACAAATTTACATGCATATCTGGGATGTAGAATAATTTCCATTTTCCCCTCATTTTTGCAAATAGCATTTACAGATTTCTTTTTATTAGTCTAATGGGTGAAAATGAGCATCTTCCTGGTGTTTGAATGCATTTCCCAGATTATTTCTTGATGCTAGCATGTTTTTTTTTTTTAAAAAACCCTTCCAGAATCATAGTATTTTATTTTATTTTATTTTAAAGAGATTTCACCCATTTGAGAGAGAGAGTGCGCATGCATGAGCCAGGGGGTGGGGCAGATGGAGAAGCAGACTTCATGCTGAGCAGGGAACCAGATGCAGAACTCCATTCGAAGACCTGAGCTGAAGGCAGATGCTCAACACACTGAGCCACCCAGGCGCCCCAGGTTAGCATGTTTTTATACAATTTGAGGGCATACATATTTCCTCAAATGAATTGCCTTCTGATATACTTTACCCATTTTTCTTTTGTCTGTCTTTGAGTATTGCTACATATTCTATAGCTTAATTGTTAGTCTACAATATATCTTGCAAAAATTTTTTCTGCATTCATATTTTGTTGGTTTGCAACAAGTGTATGTAACTGGAATAAGCCTTCTTGAGGAAAAAATGACTTTTGGTACACATGCAACTCAACTGGTGGGAACCATGTACAAGAAAGTATACTATTAAGACAGATTTCCAAAATATTTTATGTATGTATAATATGAATACAGAAAAAATGGACACATCTTAATTATACATCTTCATGAATGTTCACAAAATGAAGACACCCATATAACCAGCCCCCAGATCAAGACACAGAACATGACTAGCCCCCGAGAAGCCTCTCTTGTGCTCCCTTTCAGTGACTATGCCCAAGGATGTTAACCACTCTCCTGACACTTTTATCCCTTTTGTACTTTTAGTAAATGAAATCATTCTGCATATACTTCTGTGTGTCTGGCTTCTTTTGCTCAGCATTTGTTTTGTGAGATTTATCTATGTTGTCATGTGTATTTGTAGTTAGTTTGTTCTCCTTTATGTATCACATTTCAATATAACACTATTAATTCTAATGTTGATGGACATTTAGGTTTTTTCTAGTTTGGGGTTATTACAAATAGTGCTGTTACAAGCATACTTACCCATGTCTTTTAATGAACATACATATGCATTTTTCTTTGGCATATATCTCAAAGTAAAGATTCTGGTCAAAGGACATGCATATGTTCAGCTTTAGTAGATACAGCCAACTAATTTTCCAAAAAGTGTGTACAAATTATTGCTTGTCTTTTGACTTTAACTTTGTTTTTTATTATACAATCTTTATGAAACCCATTGTATAAATCTTTTTCTTTAAAAGTTGTGCCTTGTTCAGGAAATTCTTCTCTGCTATTAGGACCTTATGATTTTTGTCTATATTTTTAATGTACTTTAAATTTTGTATTGTGTACTTTAGGTCTTTTATAGATCTAGACTTTGTTTTGTATAAAGCATGTATCTAAACTTTTTCCATAAGGGAGATCAATTGTCAATCATATTTATTAAATTATCCATCCTTTCTTCACCTCTTTGCAATGTCACATCTTTCATATACCAATTTTCCGTATCTCATTTTTCCAATTTTGCAATCAATTTGTCAATTTCTACCAAAAAATAAGCACTTTAATTGTTTGTTTGGAATATTATTATATTTATGGATTAATTTGAGAAGAATTGCTAATTTATTGACATGAGGTCTTCTCATGCATGAATGCAGTATTGTTGAGAAAGACAATCCACCATGGGCCCTGAGCATCCCTACATGTTCTTGCTGAATATACAAAAAATGAAAGTCCCTGAGAACTCTTTATCTGAGTTGTTTGAGGTGAACAACCCTGAGGGATGAAGAAACATCTCCCCACAAACAAAGAGTGAGCTTGGCTCTGCTTCCTACAAAAGTGAGCTCATTGTTCCTCTCCAGTAATGCAGTCCATTATATGTACAGTAATCCATCATGGGTCCTTTACAAGTACCTCGTGGAACTTGGAGGATATTGGGAGCAGACACAAATTAATATGAAGCTCTGATTGCTCCTTTTGCTGTAAATAATAAAAATCTTCATCTCTCACGTAAGATTCTCATGTCTTTTACCAAAATTCATGAAACTATGGCAGGTTAATGTGTTAGCTTGTAGACAGGGCAAAATCCCAGACCCTGTGCAGTCCTTAACAAACATTTGTCCACTTTCAGGTATTTTTAAAGTTTTCCTTTAGTGTAATTTTATAATTTCATGCATAATGACTTGTCCATCTTTGTTAGCTATCTCCTTAGCTGCCTTATGGATTTGGGGACTACTGTGAATGAGCCTTTTTTTTTCAATTGAATTTTTAAATGGGCTTTGAATTCTACAAACTTGTTACATGTCACTAGTGTACCTACTCCAATGGAATAATGTATTATTTCCCTCAGTAAACTGTTGACTTTTCTTAAGAGCAAAGACCATGCCTTATTCGTGTCTATATTCTTCCACTGAAACATTTAATTCAATTAACATTTATTTAACATCTACCATGTATCAGTTGCTAAATAAATAATGAGAGGTATCTAATCATAAATTAAATGGGATGCCTGCTCTCAAGGAATTTACAAAATGTGAAGACAGACAAATCCTCAAAATAACATCATTAAGAAAGTAATATTATATGAGATGCCTGAGTGGCTCAGTCATTAAGCCTTTGTATCCTGCACACAGAGAAGTGGTTGCTGACATTTGTTATTGCCAGTAAAAA
This sequence comes from Mustela erminea, assembly GCF_009829155.1. Lineage (NCBI taxonomy): Eukaryota > Metazoa > Chordata > Mammalia > Carnivora > Mustelidae > Mustela > Mustela erminea. Next base: position 85,937,750 of record NC_045635.1, read on the forward strand.
AGTCACCAAGCAGGATGCGGGGATGGCTCAGTTGGTAAGCATCTACCTTCGGCTCAGGTCATGATCCTAGGGTCCTGGGATTGAGTCCCGCATCAGGCTCCTTGCTCGGCGGGGAGCCTACTTCTCCTTCTGCCTACCTCTCCCGCTGCCTGTTCACTCTCTTTGTCTCTTTCTGACAAATAAATAAAAAGTCTTCAAAAAATTTTAAAAAAGAAAGTAATATTATGTATTACAGCAGAGATCTAAACAAAGTACTATAGAAGTAGGCGCAATTCATTGTGACTTGGAGGATTCTGGAAGTCCTCATACAATAAGTAATGTTTGAGTTGGGTCTCAAAAGGTAATTAAGATCTAGACTAGTGCAGATGGACAACAGGGAAGGAAGATGACTTCTCCTCCCATGCCCAGCATTCAAGGCCTTACACAATTCAGCCCCAAGTTACCCTTCTAAACTCAGCTATTAAGTTCTTCAAAAATTAAAAATTAGCCTCTCATTTATTAACCATCTTCCAGATTCACAATGTTTGAGTTCCCACCACATTGCTTTGCACTATAGCACAATGATTTAAAGCAAAAGATCTAGAACCAGGCAAATTGGATTCTGGCCCAGGTTCTACAACTTACTGGCTATGAGATTTGGGTCAAATGAAAACTAGTTATGGTGCTTATCTCATAAGGATTGTGTGATAAAGAGATAATTCTTTTAAAGTTTTGATATAGGGGCGCCTGGGTGGCTCAGTGGTTAAGCCGCTGCCTTCGGCTCGGGTTGTGATCCCAGGGTCCTGGGATCAAGCCCTGCATCGAGCTCTCTGCTCAGCAGGGAGCCTGCTTCCTCCTCTCTCTCTCTCTGCCTGCCTGCCTCTCTGCCTACTTACGATTTCTGTCTGTCAAATAAATAAATAAAATCTTTAAAAAAAATAAAGTTTTGATATAGAACCTGGCACAGAGTATGCACTCAATAAATATTAGCTATTGTGAATGTTACCTCTATTTTATCCATCTCTCTGGAATTAATCAAGTCAATTAAAGCACATTTATTATAGGGGTACCTGGGTGATTCAGTCAGTTAAGTGGTTGCCTTTGGCTCAGATCATGATCCCAGGGTCCTGGGATTGAGCCCCACATCAAGTTCCTTGTTCGTCAGGAGCTTCTCCCTTCCACTACCCCTGTTTGTGCTTGCTCTCCCCCCAACCCCGTGTCAAATAAATATATAAAATCTTGTTTAAAAAACCCACATTTATTGTATATCCACTATGTGTAATAGGTTATATTAGGTACCATGAAGAACACAAAAATGAATAAGACCCTATACATACCCCCCCAGTGACCTGTCAAGTAGAAGATATAAAATAGGTTCAGAAAAAAATCATGAGGCAAGCCAAATGAAAAGTCTTGGATACTCACTCTAGCTTTCCATAGCATGAAGAAGTTGGACCACATGATCACCAAGACTATTTCCAAGCCTAACATTATGATTCTGTCACTTCTATGATTGCAAGTGATACATCATGGTAACTAACTACTGGGGAAAAGTGAAAAAGAGGTTAAACAAAATTCTACCTGGGAGAGCTGAGGGTACGTACTTGCATAGAGGAAATGACGTTGAATTGTGTCATGATATATGGGTATCATTTGGTGAGGGAAGAAATGGGGGCAGTGGAATTCCAGGTAGAGGGGATATAAGAACAAAAGAAAGTATAGGGCACACTCAGGGAATACCCAGCAGTTTTGTGTAGTTAGAACATCAGGATTTATAATGTTTAAGTAGAGGAAAATTAAGGTGGAAACTTGTGTCAGATTATGGAGAACCTGGAATGTCATGTTAAGTGGTATGGTTTTTATTTTATAAGTTGTTCACATTGGAAGGTTATAAGGAGTCCTGTTAAAAGTAGTTGTGGCAGTTGTTTAGGTAAAATAATGAAGGGTTAATTAATAATGAACTGTGGGTTTAAGAGTAGGAAAAAAAGGTAGGAATCTTTTGACATTTTCTATTACTACTTTGTGTATCTTGTTGAATAATTTTTAATCAAACATTTCTTGAGGGCAGGGACCATTCATTCATTCCACGAAGAGGTATTGAGCACCTAATATGTGCCAGACACTCTTCTGAGGACTGAAAATACAGTGGTGAATGAGAGGGTCAAGATCCCCATGTGTCTGACTTATTTCACATAACATAATACCTTCTAGGTCCATCCATCTTGATGCAAATGGCAAAATTTTCATTTTCAAATGGCTGAGTAATTTCCATTGTATATATATGCCACATCTTTAACCATTCACCCATAAACAGAAACTTAGATTGTTTCCATAGCTATTATAATAGTTGCTGTAAACATATATTAGGACTCTTGGTGTTGAAAGTATTGAAAAATGATGATAATGCTGGAAGTGGGAAGATGAGGAACAGGTTGGTAGAGGAAATAACAAGTTTCAGCTTTGAATATTAACTTTGGGATGCCAATAAGATATCTTTGGAAATGTCAAGTAGGCAGTTGTAAATAGACATCTTGAGCTTTTTTGTGCTCCATCCCACAGTTCTTCTCAATTAACATAGTAATTTGTTTAAGGTGTACTGTTTATTTTTTGAAAACTTAATAAAATATTGGCATCTTTACAAATAATGGTATGTTATATTAATTGATATATAATAAATTAACAATGTCAATATAAGGGATCAACACATATAAGCTGTTTAAATAACACAAGGTATATATTCTCTTTTATTTATTTATTTATTTTTTAAAAGATTTTATTTATTTATTTGACAGACAGAGATCACAAGTAGACAGAGAGGCAGGCAGAGAGAGAGAGGAGGAAGCAGGCTCCCTGCTGAGCAGAGAGCCCGATGCGGGACTCGATCCCAGGACCTTGAGATCATGACCCGAGCCGAAGGCAGCGGCTTAACCCACTGAGCCACCCAGGCGCCCTATATTCTCTTTTAAAACAAAACAGAAGAGCATTACCTGTAAGAAACTCATTATAATCCCATTCCTGATAATTCTCTTGTTAGCGATTTTTTAAAAATTCAGTAACTAATAAAAGTCCAACAAAAGATATGCTAGACACTATGAAAAACATAAAACTTTGAGAAATATTAAAATTAGAATCTCAACCATAATTTTTGCTTACATTAAAACTCAATAGTTAATTTTAATAAAATTAAAATCTCAACAGTTTTATAAAAAATAAAATCTCAGCATCTATTTTTGTAGATATTGATGAGAGCAGTTAAGAAACTCTTGAAGAGGGCACCTGTGTGGCTCAGTGGGTTAAGACTCTGCCTTCAGCTCAGGTCATTATCTCAGGTTCCTGGGATCAAGGCCTGTATCAGGCTCTCTGCTCAGCAGGGAGCCTGCTTCTCCCTCTCTCTCTGCCTGCCTCTTTGTCTACTTGTGATCTCTCTCTCTCTGTCAAGTAAATAAAACCTTAAAAAAAAAGAAAAGAAACTCAAAAAACATAAAGTAGGAAGACTTTCCCTATCAGATATCAAGACTTATTACAAAGCTACAGTAATTAAAACAATGTAATATTGGCACAAGATTAGAAAAATATATCAATGGAGTAGAATAGAGAGGCCACAAATAATCCTAAGAATATATGAACCTTAATATTTGACGGAGTTGGCATTGTGAATTAGAGAGGAAATGAGAGATTTTTCAACAAATGTTAATTGGAGCAATTGAGTATTAATTAGGAAAAATAAAATTGGGTCTCTATTCTTACACACCGCACAAAAATAATTCCATATATATTAAAAAACCTAAGTACAGGGGCGCCTGGGTGGCTCAGTTGGTTAAGCATCTGCCTTCAGCTCAGGTCGTGATCCCAGAGACCTGGGATCAGGCTCTGCATCAGGCTCCCGACTTAAGGGAAAATCTTCTTCTCCCTTTACCCCTGTTCCTGCTCATGTTCTCTCTCTCAAATAAATAAATAAAATCTTTAAAAAGAAAGCCTAAGTGAAAAAGACAAAAATTTAGAAATTTGAAATGTTAAAATAGAGAAAACATTTTCATCTTCATCTTCATATTCATATCAGTATATCTTCTGTTTGGGGATAGAGAAGGATTTATTTGAAATGACACAAAAAAGCACTATGAGAAAAATGGTTGAAAACTGACTATATTATAATTAAGAACCCCTGCTTACTGAAAGAAACCACCAAGAAAATGATCAAAACATAAGAGACAAAGTGGGGAAAGATATATGCAACACATATGAAGGACAAAGGACTAAATTTAAGATCTATAAATAACTCCTACAAATTAATTTGAAAAAACTATACTACCCAATAGGAAAAAAATAGCAAATTTCTTGAACAAATGATTCACAAAATAATGAAAACTAATGCCTAATAAGCTTTCAAAAAGATGCTCAACATCATTAATAATCAGGAGACTCAAATTAGAAGGCCATTTTACTTACTACACTGGTGAAAATTAAAGTCTTATAAATGTTGGTCAGCAGGGGGAGCAATAGGAAATGTTAAATATGGCTGGTAGGGGTATAAATTTGTACATGCCATTAGGAAAAGTGAGGCACAATCTACTAATGTGGAAGGTGCGCATACCCTATAAGCCAGCGATTCCACTCTTAGGTAAATATCCTAGACAGGTTTGTGTTTATGTATGCTACCAAGAATATTCATGGTAGCACTGTTTTCCAACAGTCAAAAAGTAGAAAAAATCAGAATGTCCCCAAAGTTATCATGGATAAATTGTGGTATGTTCACACAATGGTACATACAACAATAAAAGTGAAGTAACCAAATGACAAGTTATCACTACACACCTATTAGAATGACCAAAATTCAAAACACTGATAATGCCAAATGTTGATGAGGATGTGGAACAGCGGGAACTCCCATACATTACTGGTAAGAATGCAAAATGGTACAGCCACTTTGGAAGACAGTTTGACAATTTCTTATAATATTCAACATACACTTACATACAATCCAGCAATTGTTCTCCTTGGTATTTATCCAAAGGAGATGAAAACTTATGTCCACCCGAAAACCTGCATGTAGATGTTTATAACAGTTTTATTCATAGTTACAAAAACTTAGAAGCAGCCCAGGTGTCCTTTACTGATGAATAGATAAATAAACTGATACATCCAGACAATAGGATATTATTCAACATTAAAAAGAAATGAGCTATCGAGCCACAAAAACACATGGAGGAAAGTTAAATGAATATTACTAAGTGAAAGAAGTACATCTAGAGAGTCCCCTAGATGATGGAGTAGTAGGAGGATCCTAGGCTTCTCTTGTCCCATGAACTCAACTAGATAACTACCAATTATCCTGAATACTCCAGAAACTGGCCTGAAGACTGATAGAACAAACTCCACAATTGAATGGAGAGAAAAGACCACATCAAAAAGGTAGGAAGTGCTGAGATATTGTTTAGGGGAGAAACAGATTGGATCATGACTGTTGCAGAGGGGAGGGAGTTGTGGTTGTGGAGAAGGGCTAGAGAAGAGAACACAGGGAAACACAAAAGGAGAATGTCTTCCCAAAGCCATTGGCTTGGAAAATGAAAGGGGCTGAATTTCCGGAGTTCTTGCAAATAGCTGGGCTTACAGCCTGGAGTTTTAAAGGTTAGTGGTTTTGGCTGGGATAGAACTAGGAGGGCATTCCCCTGCTCCTGGAGAGAAGGCAGTCAAACAACCCCGGGGTAGACAGTGTGGAAACAGTTATCTGGCTGGGGTTCTCAGTGGGGGAGATTACTTGCTCATCTCAGAGAGCATCCCTAGGAGGATTCACAGAGATACCTTTCCGGGAACAGGGGAGCTGGCCAGTGCCATTTCCCTCCCCAGGCCTACAGCATAAACACAGACCCACCTGTTGGAGGCAGTGTAGCATGGACTGCCTGCCTAACTTGCTTGCACCAAGCCCCACAACCCTGTGCTCTGGCAGGACTACCCTTCTCTCTCTTTATAAAAATGATAATTATTTTTATTATGTTATGTTAGTCACCATACATTAGTTTTTGATGTAGTGTTCCAAGATTCATTGTTTATGTATAATACCCAGTGCTTATTGCAATTCATGCCCTCCTTAATGCCCATCACTAGGCCAACACATCCCCCCAAAACCTAAAATCCCTCTAAAACACAGTTTGTTTCCCAGTCTCCATCGTCTCTCATGGTTCTTCCCCCCTCTGATTTTTTCCCTAATGTCCTCCATGCTATTCCTTATGGTACATAAGGAATATCATATGGTATATATGATAATTGACTTTCTCTGTTTGACTTATTTCACTCAGCATAATCTCCTCTAGTCCCATTCATGTTGATGCAAAAGTTGGGTATTCATCTTTTATGATGATTGAGTAATATTCCAGTGCATATGTGGACCACACCTTCTTTATTCATTTGTCTGTTGAAGGGCATCTTGGCTCTTTCCATAGTTTGGCTCTTGTGGACATTGCTGCTATGAACATTGAGGTGCATATGGCCCTTCTTTTTATTACATCTGTATCTTTGGGATTGCCCTTTTCAATCAAGTTTGCCTCAGTCACAGTGCAGGGCCTCAGTTCTGGTGGATTCAGTGTCAGGTCTCATTTCACAAGTAGACCAGAGCACACCTAGTTAAAATTTGCCACATTCAGGCCAGGGACCAAACACCATTCACCATGTGCAAGAAGATCCTCTGCAGACAACAGGCCTGAAAGATATAGCAGCCAAAACATAACAGCAGAGTACACACAGTACACACCAGAGATACTCTCAGGTCCTGGGCACTACAAGACTTCTTCTTCATAAGGTCACTACTTTCAGGACCAGGAGACATAACTGGCTTTTCTAACACAGAAAAGAAGGCAGAGGCTTAGACAAAATATCAAGGCGAAGGAATTTATCCTAAATGAATGAACAAGAGAAGTCCATGGCTAGAGATCTAAGTGAAACAGATATAAGTAACATTCCTGATGGAAAACTTAAAACAATAATCATAAAGATACTTACTGGGCTTTTGAAAAGAAGGCATCACTGTGACCCTTACCACAGAGATAAGAGTTAAAAAAAATCAATTAAAGATGAAGGATGCAATAAAGATTGGAAATAGGCTTGATGCAATGTACAGCAGGCTGGAAGAAGCATAGGACTGAATTAGTGACCTAGAAGACAAAATAATGGAAAATAATCAAGCTGAACAAAAGAGAGAATTATACAATATGAGAATAGACTTTGGTAACTCAGTGACTCCATCAAATGCAATAACATTTGTATTATAGGAGTCCCAGAAGAAGAAGAAAGAGCAAAGGGAGCAGAAAACTTATTTCAATAAATAATAGCAGAAAACTTCCCTAATGTGGGAAAGGAAGCAGACTTTCAGATCCAGAAGGTAGAAAAGCAACAAAAGCAGGCCAATGCCAAGACATGTTGCAATTAAATTTACAAAATAATAGTGATAAGGAAAAAAATATCAAAAGCAGCAGAACAAAAGAAATCCTTAGCTTACAAGGGAAAATCCATAAGGCTAGCTGGCAATTTCTCAACAGAAAGTTGGCAAGCCAGAAGGGAGTGGCATGATATATTCAAAGTGCTGAATGAGAGAAGTCTGCAACGAAGACGATTCTATCCAGCAAGGTTATCATTCAGAATAGAAGGAGAAATAAAGAGTTTCCCAGACAACAGAAACAAAAGGAGTTTGTGACCACTAAACTAGCCCTGCAATATTAAAGGGAACATTTTGAGTGGAAAGGAGAGATCAAAAATGAAAAAGACAGAAAAGATTAGAGTCCCCAGAAACAATGACAAAACAAGTAATAAAATGGCATAAATATGTATCTACCAATAATTATTCTGAATGCAAATGGACTAAAGGCACCAATCAAAAGACATAGAATGGGTAAAAAAGAACAAGAACCATCTGTATGCTGCCTACAGTAAGAGACAAATTTTAGATCTAAAGGCAGCTGCAGATTGAAAGTGAGGGAGTGGAGAAACAACACGCAAATCCTGCCAAAGGAAAGTGAGAGTAGCAATACTTATATCAGACAAAGTAGACTTTTTTGTTCTTACATTGTTTTTATCCTGTTTTGGTATCAGGGTACTATTGGCCTCATGGAATGATTTTGTATGTGTTCCTTTTATTTCATTATTTTTAAAATTTTGATGAAGATCATTATTTTTATTTGATTTGATTATTTTGATAAAGATTAATCATTTTTTTAAACATTTGGTAGAGGGGTGCCTGGCTGGCTCAGTCAGTTGGGCATCTTTTTGGCACAGGTCATGATCCCAGGGTCCTTGGGTCGAGCCCCACATCAGGCTCTTTAGAGAGCCTGCTTCTCCCTCTCCCTCTGCTGTTCCCCTTCTTGTGCTTGCTCACTCTCTCTGTCAAATAAACAAATAAAATCTTTTTAAAAAATTTAAACGTTTGGTAAAATTCACCAATGAAACCATGTGGTCTTGGGCTTTTTTGTGCTGGGAGGTTTTTGATTCCTAATTCATCTTTCATTCTTGTTATTGGTCTAAGAAGATTTCCTATTTTTTGGATTCAAGATTCATGAGTCAATCTTGGTATCTTGTGATTTTTTAGGAGTTTTTCATTTTTTTCTAAGTTATCTAAAATTGTTAGTATATAATTGTTTATAGTAATCTGTTATCACACTGCGTATTTATGTGGTTGTCTCTTGTTTTGTTTTCCATTTTTCATTTTGGCTTTTGAGTCTTCTCTCATTTTTCTTACTAAATGTAGTTAAAGCACTGCGAATTTTGCTTGTTTTCTTGGAAAAACTTGTCATTAAATTCAATGTTATATTATTGCTTATTCTGGTCTCTATTTTATTTATCTCTGATTTTTCTTTGTTATTTCCTCTACTAAATTTCTGCTAAGTTCATTCTTTTTATATTTCCTTGTGGTGTAAATTTAAGTTGTTTATTTGAATTTTTTCTCAATACATGCATTTATAGCATTAATTTTACTCTAACATCTGCTTTTGCAGCATCCCATAAGTTTTGGAATATTGTGTTTTCTTTTTCTTTTGTTGTGAGACATATTTTGATTTGCCATTTGATTTTTATTTGGCCCATTGCTTGTGCGGTAATGTGTTAATATTTACATATTAAATATGTACTTCTTTTAAAAAAAGAAGTCAGTCTAAAATGGCTACATATGACATGATTTCAACCATGTGACATTCTGGAAAAGGCAAAGTTATGGAGACAATAAAACAATCAGTGGTTACCAGAAATGGGTTGAAGTGGGAGCTGAATAGGTAAATCACAGAAGGTTTTAGGGACATTGACACTACTCTGTATGATACTATAATGGTGGGTATATGTCATTATATATTTGTCCAAACCCAGTTTGGGTTCACAGTAAGTGTGAACCCTAAAGTAAACTGGACTTTGGTTGATAATGATGTATCAATGTAGTTCATCAATGGTGAAAAATATACCACACTTGTGTGGGATGTTGATAATAGGGGAGACTATGAATGTGTGGGAGCAAGGAGTATAATAGAACTCTCTGTACCTTCCTCTCAAATTTGTTGCGAATCTAAATCTGCTCTAAGAAAAAAAAGACTTTTTAAAGTAAATTTGTCACATTTTTTAAAAAAGAAATGACATTTACAGCTACCTGGAACAACATGGATGAATCTTATAAATAATGTGGAATGAAAGAAGATAGTCACAATTCCAAATATATAAATTACATAAAGTTCAAATATCTGTGAAACAAAACTGCATTTAGAAAATCTTATATAGAAGAAAAAAAACCTATCAAGGAAAGCAGTGGTATCACAATAGTCAAGGTTACCTCTAGGATGGGGAAAGGAATGTCATCATTGGTAGGGGACTGAAGGCAGGGACAATGAAAGGGTGGGGTTATCAAGATGTTCTATTTCTTCTCTTGGGTGGTCATTACACGGATGATTATAAATATTATTTTAACTGGAAGTTCTCTTCTGAATGCTTTTCTTAAGGAAATGGAAAGCAAGGTCACCAGCTGGGGTTGAGGATGGGTGAGGAAATGTTGAAGATTTGAGGACAAGAAAGGTGGAACAAAAGAAACAGAGAAGTTGGAGAATATAGGTAAATAGAATATTTTTTATTTATTTGTTTATGAAAACTTTTCACTTTTTTCCTGATTTATTATGGTGATTTTTCTCTCAAATGGAACATTATTTTATTCACTTGAATATACTACTCTATGCAGTTGTTCCAAAAAATGTAAACTATAATACTATTTAATGTTTAAAAATAAATTTTAAGAGCAAAATTAAGTCTTAATAAACCATATAACAATAATAGTAATACATTAGTAATTTCACCCTGAGCTTTAGAAAAGCTGACGTAGTTTATATTTAAGACAAAAATACACAGGGTTCATAAGGGGATTTTTATTCTTTTTCTTTCAATTTTTCATACTAAGTAACTTTAGCATTAAATTCTACATTTTGTAAGTTTAAATAGACATAGATATTTATTACCTCCTTATTTTATTGATCTCAAGCCCCCAAATCATTTTTTAAATGACAGGGAATGTAGCTACATTAACATCACAAAACAAAACATTGATATTTAAAATTACTAGAAAACTATTACACTCTTAAACTTTATTTGGAAGACTTAAATGGAAAAAGCTGATAGGTCTATGTAATTTTGCCTAGGTTCTTACACAAAGCAATTTGAAAACTCAGTTTAAATTGATAAGGGCAAATATAGTAAATTTATGTAATTACCACCAATGTAAATTTAAAATAGTTCACAAATTTTCATTTTATAATATTCTATAGATTTTCTTTAACTTAACATGGGGTTACACCCTGATCAACCCATCATAAGCTGAAAATATCTTATGTCAAAAATGCATTTAATACACCTAACCTACCAAACATCATAGTTTAGCTCAACTTGAATGTGCACACTTACATTAGCTTATATCTGAGCAAAATCATCTAACATAAAGCCCATTTTATAATAAAATGTTGAATATCTCATGTAATTTGTTAAATACTATATTGAAAGTGAAAAATGGAATGGTTGTGTGGGTACAGCATGGTTGAAAGTGTATTGATTGTTTACCCTCCTGATTGTGTGGGCTCAGCTGTGTGACTGGCAGCCTCAGCTCTTTGCTGCTGCCCAGCTCATTAGAGTATCTACCACCTATCACTAGCCACAGAAATGATCAACATTCAAAAATCAAAGTGCAGTTTCTACTGATTACCTATTGCTTTCACACCATCATAAAGTAAAAAAATCACAAGTTGTCTGAAAATAAATAAATCAATTTAATTTAAAAAAATCACAAGTTGAATTAAAAAAAATCACAAGTTGAGCCACTGTTAATTTGGGGAACATCTATATAGTAACTGTACCATTGTCATAGAGATAAAACACAGTCTTTGAAAAGTAATTTGAATCTACAAACATTGACTCTAGAAATAGTAAGATTATAATTCCTGAGTAGTTCAGGGATGAATATTGTGTGTGTGCATGTAGCTAGGGAATGAGTGCTCAATAAAGTAAATGGGCTAAAATATTAATAGTAGGTGAATTTGGGTAGTATATATAGGTGTTCTTTATATTTGACTTATGTTGGCAACTTTTCTATGATGTTATCAAGATACTGACCTCACACTCAGAATCATATAAATCTTGTTATTTCTAATATTATTCAGAGGAAAATTACATTGCTTGTTTTTAGCAGATGTGCTTTTTAAAATAAAAACAGTCAAATTCATTTTGGACTATAAAAAAACTTTCCTATAAACTTGAAATTATTTCTAAATAAGAATTTAAAATGGAGAAAGAGACATGGGCTGACACAGTGGCATAAGTGGAAATCCACAGCATACTCGGAAATAAATGAATGCATCTGTTGGATTAAAAGATGGGGGAGTATGGTAGTTTTATCTCCTTTTCAGCATAAAAGCCACAACTATAGGGGTACCTGGGTGGCTCAGGGATTAAGCATCTGCCAGACGTCTGCCTTTGGCTCAGGTCCTGATTCCATGGTTCTGGGATTGACCAGCATCTGGCTCCCTGCTCAGCGGGGAGTCTGCTTCTCCCTCTCCTTCTGCCCCTCCCCCACTCGTGCTTGTGCTCTATCACTCTCCAATAAAGATATTTTAAAAACCCACAGCTATAAGCTATGAATTTTTGTAGATATTTTCTTCCTTATGAGTTTGGCTTGAAAAAGAACTATTCTATTTTTCCTTTCCTTGTGCAGACCATGTATTCCCTGTCCTTGCATCCAGAGTACCATCCTACCCCACCCAAGTCTGCACAAGGACTAGATGTGGGAACTCATCTGCAGCTGTTCTGGACCAGCTATTTTCTAGTGACCTTGCTGGCAAATGCATTCTGATCTCATATTGCCTTCTGCTGTGTCTTTAATTTCTATGATATTAAGTGAGGAATTCTCAAGGCCAGAATCTATAATTATATTATTTTAAATGACAAATTCACTTAGGTGAGAAGGTACAAGTGGAGGTCATTATCACAATCATCTACAAGGAAAGCTGCAACATATGTCATCTTGGAAATCTTCAAAGTTCCAGTGTTGAAATGAATGGGACAGTTATGTAATATGTTTCTGTTTGTGAAATTTTAGTTCCTATGGTGTTGCTCATAGCAAACATGCCATCAATAACACAAAATCATCAAATGTCCCAGTTGAAAGTCATTTATTATTATTATTAATTATTATCATCAGCAGCATCATTATCATTAGCATAAAACTAAATCCTCTAATAAAAGAAAACAAAACCACACCCCCAAAGGCATGTGTCTTGCTGACGGCGAGTCAATAACATTATTTTCACGTACAAGGGACAGCACCCTGAGGATAAAGATCATATCACAGATTGATAATCAATTCAATAATTCAGCCAACATTATTGAGCACCTAGGCACAACGGGAGATTTTAAAATGCATACAAGAATCCCTGCTTTCAAGGAGTTTTACAGTCTAGTAGGAGGTATTGAAGAACACCAACAAGAACACAGGGTCACAGGAACTCAGGGACACAATGGAATCAGTGCCACGTATGCAGTGTTCTTAGAAGGGGGGAGGGTGTCACCAGAGACTAACGTCCCATTCAGTTGTGGGAAATCAGAAGAGTCTCCATAGAGAAGGTGGCATCTGAGCTAGGCTTTGAGGAACTGGAAGGATATTTGACAAACTGGCATGTGAGGAAGGGGCACTGTAAGTGGAGAAATTGTGTGGGCAAAAGCACGGCCATGGGAAAGTTCATGGCATGTCTGGAGAGAGGACAATAGTCCAGTTTAGCTCTTTGTATGGGATCTATGTCAGTGGCAGTGGTGTGATAAAATGCTGCAAGTTATATGGGGGCCATATGTCGAATGGCTCCAAATGACAGGCGAAGATTTCTGATCTTTTCGTCACAGTGACTACTTATCCACAGCAATAAAATATGCAATTATTTGTGAAGAGATATGGTCATTTCACTTCCAGATTTCCTAGAGAAAGTCAAGTGGTTTCTAGGCAATGTTTTTGCCTTGCTATCAAAAATATCCTGCCAGATAACACCAAGCCTTCTAGAGTAAATTTTTCTCATGCAACCAAATCTCTTCCTTCAAAGTCTATTCTTCCCACGCAACTAGTGACAATACTTCTTTCCACTCCTATATCCAGCTCCATCAGTTCCTGTGACAGCTGATCAGTTGAAGCAAGTCTAATTCAGGGTTTCCAGCCCCAGCTGCCAGCTGACTGAAACTAGAGCCCCCAGCCCTGAGAAGTGAGAGTGGTGGCAGTAGAGACAGTGAACAATATAGAAATGTAGCCAGCCATCTGAGGAGTTCTGTGGAATCCACATCCTAAGCCTCAAGCTTAGTTCTTTGAAACTGGAGTCCCTGGTCCTCCACTAAGTTCGGTCCAAAGGGCTAGAGGGATTCCAGAACTTATAGTGCCTAACTAAGGTCATCTTACAACGTTTCTCCTTACTGTCAAGGAATTCCTTAAAGAAATGACATTTCATCAAGGTTACAAGTTTTTTTAAGGGCCTACTGGGTCCAAGGCTGTTGAAACTGTGGACAGGATGGAGTGACTTTCTCTTTCTGACCAAGGAACCCTGTTGGGCTTTGTTTGTGCTGACAGGCTGGTAGTTGGGAACTTCTCCCATGCATTGGCAGTTCAAAGACACTAAAGAATGGTTGTAGTAGGTAACCAAGCCAAAGAAGTAAGCTATTTAGACCGACCTGGGAAGGCTTAGGATAACAAAGTTGCCACAGCCACACTTCTTGCAGCTAGTCAGTCTTTAGCTCCTTCCTGGAATGAGACCTCCTCTGCAGGAAGTCATGGATAGCCGTGGTGAGGCCCCATGTCACACTGGACCTTAGGATGACAAGGGAGCCTCCACGGTAGATCAGAAATACCTTTCGGCCCCGAGTGTCCCACACGTCCTGGGCAGAGGCCCACAGGCTTGGCATGCTCTGCCAGCCAACATGGGACTGCATATTGGCCACTAGCACAATCAGAGGATACAGGACTAGGCAGGTTATTGTTCCATTGACGCTCCCAGACACTAAGGCAGGAACCCAGTGGGGCAGGCCTTGCTCTGCCAAGCCATCCTGGATGGGGTCCTTGAAGGAAAAATACAGAGCACTCCCCAGGCTGTTCCTCAGAAGGACAGGCCAGAAACCACGATAGTAGCCCAGTGACAGCCGCCCCCATAGCCCATAAGAGTTGAACTCCTTGAGAATGCTGATGGTGCTGGGGAAGCGGGCTTGCTTGCGACCATCCTGGAGCACATTTTGCACCCTTTCAAAGGGGCTCAATGCCACAGCCTCCACCACACCTGACATGAGCCCTGCAGCCCAGCGGTGTCTCAGGGAGTGTGGCCCAACGGGAGAGAGAGAACACAGCAGGCTATCGTAAGTCCCAAACAACAGAGTTCCTTGCAATGTCTTAGAGAGAAGAGGTGGGTATATTCCCCGGTAGAAGTACTGAGGGCCTTCATGCCAAAGCTGTCGCACAGCCTCTGATGCTGCCACGGCATGGATCTGTTGCCGGAACACAACTTTATAGATGGGGAAAGTCAGAAAAGTAGATACAAAGTTGGAAACGGCCCCAAGGGCATAGGCCTGGGAGTGCCAGCTTTTCTTTCCTGGGGACTCCACTCGTGTCCTGTGCTGCAGCTCCTTTCCAGGACCGTGGTTTGGTTCCTCCATGCTGAAGAAGACTGGGTACAGATGGAAGGTACTGGCAAGAGTGGAAAAAGAGAGGTTAGACTGACCCATTAAATTTGTTGGGGGGGCATTTTTTACTGCTTAGTGAGAAACAAAGCCCCAAGAAGCATGGACCTAAGGAAAAAAGCAATGCTTTGGGTCAGTTTCAGAAAAATAGGCACACTCTTAAGAAGTCAACAAGCTTGGGCGCCCAGGTGGCCCAGTCGGTGAAGCGTCTGCCTTTGGCTCAGGCTATGATCTCAGGGTCCCAGAATCGAGCCCCATGGCAGGCTCTCTGGTCAGCAGGGAGCCTGCTTCTCCCTCTGCCCCTCCTCCCACTCATTCTCTCAATCTCTTTCAAATAAATAAAATCTTAAAAAATAAAAAAGAGTTTATTTTAAAAAGAAGTCATCAACCTCAAATTAAAACAAAGGCAGTTTTCTTTTTCTTTATTTATTTTTTCTGAAACTAATCATACCTACCATGTTTTACCAACAAATCAAATATTCTAATATTCAAAAAAGGTTTGTGATTGAAGAAAGTAAAACCAGGGCAAGAGGGCTCCAAAACCTATTACACTCAACTTTCACCACATGAAGTTTTGCATTTGATAAACTGCTAGAACAAGTTGATATGCTCTTTCCAAAGAGCGGCACTATCTCAGAGAGGCAGAAAGGCATTCAGAAGCTATAGTCCAGTACTTTCTCTAAAAGCTGGTAGTGAATGTGGGGATTGAGGAATCTCCCTCACCTGTCTGCAGAATCCTGCCAGTGTCCTGGCTGTATCATGGCAATGCTCTGTCCACCCTCCCTTTGCAGTTGAAGAACTGAAAGAATAGCTCTTCCTAGAAGGTCAGCCCCAAAATGTTCCACACCTAGCTATTTCCAAGCCTATCCTTATAGTTCTGTAGCTATATAATAGAGCAGGAATTTTTCAAACTTGACAACATGTGACATTGTTGGCCAGACAATTTTTTGTTGTAGCTGCTGGTCCTGTGTATCGTAGAATGTTTAGCAGCATCCTGGCCAACACTCACTGAATGCCTGTAGCACCAGTTGAGATCAGCCCAGCTACTATAATCAAAATCATCTCGAGACTTTGCCATATGTCCCCTGGGAAGCAAAATCATTCTTGGTTCAGAAGCCCTGTATTAGAGGTAAGACTCTTCAAGGGCGCCAAACTACTGATCCCACCCCAGAAAAGGTTGGGAGCTAGCAGATGGTTGGGTAGGTAAGAGGTAACTGGGGATTCAGGACACATGAAGGCAACTCGGGATCAAGAAGAAATGAATGCTGAGTGTAGATCTGAGAACCTGAGGGAGTCTGTCAGGAAGGAGATAGGGCTGAGAAGACAGAGGGTGCCACAGGAGGAGACAGTGTGTGGAGGAGAGGCAGCATAGAGCTGTAGAGGGAAGGGGGAGGAGAAGACAGGCAGAGGAGAGGGCACCTTGACAGGGCAGGGGGCTCACATCGGGACTGATAGGAATGGCAGACTCTGGAGCTTCCACCCAGAACCCTGGGCTGTGTGGTCCTGAGGGGAGGGAGGTGTTTGGGGCTCTAATTATGCCAGCAGTTGATGACCCCTCCACAGAGACAGAGGGGTGCAGCCTCAGGCCTCCAGGGAGGGGTACAAGCCAGGTAATGTGAGTAGCCCACTGAAGCCTTCCCTGGGCTGCCACACCCAGAACCTGCCAAGAAGTGCTTCTCCTTCCAGAATTATTCCCATCAACTCCTCCCTGGCTCCTTGCTCCTGCTCCATCCCTGACCCCATAATCTGACCTCATGGCCTCCCCCACAAGCCACACACTCTCTCTCAATGGAGGGAGGTGGAGGTTCAGCCTCCTGTGCTCTACCAGCATCCTTCCCCTAACCTTAGCACCCCATGTTTGCCTTAAGCTTCACCTCCTTAACCTGGGAGGGTCCTTCTGCCTTCTGCATCAGACCCTTTAGCAGAGAACTGGACAGAGCAAACACTTATGAGGTCCACTCTTGCATCCCTCTGGAGGCACTTCTGGGTCCCAGCTGGCCACCTCCATCTCTCTAGAGCTAAAAGAGATCCCCACACACCCCCCCCCAGGCCACAGGTAGCTCTACTCAGGTCCCCAAAGCCACAGGCACTCCCAACATTTCCCAGATCTACTACCAAGGAACTTCTTCCTCCAAATATGACCTGCACCTAAAGATGGGTAGTGAAGGAAATATTTGTCCCCTCTTCTACCTCAAAGTGCAGTAATGGTCCAAATTTCCACATTTTCCTGAGTAACCTATAAACATGTGTTGACTGACTGCATAAGACATGTGGACTTGGCGGAAACACTGGGCAAGAATTTGGCAGAGTAGCATTCTAAGTGCCAGTTCTGTTATCAACTTTCTTATGACCTTTAGAAATTCACTGACATCTTGGAGGATCATCCATCTCGGGTATAAAATGAGCTGAGGGGGTGTAATGCTCTCTAGGCATCCTCATATATTGCATGTCACTGGGGGCTGACCTGGGGGAATTTGGACTAACTTTTGATAGAAGAATCTTGCTTTTCCATCTCCAATTCCTCCTGCCATTTTTGCCAATCATTTTCAGGAATTAAAGGTGAACAGTAATTTGGAAACGCCTTAGCTTAAATATCTATTCATCATTTTTAAAATGCAATTCTTCCTATTTTGTGGGGGAGGAGGAGAATCTACTTTTTTCCCGTGTATTCTCGTGTTATGATGCCAGGCTTGTTGTGGGGCAGAGATCCAATACTGAATTCTGTCTCTATCCCTTAGTTGTGTGATCTTAGGCAAGACATTTTACTCATTTTCTGTGTCTTTAGTTAAAGACACAGAGAATGAGTAAGGAAATGAGCCAGGAAATGAAAGAGCCCTACCTCCAAAGCTTGTTGCAAAGATTAATAAAGTGAGATAAAGTGGTTAAGCATCCATGCCATGGTGCCTCAATATAAAGCATTAAAAAAAAGATGCTTCCTGACTTCACCATCTGTCTCCATAGAGCACATGTTCCTACAGGACAGTCTCAGATCAGTCAGAAGCAGATGAAGAGGTATGGTGGAACAAATCCTGTGTTCACATGGGAGACAGGGAAGACTTTTCTTCTGCAAATTCAAGGATGTTCTTTAAACAACTCTGGACGGTCTGGCCCCTTGACATGAATTCTGAAGTACAGACCACAGAATGCGTCAGGAGTCAGTGTTGAGCAGTCACTCCCTAGAATCCGTGTTGTGGCTCCTATGTCTATAGCCTAGCAAAGTGAACCCAGGGGGGTTCAGACTGCCCTGGCCCACCTAGTCCAGATGGACAGCTGTGTGACCACCCCAGGATCCAGCCCCATGTTTATCTGTTCATTCATGGCCTCCCTCCACCAGTCTTTGGTCAACTCACAAACCCTTAATGATCAGCTACTAAATCACTTGTGCGTAAATTACTGTGAAGCTAGAAATGAACAGGACTTGGTACCTGCATTCAAGGGTTTGGGGATCTAGTGGAACAGACAGTCAACAATGAGCTAAACTATACTGGAAGGCAAAATAAAGGGCACACTAATCAAGGTCAGAGCAGAAAGACAGGAGCAATTTATGTTATCTTGGACAGGGAGCAGCCAAGAAATTACTCCAAGAAGGGGCATCTGACTTGATCCTTAATCAGTGAGCAGGCTTTCATTAGGAGTGAGGGCTGCCATTCTAGGCTGAGGAAGAGGTCTAAGGCACAAGAGACCTAAAAGCATAAGTGGTATACAGCTTTGGGTGTAGGCCTTGGAAAGGAAATAGAGCTGCGGCTGGCGGAGATAAGTGGATTTAGAATAAGGGCCGTATTTTCTTCCCCCACTGCAATGTGGTAAAGCATAAAGACTCAGGTTCTGGAGTCAGACAGCCCTGGGTATGGATTTCCCTGTGCCACCTGCTAGCTATATAACCTCGGCCAAGTCTCTTCACTTCTCTAAGTCTCAGTGTCCTTATCTGTCATGAAGCTTGCACGAGATGAAGTATATAAAATTCTTAGCACAGTACTCAGTACATAAATTGCTCCTTAAATTATATTAGTAGTTTCATTTAAAAAAGAGATCCCAGAAAGAAAGATTAGATTGCAACCACACTTTTTTCTAAAGGTTGAAATCAGTTCAACATACTGGGTTGGGTCTTTTGCAGAGTTCATTTTAATTTGCTTATTTGGGAGACAGCAGAGCAAATTTGTTCATGGGCTTTGGAGTTTGACAGCCCTAAGAGGGCTGGAGTCCCCTTTCTCTACTTCTAAGTTGTGTGGCCTCATATAAGTAACTTAACTTCCAGGAAACCCAGGTTCCCTACCTGCAAAATGGAATAACAATACCTGTCTAACAGAGCTGCTGAGAAGCTTAAATGAGATAACAGATGGAAAGTTCCTGGCACAGGGGAGGCAGGCAGCCAAGGAAAACTATTACTGTTTCAGCTGAAAAGCTTTATCTCCCTAACATTCAGGCTTTTAAGGTTTCTTTGTTGAAATTGGAAAATGTGGTCTCATTAGAGCCATGAATTGGAACACACTCCCACACATGAAGCCAGAGATAAGGGATGCTCTGTATCCAAGTGGAGCCAGCTTAGCAAATCCTCCTCTCAACCTTGCCCAAAGAGATCCTCGCTTTGTTTGAAGGGCCCAATCCAGGCACCTTTACACAATCCATTTCCTTTCACTTTTTTTGGGGGGGGGAGTGGTCAGAACTCTAGGATCTATTCTTTGTCCTATTTGATCCCATCTCCACCAGCTGCAGATCACCTCAGTTGGCAGAGAAGCTAATTTAAACACTGGACAAGAATCTGCTGAGACTCAGGGTCAGATGTCATGGCATTGGGGAGCAGAAGCAAAATTCTGAAGGAAACCCAAGAGCTACTGCCGGCATCACCCTGACCATGTGAGGAGAGCCTTCTCTCTGCCTCCCACGCCCTCCAGCCTCCACCACCTATCCCACACTGTCCCATCCATAAAAGAAAGGCCACAATCCTCAGATAAAAGTTCTCATCTCCAAATTTGAAGTGTTTACTTCAAGGAACCCCAGGTATCAGGTTTGTCAAACGAGAAGGCAGAAAAGAGCATCAGGAGAAGTACCTTGGCAGGTTGAAAATGAATCCAACAGCAGTTCAATTGTTCATTTGCTTGCAAGCATCAGGAGTCCAGAACAGGCCCTGCAGGGGACCTTTTAACCACAATTTACATCAGAAAAGTAAGACCTGCTCTCCAAGAACCAGAAGTCATAGAATATAGAGATGGTTTCCCAGCCACTGGCATCACCGCCCATTCAAGCTGGCAGCCCTGCAGGACAGCCCTGCATGCCGTTTCCATGGAGTTGCTCCTGCTCTGGGGCCAGTGATGCCAAATCCAGCAAAGGAGAGGTCCCCTCAAGAGCTCACAGAAGGGCAACCTAGCAACCTGTCCTCAAGCCAGGAAATGAAAGAGCTGTATCAGCAGTAGAGAGCAGGGGATCGGGAGTTAGGTCAAACTGTTTCATTTCTCATACTTCTTCCTGAAGTGCAAGTTGACAGAGGAAGATGTTACCAAGAAAGATGGCAGGGGAATGATTCTTAAACCACTCCTGGGCCACAGACTTCCTTGAAAATCTCCAAAACTAAGAACTCAGAAAAATATGCAGAGTCCAAATTCTTTGTAAACGATTTCAGAAAGGACCCTAGGTAGGAACCTCTGCTCAGTGGAGTAACGTGTCATGACCGATGTGCCGTGTGGCCAGATATATTGGCAGCAGGCCATTTGCTTATTACCCTCAGCATGATGTGGTGTTTCCAGCAGTGATTCATAAACTTCTCTACACCTCAGAATTAACTACAGCACTGGTTACATATATAAATCACACTCCCCACCCTAGTCCTAATAAATCTGAATCCCCCCAGAGGTAGAGCTCAGGAATCTGCCTTTCTAACAAGCTTTCCAAAATGATTTTGAGGCAGCCAGTCTTGTACCCATACTCTGGTTAATAGCATGGGTTCTAGTGTCAGAGAGATTTGATCCATATTTTGGCTTCACCTTGTACTTTCAGGCAAGTCATTTCACCTATGAGTCTTGTTTCCTTCGAGCTTATATGCTGTAGAATTTTTTTTTAATAAACTGGCAGCTTACTGTAGTATAAAAATGGTGTAAAATGGGAAAGAAAAGTGCATTAGTCTCTTCCTCTGTATAATGGTTCCTGCAAAAGTTGCCCAAGGCTCTTTTCCCTACTCCCTGCTGCCTCCCCCAACCACTCTCACTCAACACTCTCATCATGCCAAGACTGCTGGTGGGTTTGAGACCACCAACGTAAAAATACTCAGTAGGCAGTTCAGCTGGGCAAATAGTTAACATTAGAATAATAGGCTTGGATGCAAAATCGGATGCTGAAACTTATTTGCTGTGTGATGCTGGGCAAGACGCGCCGAACCTGTTTCCTCATCAGTACAATGGAGATTAATAGTCCTTGCTCACCAATTCTATATGGTTACAAATGGCCCCTCCCATCTCCACTTTGGCTTTTCTCTACTAACCCTCAATCTGAGAGTAAAAAGGCGTGTTTACAAGGGGAGGCCTTTGAAATCGGATGTGTTGACTTGGGTGTGATCTCTTAGCTCTGCCCTTCCTCACCCCACTGCCTGAGTGGTGAAGTGCCCTCTCTGTTAAAACCACACACCGCTACCTCCTTCGCGGGGCTGCTGAGAAGAATATATGAGGCGTCCGGGCAAGCGCATTCGCCTGCAGAAAGTGCTCAGTAAATGCTTTCTCCCCTTCCCCCTATACAAACGCGAGGGGCTTTTATTGTTCACTTGATTCTGTCCCACCTCGTGTTTAAGGCATCCGGTCTCAAAGCGCGGTAGGAGGAGAGTCGAGATGGAAGGGGTGAGGGAGAAAGAAAGAGAAGAGGAAACAGCAAACTCACGGGTAAAATGCAAATCGGCCCGGTTGGTGCGTCTGAGCTGCACTTGACACCGCGCTGGCTCCCGCGCCCGTGTGCCGCAGCCCCAGTCGGCCTGCTCCCCCCTTTTGCTAGCAATGGCCTCGCGGCCCAAGGCTGAGGGGGAGGTCGCCCCCGCGCCCCGCTGATTGGCCGCGCCGCCCCGCTCATCAAGCTCTTTTGTGTCAATGGGCAGTGGCAAACTGAAGCGGCGGCTGCTGGGAGGGCCCAGCCGGTGGGCGGGGGCGGCCGCGGCTGCCGTGGGAACCGTGCAGCCTTGACTTGGCTACCCCCTGACTGTGCGGCTGTACGGTGCAGCTCCATCCGGCAGCTCCGGCTTGCTCAGCTGCGGAGAAGGCGTCATCCTTTTCCTCTAGAGGGCTGCGGGGACTGGAAGGCGGCATCCGCAGCTGTCCACACCGGAGCATCCACGGCCCACCAGCACAGCACAGATTAAAAAAAAAAAAAAAATTAAAAAGCCGGGGTAAAGAGTTGCGGGGCGCGATTACCGGGCGCGCAGAGAGGAAGGGGAAGCTCCACCGGTACTGGGCGGCTCCCCACTTGGGGAATCGAGAACTGCGAGGCCGGGGAAGGAGCACTCCCACGGCCCCGCTGCGCCGAGGGAGGAGGTAGGGTTTTCCTGGGTGCTGCCAAATGGGTAGGATTTGCCTGGCTTGAAAGGGGGGGACGTTTTTAGGACGGGGTCGTAAGGGACAAGGAGGAGATGATCCCAAGCTGTCTGCCTTGAACCCCTTTGCATTTCTCCATCTCATCCTGGGGAGGATTATGTGGGGGTGCGTGTCCAACTCTTACTCCCTTTCTCCGTGGGAGGCCATCAAAGCTAAATCGGAACTTGAATTCTGTGCAGCTGATTGCAGAGCTGGTAGGCCAACAATTTCCCAGGGGACGTGTAATGGAAGGGGTCACTTTGACTTGTATTCAGAAGGTGGGAGAGGGAATTTTCTGTCTGAAGTTGGGAGATGGAATTTTCCTGTCTAGCTACAACGGAGCTGGGGCTGCCGGTAGGGAAAGGGAGTGGGATGAGGGGTGAGGCTGCTTCTGACCCTTCCCTTCTCTGCCCTATCCTACGGGACCGACACAACCTTGACGCCCTGAGGACTGGTATCTGCAAACCCCACTGGACGGAGATCAGGGCTGGGATCTGCAACCCCAGTGGACAGAGATCAACCTACCCCGAAGGCGAGCTTTTTCATGGAAGGCACCTGCTGCAGACGCTGGAAGTGAATTAAAGGGGTGCACTTGTTCCCGAGCTTATGTTTTATAATCCTAGAAGTAAGGGGAGAAACTTTTGAAAAGGGTGTGTGGTTGAGATCTGAAACGTGAGTTTAACAGATATCTTTAATTTTTTTTATATATGAGTATAGCTGACACACAGTGACAATGGTATCTTATTACCTCTTATTATCACAAATCTATGAGATTTAGACCATTGCACTCTTATTTTGAGAGCCCAACAACAGCTCCACACACACTATTTCACCTAGAATTCAAAGCAACAGTTGCCCTCCCTCCTGGAAGACTGGCCAGAAGCGATGGATGTAACTCTGAAAGGAACCCTGCTAGCAGGAGAACCCCTGGTAGCTCGAGAAAAGTTGTAATTGCCAGTCTCCTGCAGGCTATTTTTAGGTCAGTGGACAAATATAAAAAGTACTGCAGGGTGCTCATTAAAGTAAAACAACTGCAGACCCCTTCCCTGCAATCTACTGCCTTATTGACCTCCCCCCCCACCCCCGCTTTTTCTTTACAGTCCCTATTGAGATACAAGGAAGGCAGAGCCCGGGAACATTGCTTCCTCCTACAGATTAGGCTTTTCTAAAAAGTCTGAGCATCTTGTTATATTCAGATAGACGACCATCATCCGTCATGGCTAGCGTCATTGCACCAGTGGGTAACAGCTGTGGCAAAACACACCCTTGCCACCTTGGGCCCCTTCAATTTTGAGGTCCCTGGGGAGGAGTCTTGGTCCTTTAAAGGTCCACATGGCAGAAAGAAATGTGAAGTTGTTCTTCGGGAGAGTGGTGCCAGCCCAAGGGAAAGAAACCTTCGAAAACTGGCTGATCCAAATCAATGGGGTCCTGCCTGATTGGAATATGTCTGAGGAGGAAAAGCTCAAACGCTTATTGAAAACACTTAGGGGTCCATCCCGGGAGGTAATGCATTTGCTCCAGGCCACCAACCCCAATCTAAGTGTGGCTGATTTCGTGTGGGCGATGAAACTGGTGTTTGGGGAGTCTGAAAGCAGTGTCACCACTCATGGTAAATTTTTTAACACTCTGCACGCACAAGGGGAGAAAGCGTTCCTTTATGTGATCTGTTTGGAAGTGCAGCTCCAGAATGCTGTTCAGGCAGGGATCAGCTCAGAAAGATGCCAACCAGACTCGCCTGCAGCAGCTCCTTTTAGGATCTGAGCTAAATAGGGACCTGCACTTTAGGCTAAAACATATTCTCAGGATATATGCAAATGATCAGGATCATCTTCCTAGTTTCTTGGAGTTAATCAAGATGATAAGGGAGGAAGAGGATTAGAATGACACATTTATGAAACCAAAGCGACCCAGGAGGTCTGAGGTAATCTTGGAGAGGGCAGCAAGCCCTGTAGTATTTCAGGGCCCCCAGCCAATAGCAATCAGCAGCGACTTCAACGTAATAGAGGTAGATGATACCCTTGATGACTCAGATGAGGATGTTATCCTGGTGGAGTCTCAGGACCCTCTACTTACATCCCTGGAAGCCCCACCCCTCAGAGAAGGGCCAGACCTCTTGATCCAATACTGGTCATTGATTGCACCAACAGTTCCCGGGCTCAATCTCCTTACACCAGTGGGGGTTCTGGGTATAAGAATAATGGTCCTGGGGATGTGTGTAGAGCCAGGAAGTGAAAATACACAATCTTCTGTTCATATTGTGGTGAGGAGGGCTACTCAACGGAAACCTGTAACAGTGAGAGCAACAAGGCCCAGATGATTGAGAATCTCGTCATCACCCTGCTGGAGCTGACACATACAGAGAAGGAGAAGTCAAAAGAGGTTCCTGGCAAACACAATGACCTCTTTGGGCCTTTAGTAAGGTATTAGAATGAGCCCTACGTGAACCGTCAACTGTATTCATGTGGGGAAAACAGCGGGGTGGGGAGAAGTAGACTTCTGTCTGCATTAATTAATCCACAAAGTGGTTTTATTTTGGGCAGAAAAGGTCTTAGATGCCACCAAAATGGAGGTGATGGCCTCAACCCTGTCCCTGCTCCCTCCTCTGTCTGCCTAAGGATCTATTCTGTGTGTGTGTCCATTTCCTTGATGACTATTCTTTTAATGAAAGGAGTATAACTCTGTTAAACCTTCACAAAATGAAGGAAAATACAAATTACTGGAAAATCTCCATCCTTTTATAAACATTGTCAGCCCTTTGAAGAGTGTCCTTCTGGATACTTCTCTGTAATTGTGTACCCAGATAGATATATGTATAGATAAGTGATCAAATATAAGTGCTCTTCTAAACTGTATATTTTTCACCAAACAATATATGTTGTGGAGTTCTGTGTCAATGAATATATATAAGCATCAAGTTCAATGTCTCTGTGTATGATGTTACTTTTAGGAATATAGAGGAAAAATAAATAAGAATCAAATGTAGAAGCTTTAGTGGGGGAAGGTCATATGGTGAAATAGAGTTCTTAACCAACCTCATTTACAGATGAAGAAAAGGGAAGCTGAAATGGCCTGAATTTCTCCCAAAAAGGCCTTTATCACAGCTGACCTGTCTCTTAGATCAGGGTCAAATATGCACTCAGTAGTTAATATTGCAATGCTTTCTTCTCTAATGTATCCTGAGAAATGTGTTGATGGGCAGGGGTGGCGGCAAAAAAGGGAAATGGGTATTTCAGGAGTTCCATTCCTGTTCACTTTGGGAAGGAGTAGAGTAGATTTGTTAGACTGTGGCTCTTGCTTCTGGACAACAGCTGGTGGCATCAATAAGACTGTCCTTTGGGCTGACCTACCCTCTGCTTTCTCCCTCAGTACTGAGAAAGCAGATACTCATGAGAATTTAGTACCAGGAAGCTCAGCACCTCCCAAGCCTCCCCCTGGTTACAGGCTAGAGGACACCAAGAAGCCCAAGGAGTCAAAGCTAACCTTGTCCTGCTCCAACAAATGGGAATATCCAAGGAACGATGAAAAGTCATCTGGGTGCCAGGGTGTATGAAAAAACATGGGAATCAGAAAGCCCACATGCTCTTTTAGAACTGAGGACATTAATAGGAAAAAAGAGATCACAGAAGAACTTTCCTGGATACCTGCTCCTGCCCATCTCACGACCCCAGATTGGAGGGTGATAAAAAATGACCCTCTGTCCTTAGGGATCCCCTGTTCATCGTAGGTATATTGGTTCCTATCCTTGTGAGCAGGACAAGATTGATGGCGGCTGATTTTATTTAAGGCAGGGAGTGGAATGAATGCAGACCTGAGGGAGTCTGTCAGGAAGGAGATAGGGCTGAGAAGACAGAGGGTGCCACAGGAGGAGACAGTGTGTGGAGGAGAGGCAACATAGAGCTGTAGAGGGAAGGGGGAGGAGAAGACAGGCAGAGGAGAGGGCACCTTGACAGGGCAGGGGGCTCACATCGGGACTGATAGGAATGGCAGACTCTGGAGCTTCCACCCAGAACCCTGGGCTGTGTGGTCCTGAGGGGAGGGAGGTGTTTGGGGCTCTA
Organism: Mustela erminea; assembly: GCF_009829155.1. Classification (NCBI taxonomy): domain Eukaryota; kingdom Metazoa; phylum Chordata; class Mammalia; order Carnivora; family Mustelidae; genus Mustela; species Mustela erminea. The sequence goes on from NC_045635.1 coordinate 85,964,526, forward strand.
ATTATGCCAGCAGTTGATGACCCCTCCACAGGGACAGAGGGGTGCAGCCTCAGGCCTCCAGGGAGGGGTACAAGCCAGGTAATGTGAGTAGCCCACTGAAGCCTTCCCTGGGCTGCCACACCCAGAACCTGCCAAGAAGTGCTTCTCCTTCCAGAATTATTCCCATCAACTCCTCCCTGGCTCCTTGCTCCTGCTCCATCCCTGACCCCATAATCTGACCTCATGGCCTCCCCCACAAGCCACACACTCTCTCTCAATGGAGGGAGGTGGAGGTTCAGCCTCCTGTGCTCTACCAGCATCCTTCCCCTAACCTTAGCACCCCATGTTTGCCTTAAGCTTCACCTCCTTAACCTGGGAGGGTCCTTCTGCCTTCTGCCTCAGACCCTTTAGCAGAGAACTGGACAGGGCAAAGACTCATGGGTGATGAAGGATAGTTAGAAGAAAGGCAGGCAGGGACAAGAGGCCTCTGCCCTAAGAGGAAACCACACTTTAAAAGATTTTACACCACCCTAGAAGGAGCCCTCCACCCTTTCCCATGTGACAGGTAGATGACAAAAACCTGATTGTATGGCAGGTGCATGGAGGGTTAGTCAGATTAAAACAGCTCACCACCAAGCCCAAAATATCCCGTAGACTCAGAAACTCCAGTGGCAGCCCTCTCAGGTCCACTCCCTCTTCGGGAGCTTTGTACTATGGTTCAATAAACTTTACTATCACTCAATAAACTTTACTATCGCTCAATGAACTTTGCTCTGCTGCCCACCACTCTTCATATGGTCTACATTTTCCCTCTTCAGAAGAAGCATGGCCAAGAACCATGGGCACCAAAGGAAAATAAATCCTGTAACAACAAGGTCCACTTCTTGCATCCCTCTGTGGGTACTTCTGGGCCCCTGGAAGCTACCTCCTTCTTTCCAGAGCCAAAAGAGACTCTACCCCCACCCCCAGGCCACAGGAAGCTCCACTCGGCCCCCAAAGCCACAAAGGCCACCAACATTCCCTGACTCTTGGTCTTTAAGCCCTTTATTCCTCCCTTTCTCTAAATCTTCCCTTGCAGGGGATCTGCCCATTCATCTATCCTAGATTCAAGCATGGCCTTTTCTCAGCTTTACTCTATAAATGCTTGTTGAAATAATTTGTCCAAATAAACAGTTTATGCTGTCATAATTTCTTTCTGGGACCAGGTAGGGGAAAAAGAAAAATGAATATGATACCTACCACTGCCCTCCTTTTCACTGGTATTAGCTTGGGGGTTAAATATAGACCACAGCTTTGCAAACATATTCTATGATTCATCTTCATTTCTTCCCTCCCCACCCTCCTCTTCATCCTGTACACTTAAAACTGTCTGAATTTTTTTTTTCAAATGATGCAAACCTGATACTTTATTTCACTTTGTGTAACATTGGCTTTTCCAGTATTCAGGACATATGTATTTTCCCTCTGGGATCTGGGCATTCAGATCAAACTAAGGGAGTTAGCCAAGAGAAGGCTTTTAGAGAATTTGGAGTCTGATAGCCTTCATTTGAGAATTATTTTTCCTTTCCCCTTCACTCTCATTAATTGCTAAGAGATGGAATGAGTCTCTTTTCAGGAGAGACTAGCCTGACCTTCCTCTGCATTATTCCCCTCCTTCTAGATACTATTTTCCCTTGGTCTTTGACACCCATCTCATTGTTTCCCCCTCCCAGATCTTTTCAATGCCTGCTTCTCAGTCTCCATTGCTGAATCTTCTTCTTTCTCTTCCTGATCTTTCCTAAACAGCAATAGAAATTAAAACTACCACAACTACAATTTATTCAAAGCTTATTATGTGCCAAATACTCTCATGCCAAGCACATTAAATGCAGTAGCCCTTTAATATCAGTAACCCCAAAAGATAGCTCTTACTGTTACTATTTCTACTTTACTATTTTTAAATTATTTTTAAAAGATTTTATTTATTTATTTAAGAGAGACAGAGTGAGTAAGAGAGAGCACAAGCCAGGGAGGGGGACATTGGGAGAGGGAGAAGCTGACTGCCCACTAAGCAGGGGTCCCCTATGTGGGGCTCAATCCCAGGACTCAGGGATCATGACCAGAGTGGAAAGCAGATGCTTAACTGACTGAACCATCCAGGAACCCGTCTAATTTACTAGATGACATTAATTCAATTAGTATTTTTAAAGCTTTTTTTTTTTAATTTTTTATTTTTTATAAACATATGTTTTTATCCCCAGGGGTACAGGTCTGTGAATCACCAGGTTTACACACTTCACAGCACTCACGAAAGCGCATACCCTCCCCAGTGTCCATAATCCCACCCCCTTCTCCCAAACCCCTCCCCCCAGCAACCCTCAGTTTGTTTTGTGAGATTAAGAGTCACTTATGGTTTGTCTCCCTCCCAATCCCATCTTGTTTCATTTATTCTTCTCCTACCCACTTAAGCCCCCATGTTGCATCACCACTTCCTCATATCAGGGAGATCATACGATAGTTGTCTTTCTCTGCTTGACTTATTTCGCTAAGCATATTTATTTATTTGAGAGAGAGTGAAAGAGAAGGCACAAGGTGTTGGGGGTGGGGCGCAAAGGGAGAGGGAAGCAGACTCCACCAAGTCAGGAGCCCAAATCAGGGCTTGATCCCGGGACCCTGGGATCATGACCTGAGCCAAAGGCAGAGGCTTAACTGACCGAGCCACCCAGGCACCCCTAATTCAATTACTAGTAACTGCCACCTATTTCGGATGAGGAAACAGGCTGGAAAATTAGGAAACTACCTAGGGTCATGCCAGATAATTAGTGGTAGAGCTAGGGATGAGACTCCTGGCTGACTCCAAAGCCAGTGCTCCTTCCTAAAGTTAGTTCTCATACACAGCATCCTCTGACATAGGTGCTATTACTATCTGCACATGACACCTGAGAAGACCAAGGTTTACACATATGAATTGCTTAGCCAAACATCGTAAGAGCAAGTCACACACAAGGATGGAACACACAAGGATGTCACACACAAGGATGGAAACTTCTTTAAAAAAAAAAAAAGATTTTGGGGTGCCTGCATGGCTCAGTGGGTTAAGCTTCTGCCTTCAGCTCTGGTCATGATCTCAGGGTCTTGGAGTTGAGCCCCGTCTTGGGCTCTCTGTTCAGCAGGGAGCCTGCTTCCCTCTCTCTCTCTCTCTGCCTGCCTCTCTGCCTATTTGTGATCTCTCTCTCTCTCTCTCTCTGTCAAATAAATAAATAAATAAATAAAATCTTTTTAAAAAATCTTTTTAAAAGATTTTTAAAAATCTTTTTTAAAAAGATCTTTTTTAAAAAAAGATTTTATTTATTTACTTGACAGAAAAAGAGCAGGAGAGAACATGCATGGGGAGTGGTAGAAGCAGGCTCTCTACCAAGCAGAGAGCCTGACCCAGAACTCCATCCCAGGACCCTGGGATCATTACCTGAGTCAGCCAAGTGCCCAGGGATGGAATCTTCTAAGGAACTTTGGTTTGAAAGAAAGGAGGCTTTTTCTACCTTTTTCTTTCCTGCTGAGTTGCAGCCAGACCTCCTGTTGCCTGACATCTACCCCCTCCCCTGTCTTCAGTTGCATTATTACATTCTATTCAAGCACTGTGTTGTTTCCTGCCTATGCTTCAGGTACAAATAGTTGTGAATTTAACATATGCAAGAGGAGAAAGCAGCAGCAATCCGTGGGGGAGGGATTAATTGTATAATTAGTGGTGCTAGGGAGAGTTCACTACCACATTAGAAAAAAGGATCAGTTTGCTTTCCCTCATTATGACACTAAATATGAATTTTAGGTCAATTTGAAAAATAAATGTAGATTTTGTGCAAATATATACAAATTCTGAAAAAATATATGTTGTTGAAAGAATAAAAAGGATCAAACATTCAAAAGCAACCCCTTTTAATTCTGCAAGAAAATAAATATTTATTTTATCTCTGGATTGGAGAGAGATTTCTGCAGTTAAGAGTGATGAAAGTGAAAAATTAACACCAATAACTCAGAAGACAGCATTAACAGAAATAAAAGAGAAACAGCAAGCTGAGAAGTCCTGGCAACAAATAAGAAAAACCATAATAACAGCAGTGTTCTGTTGGGTTTCGATAGCTAACCCAACATGCTTTCGATAGCATTTATTAAAGTCTTACAAAGTGCCAGGCATATTCTAAGAACTCTACATGGCATCATTTCATTCTCAGAATAAATCCTGAGATAGATCCTAATATTATCTTCAGGTTCTAAGACATTCTTACTTAAGAGGGGAAAAACAGAAAATGCATAGAGTGTAAATATACAGCTTAACAAATTACTATAAAGCAAATCACCACAGAGATCAAGAAATAGAATATTGCCATACTCAGGAAATCCCTACCCATCAAACCACTCTCATGACAGTTACAGCTATTATTATTATTATTGCTTTTCTCTAGAGCTTTACCACTCAAATATGAATCTCTAAGTGCCATTGTTTTGTTTTAGAACTTTATATAAATAGAACTATAATGCATGTATCCTCTATCTGGCTCATTGTCCCTATGGTTAGTTTTCTGAGATTCAACTTTTTTTTTTTAAGATTTTATTTATTTAACAGACAGAGATCACAAGTAGGAGGAGAGGCAGACAGAGAGGAGGAAGCAGGTTCCCTGCTGAGCAGAGAGCCCTATGTGGGGCTGGATCCCAGGACCCTAGGATCATGACCTGAGCAGAGGGCAGAGGCCTTAACCCACTGAGCCACCCAGGCACCCCTGAGATTCAACTTTTTTGCATGTAGCATTAGTCCATCATTCTCAGCATTGCGTTACTGCATTCCATTCTAGGAATTTACGAGAAAGTATCCATTCCGCTGTTGGTGGACATTTGGGTTGTTTTCAGTTTGGGGGCAATTATGAAAAATGTTTCTATGAACATCTTTTTATTCTGTCTCCTGGTGCACATAGGGTATACTTCAAGGCAATAGGCTTGAGCAAGGGAAACTGGAGCAAGGCAAAAGGGCCCAAGACTGCGACCACCCACTGAGCTGAATGCAAACAGGCTCATTAACTAACCCACCTGGAAATAGCCATGAGTCCTAACTTACCAACTACAGCCAGGCACAGTTCCTAAAATTACCAAAAAAAGGGAAAGTTCTATAAGTCCTCATCCTCCCTTACTCCACCCTATAACTGGAGCACCTCATCACAGCCTACTTGCAGACAATCTCTCTTTTGCTGTCTTTTCCTCTCCCCACTTGTGGTTTATTTCATAAACTTCTATCTCTTTTGTTCTGCCTTGGGTGAACTCTTTCACTGCCCGCACCTGACAGCCCCCTTTGGATCAGAGCAACCCACACCTAGGAGTGAAATCTGGCTTGTAGCATATGTCTACTTTCAACCTCACTAGAGACTACCAAACTGTCTACCAAAGTTGTACCAACGGCCACTTCCACCATCGGTGTTTTAAGAATTCCCAGTACCACAGCAAAAACTTATGATGTACTATATGTTGGCTAACTGAACATAATTTTTAAAAGGGGGTACTTTTGCTCCACATACTCACAAATACTTGATATTGTCAATAAAGCTTTATAAACTTCACTTAAAGTTTTACACATTCGTTTATTTTTTAAAAGATTTTATTTTTTTATTTATTTGACAGAGAGAGTAAGAGAAGAAACACAAGCGGGGGGCGGGGGGGTAGAAGAGGGAGAAGCAGGCTTCCCTCTGAGCAGGGAACCTAATGTGGGGCTCCATCCCAGGACCCAGGTATCATGACCCAAGCCAAAGGCAGACACTTAACGGCTGAGCCAACCAGGTGCCCCTACACATCTTTTATTAAGTTTAGTTCAAGGTACTTGATTTTCTATGCTTTTGTAAATATATTGTTTGAATTTCATTTTCTCAGTGTTTATTGTGGGTATATAGAAATCTAATTGATCTTTCAATGTTGATTTTGCATACTGATTTACTAATCCCTCTGAATGATTGTAAATTTTTCTCTGCAGCTTCTTTAGAACTTTCTGCATACACAAGCATATCATCTGCAAATAATAATTTTACTTCTTTTCCAACCCATATTCATTTTATTTCTTTTTCTTGTCTTACTGCACTGGCTTGGGCCTAGAGTACAAAAGTAGTGAGGGGGAACATCCTTATCTTATTCCTGAACTCAAAAGGATCACTTTCAACAATTTAACATTAAGCGTGACACTGGCTACAGGTTTTGGTATACCATTTATCAGAGTAAAGATATTTCCTTCCATTCCGAATTTACTAAGAGTTTTTAAAATCTTCAATGGATGTTGAACATTATTGAATGCTTTTTCTGTACTTACTAAGATGATCATATCGTTTTTTTTCCTTTTCTCTCTTAATATGTTAAATTACATCGTTTGGTCTTCTAATAATAAGACAATCAGGCATTCCTGGATTTGGTCCCCATTTTTTTTTTAATTTTTAAAAAAGATTCTATTTATTTGAGAGAGAGAGTGCTCCCGCAAATGAGCAGGGAGGAGGGGCAGAGGGAGAAGCAGACTCCTTGCTGAGCAGGGAGCCAGATGTGGGGCTGGATTCCAGGATCCTGGGATTAAGACCTGAGCTGAAGGCAGATGCTTCACTACTGTGCCACCCAGGGGCCAGGTCCTGATTCATTTGATCCTGATTTATGATAATTGTTACATACCACTGGATTCAATTTGCTAATATTTTGTTTAGGATTTTTGTATCTTTGTCCATAAGAGATATTAGCCTGTAATTTTCCCTTCTTTTAAAGTCCTTGTTAGATATTGGTATCAAAGATTTGCTGACCTCATCAAACTAGCTGAGGAGTACAGCCTCTTTTTTCTTTCTTCCTTTTTACAAACAAAAAAAATGAGGTCCAAGATGTTTAAATAGATTATTTTTCATATCTGTATCATATCCAATTATTTGTTTATAATCATGGTTTGTTGAACCAGCATCTGTATATTCATGTTTCTGATGTTCCACTATCATAAACCTACTGAGAAAAACATCCTGAGTCACATACAGGTTGGCACATGTGACCAATTATTTCCTGAGGATACATTCCTAGAAGTAGAGTTCCTGAATTAAGGACTATGTTCCACAGGAAACAGAGGGGTAGTAGGCCCATGACATGACCTACTTTGGTAGCACTGGCTCACATTTAGGACCCTTCCTTATTTCTTAATATCCTTAAAATACTCTTTGACTCTGAGCTACTAGACTTTATTTTTGTTTTTTAGATTTTATGCTTTTTAAGTAATTTCTACACCTAACATGGGGCTTGAACTCACAACCCCAAGATTAAGAGTTGCATGTTCCACCAACAGAGCCCCCCAGGTACCCCTAGAATTTAATATGTAATATTTAGTGATCAATTCAGGTCTAAGGAATCACCAAATTACTTAAACTTTCAAATAATTTAGTTTTTTTCCTTAACATTTTTAATGGAACTTTTCAAACACACACAAAAGTATAGAAAATGGTTTAGTAAACTCCCATGTTCCCATCACCCAGCGTCAAGAATTATCAACACTTTGCATATCTTGTTTCATCTATAATCCCCCACACATTTTTAATAAGGTACTTTATTTATTTATTTAAAAGGTTTTTTTTTTTAAAGTTGCTCAGTTGTAACATTTTTTTAAAAGATTTTATTTATTCATTTTTCAGGAGTGGGGGCATAAGCCGGGGGGATAGCAGGCAGAGGGAGAAGCAGGTTCCCCTCCGAGCAAGAAGCTCAATGTGGAACTTGATGCTAGGACCCTGGGATCATGACCCAAGCCAAAGGCAGACATTTAACTGACTGAGCCACCCAGGCATCCCTATTTAAAGATTTTAAGTTATCTCTACACCCAATGTGGTCCTTGAACTCAGAGCCCTGACATGAAGGTTGCATGCTCCACAAACTGAATCTGCCAGGTGTCCCTTAATGGGGTACTTTAAGTCAATTAGTAGATATCATATCAAATGGTATGATTTTCTGTACTCTATTCATAGATATATCTCATAGCTATATTTTTCATTCCAAATTTTTTTAAAAGATTTTATTTATTTATTTGACAGAGAGAGATCACAGTAGACAGAGAGGCAGGCAGAGAGAGAGAGGGGGAAGCAGGCTCCCTGCTGAGCAGAGAGCCCGATGCGGGACTCGATCCCAGGACCCCGAGATCATGACCTGAGCCGAAGGCAGCGGCTTAATCCACTGAGCCACCCAGGCGCCCCATTCCAAATTTTTTTTATTGGGATAAAATCATATAACATGAAATTCACCATTTAAACCATATTGAAAGGACATATTCAGTTCATTTTATTTGTGCATTTCTCTTTATTCTGGGTCAGTTTTTCCAGAGGCATATCTAATAGTCCTTTGGACAAATTCACATTTGGTTCAGCTGACTGTTCTATTGTTTTTTCTGTTTTTTACTTTATTGATTTCTACTCTTATCTTTATTAATCCTCCCTTCTATCCTACCTAAATTATTATAGTGGATATTTGCCACATATATTTTCAGTCTTTCTTCACTTTAAATATATGTGCTTTGGCTTTAAGTTTGCTTTTGAGTACTGTTTGAGGTAGATTCTATAAACTTGGCTGAAAAGCAGATTTTTCATTATCACTCAGTTCTACATGTTTATCCATTTCCAGAAAATGCAGGCACTTTTCTGTTGAAGACTCATGGCAGAATTTAGTCTCAAGGTGGACATGATTTCTGTAAATTTCCAGATTCACAGCTCTAAACACTTACCTTCACCATAGCTGATTACTGTATCTTGAGGTACTTGATGTAGAAAATGTTGGGGTTTGGAGTCAGCAGCCAATAAAGAATTCTTGAGACATCTTTGAGGCAAAAATCTAGTTTTATTAAAGCATAGGGACAGGACCCATGAGCAGAAAGAGTTTCACTGGGGTCATGAGGAGTGGCTGATTATGTACTTCCAAGTTGAGCTGGTTAGGGAAAGCACAAGTCTCTAAGGAATTTTGGAAGCCAAAATTTCTAGGACCTTGAGGGGGCTAGCTATTATTAGGAAAAGATCATTTATTACTGTCTAGTAAAACCCTAGTCATAAGACCCTTCAGATATATATCAGTGGATCATATACTTGGGGAATGACTGCCAACATGTATCTAGGGGGTTATGGATAAAGGAAGTTTCCAAAGGAATTTTTATATGTTAAAGTAGACTTACAAGATCCTGGGGGGATGGGCTAAGATTGTCTTTGGCGCCTAGCAAAGCATTAACACTGAGGCAGCTGAGTTCCTAGAGAAAGGCCACTATACCTGTTTCAAGGACTTGTTGATGGGCTGTAGGCAATAAGGAAATTTAATTTTTTATTTTGCCTTTGTTTCCCACATCAGTACCTCACTTACTTTTTCTCGAAAGAACTACATCACTCCGTTCTATGCTGGGCTGTTCTAAATCCTTCTTTTATAAGAATAAAACTACTTTTAGTAAAATATTGATGAAAAATAAGATAACCACAAATCTGTTTCAAGCAACACATGTTGCTACACTGTACCAACTAAGCCACTTTCCTCAGTCCAGCTTTTGGGAGTGGGGCACTGGCTGAGCTCTTCAAGTAGTAATACTGTGATTCCAATTTGAGTACTGCACTTTGTGTAAAAGTGGAAAATTTGCCTATGTAGAGGTTGGGCAGTTGGATAAAGAGAGTAAGGACATGACTTGGGCATTCATTCCTAAACTCTGGTTCATTCCCTTACAAGCTGTGTGAACTTGGGCAAGGTAGTTAACCTCTCTGTACTTCAGATTTCTCATTGGCACAATGGAGTAGTAACAGGAAGTCCCTCCTAGGGTTGTAGTGAGAATTAAATGAATGAATACTTTCAGTATTTATTTTTTTAAAAGATTTATTTATTTAGTTGGGGGGGGGCAGAGAGAGTCTTAAGCACCACTCCATGCTGAGTGTAGAGCCATACAGGGCTTGAACTCAAGACCCTGAGATCAGGATGTGAGTCAAAACCAAGAGTCAGAAGCTTACTGACTGCGCCACCCAGGGGCCCCATTACTTGCAAAGTGTTCAAAAGAGAATCTGGTGCATTATAAATGTTGCACCACAGATGATCATCGCAACTATACCAAACAGCTCTCTTCAAACTCTGAACAGCCTTGTAGATGGTATTACATAGGCCCTCCATTTCAGCCTCTTTACAGGGAATTTCATTAAACTCAATGGCCTTAGGCTACTTTACAACCCATATGAAGGAGAGAGTAAAAATTTTTAAGTGAGGTTCGTCTAGGTAGCTCAGTCGGTTGAACACTGGATTCTTGGCTTTGGCTCAGGTCATAATCTCAGGGTCATGTGATGAAACCTTGCATTGGGCCCCACATTGGGTCCTGCGTTAGACCCTGTACTGGACCTACACTCAGAGCTGAGTCTGCTTGAGATTCTCTCTCTCCCTCCCCTGCTGACCCTCCTCACCACTCACTCTCCCTAAAATAAGTAAATAAACCTCTAAGTGAAATTAATCAATTAATTCCTTTTAGAACAGGAACTATCTTTGCATTAAGAAGATAGTTGCAGGGGCGCCTTGGTGGCTCAGTGGGTTAAGCCTCTGCCTTCGGCTCAGGTCATGATCTCAGGTCCTGGGATCGAGCCCTGCATCAGGCTCTCTGCCTAGTGGGGAGCCTGTTTTCTCCTCTCTCTCTCTCTGCTGCCTCGCTGCCTACTTGTGATTTCTGTCTGTCAAATAAATAAATAAAATCTTAAAAAAAAAAAAAAAAGAAGAAGAAGATAGTTGCAGGGATGCCTGCTTAGCACAGAAAGTGAGTGAGTCTGGATGGAGCTCAGATGGCCTGGGACTAGAGGAAGATGGCAGCTAAACTTCTCTGCAGAAGACTATCTGCTGAAGGAATGCTGGAGGATTGGAGCTGCTATGCCAAGAAAGTTAGGAAGCCCAAGGACCAGGCAGGAGGCTGAATGGAAGAGAAGTCCGAGTGAAACTGTCCTGAAATTCTTTTGTATAATTTGTTGATGGGTTAATTTTTTTATTGGTTGACCGTGAAAGAAAATAATTTATTTTAACATGGTTTAGCATAGTATATGCTCAATTAAAATGAAACAGCTTTTGGGGCACCTGGGTGGCTCAGTGGGTTAAGCCTCTGCCTTCAGCTCAGGTCATGATCTCGGGGTCCTGGGATCAAGCCCCGCATTGGGCTCTCTGCTCAGCAGGGAGCCTGCTTCCTACCACCACCCCCCCCCCCCCGCTGCCTGCCTCTCTGCCTGTTTGTGATCTCTGTCTGTCAAATAAATAAATAAATAAAATCTTAAAAATAAAATAAAATAAAATGAAACAGCTTTCAAACCCAGAAGGAGATAAAGTGAAAGTAAAATTTTCCCCAACTTTGTGCAGTGGTCTGATGGTATTCTTCCAGAACTTCTTTTACACAAACACAAACATACTTCCTAAATGCTCTTGTTCTTTTTTCTTAAATAAAAATTGGATCATAGCAGGCCCTTGATTCTGGCATTCTCTTTCATGTTATGTATTGTGTTAGGATCAACTTCCTTCACTGTCCTGAACCCTAGGCAAGATCCTGCTCCTGCTTTGTGCTAGGTCTTTGGACTAACTCCTTAATTTCTATCAACAGTTAGAGCTTGACATTAGTATATTCATTTAGTAACATGATTACAACCAGTGCTTATGGTGGTTTTACTCCAATCAGGCAATCTCCCTGGTGCTTTTCTTGAATTCACACATCACTTCCTCAGAATAACCCTTTGGAAGTCAATCTCACTATTATCACATGTTGATTTACAGATGAGACTGAAGAGGGCCAAAAAGCTAAACAGGAGAACATTAAGGAGGGAAGTAAACATGTCAGTGGCAGGACTCAGACCTGTAGTGTCTCTTTAAGACTTCACAATTACGTAATGAGGACACTCTCACCACAAATGAGGCAACTGAGGCTTTGGAGTATGCAAAGCACAATGAAGCCACTGAGAATCTACTAGTCCTCTCATCTCATGGGTGTATTCCTTTCTGTAAAACACTGATGAAAGCAAGCAAGGAAGCAAAAATCTAAATGAATGGAGAGACATGTAATGTTCATTGATTGGAAGACTCACAGTAAAGATGTCAATTCTCTCCAGAGTAATCTATAGGTTTAACATAATCACTATCAAAATCCCAGGAAGACCTTTCATAGATGCAGACAAGCTTATTCTAAAATTTATGAGGAAAACCAAAGTAACTATGATAGCTAAAACAATTTTGGCTAGCTATAGTAGATTGAGACGGTGTGATATTACAGGAATGATGGAAATAGATCACAGAAAATGGAGAGCCCAGAAATAGACCAATACAAATATGTTCAACTGATTTTTTTTAAAGACTTGATTTATGTGTCAGAGAGAAAGACAGCCCAAGCAAGGGGAGCAGCAGGCATAGGGGGAGGGAGAAGCAGGTTCCCCACTGAGCAAAGAGCCTGACACAGGACTTGATCCCAGGACTCTGGGATCATGACCTGAGGTGAAGGTTGACACTCAACCAACTGAACCACCCAGGTAACCACCAAATGATTTTTTTTTTAAAGTTTACTTATTTTTTTTGTAATCTCTACACCCAACATGGGACTCAAACTCATGACCCCAAGACCAAGAGTCACATGCTCTTCTGACTGAAACAGCCAGGAGCCCCTCTACCTGATTTTTGATAAAGGTGTAAAAAATACTCACTAAGAATTGCTCCCTACTGAGCAAGGAGCCTGATGTGGGACTCAGACCTAGGGCCCTGGGATCATGGCCTGAGCTGAACGTAGATGCTTAACCAGCTAAAACACCCAGGCATCCCTAATTCAATAAATTAAACTCACAGTCAACAACACTACAACTCATGCATGAATGAAGCTTATTTTGTGCATGCATTTTCTCTTTAAGGTATATCACAGTCTTCTTACTGTATCAGCTATGGACACCTTCCCCTCCCTTATATTCACTGAGGAATCTGGCATCTCAATTTATTTCTACTTCTCTAACACCAAATTTTCCCATTATCTTCAGTGATTTCAAGTTTCACATTTTTACTCATCTAACAGCCTGGCCTCTTACTCCCTGATCCTCTTATCTCCAATGACCTTCCTCCATAGTCATACCTTGAACTTTGTGATCATCTAAAATTTCTTTACTCTTGAAACAATGAACTTAAGTCTACTACTATCTCTCTAGCTCATTCCCTCTCTGATCTTGAGGGTCTGAGATGGTTTCCTTCATACCTGGTGCCTTAGTGGAAATACCTGCAATGCTGGGCACAGCTGAGCTGCTTGCTCTCTCTCTCTCTCTCTGTCTATGTTGTCTCATGTTATCTTCATGTGATCTCTCTAGCAGGGCGATCAGACTTCTTACATGATTGTTCAGGGTTCCAAAAGAGCAAGGCAGAATTTGCAAGACTTATGACCTACACTTAGAAGTCAGGCAGCATCATTTCCCTGCATTCTATCAGTTAAACTTATTTAGAAGACTCACCTGATTCAAGAATAGGTGACATAACAGGGGAATGATTACTGGGACAAATGGTTAATAGGAACCACATGTTAAAGTCTACCACAGCTGTGCACTCCTCAATCCACTGCAGTCTGGCAACACTCCTTGTCACTCCGCTGTAATCACAATCTCTGAGGTAAAGACCTCTTAGTCCTTAAATCCAATGCATACTTCTCAGTACTTACTTTGCTTGCTTTTCCTGCTGAATTGGGCCCTAATGACCACTAACTCTTTTCTGAAACTCTCCTCCCCTGGCTTCTACATGCCACTTTTTTTTTTTTTTTTTTTTTTGGTGTGCCTTTAATTTTTTTGGCTATTTCTCAGTCTCCTGAAGTGACTCATTTCTTATGCTCTCCCCTTAACTAGTGGGCTTTGTTATCAATTCTCTTCTCACTCTGCACATGCTATCTGGTTACACCACTCACACTTATGGATTTATCTATTATTTGTCTACTGAGGATTCCTCAATATTTGTCCAGTCCTCCAGACTCATATGTACTCTGACTTGGATGATACCTCAAATGTGGCCAAAGCCAAATTCATCTTCTGTCTTAAACTTGCTCTCTTTGTTATAGCCTCTATCCTATATTGACCATCCTTCCAGATGACTAAGGAAGAAACTTGGAAGTGATCCTTAAGTCTACTCTCTCTCAAATCCTCCCCTGTATACTTTTGTTACCAATCGCTGACCATTCAACATGCTATGAAGCTCTTTAATTTATCCATTCTTCTCCATTGCAGATACTATATCTGGCAGAGGACTGAGTAGGGGTCTTGGCCTGTTATAAGCATCTATGATTTATATAGAAATTATAGTTTACTGCAATAAACTCAAATAATGTTTCTAAATTTTTTAAAAGATTTTATTTATTCATTTGAGAGAGAGAGAGCAGGGGAGGGTGTAAAGGAGAGGGAGAAGCAGACTCCCCAATGAGCAGGGAGCCCAACACAGGGCTCAGTCCCAGGACCCTGGCATCATGACTTGAGCCAAAGGCAGACACTTAACTGACTGAGCCACCCAGGTGCCCCTAAAATATTTTTAAAGAATTTATTTTTAAGTAATCTCCACACCCAACGTGGGGCTTGAACTTACAATCCCAAGGTCAAGAGTCACATGCTTTACTGACTGAGCCAATCAGACTCCCCTCAAATAATGTTTTTTTAAAAGCAGAGTTGACCAAGAGATATCAGGATAGGGAATATTTAAAGAGTAAAGCACCTCATGGAAAGAGGCACTCAGATTGGTGCTAGCAGGATTCTGCCTGTTAACAATGAAGTTATTTTCAGCTCACGGGAAAGCCCAACAAGGAGATTATCAGGCTTCTCCTGAAACTGTCATCCTGAAACTTCATCACGTTTAGCTTATCTGGTTATAAAAACTGCTTTCATCAAGCCATGTAATCAGGAACTAATATCAGGATCCTAGGTATAATTTCTTACTACCCTACTAGAACATTCTTGCCATATTGGAAACAGGTTATATAAATGTGACCAGTTTTCTGGCTTTCACTAAATGACCAAGTAGCTTCTATCAAACCCACCTACCCTCAAATGTAATAATATACTCTGGACAAGATAGTAAAAAACAACTACCTCAAAGTGCTGACAACCCAAAGCAGGAAGAAACTGGAAGAGAATCTATACTTAAAAGATAGGATTAGGATTCGAACTAGGTGGTATTCCCATTCTTTAAGGTTTTTAGCTATAGGGCAGGCCTTAATCAGTGGGTAAAACTGAATCTCTACTAGAAGGTAGAATTCAGGATTTCAGCATCTGAAATATGTGGGGGTAAAATCCTGGAGTGAAGAGATCCTGACTGGTGGAGCTCTAAATTCTTTGTATAAACTCTGTCCAAATCTCTGGCTGACCTGTGAACCATGCATGCATCCCCTAAATCTAAAAGTACTGAATTGAAATTTCAGCTGTTGCTTACTACCAGGGAGATTGACTATGGAATTTTAGCTCAGTCAAGTTAACTGCCTGTTAAAACAAACAAACAAAAAAATCAATACTCTTCAGGGGGACATAATGGAATCTAAATTCTCTACAACATGTCTTCTAGGATGTCTATGAGACAAATCAAAATGGGTATGTCAGAAATAGAAAATGTGACCCATACTGAAGGAGAAAGGCAATGCTCTCCCCTTAACTAGTGGGCTTAGTTGCTGTATCAGCTGATCAATAAATTGATCAACCATTTGACCACTATTTATTCATACTATTGACAATCTATATTCTGGAATAAACAGGACTTTTTTTAAAAAAAGATTTGTTTCTTTATTAGAGAGAGAGAATAAGAGAGGAAGAGAGTGGTGAGAGGGGGGAGAAGAAGAGGGAGAGAATCCCAAGCAGACTCCCCACTGAGCAGGCAGCCTGCCACAGGGCTCAACAGGGGCTTGACAGAACAGAGGGGGGCCTCAACAGGGACAGCTCAATGGGGTGGGGCTTGATTCCACAGCCCATGAGACCATGACCCGAGCAGAAACCAAGTTGGATGTCCAACCAACTGAGCCACACAGGCACCCCTGGAATTAACAGGACTTCTTAAGCAGCTATCATAACTATTCCCAAGAACATAGTGGAAAATATGCTTATTATGAAGAGGGACCAGTTGTATACCATCCAGGTAAAGATAACCAGCCTGCAGATATGGGGAACTGGTTCAAGGTCTAGAAGAAACATGACAAGCCTGGCCAGGAGTTAACCCACTGACATCACCTTAGTTCAGATACTTATTATTTCTCATGTTGGCTATTAAAATAGTCTCATAAATCATCTCCTTGCCTTTGGTTGCTTTTTAGTATGACCCCCACCTCAATATACACAGAGACCCTAAACACATCTACACTGATTCCAGAAATAACTTTTAAAACACAGCTTTAATCAGGACTTTAATTGCAAGGGACAGAAACACAAGTTTAATTTGAACAAAAGAGGAAATTTATTGGAATTCTCATATAATCTTAGGAAGGACATGGATGTAGTTGGGCCTCAAGGGCAATTAAGACCGGAGACTTGAACACTGATAGGAATCTAGTGCTCACCCTGCATGTTGATTGCATTCTCTCAGATAAACTTCCTCCCTGTGGCTGTTAAAGGGCCTAAGAGCAGTGTCTGGTCACATATCTCCCAGCTACACCACAAACATAGGACACAATATTTTCCCCCTCTTAAGTCAGAAAAAAAATTGAAGTATTTTGATTGTTCTGATCAAGATCTCATGTCCATGTATCAACCAATGAAATCAACTATCTTTGGAAGCTTCTGTTAGAACTGTATGGCGGGGGGGGGGGGCACCTAGGCGGCTCAGTTGGTTAAGCACTTGCCTTCCACTCAGGTCATGATCTAGGGGTCTGGAATCCAGCCCCGTGTCGGGCTCCCTGCTTAGCAGGAGTCTGCTTCTCCCTCTCCTTCTGCCCCTCCCCCTGATCATGCTCACTCTCTCGCTCTCTCGTTCTCTCTCTCTCTCGCTTGCTCTAAGTAAATAACTACAATATTAAAAAAGAATTGCATGACTGGGGCACATGGGTGGCTCAGTCAGTTGAGTGTCTGCCTTTGGCTCAGATCGTGATTCCAGCATCCTGGAATCCAGCCCCACACGAGCAGGGAGACTGCTTCTCCTCCTGCCCCGTCCCCGGCTTATGCTATTTCCCTCTCTCTTCCTCTATCACTCTCTGTCTCAAATAAATAAAATCTTAAAAGAAGGAAAAAAAAGAACTGCATAGCTGGACAGGAAAGAAGCAGCACCCACCCCTGCCAAAACAGAGGGTATTATTTACAGGGTAAGAGAAAGACATTGGGAAAACAATAAAGATCTACCAGATCTCCTGTGTTTTCTATCTTAACTTCCATGCCATCATTCATGGCAGAGTCCTGGAATTTCTCTTATAGCAGAGACTGCTAGTTTGTCCCCATTATCTGTTCTCCCCTTTCCTCCACCAGGCATTCTGCTGCTTGGGACATGAATGTGATGGCTGGAGCTCTATCTTATATCATGAAGCAAAGTCTCACACTGTGGAGATGATAGGACATTAAGCCCTTCAGGATTTAACACAAAAGAGAAATGAATTTCTATCCTGTTCTATTGTATTTGGGATGTCTGATAACTCACAGCTGAAACTGATCCTAACTGACAACCCACTCACTTGCCAATGTGGTTGAGGCAAAATAATCTAGAAATTAAGAGTGAACCAGGTTAGGGTACATTAGAACCAACCACCTAGGCTTGAATCTATGCTTTGTAGTTTCTGAGCTTGGTGATCCTCAGAAAATTGCTTTATCTCTCTGTACCTCAGTTTCTTCATGTATAAAATGAGGTTAGTAACATTGTATCAGAGGTCGGTTATGGGAATTATGGAAGATAATTCACATAAGCGCTGAGAATAATGCCTGGCATATATAAAGTGCTCAATGAGTGTTAACTACCATTTTCAATGCCTGCCAATTTTACCTATTAAAGATCTTAAAAGATAGTCCCTACCTTCACTGCCCAAGATACATTTTATTCCACTCCAATGAGCCCTGCTTCAGTCCCATTTCTCCACAGCATTTCTATGATGTCTCAGCCTTGCCCATCTAGAGCACCCGATCTGTTCAGGTCTTTCCTGTTTTATTTTTTGTTTTGTTCTGTTTTTTGAAGATTGTATTTCTTTATATTAGAAAGAGAGATCACAAGCAGGGGGTACGGACAGAGGGGAAAGGAGAGAGAGAGAATCTCAAGCAGACTCCCCGCTGAGCATGTGGGGATCCACCTCAGGACCCTGAGGTCAAAACCTGAGCCAAAACCAAGAGTCAGATGCTTAACTGACTGAGACACCCAGGTGCTCTGAGTCACACCTATTTTACATTTCTTTCTTTTTCTGTTTTAAACTTCTTGATGACTCCCCATTATCTACAGAATGAAGCCTTAACTCCTTAGCCTGGTGACTAAGGGGTGTGTGTGTGTGTGTTTTACCTTTTGGATGAGGGCTTTCTGGGCTTATTTCCCATCACTCTTCCACCACCAACCACTCTCTGGCTGCACTCAACTTTTCTCAACCACCATCTCCTTATCTGCCTCAAAAATATCACCCAACCTCCAATCCCCCTCTCCTGAACTCTTTGCTACCTTGCTTCTCTGGCAACACATTCTCCTGGTCTTCTTCTAATATCCCTGTCTATTCCTTTTCCATCTTTTTCATGGGCTTCTCTTTCTGTAGCCCCTTGGTGAGTGTCAGGGTTCCCTCCTTAGTCCACTCCCAATCTCACTGCAGGTCTTCTCCCTGAGTGATGGCATCCACTGTCAGGCTCTCAAGCTCTACCTATATGCAGTGACTCCCAGATCTTCACTCCTAACCCTTTGCCTGAGCTCTGGTCTCACACATCACATGAATATTATCTCCTGAAGATCAGAGAGACAAACCCTTATAATGTCCAAAGCAGAACTCATCTCCTCCACCCCAAACTTGTTTTTCTTTTTTTTTTTTTTACTCTGAATCTATTGGTTGCACAACTATTACCCAAGCCAGACACCTGGATCTCCTCATTCTCTCTTATTCTCTACATCTAATAAATTCCCAAATCCTGCCAATTCCACATCCTTTGTAACTCTCCAATCTGTCTTCTCTTCTCTATACTCACTGCCATTGCCCTAGTCTGGCTCTCATCCTCTCTAGCATGGACTCAGCAAAAGTCCCCTCTCTACATCCAGTCTGTCATGCCTCCAGTCCAACTGACAACCTGAGTACCTACCTACAGTGAAAATCTTATCATGCTACTGCCCTGCTTGAAACTCTTCACTGGTTCCCACTATCCAATTACTAGCCACCCATCCCCGCGGTTGATAAATACCTACCATGTACTCGGAACTATAGTAGGTATTAGTAATACAATGTTGACTATAAAATGCCCCTTGCCTTTTAAGGAATTTGGCATCTACCTGGGAGGACAGATACATAACCACATATCAATAGTGTAATGTGGTAAGTCCTATGATACATTCACAGAGCATCACAGAAGTATAAGAGAGCAAAGTCTTGTGTCTTCCTAACCTTTGTATCCCCAATATTTGGTACCAGGTCTGATTCAGTAGAGAATTGTTTTTGAAGTGAACAGATGATCTTCTTTGAGTCTCAGTTTCTTTCCATGTAAAATGGTTCACAGGTCACATATCAAATGAATGCAGTCAATGGGTCTTGTTTAGACCTTAATTTGAATAAAGTAAATTCAATTTTTAACAAGACAGCTAGGTAAATTTAAACACTGGCCAGATATTTAATAATCTTAAGGTACTATTGTTTGTTTTTTTAGTGTTGTCATGGTTCTGTGGTGTGTTAAAAGGTCCTTACCTTTTAGAGGGATTAAAGAAAATATTTAAAAATGAAAGAATGCAATGAAATGTGAAATTTGCCTGAAAATAATCCAGGGGTGTTGAGTAGAGGTATAACTGAAGTACAGCTGGCCACATCTATGTTAATAATTGCTGAAGCAAAAATAGTAATAGCAGTAGTAGTAGTAGTAGTAGTAATTGCTGAAGCAGAGTGATGGCTAAAGTAAATGACAAAATTAATTTCTCGGGGTTTTGTGGCAATTCAATGAAGTGATTGTATAAAATTGCTGATACAGTGCTTGCTGTCTCAGAAAATGTTAGTTTTGCTTCTCCTCTCAGCCATTTACCTCCATCTATGGGGGCATAGCAGAAGAAACAGCAAGTCAGTGGTAGGGGAATTGGAAACCCAACATCCAAAGAACTGACATATTCAGCCTCATTTCTCTCCTCTGCTCAGTAAAGATAGAGTAGCTAAGAGCACCAAAAGGTTCCCAAGCAGCCTTGACTGGAATGGCAGTGTTCCAAGACCAGGAGAACACAGGGAAAGAAATCGTGGCTTGAATTTCTGTGGAGGACAGAAAAACTGCTTCAGATCTAAAGAAGTCTTGGATGGAAAGGGCCAGCTTTTCCTGGGCTGCTTGATTTCCTTGGCAATACTGCCACCAGCTGGCTCACTAGCATATTGCCTTACCTTTCCCGGATGCCGTCAGCTTTCCTGGTTCCACACTGTAAAAATTCTGGAAGGGAAGGGTCCCTCTCAATGAAATGTTCCTTGAACTGCTCAAAGTTGAGCATATCATGTCATATCATATCCCTCATATCAACAATGAGCAAAAGTAGTTGATCAGACAAACAGAATTAAATATGTAAACAATAAGTTAAAATAGCTACCTTCCCACCACTATAAAACTAAGAGTTATTTAACATTTTTTTGTGCACTTAATATATGCCAGGAACTTATCTAAGTCCTTTATGTATATATGCATTAACTCATTTAACTATTTTTTTAAAAAAGATTTTATTTATTCATTTGAGAGAGACAGAGAGAGCATGAGCAGAGGGGAGAGGCAGAGGGAGAGAAAAAAGCAGAAACCCTGCTGGGCAGGGAGCCTAATCGGGGACTTGATTCCAGGACCCTGGAACCATGACCAGAGCTGAAGGTGGACGCTTAACCAACTGAGCCACCCAGGCATCTCTAACTCATTTAACTCTTAACAACAAATCCATGAAGGTTGTATTAGATAATATTATCCTCCTGTTACAAACGAAGCGACAGAGACACAGACGAGCGAGGTAAGTTGGCCAAGATCACAGAGTTAGGAAATGCTAGGTGGAACTCAAACTCAAGCCTAACCTGGGTCCAGAGCCCATGCTCCAGTTAAGAAAAATACTACTGGGGCACCTGGATGACTCAGTCAGTTAAGTGTCTGCCTTTGGCTCATGTCATGATTTCAGGGTCCTGGGATTGAGCCCCATGTCAGGCTCCCTACTCAGCGGGGAGTCTGCTTCCCTCTCTCCCTCTACCCCTCTACCCCTGCTCATTCTCTCTTTCTCTCTCTCTCTCAAATGAATAAATAAAATCTTTTTAAAAATACTACTAAACTCACACTACTTCCCAATGACTGTTTGATGATTGAATAAATAAAAACCTTGGAGCTCTGAAATCCAAGGAGAGAAAAGCTTAGGTAGTAGAATCTCATAGTCAGAGGTTAAACTGATTAATACCTCATCCCTCTGAATCTCACCTAGTCCCTGGAATTTTCTCTGTTGGATCAAGATCTCTTTCACGCCCTTTGCTCCCCAAAAGAGTGCTCTCCCTTTAATGTATTGTCTTAGATCAAAACAAAAGACAATCCATATGATTCTTCCTAACATGAATAAAGCATGCTGGCATTTTCAAAAGATGCTACCGAATTCTAAAGGTAAACAAAACAGAAATAGGGAATCTGGATGGCTCAGTTCAGTTAAGTTTCCAACTCTTGATTTCAGCTCAGGTCATGATATCAGAGCATGATCTCAGATCTCATGCATGCTAGCATGGAGCCTGTGATTCTCTCTCCCTCTCCCTCTGCTCCTGCTCACACTCTCATTTGTGCTTCCTCTCTTGCTCTCACTCTCTCGTTCTCTCTATTTCTCTCTCTCTCAAAAAAAAAAAAAAGAACAGAAATAAACAAAGCAATTTTAGAGAGCATTCAGAAACAGTTTAGATTCTGACCACACTTATGTGGTTTCCAGGCTTTGTGCATTTCAGTATCTGAATTTGTGGCTGGACTCAGAGATAAAAATATGGCTGCCTTCTAGTGAGTACTCAATCTGTGCAAAACAGGGTAATGAAAAGAGAAAAAGAAATAAAAAGCATCCATATTAGAAAGGAAGAAGTAAAACTACCTCTATTTACAGGTGGCTTGATCTTGTATATGGAAAATCTTAAGAAATCCATAAAAATAGTCTTATAACTAATAAATTCAGCAAGGTTGCAGTATACAAGTTCAACATTCAAAAATAAACTGCAATAACACTCTAAGCAGGAAATTATAATAAAACAGTTCCATTTACAATAGCACAAAATACTTAGGAATTAGTTTAACAAAAGAAGTGCAGAATTTGTATACTGGAACAAAATAAAGTTGAAATAAATATACAGATATTCCATGTCCAATGGTCAGATGATTTAGTATTGTAATATTCCACAAATGGATCTACACATTCAATGCAGCCCATATCAATATGGACTTTATGTAATAAAAGACCCAGCAGTCTTATTACAGCACTTGATGAGATGATCCCACACTTCACAAAGAAATGCAAAGAAGACAGAATGGTCTAAACAACCCTGAAAAATAATAAGGTGGGAGGACTCACAGCTCATGATTTTCAGAATTACTCCAAAGCTATGGTAATTAAGATTGGTACTAGCATAGGATAAATATATTGATCAGTGGAATAGAACTGAGAATCCAGAAACAAACTCAGACCTTTATGGGCGGCTGTTGGTTTTCAACAAGGGTGCCAAGACCATTCAAAAGGGGAAAAAATAGTCTTTTCAACAAATGGTGTTGGGACACCTAGATATCCATGTGCAAAAGAATGAAGTTGGACTCCTACTTCACACCATAAGCAAAAGTTAACTCAAAATGTAACAAGACCTAAATGTAAGAGGTAACATAAAACTAGAAGAGAACACAGGTGTAAATCTTTGTAATCCCAGATTAGGCGATGGTGTCTTAGCTATGACTCCAGAAACACAAGCAACAGCATGTAACTGAGATTTGTTTTTAGTAAAGGATTAAAACAACCAAAATAAAACTACTGAAAACACTCTTAGATAATTCCTTAATTGTTCATGTTTTGCTTTTCTAACACCTATTTGTTAAATATGTGGGGTACCACTCACATCTCCCCTCCAGCCTTCTGATGGTGCATATACACAGGGATCTGATTTAATAATTTTAATGATAATAACGACAGATATAATAATACTTAACATTTAAACAGCACTTACTGTTAACCAGGCATCATCCTAAGTGCTTTACCTATATTAATTCTGCAAATCCTCCTAACAACATTCTTGTCAATTTTAGAGATGAGGAAACTGAAGCACAGATAGATTAAACAACTTGCCTTTGGTCATCAAAGCCTACAGAGTATGGAGCTCAGATTCCAACACAGGAAGTCTTGCTCCAGAGTCTGTGCTCTTAATCTGGGCAAGCCCCCTTAACTACTCATATCGAGTGATTATTATAAACCATGTGGCTTAGGACTAGACTGAGGCCAAAGTGGGATTCTTACACTCCCACTCCCTCTGCCACATGTTTTATTTTTAAAAACAGTATTATATTTTATTTTGTTTTTAAGTAATCTCTCTGCTCAACATGGGGCTCAAATTCATGACCCTGAGATCAAGAGTCACATGCTCTACCACCTGAGCCAGCTGGGCACCCCAGCCCCAGGTTTTAAATCTTAGCAACTGTATCTTCAAGCACCACAGACAACAGAGGGGATAATTTTCCTATATAAATTTGTTCAAATCACTTTGGCCCTGGGAGTGGGAGTTAGAAAGAGGAAAGATTAGAAAGAGGAAAGATTAAGGAAAAAATATCTTCATCCCAACCCAATATGCAAAGGAAAGAATATTTTTTGTTATCAGAACAAGATATCAATACAGAAAGCAAGAGTTCAGTGGAAGCTGCCTCACGGTCCTCACAATTGCCATCCAGGGAGACAAGGGGGGTACAAGAGAGCAGTGAAAAAATTCAAGTGCAGAAAAAGCTTGGGTTTTCTGGGAATGAGTTTCTCCTTTCTTTCTGCCACTAATGTGAAGATACATGATCTTCACTAGCATCCCCAGTATTAGGTGCCCTCTCTATAGAGTGTAAAGATGAAAACACCCATCATGGAGCTATGGTGAGCCCATAAATCAATCAAATATAGACTCTATTTTCCAGGAATTCACAGACTAGCAGAAAGGCCAGACATTCACCCAGAAAGCTATTAAGCAAAACTGACGATTGAAGGTGACAGAAAAGAGAAACAGGGAAAGAGGATGAAGAGGAGAACAGGAGATTTAGGTTTCCAAAGAAGCGTTGCTGACTTTGGGTCTTGAGTGTTAGATAAGATTCAGGCATGTGTAAATGGACAGGAGTACTTTTCAAGGTAGAATGCACAGAGGGCATAAGAAGATCTGGTATCAAACACCAAAATCACATGCATTTTTACAATGAAACACGAGTCTGTGACATTTTGTATTTGGTCCATAACCATGAGGTCAGTTGACAAGAGCATTCAACATTTATAACTGGTATCTTTGAGTGTTCACTGATTACATAATTCCAGTATAGTACTAGGACTTCTATTATAACTTACATGTAGACTGATTTACCCAGCAAGAGCTATTTGTGTGTGTGTGTGACATATAGAGACATATGGAGGTTTTAAAAGTGAATCAGGTTATCCCAGATTAAAAGAATAAAACTCCTGTACATGTCAATGGAAACAATATTGTGTTTTCATCTGACATCATACAATGAGATAGAGAAGAGCAAGTGTCCCTTACTAAGTACTGTTACCAAGGAAGACTGAAGAGTTAACAGTCTTCACAGACAGTTTCAACATCAATGCCATCAAATTGTCTTACCTAATAAATACCTCAAAGTCTACTGAGGCAAACCTTCATATAACTACAGTAAAATTGAAATTATTATTATTATTATTATTATTATTATTATTGTATTTTATGTATTTATTTGAAAGAGTATGTAGAGAGAGAATGAGCTAGGGGAGGGGCAGAGGGAGAGGGAGAGGCAGATTCCTTGCTGAGCAGGGATCCTGATGCAGGGCTCAATCCCGGGACTCTGGGATCATGACCTGAGCCAAAGGCAGATGCTTAATCAACTGAGCCCCCAAAATGATTATTTTTTAAAGATTTTATTTATTTATTTGAGAGAGAGACAGTGAGAGAGAGCATGAACGAGGAGGTCAGAGGGAGAAGCAGACTCCCCATGGAGCTGGGAGCCCGATGCGGGACTCGATCCCGGGACTCCGGGATCATGACCTGAGCCGAAGGCAGTCGTCCAACCAACTGAGCCACCCAGGCGCCCCCAAAATGATTTTTATAAATAACACGTGACTGACTGAAAATGATTAGTGGGATTTGCTCAAAGGATTGTTACCATAAGCAACCATAATATTAAATTTTGTTATTCATCGAGTAGTTTGCTAGTGTTAATATTATTCCTTTTTTTCCTTAGGGGAAAAACCCATACACACTTTGTTAATTCTAGTCAAAATTTACAGCTAAATAAGTAGTTCAATATACTTTAAAATTTTTTTTAATTTATTTTTTAATTAACATATAATGTACTATTAGCCCCAGGGGTACAGGTCTGTGGATCGCCAGGTTTACACACTTCACAGCACTCACCATAGCACATACCCACCCCAGTGTCCATAACCCCACCACCCTTTCCCTACCCCCCTCCCCCCGGGCAACCTGTTTGTTTTGTGAGATTAAGAGTCTCTTATAGTTTGTCTCCCTCCCAAGCCCATCTTGTTTCGTTTATTCTTTTCCTACCCCCCCAAACCCCCCATGTTGCATCTCCACTTCCTCATATCAGGGAGATCATATGATAGTTGTCTTTCTCTGCTTGACTTATTTCGCTAAATGTAATACCCTATAGTTCCAGCCACATCGTCGCAAATGGCTAGATTTCATTCCTTTTGAAGGCTGCATAGTATTCCATTGTAGATAATTACCACATCCTCTTTATCCATTCATCTGTTGATGGACATATAGGTTCTTTCCATAGTTTGGCTCTTGTGGACATTGCTGCTATAAATATTCGGGTGCACATGCCCCTTCAGATCACTACATTTGTAACTCTGGGTAAATACCCAGTAGTGCGAGTAGTTCAATATCTTATTTAAAGGGATGCCTAGGTGGCTCAGTTGGTTAAGCGTCTGCCTTCCACTCAGGTCATCATCCCAGGGTTCTGGGATCAAGTCCCACATTGGGTTCCCTGCTCAGTGGGGAGCCTGCTTCTCCCTCTGGCTGCCCCTCCCACTGTTTGTGCTCTGTCTGTCTCCCTCTGACAAATAAATAAATAAATAAATAAATAAATAAATAAAACGAACTTTGAAAAAAAGATCTTATTTTAAAGGAAGATGCAAATTATCTGCAGAAGTTTCTTTTACCATACTAGATAACTTCTCATTCCCTGCTTCCTTCTGTCCACTTCTGTCCACTCCAGGGTCTCTGGGTCCAAGGAGACCAGCAGCAGCAGCAAAGCTAAATGCTTTGTCACTAGCCTGTGTTCCCTCTACCTTCTTTGTTCCTTTTACTCCATCCCTTTTGTTTTAACCAAATTTTCTACCTCTGATTGGATTACTATTGCTTTGTGATCAACCAACCCAAAACAGTGGCATTAAAACAATTGTTTTATTCTGCTCTCTGATTCTGTGGTTCAGGAACTCGGAGTATGGCAGGGATAGCTTGATTCTGTTCCATGATGTTCAGGGCCTCAGAGGGAGACTCAATGGCTGGGAGCTTTAATCATCTAGGGGTATCTTTATTCATAGGTCTCCTGGTGAACGTTGGCTATTAGGTGGAACCTCAGCTGGGACTGCTCACTAGAGGACCTGGTAGCTGCAACATGGACCTGGACTTTCTCAAAGTATGGCAACCTCAGGGTAGTCAGACTTCTTACAATGCAGCTCAGGACTCTGCAGGTCATTGTCCTTTCAAATAAAGCAGAAGCTGCACTGCCTCTTACAGCCTCGCCTCAGAAGTCATAGGTCTCATTTCTCCCTATTCTATTGGTCAGTATGATCAAGTCTGTCAGATTCAAAGGAGAGGGTACATAAACCATAATTCTCAATGGGAGGGTGGCAAGAACACATTGTAGAAGAATGTGAGATGGGAAATACTGTTGTGGTCATCTTTGAAAAATTCTACATTCTCCCATCTATTTCTCTTGTTTTGTTTGTTTAAGGAAAAACAACCTCAGGAGACTACTATCACTGTGGCTTTAAATTCTACTAGAAGGTAACCAGATCCTTTCATTCACACCTACATCCACTACCTAATCTCTCCTCTTCAGCACATCTAACCATTTGTCTGCTATATCTTGCTCCTGGTAGAAAGGGAATTTGGTTCCCTACAGGCTGCTGGACCAAGCACTGCTCACTCTGAGGAGAAAAGCAGCCATTGACATACAGCTGCTGGCCTAGCCCTCACAGCCAGGCCTTGGTGTTCTTGGTGCCAGACAATTTCATGGGTCATCAATAGCAGAGAAGGCTACTATGTCATCACTGTCACCAAGACAAAAGCAAGACCACTGCATAATCAGGTCTGAAAAGAGGCAGAACATGAACTTTGACCAAACCACAAAATGACCAAACATCTTTCTATCCTGGCTAATGGCCACCACTACTACCAATTAGTCTCCTTCTAGTCTATCCTCCCTCTAGGTAAGATTAAAAGATGCCCAATTATAGTGTTACCCCTATATTCTGCAACTTCCTAACAGAATCCAATCCAGAGCAAAGCCTCACTCCTTTAAAGCCTCCCCCAAAATTACCTAACACAAGTCCAAAACCTATAACAATAAATCCTTCCTAACAGCCCCTGAGACACCCCGCAAGTTCCCAACGATGGGTACTCTCCCTTGATGCAGTGAGTTATCAATCTGACTTGTTCAACCACAGGTATGTTCTTGGTGGTCTTTAGCTAGAGGACACTGACAACTCTTCTGAAGAGCTTGAAAATAGAGAACATATTTCTGGCGAGGTCACTTCTGATCTGCTGAACTCTAGCTTTCAGTCAGACTTTGGATTTGGCTGTTTTACAATGCAGTTTTGGAAGACATTGATATGCATCCTTCAGACCTCCAAAGGCTATTAAAATGACTCCATAGTTAAAAATTATATGAGATTAAGTCCTCCAGGTTTCCTCATAACCTTATCAAGTGCAGAAAAGCAGGCGAAGCTGCTCTGTCCCCATGATGGTCACAGGACCTAAGGACAACCTGGCTGCAGGCACACAGGTGCTTAAGCCTCGGCTTCTGCTATGGGTAAAGCTAAGCAGGTATGCACCTGCTAACTGGCTTTTCAGTTTCAGATACAGATTCTAGAATATATTTCTGCCTACTTCTCCTCCTCCTAGTGAGTTATTCATTTTTCCTTAATTTATTTTACAGTTCTCACTCACTTTATGTAGGGACTTATCCTTAGAAAGGCAATTCCAAATGACCTCCATAGCCTTGTGATTAAGTGCCTGACCTGAAACCCCACTCTAACTCAGATAACAGACACTTACTGATTTAAAGTTGTTTAGAGAATCAGCAGCAGCAACCAGTAAATTTTAGTTGGAGGCAGTGCTGTCTGAATTTGAATTGCAGAGTAATCATTTGTTTATTACATGACCCAAAATTCCCTTCCATCTGTCCACCCTCAGAGTTTGTAAGATATTGAGTGCTCAAGCAACAAAATTAAATCATCTCTACCTAGGAATCACTTAGGACACAGTGATGCATAGTTCAAACTAACATAGGTTTCCTTCCTTCCTTTTCTTTCGTTTCCTTCTTTCCTTCCTTCCTTCCTTCCTTTCCTTCTTTTTCTAGAGGAGCACACGTGTTAGTGAGGGGCGAGAGGTAGAGGGAGAGGGAGAGAGAGAATCTTAAGCAGGCTCCATGCCCAAAGCTGAGATCATGACCTGAGCCAAAATCAAGAATTGGATGTTTAACTGACTGAGCCACCCAGGTGCCCCTTCCTTTATAGAAAATTATACTCTCTGTAAGATTAGGTGATTAGGTAGAGAGGAGAACTGGTGTGGAGAGGAGAAAACAGTACACAAATATATTGAGTGAGAGTCTCACTGACCATCTGCAAAATTTGATTAATATCCAAGAGTCATGTGTCTGAGTGTTGAGGGGGCTCAGGACATGCTATTCCAAAATATGGCACCTTGGCATATTGAACACTTTAAGTTAAAGGATTTGGAAAAAAAAAATAGTAGAAGCAGAAAGCTCATTTTAACCTCCTGTACTGTGAAACAGGTCATTAAAACCCCATGTGAGAGGTGGCCTCCCTATAGCATGAATGAAAGAGTTATCTTTATCTTCAAAGACAAAAAGATGTTGAGAGAAATCCTAACAAACAGGACTTTGCTAAGTTTCCCCCAGTTTACTACACTTGCTTCATACTCATTATATTCCTCCATGACTGTCCACTCTTCATCAACCCTAGCATAAAATACTTAGGTCTGTTTTTTAGGATCTTCATTTCCTTACAAAGGCTCCTGTATCATGTAAAACTTAATGCTTTTGTATACTTCTTTCCTGTTGGTTTTTAACACTCAATCAGGAACCCTAAGAGGGTTGAGAAAAACTTTTTCCTCCCATACAGTGTCCTGCTAACTCCCTTGGGATGTGGATATGACAGATCCTTATATTTCTGAAACAATCAGAGTACTGATCATCCTAGAATCTTGCTGGTCCCTACAAAGACTCATAATAGACTCGGGCCAGTGTGTTTGGACTTTTTTTTTTTAATGTTTTATGTGTGCATCTTTGATTTTGCAGTTTTGTTTCATAACTGGCTTGGAGAGAGATTTGGAATCCAAAATTGATAGGGGTTTAGAATGATTACTGTCATTCCTAAAAATGTGTCTTGGCCTTTTTTTAGACTTATGGGAGGGGTTTGGAGATTAGGTAGAAATGTGGACTGTTTCTCTCCATGAGACTGTCTAAGCCATTCCCTAAATAAAGGTTTCAAATTAAGCACACTTAGCACACTGAGATTTCTGGTTCCATCTGTGCTCTACAGTGAATAAACTGATTGTTTCTTCTGAGGACGGTGAGGTTTCACTAGGAAAAAAAAAAAAACTATTCATCACACCTCAATTCTAGCTCCTTATACTAATCTCTGTTGATTAGATTGTCACAGTTTTCTTTTTTTTAACGTTTAAACTCAAACATAATTTACTACAAGAAATTGAGAAAGCCTCAGGGTTTTTTGGTGATGACACAAGTTGGGGTGTGAGTTCCATTATAAATACCTAGTCACCTGGATATAACTGAGCAAGGCATCTGAAATGAAAATAGCTACTTTGTTTTTTAAACAATTTATGATACAAGGAAATCTGATACTTATTTGGGAAGAAAAGAACTGGTATAAACCTTGCTTTGTTTAGTTCTGGAGGATTCATCTTTGTTCCTCCATTCAAAGCATACAAATGAACAACAAAAATAAATCCATTTCGTATCTACTGAGAATTAACTCAGACATGTCTAACCTTTGGTTGTGTGTCTGGTTTTTCCTAGAGATGTCCTTCACAGTTTAATGTCAGTTCTGTTTAGACCAGTAGTTCTCCAAGTGTGGTCTCAGAACCAGTAGCATCAGCATCTCCTGGAATTTGTTAGAAATGTAAATTGGAAGGCCCAACCCACGACCCACTGAATCAGCAACTCTGTGGGTAGGACCCAGCAATCTTTGTTTTAACAAGCCCTCCAGCTGATACGGATGCCCAAGAAAGTTTGAGAACCACTGACTTCGATTGTCTGCTACACTTTTATTTCTCTGGTAAACAAAGCAGCAGGTTTAATGATTTGAAAGTCTTAAAACATAGCTTAGGATTCCAGATGGATGCATAATTCTGTGAACTGAATTTGCTGGAAAAATAAAGAACTGGCACAGAGATGTTTCAAATGCTTAGGGCAGACAGGCCTTGTGTCCTGCACTGTAGTTCTACCCAGAACTTGAGGGCTACATGTGCAAAGGGAGACCTTGTTCTGAGGTTAAGACTGACTCTCCAACAGGGGTCCTGGAAGTGCCATTGTGAAGGACAACTGCTCTCACCAAGAATGAACCAGTTTGGGCCTTACGTGCTCCTCAGTTCTCCACGTAGCTGCTGCTCCTGAATTAAACAGGCCCTGAAAATTTTATAGCTTGGCCCTACTTATAGTATCTTCCAAGTATATGTCAAATCACATCAAAGACTGTCCCAGATTGCACCCTCAGGTGAGTTTGGTGGCCCCAAGTTTTCAAAAACACTTCATGTATATATATATGTCTTCTTATATTGTAATTGACTATCTCCAAATGTATATCGTAACTAGGAGGCTTTAAATTGTCGAAAATAATGGCTAACTCCTTTCCTCATCCACAGCCTTTAGTACAGTCTAGGTACTTGGTAATTTGTTAAGGAAATCAACCCATCAAAAGTAAAATCTGAAGCCAGGGGTCCATTAATATCATTACATAAAATCATCCCGTATAGGTACGACTCATAGATGCTGGTGCCCAGCTTTTACCTCCATTCATTTATTCGCCGCCTCCCCCATCTCCAAGTAACCAGAATATTCACCCGTCCCAACAACAGCATACACACAACACATTACACTCCTCTATCCAACAAGGACGCAATCAAATCTCGCCGCTGGTCCGTCAGTCTGTCAGTTCCCCTATTCTCCTTTACTTCTCACTTCCGTTCCCCTCTCCCTGCGCGGCTGGAGGCAGGATGTGCCTACGACTTCAGCCCAAAAGAAGTGCTCACAAACCTCCGCCTCATCCGCTCTCCAGGCAGCGGCCGAAGGGCCCTGCCTTGCTCCGGAGAGCAACTGCGGCGGCATTGACTAGACCCCAGCTTGCCGCAGTCGTCACTGAGAGTCGGACATAATAGAAAAGTACACAGAATATTTCCCAGGCGCCCACAGGGCGACGTAATACGGGTTCCCACAATCCTCTTCGCCTTCGTTTTCCCCATCCATACCACCCCCGCCCCCGGGCGCGCAAAAATGGCGGGGGGGGGCATTAACCCTTTCGTGTCTGAGCTCATTGTCCCATCGATGCCTTCTTGTGCGCGGATTGCTTTGTTGGGAGAGACAGGCAACTTCTCTGGTAAAAGAAATAGAAGACCAGGCCTGCCCTTTTAGTCATAGTCATCTGTTGAACGTTTTCTCAATTTTCTTGTAAGTTGACCTGTAAGTTTGCCAATTTTTAAAGATTTTATTTATCCACTTGACACACACACAGAAAGAGAGATCACAAGTAGGCAGAGAGGGAGACAGAGAGAGACAGAGAGAGAGGAGGAAGCAGGCTCCCTGCTGAGCAGAAACTCGATGCGGGGGTGGGGGGAGGGGGCTTGATTCCAGGACCCTGAGATCATGACCTGAGCCAAAGACAGAGGCTTAACTCACTGAGCTACCCAGGCGCCAATCATTTTTAAATATGAGCTTAATTTACTTGTTCACAACCTGAATAGTTCATAATAATGCCTTTAAGCTTCCGGACCAACCCAAACTAACTTTGCAGTTTATGATTTTTCACCTTGATTGCCCTTTCTATCCTATGTTCCCCATCTCCTTTTGGTTTGACTCTTTTTTTTTTTTTAAAGATTTTATTTATTTATTTGACAGACAGAGATCACAAGCAGGCAGAGAGGCAGAGAAAGGGAAGCAGGCTCCCTGCTGAGCAGAGAGCCCGACGTGGGACTCGATCCCAGGACCCTGAGATCATGACCTGAGTGGAAGGCAGCGGCTTAACCCACTGAGCCACCCAGGCGCCCCTGGTTTGACTCTTTAACTGCTTACCTCAATGATTAAGAGCAGGCACTTTGTAAACCTGGCTTTCTGGGTTTGAATCTCCGCATTCTACCACTATACAATCGCGGAATCTTGGGCAAGTGATTTAAGCACGCATTCTTTGGCTTCCGCATCTGTAGAACTGATATAACAGTAGTACCTACCTCTAGAGATGTAGTGAGAATTTTATAAGTTCACATGTGAGCAGCACCTAGAATATTGCCAGGCACAGAGTTAAGCAGTATATTGAAATAGAAATGTTAATTATGGACTTGGAAGGTGAGATCTTCTCAGCTAAGGCCTTCTAGCTAATTAAATACTGAATGATAATAATGGTTAACATGTGGACACCTATGGACCAAGTACTCTATTAATTGCTTTAAACCCATTTTGTTGGTTTTGTTTGTTTGTTTAATCCTCACAATTATTGGTGGTAGTTACAAATATTATCCTTCCCTTTCCTTCTCTGTTTTTCTAAAGCAGCTAAGAAAAATTCCGATCAGTAAGACAGCGGGTAGCTCTAACTTTCCCATGGTCGTAGAGTCAGTAACAAAGAGAGCCAGGATTTAAACTCAGATAAACTCAAATATATCTTGGTCCCACTCAAATATCATTGAGAAAATGGCAATGAATTATTTTTGAGTGCTCTTTTTTCCCCTAAGAATTGCCTCAATATCTGTGCAGGTGAGGAAGTTTAGGTTCTCTTCAGAGTAGAAGGGCAGCAGGCAATAAAGCAAAGGTCTCTCTCTTGAAGGCTGGCAGCAAAGGAGATGTGCAAAATAGCAATAGTCATAACCAGCTCACTTATTGTATCCCACTGTGCTACACAGACCGCATTACTGCTTAAGACCACCAGAGATAAAGATGCAGGATCCCCACCTCACCTGACCATCCTGTAAAGCTTGGATATTTTCAAAGATTATGCTTGTTTTAGGACAGCACCAAGAGACTCTAATATACTATTCTGACTCCAGCCCAAGTGATTTCCACATTTGCAGTTCATAGAATCAGGTATTTCTACCTCAGCTCAAGAGCACAGGGAAATCTCCTTCCTCCACCCCAGATTAAAACAAAAAAGGAATTCCCTCCTTTCTTTCAGAGCCTATAGTACCCAGGGTCTTGTTATTCTTGCCTCACACCCACCTACTACTGCTTCCCAACTTATTCTCAGGCAGTTTATAATGGTTTTTCCAGCAGAAGAAATGGTGATGGTAAAGAGACTGGGGAAGGAGATGGTAAATGCCAGATTTCGTTGACGGTAAACCAAGTACTGCCTCGTCCCCACCCTCTACCACTTCTGCCTCGTCCCCACCCTCTACCACTTCTGTGGATCCCTGACCTTCTTCACTCCCTCTTGGCACTTCAGAACCCATTATTCTGGACACCCAGGAAACCTCTGGGCTTGAATTTTAGAAGAATCAACTTCTTGTCTTTTCCACCCATGATGCCCATAATAACATACCTGACCGGGCTTGGTCTTCCAATTAAAGAGGCTAAATTTTAAAAGAAAAAGAAGAGAGATAGCAGGGGAAGGCATTTTACTTAATCTTCTTCATTATTTCTAGCTATCAAACTATTAGAAAATGTCAGCATAGGGGTAAAACTGCAAGAAGTTCAGTTCCAGAGGCTAGGAAAGATAGAAATCTTGGCCAAAATGTTGACAGAAGACAGACAAGCAGACAAGGGTGTGTCTAGGGCCGGTAGAAATAAAGGAAGGGGGGCATGTTGGGGTGCATATCTCAGACACAGACAAGAGACCCTGCCTTTATATTTCCTTTTACCTTAAATTCCATATCACCATCCCAGAAACTTCAGATGCGTTAAACCCTAACTAACCTGGTGCTTTCACTGCTGGGCATCTTGCTCTGATCACTGAAGCCACAACCAGCTGTGACTGCTTAGCAAAGAGAGTAGGTGAGGAGGGGAAGATATTCTTAAACCCAGTGCTAGAAAAGGATATGTGTTCCCAGCATCCCTAGTTGTTCTCATAACATTTCTCATAACACCATCGTACATAGTTTAAGTGTGCAAGTTCAGCAATGCTTTCTGTAGTATGTTTCAGTTACATGTTTCTTAAGGGCTGATCTGGGGTCATAACACGCAAATGACAGTGTTTCTGTACTGTAGTCTTTGTACACTGCTGGTGACTAGTTCAGGCCACCTTTATAGGGCAGATGGATCCATCCCATGCAGCTCTGGCTTTTAGCTGCTGACTCCAGCTGCTTCCTTCTCTAGAGAATTGCACTCTGCAAAATAAGAGCTTCAGTACTCTGCAACACCTCCTCTCCGTATACACACCTGCAACCTGCAGTCAATGACTGAATGATGATGAGGGTACATAATGCCAGCCACTTTGCCTCAAAGTAAACCTATTCTTTGGGGTAAATCCTACTCCAGTGTTCCTTATCGGATCAGGCTAAAGCTAGTCTCCATTTAGCTTAGTTGTTTCCCCTTGCCCTGTCCTGCTTCCTTCATTTCTCTTTACCTGAGAGCACTTCCTCCATAAATGCACTTGCATAAGAACCATCTCCTCTCAGGCTGTGCTTCAAACAACACTACCTAAGAGTCCTTCTTATTTTAGGTTTATCAGAGGACTAAGTAAAGAAGGCCCTCTGTAGTCCTGCCTTTCTTCCCCCATTGTTGGCATCCATCTCTGGGGAAGCCAGTGGTGAGTTAAGACGCAGGGCCCCTCAAATCAAACTTGGACCCATGACCTACTTCAGATGAAAATGAGGCCCAGCCTATTTCTAATATATTTTTTAAAAATATTTTATTTATTTGAGAGAGAGAATGAGAGTGGGGCGGGGCAGAGGGAGAGGTATAAGCAGACTCCCCGCTGAGCAGGGAGCACCACACAGGGCTGGATCCAAGGACCAGGAGATCATGACCTGAGCTGAAATCAAGAGTTGTATGCTTAACCAACTGAGTCACCTAGGCACCCCCCTAATATCTTTTGTCTTGCTGAGGTGAACAGATTACATTCTATTAAATCAGAAATAAAGATACATTCATTCATGCTTCATTGTAATTCTTTCTCACTACAGAATATGAAAGATTCTTATTACTATTAGAGCTATATAGCATTTCTTAAAGATTTGGTTAGATTTTAATTCTCTTGTGATAGGTATTCTTGCTGTAATAGCATGAATCTTAAATTTATTTATCAGCTGTTGACTGTTTTATTTTTGTTAACTATAAACTGTTATTGAAGATGGCCAAAGAATGAGTCCAGGTTTGGATACCTGATCAAGAAGTGCTGATTAATCTGGAAGTGTTAGAAAACAGACCAGATTACCAATTTTCAAATAATAAAAATGTGTTTTAATTTAATAATTCTGCTATGATTCAGAAGACATACCAGGGTTATCATTATAAACCTCAAAATTGAAAAAGTGTAAAGTTATTAGTTAAGAGTAATGTTCAGATTGAAAATGACCAGATTTTTTAAATTTACATATGCAGAAATGCAAATTCTATAACATGTAGCATCTCGTTCAGTTTTTTTCCATATATATTTATATACATATACATATATATGTGTGTATACTATTATACATCCCTTGTATAGCCACCAATACCAATCTCAGTTGACTAAATCCACTCTACTGGCTTACAACAAAAGTCTCAAGACAATAATTTTCACTGGTATTATCTTCTTAATCAACTTCCACCTAAATTAGGACTCAAATGTAACTGAAAACCTATTTCTGTGTACATTTGAATACATTCCTTTTGGTGTGACTTCTCATAATTGTTCCCTTTTTATTTATTTTTATTTATTTGTATATCTATATATAATTATTTTAATTCTTTTTCATTTGTAATTTAACAAAATACATTGATCATCTCTTCCCTCTAAAAATTTTAAATTATGGAGGTCTTTTAAGTGGTTTCTTTTGATTTGCTAACTGAAATAAACATTCTCTATTTCATAAGAAGAAAATATCATTAATTTAAAATTTCTGCTGGTCTATGTTTGTTTTTTTATGAAAAGCATTTTCTGCATTAGTCAAATAAACCTCAATATTTATAGATCTTATATAATATTTTAGTTGTGTGCAAATTTGCAATATAGCATAGGAAAGAGTGCTATTCTTACTTGCTTAAAACAGACATGTACTGAAGAGGAGATATGACTTTCCTAACTTATCTGTAACAGTGGTTAAGTGAAGGTTTGGTAAGAGCCATTGAAGAATGGAGAATTATTCACTCATTAAACTTTTAAAGTACTTGAACATTAAGATGGAAAGAATTATACAGGAGAAGATTATATCTTATTTCCTTTTCAAAAGTAAGAAGATAATTATATGAGGGCAACTATGTAAATTTATTATAATAGTTCCCTTTGTTGGTATTTCTCAAAATATTTCTGACCATCGGCCCTTAGGGGTTTCCATGATTTTATATGATTAATATTACATCATCCATTTCTTTTTTAAAAAGATTTATTAATTTATTTGAGTGAAAGCAAGTGCTTGGCAGGTGGGAAGAAGGAGAGAATCTCAAGCAGACTCCTCACTGAGCACAGAGCCTGATCTGGGGCTTAATCTCACGACCCTGAGATCATGACCTGAGCTGAAACCAAGAGTCAGATACTTAACCAACTGAGCCACCCAGGTGCCCCTCACATCATCCACTTTTAATCAAAAGTGTTTTCTAAATCTATGATCTGTCTTTCAAAATCTATGATCTGTCTTTCAAAATCAAGCAGTTTCACCACAGAAATGATACTGAATTTCATTGTCACACTGTTTTATCTAAAATGCCCACCTTGGGATGCCTGGGTGGCTTAGTCGGTTAAGTGTCCAACTATTGATTTCAGCTCAGGTCGTGGTCTCAGGTTCGTAGGATCAAGCCCTATGTCGGGCTCTGTGCTCAGCACAGATTCTACCTGAGATTCTCTCTCTTTCCCTCTCCCTCTACCCCTCCCCCTCCTTGAAGAGTCTCTCCCTCTGAATGAATAAATAAACAAATTAAATCTTTTTTTATGCACATCTTTCATAGCCTAACAGATAGCTACTCATATTCTAAAAGCCTAGGCCAAAAGTTATTCCCTCTGGAAAGCCCTTCCCAATTTCCTTTCTACCAGACAGAATTCATTCTTTCCTTAAATGTGCACTCATAGGTCTTTATAGATACAGACCTTGTATCCCAAGGTATTATACATTGCATCAGTTAGGAATTATGTTCGGCTGTCATGAAGAAACCCATGATTTTTCTATTTCATAAGAGAAATACAGAGGTAGGCAGTTCATTATTGTTATGGTGGTTGCTTTCATCTTTCTGCTCTATTTTTCAAGCTCAAGCTTTCCCTTCATAGCTTGAGGTTTCCTCAGTGTAACAAAATGGTTGATGTAGTTTCAGGCATCACATCCGTGTCCTAGGGAAGGGTGAATAAGAAAGTAATACAAAATGGCCTCTTATGAGGCCTTAGCAGTCTCATAAGCACCATGTTTCTATCTTCCTCACCCCAGTGCATGCACACACACACACACCCCCAAGGACAAAATTATGAATCTTTCCAGAAAGCCCCAACCAGCATCTTCAACCTCCATACCATTTGCCTATGTATAGTCACATGGACACCCCTGTCTGAAAGGGAGGCTGAGAAATTACATTTTTCCCCATTTGAATACATAGCTACCCCCAACAAAACCAGGTTTTGTCACTTAGAATGAGGAGATAGGTTGTGTGATAGACAACTTGCAATCTCTGGCACTTTTTCCCACTTTTTTTTTCCTTATCTGTATCTTTACCTAGATTGTAAAATCTTGGAAGGTTTAGAGTATGTCACATTCATTTTGTATTTCTAGAGCCTAGCACAGTACAAGACACTCAGTGTTTACTGTTTATTTCCTTCACTACAATATGAAGGTTTATTCTGTGTAATCTGCCTGGATAGAGAAGAGTCCATGTTTTACCAGAATAATTTTTTGTGCTTTATGTAGACTTTATTATGTCCTCAATTATTTAAGAAAACAAATCTTCCTTATTTAAGGGCTACAATTCTTGACAATCACAATACCTTCCATTTATCTTTAAATGTCTTATTGTTCCCTTCATATGAATAGCCAAATATTGTTTCTTAGCACCAACTATCCTATTTTTTAAAAGATTATTTATTTATTTATTTATTTGGCAGACAGAGATTCAAGTAGGCAGCCTGGGATTATGATCTGAGCTGAAGCCAGATGCTTCACCAACTGAGCCACCTAGGCACCCCTCAAGGCCAGTGGTTCTAATTGAGGATGCACATCAGACTTAATGGAGTTCCATTAAAATATGGATTTTTGTACCTGTTCCAGACTTACTAAATCTCTTTATTTGATGTTGTTCATATTCCATCAATATGTATTCTCCTGTATGTTTGGTATATTCATAGTATAGAATGTACATTATATCTCTGTATTATTATATGCTATATCTTAAGTTTTTTTCTTTTTAAAATTATTTATTTTAATGAGAGAGAGCATGACCAGGAGAGACAGAGGGAGAGGGAGAGAGAATCTGAAGCAGACTCCATGCTGCATGTGGACCCCAGTTCAGGGGCTCAGTCCCCACAACCCTGAGATTACAACCTGAGCTGAAATCAAGAATCAGATGCTTAACCAACTGTGCCACCCAAGAGCCTCAAGTTTTTTCCTTTATTAAAGTTATTTTCATTAATTTTTTATAAAGACGTAATATTCACCATCTTTATTGAAAATAGGCTCAGTAAAAAAAAAAAAAGGAAAGAAAATAGGTTCAGTAATTATCCTTATAGATATTTTGGGAATTGGCTTTATTATTGGGATTGTCTCTGATATCATATATTTGGGCCCATTGGTTTATCCTGTAGGAAAAAAAGATCAGCAGATAATTTAATTCAAGAAAGAAAAAGAAGTTAGGGGTCTCTGATTTGAGAACTGAAACCCTAACTACTTTAGAGGAATTCTGGATTTCTTTTTTCCTCTCCTCAGCCCTCTTGATTTCATGTTTTATAAGAGGTCCAGAAAGTGGAGCAAGTCCTACATGCTGTGGTTCAGAGCATAGCAAGCAGTTTAGACAATACCACTGCAATGGCTGAATGGTAGTCCCTAATGATATTTCCACTTCCTCATCCCTGAAACACGTGACTATTACTTAATACAGCAAAAGAGTGAATGTTACTATGGGAAACAAAAATGTGAATAAATTAAGGATTTTGAGAGAAGGACCTTATCCTGGATTATCTGGGTGGGCCCTAAATCCAAAGACAAATGTCCTTATAAATCAGAGACTGGGTAATTGGGAGAACAACCTCATACCTGGCTTGACAGACTCTTTGGATTGGGACTGAGATCTATTCCCTTGGTTTAATATGGGCACTTGGCTCCTGGCTGAGAAGTGAATCACAAAGTGTGGTAAGTAATACACTTAAGCTTTGTTTTTTCATTTGGTTGTGTTGGTGATCTTTGGAGAGCTAATTTTATATATATTTATACATTTTATATATAAAATTTCATATATCTAGATGTAGATATAGATAGGTACAGATATGGATAAATACACACACATATACATACATACACATCAATCACATGAAACAATTTACAGGGGTGTTAGAGCATTGGATCAAATCTAATATAATTCTTTTTTTTTATCCAATAGTAACCCAAATGACAAAGACTGGTTAGCAGTTCTCAATCTTGTTCAGTCTCCAAAACCCTTTCACAGCCCATCAGCTCTCTGGGAGGTAAATTATGCTTCTGAAGAAGGCAGGTCACCCCAGGTTTCTTTCCAGCCCCAGACCCTCAGAGAAGGTAGGGAACTACTATATCCATGTTTTCAGAGAAATAGAAATTAGGAAAGATCTTGGTGGAGAATGAAAGGGAGGGATGAGTTGGGGAAATGCATTCAAACTAGGTACACCCAAGGGACAAAACAAACAAATTAAAGTGGGGCAAGGAGGAAGGATGCACAACAGTCATCAACTCCTAGTGGCTAAAAGCTTGGTAAGATGTATTAGTACATTATCACCTTATATTTAACTAAACGTTATACACACAGTGCACATACCCTGTTCATTGTTCTCAGTATCTAATTAGTGTTTCTCAATTGAGAAATATATTGGACGGACCTCTTCAAGGAAATAACATTCTCTTAGACTCAAGCATTTGTGGAAATTCTTTTCATAATATTTCTTAAATGTAAACAAACATAAAACTAAATAGAAACTCTTCTGTTCATAAAGCTCTTATACAAATTTAACATCAAAGTAAATTTAGAAATTGTGCACAAATTTAAAATGTTAATTTAATGTGGTACATGATGTTTGCTGAGAGAAAACTGCTCTTAGAAACCTAAACAAACTACTGACTGGCCAGCATGTGTTCTTGGCTTTCCACATGCCTGTATGTGAGTCTTTTGAGGACCCTGCTACCCCATCAATTTCCTTTTTCCAAATTACCAATCTTCATCTGTGTAGTAAGCCATGAAGTAGGGAGGTACACCTAATTTATTTCCTTACTAGCTCATGATAAAGTAGTATTGTTGCCAGCTTGTCAAAAACATGTCCTAACTATGTGGCAGCTGTTAGTTAGCATTGTCAACCAGATACTCCAGGATATGCTTAAAATTAAGTGTAAAAGTAAAACATACTTGTAAAAAACTCACAGACTCTGAGTAACTACATTATTAGGCAGCACTTGAGTATTGTTAAAGGGGACTAAGCCACTGCCCATTCAGGCTCCCTGGGAATGGTGCATTGGGGACCAAAAGTCAAACCATCTACACCCTCACGTCGATGATTTTTAAATTAAATGAAAGAAGACAGGCACACTCAACAGTCAGGTAACCAAATAACTGAAGCAAGACCATATATACATGTAAAGAAGTGGTTGAGTTGTTTTCATTATACGTTAAATTGTAGAACACGGCACAGAGATTAAGACTGTTTGGGGCTTGTGTGTGACGCCTCCCCATTTCTCCAGCCTCCTTTCTCCTTCCCTCCTCCTGAGTTTTTTCACCTTTCTCCTTTTTTGCACCTAGTTTAGTTTTAGGTTTCCCTCAAAGTTCAATGTAATGAGTTTTTCCATAAAGCTAAATATATATATTTAGTGTTTTTATTAAGAGACTATGCCCTTATTATTTTATATGAAAATGTGCTTCCTTTTATAAAGTAGTAGCGGTTAAAAAAATGGTCTTCATTTGGCAAAATAAGAAACTGGGAATCTTGTATTTTCCTCCAAATATTAAAAAATATTTTACAATTCCAAGATCTGCAACCACTTGTCTGGAAAGCAGAGAAGAGACAGGAGGATAGAATGGTATGTGACCTAGTAAGCTGACTTAAGTTAAACAAGCTAAGCGCCATAATATTCTTTCTGCTGAAGCAATGGCAGGAATATGTAAGACTCATTTGGGAGTCAGGGAAGGCTTCACAGAGGAGGTAACATTGGAGCTGGGGCTTTAAGGATTAGCAGGGGAGACCCGCAGGGCATTCCAAGCAGAATGCATAATGGGAGCTAGAGCACAGAGCACAAAAGAGCACTACGTGTCCAGCAG
Source organism: Mustela erminea (assembly GCF_009829155.1). Classification (NCBI taxonomy): domain Eukaryota; kingdom Metazoa; phylum Chordata; class Mammalia; order Carnivora; family Mustelidae; genus Mustela; species Mustela erminea. Next base: position 86,006,900 of record NC_045635.1, read on the forward strand.
CTCTGAATAGGTTGGTGGCTGTTATGTAGAATTCTCAGGGTTAGAAGATCAAGGGTGAAGCAGGGACTTTTTTCTTACTTGGCCGATTTCCCCTACAGCTCATTGCACAGTGCTGGGCACACACTGCAGGGGCTCAATATAAATACTCACTGAATTGGGACAGGGTGGTCGAGTACGCTGGGAACCAGGGCATCTGGATTCTTTCTCACGCACTCGCAGTGTGACCTTGGCCAAGTCCCTTTTCTTAGGGCTGCCGCTTGCTGCTTATTAATCAGTCATGGGTAAAAAAACAGAGGTGGTTGGCCTAAAGCGCAGGGCCTTTCCAGCGCGAGGAACCCCAGATTCCACCCTTGGAGGGCAGGCGGGCGGCGGTTCAATTCCTCCTCCGCTCCAGCAGGGGGCACAGGGAGCGGCTTCCCACCGCCTTTCTTCTCCAAGCGGGCGCCGGCGGATTGCAGCAGTTGCGAGCGGCGAGCGCGGTGGGCGGGGCGGGCCGGGCGGCGGCGGCGGCGGCGGCGGCGGCGGCGGCGCGGCGCGGCGCGGCGCTGCGCTGACTGGGCTGGGCCGGGCAGCGGCCGCGACGGAGAGGGTTTCCGAGGCCACTGAGCCGCTGACGGGGTGGCCAGTCCGTTGCTGTGCCCTCTAGCAGCCTCTTACCGCGGCCGGCATTCCCTGGGCGGCATCTGGCCGCGGCGCTCAGCCTGTTAGCGAGCTACGGTGGGCACACCCCGGCTTGGCGGCGGACAGGTTAGAGTGGGGGAAGGGGCAGGCGCGGGAGCAGCCCTGGGCCACAGAGGGAGCCCAAAGCCAGGCCGTCTCCAGCCATGTCCGACGAGACGTCGGCCACCACTTCATACGAGAAGTTTCTAACCCCCGAGGAGCCCTTCCCGCTTCTGGGACCCCCTCGCGGAGTGGGCACCTGCCCGAGCGAGGAGCCAGGCTGCCTGGACATCAGCGACTTCGGCTGCCAGCTTTCCTCTTGTCATCGCACGGATCCACTCCACCGCTTCCACACCAACAGGTATGAACCGTCGCTGAGGGCAGGGGCGAAGTGCCCACACCCCTGCCTCAAAAGGGAGAACGCTGGGTCCCTCCCAAACCTGGCGCTCCGCCTCGGGTCTGCGCTTCCATTCGTCCCCTCCCCCACCTTCCTCCGACCGGTGCTCCTTCCCTGGCTCCTTCCCTGTCCCCCTCCCTATTTTCACTCCTGCCCTCCGATTTTCCTTTTGGCCAGCATTTTACTTGCTCCCTTTTCCCCATTCATCTTTTGACCATAGCAACGCCTCCCTTTCCCCTCCTGCCTCATCTATGCCGGGAGAATCCCAAATCCGCACCATCAGTTTTAAGATGCATCCGTGTTTCCATCCACCCGAGAAAGTTTAACGCCTTCCATTTTCCATATGCTCTAGAGATTTCGGATGACCATCTATGGTTCTTTTGAAAGATGGCACTTTGAAAGCTAGAATCTTCAGTTTCCTGATTTTTTTAAAAAAGATTTTATTTATTTATTTGACAGAGAGAGATCACAAGTAGGCAGAGAGACAGGAAGAGAGAGAGGGGGAAGCAGGCTCTCTGCCGAGCAGAGAGCCCGAAGTGGGGCTCGATCCCAGGACCCTGGGATCATGACCTGAGCCGAAGACACAGGCTTTAACCCACTGAGCCACCCAGGCGCCCCCAGTTTCCTGATTTTTAATCTTCCTCACAGCCCGATTTCCATCCCAACCCCATTTTTTTTTTTTTTTTTTGTGAAGCTCCAGGAAACCAGACAGTCCTTTTTTTTTCCCTCCTCCTTATGAACTCTTTGCTTTATCGCTTTAGGCCATGCCAAAATCTGTAAGCTTAGATCTGGAAGGTTCCTTCATGTAGCTTATCCCTTGGTTTGCTCCCCCAGTGGAGGGATGGAGCCAAGCTTAGGATGGGCTTGCTTATACAAATTTACTCAGAGGGTGCATCTCCTAACTGATTTTATTGGAAACTAGAGTGTTCTGGAGAATTCTCTCATGTAAGCATTTGAGTGTTACACCAAATGTGGGGGATGTGAAGATGTTGTACACATAGCCCCAACCTAGAATATAGGTGGATATTGGAGAGATACATACCAAGGTCTGGGAGGGTGTGTGGAGAACAAGGGAAGAGATGGGTTCAGCTATGGAAAATAATGGCATTGAATTAAGGAGTCTGGTTCTGATTTCTGATCCACAATATGAGCCTGAACAAATCCTTCCACATTTTAATGTCTTTTGCATGCCCTCCCCCACCTCTTAAATCAGCCTACAGATTTACTGAGATTCTACCAGGTACAGGCAGTGTATAAGACACGATTCTTACCTAAAAGAAAGTTAGAGTCTGTAACAGGTGTTATAGTTAAATAGGCAGAACAGCAGTATAACACAATTGAAAAGGAAGTGGTAGTAAATTTGTTACCACTCTTCCAAATCTTCATTGCAAAAATGAGGAAACTGAGGCCCAGAGAGGAAAGACTAAGTTCAGGGTCATAAAACTGAGTTAGGCACAGCCAAGATTACTTCTTTGGAGCCAGTGATGAAACTTGGAACAGAACTAATGGCTCAGATGTTATAAATGGTTGTTATAGTTTCTTCGACTGACTCACAGAAGCTTACTTAACCCATGATGTGTAATGAGTGTAATGTATTTATGAAATCAAGTGTGCTTAGGATTGTTTGCATTGGAAAACAGTATAAAATAATACTTTTGCAACTGTTATTTAAGTTTTGCAGCATTGGAGCAAGTCCTATACACAGGGAAGTGAAATGATTCCAGAATTAGCCTGCTCCTATGATGAGGGCAAGGGAGTGGGGAAAGAGGCTAAGGGTAAGCACTGCCAAAATTGGTGGGGTGATGAAGAGTGAAGCAAGGAGAAGAATATATTTCTTTTTTTTTTAAGATTTTATTTATTTATTTGACAGAGAGAGATCACAAGTAGACAGAGAGGCAGGCAGAGAGAGAGAGAGAGAGAGAGCGCGCGAGCGAGCGAAGCAGGCTCCCTGCTGAGCAGAGAGCCCGATGCGGGCCTTGATCCCAGGACCCTGAGATCATGACCTGAGCTGAAAGCAGCGGCTCAACCCACTGAGCCACCCAGGCGCCCCGAGAAGAATATATTTCTTACAGCTTGTTCTGTTCCTTTTTCTCCTTCCCATTTTTTTCTCTTGTGTTTTTCTATTCCTTTTCTAAGACCAAGGTAAGGCCAAGGTTGTTTTCCAGAATGGGAAAGTTAAGATGGAGGAGGTTCCTGTTCAACTCAAGTTTTTCCAAGTCAAACATTTTGTGTGCTTTTTAAAAACCTCCATCTCCTACCCTAATTTTCTGAAGGCTTGGAATGGCACTAGAAGGTTTAATGTATTTTGCTTTGTACCCTTTTCAGCAGAGATTAGGGGAAGCAGAAGTAGCAATATTTACATCAGATGATGTTTTTGCCCTAGGTTACCTTGCTTTTTAAATCTTTTCTCATTCTGGAATCTTCTTTCCTGTCCCTCCTCAAGATGGCATTTGAGAGGACAGTATACTACCAGTCAGTTCTTTTCAGGAAGAAGCAAACAGCTAAGTCATGTATGTACGCAAAGTTTAGTTTACAGAATTCTTTTATTTTGGATTTGCATGTGTCATATCTTTTCTTCACATCACCAGTTCAAGCAGCAATTTAAAAACCAGATCTCTATAGTTAAGTATTGATGTTCTGCTTAGGGTTTCGTCATTATAAAACACATTTTTTGGAAATAAAAACCTTACGAGTTGCTAGATACTTGGTTTACCTTTATCTTGCTTCTTCCTTGTTACCTGATAAGAAAACTGTGGAGCTTATTTAATGCCATTGATAAGAGCCTTATGATGATGGCAGTTTTGTGCCTGCTCATTTACTGGACTCTGGGCTATATTTTAAAATCTTTGTTAACCAAGGAATTCAGGGCACTCCTAATTTATGAGCCCTAAGTTTGAATGTTTATAATGTTCATATCAGAGTCACCTGTGACTTAGGATGACATATCATTACTCTAGGCTCTGTGGAAAATTACATGAACACAGTCACCTTCCTAAGAATTCACACATTCCTAGGAGTATCTTTTAGGATTTTATGACCCAGTTGGGTTTGTCTGGAAGTTTGGTAGAACAACATAAATTTTGATAAACCAAGAAACTTATTTTTTAAAGATGTATTTATTTTGAGAAAGAGTATACACATGCCAGAGGGGGGAAGGAGCAGGAGGAGAGAAGAGAGAAGCTCAAGCAGCCTCTGTGCTGAACCCGATGCAGGACTTGATCTCAACCTGAGATCATGACCTGAGCCAAAACCAAGAGTTGGACACCTAGCCAACTGAGCCACCCAGACGCCCCAATTATTTTTTAATTTAAATGTTAATATGGAATATATGTGGTGTGTAAGACATTTTTGTCTGGTTTGGAACAGGATGTTTCTGATGTAATTAGGGTTTTCTTTTAGCATTTGTCGATGGAAACCTCCACCATTATCAAAAAAGGAAGTCATTTACTAAATTGAAAAAATTATGATCTTGGTAAGTGCTATAATTAAATTGTGAGATGAAGGAGGTTAATATGAACTACCAGATGTGTTATTCTCTTCATCTTTTAGTAATACATCAGTACTTTCACATTGAATAATTGTGAAAAGTGAAAGGACAGTGTCTCACTTTTTCTTATTTTATTAAAGGTTTTATTTATTTATTTGAGAGAGCGAGAATGAGAGAGAGAGAGCATGAGAAGGGGCAGGGTCAGAGGGAGAAGCAGACTCCCTGCCAAGCAGAGAGTCTGATGTGGGGACTCAGTCCTGGGACTTCAGGATCATGACCTGAGCCGAAGGCAGTCGCTTAACCGATTGAGCCACCCAGGCATCTAGTGTCTCACTTTTGTACACCCTATTGGCAGGATAGGTTTCGTTGTTGTTGTTTGCCTTGTTTAGTTTTATCTTTTCCAATAATAGAGATTTTTAGCTCCTTAGAAGCAGCGCACAGGAAAGGGAGAAATTGAAAATATGAGAGAGTGTGAGATGACAGGAGATGGCTGGGATGAACTCAGAACATGAATGGAATATTTATTCTTAGAAATTACATGGAATGTTTTTTACTTCCAAGACTATAGAGAGGCTAAGAGGGATGAATAATAATACCAAGACAATTGAGATCACTAGGAGGAGAGGTGAGAATTTGAGTATAGTGAAGGGATTGTGTCATCTACTCTGACTTGGGGCCTTGATGGCCTATTGTGCTCCAAAGTTGTAGCAGAGGTTAGGGGTGGCTATATGGGTATTTTGGCAGATAAAATTTGCAGATAAATGTTCTTGGCTGGCACCTGGGTGGCTCAGTGGGTTGAGCCTCTGCCTTCGGCTCGGGTCATGATCCCAGGGTCCTGGGATCGAGCCCCACATCGGGCTCTCTGCTCTGCAGGGAGCCTGCTTCCTCCTCTCCCTCTGCTTGCCTCTCTGCCTACTTGTGATCTCTGTCAGATAAATAAAAAAAAAAAAATCTTAAAAAAAAAAATCTTAAACTAAAATTTGGGCAGCAAGCCTAGTTATTGCATTAAACTCCATTTCAATAGGATTCTTTTCAACTTTTTTCTTTTTTAAAGTAGAAAGTCTCCTTTGTGAATAATTTTATAGTTATAGCTAGGATCTTAGCATCAGGTAGCTTTCTCCTACTGGAAAAAGATAGAAGGGCTTTGCAGATTTGAATAGTTCAGTGCTGAGCACATGCTCACAGTGGTCATTTATAACATATTTTGAAACCAACAAAACAGTCTAAAAGAATCACTCTTAAATTTTTATTACAGAAGCTCACTTTAGAAAATTGGCATATGCAAGGGCATGTGGGTGGCTCAGTCATTAAGTGTCTGCCTTCAGCTCAGGTCATGATCCCAAGTCCTGGGATCAAGCCCCACATGGGGCTCCCTGCTCAGCAGGGAGTCATCTTCTCCCTCTTCCACTACCCCTGCATATATTCCTTTTCTCACTATCTCTTTCTCCCTGTCACATAAATAAATAAGATCTTGAATAAAAAGAAAATTGGCATATACAAAACTGCAAAGATCACTCATGACCCCTTTCAGTAAAGATAACAACTACCAACATTTTGATGTTACTTTTAATGTTCTTTTTATGTTTATATATAATTTTTAAAAATCAGGATCAGGTTATATATCATTTGTGACCAGGTTTTTACATTTATATTTTAAGTGTTTTTCTTTTCAAAAAATAGTCTGAAAATAAAATTTTTAATTTAAAATTAAAAAAAATTTTTTTAAGGATTTTGGGGTGCCTGGGTGGCTCAGTCATTTAAGCATCTGCCTTTGGCTCAGGTCATGATCCCAGGGTCCTGGCATCAAGCCCCATATCAGGCTCCGTGCTCAGTGGGAAGCCTGCTTCTTACTCTCCCACTCCCCTTGCTTGTGTTCCCTCTCTGGCCTTTTCCCTCTGTCAAATAAATAAATAAAATCCTTAAATTTTTTTTTTTTATTTTGAGCAAGAGAACATAGGTTGGGGGCATGAGGGCTCAATCCCAGGACCCTGGGATCCTGACCAGAGCCAAAGGCAGATGCTTAACTGACTGAGCCACCCAGGTGCCCCTGAAAATATAATTTTTTAAAAAAGATTTTATTTATTGTAGAGAGTGCAAGAGAACGTGTGAGTGGGGGGAGAGGCAGAGGGAGAGAGAGAATCTCAAGCAATCTCCGCAGTGAGTGAGTGCACAGAACCCCACGGGGTGGGGGGGGAATCGTCCATCTCAGAACCCTGAGATCATAGCCTGAGCCGAAATCAAAAGTCGAGCACCCAATTGACTGAGCCACCCAGGTGCCCCCTGAAAATAGAATTTTTAATGATTAAGAAACACCATTGGGGCGCCTGGGTGGCTCAGTGGGTTAAGCCTCTGCCTTTGGCTCAGGTCATGATCTCAGGGTCCTGGGATCGAGCCCCGAATCGGGCTCTCTGCTCAGCAGGGAGCCTGTTTCCCCTTCACTCTTTCCCTGCCTCTCTGCCTACTTGTGATCTCTCTCTGTGTCAAATAAATAAATAAATAAATAATCTTTAAAAAAAAATAAAAGAAACACCATTATTTAGATATGTTATTTAATTTCCCCATATTTTTTGGGGGGGCATATAAATGCTGCCATAAATGATACTGTTTAGATATGTTTGGGCATACATTTTTTCCCCCAGTTTCTATCTGGGGAAGTGATAGATTCCTGAAATGGCAATTACTGAGTCCAAAGGATAACTTTTTTTGAAGCTCTTGATACACACACACACACACACACACACACACACACACACACGCACAGTACCAAATAATCTCACTGGCAGTGGATAAAAGTACTACCTGCTTTGTTTTAGTTCACATTGCCTTAAAGTCATAATAACAATATTTGGAATTTATAATAGAATTTTTAAAAATCTCTAGTAGCAAAAATATTATTTTTCTATTTTATAAATGATTGGTTTGAATGATAGTATGAACCCAGTGTTCTTACCACTGTTAATTTAAAAAAAGGAAAAAGAAAAAGAAGCAAAAGTCTAAGAATATCCAGAATCCTGTTAAATCATTATAAAGTCATGGACCTAGAAAACTGAGAAACATACTGATTTTCCTCTATATTAAGAGCACAAAACCAAGCAAATTCCTGTCTTGTCAGTGATCTAGTCTTTTGAAAAGGAAAGTCATTACTAGTCATGGAGGGAAGCACATTTCTACTGAATTTTTGCAAGCTCAGAAAAAAATTTTCATTAAAAAAATTACCTAACAGCTTTTCCTACCACATAACACAGTACTTGGCCCATGAGACACTAAATGTTTGTTGTGTGGGTGGATGAATAAAGATTGAAAAAGCTCACATGCAATTTGAAGACAAAAGAAAAAAAATTGCACGGAATACAACATAGATGATGGTTTACTAGGTCTAGAAGAATGATTATCAATTTTTAGCTTTTATATTCTCTTATTGTACATCCTGAAAAATTTGGTTAATTCCACTAGGTTTGTTGATTTTTTTTTAAAATATGAGGATACTGCCTGCCTAGGAAGCATGTGATGAAACTAGGTATTCTAAGATGTTAGATGTTAGATGAATTTTAGATTTTGCCTATTTAACAAAGCATATTGACATCTGTACTGGTAGTTACTAAACCATAATAGTTTAGAGAGTGTGTGTCTGTGTGTGTTTTGATCCTTTAAAATATTCTACATTTAGCTCAAAGGAAAAAGTGCCATAAAAATGTCAAATTGCCTAAATTTTATAAATCAAGAACTTTGAAGTTACGATTAATAGTACAAAATAAGAGGGGGGGGAGTTAAAAAATGAAAAACATGGTTCAAAAAAATGGATTTAATGAGGATGAGAAACACCTAGTAATAGGTAAGTAACAGGATTTTCTTCAGGAAGTCATTATTTCAGTATCTTATCAGTATCAGATATACTAAATAATTATCTTAAGGATTAATTCCCTAATTAATTGCCTAAGCAATGAAGCAATGAAGATTATCTTGTTAATAGTATGAAGCTAGTGGAAATTCACAAAACAGATTTGTAGATTTCAAGACAAAAGTAAGCCTGCAACAAATACCACAAGTAAAGTGTTAATATTCTTAATGCATCAAGAACTCATAAAATCAGTAAAGAAAACATTAACACATAGAAAAACACTAGGACAAAATAGCTGATAAACATTTAAAAATTTGATCTTGCCAGTAATTGAAGAAATAAAAGTTGATATAAAAAAATTTTTTTTTCCAGGACACATGGGTGGCTCAGTCAGTTAGGCGTCTGCCTTCCGCTCAGGTCATGATCCAGGGTCCTGGGATTGAGTCCTGCGTTGGGCTCCTTGCTCAGTAGGAAGCCTGCTTCTCCCCCGGCCCGTTCTCACTCTCTCTCTAACAAATAAATTAATAGGATCTTTTTAGAAAATGTTTTCTCCCCCTGTCAGATAGCTCAAACTTTAAAAATTAAAATTCTAGTGCTGTTAATGTTGTGGTGAAATGAGGATGTTTTATATACTGCTTCAGGGAGTGTAGTTGGTGCAGTGTTTCAGAAGGGCATTTAACGAAGTATGAGAAGACCTTTAGAAGTTGTCATCTCCTTTGATTTAGTACTTTAAAGTAATCTATCCTGAAAGATAATATGTATTTTGATAAATAATTAGAAACAAAAAAGTTCATCTTGGTATTATATGTAATACCAAAAAAAATGGAAACAGCTTAAATATTATTGAAGGAATAAGATTAAGTAAATCATGAGACTTTTTAATTAGTGGAATGTTATATAGGCATCAAAATGTTTTCAAGTTAATAGTCATAGGGAAATGTTTAATATATAATATTAAGTGAAGAAAGCAGGATACTGAAATACGTGTATATGTGTGTGTGTTTGTGCATGCATGTGTGCAGAATGCTGATTCTATAAAAGATATATATGCATGTACCAAAATACTATGGATTAGTTATTGTTGGGTAATGGAATTGCTGGTTTATCACTCCTTTCTTATTCTAATGTCTTTGCAATGGATCTTGTATAGCATTGATACATAAAAGTTATTTAAACATGCTTTGAACTTCTGTATACTTTTTGCTTTTCTCTTGCCCTGCTGTGGCTACCTTCTCCCTTTAGTAATAATAATAATATAACAACAACAACAACTAAGGTGTTTTGAGCACTTTTTATTCTAAGACTTCTGTATGCATTCCTGTGTAATCTTCATAATAAGTCTTGAAGATGAGAACTCAGGCTTGAAGACACTTTGTTTTGCTTAAGATCAAGCAGCAGTCAAACGACAGCAAAAATTTGAAGTCAGCCTGACTTCAGAGTGTATTCATAATCATCATGCTATATGTGTTGTTTATAGATAAAGATGTTTTATTTTATTCTTAATTTAGACACAGTTTTCTTTTTTAAAAGATTTTATGTATTTGTCAGAGAGACAGAGAGAGAGAGAGTGCACAAGCAGGGGGAGAGGCAGGCAGAGGGAGAAGAAGACTCCCCATTGAGCCAGAAGGCTGATGCGGGACTCCATCCTAGGACCCTGGGATCATGACCTGAGCTGAAGGGACAGTGCACCAACTGAGCCACCCAGGCAGCCCTAGATACAATTTTCTTTTAAAATATTTTATTACACGAATTTTTAGACAAATACAAGAGTAAAGGGAATAGTGTAATGAACCTCATATATCCATCACCCAGCTTAACAGTTATTCACATATGGCAATATGTTTTATAGCACTCTTCATTCTTTATTCCCCTTATTATTTTGTGAAAAATCCCAAATATATTTCATTCATAAATGTTTTAGTATACATCTTTAAAAAATAAGGGGTCTTTGAAAATAATCACAATATCATTGTCATACCTAAAAATATATTTACATTCTTCATAAATGTCTTGAATGTATCTCCTATTAATATCTTAAAATTGTGTGGATTCTGGAGTTCCTGTTGTGATTTCTTTTGTGTTGTGTTTTTAAGGTGGAATTTAACTTCTTGTGGAACAAGTGTTGCCAGCTCAGAATGCAGTGAGGAGCTATTTTCATCAGTTTCTGTTGGAGATCAAGATGATTGCTATTCTCTGTTAGATGATCAAGACTTCACTTCTTTTGATTTATTCCCTGAGGGGAGTGTCTGCAGTGATGTCTCTTCTTCTATTAGCACATACTGGGATTGGTCAGATAGTGAATTTGAATGGCAGGTAGGTTTGTTTTTTTCCCCCTTGTATTACCATTATTACTCCATAAATAGAATAATGAATTTGTATTTTGATATTTTCATCCTGGCAACATTAAGAATTAGATGGAATATGTATCCTTTTTTTTTTTTTTGCTAATGTACAATTTAGGCTTCTGATGCTACAGATACCCTTTTGTGGATTTTCATGTGATTTAATACTTGTATAATGTTCCCATTAGTTTATATCATCAGTACTTTTCTACACATGCATCCAAGCAACTGTGTTCTTCCTGCATTTATAGTAAATAGCCTTTGTGTCCTTATGGACACAATATCCTTGCATTAGGGTTATGTTCTATATATCTAAGATCACAAACCACTGTTACCATAAAAGCATAAGCTGTGGTTCTGTTGTAAGAAATATAATTTCTCATTTTGTAATCTCTTCATAGTAGAGCTGTTTTTTGCCCTACAAGGTTTTGTGTGTGTAGCATATATGCCATGTAAAATGGCTTTGTGGCAAATTGTTTGGAAATTCTGCCTTATAATGAGTGCAGTCTATCAGAAAATGGAAATCATGTTATTGCAACATCCATTTTCTGATTGTAAAAGACAGTAACATTTGAGGAAGCTTTCCTTGCGTATAGCTAATGTTAATATTCCACAGATACTTGAATGCCTCCTATGTTTGAAAGCCATCCAAATCTTGGAAGTTAGATTCCAAAGAAGGAACCAAATATTATTTTATTTCAAACATTTTCTTATTAAAATAGGAAGACAGACTGGCATGAAGTTAAAAACAGTTCTCCAAGTCCCACTCTGCTCTGGTTACCACTGTTAAGAGCTTGTGCAGGTACAAGTATGTTTGCACAGTGTTAAAAACACACAAATGGAATCATATTTCAGCCAGTTTGGCCCTTTGCTTTTTTACAACTAACATCTCATTCTTTTCAATAGCTATATCACAATTTATTTAATCTATTCTCTAATAATGAATATTTAGATTGGTTTCAGTTTTTTCTTGTTATAAAAATGCAACACTGAAAATTAAGAGTTTTTAAAGAGGAAAACAAATCTAAAACACCTCTTTTTATATTTTATACTACTTCAGATGTTTCTGTTTTATGTACGGTTGTAAATATGATTTGCATAAAAAATTAAAATATTTTTAGCTTTTAAAAAATTGAGATAAAATTTGCCATTTTGATAATTTTAAAGTGTATAGTTCAGTGATTTTTAATATATTCACAGTGTTGTACAGCCATCACAACTATCTAATTCAGGTACCTTTCCATCACTCTAAAAAGAAATCCATACCTGTTAGCAGATACTACCAATTCCCCCCTGCCTTCATCACCTCCATCACCTGGCATCCACTAATCTACTTTCTCTATAGGTGTGCATTTTTACATATCATATAAATGTACTCATATAATATGTGTCTGGCTTCTTTTACTTGGCATGTTTTCAAGGTTCATCCATGTTGTAGTGTGTCACAGTACTTCATTTCTGTCTTAGCTTAACCTCTATAGCAAATACTGTAGACTTGGTGGCTTAAACAACAAACATTTATTTCTCACAGCTCTAGAGGCTAAAAGTCCAAGGTCAGAATACCATAATGGTCAGATTCTGGTGAGGATCCTTTTCCTGGTTTGCATATGGCTGCTTTTTGTTTTATCTTCACATGGAGAGGGGAGAGAGAGCAAGCTGTGCTCTCTTCATCCCCTTATAATTATGGTCACCAATCCCATCATGGGGGGTCTACCCTCGTGTAAATGTAATTATCACCCAAATCCCTACCCCCAGTTCCTCCAAACTGAGGATTAGGGCTTCAAGATAGGGATTTGGTGGTGGTGGTGTAGGGAGGGTGCACACATTCAGTCCACACTAATTCCTTTTCATTGCTTAATAGAGATGGACACATCACATTTTGTTTATCCATTCATCTGCTGGTGGTTGGTTTCCAGTTTGCAGCTATTATGAATATACTGCTGTGAACATTCAGATATAAGTTTTTATATGGATGTATCTTTTTTATTATTGAAGTATAGTTGACATACTATGGATGTATATTTGTAATTCTCTTGTACATACACTTAGGAGTGGAATTGCTGAGTCATGTGATAACTTTATGTTTAACTTTTTGAGGAACTTCCAGAGTGTCTTCCAAAGTGGCTGTACCATTTTACATTTCTACCAGCAATGTATGAAACTTCTAATTTCTCCATGTCCTTGCCAAAACTTAGTATCGTGTCTTTTTTATGACAACCATGCTACTGTATATAAAGGGGTATTTCATTTTGGTTTTAATTTGCATTTCCCTAATGAGTAATGATGTTGACCATCTTTTCATGTACTTATTTTTTATATGCTTGCTGGTGATTGGTGTTCTTTTTTGGAAAAATGTCTATTCAAATCCTTAGCCCATTTTTAATTTGTGCTGTCTTTTATTGTTGATTTGGAAGAGTTCTTTATATGTTATGGCTACTAGACCCTTATACATGATTCACAAAAGATCTTTCCTTTCCTGTGGGTTGTCTTTTTACTTGATACTGTCCTTTGACACACAAAAGGTTTTAATTTTAATAATGTTCAGTTTATTTTTTCTTTCAGTTCTGTGCTTATGACGTCGTATTTTAAAAAACCATTGCTTAATCCAAGGTCATACAGATTTTCACCGGTTTCCTTCTTACAGTTTTATAGTTTTAGTTTTTACACCTAGTCTTTGAACCATTTTGAGTTATTTTTTGTATATGGGAGAAGATGGGGGTACAAAGTCATTCTTTTGCATGTAGATATTCAGTTGTCCAAACATGATTTGTTGAAAAGACTATATTCATTGCTTATTGAATGGTCTTGGTATCCTTGTGGAAATGAATTGGTCATAGATGAGTAGGTTTATTTCTGGAGTGTCGGTTCTGTCCCATTAATATGTATGTCTCTCCTTATGCCAGTACCATACTGTTTTAATTGCTCAAGCTTTGTAGTAAAGTTTGAAATCAGGAAGCATGAGGTTCTTGTTCTTCTTTATTAAGATTGTTTTGGCTATTGGGGATCCCTTCTGCAATTCCACATGAGTATTAGAATCAGGCTGTCCATTTCTGCAAAAAGGGCCGTTAGAATTTTGGTAGGGATTGCATCAAATCTGTTATTTTTAGTGTCCAAGCCTTGTACTTCCTTGGTTCAATTTATTCCTACATATTTTATTCCTTTGATGCTGTAGAAAACAGAATTGTTTTCTTAATTTCATTTTTGCATTGTTCATTGCTAGTGTGTAGAAATAAAACTGATTTTTGTATATTGATTTTTTTTAATCCTACCACTTTGCTGAACTCATTTGTTAGCTTAAATGATTATTTTTCTCTGTGTGGATTCTTCAGAGTTTCTGTGTTTTAAATCTTGTCATCTGTGAATAGAGAGATAGGCTTTCTTCTTCCTTTCTAGTCTGGGTAGCTCTTTTTTTCCTTGCTTAGTTCCCCTGGCTAGATGGCCAGTGAAGTGTTGAATAAAAGTTGCAGAAATGGGCATCCTTGTCTTTTCTGATCTTAAGAGAGAAGCATTTAGTTTTTCACCATTGAGCACAATGGTTGCTGTAGATTTTTCATAAATGCCTTTCATCATATTAAGGAATTTCCCTTCTACTCCTAGTTTGTTCGTTATTTTTACCTGAAAGAACTATTTACATTTTGTCACAATGCTTTTTTCTGCATTTATTGAGATGATTATGATGTACTACATTGACTTTTGTATGTTGACCCACCCTATGTTCCTGGAATAAATCTGAATTGGTTTTGTTCTATGTTCTTTTTAATATGCTGCTGCATTTCATTTGTTAGTATTTTGTTGAGAATTTTTGCATCTGCATTCATAAGGGATATTGGTCTGTAGCTTTCTTGTGATGTTTTTGTATTGCTTTGGCCTCATAGAATGGGTTAGGAAGTATTCCTTTCTCTTCTGGATAACGTACTGTAATACAGTTTTCTCATTTAACATATAAACTTTTTCATGACCTTCATAATAACTCTTTTAGTGACTGTATAATATTCTTGGTACTATTCCTGGCACTATACTATTCCTGGTGCCAGAAATTGTGAGACCATTCCCCTTTTACATCTGTTTCAAAATTTTTTCTACTATTGGTAACACAGCAATAAACATCTTTGTGTGGTTACCTTTTTATTCTGTGCCTCATTTTTTAAAGCACACTTTGTATTTAAAATCAGATTGTGCTGAGTGAAATAAGTCAAGCAGAGAGAGTCAATTATCATATGGTTTCACTTACTTGTGAAGCATAAGGAATAACATGGAGGACATTGGGAGATGGAGAGGAGAAGGGAGTTGGGGGAAATTGGAGGGGGAGACGATCCATGAGAGACTGTGAACTCTGAAAAACAATCTGAGGGTTTTGGAGGGGCGGGGAGTGGGAGGTTGGGTGAGCCTGGTGGTGGGTATTATGGAGGGCGCATATTGCATGGCGCACTGGGTGTGGTGCATAAACAATTCTGGAACACTGAAAAGAAACTAAAAAAATAAATAAAAATTAAAAATAAATAAAACAGACTACTACAAAGATTTTTTTTTTTTTAGTCCAAGATTATCCACACTTGGAAGTTATAATTAGGAATCAGATAATTGACCCTGATGGTTGCAATTTTTTTAAATAAACATATAATGCATTTTTATCCCCAGGGGTACAGGTCTGTGAATCACCAGGTTTACACACTTCACAGCACTCACCATAGCACATACCCTCCCCAATGTCCATAACCCCACCTCCCTTTCCCTCCCTCCCTCCCCCCAGCAACCCTCAGTTTGTTTTGTGAGATTAAGAGTCACTTAAGGGAGTTGGGGGAAATTGGAAGGGGAGATGAACCATGAGAGACTATGGACTCTGAAAAACAATCTGAGGGTTTTGAAGGGGCGGGGGGTGGGAGGTCAGGGTACCAGGTGGTGGGTATTATAGAGGGCACGGATTGCATGGAGCACTGGGTGTGGTGCAAAAATAATGAATACTGTTAAGCTGAAAATAAATTTAAAAAAATTAAAAATAAAATAAAATAGTAAAAAAAAAAAAAGAGTCACTTACGGTTTGACTCCCTCCCAATCCCATCTTGTTTCATTTATTCACAAAGATTCTTAATAAAGATAATTGGATGGAGTTCTGATAATTTTGAGAATTATTTTTTGATTATTTTCTTTGATTTAGAGTTATCTATAATGTTACAAAGTGGCAGATTTTTTTTAAATTTTAATTGCTGATTTCTTTACTCATTTCATGAATAGTTAGAGTGGAAAACTATCCCCAACCACTCACTATTGATGCACTTGACTGACTAGAACATTGGAATAAAAACGAGGCCTGCCTTAGTAATGTATTTCCCCACTTCTGAAAGTGGAGTGTGGGTACTCTGTTACCATGGATATTTGCTATTTAAATATTCTGAAAGGTTTAAAATGATCTTTGTGGGACCTTGTAATGATGTGCAGTAAATTATCCAAGAAGATAGTTACAAATTATGTGTTAGGATTAATATAGATTAAAATCGTTAACTATAACTTAAAAATTCCTAGTACCTCTGTTGTGATTAAAAACTACATTTAAATCTTTTTAACAAATGTTCCAGTTACTACTAAAGTAAATATAAAGGATTCATGGATTCTCTGGGAAGAGAAATACTAACTACTTGATAAAGCAGCATTTTAACCTTACAGTGAAGTAGAATCAAAGCATTTAGCTTTTTTGGGCGCCTGGGTGGCTCAGTGGGTTAGGCCGCTGCCTTCGGCTCAGGTCATGATCTCAGAGTCCTGGGATTGAGCCCCACATCGGGCTCTCTGCTCAGCAGGGAGCCTGCTTCCTCCTCTCTCTCTGCCTGCCTCTCTGCCTGCTTGTGATCTCTGTCTATCAAATAAATAAATAAAATCTTTAAAAAAAAAAAAGCATTTAGCTTTTTTAATAGTCTTCTTTGCTTGCGGTCTTTTTATTATTAAAGCTCTATTTGACTAGTGTTAGAGCTTGAGAAATTATTTTACTGTTGAGCAGGGAACCATGGAAAATTTAAAGAGTGAGTAATTCAGCTGTCACACTTGAAACCTAAAGGTGCAATTTGAAACTACACATCAGTTGTTATAGAAATTAGCTTACTCATAAAATTTTGCTGCATACTGCAGAAGATATGGCACAGGTTTGATTTAATTTTCCCTACTTGTCACAATTACTGTTTATAATATATACTAAATATTATTGTCCATGAAAAATATGGAATAAGAATTATTAAGCATTTTTAGCTTGAGATATAAAATGGAAAATTGCTTGTCTAATAAATATACAGGAGCTCATACAGTTAATTCTGGTGTACATCCGCAGCTCTGATCCCATATCTCCAGTTGACTACTTCACATTTTCACTTGGATGACCTTATTCTTTAATGTACCTATTATCTGGTGCCGAATCCTTGATCAGTAATGTAACTTCCAATTACAGTGTTTCCAGGGAAAAAAATAGACTCCGCTTTGTGACATGTCTTACAGTGTAGTGAAAAATGAGTGTTGTCATTTTGAAGGACATTTGCACTTGATTCTTTCATTATCACTACAAACTTTCCATATTCAATTGTGTTCTTCGTTCATTCCAAACTACCTGCAAGGCAAGACATCCCAGCATAGTTGAAAGCACCAGGCTTGTGTTCCACTTTGGATACTGGCACTAGTCATATAACCCTCCATAGACATCATTTTTCCTTATTCGTATAATGAGGGTGTTGGACTAGAAGATCTATAATATTGCCTCAGGTCTCTTGGTATAAAAAATTGAGGTCTTTTAAGTGCATTACCCTGTATGAGTTGTATAACTGAAATGTGGCCAGTTTTCTTCTGGTTTCAACAAATGGTCATCTGACTATCATCCATTCAGTTATCAAACAGTCTTGTCAGGGCATCTGGCTGTCTCAGTCAGAAGAGCATGCGACTCTTGATCCCAAGGTTGTGAGTTTGAGCACCATGTTGTGTGTTGAGATAACTTAAAAATAAAATCTTATAAAAAGCCTTGTAAATCATTTTTCATTTGAAATTCTCCCTATTTATTCTCATTTTTCTTCACATTTTTTGTTTATTTTAGTCTAAGTCTAGATCAAATAAGAACTTCCTGTCTGATTTACAGTCTTTCCTTATTCTATTTTGTCCCTATACTGCTTTTTAACTCATCTTCCTCAAGACTAATTTCATCAAGTTATTTCTACTTAGAAAATGTTACTGGCCTACTTCTGCATATCATGTAACAGCTTGTTCATCCATTGAGCTTTCAGTCCCCTAGCACTGATTTTCCATTTTAATTATATTAGTCTCCTTATCCTTAACCTACTTTTTAAAAAAAATTGTGGTTTTACCAAGTTATTCTCCTTACTTGAATGCTTTCTCCTTTTGCACATTCTGTGATTCTGAAAGTACCTTGTGAAATTTCAGCCACTTTAGCAATATGTGGCATTCTCTAATGGCTTATGCTACCTTTTATCAGGGTACAAAACAATGGAAAGAGATGGGAAAAGGAAGACATCTGTTTATTGAGTGTTGCCTTGTGCCACGCCTATCACCTCATTTAAATTTCTCAGCAATCCTTTGAGATGGGTGACATTAGCTATAACTCTGGGGCTCAAAGAAGCAAACTAGCCTCCACAGGATCACATAGTTAGTGAGCAGCAGAACCGGGATTTGAACTCTGGCATCTTTTCACTTCTCCCTGAAAAAGAAATAGCCAAAGAACCACTAGTTGCCCTCTTTACCCCACCCCCACCCCCAACATACACATAAACAGAACCAAAGGCACAAATATAAGTGCTTAACATATACTCTGTTAACTAGCAGATGTTCACTAAAGATTTAGGTGGAAATTGTTCTTAAATTTTGAGAGTATATATATTTTGATAGTGCCATTACCTAATATATCAAAGGAACTTGAAGTAGGGGAGGACTTTCATCTGATACAGACTGTTCCATTTTGTTTTAGGAACCCCAGGGAGCTCTTTAATGTAGTAGTGTTGTGATTTGAAGTCTTTGAAAAGGAAAATAGCAAAATATTTTCTTTTTTGACATTAAAGACAGAAAGATGGCCTTCATCTGTGCATTCAGCAATCATGCTTTCACGACACTGACTATATATAATAGATTACATCAAGGCTAAGAGTGAATGAACAATTAAAGCGGTGTTAGTTAATGAGATTTTTAATGGAAGTCATACAAATTGTTGGTAGTCATTTATATACTTGGAATCATCAGTGACTGTTAAAATGAAAATGTGGTTTTTAACAGTAGTAGCTTAGACAGTTTCATTCTAAGCGTATTGGTCACCTTGCATGGTGATCAGCCCCATTTTTGTATCTTTGTTAGTCCCTTCTGTATAATTGACTCCCCATTGCCTGGTCCCCTTGTAGCTCTTCTAAGCTTTAATCCTGTAGCTTTAACTCACAGCTAGATATTTCTCTTGATGACCTGTCATTTCAAACCTGGCATTTGTTGTTTGCTTTTTTTTTAAAAAAAGATTTTATTTATTTATTTGACAGAGATCACAAGTAGGCAGAGAGGCAGTCAGAGAGAGGAGGAAGCAGGCTCCCCGCTGAGCAGAGAGCCTGATTGGAGCTCCATCCCAGGACCCTGGGATCATGACCTGAGCTGAAGGCAGAGGCTTTAACCCACTGAGCCACCCAGGCGCCCCCTGTCGTTTTCTATTTTGTATAATTGTATGTTTGTGTTATAATATTATCTTCCCCAGTGGAGTATAAAGTTTTTGTATAAGGACCATGACTTAAAATCCTTTGACTCCCCTGTACCTATTAATGAGTGCTCCAGGGAGAGTAGGAGACCAGATGTGTGTGATTGCAATAATCTTCATGGCTAAAGTAGCTTTTCTCTTTTGGTAACTTCAAAAGCCTAGTAATCATCTGGAGTTCAGATGCAATTGCACAGGACAACAACAACAAAAAGGTAGTATTTTGTACCTTATAAAAATGAAAGAATTATCTTTGAAAATTATGTACTCCTTGTAGAAGAAATTATGTTTCTGATGAATGACTTAAACTTATTTATTTTTAAAAGTTTATTTAAGTATCTCTCTACACCCAGTGTGGGCTGAAACTCACCACCCTGAGATCAAGTGTTGCATGTTCCTCCAACCGAGCCAGCCAGGTGTCCCTAAACACATTTATTTAAAATTAAACCCATTCTGACTTTTGGAGGTGATAGATGTGTTTTTTACCCTGATTGTGGTGATGGTTTTATGGTTGTATGCATATGTCCAAAGTTCTCAAATTATATATATTAGATATGTACTCTTCTTTGTATCACAACTCAAGATAGCTGTTAAAAAATGAAATCCATTCTAACGTTTTTTTAAGGGAATTTTTTTTAAATTTAACAGAGATCGCAAGTAGGCAGAGAGGCAGGCAGAGAGAGAGGAGGAAGCAGGCTCCCCACTGAGCAGAAACCGATGCAGGGCTCCATCCCAGGACCCCGGGACCCTGGGACCACGACCTGAACCAAAGGCAGAGGTCTCAAACCACTGAGCCACCCAGGCGTCCCATTCTAACTG
The DNA here is from genome assembly GCF_009829155.1 of Mustela erminea. Taxonomy (NCBI): domain Eukaryota; kingdom Metazoa; phylum Chordata; class Mammalia; order Carnivora; family Mustelidae; genus Mustela; species Mustela erminea. The sequence continues at coordinate 86,027,150 of NC_045635.1, forward strand.
GTTTTTATTAGGCAGTGTAAAATTTTAGCACATTTATTTGGTGTTCATCTCACTTTAAATAGATTTTCTGTGTATCAGACTTGCTTGCTTTTCTCCTTGGTCTACATGTTTTCTCAGCATTTTTCTAATTTTTCTTAAAAGTTTTTGTAATTTTTCTAATAATTCTGATCTTTAAAGAGGTTTTCTCTGTATTAACAGCATATTTTAAATTATTTTAATTGCCTTGTTGTTGATACTGAGTTAAGCACAAGGGCCATGGTTTATTTGTCTTTATATTGACAATGTCTCCAGCATAGTGTTGGGCAAAGAGCCAGGTCATGGCAGATCACTCTCATCTCCTGAGATGGAGACCAGTGTTCCTCATTCATCATGCTGTGTGAGCCCTAGCCTACATTCACACCATGAATTAAAAACCCTAAGGGTGATTGGCTCTTAAGTTAGCATTTTATTAACAAGTCTTGATTATGATTTTCAGCTTTTGGAAAATATCTCATTGAATAAATGACTGTATACAAAGACTATGTTGATATTGCTGCTTTGTCTAAAATAGGAGCGAATCAGAATTGATGTCTTCTCTTTCTGTATTTGTCATTAAAAAGTCATTTTAATCAATATGAAATATGTTGTGGGATTTAAAATGTATTTTTGAAAAATTTTGTTTTTCCTACCCCTTCTTATTTTTATAAAGTTACCAGGCAGTGACATTGCCAGTGGGAGTGATGTACTTTCTGATGTCATACCCAGTATTCCGAGTTCACCTTGCCTGCTTCCTAAAAAGAAAAATAAGCACCGGAATTTAGATGAACTTCCTTGGAGTGCAATGACAAACGATGAGCAGGTAGGGATCTTGATGTTCTTAATTGAAAGCATATATGTGGAGACTCTGGAAAGCTCAATGTATTGCCTATATAAAGCTACTGGGTAAATGTGGATTGCTTTGTACAATCTGAGTGGGGGCTTTAACTGTTTTGTAGGGAACAAATATCACGTTAAGTGCTTTTGATATTTGAAACATATTATAAATGACACACTAAAATATTAGAGGTTTTGGCACTGATCTTGTTTATTATAATTTTTCATCACATAGGTGGAATATATTGAGTATCTGAGTCGTAAAGTCAGTACAGAGATGGGTCTTCGAGAGCAACTTGATATTATAAAAATAATTGATCCTTCTGCTCAAATTTCCCCTACAGACAGTGAGTTTATTATTGAACTTAACTGTCTCACAGATGAAAAACTTAAGCAGGTATGTAAAGAAAATACAAATTTTACAGCTGTTAAGAAAATCATTATTTTATAGTATGTAGACGTGAATAATATTTTAAAGTACACAAATAATTAAGGTCCAAATCACTGCTATGAAATGTAATATGGGAAAAAATGGTGGCAGTAATTGAGAGCACATGGTTGTAAGGTTTTAGGTGCATCTCACCTTGCAGTGCCTTTCTGGGATCATGTGGATCTAGAACCTTCTTTTTAGTTGTGTAGGTTTTGCAACTTAATTTTACCACTTAAGGGGGGGTTATGCTATTTATTTATTCTAATTCACCTTAAAAAAAAGAGTGATTGACAGAATCAGAATACTGATTATTGAGGGCTATCTATACTTGAGTAAACATCTGTATTGGGGGATTTGAGTTGTCTTATGGAGTAATTGAGGCTGGCTAGGGTAAAATGTAATTTTCCTTTTGCTATGCTGAAATATACATTTCTGGTGTCTTCTAAATAGTCTGTACTGCTCTTTTTTTGGTACATAGTTGAATGAATACTTATGTTCTCATCTTTAAAAAGTTTTTTTGCATTTATCATCATTTATAAAAATTTTATTTCAGTATTTCTCTCAACAGATATACTATAATTTTCTACATTCCAGCTCATTTTTCAATAGTTTTGAAATTGGACCTTCCATTTGAAGACAAGTTACCATGGGCCCTTAGCTAAGATTTAGGAAACACCCTAATCTTAGATATAATCAGCAACTTACTTAAATCATATTGAGACCTTTAAAAAAAATGCCGAATCTGATTTGTTTTAAGGTTAATTTCTCTGAGCGTTTTTTTTTAAAGATTTATTTATTTTTTTAAAGATTTTTTAAAAATCTTTTTAATCTTTTTTTTTTTAAAGATTTATTTATTTATTTGAGAGAGAGAGCAAGCAGCGGGTGGGGCAGTGGGAGGAGAAAGAAACCAGCAGAGGGCATGCTCCGTGCAGAGCCCAACTCAAGACTTGATATCATGACCCTGAGATCACGACCTGAGCTAAAACCAAGAGTTGGACACTTAACCGACTGCCACCCAGGTGCCCCCAAGTGTTACTTTCTTATAATCCTAAATTCTGGAGGCCTACAGCTTTCCATTTGCTGATTATATTTTATATGTTTTAAAATAAAGCTCCATAATATATATTCTAGAATTCTGAACACTGTCAATTTTTCTGGTACTTGTTTCTACACTTCGAGATTTCTCTCATCCTTTATAGTCTACTTATTTATCTCTCTAGCACTTTTTTATTTGATTTATTTATTTAACAATATTAAGTATCTATTAAATATTAGGATACAGAACAGTTTAAAAATGATCCTTGTCTTCACAGAGCCTACAACTCAAGAAAAAGCCAAACAGATCAACCTTGTTTATAGTCCAGGTTCACAAGTCTGCATTCAATAAATGTTATTTTTATTTCTTTATAATTAGTCTTTTATTGTCACTATTATTTAAGCATCTATTACAAACCAAGTTCTTTTTTTGGTACATTCATCAAAAGCAAGAAATGAACATAGATACAGTACTATTAAATAATCTACAGATTATATTTAGGTTACACCAGTTTTTCAGCTAATGTCTTTTTTTTAAGATTTTATTTGACAGACAGCTCACAAGCAGGCAGAGAGGCAGGCAGAGAGAGAGGAAGGAAATCAGGCTCCTGCTGAGCAGAGAGCCCGATGCGGGGCTCCATCCCAGGACCCTGGGATCATGACCGGAAGTGGAGGCAGAAGCTTTAATCCACTGAGCCACCCAGGCGCCCCTAAGCTAATGTCTTGTTTTATCCCAGGATCCAATCCAACATTTTTTTTTACAGTTTTTATTGAAATCCCAGTTAGTTAACATACAGTGTAATATTAGTTTCAGGTGTATAGTTGAGTGATTCAACACGTACATACAGTACCCTGTGCTCCTCATAAGTGCCCTCCTTAATTCCCATCACCTATTTAACTCATCCCCTCACCCTCCTTCCCTCTGGTAACCATCAGTGTATTCTCTATAGTTAAGAATCTTTTTCTTGGTTTTCCTCTCTCACTCTTATTCCCTATGCTCACTTATCTTGTTTCTTAAATTCCATGTATGAGTGAAATCATATGGTATTTGTCTTCCTCTGACTTATTTCACTTAGCATAATACTCTCTAGCTCCATTCCATGTCATTGCAAATGGCAAGATTTCATTCTTTTTGATGGCTGAGCAATACTCTATTATATATATACATACTCCATCTTCTTTATCCATTCATCAGTTGATGGACATTTAGGCTCTTTCCATAATTTGGCTGCTGTCGATAATGCTGGTTTAAACATGGTGGGGGAGCATGTATCCCTTCAAATTAGTATTTTTGTATTCTTTGGGTAAATACTTGGCAGCTCAATTGCTAGATCGTGGGGTAGCCCTATTTTTAGCTTTTGGTGGCACCTCCATACTGTTTTCCAGAATGGCTGCATCAGTCTGCATTCCCACCAACAGTGCAGGAGGGTTCCCCTTTCTCCACATCCTCACCAACACTGGATGTTTCTTGTGTTGTTGATTTTAGCCATTCTAACAGGTGTGAGGTGCTACCTCTTTGTAGGTTTTTTGTAAGAGTTTTTTTATTCATTTGAGGGAGAGAGTGAGCAAAGGAGAGAGAGAGAGAAAAAACACAGCAAGGGGGAGGAGCAGAGGGAGAAGTAGACTCCCCACTGAGCAGGGAGCCCAGATCGGTGCTCGATCCCAAGACTCCAGGATAATGACCTGAGCCGAAGGCACACCATTAACTGACTGAGCCACCCAGACGCTGTTCAGTGTAGTTTTGATTTGCATTTCCCTGATGAGTACATCTGTAGCACTTCTGATGTCTTACATTATGTACAATATTCTTTTTGCCAGTATTTTGAGGGAGAATGTTGAGGAATGACACTGACCAGTTTTTGTGTGTTCCAAGGTCAGAAACTATATCAAGGAGCATAGCCCTCGCCAACGGCCTGCAAGAGAGGCCTGGAAGAGAAGCAACTTTAGTTGTGCAAGCACCAGTGGAGTGAGCGGGGCCAGTGCCAGTGCCAGCAGCAGCAGTGCCAGCATGGTCAGTTCTGCAAGCAGCAGTGGGTCCAGTGTTGGAAACTCTGCTTCAAACTCCAGTGCCAACATGAGTCGAGCACACAGTGACAGCAACTTGTCTGCAAGTGCAGCAGAGCGGATTCGGGATTCAAAAGTAAAATGTCTAATCAATACAAAACTTTACTTTTCAATATTAACATTAGTACTCCTTCGTATAAATTTCTTGAAGAGTTAAAATTATCTTGCTCTCTGAATGCCTGTGGGTTTTGGCTTTAATTGAACAAGCAGGATAGTCTGCTACTGGGTAAGGCCCTTCCGGCTGAGTGCTTTGAAATACTGTTTTGACCCACAGCTGTATCACATACAATTTTACCTGATTTTTGTGTCTGTTTTAAGTAAGATAAATTGATGGAAGTAGTGAGTGAGTCTCAAGATTGCAGTATTGGCTGCAACTCACTACTGAGCGGATCTCACTATGTTGCTGATGTTGCTGTCTATTAGCTCCTAAGAATGTTCTGCATGGCGCGCGCGTGTGTGTGTGTGTGTATTAAACGTCTTTTTAGTGTTTTAATCTCGAATGTTTGTTCTTAGATCTTTTAAAAATATAATAACACCTCTAATTTCTGTCTATTTACAGTTGAAGAATTCTTTGTAATACTTTTGGGCACATAAAAAAATAGGGAAGTTTAATAAGTGTTTTTAGAATGGTTTTGTGATGCTTAGGTAAGTTCGGTTCCTTGCAGTGGTGACAGTTTGGAGCCAACTTAAGGATAAAAAAGGTATCTCTATAACTCTTAATGGAACCCAGTGGGTGACTAGGAGATACACATTCCTTCCTCCCCTGGCTCTTACCAAAGTAGCAGAAACATAGCCAGCTTTGTTGGTTGCCAGGGGATTCCTCTGGATATGTGGTCATTCCTTTTTTCCATCAGTTTACCACTGACAAGGAATGGAGTACCCACTGGGTTTCTAATGGGCTTTTAAGATGGTATTTGCCTAATGTGGAAAAGACATGATTCTTTCCCAGCCATTGTAAAATTGCTAGTGCTTTTGGATGAAAAACACCTTAAAAGTGTAAGCATTAGAGATATTGGCAATGTTCTCTACATTGGTATTCAGTATTGTTTATTATGTGTTCACTCTGCAGTTACACCAATGTACCTTAATTTTGAAAAAAAAAAAAAAGAAGCTTTGAAATCACTGATTATCCATAACGAGCCAAAATGATCAGGTTTCAGTTCTTCCTAAGATTCACGGGTCAAATAGTATAAAAATAGAATCTTGAAGAATCCTTTTCCAGCCTAAGCCAATGGCTCACTTACTGGAACCAGGATCATCCTGCAGAGGAATTTGGACAGCTCCAGAGATTCTGAAAATACAGAATTTGATCCATAAACTATTCTGGGGTGGATATGCCAGAACTGAATCTTAACTGATTTAGAAATTTTTATTTTGACAGAAGCGATCCAAGCAGCGGAAGTTACAGCAGAAGGCTTTACGCAAGAGGCAGCTGAAAGAGCAGAGGCAGGCTCGGAAGGAGAGGCTCAGTGGGCTCTTCCTTAATGAAGAAGTGCTGTCCTTGAAAGTGACTGAGGAAGACCACGAAGCAGATGTAGATGTTTTGATGTAATAAGGGTGAATTTATCAACGGTCTTTATAAGTATTTAAGTATTCTACCCTTTTATTTGTTTACATGCATCTTGACCAAACTTTTGGTTAGGGCTGTGCTGATGTATTATTAATAATTTAGGCCAGTGGTTCTCAGCAGGTGGTCCCCGGACCAGCAGCTTCAGCATCACCTGAGAAGTTGTTAGAAATGCATACTACCAGGCCCCATTTCAGATGCAGTGAATCAGAAACCATGGGGAAGGGGCGCCCAGCATTGTGTTTTAACAAGCACCAGGTTATTCTGCTGCACCCAGCTCTCATTTAAAGAACCACTAATTTAGTAAATGTCTTGACTATTTAGACTTTAGGGTGGTTTAAGTGGGCTTTTTCAAGAACTAGTACTTTTACAGTTTAGGAAATTTCAAGGTACTGCTGGCAAGTAGTTTATTATGTCAGTATAGGCACATACCTAGTGATCATAATTCAGTTTCTTTTTTAATGTTACAGTTCCTTTGTTTGCTTTTTCTAAAGGGCCATAGTATAATTCTCAATTCCTAGTGAAAATCTTTTTTTGAGGTTGTGGGGATCGGGTGTGGATTGCTGTTTACAATAGTGCCTTCATTAGGTTTAGTTGTGTTTTCATTTGTTATTAACTTAAACGTTTAATAACAGGCCCTAATGTCTTTTCTGTTAGGTTTGTTTGTTTTTCACTTTATGTAAATTTAGAATCCTATTGTAAGTGATGACTACTGAGGAAATAATGTTACTAGTAGTTGAACTTTAGACTTGATGCTATATTGATTAATATTCAAATGGAGAAAGCAAATAAACAAAACCTATTCTGCTTTTCTGCTGCTTTTTGAAATTTTAGGCTGTGAAGCTGTCTCAAAGGCAGAAGCTATGTCTTTTCTTTTTGTAGGTCATTTTTTTCCCAGCACAGCTCTAATTTTTAAATATTTGGTATAACAGCTTCTGGCATGTGAACAGGTTAATGTTCAAAGTTAACTAAAGAAAAACCTTACAGTTCTCCTGAACTTCTCTATAAATCATTTAGAAATACACAGGGCAGTGAGATATAGAAAAGAAACTGTAGCTTGTTGGTTATTAATAGAAGTCTAATTTTAGATGTGAAATCATGGAGTTTCTTTAAATGTTTTCATGGAGAGTTTGTTATCATGAATATTAGAAGTAGTGTGATTCCTTTTCTTCTGCCACATGTTAAGTGTCTTTAAACATTCACATGGGTTAAAGAAGATGGAAACTGATACTACTGACAATCAAGCTCCTTTCTGACTTCCATGATTTTCTTTTTATTGTGGATAACTTGGGAGGTAATCATGAGTCTGTAGCAGGAGTTGTAATCAATATTTTTTTAAACTCTAGAGTTAAAGGTTGATGGGATTTTTACTTTTTTTAACTTTGTCACATCAAGTGACTCATTAAGAAAGAGATGGATTTAAATTCTTAATTCTCAGTTGATATAAAGACTTAAGCTTTGCTTACAATCATGTGTTTTGAAAACTTGATTTTACTTTAGTTCTTGAAGGTTAAAGAATTGAAACTGAGGATGAAAACTGATGAATTGCAGCTTTGCTGAGGTCTGTGGTATGGTAGATTTTGAAGAGTACTAAACTCATACTTAAAAATTTTACTAAAATGAAATTATGTGTATATGGTTATCAGTTGGAGTACTCCCTCTGAATTTCGACTTACCCCTTCTTTGATGCTCCTGACCAGCCTTAGAGGGCCCAAAGGGAGCTTGAGGTCAGACCCCAGAATACTTTGAGGAGGGTGGAAAAGGGTCAACCTTGTGTTTTTCCCTTCCAAGTATAGGAGGAGTAAAAGAGAAGAGCAAATACAGCTGAATTTTCTGTCTGCTCTTAGCAAAAGCAAAATCTCAGAGAATGACTTGTCTGTTCTCTTTACCTACTCTTCCAGGAAAACGGGACACTTCCGGAGACCATAGAGCAGCATTTATCTGTTAAATACTTGGAAACAATTGGCAGTAACCAGTAAAAGAAAATCCTAACAGGGTCATGATATAATAAGACCAATTTTTCCACTCCCAGCAATCACATAGTCTTATTACCTTAGATTTAACTTGTCACTATTAAACAAGTTTACCAAAGCACCACAAAGCCAATTTTAAAAGTTTACAAAGATTAGAGTGTTTATAGTAAAGTATGCCATGAAATTTTATGTAAATCTGGATACACTGTCTTTACAGTACTATAAATTAGAGATTGCCCATAAAGTTGGTTTAGAGGAGATTGAAAGTAATTCCTCTGATTAAAAGAAAAAAAAATAAAAAACAACTCGGGTTTGCTTATGATGTGGAAGAGGAAGATTACAAAGTCTTTTGCCATCTCTTTCCCTATTAAAAAAAAAAACAGCAGTAAAAGACAAAGTTCTCTTGTTTTTGTTAATGTGCTATTGCTGTGTTTTTTCTGTTTTAATATTTCATGTAGATAATTCAAGTTGGAATTCTTTCTTTCTTGGAATAAGTAGTAATTTATTCAGTCTGGTATATCTCTGAGTTTAAGACCAATCCAACTCAGTATTTTTTTCTTTTAAAATACAAATCTAAACTAATCAATTAATAAAAATGTGAGCCTTATTTGCTCCAGTGTCAGTTGTCATCTGTAGAGAATTGACACTGGAGCAAATAAGTTTCCCCACCCCTTTAAACATAGCCTTTATTAACTTAGGGCATGATAAAGTTCCCTCAAATTTTTCAAACAACATTTTATTAGTTTTTTTTAAGATTTTGTTTATTTGCTTAACAGAGAAAGACACAGGGAGAGAGGGAACACAAGCAGGGGGAGTGGGAGAGGAAGAAGCAGGCTTCCTGCCAAGCAGGGAGCCTAATGCGAGGCTCAATCCCAGGACCCTGGGATGATGACCTGAGCCAAAGGCAGCCGCTTAACTACTGAGCCACCCAGGTGTCCCTATTAGAGATCTTATATGTAAATTTAATTATATCTCAGTAAAACTAGAAAAAAGGAGTTTTTAGAAGTCAGTGCCTATCACAAGTATGAACTTTGAGTTAAACAAAATGACATGTCTTTTTCTACAGTTTTGCAACTGAATTAAAGTAAGGCAGTGTAGTATAATATTTAGTAGGCTATAAAGGGCTAAATCATTCTGCCCTAACAAGAATGTAGAAAAGAATAACACTTTTTTTTTTTCCACGAGAGAGATTTGTTTCATTTTTTCTTAGGCTGGGGCAGTTTTGTCCAGTTCCTTAGCCCTTTGGGTTAACTATAGATAAATAGTGCTGAATTAATCCCAGAAACTGACTTGTAATTTAATGATTTTATGAATTGGATGGACATCTCCTTTTAATTAGCTCTTAAAAGTCCTAATTCCCTCTTAAAGGAGAAATTCCTAGAAACTACTGTATAAAGGTATCCAGATTCTGATGAGCTTTAAAAATTGTGAAATTTATCAGATAGCTTCATATTTAAGCCAAAAATGTTAGTACATGACAAGTATAGAAGTCTTAGTTCCAGATTCTTTAGCCTCTTGTGCCTTAAAGGTGAACTCTGTACTTTTTCTCAATATCAGGCTTTTCAAACTCAAAAATGATCTTAATATTATAATTTGTTTTATAAAATCCCCATGCTGTTGGATATCAGTAAGCAAAAACAGTAAATTGAACCAATCAGTAGTAATAGTGTTTAACAAAACAATGACCTTTCTGATCTTAAGTTTCATTACATAACTTTATTTTTGGCCCAGCTAGGTCATTGAAGAATACTGAAAGTTATCTAAAGCAGAGCTTAAGGTATTTTCTCATTTTCTCCCCCTGAAAATGGTCATAAGCCAGAATACTTTTTTAAAGCTAGGTAATTCTTAGTATCTGGAAAGATAATTTTCAAGACAAAAGTACTTCAAGAACAGAGATTATATAGCAGCTTGATTTTCTTGTTATAACTTTAGGGATTCTTTGCATTCTTTTGTGTAATAGCTGGATCACTCCCCTCCCCTTTAACAAATTACCTTTTAGCTCTTTTATCTTCAAGAAATGTTTGCCTTGATTTGGGAGGGAATTATTTAAAGTCAGTTTATAGTTTGATACAGTTGATAGGAAAATTCCCATTTGTATTCAAATATGGTATTGATATTGAGCACACTGACATTCAACATGTCTAAACTTAAAGGTAAATCTAATCCTTAAAAGGACTATTAGAAAATAAGTATTTGTATACACATGTATTGTGGTAACTTTGGATTCATTTTAAGTCTGACAAAGTAAGATATATTCTATCTTTACAATGAAATTATGCTAAATGGGTAAGAAACATCTGAGAGACATTTAGACCTAGGCATCGCTGTCAGCATAGTATCTTGGAACATAGCTCCTTAGAATTCTAGATTAATTCTCTTTTCTTTGGAAAATAATTTACTTATTCCAAAGGCTTAGAAGGAACTCTGAAAATTACTCTAATTTACTGCATGCTATAGCTACAGATCTGAGTTGACTCACTAAAATCTTATTTTCATATTTTTTCTAATACTAAAATTATTTTAAGCCCCTTCACAATTTTATTTTAAATTGAAATTACTCGTGTTTTAACATAGACCACATAATGGTAAGTTAATTTTTAATTTGACATTCATACTGAACTCGGAAAAACTGGTTTAGTCTTCTCTGATTTCAGTATATAGTATTTTTTCTTTATTGTCAAGTTTGTTACATCTGTGTGGTCAGTGGAGCCTGTGGTAATCTGTGTTCTTTTTTTGTGGTGAGGGCTATGGGTAGAAAAGAGGAGAATTGCTCTAATTATACATATGCATTTTGACTATATAAAGGTAGTTGTAGAATTAATATGTATAAATGACAAGTTAACACTTACTCTGACTTGTTCTAAGGAACAGTGGCCTGATGCCATGGCTTGTTTTCTGGAGCTACTTGCTCTTCAATAGTAGCTGACCAGTTGGATTTAAGTTTGGACTTTGGAGTTAGGTTGTCTAGCTGAGGCTTTTAGGAATGGGTCAGACTATGTCTGTTCCTGTAGTGGATCAACTTAATTTCCTCTTTGAGTACTCTAATTTAGGTATAGTTATTATCCATTCTAAATCTTTGTGTTGGGAGTTTAAAAGGACTAGGAATACTGTCAAAAGCTATTAAAGATACACACAAGTAGATGTAAAACATTTCATTTCATGGCTGGTTAAAAATTTCACTTCTTTTTGTTTCAGAGGTTAGTTATGTAGCATCAGTATCATAACCAAAGCAAGTAGGAAGTTGACTGGTTTGGAGAATCTTCAAGTAGTCTTAAATACTGTAATGTATCAGATTGCTAACCAGGATTTTTTTCCTGTGTTTCTGCTAAATGTATTACTATATTAATGCACTTTTGTATATATAACTGTCTTCTGTACATTCTGTACTTACTGTAGTGTATATAAAAGCTGTTTTTCCTGAAAGCTGTAAGGGAAAGACAATAGCTGTAACACAAGTCATTTCTATTTTGAGTTCCTTCTTGTACTTGAAAGTAGTAGTTCTGTAGTTAAATCTAAATGTGTATGTATGGTTGTAATTAAAACTGGCAATGTGGCAGAGCTGTCTTTTGAAGCTGAATATCAGACTGGACAGTGTTGTTTTGGGTATTAAAATCTCTTGTAATATTTTAATTGTTTCTTTTGATGTGTGGTGAGTTTTTACAAACCACACTGCTGCTTACTACTTTATACTTAAGAATTCACTCCTTTACGCGTTCTATCCCAGAACATTTATCAACAGAGAGGAATTAGGTATCCTCTCTTTTGCTCACAGTTTGGAAAAGGCTTCATAAACTTTTGTTTTGTTGAAAGCTACCATTTCCCAAATGTCATTGGCAAATCATTTTTTCTGTAGAGATCAGATTTCTAGAGAGATTAACATTCATAGCAAGTGAAAATTAGGTGTAACTTTTGTTTACAAAAAATCATACCTATTTTCCTTATATATTAATCTAGAGTCTTTTTAGGTTATAATTATATAAAAGAAATGTCTGTGAGCAGTTTTATAGTTTCAGAAGCAACTCAACTTTCAACAACTTTATCTCTTGCCACTAGAGGGAGGTCTGTGGTTGCTCTCCTTCTGAAAATGTCTGCTGCTTTTGTTTTTAATTTCAGAGGTTGAAATGAACCTCATTTTCAAAATTCCTTTTGTGATATTAAATACTTTCATTGATTAGTGGAAGGTAAGTTAATTGAGCTTGTTTAATAAAGCAAATATTATTCATGCTTTTCTGTAATCTTCAATTTTTAATAAATGTGAGTTAGCTATTAAGTGAAACGTGTATGTTTTTCTACTCTTTGGTACTTTAGAGCTGTACTGTCCCCTGTGGTAGCCGCTAGTCACATGTGGCTATTTAAATGAATAAAATTTAAAATTTAGTTCCTTGGTCCCGTTAACAATACTTCAAGTGCCCAGTAGCCACATATAGCAAGAGGTTTCTATATTGGAAACCTCAGGATACAGAAAACCTCCACCATCACAGGAAATTCTACTGGACAGTATGATCCAGAGATTTAATGGTTTATGTAGAGACCACCATCATCATCTTACCAGTGAACAGTAATCAGTGATTCAAAACTTCTGCCCACAGTTAACTGTTGTAGGTGATTGGTGTGAGGGGGTAAGCAAGGTGAGTTTCATTTTTTAACTTAATTAAAGCCACTACCAAAGTTGGGACTTTGGTGGTTTAATGCAGAAATTTCTCAAATACTGATTATTTCACTTGACTATGAATAAGGTTTCTTAAACACTCCATTTTTCAGAACTTAGAGTGTTTCTTTATTCTTGTGATGTGACAGCCTTAATAGGGTCACTGTTACTTGGGACTGACAACCCCCTGCCTTCTCCCAATCAATTTGAATCTCATGGTTAAGTGGTATATTTATATTACATTATCTCTGTTTCTTAGTAATAGGATGATAGATACTAGATTTAGGAACAATAATATTTCCCTTTGTGATGGGTAAATAATATTTTTAACATTCCAGTTTATTCATTTGGTTGCCAGAATCTCATTATATGCTTTTTTGTTTTAAAAATAGCAGATAACTGAATTTATATATTTTCAGATTTGTCTTATAAAGATTGTCAAGTAACACAGTAAAATGAATCCCCACATACCCATATCTACTTCCACTCTTCTCTTGTGGCCAGACTTCTTTCGTTTAACCTCCACCCCCAGACACCTTACCTGAACTACCAGTGATACTCAGGCTAACCCCAGGTAATATTTCAGTTTTAAATGTTTCAGTATCAGATTTTTAAAAGGACACTCCTATTTTATATATAAATGTGACCATATACTGTCACAAATAAAAATAATTCCTTAATATCAAATATCGGGTTTACTTGCTTGAAATAAAAACCATAACCATTAGTCTTTTTAATTTCAAAATCATTCTGCATTATACTAAGGTATAAGAAGTTTTATTATTGCTTGGGTAAGTCCCAATAGTATGTCTTAAGTACATTTTTATTGAATGTGAGATATCTATTGCTTTTAGATTAAAACAAAACCCAGCTGTTTTCCTTACTATTTTGTTAAGCCATGAAATAATTTGGGTAGCAGGAAGGGAGGGAAATAACTGTTAAAGATGAGTTGAACTATTATTTTGTCTCACCTACCTTTGGGTTCAAGAATGCTCTTTGTGGGGTACCTGGGTGGCTCAGTCATTAAGCGTTTGCCTTCTGCTCAGGTCATGATCCCAGGGTCCTGGGATCAAGCCCCACATTGGGCTCCCTGCTCGAAGGGAGGCCTGCTTCTCCCTTTCCCACTTGCCCTGCTTGTGTCCCCTCTCTTGCTGTGTCTCTCCCTGTCAAATAAATAAATAAAATCTTTTTAAAAAGTATACTCTTTGTTAGCCAAAATTGGCATACATGGTAAGGATCTGAATACCTACTCTTTTTTTTTAAATTTATTTTCAGTGTAACAGAATTCATTGTTTATGCATCACACCCACTGCTCCATGGAACACGTGCCTTCCATAATACCCACCACCTGGCTCCCCCAGCCTCCCAACTCCCACCCCTTCAAAACCCTCAGATTGTTTTTCAGAGTCTCTCATGGTTTACCTCCCCTTTCAGTTTCCCCCAACTCCCTTCTCTCCATCTCCCCATGTCCTCTGTGTTATTTGTTATGCTCCACAAATAAGTGAAACCATATGATAATTGACTCTCTCTGCTTGACTTATTTCACTCAGCATAATCTCTTCTAGTCCCATCCATGTTGCTACAAAAGTTGGGTATTCATCCTTTCAGATGGAGGCATAATACTCCATAGTGTATATGGACCACATCTTCCTTATCCTGAATACCTACTCTTAATTTTTATTTTTTTTAATAATTTAATTTAAAAATTTTTATTTTTTTAAATTTAATAGATTTTATTTTTATTTAAATTCAGTTAACCAACATATAGTACATTATTAGTTTCAGATGTAGAGAACAGAAATTCATCAATTGCAATATAACACCCAGTGTTCATCACATCACATGCCCTCCTTAATGACATCACCCTGTTACTCCATACCCCTCACCCGCCTCCCCTCCTGCAACCCTCCGTTTCTTTCCCATAGTTAAGAGTCACGTGGTTTGTCTTCCTGTCTGATTTCTCCCTGAATGGTTTTCCTTCCCTTCCCCCCCCCCCATGATCCTCTCCACTGATCCCTGTATTCTGCATATGAGTTAAGCATATAATTGCCTTTCTCTGATTGACTTATCTCTGCTCAGTGTAATACCCTGCAGTAACATCCATGTCTATGTAAATGCTAAGTATTCATTCTTTCTGATGGCTGAGTAATAATTCCATTACACACACACACACACACACACACACATCACATCACATTATTTTAATTTTATTTTTTAAAAATTTTATTTATTGAAGAGGGAAAGAGGGCATGAGAAGGGGGAGGGTCAGAGGGAGAAGCAGACTCTCTGCTAGGATCATGACCTGAGCCGAAGGCAGACACTTAACCAACTGAGCCACCCAAGCACCCATACCACAACTTTATCTATTCATCTGTCGATAGACATCTTGGCTCTTTGATAGTTTGGCTATCGTGGACATTTTTGCTACAAACATTGGGGTGCCTGTGCCCCTTTGTATCATACTACATTTGTATCTGGGGTAAATACCTAGTAGTGCAATTGCTGGGTTGCAGGGTAGCTCTATTTTAAACTTCTTGAGGATCCTCCATACTGTTCTCCAGAGTAGCTGCACTAGCTTGCCTTCCCACCAATAGTAATAAGAGGGTTCCCTTTTTTCCACATCCCTGCCAGTATTTGTTATTTCCCGACTTGTTAATTTTAGCCATTCTGACTGCTGTGATGTGATATCTTACTGTGGTTTTGATTTGTATTTTCATGATGAAAAGTGGTATTAAGCATTTTTAATGGATCTGTTGGCTATTTGTATGTCTTCTTTGGAGAAATGTCTGTTCATGTCTCCTGCCCATTTCTTGACTGGATTATTTGTTTTTTGGGTGTTGAGTTTGATAAGTTCTTTATATATCTTGGATACTAGCCCTTTATGTGATATGTCATTTGCAAATATCTTCTCACATTCCACAGGTTGCCTTTTAGTTTTGTTGACTGTTTCCCGTTTGCTCTGCAGAAGCTTTTTATCTTGATGAAACCCCAATAGTCCATTTTTGCTTTCGTTTCCCTTGCCTTTAGAGACATGTTTAGCAAGAAGTTGCTGCAGCCAAGGTTAAAGAGGTTGCTGCCTGTGTTCTTTAGGATTTTGATGGATTCCTATCTCACATTTTGGTATTTCCTCTATTTTGAATTTATTTTTGTGTATGGTGTAAACAAATGGTCCAGTTTCATTCTTCTATATGTAGCTGTCCAATTTTCCCAACACAATTTGTTGAAGAGACTTTTTTCCATTGGATCTTCTTTCCTGCTATGTGGAATATCAGTTGACCATAGAGTTGAGGATCCATATCTGGGTTCTCTATTCTGTCCCATTGGTCTATGTATCTGTTTTTGTGCCAGTACCATATTGTCTTGATGGTGACAGCTTTGTAATACAGCTTGAAGTCTGGAATTGTGATGTCCAAGCTTTGGTTTTGTTTTTCAACATTCCTTTGGCTATTCGGGGTCTTTTCTGGTTCCATAACAAAGTTTAGGATTATTTGTTCCAGCTCCATGAAAAATGTCGATGGTATTTTGATAGAAATTGCATTGAATGTGTAGATTGCTCTGGGTAGCATAGACATTTTAACAATATTTATTCTTCCAGTCCATGAGCATGCAATGTTTTTCCATTTCTTTTTTTTTAAGATTTTATTTATTTATTTGACAGACAGAGACTCCAAGTAGGCAGAGAGGCAGGCAGAGAGAGAGAGAGAGAGGAGGAAGCAGTCTTCCCTGCAGAGCAGAGAGCCCGATGTGGGGCTCGATCCCAGGACTCTGGGATCATGACCTGAGCTGAAGTCAGAGGCTTTAACCCACTGAGCCACCCAGGCGCCCCTGTTTTTCCATTTCTTTGTGTCTTCCTCAATTTCTTTTGTAAGTGTTCTGTAGTTTTTAGAGTATAGATCCTTTACCTCTTTGTTTAGGTTTATTCCTAGGTATCTTCTTGGTTTTTTTTTTTTTTTTTTTTTGGTGCAGTTGTAAAAGGGATCAATTCCTTAATTTCTCTTTCTTCTTTCTCATTGTTAGTGTACAGAAATGCAACTGATTTCTGTGCATTGATTTTATAACCTGCCACGTGGCTGAATTCTTATATGAGTTCTAGCAATTTTAGGGTGGAGTCTTTTGGGTTTTTCATATAGAGTATCATGTCATCTGTGAAGAGTGAGAGTTTGACTTCTTCTTTGCCAATTTGAATGCCTTTTATTTATTTTTGTTGTCTGATTGCTGAGGCTAGGCCTTCTATTACTATGTTGAACAACAGTGGTGAGAGTGGACATTCTGTTGTATTTCTGACCTTAGGGGGAAAATTCTCAGTTTTTCACCAGTGAGAATGATATTTGCTGTGGGCTTTTCATATGTGGCTTTTATGATATTGAGGTATGTTCCCTCTATCCCTACAGTGCAGAGAGTTTAAATCAAGAAAGGATGCTGTACTTGGTCAATGCTTTCTCTTCCTCAGTTGAGAGGATCGTATGGTTCTTGTTCTTTCTTTTGTTAATGTGATGTATCACATTGATTTGTGGATGTTGAACCATCTATGCAGCCCAGGAATAAATCCCTCCTGGTCGTGGTGAATAACCTTTCAATGTACTGTTGGGTCATATTGGCTAGTATCTTGGTGAGAATTTTGGCATTCATGTTCATCAGGAGTATTGGTCTATAGTTCTCCTTTTTGGTGGGGTCTTTGGTTTTGGGATCAAGGTAATAGTGGCCTCATAGAACGAGTTTGGAAGTTTTCCTTCCCTTTCTATTTTTTGAAACAGCTTCAGAAGAATAGGTATTATCTCTTCTTTAAATGTTTGGTAGAAGGCTCCTGGGAAGCCATCCAGCCCTGGACTCTTGTTTGTTGGGAGATAGATTTTTCACTGCTGCTTCAATTTCCTTGCTGGTTATTGGTCTGTTCAGATTTTCTATTTCTCCCTATTTAAGTTTTGGTAGGTTCTAGGAATGCATTCATTTCTTCCAGGTTGCTTAATTTGTTGACATATAGTTGCTCATAATATGTTCATAAAATTGTATTTCTTTGGTGTCAGTCATAATCTCTTTCATTCATGATTTTATTAATTTGGGTCCTTTCTCTTTTTGATAAGCCTGTCTAGGGGTTTATCGATCTTATTCTTCCAAAGAACCGGCTTCTAGTTTCATTGATCTGTTCTATTGTTCTTTTGGTTTCCATTTCATTGATTTCTGCCCTAATCTTTATTATTTCTCATCTGTTTGGTTTAGGCTCTATTTGCTCTCCTTTTCCAGCTCCTTTAGGTGTAAGGTTAGCTTGTGTATTTGAGACTTCTAGTTTCTTGAGAAAAGCTTGTATTTCTATGTTCTTCCCTTTTAGGACCACCTCTGCTGCATCCCAAGTGTTTTGAACAGTTGTGTTTTCATTTTCATTTGTTTCCATTAATTTGTTTTTTATTCTTTAATTTCATGGTTGACCCATTCATTCTTTAGTAGGATGCTCTTTAGCCTCCAAGTATTTGAATTCCTTTCAAATTTCCTCTTGTGATTGAGTTCCAGTTGCGAAGCATTGTGGTCTGAAAAGTCTTTTGGTACTGGTTGAGACCTGATTTGTGACCCAGTAAGTGATCTGTTATGAATATGTTCCATGTGCACTCAAGAAGTATGTGTAGTCTGTTGTTTTTGATGGCATACTCTGTATATATCTGTGAAGTCTGTCTGGTCCAGTGCGTCATTGAAAGCCCTTGTTTCCTTGTTGATCCTCTGCTTAGACGATCTGTCCATTGATGTGAGTGGGGTATTAAAGTCCCCTGCTATTATTGTATTATTATCAATGTGTCTCTTTAAGTTTGTTATTTTGTTAATTTGTTATTGTTATTTATGCTTCCAAGTTAGGAGCATAAATATTTACAATTGTTAGATCTTCTTGTTGGATAAACCCTTTAAGTATGATATAATGTTCCTCTTCATCTCTTACTAGAGTCCTTGGTTTAAAATCTAATTTGTCTGATATGAGGATTGCTACCCCAGCTTTCTTTTGATGTCCATTAGCATGATACATGGTTCTCCACCCCTCACTTTAAAGCTGGAGGTGTCTTTGGGTCTAAAATGAGTCTCTTGTATAAGCATATGAATGGGTCTTGCTTTTTTATCCAGTCTGATTTATCCAGTCTGATATCCTGTGTCTTTTAATTGGAGCATTTAGCCCATTTACATTCAGAGTAACTATTGAAAGATATGAATTTAGTGCCATTGTATTACCTGTAATGTCCCTGT
Source organism: Mustela erminea (assembly GCF_009829155.1). Lineage (NCBI taxonomy): Eukaryota > Metazoa > Chordata > Mammalia > Carnivora > Mustelidae > Mustela > Mustela erminea. Next base: position 86,045,941 of record NC_045635.1, read on the forward strand.
TTCTGTATATTGTCTCTGTTCCTTTCTGGTCTATGTTACTTTTGGGCTCTCTCTTAGCTTACAGGGTCCCCTTGAATATTTTTTGCAGGACTGGTTTAGTGATCACGAATTGCTCAAGTTTCTGTTTGTCCTTCTATCTCTTTATCTCTCCTTCCATTCTGAAAGACAGCCTTGCTGGATAAAATATTCTTGGCTGCATGTTTTTCTTGTTAGCACCCTGAATATATCATGTCAGCCCTTTCTGGCCTGCCAGGATTCTGTGGATAGGTCTTCTGCCAGTCTAATGTTTCTACCCTTTTAGGTTAAGGACTTCTTGAGCTGCTTTCAGGATTTTCTATTTATCTCAGAATTTGCAAGCTTCACTATTATATGTCAGGGTGTTGATCTATTTTTGTTGATTTTTCATTCCCTGAAGACTTTCTGCACCACATTAGAGGATGAAAATAAAAATGGTGCCAGCCCCATCTCCAGCCCCAGAGCTGAAAGAACATGGCCCCCTCTCTTCAGTCATCCCTCCGGGAAAAGCAGTCTTCACTAGTATGTGAGCCAAACTCTGCAGACTCCTGAGGTGTGCACCTGAGAGACCCCTCCCGGGGGAGGGAGGAAGGTCATCAGGGGTCTTTGCTTGCAGGACCCCCACACGGAGAGTGGTCACCCAGTTGTGGGCTTGCCTGAACATGGGTGCACCTGCGCTGCCCCTCCTGGGGGAAGGTGGAGGGTTGTAGTCTTTCTGCCCTTTGAAGGGCCCCCACACAGAAAGCAGTTACCTATTGTGCCAGGATTCATGGTTTATGGCAAACAGAGCTGAGACCCCACTCCTGGCTTGCTGACTGTAGTTGGTTCCCCCTTTCCAATGCTTGGGAAATCTGCCAGCTCAGGCACCCCCATTCTTTCCGTGACCCTGGGGATCCTGAGACCACACTGTTCCAAGATTCTGCCTGCTTTGCCACCTGAGCACCTTTCAGGCATGGACGTCTCGTACTGGACCATATTTCTAAAAGTTCCAATTTTTCCCTCTGGGGCTATATCACTTTCTGCTAGCCAACTTAGGCAGGCTCCCCCCTCCCCCCTGCATTATCTTCCAGTATATACCCTTAGATTCACTTCTCCACACCTCCTACTTTGCAAAAAGTGGCCACTTTTCTATTTGTAGAATTCTGGTAATTCTTTTCTTACATCTCCTGTTGGAATCACAGCTATTGAGAATGATTTGATAAATACCTAGCTAAATTCAAAGGACCAGATGAAACTAAGTCCCCTACTCTTCCACTACCCCCCCCATTTATTTATTTTTTTTTAATTTTTTTTTAAGATTCCATTTATTTATTTGACAGAGAGAGATCACAAGTAGGCAGAGAGGCAGGCAGAGAGAGAGGAGGAAGCAGGCTCCCCGCTGAGCAGAGAGCCCGATGTGGGACTCGATCCCAGGACCCCGCGACCATGACCCGAGCCGGAGGCAGCGGCTTAACCCACTGAGCCACCCAGGCGCCCCACCCCCCCACTATTTATAAAGAGTTTTGCAATGATGTTCTGGGGAGCATAAGGAAAAATAGAGATTCTTATTTTACCCCTTAGAAATTAATTTCAGGAAATCTTTTTTAATAGCTATGATTCAGGCTATTGGTTCTGGTTTTCCATTTTAATTTAATAAAATTTAGGCTTTACAAGTTGTAGAATTTCAGAGCTTGAAGTGACTTTGGAGATCATTTAGCTTGGTGGCTCTTAAACTTGAGTGTGCATCCAAATCCCCTGGAGGGCTTGTTAAAACACAGATTGCCAGGCCCCATTCCCAAGTTTCTGATTCAGTAAGTCTCAAGTAGGGCCGGAGAATTTGCATTTTTATTGAGTTCCTAGGTGATGCTGGTACTGCTGGTACAGTGAACACACGGAGAAGCATTGATGTAGTTCAATCCCTTTTCCTCTTGCCTCTATTTTTGCAAATGAGGAAATTTACACTAAATGGAAAGTGACTTCTTTGCCCAAAACTGGTTAATGATATAGCCAAATCAGAATCCAAATCTTGAGATGCCTTATTCACACTGGAAAAGTCCAGTGCTTTTCCATTGTGCTTTGTTTGCTTCATAGTAGTTGCCTCCAAATGCTTCCTTCCAAGTCTTTTCTGAACATTTGGGTTCTCTTGATACTGGTAAATCTTTATCTCCCTATATGAAGAGTTTCTCAGTTGGTGTCAGGATTAAAATTGCTGGCAATTCTTTTTTACGTGTCATTGTATTTTTTGAGGAGGGCTCCATATCTTTTATCAAGTTCTCAAATGAGTTTTCTTCCCCTTAATGGCTAAGATTCTGTCCTTTTAAGGCAATTTTAGTTTTTGGAAATAACCAAGGATCATTTGGGAGGTTTATGTGTGTGAGAAACCTGGAAACTGCAACATTGGTCAATGAGGTATGACTTTAAAAGTAAGGACTGGGGACGCCTGAGTGGCTCAGTGGGTTGAGCCTCTGCCTTCGGATCAGGTCATGATCTCGGGGTCCTGGGATCGAGTCCCGCATCGGGCTCTCTGCTCGGAAGCAGGGAGCCTGCTTTCCCCTCTGTCTCTCTGCCTTCCTCTCTGCCTACTTGTCATCCCTCTCTCTCTGTGTCAAATGAAAAAAAAAATCTTAAAAAAAAAAAAAGTAAGGACTGGTTTTTCTCATGTGGCTTAAAAACTAGGGCTTTGATGTATATTAAAGAGTCCTAGAAATATTTTGGGCAATGGTTGGATTAGGTGTATGTTGATGACATGGAATGGGGGTGGTATTAATTTGGATGTATTAGCTCTGGCTTATTGATTAAAGGAGTCATTTTCTCATAATCATAACTTGCATTCTAGAGAAATATCTTCCACTAATGTTTTAGGAATATCAGGTTAGATTTCACAGACTTGTTCATTAAATCTGAGATAACAGAACTAGATGGTAATCTTAAAACTTGAAAGAGGTATAGACTTTTTGATATAGTGGTCATTAAACCAGTCTCTTTATTTTCCAAGTGAGAAGCTTGAGGCCAAGAGAAGTGAAGTGATTCATTCAGGTCCTATAGCTGAATGATGACACATTAAGGACTAGAATCCAAGTCTCTTGAGCTGTATAGACTAGTGATTTTTCCACTATATCACACTGCTTTATCAAAGCTCCTACGCTCCTACTTTTCACAGTGTTTCATGAAAAACACCTTGAGATTTTGGTATAGAGCAATAGGATAAAGTGTGGACCCCACACCAGCAAAATCCGCATCACCTGAGAACTTGTAAGAGGTGCAAATTCTCGGGCTCCACGCCAGTACACGAGGAACTGAATTCTGCCAACAATTGTAAATGAGCTGGGAAGTGGTTCCTTCCCAGTAGAGCCTTGAGATGACTGCAGTCTTAGGCTAGATCCAAGGCTGAGCTCAAGCATCCAGCTAAGCCATGTCCAGATTCCTGCCCACAGTAATTGGGGGATAATAAATGTGCTGTTTTTAGCTAATAAATTTTGGGGTAATTTGTTAAGCAGCAATAGATAACTAATACATTACTTAATGTGCAGTGAAATGACTTCCTGTTGCATCCTTCTCAGCCTCAGATGTTCCTCATTTATTTATTCAAAAATATTTGCTGGATGCCTACTATATGCTAGATACTGTGTTAAACACTAGGGGATAATTGATAAATAAGTAGGCACAGTATCTGACCTTACATCATGTGCATTCTGCATTGATTTTCAAATTCTCATAGAAGAGGAAACCAAGGGATGCCTGGGTGGCTCAGTCAGTAAAAATCTGCCTTTGGCTCAGGTCATGATCTCAGGGTCCTGGGATCCAGTCCCATCTAAGTTCCTTGCTCAACAGGGATACTGCTGCTCTTCTCCCTCTGCCCCTCTGCAACTCATGCTTTCTCTTTCTCTCCCCTGCCTCAAATAAATACATAAAATCTTTTTTATGGGACCAAGATGCATTTCATTAAAGAAAAGCTATTTTTTTTTAATGTAGGTGCCAGGCCCAGCCAGGAGCTTAACACAGGGCTTGGACCATGACCCTGAGATCAAGATGTGGACCATATACACTATGGAGTATTATGCCTCCATCAGAAAGGACGAATACCCAACTTTTGTAGCAACATGGATGGGACTGGAAGAGATTAGGCTGAGTGAACTAAGTCAAGCAGAGAGAGTCAATTATCATATGGTTTCACTTATTTGTGGAGCATAACAAATAGCATGGAGGACATGGGGAGATAGGAGAAGGGAGTTGGGGGAAATTGGAAGGGAAGGTGAACCATGAGAGACTATGGACTCTGAAAAACAATCTGAGGGTTTTGAAGGGGCGGAGGGTGGGAGGTCAGGGTACCAGGTGGTGGGTATTATAGAGGGCACAGATTGCATGGAGCACTGGGTGTGGTGCAAAAATAATGAATACTGTTATGCTGAAAATAAATAAAAAATAAAAGATGTGAGCTGAGATCAAGAGCCAGCCACCTAACTGACTAAGTCACCCAGGTACCCTAAAGAAAAGCCATTTTCTTTTCTTTTTTTTTTTTTTTAAAGATTTTTATTTATTTATTTGACAGACAGATCACAAGTAGGCAGAGAGGCAGGCAGAGAGAGAGGAGGAAGCAGGCTCCCCACTGAGCAGAGAGCCTGATGTGGGACTCGATCTCAGGACCCTGGGACCACAACCTGAGCCGAAGGCAGAGGCCCCAACCCACTGAGCCACCCAGGCGCCCCAGGAAAGCTATTTTTAATGCCAAGAATATAGGAACGAAATAATCTAAAGAACCGTTTCTACATTGTCATTTTGCTATAGACCAATTAAAACTTCATTATAAACTAGTATAGGTCACGTTCAGGCATTTCTGAAGTCCAAGTTCTAGTGCGTTTTACATCAACCCGAATTCCTCTCAAATAGGTTGTATTACTCTTTCTAAGCACTACTAAAATGCTTATTGTACCTTTATTTTGCTTGTATGCTATTCTGCCTTACAACTAGGGAGGTTTATTTGTTTTCCCCACTGGTTCTCATTTTCATTTTACAACGCCAAGGTTTTTTGCACATGTACGAAGAACTTTGTTAATTTAATATTAGTAATAGCTGTGTTAATCTGAGATTAATGGAGATTTCATTCAAACTGAGTTATTTTAAAAATCTAATAAGCCCCATTATTCTTTATTTTCTCTTGTTTTAAAATAGTATTTATTGAAAAATCAAATACTGTTTGTTTCTTTGTAAATCCCTGTTCCTTTCAAAATGATTTAGATTGTGATAGTGCTACTTATTAAAGTTACAACTTCTAGTCATTGTAAAATAAAGCAAGGCCATTTGCAGGCTGATGAAATGAAGATGATTCATGACTAGTTCTCTTGGTATTATATTAACCAAAATTTACCTGTAGTTTATTTCATTTTATATATTTGTACAATACCCTGAGTGGTAAAAAAAAAAAAAAAAGCCAAAATATAAGGTAGTCGTTGCTTTAGATGATTTCACACAACTTTCTGAATACTCAGATGCTTGTGTCTGCTTATAGCCAGAATAAAATCATTAACTTATAAATTTAGAGCTTCTAACTGCCTTGCAAGGGCAAAATAGTCACTCAGAGAACCTAGTAACATTGATTTGTCATTAATCATTTTACTTGATGACTCATCTATGATCACAGTACAAGAAAAATGTCGTTTACTTAGTAGTATTAACTCCATTTATCTCATGTACATTCAGAATATTGCCTTATCATCAGTGCAATATGAGTATATCTAAGTAAGACTGTTATTAAAAAGATTTATCTCTACAGGGAGTATGACCAGTTAAAAACCTATCAAAATAATTCAAATTGAGCAAATACATTATTATAAAATTTAAAACATCATTGTTTGTAGCAAAGGAGTTTGACACCTAACTTTTCCCAAATTTTTGGAAGAAATATGTTTTTCAGTTAAAAATTTCAAATTCTTTTTTTTTTTTTTTTTTTTTTTTTTTAAAGATTTTATTTATTTATTTGACAGAGAGAGATCACAAGTAGGCAGAGAGGCAGGCAGAGAGAGAGAGAGGAGGAAGCAGGCTCCCTGCTGAGCAGAGAGCCCGATGCGGGACTCGATCCCAGGACCCTGAGATCATGACCTGAGCCGAAGGCAGCGGCTTAACCCACTGAGCCACCCAGGCGCCCCAAAATTTCAAATTCTTGATCCATTCATCTGTTGATGGACATTTAGGTTCTTTCCATAGTTTGGCTATTGTGGACATTGCTGCTATAAACATTCGGGTGCACGTGCCCCTTTGGATCACTACGTTTGTATCTTTAGGGTAAATACCCAATAGTGCAATTGCTGGGTCATAGGGCAGTTCTATTTTCAACATTTTGAGGCACCTCCATGCTGTTTTCCACAATGGAATACTATGCAGCCATCAAAAGAAATGAAATCTTGCCATTTGAGACAACATGGATGGAACTAGAGCGTATCATGCTTAGCGAAATAAGTCAAGCAGAGAAAGACAACTATCATATGATCTCCCTGATATGAGGAAGTGGTGATGCAACATGGGGGCTTAAGTGGGTAGGAGAAGAATAAATGAAACAAGATGGGATTGGGAGGGAGACAAACCATAAGTGACTCTTAATCTCACAAAACAAACTGAGGGTTGCTGGGGGGAGGGGGTTTGGGAGAAGGGGGTGGGATTATGGACACTGGGGAGGGTATGTGCTTTGGTGAGTGCTGTGAAGTGTGTAAACCTGGTGATTCACAGACCTGTACCCCTGGGGATAAAAACATATGTTTATAAAAAATAAAAAAAAAATTTCAAATTCTTGGGGATGGCATTGGGCTATCTGCTCGGCAGGGAACCTGCTTCTCCCTCTCCTTCTCAGCTTCCCCTGCTTGTGCTTTCTCTCTCTCTCTCAGTCAAATAGATAAATAAAATCTTTAAAAAAAAGAATTCAGAGACAGAATCTTTTTGTCTCTTTTTTTATTGTTTGCTTTGTTTTTTAAATTCTACATATGAGTGAAATCATATGTTATTTATCTTTCTCTGACTTAAGTATTATACTCTCTAGGTCCATCCACGTTGTTGTAAATGGCAAGATCTCATTCTTTTTATGATGGAATAATATTCCATTCCACTGTATGTTTGTGTGTGTATACATAGGTATATATATATATATATATATATATATATATATGTGTGTGTGTGTGTGTGTGTGTATGTGTATGTATGTATGTGTGTGTGTGTGTGTGTGTGTGTGTGTATATATATATATATATAAAATATATGCCAATTCTTCTTTATCCATTCATCTATCAGTGGATGCTTGGGTCACTTCAATATCTTGGTTATTGTAAATAATGCTACAGTAAACATAGGGCTGCATATATCTTTTGAAATTAGTGCATTTGTTTTCTTTGGGTAAATACCCAGTAGCAGAATTACTGGGTCATATGGTAATTCTATTTTTAATTTTTTGAGGAACTGCCATACTATTTTCCACAGTGGCTACACCATTTGCATTCCTACCAACAGTGTATAAGAGTTCCTTTTTCTCCGGCGCCTGGGTGGCTCAGAGTGTTAAGCTGCTGCCTTCAGCTGGGGTGGCTCAGAGTGTTAAGCTGCTGCCTTCAGCTGGGGTCGTGATCTCAGGGTCCTGGGATCGAGTTCCGCATCAGGCTCTCTGCTCGGCAGGGAGCCTACTTCCCTCTCACTCTCTGCCTGCCTCTCTACCTACTTGTGATCTCTGTTAAATAAATAAATAAAATCTTTAAATAAAAGAGTTCCTTTTTCTCAACACCCTTGCCAGCACCTATTATTTCTTGTTTTTGATTTTAGCCATTTTGAGAGGTGTTAAGGTGATTATTTCATTGTGGTTTTGATTTGCATTTCCTTGATGGTTACTGATGTTGAGCATCTTTCATGTGTCTTTAGGCCATCTGTTATGTCTTCTTTCGAGAAACATTTATTCAGGTTTTCTACTCATTTCTAATTAGATTAATTTTGGTGTCAAATTGTATAAATTCTTTATATATTTTGGGTACTAACCCCTTATTGGAGATATCATTTGCAAATATCTTCTGCCATTCAGTAGTTGCCTTTTTGTTTTGTTGATGGTTTCCTTCAATGTGCAAAAGATTTTGGGGAGGTGGGCAGGGGATGGATGGGCGAAATAGATAAAGGGGTTCAAGAGTACACTTAATCTTGATGAACAGTGAGTAATGTATAGAATTGTTGAATCATTATATTGTATACCTGAAACTAATGTACAATTATTTTACTTCAATAAAAAGGAGAAAAAGACAAAAAAAAATTCAGAGCCACAACAACAGAATAAAACAAAAGACCACAGACTGCAAAGAATAATAAAAATAGTAGAAATGGATGAACTAGAAAACAAAGCTATACTAGATAGAATCATCTATGACATCATCCCTGAAACCTTTCTTTAACTCACAACTTAAACTCAATCTATCTGTGAACCTTGTTGCCTCTACCTGCAAAATTTGTCCAGACAAATCTGACCACGTCTCACCACCACCATTGCTACTATTGAGGTCCATGCTGCTGTCACATCACTTGTCTAAACTAGGAGGCAGATCTTATACCTGTGAAAGCAAAGAATGAAGGAAGGAGGATTGGGGAAGAAGGGTCTCAGATTGCAGTGCAGCTTTGAAATAATCTTGGCCAGCTGAATATGGAGTTCTGCAAAGATTATCTTGTGCTGGTCATATCATGCTCCGTCATAGGCTGAATCCTGCCTGGGAAGCACATGGCCTCAATTCAAAAACAGCAGGCTCTACAGGAGCCTGTAAATGGGACCTTTCAGATAATGACACTCCTTGGGACGGATTCTCTCTGAAAAGGAGAACTGAGTAGTGTGCTTTCATGTCTATCACAGTACTATTTTCTTAGATGGTATCAGGATGAGACTTAGGACGCAGTACAGGGCTCAGCAAGCCAGGACCTATAGGCCAAATTGAGTCTGCCACCTGCTTTTGCAAATAAAGTTTTATTAGAACTTAACCACACACATTTATTTCTTGTTCATGGCTGCTTTTGCACTACAATGGCAGAGATGGGTAATTATGATAAGACTATATTGCCTATAAATCCTAACAAATTGCCCTTTACAGAAAGTATTTGCAGACCCCTAACTTGGTATATAATTAGCAATATGCAAGGCACAATGGAGTCTTCGAAATTTTATAAGTTGGCCATCTTTCAGGAAGAGTAAGACATATGCACAAATACTTTTGCTAGGTATGTCTTACAATTTCTGTTCTTCATACTACATGTATACTCTTTGGGTGTGTAGAATAAGGAGGGATTTAAGAAGGGCAGTTCTGTGTTGTTATTTAAGCTTTTAAATGTTTATTCTGGCTGCTCTATGCAGACTGTATTTTTTTTTAATTTATTTGACAGAGAGAGATCACATATAGGCAGAGAGGCAGGCAGAGAGAGAGAGAGAGAGAAGGAAGCAGGCTCCCCGCTGAGCAGAGAGCCAGATGCGGGACTCGATCCCAGGACCCTGAGATCATGATGTGAGCTGAAGGCAGAGGCTTTAACTCACTGAGCCACCCAGGCGCCCCTGCAGACTGTATTATTGAAACATAAAGATAAAAGCAGGGATACCTGCCAGGAATCAACTGTTGTAGTCTAGGCAAGAAATTATGGTAGCTTGGGCTAGGATGATAGTGATAGAAAGAGAAGGATGACATTTCCTGAGATGAAAACTGGGGAGGGATCGAGTAGTGTTTACAATCAAAAGTTTTGCTTTTGGGGCACCTGTGTGGCTCAGTTGGTTAGGGTTCTGTCTTTGACTTAAGTCGTGATCCCAGGGTCCTGGGATAGAGCCCCAAGTCACCCTGCTCAACAGGGAGCCTGTTTCTCTTTCTCCCTCTGCTGTTCTCCCTGCTTGTCCTCTCTCTTTCTGTGTGTCAAATAAATAAAACCTTTAAAAAATGATCGTGTCTATTTTTTTTAAAAAGAGTTTTACTTCTGACATGTTGAATTTGAGGTATCTAAATGGAAATATCAAATAAAATGTTGGATAAATGAAGCTAAAGTTCAGAGACGGTCTGGTTGATGATGAGAATTTGGGAAATGGTATTTAGGTAGTATTCCAAGCTAGGACTGGATGGAATCATATAGGGACAGGGTATATGTAGAGAGCTGTTTCTTACAACCAAGCTTGAGACACCAACATTTAGATGTTGAAGAGAGGAAGATAAGTCAGGAGAGTAGTCTAGTATAGTGTTTCTACCAACAGGCAGTGGATGACCATGTGGAATGCTGCTGAGACCAAGATGAGGTAGGAAAATGGACAATGGACTTTGGAAACATAGAGATCACTGGTGACCTAAAAAGTAGGTAGGTTTTTTTTTTTAATGCTCAGGAGATGAAGCTAGAACGAAATGGGTATAAGAGAGAATAGGAAGTAAGGAAATAAAGATAGCCAATGTAAACAACTGTTTTGTTCCTTTACTATGAAAGGGAGTGAAGAAATGGGAGTTAGTTGGAGGAGATTTGGGGTCCAAGGAAATAACTAGGGCCTGCTTGAAGGTTTTTAAGCAGGGTGGTGACCCCTTTGTGGTTTAGGAAGACTAATCATCCTTATCTTCTGCTGCAGAGTAGATCTCACAGGGAGAGATCTAGATAGGCAACAATTACAGTCTCAACTAAGGTAATGGTAATGAGAAAGGAAAGGGGTGTGAGAAATGGGTAATGGTAATGAGAAAGGAAAAGTCTCTATTGTGTAGAATTTTTTTTTAAATTTTTTATTTTTTATAAACATATATTTTTATCCCCAGGGGTACAGGTCTGTGAATCGCCAGGTTTACATACTTCACAGCACTCACCAAAGCACATACCCTCCCCAATGTCCATAACCCCACCCCCCTTCTCCCAACCCCCCTCCCCCCAGCAACCCTCAGTTTGTTTTGTGAGATTAAGAGTCACTTATGGTTTGTCTCCCTCCCAATCCCATCTTGTTTCACTTATTCTTCTCTTACCCACTTAAGCCCCCATGTTGCATCACCACTTCCTCATCTCAGGGAGATCATATGATAGTTGTCTTTCTCCGCTTGACTTATTTTGCTGAGCATGATACGCTCTAGTTCCATCCACGTTGTCGCAAATGGCAAGATTTCATTTCTTTTGATGGCTGCATAGTATTCCATTGTGTATATATACTACATCTTCTTTATCCATTCATCTGTTGATGGACATCTAGGTTCTTTCCATAGTTTGGCTATTGTGGACATTGCTGCTATAAACATTTGGGTGCACGTGCCCCTTCGGATCACTACGTTTGTATCTTTAGGGTAAATACCCAGTAGTGCAATTGTGTAGAATTTTTATCTTGACTTATTTCTTCAGAGATTTATATATATTAGCCACACTTATCTTGATGCATTTCTTTCTCAAATATATAAGTCACTTAGATTTTTGTCTTTTCCTATGATACTTGAATTAGCACTAAATGTTTAGAGATGGAATGAAACTAATAAAACTAGTCAGTTCTAATCATGCACCATGCAGGCTGCTACATTGCCCTTTGTTTTGTTATTTATACCCTGGAATCAGAGAGACTGGGTTACTATTGTTGTCCCTCCTACTTTTAGCTATGTGATCCCAAGAAAATCATCAGGATTATTGTGGGGACTATTTGAGGTAATATTTTGTTTTTAAACTTTTAAGCAGGATTTCCATTCTGGCAATGATGAACTAAAACAATCCTCCTGTTGAGGAAAATCATGAAAAGTGTGTGTGTGTGTGTGTGTGTGTGTGTATAAAATATTCTTGCTTCAAAGCAATGAAGAGTTTCAGAAATCAAGATCTAAAGGTCCCAGAAAATGCAATAAGTCAGAGAGGTAAGTCTGGCATTTGGAGGCAATTTTTCCTATAAGGCTTCTGTTCATTCCAGAAAATACCGCTGAATGACTGAGAAGCCAGGCAGTGCTTTAACAGTTTCAAGGGACAAGAGGGTACAAAAGCTGCATTCCAGGGCTCACCAGGAGAAGAGGGCCTGGCAACTCCACCCAAAGCTCTTAGTTGGCACTTCAAAAGGCTACATCCTAGGACTAACAGAAAACTAGATACAGACCAAACTTTGCAAGATTTGAAGCCTAACTTTCAATAATCTCAGTCCCTGAAACTAGATTAGGATTATACTAGATGGCTAGAGACTAGCCACTTCCAAGAAGGCTCTCTTCTTGCAGGGCAACTTCATTCTAGGTTTCAAATTATCTTTTGTAATTGTTCATATGATGTTTACCATTCATTCAAAAGTAACCTTGTATAAGAGAAAACAAAATACTGTGGAAAAAAAAACAAGAAAAGCAACAGATAATAGAAACAGGCTCATAGACACTTCATATAATAGAATTACCAGGCACAGACTTTAAAATAACTATCCTTGGGGCACCTGGCTGGCTCAGTTGATGAAGCATGTGGCTCTTGATCTCAGGGTTGTAAGTTCAAACCCCACTTGGGGTGTAGAGATTACTTAAAATCTTTAAAAACAATAACTATCCTTAATGTTACAGGAGATAAGTGACAAAATTCAGAATTTAGGAAAAAGACTAGAAATCGAGCAAGAGACTTGAACAGGTACTTCACAAAATCTTCACATAGCCAATGAGCATATGAAAAGGTACTCTAGGGGCGCCTGGGTGGCTGAGTGGGTTAAGCCTCTGCCTTCGGCTCAGGTCATGATCTCAGGGTCCTGGCATCGAGCCCCGCATCGGGCTTTCAGCTCAGCAGAGAGCCTGCTTCCTCCTCTCTCTCTGCCTGCCTCTCTGCCTACATGTAATCTGTCAAATAAATAAACAAAATCTTTAAAAAAAAATTAAAAAAAAAAAAGAAAAGGTACTCTACCTCATCTGTAATTAGGAAAATGTAAATTAAAATGATGAGACTACTATGTACTCTTCCCAATAGGTAAAATTAAATAACTGACAAAACCAAGTGTTGGTGAAGGAGGTGGAGAAATAGGAACTCCCATGCACTGCTTGTGAAAGGGTATTTTCATGCAACCATTTTATTTTTATTTTTTATTTTTATTTTTTTTTATTTTTTTTTAAAGATTTTTTTTATTTATTTTATTTGACAGAGAGATCACAAGTAGGCAGAGAGGCAGGCAGAGAGAGAGGGGGAAGCAGGCTCCCCACTGAGCAGAGAGCCCGACGCGGGGCTCGATCCCAGGACACTGAGATCACGACCTGAGCCGAAGGCAGAGGCTTTAACCCACTGAGCCACCCAGGCGCCCTTATTTTTTATTTTTTAAAAAAATATTTATTTATTTGACACATAGAAAGAGAGAAAGAGAGAGAGAGAGAGAGAGAGAGAGAGAGAGAGCATAAGCAGGGTGAGGGGCAGAGAGAGAAGCAGACTCCCCCACTGAGCAGGGAAAAATTTTTTTTTTTAGTTTATTGATTTTCTTTTTTATTCATTTATTTATTTATTTTAGATTCTTTTAATTTTTTTAAGCTTTATTTTATTTTTTCAGTGTTCTAAGATTCATTGTTTATGCATCACACCCAGTGCTCCATGCAATACGTGCGCTCCTTAATACCCACCACCAGGCTCACCCAACCCCTACCCCCTCCCTTCTAAAAAACCCTCAGTTTGTTTCTCAGAGTCCACAGTCTTTCATGGTTCATCTCCCCCTCCAATTTCCCCCAACTCACTTCTCCTCTCCTTCTCCCAATGTCCTCCGTGTTATTCCTTATGAGGAGGGAAAAATTACAAATGTGTTATCTTTGGATAATAGTATACTATACCATGTTGTGTGCATATAACTACATGGATCAATCTCACATTTACAATGTAGAACAAAATAATTAGATACAAAAAGAGCACCTATTGTATGGTTCTGTTTACATGAAGTTCAGAAACTAGCAAAGTAATCTGCAGTTAGAAGTGAAGGTGATGGGGGCCTCCCGGGTGTTTCAGTCAGTTAAGTCTCTGCCTTCAGCTCAGGTCAGGCTCCCAAGGTGAGGATCCAGCCCCTGTGGGCTCTCTGCTCAGTGGGGAGCCTGCTTCTCCCTCTGCCTGCAGCTCCCCTTGCTTGTGTGCACTCTCTCTCTGTCAAATAAATAAAAATCTTCTTTAAAAACTGAAGGTGATGGTAGTCTTTGGAGAAAGAGGGAGTAGTGTAATAGGGAGAGGGCATGGAGCAGCATCTGGCTGCTGATGAGGTGCTATTTCTTGACCTGTGTAGTATTTATACATTTATAGTGACTGTGAAAATATGTTGAGCTGTACATTTACTTCCTGTGCACCTTGCTGTATGTGTTATACTTTATAATAAAAAGTTAAATCTCTATACAACATTTTCGATTTCTAACCTTTCACTCATTGTTCATTTTGACGCTCTAGAACATATCCTGTTGAGCTCTCACAACTTGCTCATCTCCTCTATTAAGCCTTTCCTAACTCTTCTACACAGAATTATAGAGTCCTTTCTTTGGGTACTTACTATAATGTAATACTTGTAATAATATATTAATCTTATGTGTTTGTTATCTCCTATTACAAAGTTGTAAACCCCTTCAGGGCAAAGATTATTCATTTTTTAATGTCCAAACTGAGTGGAATACCTAGTACCACGGGCATTTAATAGATATTTGTTGAAAGGAGCCTGTGTAGTGCAGTAGGTTAAGCCCTCAACTCTTGGTTTCAGCTCAGGTCATGATCTCATGGGTCCTGAGATCATGGGGCTCTGTGCTTAGTGCAGAGTCCGCTCGAGTTTCTCTCTCCCTCTCCCTCTGCTCCTCACTGCACCCTCCCAAGCTCATATGCTTGCTCGATCTCTTTCTCTGAAATAAATAAATAAAAATCTTAAAAAAATACATATTTGTTGGAAGAATGAGTTGCATATATTACCAGTCCCATTACACATATGGAAACCAGTACTCAGAAAGGTAAATTATCCTGCCCAAGGTCACACAGCTAGCTTTGCATCCAGATCTATCTTATTCTAAAGCTGGTGCTTTTCTTCTCTGCAGTGGCAGGTTACATTTGTTAGCTTACTTAATCTTTTTTTTAAAGATTATATTTATTTATGACAGAGACAGCGAGAGAGGAAACACAATCATGGGGGAACTGGAGAGGGAGAAGCAGGCTCCCTGTGGATGTGGTGTTCGATCCCAGGATGCCAGGATCATGACCTGAGCTAAAGACAGATGCCTAATGACTGAGTCACCCAGGTGCCTCAGCTTACTTAATCTTTACTACATCTTCATGATCTCAGTACTAGGACCATCCTCATTTGATAGATGAAGGAATTGAAGCTCAGAGGAGTGCAGTAATCTCTTCAAGATCATACCCCTGGGAAGTAGTCAAACTGTGATTCAAATTTAGGTGTCCCCAATTCTTAAAGCCCTTGCTTTTTAACATTACATCATAATACACTTGTGATGTGCCTCATAACACATTTAGAGTACACAGTATTTCATAATCATTTAGATTGCCTCCTGTCAAAGCAGAGTACAAATATAGCATTGCCCTTTCAAGATTTGGTGTCCAGAAAGCTCCTATTCTATCATTTTCCTTTTTTTAAGGAGGTTTGAATTTGGGCTAATTATGTAATCTCCTCTCCAAAACTCTATTTCTTCATCTCTAAAATGGTGTTAATAATAGTACTTACCTCATAAGGCTGTTGTACGGATTAGTGCCTGACAAAAGAATTATTATTATATCATTATTATTGATGATGTTGCTTAAGTTCCAAATTTATAAAAAGGGAAAGAGAAGCATAAGAGGGTAAGGTATTTATCTGTTCTAGGTTATGTTCTCCAATAAGATTTTACTTGAAGAAAAAGTGCACTTGTGGAACATGACTTGATTTTGCTCTAGTTTGTTCTTTTAGGATAAACTGTTGAACACTATTTTCATCATTTCTTCCTACTCAGTAACCGAACAATTTTTTCTCACTGCTTTTTGGATCACATACATTCTCATCCTAGCACCTGTGGCTTTGCAGCCTACCACTATTTCATATTCCCTCCAAAGCTTCTCATTCTTCCAATGATAGTACTCATTGTTCCCCTACCTGGTCCCTGGGCTATGAGCTGGCTGCTCCCCTCCAGCCACCAGTCAACTCAGGCCACTGATCCTTCTACTCTAGTTTCCTTACCTGGAAAGCTGGTTTCCTTTCTTATCCATGGCCATGCCCTTTAAGACCTGGCCAAAGATTCCTATCTTCCAGGTGTCTCACTCATTTATTCAACAAATATGATCTAAGTGGCTACTTATTGGGGTTATTGAAATAAAAGAGACAGCCAAGACCTGCTTTCTTTCCTGGAGCTTACATTCTAGGGGATGAGGGAGAAAGGGAGGGAGTAGGGAGGGAAGGAGGGAGAGAGAGAGAGAAACAGAGGGAGAAAGGAAATAGGATCATTTCAGGTACTCAAAAGCACCATGAAGAAGATAAAATCAGGCAATGTGATGGACAGTGATCAGTGAATGGGTCACTTAGGACTGGGGAAGAGCAAGAAGGAAAAATTTAAGCTTTCCTGGCAAAGGGACACACTAGCCAAAGAGATAGCACAACACAGTATGCATACAAAATAGGTGCTTTGCAGGTTCCCGTTGAACACATAAGGATAGTTGCCTATTACCATCACATTTTTAGGTTAAAATGTAGGGGATGGTATGTGCTATATGGGGAATGCTAAAATGATGACTTTTTCTTTTTTTAAAAAAAGATTTTATTTATTTATTTGACAGAGGCGTGGGGGAGAGCAAGCACAAGCAGGGGAAATGGTAGACAGGGAAGAAGCAGGCTCTGCGCTGAGCAAGGAGCCAGTTGCGGGGCTTGATCCCAGGACTCCAGGATCACAATCTGAGCCAAAAGCAGCTGCTTAACCAACTGAGCCACCCTGACGCCCTGATGACTCTTGGTTTAGGCAAAAACAGTTCATGGTTAAAAAAAAAAAAAAAAACCCTTTCCATATAAGCACCATAACTGATCACAATAGATTTAACTTAATACCCACCAAGACAAGAGAAGGGAGGACTGCTAAGACCCCCAAGTAGGTCTGGCTGGCCACCAGACACTTTTGCTAACCAAGTCTCACAGCTCTGCCAAGGTCCAGCTGGATTCCTAGAGGCATAATCATATGCACAATGCATTTTACAGGGACTCCCATTACCTAGGGATGACATGCTCTTTAGACCAGGGGTTTCAGGCTATTTAGACCAGGGGTTTCAGGCTAAACAAGAACACTACCCAGTGGCACCCAGTGATTTCCTAAGGGGGTTGTTTCCAGGGAGCGACATAGAAAATGAGTCCCTTTTTTGATGTCAGCAGAATCGCTCCAATTCTTTTTATCCTCTCTATGACTCCACCTTTCAGTAGTTCTCTCTTCTTTCTACCAGTCTGCTGCAGGATTGAAATTCAATCATAGGGTCATTCCTGCATTTAAGATTTATTTCCTAGAAACAAACTGAGGGTTGCTGTAGTGGAGGGGGGCGGGAGCGATGGGGTGGATGGGTTATGGATATTGGGGATGGTATGTGCTATATGGTGAATGCTATGACTTGTGTAAGACTGATGATTCACAGACCTGTACCCCTGAAACAAATAATACATTATATGTTAATAATAAAATAAAATAAAAATAAAAAAAGATTTATTTCCTAGAATCCCTGTTAAAAGAACATATAGTCCTAGGAAGAGGAGCATGGCATTCCATTACTTTCTCTCTCTTTTTTTTTTTCTTAAATGTTATTTATTTATTTATTTGACAGACAGAGATCACAAGTAGGCAGAGAGGCAGGCAGGCGGTGGGGGAAGCAGTCTCCTTCCTGAGCAGAAAGCCCGACGTGGGGCTCGATCCCAGGACCCTGATATCATGACCTGAGCTGAAGGCAGAGGTTTTAACCCACCGAGCCACCCAGGCGCCCCCTATTACTTTCTCTTAATACAGTACTATAACTTGATCAAATTGTGCTCAGATTATACAACTTGGGCATGGGACCAGACTTCCCAGTAAGCTTTGAAATGCAGAGTCAGAAAAACCAGCAACATTTCTGCCACTATTTAAGCTTTGCCCTTCATGACTGAGGGGGAGAAGAAGAGTAGGAAGTAAAAAAGAGCAAGATAAGCAACTGTTTTCTTTGACACTACCACCTTTTTATTCTATAGACTCCTTCATGTTCTCATTACCCTTCCTTCCATCCCAACAAACGTGCAATTGAGAGTCACTTAGAAAAAGAAAAAAGTCAGATCCCCAGGCTCCTTCCCTGAAGATTACTATCTAGCAGGTCTAGGTGGGAGCTAGGAATCTATATTCTAACACGCCAAGCCACTCTGATCCTTGTTCCTCAGACCATGCTGAGAACTCCTGATTTAAGGTCATACAAATAACTGGGGGACTGTTAGGCCTGGAGTCTGGATGAACCTTCTCTAACAAAATACACCAAATTGGGTACTCACTGGTCAGAGCAATTATTTCAACAACTTGGCAACCATTTTGAGAAAGAGCACAGTCAGTCCTGTCAGGGCAGGAGACTGGGAGGAAAGTGAGACAAAACAGCTGTCAAAAGACAATGGCACATATATAAAAAGGTGAGATGTGGGGCACCTGTGTGGCTCAGTGGGTTAAAGCCTCTGCTTTCGGCTCGGGTCATGATCCCAGGGTCCTGGGATCGAGCCCCGCATTGGGCTCTCTGCTCCGCGGGGAGCCTGCTTCCTCCTCTCTCTCTCTCTCTCTCTGCCTGCCTGTCTGCCTACTTGTGATCTCTGTCTGAAAAATAAATAAATAAACCTTAAAAAAAGCGGGGGAAGACGTGTACGCAAGGATGGTTGTCAGTCTCACAGGGGCTCTTCCTGCCCAGAGTTAAAGGAGCAAAGGCACCTACCTGAGCAGGAGCAGATACTAAAGTAGGGCTATGGAACAGAAAAGACTGGAGGGGTGCTGGGGTTAGAGGGGTGGGATCATGGAGCTAAAAAGGGCAGGACTAGAGTGTGAACCCAAGACCCTCTCATCCCAAAATTTCATACTTTGAAACCCTCACAGTAAGTCACATCTTTGCTGAAACTGTTGGCTCTGTCATCTCTGCCTGAGGAAATCCTGCCCACTTCAAATGCAGCCCCTTCTGTGAAGACTTCCCTGATTTCATGCCCCTTATCTCTAACAGATATCAGCCCTCCTGTTGCTATGAGATGGGGAATATGGGAGAACCAGGCTTTGGATGGGTCAGAGGAGTGAATTTAGACTTTCAACCACACAGCCACCGTGTTTGGGAGGAGGGGATTTGAGTGGAGGTGAGAATACCTCCCTGAACAGGAAAGGGCCTTTTGCGCCTAGAGACCAAGGACCATAGGCCACTCTCTGAGCATGTGCAGTTGAAAGAGTGTTGTTACATGACACAGTAGCTGGAGAACTGTGTGTCTGGGGACAGGTAGCAAGAATACCAGAAAGGCAAAATCATGTCAGAAACTTGTTATAAAGGTGTACTAGTGATTCGAACTCCCAGATATTGTTGATTGATGCTTCCAGTAGAGCCTAGGAACCTGCCTTTTAAAGAAGGGCCTCAGATATTTCTGATGAAAGTGGTCTATGGAACACTCTGAAAAGGGCTCAAAGTAAGGTGATCTGGGTTACCTTGGCTGCACATCACGTGAGACTTTAAAAACTAACAATGGCCGAGCCCCAGCCAAGACCACTGAAATCAGAATCTCTGGGGAATGGACCCAGGGAACAGATTTTAAAACTTTTCAGGTGATTCAAATATGTAGCCAAGGTTGATAAGCTGTGATCTGAGCGATAGCAGGTCCTTTCCCTTGCGACCAGGGAGAAGTGTAAAGAATTTGAGAGGTCGAAAATAAATACATTAAAAAGACAAGTATATCTCACTGTGATTTTGTCTTTAATACACCACATATATTCCGGCTAATTTTTAAGTGTTTTTTTTTTTCTAAGATTTATTTATTTATTTATTTATTTGACAGACAGAGATTACAAGCAGGCAGAGAGGCAGGCAGAGAGAAAGGGGGAAGCAGGCTCTCCACCAAGCAGAGAGCCCAATTCAGGGCTCTATTCTAGGACCCTGGGATCATGATCTGAGCCAAAGGCAGAGGCTTTAACCCACTGAGCCACCCAGGCGCCCCAAGCATTATTTTTTAATTGCTCTTCTATTTGAGGAACTCTGAGCAGAATTCAGTTCAATTCAAGAAATATGTATTAGTTGGCAACCTTGGATGCTCTTTGGACCCTGCAGTAACTAGGAAGATGATGATACTAGTAAGGACTTTTTCTCGTGTGCTAAATTACATGCTGCAAAGCTCTCTACTCACGTTTTCTCATTTAGTCTTCATTGCAATCCTATGAGGTAGGTAATTTTATTGTTCCCATTTTACAGATACTTACATTGAGGCACAGAGAAGTTAAGCAATTAGCTCTGATCACAGGGTTATAAGCTACAGAGCTGGGATTTGAACACTGGAAACAAGACACCTGAACTTCACTCTTCAATGTAATAGTTACTAACCATATGGGACTATAGAGCACTTGAACTGTAGCTAGTCCAAATTAAGAGGTCCTGAAAACTTAAAACACACACCTGATTTCAAGAAGGTTGTAAAATATCTCAATAATATGTCTATATTGCCACATGTTGAAATGCTAATATTTTGATATGAATTAAAATATATGATTACAATTAATTTTACTTGTGTTTTTTACTTTTTAAATACAGCTCCTGGAGAAATAAAAATCACATATGTGGTTCACATATTTTCATTGCTCAGATCTGCTCCAGTGGCTGCATGGTCAACCATGACTTTTGCTTGAACCAGAGATTAAGCAGATGTTTCAATTGTCAAGAAGCTTGCAGTTTGAGTAGGTAGGATGTAAGAATCAAATATTTCCTTCTAAAAGCATATTGTAATCAAAGGTTATGAAAGAGACTTTCTAGTGTGTTCTGTGTCAGGGGGAACACTTAACCTGGTCCTTAGATTAATAGTGAGGGTATTATTAATAGTGAGGTATGAGAAAAAGGGAAAACATTGGTACATTTAGAAAAAGTCTAGTGGTCTAGTTTGGGGAATATGGTAACAGCAAGGAAGTAGAAGAGATTGCATAATTAAGCAAAGACCAATTCTAACAGGCCTTAAATACCAGACGAAGGAGTTGGGACTTTATGTTGTTCGTTCTAGGGAGCCATTGATAAGTTTCAAGGGAAAATGCCATAAAATGACCTGGTTTTAAGAACGTTACCCTTCCAGCTATATGGAGTGGAGCTAGGGTTGGAGTGGAGATGAGGTCAGAGCAGAGAAATTGCAGTGGGGAAGAGTTAAGAGGCTTGTGACAATAATTCAGGGGAGAGGGACGCCTGGGTGGCTCAGTCAGTTAAGTGACTGCCTTCGGCTTGGCTCATGATCTCAGAGTTCAGGTCCTGCAAGGAGCTCCCTGTTCAGTGAGTAGTCTGCTGTTCTCTCTGCCCCTCTCCCTGCTTGTGCACTCTCTCTCTTTCTCTATCTCTCTCTCTTAAGTAAGTAAGTAAGTAGTAAATAAATAAATAAATAAATAAATAAATAAATAAATAAATAAAATAATTCCTGGTAGAACCGATGAGCACCTGAACTTGATTGTTGGCTGTAAGAATTAGGAAAGCCTGGGTTTAATTTGGACAATACTACTGAAGTAGAATTACTAGATCAAGCAGTAGGTTAGTGCAAATCCTAGTGAATGAGTCAAGTTATGATTCAGTAAATGCAAACAAGTGGGGTTCCCCAGCTTTAAGGACTGACAACGCAGGTCAGATGGATTGGGGCTCCTGGGGCTCTAGACATAATGTGATTTAAATGGCTAACCTTAGGGTCCATGCTGGTCCAAAGACAAGTGAAGGGGGAAGAAGAAAGGAAATGCTTCAATCTTTGGGACTTGGGGAAGCCTCTTCCCTCATTGGCTTTAATTCTCTGATCTGAAAAGGGGAGATTGAACCAGATGATCCTTAAGTGTCCTTGGAAGACCAATATTGATTCTAAGATCTATGTTGATATTAGAGGATGTCAATAGGGCAAATAAATTTACCTTAGTTATCAGCCCGACTTTGTTTTTGAGATCTGTTTCTATTAGCTGCATTTCCCCCCTTGAGCCTATGACCAACTCTTTCCAAAGTTTTCTATCATGACAAATTTATAGATGCTAAATCTGATGAAAAAGAGGGGAAACAAGAGAGAAATTGTGAAAGACTTAAAGATCATATAAATATTTAGTTGCCAATGACTGATACAGAGGGAAAAATATACAACTTAACTGTAAGGAGTTACCAAACCAAAAGTGATTAGCATCAGCTTAAAGCTTTCAGGAATTTCCTTCATATTGAACCTAAATAGAATAATGCAATGATATATTATCATGTAAATGATAATAATGCTCAATTTAAATTACTTGCAGCAAGTGCCATTTTTCAGGTCTTGTCAGACATCATGCTGCTCTTTCAACTGCACTTTGCATGTACAAAGCAAATTAATGTGGATAGAAACAGTTGTAATTTAGGATAATTTACCAGTGTATCTTTCACTGCATACAATTGCTTTGACTTAAATGGTGTTAATTGCATATATAATGTGGTCTACACAGATAGCTCTGCTGAAAAAAGGGAAGATGACCCCAACAGCAGATGCCACTCTATCAGACTCCTTCAGAAGTTGAGGAGAGAAGGTATAGGCCAAGAAGGTGGAGAAGCAGAAGCAAATATGATTTCAGCAGGGAGTGATTTACAAAATGCCTCTTTCTCTGGGAATTTCACAGTTCTCAATAGGGAACCAGTCCTTATCAAAATCATCACATGGGCAGCCAGAACAAAGGGAGGGAGCCTACAGCAGTATTTATCCAATGGAATCTAGGAACCACCTGTGTCAGGATCAGGGGCTGAGGGAAACTTTTTTTTAAAGATTTTTATTTATTTATTTGACAGGAAGAGACCACAACCAGGCAGAGAGGCAGGCAGAGAGAGAGGAGGAAACAGGCTCCCCACTGAGCAGAGAGCCTGATGTGGGGCTCGATCCCAGGACCCTGAGATCATGACCTGAGCCAAAGACAGAGGCTTTAACCCACTGAGCCACCCAGGGGCCCTGGGGGAAACTTTTTTAAAACACGGATACTCTGACTCCCAGACTCCATTCCAAATCTACTGAATTAGAATTTTTGGAGGTGGGGTCTAAGAATATGAACTTTAATAAACTCCCAGGTGACTTGCATGTATACCAGAATTTGAGAACTATTCTTACTACAGCAGAAATCCTTGAGTTGCATATTGTGTCATGTGTCATGCTTTGCACAGTGATGCTTAGTAAATTATTGCAGTATAAGCAATACTATTAAGTGATTGTCCTCTACATTACTTGCCCAAAGCCAAGTTTTCATTTCCTCCTTTGTTAGTTCTTCAATATTCTTGAACAAAATCCGAATGATAGACTGAGAAGACTGGGCATAGACAGAGAACATTACCTCCTTTACAGAGAAAACTGAGATAACAGGTTCAACTCCCTCAACTTCCTTCTTGTCTTTTTCTCATTTTTTTCTTCAGATTTTTAAAAAATTTATTTTTTAAAAATATTTCATTTATTTATTTGAAAGAGAAAGAGTGAGTAGAGGGAGGGCCAGAGGGAAAGAATCTTTAAGCAGACACCACACTGAGCATGGAGCTTAACATGGTGCTCAATCCCACAACCCATGAGATCATGACCTGAGCCTAAACCAAGAGTAAGATGCTCAACTGACTGAACTACCCAGGCACCCCTAGATTTTATTTTTAAGTAATCACCACATCCAACATAGCACTCTAACTCACAATCCTGAGATCAAGAGTCACATGCTCTACTGACTGAGCCAGCCAGGCGCTCCACATTGTTCCCATTCTTTTTTTATTTTAAGATTTTATTCATTTATTTCAGAGAGAGAGGGCACAAGCAGCGTGGGAGGGGAAGAGGGAGAAGCAGATTCTCCACTGAGCAGGGATTCTGATGGGGGACCCCATTTCAGGACCCTGGGATCATGACCTGAGCTGAAGGCAGATGCTTAATCCAGTGAGCCACCCAGGCACTCCCTTGTTCCTATTCTTAAGTGGAAGACATTCAGATTATTACCATTGCAATAGTAACTGCAGATTTTTCATAGCTGCTCTTTCACAGATTAAGGAAATTTCTCTCTATTCCTAGATTGTCCAGTGTTTTTTTTTTTTAATTCAGAAATGGAAGTTGAGTTTTGTCAAATGCTTTTTCTGCATCTACTGAAACGATCAAATGGTTTTGCTTTTTTAATGTTAATAGAGTAATTACACAGATTTTTGAGTGCTTAAACATTGTGTTTTAGAAACTCATGAAAGATTCCAAACGTTGGCATGAAATATTCTCAACCAGAGAAAATGGCCTTGCTGTGGGCCTAACTTATTTTGCTGAGATCATCTCAAAAGTTAAAGATTTTTTCATTTGTTTTGTTGTTGGTGGTGATTTTTTTAATGAGTAACATTCCTTGCAATTTTTAAAGATTTATCTATTTATTTGAGAGAGAGAGAGAGAGAGAGAGAGAATGCACAAGGAGGAGGAAGTGTAGAGGGAGAGGGAAAGAATCCCAAGCAGATTGAATGTACTTGGGGCTCAATCCTACAACCCCCAAGATCATGACCTGAGCCCAAATCAAGAGTCTGAAGTTTAACCAACTGAGCCACCTAGGAGCCACCCCCCGCCTCTTATATTAACAGACTGAAAAGGTAACATGAAACATAAATTATTTTTTTATATATAAAACATAAATTCTTTGGGGAATTATTTATTATATATCTTGTAATGTATGCCTGTTGTATTTCTATTCTGTAATTCTATTTAAAGAGTGATATTGTCATACCCATTTTGTGTTAGGCAGCTTTATTTGTCTGTGCTGCAGGAGGCAGGTGATCTTAGGACCAAAAGAAATGATCTTTTTGTAAATTAATCCATTACTAGACTCCAAGTACCATCCCTGTTTACTGAGTATATAAGGAGATAACATTGCAGTTTATTTATTTGCTTTATCTTGTGCTTGTAGGTGACATCCAGCTTTTAGCCAAAGAGGTGATAAAGTGATAGACATACCAGATTGCCTGCTCTTAGAAAGTTTACTATAATTATGTAGTGTCTGGCTATACAGTAGTTGATGTCTGTCTTTCCACTTTATTTAATGGCTCCTCACTTTCCTGCTTTGTGGGGCCTTAATTTTAGGCTAAGAAATAAAAGTAGCTGTAAAAATAGCTTCAGAGTAGCTCCTCCCACTGAAAAAAGACTCCCTTTGAGAACTTATTTTTTAAATTAATCTGGCTTACTTCTCTTATTATTCTCCATCCCTCTCCTCAACTCTCCTGTTTATTTAATGTATGTGCCAAGGGTAGGATATTTGGCAATGAATTGCGATAAATACCCAGAATTTCTGACTATAAAAATCGTATTCAAATTCTTTAACTATTTCTATTTTCCTTGATTGGTGGAAACATCCCAGAACACTTAGTAGTAAGGAGCAAAGAGAGGGAAAGTGACATTTTTTTCCTCAGCTGGGATGATTTTTCTTTTCTTTTCTTTTCTTCTTTTTTTTTTTTTTTGGTGGGGTAGGAGTGCTAAGTCACAAGGGTGAATAGGTAGAAGGAAGACATAATTAAATACTAGTAGTATTATAAAAAGATAGATTATTACTGTATACTCAGAGGCACCTGGCTGGCTCAGTTGGTAGAGCATGTGACTTTTTTTTTTTAAGATTCTATTTATTTATTTGACACAGAAAGGAGATCACAAGTAGGCAGAGAGGCAGGCAAAAAGAGAGGGGGGAGAAGGCTCCCCAGTGAGCAGAGAGCCTGACATGGGGCTCGATCTCAGTACCTGAGATCATGACCTGAGCCGAAGGCAGAGGTTTTAACCCACTGAGCCACCAGGACCCCCGTGCATGTGACTCTTAATCTCTGGGTTGTGAGTTTGAAGACCCAGGTTGCGTGTAGAGATTACTTAAAAAATAAAATCTTTTAATTAATCTGTATATTCAGATGGCTTAAATTTTTCTATTATAGAATTAGTTTTATACTTCAGGAACTTCTTAAAAGGAAATACTAGCAATGCAATAATAAGTGTGTGGCAAGATCATTTGAAAAGTACCTAGAGAACTGTCAGAAAATACGCTAAGGGTGGAGGGTATGTACCTGCTTTATTTTTGGAGGCAGGTGGGAGGTAGGAGGCAAAGGAAGATATTGCCATCTGTAATTAGTATAATATCACCTGTTTTTTCTTCCTTCTTGTATCAGTAAAGTTTTTCTGAGTAACAATCCAAGCACAAAATCTCAGTGGGGTGCATTAATAAGTATTTATATCTTATACTTATATATAATTTAGGGGTTGTCTGATCTAGGCAGCTGATTTGGGACACTATGCTTCAAGCTAGAGGTCTGACTGGGGTTGGCTCATTGCTGCTGGTTGGTCCTTATCTGCTCCAAGTGTGTTCATTCTGGGAGTCTGGTTGTCCAGGGCAGGCTGTTCTTCTGGCTGTGGTAGAGGCACAAGAAGTAAGTGGACAAAGGTTCTGTATAAATACTTCTCCAAAGACAATATACAAATCATCAATGAAGACATAAAAAGTTGGGTACCTTGGTGGCTCAGTTGTAAAGTGTCTGCCTTCAGCTCCAGTAATGATCCCAAGGTCCGGGGATCAAGGCCCACATCAGGCTCCCTGCTCAGCGGGAAGCCTGCTTCTCCCTCTCCCACTCCCCCTGCTTGTGTTCCCTCTCTGGATGTCTCCTTCTCTGTGTTAAATAAATAACTAAAATCTAAAAAAAAAGAAGACATAAAAAGTTGCTCATCAATAGTAATTAGGGAAATGCAAATTAAAATCACAGTGAGATGCTACCTCACACACACTAGAATCGCCAAAATCAACAAGTTAAATAAAAACAAGTGTGGGTCCAATGTGTCATTCAATGTTCTTGTTTCTTTATTGATTTTCTGCTTGGGTGATCTATTACTGAGAGTGGTATTTTAAGATCCCCTACAATTAATGTATTCATAGCAATATGACTCTTCATCTTGAGTAACAGCAGTCTTACATAGTTGGCTGCTCCCATACTGGGGGCATAAATATTTACAATTGTTAGATCTTCTTGGTGGATAGACCCTTTAAGAATGATGTAGTGTCCTTCTTGATCTCTGACTACAGTCTTTAGTTTGAAATCTAATTTATCTGATACGAGAATCACTACCCCAGCTTTCTTTTGAGGCCCATTGACATGAAAGATGTTTCTCCAACCCTTCGCTTTCAGTCTGGATGTATCCTTCAGTTCAAAATAGGTCTCTTGTAGATAACATATGAATGGGTCCTGTCATTTTATCCAATCTGCAACCCTGTGCCATTTTATGGGAGCATTTAGGCCATTCACGTTGAGAATGATGATTGAAAGATACGTTTTTATTGTCATCATGTTGCCTGTGAAGTCCTTGTTTCTATAGATTGTCTCTGTAAATTTCTGTTCTATGACACTCTGAGATCAGGAACATGACAAGGATGGCCACTCTCACTACTGTTATTCAACATAGTACTAGAAGTCCTACCAACAGCAATCAGACAACAAAAAGAAATAAAAGGTATTCAAATTGGCAATGAAGAAGTCAAACTCTCTCTCTTCGCAGATCACATGATACTTTACATGGAAAACCCAAAAGACTCCACCCCCAAACTACTAGAACTCATATAGCAATTCAGGATACAAAATCAATGTACAGAAATCAGTTGCTTTCTTATACACTAACAATGAAAATATAGAAAGGGAAATTAAAGAATTGATTCCATTTACTATAGCACCGAGAACCATAAGATACCTGGGAATAAACCTAAGCAAAGAGGAAAAGGGTATGTACTTGAGGAACTACAGAACACTTATGAAAGAAATTGAAGAAGACACAAAAAGATGGAAGAGCATTCCATACTCATGAATCAGAAGAATAAACATTGTTAAAATGTCTATACTGCCTAGAGCTATCTATACTTTCAATGCCATCCTGATCAAAATTCCACTGGCATTTTTCAAAGAGCTGAAACAAACAATCCTAAAATTTGTTTGGAACCAGAAGAGATCCTGAATTGCTAAGGAAATGTTGAAAAAGAAAAAGAAAACTGGGGGCATCAAGTTGCCTGATTTCAAGCTTTATTACAAAGCTGTGATCACCAAGACAGCATGTTACTGGCACAAAAACAAACACATAGACCAGTGGAACAGAGTAGAGTGCCCAGATATATATCCTCAACTCTATGGTCAAATAATCTTTGACAAAGCGGGAAAGAATACACAGTGGAAAAAAGTCTCTTCAATAAATGGTGCTGAGAAAATTGGAGAGCTATGTGTAGAAGAATGAAACTTGACCATTCTCTTACACCATGCACAAAGATAAACTTGAAATGGATAAAAGACCTTAATGTGAGGCAGGAATCTATCAAAATCCTAGAGGAGAACATGGGCAGTAACCTCTTTGACATTGGTCACAGCAACTTCTTTCAAGAAATGTTTCCAAAGGCAAAGGAAACAAAAGTGAAAATGAAGTTTTGGGACTTCATCAAGATCAAAAGCTTCTGCACAGCAAAGGAAACAGTCAAGAAAACAAAGAGGCATCCCATGGAACGGGAGAAGAAATTCGCAAATGGCACTACAAAGGGCTGATATCCAAGATATCCTAAAGAACTCCTCAAACTCAACTCACACAAAACAGATAAGCACCTCAAAAAATAGGCTGAGACATGAACAGACACTTCTCCAAAAAAGACATACAAATGGCTAACAGACACATGAAAAAGTGTTCATCATCACTAGGTATCAGGGAGATTCAAATCCAAATCACACTGAGATACCATCTTACACCAGTTAGAATGGCCAAAATTAACAAGACAGTAAACAACATGTGTTGGAGAGGATGTGGAGAAAGGGGAACCCTCTTATACTCTTGGTGGGAATGCAAGTTGGTGTAGCCACTTTGGAAAACAGTGTGGAGATTCCTTAAGAAATTAATAATAGAGCTACCTCATGACCCAGCAAATGCACAATTGGGTATCTACTGCAAAGATACAGAGGCAGTGAAAAGAAGGGCATCTGTACCCCAATGTTCATAGCAGCAATGGTCACAGTTGCCAAGCTGTGGAAAGAACCAAGATGCCCTTCAATGGACGAATGGATAAAGAAGATATGGTCCATATATACAATGGAGTATTATGTCTCCATCAAAAAGGATGAATACCCAACATTTGGGATGGGACTGGAAGAGATTATGCTGAATGAAATAAGTCAAGCAGAGAGAGTCAGTTATCATATGGGTTCACTTACTTGCGGAGCATATGGAATAACACAGAGGACACTGGGAGATGGAGAGGAAAAGTGAATTGGGGGAAATCAGAGGGGGAGATGAACTATGAGAGACTATGGTCCCTGAGAAACAAACTGAGGATTTTGGAGGGGAGGGAGGTGGGGGGTTGGGTGAGTCTGATGGTGGGTATTAAGGAGGGCATGTATTGCATGGAGCACTGAGTGTGGTTCATAAACAATGAATTCTGGAACACTGAAAAGAAATAAAAACCAAACCAAAAGAAAAAAAAAACAAGTATAGGTGAGGATATGAAACAATGGTGCTTTGATGGTGAGAATGTAAAATGGTGCAGCCACTTTAGAAAACATTTTGGCATTTCCTCAAATGGTTAAACAGATTTTTTTTCACATTTATTTTTTAATTTCTTCTTTTTTTTTGTAATTTTAAAAATTAACATATAATGTATTATTAGCCCCAGGGGTACAGGTCTGTGAATCGTCAGGCTTACACACTTCACAGCACTCACCATAGCACATACCCTCCCTAATATCCATAACCCAACCACCTCTCCCTATCCCCCTCCTCCCGGCAACCCTGTTTGTTTTGTGAGATTAAGAGTCTCTTATGGGGTTAAACAGAATTATTACATGATCTGGAAATTCCATTACTGGATATACACCCAAGAGACTTGAAAACCTCTGTCCACAGACAATCTTATACACAAATATTCCTAGAAGCATTATTTATTATAGTTGTGGAAATGTGGAAACAACCCAAATGTCTGTCAACTGATGAATGGGTAAATAAATATGGGCTATACACACAATGAAATATTACTTAAGCATAAATGGGAATGAAGAACTAATTCATATTACAACATGGATGAACTTATGCTAAGTCTAAGAAGCCTGTTGCAAAGGACCGCATATTGTATAATTCCATTTATTCAGCATGTCCAGAGTAGGCAAATCCATAGAGGCAGAAAGTAGACTAACAGTGGCCAGGGTCTGGGGAAGAAGGATAGGGAGAATGGGGAATGAATGCTAAAGGTTACAGGGTTTCTTTCTGGAGTGTTGAAAATATACTAAAATTGATTATAGGAATCATTGCACAACTATGTTTTGCCAAATATCATTAAATTAATTGAACCGTATACTTTACATGGGTGAATTATACATTATGTGTATTACATCTCAATAAAGAGTATATGCATACATACACACACAGAGAAACATACATTGCCTTTTAAAGTCTAGGCTCTGAACTGACACACTATCACTTCTATCTACATTCCACTGGCCAAAGAAAGTCATATGCCCAAGGTCAAGGGGTATAGAAGTACACTTGGCCTTTACTTGGAGGAACTGCAAAATCATATGGCAAAGGACATGGATGCAACGTGGAGTAAAGAATTTGTGTCAATAATTTAATCTACTACACTTCCCTAACCTTTACTCCTTTTCTTCTTATTTATATTTATTCATATTCTAGAGTTAATTCAAAGACTAGAATAACTGGCCATTACTGTTACCTATTGCAATATTCAATACAGATACCCGAAAATAACACAGAAAACTTTACATCTTTTCCCTTTCCTTTTAAAGACTGCATAAAGATGTATGCTCCTGGGATGCCTGGGTGGTGGCTCAGTGGGTTAAGTGTCTGCCTTCAGATCAGGTCATGATCCCAGGGTTCTGGGATAGAGCCCTGCATTGGGCTTCCTGCTCAACGGGGAGCCTGCTTCTCCCTCTGCCTGATGCTCCCCCTGCTTTTGCTCTCTCTCTCTCTGACAAATAAATAAAATGAAAATCTTAAAAAAAAAGATGCATGTGCTTTTAAATTTTTTTAGTTAGACATTATTTTCCCATACTTGGATTTGCTCTGCAACATCTGTCTGAAATGGGCTAAGAATCATGTTCTCAAGAAATATCCTTAAAAAAAAAAAGACATACCCTTCAGTGCAATACCAGTTTTCAAGAAATAAAAACAGGTGGAAGCTACCTGCTATACAATACTCAGGACACCTTGACTGCAGTATTTCTCACTGTAATAATTCAACTGAGACTTTCAACTGATACTCCAAATAAAGAATGTAAATGTCCTTGCTTGACAGTAAGAGTGGATTTCAGAGCACCCCAAACTCTTTGGTTACGGTAAGATTTTTGTGAAAATGGTACTGTTTTGAAGTAAGTGTATGAGACTTAAAAGATTTTCATGAGAGCTTCTTTTACTTTATAAAACACATACACTTTGTTTTTGTCATGGTAAACAACTGTTCAAATATTAGATGAATACACCTTATACTCATTAATCTGTATGTCTCACTACAATATCATGAAGAGCCTCTTGCGATAACAGAGAAGAGATGCTTCAGAAATAAGTAATAAAGGTCAATTCTGAATCTGACAATATGGGTCAAGCTCTTGAAATGTGCATAGCTTCTGATCTAGTAATTCTATTTCTAGAAATTATTCAACATATTCATACAACACAATGGATCTATGTCAAACTCTGGGAAACAAACTGAGGGTTTCAGAAGGGAGGGAGTAGAGGGGGTAGCTGGGTGATGGGTATTAAGGAAGGCACGTGTTGTGATGAGCACTGGGGGTTATACACAAACAGTAGATCATTGAACACTACATCAAAAACTAATGATATACTATATGTTAACTAACTGAACATAATAAAAAATTATAATGATTTAAATGTATTTTTATTGTCACCAAATGATTAGGTTCAGGATACATTAAGAAAAAATGATTACAAAACAGAACTTATAATATGATTTAATTTCATTAAAATTATATATGTCTGTATGTATATACATATATTTAGATGAAGTGACTGGAATAGTATACACCAACATGTTCGTAGTCATTATCTCTTGGTTGTAGGACTGTACTGTTATTTTAATTTTTATAGTCTACTTCTTGGTTATTTTCTAACTTTTGATGATAGGGTATAATTTTAAGTTACGTAGAAATCAATTATGTAAGAAAATCAGAAGTCATAATCATCTATGGTTGGAAAAGACACAAACAATTTTGGAAACTATTTGATTGAACCCACCATTATTTTAAAGTAGCATGCACATAAAAAAAATTTGGCATTTAGGAAACCCTGTTTCCAGCTTGTGGTACTTAAAACAAGTTGATGGTACACATAAAGATTTTATGAGGTATCCCTGAGTTCCTTTGCTTGATCTGGTGAAAATATATTTGCTATTATTTTTACAACTGTTTCATTATGGCATAAAGATTAGAGAGCAATTCATTCACAGTGTATTCCATTTGGGGGGAAATACAACATATAGGTAATTGATCCAATAAATAACCTAAAACCTTCTGAACACAGCCCTTCCATTTACTACCCATATACACACTCAAACCCCTCCCCCATATTTAAAGAGAACAAGGGATGCCTGGGTGACTCAGTAGGTTGGGTGTCCAACTCTTGATTTGGCATGTGTTGTGATCCCAGAGTCCCGGGATTAAGCCCTGTGTCAGGCTCCGTGCTCAATAGGGAGTCTGTTGGAGGATTCTCTCCCTCTGCCCTTCTCCCTGCTCTCTCTTTCAATTAAATACATAAATCTTTAAAAAATTAAAGAGAGAAGCTAACTTTCCTATTAGGAACTCTTATATGTTTATATTTACATCAACCCATACAAGTGGAACTAAAAAGGGCAAGGCTTTTTTTTTCTCTAATGAATATAATATTATTTTGGATAATATCACAATAGAAAAAATATTTTAAAACATATTAATTAGGCTTTGAGGTGTGCTTTAATTTTTTTTTAAAGATTTTACTTATTTATTTGACAAAAAGAGAGATAGCGAGATGGGGAATACAAGCAGGGGAAGTGGGAGAGGGAGAAGCAGGCTTTCTGCTGAGGAGGGAGCCCAGTGTGGGGCTCCATCCAAGGATCCTGGGATCATGACCTG
The DNA here is from genome assembly GCF_009829155.1 of Mustela erminea. Classification (NCBI taxonomy): domain Eukaryota; kingdom Metazoa; phylum Chordata; class Mammalia; order Carnivora; family Mustelidae; genus Mustela; species Mustela erminea. Next base: position 86,079,151 of record NC_045635.1, read on the forward strand.
ATCCAAAGGTAGACACTTCATGACTGAGCCACCTCAGTGCCTCTATGCTTTAATTTCAAAAGAAAAATATTTATTAAATTGTTTCGACATTGATCTTAATTCATTTTGGAAGGCAGTTATACTCATCACTATACCACCAACACCCGCTTTAATACATTTTGACGTGAATTTGACTTGTGAAATTCAAGACCTAAAAAATAAAAAATGAATTCATTATTATCACTAATGACATGTAACAAATTTTTGTTCATAGAGAAAATGTTTGTCAATGTAAACAAGAAAATAAAAACATTTGTTAATTCTTCCTATATAATCAGTATTTATCACAGTATTGTATTTAGGTACATATGTCTGTGTGTATATGTGTGTATATAAATCTGTATTTTATATGTGTGTAAGTATCTACATTTAGATCTATCTGCCTATATGTTTCTGTAGATTTGTGTGCATGCATACATATGTGTATGATTGTATGTAGATGTATGTTCATGCATGTGTGTATATATACACATATGTGTATATCATGTTTATGTGTATATGTTGTATAAATACACATATCATGACAAGGTGGAGAATACTTTAGGACCATTCAAAACCAACTTAAATGTCAATATACTCAGAAAGAATCCTATAAGTAATGGAAATACAAGGTTACTTCTGATTTTTGATTAGCAGGATAAGTAAAATAAAGAGCCCATTATAGTTAGAGTGTACTTCTGAGGCATTGAATCTTTATAAACTTGCTTTGATCACTTTGCTAGACAAAGAAAGTAGAATTAGCTTCTGTTTAACCTGAAGTGTGTTTATTCTTCATATCTCACATTAGAACTACTAGCTCTATTAGATTTGGGGGCCCTAAATGTTTTTCTGTCTGCTTTTGGGCAGAACCAAGTCAATCATTTGCAGATGGACTTATCCTTTACAAACCAACAGGTGGATTTAATGTGTTATGGCTGCAACATAAACATGAATGAAATAACAACCTGACACCTAAATAGGTACATATTGTCTTGATATCTGCCAGTACCATCAAGAAATTGCCAATAAGGAAAGCCGTAAGTGACCTTTCAGAAACCTACAGCTAACGGGAATCTGGGGATATTGTACTGTGTGTTTATGGAGCTCCAGGTGAGACTGTACTACCCTCCAGGTTAATTTATTCTGCCAGCTTCTTAACATTGAGGTGGTTGGGCAGGGCCCTGGAGGAATGATCACCTTTTATACCAGCCATTGACTCATTACAGGAGTCAACAACTGCTTTATTGTAGGAGTCATTATTGTCTCTCAAGAAACTAGCAAATTATAGGGGGTTTTCAAATCTAGACCCCCAACACTTAGGTGAGCTTGATAGGTTTAGGCTCAAACTTGTAAATAGTCAAGTTCTGTGCTATAAGATGGCATCTTCGAAAGGAAGGTGAGCCAGTGGTTCTTGCATACTTGGCAGGTCTGGGAGCTGAGAGAACACACAATCATGTCTCTGGTGGAGGAGCCCTCTGGGCCTTCTGCTGACCACATGTGAGCTTGTGGTTTCTTCTCAGGTGTGCTGGGGAGGGTACTCCTATCTTTGGTTCCTTTGGGAGCTAGTTTCCTCACTATCAATTTCCTTTCCTCCTCCAGAAGGACCATGTTGGCTCAGCTCAATTATTGGAAGAGTCTGGCTTCAGTTCCCCACTTTTTTTTCAGCATTTGGTATACTCTGATATCACTGGACACCTTGCCCACTTCACATTCCAAGAATCCTAGAGTTGGGAGAGGCCCCTCTGAGCCCATCTTCTAGGCAGGGCAGATGTCCTTGTGAAAGTTCAGGCAAATTATTCTTTTTTTTGTGACACAGGGTAAAGTAAGACTCTCATTATCTCTCCAGTCTCTCTGACCTCCTCTAGCCCCCAAATTACTGTCAGTTGTACTGAACAGACTGTGTTCTGTCACTATATTTAATTATTTGGGAACCATCAACCCCACCTCCCTAAACTGGACCATTGCAAACAGTCACAAAAACTATCTTTCCCCCCAAGGTGTCACCAGATCTAGACCTCTTTTGGGTAGTTTCTGTTGCCTATTGCTAGCCATCCCTAGACATTGTTACATTGCTAGGAAAGCCCTGAGGCTGTGGCTTCCCACCCTGAACACACTGCTGCCCGAGTTTCCTAAACCTCCTCTACTCAGAAGCCTTCAGTAACTTTCTATTACTAACAGAATGAAGACAAAAAGTATTAGCTAGGCATTCAAGGCCTCCTCAAAGTTGTGTTGTATTTCTCAAATATTGTGTGTTATTTCTCAAATATTGTCCCCACTCCCAACTTTTCTCTCTTTTCCCAAACCTGCTTTGAACTGCCTTGAAATCCCATTTATCCTTCAAGGTGCACATAACTCTTCCTTCTGCTCTGAAGCCTCCCCCAGTCCCTCCATTCAAAGTAATATCTTCCTCAGTACCTTCAATAATATTCTTTGGCAACCCTGGGGGCACTTGCCTAATATCTTGCTGGTTACTGTCTGCTACTAGAGGCAGGAACTAAGTCTGCATTTTGTCCATTGCCTCCATCGTGTCCAGCATGGTGTCATGGAATGCTGGGCCCTCCATTTCAGGCTTGACCAGGCTCTGCATGATTTGGCTTTTGCCTGATTCCTTAGCCGTATCTCTAGCCACATTCCTCCTTTCTAAAGGTGTACTGCCTTTGTTGATTCTTCAAAAGTGCCAAGTGCTTTCCTACCTCGGGACTTTTGCCCATGCTGTCCTCTGTGCCTGAAATGCTTTTCCACCCATTCTTCATCTGGTTAACTCCTACTCATCCTTCTTACCTCAGCTTAAAACATCACTTCTCAAGGAAGCCTTCCCTGACCTCCCAGAGAAAAAAACTGTACATTTATCACCCTGTCAGACTTCCTATAAGCTTGTAGTCATACAGGGATGTCTGGGTGGCTCAGTCCATTAAGCATTTACCTTCGGCTCAGGTCCTGATCCTGGGGTCCTGGGATCGAGTCCTGCATCACTGGGCTCCTTGCTCAGCAGGGAACCTGCTTCTCCCTCTGCCTGCTTGTGCTCTCTGTCTCTCTCTCTCTCTCTGAGATATAAATCAATAAAATATTTTAAAAAGCTTGTAGTCATAGACAAAGGAGAATGATGGAGAGTGGAGGTCTCAGAACAACCCACCCTTTCCCTCTACCCCATGAAGAGGAAATGCACACCAAATGCCCTGCACTTCCCAGCCTATTTCCTTGCCCCTTTAGGCATAATGTTTCTTAAGACTCTCCCAAGTTACCTGCTTATCATTGAGAAGAGCAGCAAAATGTGTCAGAAAGAAGGGTTGGGTCAGGTGGAATCTAAAGCTTCATCTGTTATCATGCCTCTTGTCTTGGAACCTTGTGATGTCTTGGTCCTCAGTGGTCACAGATTTGAGATCAGAACTATGTAATAAGAGTAAACAATACAGTTAGAGAACCTCAGGTAGGGATGGAAGGTGGAGAACAAAGCATATATGGAATCAGGACTTCTAATGAGGCAGACCAGGGCAGAATGACGGCATTCTAATTTTGTTGATTTGGGAAGGCCTTTCCATCTATTTCTAGTGCTTCTGAGTTGTGAAAATTGCCTAAAATTAGCCTTTTAGGCAAAGGTTGCAAATTGGCAGTTGCAGACTGAATCTGGTTCTCAGATTTGTTTTAGTTGGCCACTGGAGTGTTGACTAAACATATTTGAATCAGTTGCCAACTTTTAAGGTTTGGAGGATTTCATACAAAATTTTTTATTTTTGGCTCTTGAAAAACGAAAATCTGGCAGCCCAGCCCCACATTTTCATCCAGCAACAGTCAGCTGGAGCTGAGTATGGCCATCCCCTGTGGACGAGACATATTCTTTCTTGGTTCTTCATGGTCCTCATCTGGTTTGCTCCCCTCATTTATGTTATCTGCTTTGTTCTGTAGGCATTTGAGTTTGCAACCCTTGATATTTTTTAAACGTTTATTGTCAAACACATACAAAAGTAGAGAGTCATAAGAGGAACCTCATGCACATATCACCCAGTTTCAACAACTGTCATTCATAGTCAACTTATTACATCAATGCCCTCACCTGTTATCCAACACTCCTACTCCCACACCCCTGTATTATTTTGAAGGAAATACAGACATATCATTTTATCACTAAATATTTCAATATGCATCTCTAAAAGACAGTCTTTTTTTTATAAATAAGCCCACAGTATCATTGTCACAGCCAAAATATTAAATTCTTTATTATCATCAAATATCCACTCTGCTAACTTTTTAATTCTTCTCCACATCATTCACCTCATCTGATTTCCTCTATCTTTCTTTGGGGGAGGAATAAGAATGGGAAGGGTTTGGGACCCCTGGATGGTTCAGTCAGTTAAGCACCTGTCTTCGGCTCAGGTCACGATCCCGGGGTCCTGGGATGGAGTCCATATCAGGCTCCCTGCTCAGTGGGGAGTCCATTTCTCCCTCTGCCTGCCTCTCCCCTGCCTTGTGCTCTCTTCCTCCCTCTCTCTGTCTGTAAATAAATAAATAAAATCTTGGGGTGCTGGGTGGCTCAGTGGGTTAAAGCCTCTGCCTTTGGCTCAGGTCAAGATCTCAGGGTCCTGGGACTGAGTCCTGCATCAGGCTCCCTGCTCAGCAGTGAATATACTTCTTCTTCTGTTTCTGTTCTCTCTCTCTCTCTCAAATAAAGAAATAAGATTTTTTTTAAAAAAGCTTTGTATTTAAGTCAATTAATCTATGCAGCAACAAATGTAATTTATAAATTTTAATAACCTTATTACTTATGAATATGGATAGCCATCTAGTTCTCCATTTCTAGATAATCTTTAAAATGAACAATAACAAAAACTCCATGACCAATAAAACTGTCACAAGGTAAAAATAAATAAATAAATAAATAATTAAAAAAGCTTTATTTAAAAATAAAAGACTGTGATGCTGGCTCAAAAGTGAAATATTTATATTTATCAATGGAACAGAAGAGAGAGGTTGGAAGTAGATTTTAGCATACATAACATGGACAGATGTCAGATATGCACCCTAAAACAGTGATTAAAATATTTTATATTTAGTAAGCACTTTGAAACAACTGGATAGTGAAGGGAAAAATTAACTTAGGATTGTGTATCTCCTACTATGGGACACAAATGATCTCAACTGGGATTATAACAGAGTTAAAATCACGTAAAATCAAATCTAAAGACTAGAATAGACTATTCTTCTTGAGCACAATATTTGATAAAATATAATCCCAACTGTGGGGAAGAGGACAATTTGCAGAACAAAAAGCACCTAGAATAAGTCAATGCTTGTACAATATGTAAACCTCTTTATGTGCCAAGTAAATAAGCCTACAACAAAGTACCATTTTATACCTATTTAATCAACCAAAAATTGTTTTGAGAGACAAAACCCCAATATTCGTGAGGCTCTGGCAAAATACATATGTTGGCAGTAGTGATCATAGTAACAAGAGTAGCCAACATTTATTATGCCCGCCTTCCCCATAACATTTCTGTGCAGAATGAAATCTCCCATTTCATAACAGATGCAACTGTGATTCAGGGAGGTGGGGTCTATCCTCACATAGCTAGTATAGGCAGAACCAGCCTAACAGCATTTTGTTGAAGTCCAAACCCTGTGTTCTCTCTTTTTTTAAAAAGATTTTACTTATTTGACACACACACACACACACACACACACACACACACACACAGAGAGAGAAAGAGAGAGAGAGAGAGAGAGAGAGAGAGAGAGAAGCAGGCTCTCAGCTGAGCAGGGAGCCCAATGTGGGGCTCAATTCCAGGACCCTGGGATTGTGACCTGAGCCAAAGGCAGACGTTTAACTGACTGAGCCACCCAGGTGCCCGCAAACCCTGTGTTCTTAACCAAAACTCTATGTACACTGCTTTCCATGCCAATATGTAGCCAGAGAAATGAAAAAATTCTTACCCTCTACTTTTGTATTTCAGGCCCCAAAATTTAGCTTGAGAAAAACGTTTCAAAGAGAAAAGCTGTATCTCTATCTCTATCTCTGCACACAAAGATGCTTAGCATTTCAACAAATGGCCATTGATTGCTCATTATGTCTTAGAAAAAAACTACTAACAAGTTACAAAATATGAACCCAAACATTAAAACCATCAATGTGAAGAATATGATAAAATGTGGAAAAATATTTAGGAAATATTGTTCAACAAAAAATAGAGCACACTATTGACTATCCTCTACGTAGAAACAAACAACTGGTTATAGGATGAAATTAAGAGGTAAATTAGTAGATAACGAGATTTGGGATGGGAACTGGGGGAAATAAAGAGCAGGAGGAATGTTTTCAGCTGGGAACCCTACCGTTCGACTTTTGTGAAACCAGGCTATACATTTTTCTATTGATTGCCTATAATAGCCAACTTTGCAGAAGTGGTTAGTCTAGGCGCCCCAAAATTGGTGGGTAAACGCTTTAATCTCCGAGAGGACACTCCCTTTCCCCGCCCTCCCAGTGGCCTCCCAGTGGCTACTCTTACCTGGTTTCCTGGGAGCCGCTTGTGCTGTTCAAATGGGAAGTTAGGGGAGGCCAGGGCTCAAGGTTAAACAGGTGCCAGCGGTCAGTGGTGTTGCGCTTACGGAGGGCGGTTCCTGTGAAAGCTCAGCTCAGCTCAACCCGAAGGAAGGAATCATTTTCATTTATACGTCACTACACGGATCCCGTTTTACGCGGGCGTTAAATCGCAGGTCATGGACTACTGGGACATCCACCTTCCCACTACTCTTCGCAAGCAGAGATCCTCTAGTTTCTGCCACAGGTTCTGACATCTGAGCCGCAGCTGGGTTCTAGGGAGATGGAAGTGGGACTGGGGGAGGAAGGGTTGGAATGGGGTGGGGGGGGGAAACCTTTTTATAGTCTGTGTCCATTTGAATTTGTAAGCCTTTTCCAATTATGACACGAATTGTTTAAGAGATTGCAAGGCTAAAAAGTTTTTAATCACGAATTTTTTAAAAAAATATATTTATTTTAGAGAGAGAGAGCGCGCGCACGCCCACGCGGGAGCACGAGCTGGGGGAGGGGCAGAAGGAGGGAGAGAGAAGCAGACTGCCTGTTGAGCAGGGACCCCAATATGAGCTCCATCCGAAGACCCAGGGATCATGACCTGAGCCAAAGGCATATGGTTAAGGACTGAGCCACCCAGGCACCCATCACTAATTTGTTTTTGAAAGTATTTTAAAAAATTAATTCCTTCCTGAATACTTCTTAGCACAGACCTGAGTCCTGACACCTTCCCCGGGAGCTGGCTTTGTCAGTCTAACACCTGGCTCACCAGGCTTTCTTCTCTGGTGATGAACTGTTCTTGCTTTTTATGGGGAGGAGTTTGTCCAATTATTAGGCCACTAGATTTACCAAATAGTTCCAGAACTCCTGGGCTAGCCATTTGGAATTCCACATTGGAAAAATTCTACCATAAGTGGATAACTCTTTCTCATTGACCTCACTGGGAGCAACTCGGCAGCTAGTGGGGAGAGTCTAATGTCCAAAAGAAGGACTGAATGAGATGGATTGATGTGACCACTCAGGATATTTTCTTTTTTATTTTTTAAGATTTTATTTATTTATTTGTCAGAGAGAGAGCACAAGCAGGGAGAGTACCAGGCAGAGCAGGCAGAGGGAGAAGCAGGCTCCCCACTGAGCAGGGAGCCCAATAAGGAACTCCATCCCAGCACCCTGGGACCATGACCAAAGGGAGACACTTAACCGACTGAGTCACACGGGCATCCCCAGGATATTTTCAGTCTAAAGATCTCATGTGCATGTGCATGAGAGAGAGAGAGAGAAAAGAGCCAATAATGCAGAGCCCAGGGCATGACTTGGGTAAAGCATTTTAGTGCTCTATTGCACACCACGCCCCCAGGAGAAAAGGTTACTTAGGTTTCTGATCTATTCTGAGGTAATTTTTGCAGCTTATTTAGGGTAAGGGTCCACTCTCATTCTTTTGCATGTGGATATACAATTTTCCCAGCACCATTTGTTGAAGAGACTGCCCTTTCCATATTGACTCGTCTTGGCACCCCTGTTGAAAACAATTTGATTATAAAATATATTTGATGTATGAACTATTTTTATAACTACTGCCAAATAAACTACACTAATAAACTAAAAAAAAACACACACACACACACACTAAAATAAGCACAATTTAAAACCATAGATTCTCAGGAGGAATTGGCCATATTCATGTTCTGATCTTACCTTGCTTTTTAAAGTATGACACTTCCAGATTCCAGTGATATCCTGTGTTCATAGACAGTTTATCATTCATCCAGAGAAAAAGAAAGCTTAAAAGAGAAAAAAAGGGAACCCATTTGAATGGTGCAAGTAGAACAAATTTAAAAAGACAGGTCAATACCTAACAAATTTGTCTGATTTTTACGCAGAAATATTGCATGATGTTACATTAAAGTAAATCCTTAAAACATCAGAATGTCGGGGCGCCTGGGTGGCTCAGTGGGTTAAGCCGCTGCCTTCGGCTCAGGTCATGATCTCAGGGTCCTGGGATCGAGTCCCGTATCGGGCTCTCTGCTCAGCAGGGAGCCTGCTTCCTTCTCTCTCTCTCTCTGCCTGCCTCTCAGTGTACTTGTAATTTCTCTCTGTCAAATAAATAAATAAAATCTTTAAAAAAAAACCATGAGAATGTCTAAGAAATGGGGTTATTCTTCTTAATGGAACTTGTTGATGAGCTGAAATTTAACAAACCCATGTTTTTCTGTATTTCTGTTTAACAAAATGTGAAAACATTCATTAGTCTGCTTTCTTCTCAAATTTAAAAGAGGAATTCAATGAATTCAATGTTCAATTCAGTGATTATGTATAGATCAAAATGAAGAAAACTTTTTGGTTTGAAGTCTATCATAGTCACTTTTCAGCTGTGTCATTTTGGGCAGGTTTTTAAATTTACTTTTTAAATTAAAAAAAAAAACTTCTAAAATTCAAATTCCAGTTAGTTAACATATTGTGCAATATTAGTTTCAGTTGTACAATATAGAGATTTAAGGGGGCCCCAGGCTGGCTCATTTGGATGAATGTGCAACTCTTGATCTGGAATTGTGATTTTGAGCCTATGAACCTATTGGGTGTAGAGATTACTTAAAGGAAAACACAACAACAATATAGTGATTCAGCAAGTGCTTATCCCAACAAGTGCCCTCCTTAATCCCCATCACCTATTTTACCCATCCCCCTACCCACCTCTCCTCTGGTAACCAGCAGTTTGTTCTCTGTAGTTCAGTCTGTTTCTTGATTTTAGGCAGGTTGCTTAATCTTTTTGTATCTTAGTTTCCTCATCTGTAGAATAGCAATAATTGCAATCCAGGCATATTGCTCAGCATAGTATTTGGCACATTGTAAAGCCCCCCTTCTCCCCGAAAATTTTAGCTGTTACCATTATCACCTTTTATTATTGTTGAATATAAAGCACTAGCCTGGGTACAATGAGGGATCAAGAAAATAGAGGAGACCCAGTGGGAAGCTTCAGGTACTACTGTGCAGGTAAAGACATCAAGAATTTCATCTACAGGGCGCCTGGGTGGCTCAGTGGGTTAAGCCACTGCCTTCGGCTCAGGTCATGATCTCAGAGTCCTGGGTTCGAGTCCCGCATCAGGCTCTCTGCTCAGCGGAGAGCCTGCTTCCCTCTCTCTCTCTCTGCCTGCCTCTCCATCTACTTGTGATTTCTCTCTGTCAAATAAATAAATAAAATCTTTAAAAAAAAAAGAATTTCATCTACAAATGGCTGAGCTTTAGTGGGATGCCATAAGTTATGCAGGTTCTTGTCAAATGAGTGATCCATGCCTCAGGCCCATAGGGATTTCGGGAGGGGAGGTAACAGCAGGGTAAGCAGGATTGGGAAAGGGAGGAATGATGAAAGGAGGAGGAAAAGGCAAGAGAGAAGTGGTCAAGCACCGAATGACTCAGCTAGAAGAGGAGGGGGTGAGGGATACGTGGGTAGCTCAGTCGGTTAAGTGTCTGTCTTTGGCTCAGATCATGATCTCAGTGTCCTGGGATCGAGTCACTCCCCCCACAAACTGGCTCCCTGCTCAGTGCAAGGTCCTCTTCTCTCTGTCCCTCTGCCTCACCCTACCCTCCCATGCTCTCTCTCTCTTTCAAATAAATAAAATCTTTAAAAAAATAGAAGAGGAAGGGGTGCAAGGGCACAGCAAAAGCAAAAGTGTAGGGTCAGAAGTGAGCACGACAGGTTCTGGGTTTCTACTGTGAGGTTGTAGTGACTCAGGGTCATCATTTCAGAGATCAAAATTCCTTGGTAGGACGTTAGTAGACAATTATACTGAATGTGTGCAGATCCCTAGTACTTTCTCTGAATGGTTATGCAAAGCATGACACAATGAAAACAACAGGGAAAAAAAAACCCCAAAATTCAAAAAAAGATTTTCAAAAGGAGAAAGAGGGAGAAAAAGACTTTCCTGGCAGTTGATTTATTCCTGCAATAAATATACAATCCCGATAAACTGAAATTCCCTATGGATGTGGTTTTGTTTAATTGAGATTTTAGTGTATAATATTATAAAACTTATCAATTACATAGGAGGACAAGCTACACTTGTGCAGAGGTCCCTGAAATGCTGTGGGGAAGCTATTAATGGAGTCATTAAAAATACCACTTGAATTTTGCCTGTGTATTGAAGCATTCTCAGGGTTTCCTGGGGGAGGAGATGATAAGGAGGAGTAGGGTGAGGTGAAGGATCCTTGATTTCCACCCTTGGCTTTGCTTGTTACTCTTTGAAAGTTACCTCATGACTTGTAAAGATGACTTCATCTTTTCATCCCACATACTTGCTAGAATCACAGCTTGTAACCAGCCTCCTTACATTCTGTTTGGAATGAATGGATTGACCACTCTCTAGAACAGTGTTAAGCAGAGTTACAAAGCTATAGAATGTGTTCACTGAGGGATAGCGAGACTTGACCATGGGATGCCTGAAGTCTAGGTCTCTGTCTTAAATTAACAGAAGAATCAGTTTAGCACCCTGCAGTATCTTTCTGACTCCCTGTTGGAGTTGAGGTTTTGAAACAGTAGGTGGGCCCATGGCATTCACTGGACATCCTTGGAAGTTCCCTCCGGTTAATATGAAGAAATAGAATCCTGGGTGTTTTTTCAGGTGCTGGGGCTGAGGACCTGGGTCGGGGTGGTCACATAGTAGGACACCCTCTCTGTCCTGCCCTTTCCCTCTTTCCTCTTGAATATTTCAATCCTGGGGAGACCCCTTAAAGTGATCAGTTGAGTTAAAGGAAAGTAGAGATGAGAGGAAAATACACAGAGCAGCCCCACTGCTTTACCTTGTGATGGGGACTATGGAAGGAGATATTACGGACTGATTTGTGTATCAACCCGAGTTCTGTTTCTCCTTTCTTCTTTTTTGTAAAGCCCATCTGGCCAGGGCCACCACCTTAGGCCCCACTGGCTACTCCCAGAGACATTGCCCAGTTGCCAGTGTCCACTTACTACCCAGCTTCCTACCCTGCAGTGACATCTTGGGGCCCCAGCCATGAACTCGGGTTTCTTTCTCCCCCCAAGTCCCCACAGGTTCCTAATCCACTCCTGACTTTAAAACTTCTTGTGCTTCATCTTTTTGTCTCCCTTGTTCAAGGGGAACTGGTCAGAGACTATTCATTGGCTCCTACCCTGCCTCTTGTTTTCTCCCCAAGCCAAGATTCTTGGGCCAAGAAGAGAGAAATTGTGTTCCAAGTCTGTAGTTCTCCTAGTTTTGTTGGGGCCTCTGCCTCAGAAGGATCCAGGTGTATCAATTATGTTGCCCCTGCCTGTATGCCACCTTTTCAATCACTTGTGTCCCCTTGTTTGTGAAGCACAACAGAGTGTGCTTTCAGAAGGCGCCTTTTGTCTTCTTAGGGTCTAAAAATATTTGCATGTAAATGTTGGGAATCCAGACAGTCTCCTTAAGATCTAACACTTTGCATGGGGAGGCATACAGACCACCGGGGGCATTTGCAAAGTAGATTTATACCATTGCACCTTGTGTCCCTGGCCTCACAGCATTGCGGTGGCATCTGAGAAGGAGAGAGTGTGACATTGATCAAGGGAGAGCATAAATAACAGCATTTCAAAATGAATACTAATTGCGTAATGACAGTTTCCAAACTATTAGCCTACTTTACAAAAAAAGTTAATTCATCACAAGCCCAGAGCTGGCTGTTTCTTATGTGTGGTGCTGCCAGTTGGCAGGCACCGCTTTGCAAGAGGATTGGGGGAAATGAGGGTTATTGTTGTAGAAGCTCACTCGGCCTTTTGTGAGGAGGGTACAAACAGCATCACTCTCTCAAGCCCCTGCTGTTCAGCGTTCAAGAGTGGACACCAGGATCCTGCATGCCTTCAGGGGGAGTTGCTTACTTTTCCTAGAGGTAAAATGGCCCGGTGCCGAGACTTGGGGAGGAGCCTTGAGTTTGTAGCCCCTTGGAGGAAAGTGTTCTGGGAAGATGGAGGTGAACAGCAGAGAGGAGCTGAACCTGGGTTGGTGTGTGCCCGCCCCGCAAGCTGGGAAATCCTGGGTCCCGGGGAGAGGGCATGGCCACAAGGAGCCTGGCCTTCTCTGGAATGAATTGGGCATGCTACTTCGGGCAGGCAATGCCATGGCTCCTGAAGGCCTGTGTTCCCTCATCTGTAAAATGGGGGGGGAGTGGGTTGGGTTACCATGAAATTCCCCTCCAGTTCAGGGAGAATACCAGTGTCTTCCTTTAAGCGGAGTGTCCCCCAGAAGAAAGACAATTTGCTTGAAAAAGTGGAGTGACACGATGGGACTGGTTCCCCTGTCATGGCCATCTTTTTACTGCAGGAATTGTAAACGAGATTTTCTCCCTTGCCAAACTGATGGGATCTTGTGTGAAAATACTCTGAAGGAAAATGAAACAGTGCCTCTGAAGAAGAGGAGCTATCTGAGGCCAGGGTTCATTCTTGGGACATCCTATTGTATTGAAAGTGGGAGGAAGCATGAGAAAAGCCCCCAAGAAGAATCATCTAGATCAGCATTCTTAGAAAGAAGGGTGTGGGGTGAGGATTATGTTATGATATCATTTGCCCTCCACTCCAGGTTTGAGAACCCTAGTTTATGTACAACTTTGTACTGACTCCCCCACCTCCACCAATAGGAGGCCCTGGGATTCAAATTAGAGGAAGTTGAATTTACCCATCAGGAGTTTCGGGGGAATAGCTCTATTATTGTACACCATTATTTTACTTTCAGGTTTTCACCAATCCATAGAGTCACACTGGAACTGAATGGCTGGGTGGTAAAACAGTATATCCATATGAGTTCAGAGCATGACCAATTTTAGGTATAACACCCCACAAACAAAATTTGGGCAAAAGTCTGATTTCTTTTGAAAACAACTCAGGTCAACTCTATTCCTTTATTTTTTTACACATTTACAGTAATTCTTCTCTTTTTAAAAAAGTCACTTTTCATACCTATTTCAAGGGAGAATCCTTGTACGCTCAGCTGAAGAACTATTTTTAGTCCATTTCTTCCTTGCCTTTTTTTTTTTCCTCATAAGTACTTGTTGTCTCAATGATGGCTGAGATTTTGATTTCTCAGGCACTTCCAGCTTAGATGGTTCTGACTAGATTTGTTTGAAACAAGATCCAGGTCACATAAATCTAGTTTTAATCAGAAAGTCTTTATTCCCCCCCACCAAATACTTCATATTTTGTTTTATTTGACTATGAAATTTACTATTGTGAAAGCTCCCTGTCATATGTTCTTCAATAAGAAACAACTTTAGAAGGAGCACATCCAAAATGATTACTGTAAAGTGCCAAACCTCTTGTACTCCTCCTGAAATTGTGATTTTTACAGTTCAGCCCAAACCTCCATCTATAAAGACTATCTCAGATAAACATATTGGCTGATAGCTAGTTTCTAGAGATTTTATCAAAATAATGTCCTTATATTAGAACAAATTCATTCTTGATCTATACCTTAGGGATATTTGAAATGCACCTTAAGAAGAATGCTCTTTGTGGGATTATTTTTAAAAACCTCTCCCTTTTAAAACCGACATTGGGGGAACCTATTATCTACAGAAATGTTTTTCATATTTCCTCACATCCCACCCCCCTTCTGGCACCTCAAAGTAGATATAGTTTTCAAAATAGTACATACAATTCTTGAAGACCCCATCTACTTAAGGGAAAGGATGTTCCCTTTTGTGCTTTTGGTTTTTTCAGGCAGCCTGAGGGAAAACATGTTCTATGTTTGTGCCAGACTGAATTTGAGAGTTAGCGGCAGAATTTGTGTCCTGGGTCCTCACTGTTTGACTTCGAATCTTAGCGTGGCAGGGCTAGATGTGGTCCTGGAACTTTGATTTATTTGTACAGACCCTGTATTTCCAAGAGGACTTAAAGCACTCAGGGACCTGATGTTTAACGAGAAGGAAAATGGTCAACAATGGGAGAGAATGGTTGTTTCAAAACTAGCCAGTAAGGATGGTAATCGGCATGCTGATGGCATTTCTGGATGTTCCTCCCTCCCAATGACCTCTTCACTGCAGAAGGCCCAATTAGATACAACTGTTTTGCTGATGCTTGGCATCCATATGTGACAGATTGGAAGAGAAGATTGAAAAGTATTGGAAAACACTGCAAAAAATCATAGGCTTTCCCAAGATAACAAAGCCTCCCTTCAAACTAGGAACATATAACCTCTGTGAAACTCATCTTTGGGGTTTCCCCCTCCCCAACCCACTTTCTGTGAGAGGAAATTCTTGTGCCCCTGTGATACCCTTAAGTCACTGTAGTTATTTCATAGCATGATTGTGGTCAGAAAATGACTGTACATTGATCAAAAGCAGAAACCTTACTGAAAAGTGATGTTTTAAGAAGGGTGGCCCTGGATTCCTCCTCTCCCTCCCATTTTAGGTTTTGTTTTCATCCCTTGGCAGCTCTGCATGCAGACAGCATGAAAAAGCAAAGGTGTGCCTCTTTTCAGTGAGTGCTAATTCTAGAACATTGTCCAGGGGACCATTTCTTGGATGTTGAAGGGGACAAAATATACCTAAAGGTGGGACTGTCTTCCTCTGAGCTGTGAGGAAACTACAGTAATAGGCTTTCTTGGTCTGGGGGTGGGGATGAGAAAACAGAGAAGAGCCCCTTTCTGACCTTCTTGGAGCCCCTTCTTGTGTCTGAACCAGAATGATTCTATTTCCCTATCACTTCCACAAAATGGGGAGAGCAGTAAACAGAATTCAGAATTTGGATGTCACATTCACTTAACGGCCCTGTGAGTAACCTCTTAGGAAGTTTGTCTCACAGTCTGTGGCTGTTGAGCTTCTTGGCATGAATGGAACATGGCCCTCCCTGGAAACACACTGCCCTCTCATCAGAGACTCACCCCTTCCCAACTTGCACAGGGATGTGCTCCAAATGGGGCAGGGTGGGGATAAGCATTGTTGAGGATGGGGCATGTGGAAGATTGTTTGATCCTATAAACCAGCACGGGCACTTGGAAAACTGTGGTGTACATGGCCTCTTGATGGTGACTCAGGACTCAGGGGTATTATGTTATGAAAGGTGGCCTCTTTGACATTCTGTTGGAATGCCATTCCCTTAGTTATTTGCATGTATACCCCATTTATAACATTAGGCACTAAAAACCAATAGGTTATTTATTTTCAACTTTATTGAAAATACAACATGCCCTATCAAGAACAAAAGGCACTGATTTAGTTCAGTTATTTAATTCATTTAACAACTATTTGAAGAATTACTTGATGTGCTATGCACAATTTATATCTGGCAGAAAAAAAAACCTTTGGAAAAATTGTCATAAAGACCACACTTCAGAAAATGGGCCCTGCAAAATGACCATTGATGACAGGGGCCCATGCCATGCCTACAGGGGCCAGAGCAAAGGGAGGCAAAAGTGGTGGAGGTGGCATTGGCAGCATGGGTGGCCCGGGGGGCAGAGGTAGCCCGGGGAACACAGGTGGTGGTGGAGGCCCAGGAGGCATGAGCCCCCGAGGCACCAGAGGAACACATCTCCACCCCGGGTCTAGAACAGGGATAGCATAGGGTCCTTCAAAGATCACCCCCACAGGAGGGCCCAAAGCAATGGGGGGCAGATTTCTAAACAGGGCCCTCTGGTGTCTTCTCCACTTGGCTCTTCTGTTCTGAAACCAGACCTTCAATCAGAGGAAAGGGATTGGTTTAGTACTTGAACAGTCAATGTCACAATAGAAAATACACAACATGCAATGCTGCCATTGAACTTTTAAATGGGGGGGGGTGAGTTATGTCCTTATTACTAAAATAACCTGGGAAAGCAAACCACATACCTCCCTTCAGCTAATCCTTAGTGAGTCATGGCTAGTCCAGACTTGGGCACATTGATTTGTCTCTCTTCCTGTTTTTAATATTCTTTAATGTTTATCCCTCCCAGGTTTTGGATGTTAAGTCTAAGTGATAATGTGCACTGGCTCCCTGACGTTAATGCCTATGCCTGGCAACAGGGTAAAGAGACATTGGCTCATCAGCTGCCCAGCTGCTCCCACTCCCTCCTCACTGGGGGAAGTGTCATGCTGGCTATGGGGGAGGCTGAACATGGTATAAAGGTGGGCCTGACATAAAGTCATGCTGATGGGAACCACCCCTTTTTCGAAAAACTCCTTTTCAGTCTGAAGTTACTAATCCATAGAAGCACATTGCAGTTTTAGACAGAAAAGTTTCCTTCAGTGATGTTTAAGGGATCATTCTTCTAAGCCTTGTTGAGAATTAAAAAAGTTTGTCAAAGGAGGCCTGATTATGGGGTTCCAGGGACTGCTGGGACATGAGTTCCTGAAACCCCTCACATTGCCTTGCCATTTTAGCCTGTAGTGTTAAGGAAAGTTTAACCTAACCGAATCCAAATTCAATAAACTGAAAATTTTCTCCCCAGATAAGAGACTGGGTACCCCATTGTCGTGACTATCAATTTTGCATGCTCCCATCTACCTTACCCTCCAAACCTCCCTGGGCTCAGAAGGTCCACTCATTCAGCTCTAGCTAGTTCTAGGATCCTGGACAGAAGATGCGGTGACCCACAGGGGCGGGGCACCTTAGGTCCTGCCAGCTCCACTCCTTAACTAGGGGGGCTCCAATCCCATCACTTATTCCTAAGGCCAGAAGGTCCAATTATGCATTTAAGAAAGATATTCAACAACAGTGGGAGTAGGTAGGGCTCACAAAAGAGGCTCCTCCCTGAGTGTTTGCCAACTATTAACAAACAGATGAAAAAGTTGTCAGACTTTACTGTCCTCTTGGCATACTAGTTAATCAGGTTTATATTGTATTTAATCATTTTGGAAGTTCCCAAACCGCAGTATTTTAATTGAGACAAAGGGCCATTTCTCTCTCTGGGCAGCTACCTTTTCTCTCTCCCATCTTAGGATTTGGGGTCTTGCTGGATGAATACACTCTGAAAAAAAGTCAGTGTAGTAGAACTTATTTTGGAGAGATTCTAATGTATCAGTGGTGAAATCTCCTTAAACCTAAATAAAGCCCACATCTGGCAAATTTTGCTATGGGCCAGTGTTATGTCCATATTCACAATACTGGTTTCATAAAAGAGATCACCTATATTTGCAAAAGGTTGGGGGGGAAGCATATTTTATAAAGTTTCTTGGAGAAAATTCATGTTGCAAAGCTTGAAAATATGTGAGAGCATAGTCTTCCCTACTTGGATTTTCTGGCTCATTTTCCCTTCAGAAATCCACTGAGAGGACTACATAAACCCAGGGAGGGGGAAAAGCAACTCAGCAAACCTCTTTATTTTCTCTGAGATTACTTTGCCTGCCTGAGAAAGTAGAAAACTTATCCTATTTCTTTGATGAGACTATGATTTTCTATGACCTCAGATAGTCACCTATTTGATCCCATGACCAACAAATTAATAATCACTTCCTGAAAAGTGTTTTAAATTAACACAAGTGGGGCGCGTGCGTGGCTCAGTTGGTTAAAAGCATCTGCCTTCGGCTCAGGTCATGATCCCAGGGTCCTGGAATCAAGCCCCACATTGGACTCCCTGCTTCAGGGAAGCCTGCTTCTCCCTCTACTTCTGCTTGCTGCTCCCCATGCTTGTGCACTTTTTCCTCTGTCAAATAAATAAATAAAATCTTAAAAAAATAAATTAATGCAAGTTAGAATCTGGCCTGAAATGAGAGCACTCTCATAATCAGATTCCAGAAAACCCACCTTTTCAAAGTATTACTACCCAAAAAAAGGGAAAAAATTCTTAAAGTGTTAAAAGATTCCTCATGACAATATTCATTTATACATTTGGTAGCTTCATAAAGTTGAATTTGTGTGACATTTGCAATGCATATATTTGAATGTATACAATACGTAACTAAATTTCACCTCTTTTTAGGTCCATGGAACTTTATTAAAATTGGTTCCCTTTTTTGGTTCCATTCTTCAAGACAATTTTCCTTTCCCCTTTACTACCATAATCCTAATATTTTAGCAATGTTTCAGGCGGACATCAAAGTCTTCCAAAAAATTAAAAATTTAAGGCTGTCACTCTCTATGCTGCTTTACAAAACACTTAAAAAATAGCAGTAGGAAGTAGGATCAGGTACTTGCGACTTTAAAGCTACCCTCCCACCCCAGTTTCAGTTTACTAAACATATATTAGTTATTCATGCCAAGTGTTTTCCGTGTGAATAACTCCTTCACCCCAATGTCTGAATATTTATAAATTTATTCATTTAGCCAAGAGCTTACACCTGGTTTTAAATATTTCAAGTAATTTAGTGTTGTTAAACCTTCTTTTAACCTACCTGTTCAGTGCATTAATTTGTGTATTTCCCACGTGTGATTGAGCCCCAACATGATTCTACATAGAAATATTCCTTTAGGGAGGACTAACATCCTTCCTGAAAGATACCAGTGTTAAAAGGAGGAGAACTGGGGTGCCTGAGTGGCTCAGTGGGTTGAGGCCTCTGCTTTCAGCTCGGGTCATGATCCTGGGGTCCTGGGATCTGTCTCTCTGCTCAGCAGGGAGCCTGCTTCCCCCTCTCTTTCTGCCTGCCTCTGCCTACTTGTGATCTCTCTCTGTCAAAAAAAAAAATTCTATTTTTTAAAAAAAGGAGGAGAACTTTATTGGGAAAAACAGTGTGTTTGATTTTTTTTTCCATTAGAAAATCATATTTCCGCTGGTAGTAGGAAATTTCCAGAAGCCCCAGCTTACCTATCCCATTTCCCATCCCCAAGGCACCCAATGTTCAAAACTTATTTGTGAAACATGGAAAAAAACCACATCAACTTCAGAATGTCCAGGACAAAATCTCAAGTATGTTTTAGAATGGCTTCCCTGTACCAAGTGCTCTTTTAAGATTTACTGACCTGCACTCTGGCTTCAGTCAAATTCAGACGTCCAGCAATCTCTTCTCTGTGGGAGGAAAATTGCAAATGTTTAGTATTTGGAGTTGTGGATAAAATGAAATATATCATGTACATTATTTCTATCCCCACTCCCAGTGCAGTTTTCTGTATAATACAGCTTGAGGCTTGCTTTAAGGAGTTTTCTCACGGACAACTTATCTCTATTAAATAAAATAGAAAAAAGGAACATATATGAAAGTTCCTGGTAGTGTGTGTGTTGACCAGGACTCAATCAATTTTTCTGTTTGTGGAACAGCAGAGAACAACCCTGGAAATCTTTTCTTGGGAAAAGATTTATTTATTTATTTATTTATTTTCCTGTGAAAATAAATAAGACGCCAAAAGCCTTTAAAGTGGAGTTCTGCACCAGGCAGAGTACCTCCAGGGTTTAGGCCTGCCCCTCCGTACACTACTGCGATCCTCGATCCCACCACAAGGGTTCCTGGGCCGCCGGCTTTTTAAACGCTCGAAACTCTGCCGCCAGGAAATAGCGCTCCACGTGGCAGAGCCGGGACTAAGGTGAGGCGAACTCGCCTCGTGCGCAAAATTTTAAATGCCGAAGAAACGGAGCAATCACGATGAATATTCTAATGCAATATTAAAAATACAAAAATTAACGCAAAAAAAAATCACGATGAACAAAATACCAAAATTTTAGGTAAAAGCGGGATCAACCCGCCCTCCCTTACTTGCTTCGCCCTAGTTCCGCTATTGTCTCAGTGCCCCAACCTCTGAGGGCAAGGACGGACCCTGGCGCCCTCGAACCCCCTAAGTGGCTTTTGGCTCAAGAGAGGAGGGAAGGGGTCCCGGGAGAAAGCCTAAGATTCTGAGGCCCCTGGAGAAGCGCGCGCATGAGGAACAAGCCACTTACCTCGCGTACACGTCGGGGTACTGGGTGCGATGGAAAATGCCCTCCAGTTCCTGCAGCTGCAGCTGCGTGAACGCGGTGCGGTAGCGGCGCTGCTTCCTCTCCACAACCAGTGGCCCCTGCAGGGCCGGGGGGGCCGGCTCCTCCTGCTGTTGCGGGGGCTCCAAGCCGCCGCCAAAGCCTCCCTCCTGGTTTTCCTCGTTCGGGGAGCTCCGCTCACCCGCGCCAACGCAGTGTGCCGCCGCCCCTTCGCGCTCAGGTTCGGACCGTGTATCCTCCCCCCCTCCCATTAGAACCAAAGAAGTCAAGGTTGGCTTCGCATCTGGGAAAGGAAAAAAAGGAAAAAAGAGGCCGGAGCATTGGAGCCCACGCTGCGTGGGCTGAGGAGGCAAGAGATTGAGATGGAAGAAAGAGGGCGATAGCCGCGCCACGGCCCGTCCACCCGACCCTCCCAGGGAAGTTCCTCTCCTGCAGTTTGCCAAAGCACCTGTCCCCCGTCTGGGCACTGACCATACTGTTCCTCCTCCACCTGGACCCCCAGGCTGCGGTAGCCGGCGTCGGAGGGGCTGCAACCGAAATCACGCTGCATGTCCGCAGTACTGTCGATGAAGCCTAGCGAATCTACAAATTCTTCGCTACGGTCGGTGGCGAGAGCTTGGACTAACTGCCCGGTGGGTGCTCTTCTGACGCCGGGACTTGTTGATCTGGCGCGGAAACTGAGACTTGCGCGCCTTATATAGGGGGTACGTTCAAAGTGTACGCGCTCGCGTCTGTTAGACGCCCTCTATTAGCGTTCGCATTACCTCGGGTTGGTGTCGGTGGGACCTGACGGGGGCGCACTGGCGGTCGGGGCGCGTAAGTAAAATAGGGCGAGCGTTTGCAAGAATAGGCATGCTTGTGTGGGAAACTGAGACTCCAAATCGCAGTTTAACTGACTTCTCCCAGCTAGGACGAAATATTTGATTGGAAGATGGGGCTGTACTGGATCGGGAAAGTAGATTTGGAGGGTGGGGAGGGGCAAGACTTCACTCTAGAACCGGGAGTTCTTGGAGGAATGTTTGTAACATATTCCTCCGCGCAATGTTCGATGTTCCCCAGACCGCAAATGAAGCGGTGTCGCTCGCTTCCTCAGGGGGAAAAAGATGGAGAGATAGGGCTGCAGAAAGTGCGAAGCACTCAGCGACCCACGTACGCTAAAGCGAAGTTAGTCTACCCTGCGTGGGGGCTCTGAGCGCTGCTCTCCCCTCCTAGAACTTGGTGACTAATGGATAGGATTATTTAGTTCTGTTCTGTTTGTACCCAAAGTCCGAGTATCGGGCTAGTGATTAAGACGGAAGAATTAGCTTGGAGGCTGTTTGCACTGGGTGTTTGCGATCAGATCCCCGGTGTATTCCGGGAGAGGTGGTTTGTAGTCAGGTTTACTGAGCAGTCCGGGTGGTCACATGCGCACTGCGAGAAACCCAGCCTGCCTCTTGAGAAAGCTCCAAGGACTTTAGATTTTTAGTAATGAACCCACGTCGGAGTGCAAGTGTAGAAACCTGCCAAGTGCTTAATGCATCCAAGAATGCTGTGCTGCATGGGCTCCTTCCTTCAGTTTCTGGCACGTGCAAAGTTTTCTGTGCTTCTTAATGCAGCCTTGCTCTGCAAGGAGCCGACAACGCGTCTTATTCCAGGGACAGTATTGCAGCAGGCTCCTAAAGCGCGCCTTATTCCTGGGACAGTGTTGCAAACCTGGGAAGAGTTCCCGCCTTTCCCACTACTTCTCCCCTTCCCTTTTCTACAGTTATCTTCCTGAGCTGGTTTTCTCCACGTATGTGCTAAATAAAAAAGGACCACTATAGAAGGCTCTATGGTTCTTCCTCCAAGAAGTGTTTGCAGGGGCTCCAGGACATGTTAATGTCCTTTATATTTAAGAATAACTTCTAATAGTGGGCCCTCTGCTTGGCACTATACACAATTTATCCTACTTTTTACCTTTACAACCACCATTATTATCATCCCCTGTATACAGGTTATAGTCATGGGTGTGTAGTAGCTTACTTAGTATATCGGTAACAGCTTAGGTGTGGTTTCTTACATCTTACATTTCCATGGTTTACTCCAGAATTTTCTAAACCTTATTCATGTGCCCGTCGCTCATTTTGCCATACCTGGATACCGGCCATGGTAGTATCTAATTAACGTGTTTACTTAAATTGATTGACTTTTTGAAAACCTTAAATACCTATTTGGACCTCGTGCTAGGCAAAAATAGCTATGACTTCAGGGGTTTTACATACCGGATTTATGGGAGGTAGAATGTGACAATAGTTGAGAGCAGGAACCCTGGAACCAGAATGCTGGTGTCTGAATCCTAGGTTTGATTGTTATTTGTTAGCTGGATAACCTAGTGAGTTGCTTATTCTTGTGCCTTTGTCTTTCTCATCTGCAAAATGGGAATAACTAATAATACCTACTTCATGGGGTTGTTGTGAGGATTAGTGGAAATGATAACAGTAGCTAACACTTAGCTAATTCTGGCTATGTGGCTATGTGGCAAGCACTGTTTAAAGTGCTTTCTATATATTAACACATTTAATTCTCTTAGCAACCCTATGGAGGTAGATACTGCTGTTATCTTTGTTTTACGCATAATGTTATTGAATCACAGGTTAAGTAACTTATCTAAAGGTACCTAGCTGGGAAGGTTTTAGAACTTGGATTTGAAATTTCTTAAAATGATGTTTCATAGAGAGAACATATCTATCAATAATGGTACTATTATTATTTTTTTAAAAAAATATATATTATATATAATTTTATATAATATGTATTATATAAAATTATATATAATATATATAATTATATAATAATATATTATATATTCAGTCATTTCTGGTATATTCAGTGCTGTGCAACTACCACCATTGTCTAATTCCAGAACATTTCATCACTCTGTAAAGAAAGTCGGTACCCATTAGCAGTCATTTCCCAGTCCTTACCTCCGTGCAGCCCCTGATAAACACTAATGTTTATCTATCTCTATGGATTTTCCTTTCTGGGTATTTCATACAAATGGAGTCATGCAATATGTGACCATTTGTGTCTGGCTTCTTTCAGTTAGCATCGTGTTTTTGAGGGTCATGCATTTGTAGCATGTCAGTATCTCATTCCTTTTTATGGCTGAATAATATTCTGTTCTACAGAGAGACTACATTTTGTTTATTCATCAATTGATGAACATTTAAGTTCTTTCCACCTTCTAGTCATTATGTATAGTGCTGCCACTATTGCTCTGAACATTTGTGAGCAAGTTTTGTTTGAATATGAGTTTCCAGGGTTGTTGTTGTTGTTTTTTTGATATGTATGTAGGAGTGGAGTTACTAGGTCGTATGGTAATTCTATGTGTAAATTTTTGAGGAGCCATCAAAGTGTTTTCGATAGCAGTTGCACCTTTGTACATTCCTACTGGTAGTGTAGGAGGGTTCCAATTTATCCACATCCTAGCCAACACTTGGTATGTTCTGCTTTTTTTTTTTTTAATTATAGCCATCCTTGTAAGTATGACGTGGCATCATTGTGAGTTTGGTTTGCATTTTTCTAATGACTACTGATATTGAGCAACTTTTAATTTGCTTATTAGCCATTTATATATTTTCTTTGGAGAAATAAATGTCTGTTCATCTTATACCCATTTATTAACTGTCTTTTTATTGTAGAGTTGTAAGAGTCTATATATTATGAATACTAGACTCCTTATCGTGTGGTCCTTTCAGTTTTCTTTTCGGTTTCTTGATAGCTTTCCTCGGTTTTGCAATCACAAGCCTGTCCTCATGTGGCTTTAGAATTCGAATGAACACTGTAAGCACTGTCTAAATCATTCCTGGTAGAAAATCCAGACATGTGGCAAAAGCAAACTGAATTTTTTTCTGGAGGAGTCTACCCTTCACTGAGGCTTTAACAAGATTCTCACAGACAAAACCCAAACACACATTTTTTTTAGAAAGCTACCATCAGCACAAATAAACCAAAGATGTAGATCTCCAAAGACTTATTATCATGTGTAAAGTATTTAAAAACATGTTTATCATGTTTAAATAAATGAGAGGATATAAAAACACAAGGGAGAAATAACCATATATAAAAAAGAAGCAAATAGAATTTCTAGAACAGGAACTAAAAGTAACATATTTTTTTCTTTTTTATAGGGGCAAAATACACATAGTGTAAAATTTCCCATCTTAACCGTTTTGAAGTGTGCAGCTCAGTGGCATTTAGTACATTTACAGTGCTGTGCAGTCATCACTACTATCTAGTTCCAGAACACTGTCATCACTCCGAAAGGAAAAAAGTACCCATTAGGTGCTCACTCCCCAGTCCCACTTCCCCCAGCCTTGGCAACCCTAAGTCTATTGTCTGTCTGTATAGATTTGCCTATTTGGACATTTCATATAAAGGGAATAATACTATATGTGGCCTTTCATGTCTGGCTTCTTTCACTCTGCATAATGCCTAAATTCATTCATGTGGTGGCATGAATCAGGTCTTTATTCTTCTTACTTGGAGGCATCATATACTAGCCTCCAGAAGATAAGTGTCAGAATAATCTGGAGCTGGAGTCCCATACAGAGGCTCTGGGTGCCTTGGTTGTGGCTCTGGCACTACCACACCAAGGTGACATACTTACCTGCCTTTCCCTTGCTGAAGGGTGGTTGGCTGATGCAAGTTTAGACTCCCAAGAGGAGTCTGTCTGCCAGGCAATAATCCCTTTGTGAAGGAGCTAATGATCCCTAAATAAAGACTAGAGGTTTTTATTCCGGTCTGTAAACCAAATAGTTTTTAAGGACCTTTGCAGTCAAGACAGCTGTAATATTATGGAAGTTTCATGCTCATAGATTATGTTTCTGCTGTAGGTGAGGTCACCTGTCCCAGGTGTGGCTAGACGAGAGGGCAGGATAGATGGATGGTATTTCTGTTTGGTAAGGCCTGCAGGAGCCCTTTCATAGCACTGTGTGGTTTCTAATTCTTACTTCTCCCCACGAGGGGACTATGTAGTTAGGAATTTAAAATGTTTTCTGTTTCTGACCAAAAGGCCTACAGACTGAGCACCCCTGATAATCTACCCCAGAAAAACTTGATAGGAAGAATGGGATAGCTTTGATGAAGTAATGTCTGTTTTTATTAAATATAATTTCTCTGGAGTGCAAAAAGATTTAATAAGTGTTTTTTATTAAAAAAGAACTTCGGCTTTTAAAAAAAAATAGACATTGCTCTTTTGAGATGTAAGGGTCATGTGGAGGCTTTTTGTACATACCTTTGGGGGAACCACAGTTTTCTGTAATTTCTTCAGACTATTGAGACTGTGTCTATACTCACAAAGTGAGAGGAAAACTCTCTGAGGCTATTTGCATATATAGTCCTAGACCTTAGAGAGGACAGGAGGGAAGGAAAGACAGCCTGGAGATATCTGTTACTGTGGGTGATTTTACATGGCAGTAAAAGTGATTGAGTTTTGGCATTTCTTATCCTGTCTTGGAACATCCAGGCCCTTCAGTTTTCTTTCATGAAACTGAATCATTTACACACAAAATCCCAGTCCAGACTCTGGGCTTCTTTGATGTAACGAAGAGTCAAGAATAAAAATTCCATGATTTTTCTTTAAATTCTAATTTCTTTGGCCATTGTGACCAGAACGCTTGTAGAAATGACTGTGGCTACAAGCATTGATGCACGATTCGGTCACTGCTCCTAAGGATTTCTTTACCTAGGGCATCCCAGGCTCAAGCCTCTTAAAAGGTCTGCTCCCAACAGCTGCATTCTTAGTAGGAATCCTTCGTAGGGAAGCCTTTCATGACCTTCTTGATCCTTGCTGTGATCTGGGAGAGTAATTTGCATTCACTCTACCTCATGGTGAAAGAAAAATATGATGTGCAAATTACCATGGCTTTTTAGCTATTTCCATTTCTAGCTCAGTTCTCATCTCTGGCAGGACGTCGTTCCTTTCCACGCAGTCCATCAGTGCTCTTGTCTTATGAGGTCTCACAGCACTTGCTGTCTGAACTCTTCATTTGATTCTTATCACATACCTCCTGAGCGTGAGTTACCTCTAAATATATGCAGACATGAATGCATAAATGTGTGGGTATGTATGTATATCGACGTATGTTTTGATTTCTCCATTAGATCGTCAATTCCTTACACTTCACACTTCTTAGTGGTCCCCAAAGCAGTGCTGAGGATATAGCAGGCAGGAACCAGTAATCAGTAAGGACTGGCTGGCAAATGTGGAGAATATGATTTGGGTGGCTAGGTCAAGGTCAAGGCCAAGGCCAAGGCTGCAAACTTTTCTAGCTGAGCTTATCCAGAGTTGCCCCTGTCCTCTCATTTTCCTCCCAGCTCAGCTGACGTTCCTGAGACAAACTGAGGTGGCAAAGTACGTCCTAGGAGGGGTCTGAGATTTACTTGATGGTTTTAGATGTAGTTTGGGAAACTAGTTAGCATTACATTCTCTTCTCTGTCTGAGGAAACATTTGGAACTCCTGTTCTCTTTGAGAAGGCTCTTCTGTCCTGTCCCTTTATCTTTCTTCATGTTATCCTCCTTTTCCTCCCTACTCTGTGTGTGTGTGTGTGTGTGTAGTCTATCATTCAGAAATTATAGTGACAAATTTCATTTTTAAAAGATTTTATTTATTTATTTTTTGAGAAAGAGAGCAAGCATAAGTGGGAGGTGAGGGGGGAAATGTATGAGGGGAATGAGGTGGAATGAGGGGCAGAAGCAGGTTCCCTGCTCCCAGCAGGAAGCCCAATGCGGGGTTCAGTCCCAGGAACCCAGATTACGACCTGAGCCCAAGGTAGATGCTTAATGACTGAGCCACCCAGGCGCCCCAAATTTCATTTTTTTCTATACTTTTTTTTAACCAGTCCTATTTTCCGTTTAACTATCTGATATTCTTAGTTGTCTAACATTATATCACAATCTTATACCTTAAAAAGTTTTAAAGCTTTAAATAATAATTGCATAATATTTTGTTATTCAGGGGGCACCTGAGTGGCTCAGTCAGTTAAGTGTCTGCCTTCAGCTCAGGTTGTGATCCTGAGGTCCTGGGATTGAGTCCCGCATTGGGCTCCCTGCCCTGTGGGGAGCCTGTTTCTCCCTCTGCCTCTCTCTCTCTGTCTCTCATGAATAAATAAATAACTCCTTTGAAAAAGTCTGTTATTCATTCATCTGTTTTCTTGCTCATTCTATCAGTATTTATGGCCAGCCATGCACACTATTGTGTTTCAGTGGTAAGCAAAGTGCCTGACACTTATTGGATGCTCAATAAATATTTGTTAAATCAATGAATGAATGAATAGGTTTCAGCACTCTTCTAGATTGTAAAAACTTTTTATTTTTTGCTTTTTAAGGTTTTATTTGAATTCTAGTTAGTTAATATACAGTGTTCTATTAGTTTTGGGTGTACAATATAGTGATTCAGCAGTTCTCTGCATTACTCAGTGCTCATAATGATAAGTGTAATCATAATCTCCATCACCATTCATCTATTTCACCCACCTACCTCTCCTGTGGTAACCCTCTGTTTGTTCTCTATAGTTAAGACTCTTTTCCTTGGTCTGCCTCTCTCTCTCTCTCTATCTCTCTTTCTTCCCCTTTGCTCATTTGTGTTGTAACAACTTTCTTTACCATTTTCTCTCATGTAGAACATCTAAGATTTTCCTTCCTCCCCACTTTTTCTAACCAGTACAACTTTGTGCATGAATTATTTGTGGGTAGAATTTCAATGGGTAGAGTTCAGGGATGGGGGAGAGAGCTAGGCAGATAGCCCAACATGAAGATGACACAGAAAGGCTGTATTCATGGCCCAGCCAATAGTTCAGTTTGGCTGGAGATGATCTAGTGGGTACTGAGAGCCAGGGCTGAATTCTTCCCAGGTGTATAGCAGTTCCTAATTTAAAGAATGTTTTTGTGAACTTAGCTTACATAATCTTTACAGAATTATTATTTGCACTTTATAAGTGAAAAAACTGGGAGTTAGTTGCCGAAGCTTGCACAAGCTAGTAAGTGGTAGAGATAGAATTGTGTCTTGAAATATAGGTTTAGTGGGACGCCTGAGTGGTTCAGTAGGTTAAGCGTCTGCCTTCAGCTCAGGTCATAATAGAGGGTCCTGGGAGGGAGTCCTGCATCTGGCTCCTGGCTCAGTGGGGAGCCTGCTTCTCTCTCTGTCTGCAGCTCCCCCTGCTTGTACTCTCTGTCTTTCTCTCTCTCACAAATAAATAAAATCTTTAAAAAAGAGAAACATATGTTTAGGAGTTGGGGTTTTAAGAACAATGAGGAATCATTGGAGGGTGTTATTATTATTATTATTATTAGGAGTAGTGTAGTTGTAGTGGTCTTTAATTAGTCTAACTTTTTGTTCTGAAATAGTTTGACTCACAAAAATTTGCAAAAATACTAGCACAGAGAATTTCTGTGTACCTTTCATCCAGCTTTTCCCAATGATAATAACTTCCACAACTATAGTACTTTGTCAAAATTTTAAAAAATGACATTGGTATAATGCTATTAACACAGGGTTTGTCACTGTTGGCACTATTATCATTTTGAACTGAAAAATTCTTTATTGTTGGGGCCTGTCCTGTGCATTGTAGGGTGTTCAGAAGCATTTCTGATCTCTACCACTGGATGACCATAGCAACCCCTCTCCCTGCATCAGTTTTCACAACCAAAAATATCTCCAGACATGCCAAAGGTCCCCCGAGGATGGGGTTGCCTATAGTTGAAAACCACTGCATTAACTCAAGTACAGAACTAAATTGGATTCTGTGTGTGTGTGTGTGTGTGTGTGTGTGTGTGTGTGTAGTTCTGTGACCTTTTATGCTTGTATAGATCCACATAACCATGGTGACAATCACAATACAGAACTGTTCCATCAACCCCAAAGAAACTCCCTGGTATTATGCTTTCATTGTGCCATAACCCTTTGCATCTATTTATTTATTGTCCATCTCTGTAATTTTTTCACTTTGAGAAGGTTACGTGAATAGAATTATATGTATGTAACATTTGACACTGGCTTTTTATCTTCACTCAGCATAATTCTCTTGAGATCTATTTCAGGTTTTCACCTGTATCAATAGTTTGTTCCCTTTTATGCCTTAGCAGTGTTGCTTAACTGTTCACTTGTTATGAACATTTGGGTTGTTTCTGGTTTTTTGTTTTTATGAATAAAGCTGCTATGAACATGTATGTGTAAGCTTTTGTGTAAATGTCTGTTTCATTTCTTTGCTATAAATCCCCAACTATGTGATTTCTGGGTCTTACGGTAATATATGTTTAGTTTTTAAATAAACTGCCAAACAATTTTTTCGTGTGGTTTTACATTAATAAAGTTTCTTTGCATTTTTACCAACATTTGATATTTCATTTTTTTCTTAGCCATTCTAATAGGTGTGCAGTGATATCTCATTAAGAAAATTTGCATTTGTATAATGGCTGATGATATTGAATATCTTTTCTTGTGCTTACTTGCCATATGTATACATATCCTTTTTGGTGCATATCTGTGCATGTCTTTTGCCCATATTGTAAATGGATTGCTTGTTTTTACTGTTCAGTTTTGAGAGCTCTTTATTTATTCTAGATTCTTTGCCAGTTATTTGGTTTGCAAATATTTTCTCCTAGTCTGCAGTTTGTCTTTTAATCCTCTTAGCTGGGTCTTTGGAGGGGAAAATGTTGTTTTAAAACTTTATTGTATTTTTTCCAGTTTTCTTGAGATATAATGGATATTCGGCCCTGTATATGTTTAAGGTGTACTGCATAATGACTTGCATACATATATTGCATAATTATTACCAAAATATTAGCATCTATCTCCTCATATAGTAACAAAAATATTTTTCCTTGGAGAACTTTTAGGATCTACTTTCTTAGTCACTTTTGAAAATGTCAGATAACAATGTTAAAAATAGTCATCACGTGTACATTACATCTCCAATACTTACATATCTTATAGTTGGAAGTTTTTACCTTTTGACCACCTTCATCCAATTTAAAGCTTTTAATTTTTATGAGACCTAATTCATCAATATTTCCCTGTGTGGATCATGTCATACGTAAGAGCTCTGGTTAGCTCTAGATCCTGAAGACCTTCTCCTATTTTTGTCTAAAAGTTTTATAGTTTTATGGAACACATTTAAGTCAGTGATCCATTTTGAGTAAATTAAAAAAAATATTTTTAAAAGATTTTATATATTTATTTGAGAGAGAGAGTATGAAAGAGAGAGAGAGAGAGAGCAAGCAAGCTTGTGTGTGAGGGGAGGGCAGAAGGAGAGTGAGAAGGAGACTCCCTGATGAGCAAGGAGCCAGGGAGGGGCTCGATCCCAGGACCCTGGGATCAGGACCTGAGCGGAAGGCAGATGCTTAACCTACTGAGCCACCAAAGTGCCCCTTGAGTTAATTTCTACATGAAGTGTGATGTTTAAATCAAAGTTCATCATTTTGCTATGAATATCTAGTTGTTTCAGCACCATTTGAATTCTTTTGCACCTTTGTCAAAAAGCATTTAGGCATATTTGTGTGGGTCTATTTCTGGATTCTTTTTTTTTTTTTTAAAGATTTTATTTATTTTTCAGAGACAGAGGGAGAGAGCGCGAGCGAGCACAGGCAGACAGAGAGGCAGGCAGAGGCAGAGGGAGAAGCAGGCTCCCTGCCGAGCAAGGAGCCCGATGTGGGACTCGATCCCAGGACCCTGGGATCATGACCTGAGCCGAAGGCAGCTGCTTAACCAACTGAGCCACCCAGGCGTCCCTATTTCTGGATTCTTTATTCTGTTTCTCCCCACTTTATTTTTCTTTTGCAAATTTGTTGAATGTATCACAGTTCCTTTGCCTTTCCATATAAATTTTTTTAATAATCTCATCTATATTTACAAAACTTTTTGTGTGGATCTTGATAGGAATTGTATTAAACCACTATATCAATCTGGGGAGAGTTGGCATCTGTACTGTGTTGAATCTTCCAATTTATGAATAGTATATGTCTCTCATTAGGGAGTTTGAAGTAGGGTTGTAATATGATTTGGTAAGCATTTTCTGAAATCACTCTGGCTTAGATATGGAGAAAGAATTCTTGAAGGTGGAACCTGTACAGGCAGAGAGATCGGTTAGGAGGCTGTTGCAGTCAGTTAGGTGAGAGATGATGATGGCTTGGAGCAGGGGATGGAGATGGAGAGAAGAAACTAGCTTTGGGACTACTTTTGAAGTGGAAGTAATAGAATTTATTGATGAACTGAATGTAGAGCTTGAGAAAGAGGGGATGTCAGGGATAATTCTGGGGTTTCTGGTTTCAGCCAAAAGATGACACCACTTATTAAGAGGAATAGGGGGAAGACCAAATTTCAGAGAAAGAGGATGGATTCACTTGTGTAGGTTGTGAGTTTGGGGTGTTGGTAGGTCTTCTAGATGTTTATTATATCTAAAAGGTAGCTGAATATAGAATCAGAAGCTAAGGGTAAATTAGTACTCTAGATACTGATACTTGTATTCAAACTTGCCCTTTTTATAAATTGAATTAAAACTGGTTAACCTTGCCACTCATGGGTAGGAGCTTAAGTTCCAGGGCCCCCACAGTTTGTAGAGGTTACTGTCCCTATCCCTTAGGTCGTAAGGGGGGGTGCAAGAAGAAATGGATTTGTAACCTGATTTCTTGAGGGCTGGTCAGTAATTATATGATGGCCGATGCAGATAAACATGAAGAAGGCATACAGAGGATGAACTCAAAATGCACATACACCCCTTTTCAAATCTATCACTGAAGTAATTACATTGCTTGTGCTTAATGGATAGATAGAGCAATTTTTATTTCTGCTTCTGGTGAGAAGAATAAGAAATTCATGAACCAGAGTTCTGTTTACACTTTTGGTGATGGTGGCGTTTTGGGGAAGTTAGGGTGGAAATGACAACTGTAACTCATTTTAGCTCTACTCTTATTTACCCGAAAGGGAAAGATGGAGAAGTTATATTCCTATTCCAGTGAGTTGGGGACAGGCTTCCACTAAGGAGGAGCCAGAACCGTGAGCTGAGCTCTATGGGTGGTTTGTCACAGCCAGGATGAATTACAGGTCTGAGACTTCTCTAAAATACGTTCTCTGGGGACGCCTGGGTGGCTCAGTTGGTTAAGCAGCTGCCTTCGGCTCAGGTCATGATCCCAGCGTCCTGGGATCGAGTCCCACATCGGGCTCCTTGCTCCGCAGGGAGCCTGCTTCTCCCTCTGACTCTGCCTGCCACTCTGTCTGCCTGTGCTCGCTCTCGCTCGCTCTCTCTCTGACAAATAAATAAATAAAATCTTTAAAAAAAAATACGTTCTCTGGTATATTCCAAGTGCACATTTGTTCAGTTGGATTTGCTCAGCATTTTAGAATGCTGCCAACTCCGGGGCACTTCTCTAGTCGTGGAAGGGGACCTGTCTGGCATACTAGGATCAGATGGAAGCTTCACACATTTTGTCAGTGTTCCCTGGAGTAAGTTCATCATACCTGTCAACACTAATAGGAGGGGTGAGCCTCCATTTTGGGGCTGTAATTCCTCCTATTATGGTCTCCTTGTACCACTCCAAGTGTGTTAAATATGGTAGTCTTATTGGGAGGTTAGCAAGAAACATCTCCTCTTCCCATTCCTGCCACTAAAGAAAGCATTTCAAATTAAGCTAACGAGGAAACTCGTTTATTTTAAGCCTTTGTGTTGTGTGATCCAGGGATCCCCTAGTGCTAATTCAGATATATTATCCAGTTAGCTTTGCAAGGATGGAGATTTTGTTTTATTTTTAAAATGTTATGTATTTATTTGCCTCAGAGAGTGAGAGAGAGAGAGAGATAGCACTTAAGCAAGGGTAACAGAAATTGAGGGAGAGGGAAAAGCAGGCTCCCTGCTGAGCAAGGAGCCCAATAGGGGGCTCCATCCCAGGACCCTGAGATCATGGCCTGAGCCAAAGGCAGATGCTTAACTGACTGAGCCACCCAGGCCCCCCAAGGTTGGAGATTTTATAGGAAGGATAAAATGGGGGGAAATAGAAAAGAAAAAAAATAAAGGTTTGTTTCAATACTTGAGTGAAACCCATCACACTATCTCTGGACTGTGGGACACCCAACCCCAAAGCCCTGCTGAGGTTTCTATGGGGCAGGGAGAATTTGGCTCTAGTCCCCCAGTAAGGGTGAGGCACCTTTACCCTTCTTCCTGGCTTCAGGGTATGTGTGTAGTGTTGTCCTTCATTACAGGCAGGATAGGCTGACGTCTAGGCAATGAAGGGTGCAGGAATAACAGTCTCTCCTAAGAGTCCCCCTTGCCTAACAGGCCTGCCCCAGTGACTGGGATTTCCATTGTTGCAGTACTTCTCTGGAAGTATGCGGTTCCCAAATATGAGTCACTGAGAGCCTCTTTCACTGACTCTTGCCATTTTTGAATACCGTCGATACCATTATTTCCTAAATGTTTTCCTTTAATTGATTTTAAACAGAGTCATCTTTTAACTGCAGCCTTATACTAACCCATAATTATCCATGGGGTCCTGAGTTTGATGTACTAGTTATATACTCTTGCCAAGGCAGGCCTTCAAAGCAGTAGCAGTGGGCTTGGCCTGAGGGTCCAAAAGTCAAGCTCCCTCTTTTTCCACAAACAGTGATGGACGCAGGAGCTCCTGGAATATGTGTTCCTAGGCAAGGTCTGCTTTGGAGACTTTATCTCAGGCTCCACTCCAGAAGAGTTTATCTGGCAGGAGTTCATGCTTCTGCAACATATCTATCTGCAGTCACTCTGAGACAGAAGGTTATACCATCCGCATAAACATTTGTGACCCCAGTTATGTTGGCAGATGTCTCAACTGGCAACTTTCCACTCTTGTTGGGTAGCCACATGTCTGCTGGAGTGGGCATGCAAAGCTCGCATTCTCCTCCACAGGGGCTCTGCTTGGGCACATATGGGGTCCTCCTTGTTGGCTTTTTCCTGCATAAGGGTCTGATAGTGAATGGGAACCAGATCTCCTGGGGGTGACACATACAGCAATACAGCTACTCTTAAAGACCAGCCAAAAGACCAGTATCATAAGGTGATAGTTCACTGAGGGCACTTCTCCCTTATGGTATTTCAAGGGTTTCCCTTGGTCTTTGACACCTGCCCTTTGTCCTGTCCTCCTGAAGCTCCATTCATGAAAGCCTATTCATTCCCTAAACACTCACCTCTGTTATAGACATGAGTGCTATGCTTATGTGTTTGCAATGGATCCAGGGGACTTCTGGAGGCAATTTTTTTTTTCAGCTCAGTGTTTCCTAAGGAGTAGTATGAAAAATAATTTTGGGTGGTGCGTTAAAAAAAATCAGCTGTCCAGTGACCAACTCATGTTTTTGTTTCTTCGTTGAGCATATTTCCTGGTCTCAATTTCTTCCCTGAATTATGGCTTTTGGTATTTCCCTATAGAAGGAAATAGAGTGGAGGGGGTGGAGGGGATAGGGTACCTGCCTGATGGGTATTAAGGAGGGCACATGTTGGGATGAGCACTGTTATACACAACAAATGAATCGTTGAACACGACATCAAAAACTAATGATGTAGTATTTGCTGGCTAACAGAACATTATGAAATAATAATAAAAAAAGAAGAAACCAGTAGAATGCACTAGATATGGTTGGGGGCTCTGCATTAAGCAAACTGGATTTTGAATTGTGGCTCCACCACTTACTCTTGAAGAGGAAGTTCCATTAATCTCTTTAAGACCTAGGTTCTTTATCTGTGAAATGAGAAAGATAATGGTCTCTATCTCATAGGGTTCTTTTGAAGATTAAATCATAAACAAAGCACTTAGCATAGTTCCTTGGCACATAGTCAGCACCCACATCATGTTTTCTACAACAACAAAAACAACAATTTTTATTATTGGGATTTTTGCACCTCATTGAGGCTCATTGCTGACACTGCTATCCACCTGCTGTTTTAGCTTCCTAACTTAGAAACCAAACACATCGTTTATTGGAAGGACCCCTGCAGCTGGCCCTGTACTTCCAGCTTCCATCTATGTCAGGCATTGAGTTGTGCTGGGCTTTACACCAGACAAGTTTCCTGTGCAGGGAGAAGGGGGCATTGGAAAAGGTTGACGCCAAGGCTGCACTTTGAAGAGGTGATTTGCCAGGCCACCCCAGCACTGACCAGGGCTTTGGGTCTCCCTCTGCTGGACAGCCAAGCTTCTGTCCTAAGATTGGGCTCATGCTTAGTTTGTCCCAACTATAGAATCAATTACATGGTTAGAAGAAAAGGAATCTACAAGCGGGAGTATACCATGCATAATTATGAAAACACACAAATAAATGGACACATACTGAGGGCTTATGGAACACCAGGTGCTGAGCTAGGACAAGGAGCTACGAAGACAAATACAGTCTGACTTTTGGCAAAGGAGACAGATGCGTGAGCAGACAAATGTGAAGGGGGTGCTAGGGACTTGTGAGAAGCCTGTAGTGGCACAGCAGGGGATGGGCAGAGGGGAGGACTAGACAAATGCACTGGCAGAGGGGGAACGTAAAAAGGAAAGACTCCATAGAGGATGGTGACTCTTGAGCTCAGTCCTGAAAGACAAGTGGTGTCCTCCTGGCAGACAGGAAGGAGACGGCAAGAAAAAGAACAGGTACCCACCAGCTTGGCTTAGCCATAAATGTTGTGATAATTTACATTCAGTTCTGAGTCATATTGTAGGCATTTTTGTTTGTTAACATCATACTATTAGGCATAAAAGAATATTCAAGCTCTGAATTGTAAGGGCATACCTGTTGTTTGAAGTTAATTGTCAGTTAATTGGAAGGTGTGAGGTGTGTAATACAGAATATTTTAGTACAGAAACAAGTATGTTCCTAAAGGTGGACTTCGCCGATATTTTAGCTCTTTGTCTTCCTGTATTTTTAGCAAAGTGATTTGAACTGGGACTTTAATAATAAGATGATGTTATAGAGCTGAGGGTGTGATAGGCTTTTGCCAGCTTCAGGTGGTGTTTTACTTCAAAGCTCCTTTAAAAAACATCAGAAACTCAGAAAAATGTATTTACTCATTCACTTATTCAAAATACACAACATCAGAGAGGTACGAAGTAGAGGGATCCCAGTGACAGCAAGGTACAGGTTCCTTAATGAAAGAGGTCGCCTCCTGCTTTCCAGGAGTTGGCAGTCTAGAACATTTCACCATATAGCTTCACCATTTGGGGTGAACAGAAGCATTGGTATGCCTCACGAGAGGGAAATCTGAACAGATCACGGTAGAGTGGGCTACGGAGTGGGATTTGGAGCAGAGACAGATCAGCCTGGGACACAGAATTTGATGGATAATTTCTGAAGCTTATTTACACAGGGAAAACAGGTTAAAACAGACTTGCCTAAACTGAACTTTTAAAAAAGACATCTAAAATTCAGGTGTATGACTACTGAATGAATGGCTAAGTCTACAAGTTTTTAAATTGGTGATTTCAGAGAAGTCTCAATAATCAGTATCTCTTAAAACAGATCATAGACCCCAGATGAACATTATTCTAGGAAATGAATGTTCCCTTTGATATTCTTCATTTCATGACACCACCGATTTCTCCAGATGTCTTTACTGCCAGGATTGCTCTATCACACCCAGATTTCCTCTCTGCTTTAAAATAAAGGAGGTTTCTGCTTTTAGGAGGTAGAAGAAGGGCAACTTCAAAAAGGTCAGCAATATTTGCTTTACAGTTGTATCACACAATTTTTTCGAGGTCGTGATAACCGTGGGGATTTGCCAAATTCCCTAGAGGTGACTGTTCTCCTTCACTTCAACTGCCTTTCTGCCTTGCAGCACCTTTCTAGAATCCAGTTTTCAGTCCCCAAACTCAGATGTTCCTCCCGATTCCCACAAACCCCAGGCACGTTGTTTCCTTGCCTAGCTGGATGATAACCAGGCTCCCTTTTCGCCACTCAAGGTATGATTTTTGGTGAGTAATGAAGACTCCAGTGGTCCCCCCCCCCCGCCCACGCCCACCATTCTCTTCAACTAGCTTTGAGGCTTGAATTTCTAATCCAAACCTAAGGCTCTAGTTTAAGCCATGGATTCCTGCCAGCATTCAAATCTCTCTTGAGAGGGGCTGGGTTCTGCTATCATGATTGTCATCACCATTATCAGTTTCTTAGGAAGTGACGTTTGGCTATCGTAATTACCATCATTATCAGTCTTACACTGAATGGGAATGAGTGGTTTGGGCAAAAATGTTGGACTAAGGTGAAAGAGACCAAGAAGGCTGTGGATATCCAGAGAAGAGAAAGGGGTTAGGGGTTAGAAAGCACTCTGACAGTAAGTAAAAAGTGAGCCGGTAATGGAGGCAGAAGATAACGAAGCTGAACTCTGAGGACAAAACGGTTTTGCTAAGGTCAGAACTACCGCGTCTTCTCTTTTCCGCCCCATCAGGAGTCTGCAAACGGACCTGAAGACACTTGGGACGCACACCTCCCACATACTTCCCGCCTCCATGCCTGTAAATCCCCGAGTTAGAAAAAGCAATTTTAGCACGCCCTCAGGTGGCCAAATGAAATACTGCGGCAATGGTTTTCAATGGAAGTTGGCGGGGCGGACAAACGTCTCGCTCGGAATAAACACTGGTGCTTGGCAAGTTGGTAGGCACCCGGCAGGGCATCCTGTGGGGGCGATGGCACTCTTCCCTCCAGGGTGTCAGTTCTCAAGATTATTGGCGTAGCAGTCCAGGATAATCTTGCCAGGTTTATTTTGGATTGCCTGCATCGCCTCCTCCTCACGTGCTGCGGGACGTGGGACTATTTTTGAAATTAAAGCGAACTTAAACTATTTCATAGCTTTAAATATGATTATATGTTCCTTAAATTAACTGGAACTACCCATAGAGGCACGGAAGATGATTTGTGTATGGATTTTCCGTCCAAATCAGACTGGAACAACAAGAATGAATGACCAAGAATATTGTAAACATTTTTTATTTTGGAATAATTTCAGATTTATAGAGAAGTTGCAAAAATAGTACAAATAATTTCCATACGCTGGTCACCTAGTTTCTCGCAAAGTTATCATTTTAGCACATTTTCTCTCTGATTATAAATATGTATTTTTTTAATCCGATTTGAGAATGTTACAGACATGATGCTCCTTTTTCCTTTAATACTTCAGTGTGTATTTTCTAAAAACAAGAACATTTGGTTATATAACCACAATGAAATGATCAAAACCAGGAAATTAACACTGATATAATACTGTTTTCTAATCTTTAGACTTGATTCACATTTTCAAATTGTCCCACTAATGTCCTGTATAGAAGATATAGGATCCAATCCAGTATCACTCATGGCATTGCATTTAGTTGTTGTGTCTATTTAGTCTTCTGTAATCTGAAATAGTTCCTTAGTCTTCGTCTTTCACGACCTTGGCATTTTTAAAATACAAGCCAATTATTTTATGGAATGTCCCTGAATTTGAATTTGTCTGATGTTTCTTCATGATGAGGTTCAGGTTATGCATTTGCGGCAGGAATATCATAGAAATGATGTTATATTCTTCTCAGTGCACATGATGTTCCTTTGTTTTTCCCACGGGTTTTGACACACTGGTGTCAGTGAAATTAATGTTGAAAACTACACATGCAGATAAGGTCAGTTTTCCTACAGGCTCATGGGAATTTCACTTATGGGGTGAGAAAAAAAACAAGGAAACTGGAGAAACCATCCTCTCTCCTCTTATCACTCTAGGAATGTTTTATGGAGGGGCTGGGATTTCAGGAAGTTTGAGTTCAGACAAGATGGCATTTTTTTTCCCTGGGGGAATATTTTTTTTTAAAGATTTTATTTATTTGACAGAGAGATCACAAGCAGGCAGAGAGGCAGACAGAGAGAGAGTGAGAAGCAGGCTCCCCGCTGAGCAGAGAGCCCAATGCGGGGCTCGATCCCAGGACCCTGAGATCATGACCCGAGCCGAAGGCAGCGGCTTAACCCACTGAGCCACCCAGGTGCCCTGGCAGAATATTTTGGTACATGAGGATTTTGATTATAGAGTGCCCAGGTTTTTTTTGTTTGTTTGTTTTGTTTTCATTTGAATCCTCTTTTGAGAATCAAAAGCCAGGGCTACAGGGTTTTAGTTTCAACTGTAGTTTAGCTGCTATGTCACCCTGAGGATCAGCCAAGTGATCCCTTTTTGGGTTGCCTAACCTGTGAAATGATAGTCACTCACAGGCAATGAGAGTGTGTTGAAAGCTCTGGCTAGAGAAAGTACAAGCCAATTATTTTATGGAAAGTCCAGATTCACGTGGCACCTAACTGAGCTCCTTGTTTCTCTGGATCTTTTTGACTTCTGCAATCAGACTTACATGTTTCCATATAGTTCTTGATTTTGGATAGGGGACACACAAATACTGGAGAGGAAAAAAAACCCCTCATTAATATTATAGTCATTTATAATGGAAATGTAGATTTGAAACCAATCCCTGAATATCAGCCACAGATAAGCAAGCTTCAGTCTTCCACTGGGTAACTGGAGAAGTTCTATAGTACTAGATATTTACAGTTAAAAATGTGGAGAGAAGCCCTTTAAACTAACAGCAACAGTCATTACTTTCTAGGCTCCAGTGTGTGGTTGCATGTGACAATTTTTTGTCTTTCTTGTTGAATTTTATTGGCTGTTTGGGATCCTGTAAGCTTGAATTCAATTGAAATTTATCTCTAATGTATTTTCTGAGCTGTGACTGGTGGTATGGTACTACATTGACCATTACCTAAAGATGTGAAGTGCTTTTGGCCACTGACCTTTTAAATGTCGTAACAGCTTGATTAAATATTTGATTTCTTACAAATGGGCTCTCTGGCACTATATTTCTAATCTTGAACTTTTAATTTTCTGACATTGTGCAATGTTTAATCAGGTGCGACTGTCATGTCATAATGAGACAATGTAATTTTCCGGTCTTTGCACGAATGTTTTCATAGTTTAAATGGAGGTTCTTATCATATCAATCTAGAAAGGAACTTTTTGCATCAAAGAACAGAATAAACCAATAACAAACTAAAAGAGATTTTCGCTGGATGGACAGTGAATACTACCCTGATAAAAGGCCTGGTTTATATATTTAGTAAATTTATTTGATAATAATAAATATTAATATGAAATAAGTTTATTTCTTTAATAAATTCATTGAGTACCCATTTTATTCCAAGCATTGTGCCATGAGTTCTGATGTAATGTGGTAAGATACAAGTAAGACAGACTAGTCAATGAATATTTGTAACACAGGGTGTATAGCTATAGAGTAAACTGGGGTACTGTGATGCCTAATCTAATACGGGGAATGGGTGTTCAGGAAAGACTTTGTGGAGGAAGTGATGTTCAATCTATCCTATCCATTTTCTGGGTCTATCAACTCTACCTCCCTTCAAAACACATTCTAAGGGGCACCTGGGTGGCTCCGTTGGTTAAGCAGCTGCCTTTGGCTCAGGTCACAGTCCTGGGGTCCTGAGATAGAGGATGATGAAGCCTGATGGGGAGTCTGCTTCTCCCTCTGCTCCTCTCTGCTGCTCATGCTCTCTCTCACTCTCTCACTCACATGTGCTCTCTCTCTCTCAAATAAATAAATAAAATTTTAAAACAAAACAAAACAAAACAACATATCCTAAAATCCAGCCCCTTCTCCCCAGCTCTGCCGTCTCACCTCTAGTACAAGTCATCATCACCTGCAGTAGCTACAAAGCTGGTCCCCACCAAACCACAAGCTCCAAGAGGATAAAAATTTTAGTTTATTTTGTTTGCTGAGAAATCCCAAACAGTGCCTAACATGTAGTGGGTGAACAATATATATTCTTGAACAAATAAACGGTCTCTCCACTTACACTGTTGCCCCACTACAATTCAGGAGCCAATGTGGTATTTTTAAAAAAGTACAGTTGTTTCATTCCCCATCACTTCTCATTTCGCTTGCCTTACCTTCTTTCTATATACTTCAACAGTTCTGAAGTAGTTAGTTTTTCAGTCCTGGGAACATTCCCCTTTCTCATGTATCAGTTAGGTTATTTTTTATTTTTTTAAAGAGTTTATTTATTTATTTGACACAGAGAGGGTACAAGCAGGGGGAGCAAGAAGAGCAGGAGAAGCAGGCTCCCTGCTGAGTAGGGAGCCCGATGAGGGGCTTGATCCCAGGACCTTGGAATGATGAGCTGAGCTGAGGGCAGATGCTTAACAGACTGGGCCACCAAAGCACCTGGTAAACTCCCTTTAATCCTAAATGTACAGTGCAAATACTCTTGCCTCCATGGAGCTTGCAATTACATGAGGAAGATAGACATCAAACAACAGAGAGTTAATAAAATGTTTTCAAAAGTGATGAGTGCCATGAAATAATAACACAGGGTTAATTGAAAGAATAATTGCTGTGAAGCAAAGTAGACATGTGAGCTGACACCTCAATCATTTGAAGGGGCCAGAGAAGCAGAGATCTGGAGGAACATTCCAGGATAGAGGAAACAGAAAATACAAAGAGTCTGAAAGAAGGAATAATTTGGCTTATTGAAAAGAGTATGTGAGAATGAAACAAAATAAGCAAGAAAGACCGTGGTTGGCATAGGCCAAATCTTGGAGGGTCTTTTAGTTATGGTGAAGAATTGGGATTTTATGGGGCGCCTGGGTGGCTCAGAGGGTTAAGCATCTACCTTCGGCTCAGGTCATGATCTCAGGGTCCTGGGATCCCACATGGGGCTCTCTGCTCAGCAGGGGGCCTGCTTCCCCCGCCCCCTCTGCCTGCCTCTCTGCCTACTTGTGATCTCTCTCTGTCAAATGAATAAATAAAATCTTTTAAGAAAAAGAATTGGGATTTTATTCTAAATAGGATAGAAAGCTTGAAACCATTTTATTACACATAGAACCAAACCCCAATTCTTCACAGTGGCCTGCCAGCCCTGCACAATCTTCTTCTCTATCAACTTTTCTTCCTCCCTGCTCTCTGCTTAGCCATCTGGTGTTATTTCTATTCTTTAAACCTGTCAAGCTTGTCCCTGCCTCAGGACCTTGGCACTTGTTTTCTGTCTGGAGTATATTTTCTCTGGATCTTCCCATGTCTGGCTACTTCTCATCATTTCAGGTTCAGCTTTAAAAGGGAAGTCTTCCCTGGCTGTGTTAGTTTCCTAGGGCTGTCATAACAGATTACCACAATTGGCTAAAAACAAGGGAAGATTATTTTCATAGTACTGGGGCTCAAAGTACAAAATCTAAGTGTCAGCAGGGCAGTGCCCCTAAATGTTCTAGTGAAGAATCTTCCCTTTCTTTTTTCAGTTTCTGGTGGCTTCAGGTGTTCCTTGGTTTGTGGCAGCATCACCCCAATCTCTGCCTCTGTCTTCACATGGCTTTTCTCTGGGTCTGTATGTATCTTCTCCTTTTCTGTTTCTTCTAAGGAAGCTCATCTTTGTGTTTAAAGCCAACCCTAAACCAGGATGATCTCATGTTGAGGTGTTTACCTAAATCATATCTGCAAAGGCTTATTCCAAATAAAGTCACATTCTGAGATTCTGACTGGACATCTCTTTCTGGGGGTCATCATTCCATCCACTACACTCACATTTCAATTTTTTTTAAAGATTTTTATTTATTTATTTGACACAGAGAGAGATCACAAGTAGGCAGAGAGGCAGGCAGAGAGAGGAAGGGAAGCAGGCTCCTGCTGAGCAGAGAGCCCGATGCGGGGCTCGATCCCAGGACCCTGAGATCATGACCTGAGCTGAAGGCAGAGGCTTAACCCACTGAGCCACCCAGGCACCCCTCACCTTTCAATTTAAGCCAACTATCTAGGCACTTCCTAGTAAATCACCTTGTTTGATTCATTATCTAAATGGTCTTACTTAGTTTTCTTTCTTTCTTAAAAGATTTTATTTATTTACTTGACAGATAGAGATCACAAGTAGGCAGAGAGATGGGACAAGCATGCTCCCCACTGAGCAGAGAGCCCAATGCGGGTCTCCATCCCAGCACCCTGAGGTCATGACCTGAGCTGAAGGCAGAGGCTTTAACCCACTGAGCCACCCAGGCACCCCTCACCTTTCAATTTAAGCCAACTATCTAGGCACTTCCTAGTAAATCACCTTGTTTGATTCATTATCTAAATGGTCTTACTTAGTTTTCTTTCTTTTTTAAAAGATTTTATTTATTTACTTGACAGATAGAGATCACAAGTAGGCAGAGAGATGGGACAAGCATGCTCCCCACTGAGCAGAGAGCCCAATGCGGGTCTCCATCCCAGCACCCTGAGATCATGACCTGAGCTGAAGGCAGAGGCTTAATCCACTGAGCCACCCAGGTACCTCCTTATTTAAGTTTTCTTATTTATTTTCTTTCTCTCCTAGACTATGAACTCTCTGAAGGCAGTCACCTTGTTTGTCTTGTCCACTGTTATATCTCCAGGACCAAGCACATGGCAGACTTTCAGGAAATATTTGTAGAATGAATAAAGGAAGGAATGACAAATTGAAATCTAAGGAGTGAATGGTGTTGGTCACACAGAGAAGGATGGGAAACAGGGAAGTGTATAAGTGTATTCCCAAACAGAATGGGCAAAGGCTAATGGGTGATAGAGAGTATGACCGGAACATACGATTTCCTGGAGAGGGGGTGAGGGACAACCAGAACCCAAAGAGTCTTATAAGTCATATTGAATGGTATTTCTGAAGTCCACCAGACTGGGTGACTCCAAGGTCTCTGCCCTGGATACATACAGGTGGGATACCCCCCCCACACACATGGATCCTTACCTTTTCTATATGATCTGGCTCCTTAGCAGACCCGCTTGAACTGGAAGCTAAGAAGTCCTTTTTTGCTGGCCTCTGAAGGTGTTAGTCTCACTGGGCTTCTTGTCGTCCCCCTGCAGAGGCTATTTTAAAACTTAGTGGTTTTGTCGAGGAAACCCCATGACTTCTCCCATCATTTCAGCACATGATTTTATACCATAAAAAACGGAAGTCAGCAGGAAAGAATTTACTACCTGGAGTTATGAGACAATTTAGCTAGCTAAAGGATGTACAAAAGTTCATGATTCTCAGGGCTTAGAGTTTGAAGAATGGAAGCGACAGAAATGAGGCTGGAGAGGTAGGTAGGGGCCAGATCATATAGGCACTTATAAAATATGTTCACCCTTCTTATCAAAAGTGTATAGGCCCTATGTAAATTTTGTCAGATGTGGTGTCTGTCTCCTGGCAGTTTTATCTGAGATTTATCTCCTGGGAAGTTTTGCATTGTAAGATTTAGACTGCACTTGATGAATAGTACATTTTTTCCTGTTTTTATTTGACCTAACGATAGGTGAGAATCAATAGTGCAGTTTAATGAATATTTATTGTGTACCTAGTAAGAACCAGGGATTTTTCTAATGTGCTACTTAAATCAGCGCACATTTACTTTGAATTCTTATGCTTGATCTCTAATAAAATCATGAGTATTTTCCATTTTATTCTATAATATTGTTGAGTTTGTTTTTTAAATGATTTTATTTATTCCAGAGAGAGAAAAAGAGAGACAGCACAAATAGGGGGAGCTGCAGGCAGAGGGAGAGGGAGAAGCAGGCTCCCCACTGAGCAGGGAACCTCCCCGCCCCC
Source organism: Mustela erminea (assembly GCF_009829155.1). Taxonomy (NCBI): domain Eukaryota; kingdom Metazoa; phylum Chordata; class Mammalia; order Carnivora; family Mustelidae; genus Mustela; species Mustela erminea. The sequence continues at coordinate 86,124,054 of NC_045635.1, forward strand.
CATGCAGGGCTTGATTGCCACCCCCGGATCACAACCTGAGCTGAAGGCAGATACTTAACCTGAGCCACACAGGTGTGTTTTGATACACAAAGAACTTTGTCCCCTCTCTTCTCCCTTTTTGAATAAAATGAATACTTCAGGGAGATATGCTTCTTGCATCCCATTTGTTTCCTCAAGTTCTAGAATATTCCTGTCCTTGTAAAATCAACTCTCTTACACAGATGAGCCACCTGGAGTCCAGATATATCCAGAAACTGAGTCAGTGTCATACGTCTACCATGTGCTGAGCTAAGATTTGAACTCAGCTCTCACAAGAATTTTTTCCAATGTATCACAGTCATTCAGGTTTTGGAGACTTCTTTAAAAAAAAAATTTAGGGGCCTCTGGGTGGCTTAGAGGGTTAAAGCCTCTGCCTTCGTCTCAGGTCATGACCCCAGGGTCCTGGGATCGAGCCCCGCCTCAAGCTCTCTTGCCTGCTTGTGATCTCTCTCTCTCTGTCAAATAAATAAATAAAATATAAAAAAAATATTTAGGGCCGTCTGGGTGGCTCAGTTGTTAAGCATCTGCCTTCGGCTCAGGTCATGATCCCAGGATCCTGAGATCCAGCCCCACATCAGGCTCTGTGCTCAACGGGAAGCCTGCTTCTCCCTCTCCCCCTCCCCCTGCTTGTGTTCCCTCTCTTGCTGTGTCCTCTCTGTCAAATAAATAAATTCTTTGAAAAAAATAAAAAAAAATTTAAATTTAATTTAGTTAACATATAATGTATTATTAGTTTCAGGGGTAGAAAGTAGTGATTCATGAGTTGCATATAACACCCAGTGCTCATTCCATTAAGTGCCCTCCTACCCACCACTTATCTGCCTCCCCTCCTGCAACACTTAGTTGTTTGTTTCCTAGAGTTGAGTCTCTTATGCTTTAACTCCTTCTTTGTTTTTATCTTCTGAAATGTTTCCCTCCCTTCCCCTTTGTTCATCTGTTTTGTTTCTTAAATTCCAATTATGAGTGAAATCATGTGGTATTTTTCTTTCTTTGACTGACTTATTTCACTTAGCGTAACATCCTCTAGTTCCACCCACGTTGTTGCAAATGGCACGATTTCATTCCTTTTGATGGCTGAGTAATATTCCTCTATCTCTTTACCTACGTGCCACACCTTCTTTATCCATTCATCTGTTGATGGACATATGGGCTCTTCCCATATTTTGGCTATTGTTGACATTGCTGCTATAAACATTGGGGCACTTGTGCCCTTTCAAATCACTATGCTTGTATCCTTTGGATACATATCTAGTAGTGCAATTGCTGGGTCGTAGGCTAGTTCCATTTTTAGCTTTTGAGGAACCTCCATCCTGTTTTCCAGAGTGGCTGCAACAGTTTGCATTCAGGTTTTGGTGACTTCTATAGAAAGCAAAGGACACAACTTTAGACTTTCATGAACTTACAGCATAATTGAAGATTTAAGGCATGATACATGAAAAAATAGCTACCAGTACAGGATTGTTTTTATGTGGTCCAGCTAATCAGTAATATTGGGCTGAAAAAACTGTTTTGTCACCATAAATACTTGTTTGGGGAAAACAGCCCCCAATTTTCACAAATCACTGTGAGAGGAAGGAAAAATATGACCAGTATCTTGTTGGGTAAAATATTTGGGGTCGACAAAGCATTCCTCCACTTCAGGAAATTGGTTTTAGTAAAGATTTTTTTTTTAAAGTAGGCTCCACACCCACCATGGAGCCCAGTGTAGGGCTTAAACTCACAACCCTGAGATCAAAACCTGAGCTGAGATTAAGAGTCAGATGCTTAACTGACTGAGCCACCCAGGCACCCCAGGAAGTTGGTTTTAAATGGTCCATATACTTGAGCCCTTTCTTTGGCCTATGGCAGTACTGTGTCACTGCTGTTTGGGATTAAATTTCTTACCCTTCCCTCCCCTCCCAGGGCCAAGTCATGCCTCAGCACTTTATGGCTTCCTGTCTTTTGTGATCCAAAAGACACCAGGTTAAATGAACCAAGAGCTCAATAGCTCTGTCTTGGTAGCTGCCAAGAGACACCACTGAGCCAGGGGGGAGATGCCTTTACCTTGGTGCTTTTATTTGTATGCTGAGCCCAGCTACCAGTTGGGGGAGGAGGGTGGAGGCTAGGGTAAGGATGGAAGGTGGTAGTGGTTGGGGTGGGGGTAATGGTGGGGCTATTCAGGCTATTCAGTAATTGATGGCCTCTTCAGAGCAGTACAGAAAGGTGGTGGTAAGTGGCCCAGGCGCAGGGTTTGGAGGAGACAAGTGGGCATTTCCGGCCTCTCACAGCTATGGTCTTGTTTTTGTTAAGCCTGTGTGCCGCCCCCTTTCCACATGACCAGTATGCTTGAGAAGTCATTCAGCTTTGACTGGCAAGGGCTTGCCATTTCTGATTTAAATAGATTTAAATAGAGTCTAACAGGGGCAGTTGCATTTCTTTACTTTGGAGAGCTATATTTTCCTTTCATGGGTTAAAAAAAAATTCACATGAAAAATCCCTAACTTCATTATGCTTCAGTCACAGCAGGGAATTTATAGCAAGAGGCCAGCTGTTTGCAGCTCATGCCAGAATTTTTGATCCTAACGTAATTGAGCTCACATTTTTGAATCGGGAAATAATATTCAGAGGAGCCGACTTCAGAGTTTTCAGGTTTCCAGGCCAAGCAACGGTTCCTGAATCTATTTTGGGTTGTTTTTCCCTTGTACCTTTCCCTCTTCACCCGTAGAGCTCTTTGCTCCTTTCCTGGAACTAGGCTTATGGCTGTGCAAATCTCTTTTCTGTGCACATGCTGTTCTTACCATCTTTTTGATGGAAAAAGCATCCCCATGATTTTATACCTTAACTCTTGCCTTCACTACTTAAAACTCCTTTCTGTTAATTGGGTTTTCATACATTCAAGCAATACCAAGTATAACTCTTGTTTCTTGGGCATGGGGACAGACCTTTTAGGCTAAGGGCATTATATGCTTTACTTCTTTTTATCCTTCCAACAACCCTCTGAGGAAAGCAGTTATTGCTCCCATTCCATAGATGAGATCTCTGAGGCTCAGAGAGGTGAACTAACTTCTCACACAGTGCTAAGAGTTAGGCTTCGAGTCCAGGTCATTGGGATCCAGAGCCAGTAGCTTCAACCCTGTTGTTGCATTGAACTAACCACTTGAAACTGCCTGCCAAGTACTAGGTTCTATGGAGGATGATAAGGGGAAAAACACATAGGTTTTTTTTTTTTTATTATTATTTATTTATTTATTTGACAGAGATAGAGCCACAGAGCACAAGCAGGGGGAGTAACAAAGGCAGAGGGAGAAGCAGGCTTCCTGCTCAGCAGGGAGCCCAATGCGGGGTTCCATCCCAGGACCCCGGGATCATGACCTGAGACGAAGGCAGACGCCCAACTGACTGAGCCACCCAAGTGCCCCCAAAACACATAGCTTTTGTCTCCACAGAGCCTGAGTTGGAGCATAGGAAAGAGCTGGCACCTCACTTCTACCAGCTTTGTGGGGTTCTTGTTATAGTCCGATGAAATGGCAGGTAAAAGCACTTGGTTCAAGGTAGAGTGGTATATGGATACTGGTTATTGGTATCATACCTGCAAAAGCCCAGTCCTGAGCCAATTTCCTGCATGTATGAGAAGGCAGGTATATGGGAGAGTGGCGCAGTGCAAACTGGTAGCATCGCAGATTGTAGAATCTCTTGTTGAATGTGGAGCTTCTGTTGCATCCTGGTTAGCCTGGCATTTCACACTTTCAGTTTGGCTGGGAAGATACTAATGATCATAGCAAACCCCTATATAGGTCTTCTTATGTAGCAGGCACTGTTCTAAGTACTTTACAAGTATGAACCCACTTGCTTTTATCTGAAGGATTGTGTGTTAACTTCATAGTCCTAGATTCCCCATTCTCGATCAGTAACTAAGTCTTGTTGATTCTACTTCCTAAATATCTTTTAGTCTTGTCCCCTCTTGTCCAGCTGCGCTGCCTTAGCCACAGTTTTCATTTACATTCACCTCATCTCTCCCTTCTAGGACCATAGCAGCAGCCTTCCTGGGTTTTGCCACTACTGCTCTTAAGGCCTCACCCTTCCCAAGAGAAGAGAAGGCTTCTTTTATTGCTGCTATTCTTGCTGGCTGGGTTCTTATTCTCTCTGTTATTCTCTTGTGCTCAAGAGAGCCATTCCTCCTTTTTTTAAACCACCAATCCAGTTTAATCTCTGAAATTTTGCCTTTTGCTGTTACTGATCATATGGAAGGGGGTTATTAATGATTGGGAGGGAAGCATGTAGGTCGGGACTCTCAGTGTGCTGTGAATTATTTCCCCTGTAGCAGCACAGGAGGGTTTCGTGGGTTTCTCATGCCTCTTCAAAGTCCTTTCTTCCTCGAAGTGAGGCTCAGGGCTGCATTCAGCCCTGGTGGGGTTCAGGACAGTTTCGGTTTCTGTGCATTTGTTTACCTATCCCTGCTGTTCTGCAAAGCGGAGATGGGACATAAGGAAAAGATGCCTGCTGTGGATGAAACTCAGCTTTGTCTCAAGAAGAGCCCAGTGAGTAATGAATCAGGCCCTGAACATCCTGGAACACTAAACTCAATGCCACTGTCAGATTCCCCCAAATCACAGTCATTTCCAGGTAATGGCTCAGTGTAGGCATGGTTTCCCAAACCATCCAAATGGAGAGAGGGACAGGCGAAACCATCCCCAATACCCAGAATACAATTTTGCTGAGGAGATTTATTTTCACTTTGATTTGGAACATAAATACTGTAAATGTCCTCCACTCTGTTAACCTTTTTTTTTTTTTCAGAGCTATAGTTAATGGGCTAACTTTCTGGCTTGGTACTTTATCAAGTTGATAGAACTGTTTAATGAAACCCACGGAGACTGGACAATTTAGTCTAATGGTCAGTTGCAACCCTTGATGTAAGTAATTTCCAGCAATACTGTATGCATCAAATGTCCAACCTGCCAGTGGTTATCAATAACCATTATGCTTTTGGTTGGCTTGAACCATTAATAACCTGTCAGATTAAGCAATTACGCTGTCTCCACTTGCCAGAGGAAATTGTTTTCCCCTAACTGATGATATTGGTTTTGTGGTTGTGCAGATAAGTACTTGGTCAAAATGTTTGGTGCATTCCTAGCTGGAGAGTGAGACTTTTATGACAGATAAGGAGCAAGAGCTGAAATTCAAGGGGCTAAGAGGAACCTGCAGAAAATCTCTGGGAAAATGTCATTCAAAAGTAGCTTAATTATCACTGGTGCTCTTCGGTGAGGGATTTCATTTGAATATATATATATGTATATATATATATATATATATATATATATATATACACATTGTGTTGTGAGAGTGTATGGGAGGAAGACTGATCCTGGTCTAGACATCAAGGAAGGGTTTCCTGTGGAAGTGGCATTAGAGATGAAATCTGAAAGTTGATCAGGAAGTAGTTGACCAAGGTGGTTTGAGAGGTAAGGGAGTAGGGGAGTGAAGGGAAGGGTGAGGTGGGAAGATCTTTTCAAGCTGAGGTGATAGCACGTGGGAAAAGCAAAATATCAGTGACTAGAGGGACTATGGGATGTTGTAGGACAGGATTTGGCAAACTAGACTTGCCAGAACACTAACTATTTTTGGAAACAAAGTTTTATGTGAAGACAGTACGCCCATTCACATATATATTATCTATGGTCGCTTTTGTGCTGTAACCTTGGAGTTGAGTAGTTCTGACAGATACTGCATAGCCCCTTGTAAAGTCTAAAATATTTGCTCTTTGTCCCTTTACAGAAAAAGTTTGCCAACTCCTGTTCTGGGATCTAAAAGAAGACTGGAGTGACAGGAAAGGAGGAATGTGGGGGATGATGAGGCTGAATCTAAGGCAAGGACCAGACAGAACTTACAGGTTAAGGATTTTAAACTTCATTCTAAGAACAAGGGAAAGTACTCCCCATGGGGAGCCTGATGCGGGTCTCCATCCCAGGACCTTGGGATCATGACCCGAGCTGAAGGCAGCTTCTTAACTGACTGAGCCAACCAGGTGCCCCAGCACTGAACCTTTTTAAGCTGATGTTTGAAAAGGCCTGTCCTAACACATATTGGTTTTTAACAGTTTGTAATTCAGCAGTTCATCTTGTGTATTTTCCCATTCTTCAGTTATACAATCTTTAATGGTGTGTCTATGGTTTTATCATATGGATGCTGAAATTATTTGTACATAAGCAGTGAACATCTTGTGCATATTGTTGCTAATTTCTTAATAATTTCTTAGAATTGGAATTGTTAGGTCAATGGGTATGTGCACTTTAAAGGCTTTTGTTTTTCCTGTATTTCCATTGCCCTTGAAGTGATTTTTATTATGACCAACAATATAGGAGAATACCTGGTTCCCCCACTCTAGTTAGACATTTCATATGTTTGCCAGTTTACACAAGAAAAGCTATATCAGCATTGCTTTTTATGAGCGTTTCTGTCATTACTGGAGAGGGTAATATTCATTTCCCATAAATGTTACCTTTCTTCTTTTGTGAAATGCTTATTGATATAGTTTGCTTATTTTTCTATTAGGATATTTACTTTTTATTATTGATCTTTTATGAACTCATTATATATTGGATATATTAACTCTTTGACATCCATATTGTAAATATTTTTTCAAGCTTGACTTTTGCCTTTCCATTTTACTTATGGCATTTTGAGGACAATTTATGAGTATTTATTTAGTTAATTTATTTATTTAGTTAATTACTTTATTTATTTAGTTAATAAGTCAATTTTTTCTTTTGGATTTTCTGCTCTTGAAGTTACATTTGGAAAGACTTTCTCCATGCTGAGATTATATAACATACATATTTTCTGCTAATTTTAAACCAGTTTTCCTTTATATTTTAATCTGGTATTTATTTTGGTAGTGGCATGAGATAGAGATTTAAGAGATTTTTAAAAAAGATTTTATTTATTTATTTGATAGAGAGAGAAGGAACACAAGCAGGAGGAGTGGGAGAGGGAGAAGCAGGGACTTGATGTGGGGCTTAATTCTAGGACCCTGGGATCATGCCCTGAGCCAAAGGTAGATGCTTAACTGACTGAGCCACCCAGATGTCCCAGAAAAAGTGGTTTCTGGATGAGATGCAGGCATCTGAGATATTCCAAAACCAAACAAGTTCACTTATTGTAGAACAGAATGGTCACATACGTTTTCTGAAAAAGTCACTCCCCTTGACTCTGCAGTTGATATCCCCAAACCACTTCCACCTCTAAACACCTACTACCCTAAAGCCTCAAGCCTCATTACATCAAGGACTCTTAAAAATGACATTTTTGTGTATGGGAGGTATTTATGCAATCTTTTGCTCATTTATCTGTATGCATTATGAAGCATGCTTTTCCAAATAGAACTGCATTTGTGACTTAAATATTTTCCTTACTTTTATTTATTCTTTGTTTTGTAGAGGACTCATTGTTTCAATTATTCACAAACATATATAATATTTACTATGTCATAGACACTGTTTTAAGTGCCTTAAAAATATTAACTAATTTACTTCTGATAATAGCCCTATGTCTCTGTTTTGCATATGTGGGAACTGAGGAATGCTGAGGTTCAGTGACTTGTTTGAGATCACACAGGTAGCAAGTCACCAACATATTTGGTTTCCTTTATGATGGTGGGAAGTATTATGGAGGAGGGAAGGATTATTTTAGGGAACAGAAAATTCCCTCTGTGGGGCAGAAACAAATACCATCACAGGAACAAACTGAAGTCTGAAATCTTAGATGCCATTATTCCATCTTGAAACACGAGTCACATAAGCCTTTTCAGTTCTATTATATGTCTACTCTAATAGTCCTATCAATGTCTATGCATATATTGTGTGTGTGCTTTCATTGTAAGTCATCTAGAATTTCTTTACATGTAGGTAGCGTATAAATTAGATTGAAAGTCTGAAATGTGCTCAAAGCATTTCAACTGAAATAATCTTAAGAAAAGAGAAATTAATTTGTAAACTTAAAACAAATGAAATTAATTTGTACAAATGTTAGTGGGAATTCTACAACCATTAAAAGCTGGAAACAACTGAATAGTGAGTTGTGGATGGCTAATAATGAGAGGTGGATGGCTAAAGAAAATCATGCATGTCAGTGAGATGGAATACTCCATGGATATTAACAATAACAAATACGGAGACTATATTGATTTATAGATACTAGTATTTGAAGTAATATTAAATGCAAAAGTCACAATAAAAATAATAAGTACACCCATAAATATGTGACAACATATGAATACATATGACACTAATGGGAATATAATTTGGATTGATTTTGTAGCTAAATGCGACACTGTTAGGTGTTCCGGGAAAAGGTGTTTAAAGTCATAATTAAAAAACACATTTTTTTTTCAAGCAGAAAAGTATTGCGTTCCCCCCCTCTGCATTTCTAGGTGGTATAGAAGGAGACTTCTCTGACATTCTCCTATGAGGGCTTGCCATTCTCTGTGTTCAGGAAGTGCATTGTAGGCTGCTATTTGGAAAAGATCCAGTTCAGTGTCTTGTCATCATCAGCTGGGCATGAGGAGGCCAATTTAGTGGGAAGCTTGGCAAGAATGCTGAGAAGGAAGACCAGGGTAGCAGACGTGGCTCTGATGGAAGTTGTGCAGTTAGCAATGAAATCCAAACTGAAGCATGGTTTGGATTTGAAGAAGTCCCATCCAGTTCTGGCAGGTGTGGGAAATATGGTCTGGGAGTGTCCTTTTCATTCTACCACTTAAATGCAGGATAAATATAGCAAAACCTCAGATGTAGATCAGGTAAATCCAGGGGACACTCTTAGACTAGGGAGTGGCAGAATTAGGGCCAACTTAGGGGAAGTGGTACCAACAGCAAATGAGGCAGGTAACTGGAACCCACAAATTGGCTGAAAAGCAGGATAAGCCTTTCCTTACCACTGGGTACCAAAGCTCTGAGGAGAATGGAGCTGCTCTGAGTGTCCAATAGAAATGAACAGAAGGGGGCCAGAGAAATTCTTGTTCCCTCTTCCAGAGGTGTTTAGTGGTTGTGGTGGTTTTATTTTTTAATTTTTTTAACACTACTATGTTTATTATAGTACTAGTCACAATAACCAAAATGTAGAAACAGTCTATCCGCTGACAGATGAATGGGTAAAGAAATGGTGGTTTAGACATACAATGGAATACTACTCAGGCTTTAAAAAACCTGCAATATGAAAAAGCCTTTGGTTTCTGAGGTGCCAGTTTCTTTTTTTTTCTTTTTAAATTTCTTTTCAGCATAACAGAATTCATTGTTTTTTTTACCACACCCAGTGCTCCATGCAATACGTGCCCTCCTTAATACCCACCACCTGGCACCCCAACCTCCCACCCCCCCTTCCCCTCCAAAACCCTCAGATTGCTTTTCAGAGTCCATAGTCTCTCATGGTTCATCTCCCCTTCCAATTTCCCTCAACTCCCTTCTCCTCTCCATCTCCCCATGTCCTCCGTGTTATTTGTTATGCTCCACAAGTAAGTGAAACCATAGGATAATTGACTCTCTCTGCTTGACTTATTTCACTCAGCATAATCTCTTCTAGTCCCGTCCCTGTTGCTACAAAAGTTGGGTATTCATCCTTTCTGATGGAGGCATAATACTCCTTAGTGTATATGGACCACATCTTTCTTATCCATTGGTCCGTTGAAGGGCATCTTGGTTCTTTCCACAGTTTGGCGACTGTGGCCATTGCTGCTATAAACATTGGGGTACAGATGGCCCTTCTTTTCACTACCTCTGTATCTTTGGGGTAAATCCCCTGTAGTTCAATTGCAGGGTCATAAGGAAGCTCTATTTTTAATTTCTTGAGGAATCTCCACACTCTTCTCCAAAGTGGCTGCACCGACTTGCATTTCCACCAAGAGTGTAAGAAGGTTCCCCTTTCTGGTTGTGGTGGTTTTAATTATATGTGCTCCAATTCTTGAATATTCCTCCCCTTCAGGAGGTGGAGTCTGATTTCCTTCAGTTGAATGTGGCTGGTCTTAGTGTCTTGCTTCTAATGAACAGAAATGATGGAATATCACTTCCAAGATCAGTTTATGGAAAGATTGCAGTTTCCCTTCTGCGGACCCTCCAAGACCACCTACTCTGTGGGAATCCCGCTGTCATGTAATTGAACAGCCTTGTGGAGAGGCTCCTATGGGGAGGAACTGAAGCCTTCTTCCTATAGCCACAAGTGTGAACTTTTCCAGCTCCCTCAGATGACTGTAGCCTTGCCCTACAGCTGCAATCTCCTCACAGACCCTGAGCCAGAACCATCCAGCTAAGTTGCTCCAGGATTCTAGACCCCCCAGAAACTTGCTATGTTTATTGTTTAAGCTAAGAGTTTGGATTATTTGTTATACAGCAGTAGATAATTAATAGGTAATTAATCAGCCTCATGCCTGATTATATGGTGGAAATGTCTGGCACCTCGTGCTAGTGGTTAGGGAATAGCCAAGATAGAATGGGGCAGTATATCGGCAACTAAATACTTACTCTGAACATCTGGGATGGGGCTGAGATGGGGCAGCCACTGACAGTCCTGGATGGTAAGTGTTCAGTGAGATACTGGTCTGTGTATACTTATGAGAGGTGTCTATTTTTCTCCTCCATGTGGGGAAGTGGTGCAGGAAGCATTTTAGCGGGTTGGTCCCAGTGTACCAGGATCAGAAGACCCAGAGTATGCTGCATGATGCTTAGTACCAAGTGAAGAACTGTTGTTGGACTGGAGGGAACAGAGAGAGAGTGCCATTGAGCCAAAAAGGCAAGTTCAGAACAGACTGTTAAATGAGGGAGCCTAAGGAAGTTGAATCTGGCGAAAAGCAGAGCTAAAGGACCAGAAATACTAGCGTGAAGAGCAGAGTGACCCAGCAAGAGGAGGACTGCCCTGCATTCCTTCCACAGATGTGGGGGCAGAGGGCACACACAGTGGCACACACCAGGAGCAAGGCACTTATAGTTCTGACTCAAGGTTGTATAGGTGAACTAGATCCACTTAGACCAGGCAAATTGGGAAATGGAACTTGCTCTTCTTCTTTCAATCACTTGAGGGTAGTTGGGGGTGGTTGTTGAGTCTGGGTTGATAATTCATCTCTATTTCACCCCTCTGCTTCAAACATTGTTCATTCACTGTACTTTGGAGGAGTGAGGATCTATAATAAGGGCTCCATTGGTTGCATTGTTTCCTCCAACATTGGAAATATGTCACATATCGCTAGGCTATCCTTAGCTCTGGTTTCTGTTGAGGCTCTGATGGTGCTTCCTGAGAAACTTACATCTGGATGTTAAATATCTCTAGAGGGCCTCGCAGCTGGTGCTAAAATATGTGTTCAAGTGTCTGCTAATTCTATTGACTGAATGCTGCGTGGTCCTCTCAGCAGAATGACATTTCACAGCTTTCAGCTGCGATAAATCATTGACCTCAAGAGCCTCAGGGTTCAGTACTTAATCCATCAGGCTAGCCAGGCATTTGGGGGCACTTTAGGACTTCAAACAGAAATAGACCCAGAGACATGCTGTCCCCAAAAGCCATTTCGTTTCAGAATGATTAAATGTGTGCCCCCAGAGGTTTTCTATGATAGTTTAGAAGATTGGCACAAATATACCCAAACCATTTTTTTTTTTTTTACTTGTGTGTTCAGGCAAAAAAAACCTTGGTGGAGATGAATTTGTGCCATTGCAGCTTTCTAGGGGTATCTCTAAGATGTAAACTTTTTGTCTTAGCTGAACTGCCATCTGGGCATTAAATCCCCCCACCCCCCAGAAGAGGGATTTGGAACTTTGAGGTCAAAAGCCTATATTTGAAAATAATGATACTTTCTGTTTTAAGCGAATTTGCCAAAAAGGAGATGCAGAGCAAACTAGGAAAGATGAGCCACTTGACACCTATAGCTCATCTGGCTTTTGGTTCCATTCCTAGCTAAGCTCATCAGGGACATTCTCTACTATAAAGCAACCCCATATTCCTTCTGGCACAGCTGGACAATATAGCCAATCTCTGAAATGGAAATTATTTTGTAATTTGTCTCTAAGGTTAAAGTTCAATTAAATATACTCGCTAAGTAGATTTGCAGAATCAGCTTACCAGCTTATGTGGTATGACAAACATGGGTACTTAATCGCCAAGAAATTCATATTTCTCATCTCTATGGAGTTGTCGTTAGGATTGTATTTCTGAGCTCCCTTTACCTAGATGGTGCCATAAGACTAATACTTGCTGATGGAATGTGAGCAGAAGTGATTGGTGTCAGTTTTAGAGGAAGGTGTTAATTTTAAAATCTCTTTCCATTTCAGACAACCATACTAGCCTTGGCATTAAGTGTGTTTAAGATGGATGAGTCAAAACATATAAGGAGCCTGGGTCCCTATATTTCCATCTGAAAAGTCAACTGCTAACTGGAATCATCCACATTGGACTGCTAGATGAGCAAGAAGTACATTTTTTCTTTTTTTTTTTTTTTAAGATTTTATTTACTTGACAGACAGAGATCACAAGTAGGCAGAGAGGCAGGCAGAGAGAGAGGAGGAAGCAGGCTCCCTGCAGACTGGAGAGCCTGAAGTGGGGTTCAATCCCAGGACCCTGGGATCATGACCTGAGCCGAAGGCAGAGGCTTTAACCCACTGAGCCACCCAGGCACCCCAAGAAGTACATTTTTATTGTTTTGAGCAAACAGGTTTATTTGGTATAGAAGGTAGCATTACCTTATTTAATATACATGGAGTTTAGAGATTCTTGGGTAAAACATGATTTGTAGGGTTATGATTAGGTAAGTTGTATCCTTGGCTAAACTGAACTTTTTAACTGAATGTGAGTAAGATATGTACAACTCTGTTCTGAATATTTTACTGCTAGCTTCTCATCCTAGTTCATTAATTTATTCCACAAAAATGTATGGAAGACTTACAATATGACAAGTGCCATGCTATGTAGGCACTGGAGATATAATAGTGATCAAGACAGACACAGTCCTCTCCTCTTATGAACCTTAAAGTCTTCAGAGGAGAGATAATGAATTCTTGAGTGAAGATAATGGAAGGAGGCCTGGAGAAGAGGGGATAGATTAGACCAGTGATTTTCAAAGCTTGATCCTTGGACCATTAGCCTTCTAATCACCAGGAGAGCTTTTGAAAATGTAGACTTCAGATCCTGTCCCTATAAAATCTGAGTTAGTGGGGACTAGAGTGGAGTCCAAGCAATTGCATTTTTAACAATCTCTCCCCAGGTGATTCTGGCACAGAATTCCTGTTGAAAGCAGGGGAGGGAAAGAGAGTAGAGGTGGGGGGAAGGGAGGAAGAGGGAAGAAGTGAGAGAGAGAGACTGAGATTTAGAAGGTAAAGTTAACAGGCCTTTAATGACTGCTTGGAAGTGGTAGGTGAAAGAGAAGGAACACTCAAAGAGAAGGAGCACTCCCAGATTTCTGGCATGAATCACTGGGTTGGGGTGGTGGTATGAGCTTGGGATAGGCAATATAAGAAGAGGAGGAGGTATTTTTGTGTTGGGGATATAAGTTCAGCTTTAGACTTGATGAGTTTGAAGCACCCGTGTCAGGTGGAGATGCAGTATGTTTAGCAGATATGGTAGGAGTAGAAAGTGAGATTGTTGGAAGGGTAGGAGACCAGCAGAACTGAACCTGGTAGCTGTTAGGTATAGAATTGAGATGCAGTCCCTGCTTTCAAGGAGCTCACGGTCAAGTGATGGGTGGCTTATTGTTATTCCAGCTCTCTACTACAGACACAATATTCTGGGTTGCTGAATACAGTGGAAGCAGTGGGGGTGAACGTAACAAAAAAAAAATTCTGGATCTTCATTTATTTATTTTTAAAAGAGTTATTTATTTATTTCTTTATCTGAGAGAGAAAGAGAGAGAATGATAGCAAGAGAGAGAGAGCACAAGCAGGGGGAGCAGCAGGCAGTGGAAGAGGGAGAAGCAGACTCCCTGGTGAGCAGGGAGCCCCATGCAGGGCTTGACCCCAGGACCCTGGGATCATGACCTGAGCCGAAGGCAGACAGTTAAATGACTGAGCCACCCAGGTGCCTGACTGTGGCCCTTTAAACCCAGCCATGAGTACAGAACTTTTCCTAGTCATTCATTGAGGTCCAGGTCCTCCTTTTCCATCGTTGTCCCTGACACCCCATTCTCATATTACTGGTCCTCAAATTTCTGGCATTGCTCCTTTTTTTTTTTTAAATTATTCAGCTTCGTAGGTTTTAGTGATCTTTCCTAGATTCTTTTGGCTTAAAAGGCACAGCTCGCCACCTAATTCTCAACTGTGTTTGCACCTCAGAGTGTGTCATCTTTTAATGTTTTGGGTGACAGGCTCTACCAGCAAAGGTTTCCCTGAACCCCTGAAGGGAAGATGGAGGAAGACAAAGGTCATGTATGTGAAAGCACTCCATACATGTAAGCTCTTATTCAGAATTGTTTCATAAGTAAATCAAGGTTCCAAATGATGCTTCAGAGGGACTTATAAAAGTGGTCAGAATTCTATCCTTTCTGTTCTTCATGCTTTTCTGTCATCTCTGTGAAAAATTTCCTGAAAAGCAAATAGCTTCTATCTTGTATAAGTGAACTCACAAAGCTATGGAGAAGCTTGATGAAAACCAATGGAGAAATCTACAAAGAGAACAATTCAGTGACTTCCTGTCCAAACCAAGTTCAAATTTGAAATTTTCCTCTGGCCTTACTTTCAGCTAAAATCACTTCATACCTAGAATATCAAAGTTTGGGTATAATTATCAGGGCAGATCCAAATTTGCTGTATCTAGCACTTTAAGCATTGAGGCTTTCGGCTTGAAAGCACTCAGTCAGAGTATGGGGTACTTTGTTTGGGGTCAATTTTGAACTCCAGTGAGTGAGTTAGATAAAAGGACACTGTTAAGGTCAGGAAGAAGGGAAACAACTTCTCGTGAACTTTTATTTTATATATTATTCATCTGGGTGCCATCTCAGATCAATTCCTATACTACTTATGGAACACACAGCATTCTTTGGGAATATTGCACATCCATTGGGGGAGGGGTAAAGTGAAGACAGGTAGGTGCTTGCATCACCCTGCATCTCCATCAGCCTTCCCCTAGCAACCTCAAATCAAAAACAAAATCAATACATACCAAGAAAATATCAGCTTAGTATGTGTATGAAGCTTTCAGGCTGATGGTAACAGAATTTTTAGGAGAGACAAAAATGAATACATACTATAATCCAGTGCTTCCCGAGTTTATACTATCATAGGAAATATTTGGAAGGCTCAGTGAGGTCAATGGGTGAGGTTGCTCCCAGCTCCAGGCTCCACCTAGCCTGTCATGAGAGTAGACAGGACTGATATCTCAGCAAAACCATAACACTGTTGTGGTACAACAAGTCCCTACAACTCATAGGGTTGGGGAGTTCTGCCATAATCTATTATTGGAGTATTTAACTTTTGGGAAGGAAAACAATCCACACTGATATAACCCAGTTAAGTACTATGCATGTGTTCCTGTGTGCATGTATGAGTATGTGTGTATGCATGTATGTTGGTAATTATGCTCTTGTTTCTGTTTCATTTCTGTGAATCCATCGCTGTCAGTTGACTACATCACTCAGCACTCAGGACCTTTAGGGCAAGTCTCAGTGTTCCTCCTTTCTTCTCATAGTCTTTATTGAAGAAATTACAGAGTTGTCATGCTATTTCATTCAGAGTCTTCAGGTTATTATAATTAATAATTATATGCATATGTAATTAATATAAAAACATATCAATAATGAAAAGAAATTACTAGCAAAACGTGCTTAGAACTAGCATATACTGATACGCAAGATGTTATTACTTAGGTAGTCTCTGCTTTTACCCTGTGTCCCTGTTGAAGCCCAAATGCTACCACCAGTGTATGTACACATTCATTCAGGTTATGCTTGTGCCTTTGTCATTACTTTTGATCTCTGGAGATCAGTTTTAGCCTCAGAATTCAAGGTGTGTAGGCATACACCTCACAACCTAAGCTGCTAGTTGACTTCTGTTTGGGATCTTTTTCCTATATGGAACATTAAGCACCATGACTTACAACCCTAACTCAACTTGCTCTGTCCTGTATACATCTGTGATCTGGACATGCCTAATGGGCACACTCTGACAGCTCAGGATACAACTGGCCATGGCTCAGTTAACTATTGCAGCAGCATCAGCCTGGCAAGGGCAAAAACTTGGGAGTAGATCAAAACACTGTTTACATGGCCACTAGAAGGCTGTTGAGAGTAGGAGGCAAGTACTGTCAGCAGACCCAGGTTCTGGTCCAGGCAGACCCAGGTTCTGGTCCAGGCAAATGGTTGGTGGCAGGAATGAATGTATCTCAAACATACACTTCCAGTTCAGACCTCCCTTTTTCAAGTTATAAACTCAAGGTTGTACTTGTGATATACATTTACTCCAACCCACTTCCCTTCTATCAGTAGAACACCTCATGATCTATCCAGTTGCACCAAGAAACTAGGGGGTGCTGATGGGGTCCTTCTTGGTCTCTTTCCTCTCCCCCCCATATTAAACCCCTTACTAAGCCCTGTCAATTTTACCTTCTAGATGATCTCTCAAATCTTTCCATCCTCACTGATGTCACTGTAGACCACACCAATATCTGTCACCTGGACAACTGCAGCAGGCTATCACCTGGTCCTTCTACCTCTACTCTTGACTCCCTTCAATCAATTTTCTTTATAGCATCCAGAGTAAAGCAAACCATGTCATTACCACCTTTCTCTGCCTTTCAGATTAAGACACAGCAATAGCTTCCATTGCCTTTAGGATAAAGACATTCATTCCTATGATCCGCAAGAGCCTGAATGGTCTGCTCTGGCCCCTGCCTGTATTTTTAGACATGTTTCATAGCACTTTTTGACCCACTCAAGGTTAGTGCAAAGTTTCCTGCCCAGCTTTCAGTAAATGAGACTGAAGCTCTGGCTTAATTACATTTTTAATGAAGAAGTCCACGAGATGCAACATAAGATGAGTTACAAGTCAACACGGAAACTTGTCATTGTAAGATGATTGATGGAGTTAATGGGGGAGGGGGAATGGTGCTTATTCATGTTGGGTTGACTGTTTTATTAAATTGTTTGTCATGAGAATAATGATTTCTAGAAGCCAAGCAACAATACCCCTTACAATCCGATATTCGGATTGGCTCTTACATTTTTTTTTCAAAGCATATGCACAATTAGTTTTGCTCTCACTGCATACTGGTGAGGTGAATAGAACAGGGATTTTTATTCCCTGCCTACAGATAAAGCAATTGAAACCCAGAGTAGTAAGATGAATGTCACATAACAAGTCAGGGGCCCATTTCAGTTGGAATAATAAGAGAAATAATAAGAGTGGTAATGGAGATCACTAACAAAACCCTCACTATGGTAGATTCAGCTAAGTACATTTGTGTATTATCTTATTTAATCCTCACAACAAGTCTGTGAAGTAGGGAATATAACTATATTTATTTGAGAGGTTAGGAAACTGAAGCTAGGAATATCACTCAGGTGGTCAGTGCTACTTGGAATTCAGTGTATCTTGAATCCACCTGGTTTTCAAGTCACTTCTAGTCACCTACCACTTTTGTTCTGCTAGGCCCCTATGGGACATAAAGCATAGAGGGGACACTACAGGCAAATGCTTGTTCTGCACTAATTGCTGGTGTTTTGGTCCCCAATTTGGTCCCCAAATTCCTGTACTCTATGACTCTAGGAAGGCTGGACTGAACCATTCTTGAGCCATGAGAACTCTTCTATCGCTTGATTATGAGACTGGAGATAGAGTACTCTGGGTCTCTTTTTCTCTTTAACATCCACTTGGTCCTGTCCATTTAACCTTTGGTTCCTATCATTCCAGAATGTGGGGGAGGGAAGAAAGAGAATGAGAGAGAGAGAGAGAGAGAGAGAGAGAGAGAGAGAGAGAGATATTTTATCCTGAATATTAAGAGCAGAGAAAATGTAAGCCACTTATGCCTTTCTTCCTTTCTCTTGTACCCTACCCTCTGCCTCTTGGCCTTCCAAAGGCTTCCAGCAGGATTGTCTAGGCCCAGTCTTCCCATACCAATCACATGAGACTTAAAAGAAAAGATAAATACCAATCCCCTTAACTCCTCTCACCAGACATCTTTGCATTTGAGAATTCTGCTAAAGTAGATTTTTGTGGTGCTGAGAACACCTTGGTATGCTGAGGGATTCTTCTCCTTGGTAGGAGAAAAAGTAGCCCTGAGTGCCCCTATAAGTGTTTGACTCACATTCAGCACTGGGCATGCCAGACAGCAGGTAGCAACGCATCAGTTACTGAGCTGCAAATCAGAGTAAGAAACCTCTGTCCTTGTGTGGGTCTGACATCAGCAAAACAGGAATTCCTTTATACATGGTTGGGATATTAGATTCCAAGGATCAGAAATGGAGACTAAGATTAAAAACTGATTCTCCAGCTCAACTTAGAGCTAATGCCCAGGCTACTGATGTGGGAAGCACTTTAATTATGTCCTTCTTGCTCATAGTCAAGATTTGTCATCTAAATAGGAGTAGGACTGAGCCTGCAGGTATGAAGCAGAGAAGCCACAAAGCAGGTAGGGTCCTCAGCCCATATATGATGTCAGGATAAACTTTAGCTAGAACCTTTTCTATCTCTTCTAACTGGAAGTTGTCAGTTATCTCACATCATTGTGGGTAGACCAGAGCTTCGCCACTTATCTGGAATCTCACATGGCACTGGTTCTCAAAGTGATTTCAGGACCTTCAGTACTGGCATCACTTGGGAACTGGTTGGAAATGCAAATTCTTTGGTACCACCTGAGACCTAGTGACTCAGAGACTCTGGGGTATGGGCCCAGCAACCTGTGCTGTGTGACACATCTCCCCGAGGATTCTGAGACGCACCAAAGTTTGAGAACCATTGCTCTCTATTGCTCTGCTGCTCTAGGCCATGCGTTCACACTATCATCAGTTCATTTGTCCCAGAATCCTTATGTGCTATGAGCTTTGACTTTTAGTGACTGTATAGCTCTTGTCTCTTCTGGTTCCCTGTCTGGTGACAAGAAATAAAGACTCTCCCAGCCTAGGGGCCACACCAGGGAACAGGCATATGGAACACCAGGATCTGCATACTGAGATGCTAGGAATAATCTTGCCTAGTAGGAATGGTTACATTAACTCTCAGTCTTGTCTTGTCTCTCTGCACTCCATCTAGGTCTTGGCCAGGCCACCAAAGTGGGGAGGAAATGAGCTACTAGGGTCATCTGTATGTTTCTTGTCAAGGACATCCAACAGAATTGGAATCAAGCTCAAGTAGTATAGCTCCAGAACCTCTACTCTTAACCAGTGAATGACACTTACACAGTGTCAGTTATCATACACCTGCTAAATACAGCAGTGGTTTTATAACATAAGGAAAGCAAGTTAACTTTCAACCAAGTAAAGCTTAAGTTTGAATTCTGGCTCTTTCACTTAACAGACGTGAGGTTTTGGGTATATTATTTAATCTGTCTGAGCCTGTTTCTCTGTCTGCATAATGAGAAAAAATAATCCCTATTTACAGGGTTTACTCTGAGCATTAAGTATAAAGTTCCTAGTACTGTGCCTGGCATATAGGAAGTGCTTAGGGTGGCTGCTGTTATCATCCATGGTACCGTTTTTATTGCTGGCTTGCCTTCCAGAAACACTCAGTTCTGAGATAATCCACAAGATGTCCCCCTCTCAACAGAAAGTTCTGTAGCACTGGCATGTGTATAAATATACAGATCAGAGGATCTGAGTTCTTGAAAAATGACTTTCACATCCATGCCTGCTTGTGCAAAAACATATCTTGAACCATGTGCTCAGGAGGAAATCATAGTTGGCTTTGCAACCGATGCACATATGGCTCTTGAGGCAGTTCTAAGGCGAGTCGGTCACTTTCCAGGCTGTGTGTGGGCGGTGACTACATCCCCACAGTATAGCCCAAGCATGATGTGATGGAAGGAGTTTGAGAATCTGTAATTATGTTCCTTTCTCAAGTCCTGAGGCAAGTATATGGCCCTTGAGGAGTGTGTGTGTGCGTGCGTGTGTGTGCGTGTGCACGCATGCCATGTGCATAGTGGGGGCATAGAGAGGTTGGGGACATAGGCTTCCCCTCGAAAATTTTGTACCAGACACAGAAACATCCTTTCACTTCCTGCAATTCTGTGGATTTTATTTTTGGTAGGTTCTTATGGTACAGGACAAAAGTTCAGAAAGGTACTCTGCTGTTTGTGTGGAGCAGATAATACCAGACCTAGAATAATTACATGTATTCAGGATGATGGAACAATAAGAAATCTAAGTGTGGAGGCTGCCTTTGCAGCAGGAGCAATAGAGCTGTAGACTCATTTATTTTTTTTAACCACTTGAAAAATCGTTTCCTCCTGGTCAACACAGGAAGAAAGAAAACAGTACAGCTGTTTTTGAATTTTTCTTTCCTTCCATTCAGCTCATTTGCATACTGAGTATAAGGCCTACAGCCTGGCAAATATTTTGCGCATTAGTCTATTGTACATGGGCTTGCTTTTCCTAAGGATAATTTCCTTTGTTGTTTCTGAATGAAGGACGACAGTGTCTCTGCTGCTGTTGCTGCATTGCATTACTTTGTTCCAGGAAGAGAAAATGGCCTTTTTGTTGCAAACTTCACTATTCTGGGTATTTTAGGCAAAGCTTGTGCCCTTGTTTGGGGCGAGCAGTCTTGAATTGGAAATGCTAAAAGATCTTACTGCCCCAGAGAAACTTGGAAATTGGGAGTCCCAAGAACAGTCTTTGGCACCCTCTGACCAATTCTCTCTTCCCAGGCACAGAGTGCCCTTATGCGGCCTCCACCCTGCCCCAGTTATTTTAGCTAGACTAGTCTTTTCTGGAAAACACTCCCAAGATCAAGATTTTTCTTAGATTTCTTCCCTTTGCCCGAGTTTCTGTTCCTCAGTGTCTTTCCCTTTATTTCCCAAGGTCGTCCTTGGCTTCGTGCTTTTCAAACCATAGGAGTACATGGCAGTGTGGCAGTAGGTATGTGTGATCTCCTCCTGGATTGTCACTTTTTCTTGGTGGCAACTAATTTGAATATATTCTGGAGTAGAATGCAAAAATTCCCTCAAATCTTTAAGATAAGATAACTAGCAACCATCGAGTGCTTACTGTGTACTGAGCTCTGTTCTAAGTGCTTGGTACGTATTAATTAGATTAATCTTCACAACAATCCTAGGAAATAGGTTACTATATCTCATCCAGTTTTATGGATGTGAAAATTGAGGAATGGGAAGTTTAAATGACTTGTTCAAGGTCAGGTAACTGAGCAAGTTGCATTCTGGCTGAGAGTCCCTGCTCTTACTGTATTTTCTGTCATGGAGACTTTTCTGTGCCATTAGGGGTAAAGTGCAGCTCTTCTGTTTACTGGATTTATAGTTTAACCTGGACCTTGGAGTGAGGTAATCTTCATTTAAAGGAATAATTCTGATATTGGGTTTGGGGATGAGTGGCAGGTCAGTGGAGAAGATTGAGTGAGATAAAGTACCTTTTTATGTTCTCACATCAGGCCAGAAGTCAGTCACTTTTGTTAAGATCAAGGATATAAATGGGTGTAGCACTTACGAGTTTTAGTCCACATCACTGAGGGCAATGTATGGATTGAATTGTGCCCACCCTCAATGCATATGAAAAAATCCTAATCCTCAATACTCTGTATTTGGAGATAGAACCTGTGAGGAAGCAACTAAGGGACCTGGTTTGATAGGATTAGTGTTCTAAGCAGAGACACTGCAGAGTGCTCGGCATTCCGGTGCTTGCTTACCAGTGCTCTCTCACTCTTGTGTTCTCTCTCTCTCTCTCCCTCCTTCCCTCCCTTGCCCTCCCCCTCCCTCTCTCCCTCCCTCCCTCCCTCCACCTCTCCTCCCTCCCCTCTTTGTAGAGGTGAGCCCACAGCCCAGATGGAGATTAGTCTACAAGCCAAGAGAAGTCACAGCATAAAACCTGCATTTCTGGCACCTTGATCTTGGAGTTTCCAGTTTCCAGAACTGTGAGAAATGAAGGTCTAGGATGTTTGGTTTTAGCAGCCCTAGTAAATGAACATAGGCACTATATATCCTGTTCCTTTATTTTTATAAATTATTATTTTATTTTATTGTTTTTTAATTTTTTATTTTTTATAAACATATATTTTTATCCCCAGGGGTACAGGTCTGTGAATCACCAGGTTTACACACTTCACAGCACTCACCAAAGCACACACCCTCCCCAATTAGGTCCCCAACATGTTGTATGGGCAGGAAAATAAGTCCTGATGATTGGGTGGGGAGGTTTCCTACACTCTTCTGTTTGATCACTGAAGAGTCCTGGCCTTTTGCTGTGCCAGAAAATCAGGCAAGTGCTGGGTTCTTATTTCTTAGTGGTTTAGGCTTACTGTTTGCTCCTTGGGCTCCCAGAGGTTGCTGTCAGCAGGTTTCTGTTGACTGTCTTTGTCCGAGTGGACCCTGAGATACTGTTCACTGAGATCTTCCCTTTTGACTGCTGCCATGTCTGGGGCACTCTGCCCGCACTCAGTGCACTGGATTTGTCAGTCAGCTCTGACTCCTCCCATTGTCTATGGGAGCTACTACAATCTCTCTTTCAGACTCACAGGGTTCCTTCCTTGCAACTCAAAGCCCTTCTCTCTATGCAATGATATAACATAGTCCTCTTTATTTATTTTTCAGAACTGGGGTCACAGAACTTTTTCTGTAAAGGTCCAGATATATTAGGTTTGTGGGTTGTATAGTCTAGGTTGCAATTACTTACCTGAGCTAGAAAGCACTCATACACAATATGTAAATGAATAGACATGCTTTGTTCCAATAAAACTTCGTTTATAGACACAGAAATTTGCATTTAATATGATTTTCACATGTCACAGAATATTCTTTTGATTTTTTCCCCCTCAACCATTTAAAAAAAATCTAGAAATCATTCTTAGCTCACAGGCTCTACAGCGGTTGGCAGTGGGCCAGATTTGGTTTGTGGGCTCTAGGTTGCTGATCTCTGGTTTAGTCTTTTGCTACTCAAAAGTGTGGGTACATGGACCAGCAGTGTGTGTCATCTGCAAGCTTGTTAGAAATGCAGAACCTCAGGTCTCACCACAGACTTACCCAATTGGAACTGGAATTTTAATAAGATCCCCAGGTGATGCACATTAAAGTTTGAGAAGTACCAATTTAGAAATCCAGTACTGGCTTCTCTTTTTTGGACACTGGGGAGGGGAAAGCAGATGTTAACATTAGTTTTCAACTTTTTTTCTTCTGAATACCATCCATTGCTATCTCAACAGTGACATTCCTACCTGATTTCCACTGTTGCCCTTTCCTGAATGTGGCAGCACTTAATAATGTGGGTTGCAGCCAGCTTTCCATTAGTCATGTTAATCCACAGATCATTAGCACCTGACCTCAAATGAATCATTTGATAATTGTGGCAGATCTGCTTTCCAACTTCTGGTTTCCTTTTTTCAAAGTTAAATTCCCGGTTGCAGAATGGAACAACAACTGAGTATTAAGGAAGAGATGCCCTTGGGGCATTCTCAGAAGGTCGAAAATAGCATGGAATTAAAATTTTTGTGTGACGAAACAATTCCCTCAGCATATGCAAATTCAGTAATACAACGCATGGACCATTACCATGGAAAATATCAACAGAACTGACAGAATTTTTTTTTTGAACCGAATGTGGCTTTAGATACCATATTAGTTTTTGTATTGTAAGCTTTTTCTTCTTTAAAAAAAAGATTTATTTATGTTTTTAGGGAGCATGTGAGAGCACGTGTGAGCACATGTGTTCGAGTTGGGGGAGGGGCAGAAAGAGAGAATCTCAAGCAGACTCCCTGCTGAGCGTGGAGCCCCATTCAGGGCTCGATCTCACAATGCATGGGATCATGACCTGAGCCAAAACCAGGAGTTGGATGCTTAACTGGCTGAGGCACCCAGGCGTTCCTAGGTTTTTTCTTAAATGTATTTTTTCCTAGACTAATATTAAAATGACTTTGTATTCCATGGGCACACATCTGTGGATGTAGGAAGCTCAGAGACATGGGCAGAGGTTGTGGAGGAAAGTCTCCCTGAGATTAAAATTGTCCTTTAGATAATCTGTGAGTTGATGTGCAACAGCCTTGTGAGGTGAGAGTGTATCTGTAATGAAGACATGCTGTAAGCTGCTTTGGGCTCTTTACAATCACACTCTTTCCCAGGTTTCCTTTGTGAGTTGTAGACCAACCCTCTTATCACTAATTATCAATGATTCCTGCTTGGGATTCTGAGAAACCCAGTTGTAGGAAAGCAGCAAACAGACTCCTGCTTTTCTCTTTCTAAATCTTGCGATCATTGAAGTTTGATTCCCATTAATTCATGAACGCACCACCCCAATGAAAATGCAACTCTACTGTGTATGTTTTGATTAACTTGTCAGAGGCCAGGCAAGGAGAGCTTGAAGAGTAGTGTTGCTCCTGTACTCTGTTATTTCTGCTTCCATTACTTGTCACACCTGTCAGTTTCAGGAACATTCGTATCTATGAAGCCATTATTTTTAGTACTTTCATTATTTTGGGTGTCTAAGGACACAATTAATGTATCATGTTGGTCATATTGGTGAATTGCAAAGATGGTAGGTAGACCTGCGAGGGAGTTGGGCTTAGAGAGTGGGTTTCCAAAGTGCTTGGGCATGTGGCATATTAAGTGGATAAATTCCCTTCCTTGGCTCTTAGTCTCTGGAGAGTCAGCCTCAGAATCAAATCCCTAATGCTTGTTTTTGTCTTCAAAAATACTTTGAGGGAGGAGTCAAGATGGCGGAGAAGTAGCAGGCTGAGACTGCTTCAGCTAGCCGGAGATCAGCTAGATAGCTTATCTAAAGATTGCAAACACCTGAAAATCCATCGGCAGATCGAAGAGAAGAAGAACAGCAATTCTGGAAACAGAAAAACAACCACTTTCTGAAAGGTAGGACCGGCGGAGAAGTGAATCCAAAGCGACGGGAAGATAGACCCCGGGGGGAGGGGCCGGCTCCCGGCAAGCGGCGGAGCAACAGTGCACAAAATCAGGACTTTTAAAAGTCTGTTCCGCTGAGGGACATCGCTCCAGAGGCTAAACCGGGGCGAAGCCCACGCGGGTTCAGCGTGGCCTCAGGTCCCGCAGGGTCACAGAAGGAGCAGGGGTGTCTGAGTGTCGCAGACCTTGCGGGTATTGGAACGGGAAAGCCGGCTACAGAGACAGAGCCGACAGTAAGCTCACAGCTCGGTGTTACCTTGAACCGGTCGCAGCCTCGGAGAGCTCGGAGCGCGGCCGGAGGTCAGGCAGACGGGAGTAACTGGGCGCTGTTCTCTGAGGGCGCACTGAGGAGTGCGGCCCTGGGCTCTCGGCTCCTCCGGGCCGGAGACCAGGAGGCCGCCATTTGTATTCCCGTCCTCCGGAACTCTACGGAAAGCGCTCAGGGAACAAAAGCTCCTGAAAGCAAACCCGAGCGGATTACTCACCCCGCCCCGGGTAAGGGCGGTGTAATTCCGCCTGGGGCAAAGACACTTGAGAATCACTACAACAGGCCCCTCCCCCAGAAGATCAACAAGAAATCCAGCCGAGACCAAGTTCACCTACCAAGGAGTGCGGTTTCAATACCAAGGAGAGCAGCAGAATTCCAGAGGAGGAGAAAGCCAAGCACGGAACTCATGGCTTTTTCCCTGTGATTTTTTTTTAGTCTTGCAGTTAATTTAATTTTTTTCTTTTTCATTTTTTGTTTTTTGTTTTTTTTTTTTCTCGCCTTCGGGTAAATTTTTTTTTTTTTTAACTGTTACCTTTTTCTTTTTTAACGATTTTTTACTAGTTTATCTAAAATATATATTTTTTCTTTTTTACATTTTTCTTAGGTGTTTTCCTTTTTTTTTTTTAATTCTTTTCTTTTTTCTTTTTTTTTTTTTTTTCTTTCTTCCTTTTTGAACCTCTTTTTATCCCCTTTCTCCCCCCTCACGATTTTGGATCTCTTCTAATTTGGTTAAAGCATTTTTTCCTGGGCTTGTTGCCACCCTTTTAGTATTTTACTTGCCCCTTCATATACTCTTATCTGGACAAAATGACAAGACGGAAAAATTCAACACAAAAAAAAGAACAAGAGGCAGTACCGAAGGCTAGGGACCTAATCAATACAGACATTGGTAATATGTCAGATCTAGAGTTCAGAATGACAATTCTCAAGGTTCTAGCCGGGCTCGAAAAAGGCATGGAAGATATTAGAGAAACCCTCTCGAGAGATATAAAAGCCCTTTCTGGAGAAATAAAAGAACTAAAATCTAACCAAACTGAAATAAAAAAAAGCTATTAATGAAGTCCAATAAAAAATGGAGGCTCTCACTGCTAGGATAAATGAGGCAGAAGAAAGAATTAGTGATATAGAAGACCAAATGACAGAGAATAAAGAAGCTGAGCAAAAGAGGGACAAACAGCTACTGGACCACGAGGGGAGAATTCGAGAGATAAGTGACACCATAAAACGAAACAACATTAGAATAATTGGGATTCCAGAAGAAGAAGAAAGAGAGAGGGGAGCAGAAGGTATACTGGAGAGAATTATTGGGGAGAATTTCCCCAATATGGCAAAGGGAACGAGCATCAAAATTCAGGAGGTTCAGAGAACGCCCCTCAAAATCAATAGGAATAGGCCCACACCCCGTCACCTAATAGTAAAATTTACAAGTCTCAGTGACAAAGAGAAAATCCTGAAAGCAGCCCGGGAAAAGAAGTCTGTAATATACAATGGTAAAAATATTAGATTGGCAGCTGACTTATCCACAGAGACCTGGCAGGCCAGAAAGAGCTGGCATGATATTTTCAGAGCACTAAACGAGAAAAACATGCAGCCAAGAATACTATATCCAGCTAGGCTATCATTGAAAATAGAAGGAGAGATTAAAAGCTTCCAGGACAAACAAAAACGGAAAGAATTTGCAAATACCAAACCAGCTCTACAGGAAATATTGAAAGGGGTCCTCTAAGCAAAGAGAGAGCCTACAAGTGGTAGATCAGAAAGGAACAGAGACCATATACAGTAACAGTCACCTTACAGGCAATACAATGGCACTAAATTCATATCTCTCAATAGTTACCCTGAATGTTAATGGGCTAAATGCCCCTGTCAAAAGACACAGGGTATCAGAATGGATAAAAAAACAAAACCCATCTATATGTTGCCTCCAAGAAACTCATTTTAAGCCCGAAGACACCTCCAGATTTAAAGTGAGGGGGTGGAAAAGAATTTACCATGCTAATGGACATCAGAAGAAAGCAGGAGTGGCAATCCTTATATCAGATCAATTAGATTTTAAGCCAAAGACTATAATAAGAGATGAGGAGGACACTATATCATACTCAAAGGGTCTGTCCAACAAGAAGATTTAACAATTTTAAATATCTATGCCCCCAACGTGGGAGCAGCCAACTATATAAACCAATTAATAACAAAATCAAAGAAACACATCAACAATAATACAATAATAGTAGGGGACTTTAACACTCCCCTCACTGAAATGGACAGATCATCCAAGCAAAAGATCAGCAAGGAAATAAAGGCCTTAAACGACACACTGGACCAGATGGACATCACAGATATATTCAGAATATTTCATCCCAAAGCAACAGAATACACATTCTTCTCTAGTGCACATGGAACATTCTCCAGAATAGATCACATCCTCGGTCCTAAATCAGGACTCAACCGGTATCAAAAGATTGGGATCATTCCCTGCATATTTTCAGACCACAATGCTCTAAAGCTAGAACTCAACCACAAAAGGAAGTTTGGAAAGAACCCAAATACATGGAGACTAAACAGCATCCTTCTAAAGAATGAATGGGTCAACCGGGAAATTAAAGAAGAATTGAAAAAAATCATGGAAACAAATGATAATGAAAATACAACGGTTCAAAATCTGTGGGACACAACAAAGGCAGTCCTGAGAGGAAAATATATAGCGGTCCAAGCCTTTCTCAAGAAACAAGAAAGGTCTCAGGTACACAACCTAACCCTACACCTAAAGGAGCTGGAGAAAGAACAAGAAAGAAACCCTAAGCCCAGCAGGAGAAGAGAAATCATAAAGATCAGAGCAGAAATCAATGAAATAGAAACCAAAAAATCAATAGAACAAATCAACAAAACTAGGAGCTGGTTCTTTGAAAGAATTAATAAAATTGATAAACCCCTGGCCCGACTTATCAAAAAGAAAAGAGAAAGGACCCAAATAAATAAAATCATGAATGAAAGAGGAGAGATCACAACTAACACCAAAGAAATACAAACTATTATAAGAACATACTATGATCAACTCTACGCCAATAAATTTGACAATCTGGAAGAAATGGATGCATTCCTAGAAACATATAAACTACCACAACGGAACCAGGAAGAAATAGAAAGCCTGAACAGACCCATAACCAGTAAGGAGATTGAGTCATTAAAAATCTCCAAACAAACAAAAGCCCAGGGCCAGACGGCTTCCCGGGGGAATTCTACCAAACATTTAAAGAAGAACTAATTCCTATTCTCCTGAAACTGTTCCAAAAAATAGAAATGGAAGGAAAACTTCCAAACTCATTTTATGAGGCCAACATCACCTGGATCCTAAAACCAGACAAGGATCCCACCAAAAAAGAGAGCTATAGACCGATATCCTTGATGAACACAGATGCGAAAATACTCAACAAAATACTAGCCAATAGGATTCAACAGTACATTAAAAAGATTATTCACCACGACCAAGTGGGATTTATTCCAGGGCTGCAAGGTTGGTTCAACATCCGCAAATCAGTCAATGTGATACAACACATCAATAAAAGAAAGAACAAGAACCATATGATACTCTCAATAGATGCTGGAAAAGCATTTGACAAAGTACAGCATCCCTTCCTGATCAAAACTCTTCAAAGTGTAGGGATAGAGGGCACATACCTCAATATCATCAAAGCCATCTATGAAAAACCCACCGCAAATATCATTCTCAATGGAGAAAAACTGAAAACTTTTCCGCTAAGGTCAGGAACACGGCAGGGATGTCCATTATCACCACTGCTATTCAACATAGTACTAGAGGTCCTAGCCTCAGCAATCAGACAACAAAAGGAAATTAAAGGCATCCAAATCGGCAAAGAAGAAGTCAAATTATCACTCTTCCCAGATGATATGATACTATATGTGGAAAACCCAAAAGACTCCACTCCAAAACTGCTAGAACTTATACAGGAATTCAGTAAAGTGTCAGGATATAAAATCAATGCACAGAAATCAGTTGCATTTCTCTACACCAACAGCAAGACAGAAGAAAGAGAAATTAAGGAGTCAATCCCATTTACAATTGCACCCAAAACCATAAGATACCTTGGAATAAACCTAACCAAAGAGACACAGAATCTATACTCAGAAAACTATAAAGTACTCATGAAAGAAATTGAGGAAGACACAAAGAAATGGAAAAATGTTCCATGCTCCTGGGTTGGAAGAATAAATATTGTGAAAATGTCTATGCTACCTAAAGCAATCTACACATTTAATGCAATTCCTATCAAAGTACCATCCATCTTTTTCAAAGAAATGGAACAAATAATGCTAAAATTTATATGGAACCAGAAAAGACCTCGAATAGCCAAAGGGATATTGAAAAAGAAAGCCAACGTTGGTGGCATCACAATTCCGGACTTCAAGCTCTATTACAAAGCTGTCGTCATCAAGACAGCATGGTACTGGCACAAAAACAGACACATAGATCAATGGAACAGAATAGAGAGCCCAGAAATAGACCCTCAACTCTATGATCAACTAATCTTCGACAAAGCAGGAAAGAATGTCCAATGGCAAAAAGACAGCCTCTTCAATAAATGGTGCTGGGAAAATTGGACAGCCACATGCAGAAAAATGAAATTGGACCATTTCCTTACACCACACACAAAAATAGACTCAAAATGGATGAAGGACCTCAATGTGCGAAAGGAATCCATCAAAATCCTTGAGGAGAACACAGGCAGCAACCTCTTTGACCTCAACCGCAGCAACATCTTCCTAGGAACAACGCAAAAGGCAAGGGAAGCAAGGGCAAAAATGAACTATTGGGATTTCATCAAGATCAAAAGCTTTTGCACAGCAAAGGAAACAGTTAACAAAATCAAAAGACAACTGACAGAATGGGAGAAGATATTTGCAAATGACATATCAGATAAAGGACTAGTGTCCAGAATCTATAAAGAACTTAGAAAACTCAACACCCAAAGAACAAATAATCCAATCAAGAAATGGGCAGAGGACATGAACAGACATTTCTGCAATGAAGACATCCAGATGGCCAACAGACACATGAAAAAGTGCTCCATATCACTCGGCATCAGGGAAATACAAATCAAAACCACAATGAGATATCACCTCACACCAGTCAGAATGGCTAAAATAAACAAGTCAGGAAATGACAGATGCTGGCGAGGATGTGGAGAAAGGGGAACCCTCCTCCACTGTTGGTGGGAATGCAAGCTGGTGCAGCCACTCTGGAAAACAGCATGGAGGTTCCTCAAAATGTTGAAAATAGAACTGCCCTATGACCCAGCAATAGCACTACTGGGTATTTACCCTAAAGATACAAACGTAGTGATCCAAAGGGGCACGTGCACCCGAATGTTTATAGCAGCAATGTCCACAATAGCCAAACTATGGAAAGAACCTAGATGTCCATCAACAGATGAATGGATCAAGAAGATGTGGTATATATACACAATGGAATACTATGCAGCCATCAAAAGAAATGAAATCTTGCCATTTGTGACAACATGGATGGAACTAGAGCGTATCATGCTTAGCGAAATAAGTCAAGCAGAGAAAGACAACTATCATATGATCTCCTTGATATGAGGAAGTGGTGATGCAACATGGGGGCTTAAGTGGGTAGAAGAAGAATAAAGGAAACAAGATGGGATTGGGAGGGAGACAAAACATAAGTGACTTTTAATCTCACAAAACAAACTGAGGGTTGCTGGGGGGAGGGGGTTTGGGAGAAGGGGGTGGGATTATGGACATTGGGGAGGGTATGTGCTTTGATGAGTGCTGTGAAGTGTGTAAACCTGGTGATTCACAGACCTGTACCCCTGGGGATAGAGTATTATGCCTCCATCAGAAAGGATGAATACCCAACTTTTGTAGCAACATGGACGGGACTGGAAGAGATTATGCTGAGTGAAATAAGTCAAGCAGAGAGAGTCAATTATCATATGGTTTCACTTATTTGTGGAGCATAACAAATAGCATGGAGGACATGGGGACTTAGAGTGGAGAAGGGAGTTGGGGGAAATTGGAAGGGGAGGTGAACCATGAGAGACTATGGACTCTGAAAAACAATCTGAGGGTTTTGAAGGGACGGGGGGTGGGAGGTTGGGGTACCAGGTGGTGGGTATTATAGAGGGCACGGATTGCATGGAGCACGGGGTGTGGTGCAAAAATAATGAATACTGTTATGCTGGAAATAAATTTAAAAAAAATGAAGAAAAAAAAATACTTTGAGACTTTCTTATTGTCTCCTGCTCCTCAGTCTTTTTAGTTTACACACCACCTAACTTGACTCTTACTTGATCTTCCTCACCAGGATCCCGTGTGTTAATCTCCTTTTCCTGATAGAGTAGAGTAACAACGTTAGCTAACATTAATTGAGTGTTTACGCTGTGCCAGGTACTGTGCAAACAAGATCTCATTTAGTCCTTTCACAGCAGACCTACAGGGTAGGAACTGTTGTTATACCCAATTTACAGATGAGGAAACTGAAGGATAGGGAGCGACTTGTAACTACTGTGTTATACTGTACTCATAACTATAGCTCATGATTACAGAGTGCTTACCTTCTGGGCAAGCATGGTTCTAAGTTCTTCATATGTATTAACTCACTTACTAATCCTCTTAACAACTCTGTAAAGTAGGTTTTGTTATTATTCATGAATTTTAGAAGGAGAAACTGGGGCACAGAGGGTTTAATTAAGTTACTGAGTCACACCATTTAACAATCATAGACAGAAGTAGTCTTTGGATACAAAGTTGTTTGACTCTAGAGTCTATATTCTTTTTTTTTTTTTTTTTCCTGGGGAAGAGCCATAATAGTGTCACCTGGTCTGGGCCCAATAAAGGAAAGGATGGACCCTCTTTTAGAACCCAAGGCCAGGAGTAACACACAGGAGCCCATTTGACTCCGGAGTGTATATTCTTCACCACTTTCCTGTACTGCTCAGGCAAAGGCAGAGGATGTCAAATGGTGAAGCATGTCCATTTGGGGGGGCAAGGAGGAAGAAGTGGGAATCACTGTTCACTTTCTGGTGATTATTACCATGTGGAAAGGTAAGCATGCTATCATCCAAGCTACCAGTTTATAGACGAGAACCTCCTGATCTGGATCTTTATATAAACTTTCCTTATTTTAAATATGGCAACAAATGCCAGTCTTTTTACAAAGCACCTTGTTAGCTTACAAAAAGATCTGTTGATAGGAAGCATTATATTATAGATAAGGATGTTTAATTCATATACTTAAAAAATATTTACTAAGTGCTTATGAAAACTGCTAATTCTAGATAGTGTTGTTCAATGTAAGCCTATGGAATCCCCATTTTCTGTGTTGATTCTCAGTGTTGTTAATAATAAATGGCCTCTTTCCCTGATTTCACTGGTAGTAAATCAGTTTAAATGATGGTTTGTGTATATTTTAGAGTTTAATTCCTCAGTGAAGTTATGACTATTGGAAGAAAAATGTGGACTTTAACTGGTTTAATATGCCAAGGATGCATGTTATCCTTTTTTCCAAATGTGAATAAGTTGTATATTTATTTTTGTAAACTTTGCAAAGAACAGAACACACATAGATGCCCCACACACATATACACACACACTCGTACACAACACGCCTGTGAGCCTCATCTGACCCATGGGCTACGAATTTGCAACCTTTGTCCTAGGGGACTTAGCTTCTTTTTTTCCCTTTGCTGCAGTTCCTAGCCCATTACCAGTTTTATAGTAGGCACAGACTGAATGCATGCTGACTTCGTGTGGTCTTATTCTGACCCAGACGTGTCTCAAACCTGATGCCCTCTCTCAGGTCACCTCTGTCTGTTTCCACTAAGACTTCTCTTGTTGTTTTGTAAAGCTGGTGTCCAATTCCTTCTCCTTCACAGAACATTTCCAAATCAGTTAGAAGGGGCTTTCAACCTACCCAAAGCACAGACTGTTTCCATATAACATTTCTCAAAAAAACAAGTGAGAGAGGAAGAATTGGTCAGCCCAGGGGTTTTCAATCCTGGATGTACATTAAAAAAAAAAAAAAAAGCTCCCCAGGCATTCTGATCTGCAGCCAGGATTGAAAACTGGCCCAACTGGTGAATATGTGTTTGTCAGAAGGTCCCAAATATCCACTTTGGGCCTTGATCAACTGCCTTCTTCTTTACTAAAATCAGACATTTGTAAGGTAAAGAGTCAGACTGGGGTAATTGATATCTTTATGCATTGTTTTCCTGTGAACCAGAATGTTGTCTCTGCTTCTTATGTAGTTATTGGGTAAATAGGCAAGAACACGGGCTAAAAGGTGTATATTGATGTTGAAGAGGGAGTGGCAGGTGGCTTTTGAAATGGCTCTGTGATTCCCTACTTTTTGGTATTCACGTGCTGTGTAATTCTCCTCTTTTATGTGGGCTGGACCTAGTGACTTCTTTCTAACAAGTGTAATTCAGCAAAAGTGAAGAGATGTCCCTTTCATGATTAGGTTACAGAAGATTGTGACTTCTGTCTTGCTGGCTCTCTTCCTCTCTAGCTCTCTACACTTGCTTGCTCCCATGAAACAAGGTGTTAGGTTGTTAACTGACCTAGGAAAGGTCTACCTGGCAAGAAAATGAGGACAGCTACTGGTCAACAGCCAGTGAGAAATGAAGGTCTTCTATCCAACAGCCCGTGAGATTCTAAATCCTGCCAGGTGAGTGAACTTGGAAGCAGATATTTCCCTAGCTGAGTCTTGAGATAACTGCAGCCTTGACCCATATCTTGATGGCAGCCTTTGGAGAGAATTTTGAGCCAAAGTATCCATCTAAGTTATGTCTGTGTTTCTGATCCATAGAAACAGTGAAGTAATAAATGTGTGTTGTTTTAAGCCACTATATTAGGTGGTAATTTGTTACATAGCAATAGGTAACACATAGAGGGGGTGATGCTGGGTTCTGCTTATAGTAAGAGGCTAGAGAAGTGATTCCCCAACTATAGCGTGCATTGAATTTCCTTGGGAAGCTTGATAAAATGCAGATTCCTGGACTCCACTTACAGAGGTTTTAGATTTGGTAGGTCTTAAGTGGGACTCAGGATTATGCCTCTTTATCACACATTCCAAACACTTCTGAGGCAGGTGTTCTTTGGGATTGCAATTCTACAACAGTCAACTAGATTCAACCTTTGGAGAAGCAGGGAATGTTGGTGGACCAGTGTTTGTTGTGTTGTACAGGCTCAGTGGGGCGGGAATTATGGAAGGCTTTTATATTAATCAAGTGACCTGCTGGAAGGAATACCAAACTTTGAACTGGAAGAAGTCATGGAGGTCAGAAGAATGGCCTGGTGGCAGTGTGCTGGTTGGGTTGGAAGGGAGAGAGACTGGAGTGAGGAGCCAGGGTAGCAAGAGATGTTGAAAGCCTGTACTAGAATGTTGGAATTGCAGATAGGAAGGAAAATTATGAGAGGCATTTTATTATTTTATTTTATCAAAAAAGATTTTATTTATTTAATTGACAGAAGAGAGAGATAGAGAGCATACACACATACAGGGGGAGGGGCAGAGGGAGAGGGAGAAACTGACTCCCCTGTACAGGGTCCTGGAATTATGACCTGAGCTGAAAGCAGATGCCTAACCAACTGAGCCACCCAGGCACCCCGAGAGAGACATTTTAATTGATATTTTAGAAGGAGTTGATGACTGACTATATAGACAGGATCTGAATAAGAGAGAGAAAGGATATTTCAAGATGAGGTGATTGGAAAAGAGGTAGTGCCATTGGCAGAGCTCAGAATTTGGAAGGGAAGCTGGTTTAGGGGGTATAGCTCTCCTAGAACAATTTCATGCTCAGTTCCTTTCGGTTAATAAGCTCTGGTCTGAGAAGCTGAGTTGACTTGCAAGAGTACAAATGGAGACAAAGTTCTAATGGAGACCTGTCATCCTCTGTGTGTGGTCCTGGATCAGGAGCATCAGTGTCATCTGGGAGCTTGTTAGATATGTTAATACCACAAAGGTTTATACCCTGGCTGAATTTAGAGATCTATATGCCCAGAAGGCCTTGAATAGACCATCCCAGAGGTTGGGAAAGAAGCATAAGTAGAGATATAGGTGACCCCTCCTCACTGACAGAAACAGAGTCGTCACCTGTTGCTGATGGGAGACTGGCCTGGATGTAGTCCAGCTGTTCTCTGCTCTGAGCCCAGCCCTAAGCCGAGGAAGCATTCTGGCTGCCCACTGAACTGCAGGAACTCGAGACTCATCTGTTTGTTAGCCAAGTCACAGAGCTGCCCTAAGCTGATACAACCTGAATGAACAATGTGGACGAAGGCCAGCTCTGCAAGTAGTGAAGCGTGATGTGCTTCCTTCACTGCAAGAACCTCCTTAGGGAGGTGAGGCTGGAGATCATAAGGAATGGATTCTTTTCTTATTCTCCTACTCTGCATGTTTCCCGCTTGATCCTGTCCTTACAAAGCTGGACTAGTGAATGAAGGGTTGCTGAGAGTGAGAAAGCATCCATACCAGTTTTCCTGACACACCTGTATTATGGTCAGAAGAAATCTGGTTGAAGTCATGCTGTAAGAGAAAACAAAGGCATAAAATGCTGCCATCAGACATTTCAGTGGATCTGAACTTGCTTTGTGCAAGTAACCTACACAATCTCACTATGTGAGCCTCAAGTGGACTGCTGCTTCAGATGCTGTGGCTCTTCCATCACACGAATTCTGATCGAGGAGCCCTCACACTGTCTCATGTGAGCCAAAATGTGGCTATCCCAGTCAAAGACTACAACTGAATGAAATATTCTGGACCTTAACCTACAGTGAATTGATCACGTTCTTCTAAGAGACTGTTAGAACTCATCTCATTGTGCCTTACTTCCCGAGCCTCTCTGGCTATTGTTAACCCCCCTTATTACCCTCTTTATTATCCAATTAGACGTAAGCCACTTCCTCTACTTCTTCCCAAGGCTTTACTCTACCCTCTAGAAAGGCCTGTCTGTGAAGGCCAAAGTTCTTATAGCCTTAACTTTTTTTTTTTTTTTTTTTTTTGAATCAGGACATGTCCCCTGCCTCCTGCTATAAGTGGAACCTTGAATGCCTCTTAACCATATTGCCCAGGAGGTGAGGTTGTTGTTCTCAGTTCCCACTCCCAAATCCCTTTGGTATCACTTCACTCTCTCCCTCCTCCAAAAGCCCCACTCCTCTACCCTCCTCATTACTGTCTCCTACCAGCTTCCTGATGATTTCTCCTCCTTTCTTACAGATCTGGTTCATGGCTTACTCTCTTCCTTTTGTTTCCTCTCATCATTCTTGAGGACATCAACATCTTTGTGTCAAGGATGGCAGAGATTTATGTGCCCCAGAAGGCCCGCGTTGTAAAAAAAAATTCTGAGTTATTAGAAACTTAGAGATGAGTTATCTGATAATGGAGGACTTTGAGAGTAGGAGGAGAGGAGAGGAGACCAGCTGTGGGGTGTACTGGATCCCCTGAACTTGGGGCATGAAGGGAGGTGGGGGTCCCACAGTTGGTGGGATCCATGCCCTGAGTCCCCCCACCTCCTAGCAACAGGAGGAATGTAACAAATTCTCCTCTTGGGGTGGAGGGGAGTGGCTGTACCTCTAAGTTTTGTTGCCGTTTCCTCCCTGACTCTGGCCATTGTTCTTGGTGACTTCAACACTCATGTGAATGACCCATCTCTCATCATGGCTTTTTCATTTCCTTGATCCCTTTACTTCAATGATCTTTCCGTTTATACATCTCAACTACCCACTGGCTTGGTCACACACTAGCCCTTTTCACCATCAGTAACTGCATTATTTAGTAAATCTTGATTTCCATTGATGCAGTTCTTCAACTTCACCAGCTTAGACCTCCAATCCATTGTTTACCACTACGTTTTTTGTCTCCATCAGCCCATCATCTTCTGTTTGGCTCCTCCCCCAGCTCAGAACCAATCTACTGTATTGTTAACATCATTTCCCCCTTCCCTTTCTATCTTTCATACCCAGTGAGCTCTTATACCCTCACACTTAAGTATCCCATTTTATTCCCTCTCACCTCCTTTTCTTTGCACCTGATACTTTCACAACTTGGCTGCCTCTCATCACTCATTGTGAACTTCAGATGGACACCTGACACTGTATATCACTTTCATTATCTTTCTTTAGTGAGGGTTTCTGGACTGTAATTCTCTGAGCTGACCTCTTCCTCCTCTGGCCTCAGACCTCCCTCCTCTACCCTTCTTTCCTTCTCATGCTCACTGAAGACCTCACTCCATATAGCACTGAATAAATGGAACCAAGAAAATGGGAATATTTTCATATTCTCACCATTTAATCTATCCTTCTAACTATAACTGTTGTTTTCCCCCTTTTTATGATCAAGAATGTGTCCACTTTCCTGAGAGTTGGAGATGCTCCTCTCATAGGCCAGTTCCTCCTCGATTCTATACAATTTTGTCTCCATTGGAACTTTGGTTCTTCAGTCATCCCCTCTCTTTCTTGCTTATCAAAATTTCCCTCTCTTCTGGGTCTTTTGCATAAAAAAATCAACCATGTCCCCATTCAAAAACATAAAACAAAACAATATAATGTATTTTCCCTTTCACACCACATACTCCTCTAGCTAGCATCCCATTTCTTTATTTTTCTTTACAGCCAAATTCTTGAAAGCTTTAGCTATTAAGTCTCCCCTTACCCTTATCTTACCCCTCCTTGAACCCTCTGCAATCTTGCTTTAATTCCCAACTGACTACCTTTTGCATCTATGGAGGTTTGAGAATCAAGCCTATAGGTAGCTCAGACTGTAGCTTCGGAATCTATTATGGTGAGAAAACATGAGGAAACTGAGGCTCAGAGAGATTAAGTGATTTGCCTAAGGTGACACAGCTAGTAAGTAGGTAAGTTGGTATTGAATCTATATGTCT
Source organism: Mustela erminea (assembly GCF_009829155.1). Lineage (NCBI taxonomy): Eukaryota > Metazoa > Chordata > Mammalia > Carnivora > Mustelidae > Mustela > Mustela erminea. Next base: position 86,162,274 of record NC_045635.1, read on the forward strand.
TTGTAGGGATTATCACATTGAACTGTAATTATTTGTTGCCACATCCCTTTCCTCATTGGATTATGATTCTGAGGACAAAGCTTAGAACACATAGTAGGTGTTGGATAAATGCTTGTTGAGTAAATGAAGAGATGCTATTTTCTGAGCTCATTTATTCTTTTTTTCTTTTCTTTTCTTTTTTTTTTTTTTTGTCCTCCATAGTCATGGATCACTGCTGGTCACCACTTTCCTTTTAATGTAATCATAGAATCATGAAATATTAGAGCTGCAAGGGACCTTGGAGATCAGAAAATTAAGATCCGTAGAGGTTAAGTAATATACCCAAGGTCACTTGCCTAGTTAGTTGCAATCCAGTGCTCTTCCCATGCCATTTTCAATAGATGTTAGTGCTCCCTCCCTCCATCCATGTTCTCTTTTCCAACCTAAATAATTCCAGTGTCAGGTGGCATGTAGACAGCAGGAAGTCAGTAGAAGGACACATTTTGAATGCGATGGGCAGACAGTGCAATGCTTTTTAGTGTTAATGAACACTTTCCTTCCTGATTTAAGCAGGTGCCTGCTAGCTACTTCATTTCTAGTTTAAAATACCATTTTCAGGCTCTCCTGTCTTACCTTATATTCCTCTTAGTGCTTTGGTTATTTTAATGGGTTTTTCTTAGTTCCTGTTTTTAAAACCAGATATACTTTATAATGTTTTGTTGTTGTTGTTGTTGTTGTTTAATAACTCAAATTCCCAAGTCTTGTTCCTTTCCCATCACTCTTTTTCCTTTATACTCTTTATGTTTGTGTGCTTGGAATTATGCAGTGCATTTTTAAATTTTATCTTGTTGATTGCTAATACAATGCTAGAACAGTTAATTTTTCTATAGGGAAGAATAAGCTAACTAGAATCCTCAACTAACTGGAACCCACAGCTTGAAGTGAAAGTAGCAGAGTTTCTGAAGACAGGCATAGTTGAGTTTAAATCTTGGCTTTACTACTTATTTTTTATTAATTAATTACTTAATTTTACTGTTGGTATCCCCCTTATTCTTTTTTAAAATTAAGGTATGACTGACCTAACATTTTTTTAATTTCAGGTGTATAACATGATGATTTCATATTTGTATATTGCAAAATGGTCACCACAGTAAGTACAGTTAGCATTTTACTATTTATTGTCTGGCTTGGGCAGATAGTCTAACCTCCCTGTACATGTTTCCTCATCTTTAAAATTAAATCAGTAATAGTATGTCTATCTCATTGAGCAAAGATTAAATGAAATATACATAATTCTAGGTTTAAAATTCTCATTCTGCCACATACTGGCCATAGAATAACCTCAGTAAATTTATTTAGCTTTTTTGAGCCTCAGTTTCCTTCTCTGTAAAATGGGAATTGTTATCAGCATTTGCTGCATAGCATACCACCTCAAAATGTAGTGATTTAAAACAATAACCATTTATTGCTGATGATTCTCTGGGTTGGTGGTTTGGACTGCACTCAACTGGGACTGTCTTTGCTTCCTGCTGTGTCAGCTGGGTTCACTCATCCATTTATGTCAACTGGCCCAACTCCTATGTCTGGCATTTAGCTGGTTGTCAACAGGGCTAATGGAAGCAACTGAGCTATGTGGCATCTATCACCCACTTGGCTTGCCTGGACTCATTCACCTGGTGAATGAGGGTTACTAAGAGCATTAAGAGAGAGTAAGACCCATTACATAAGCACTTTCTGAGTCTCAGCTTGTTTATATTTGCTATTGTCCCATTGGTCAAAGTAAATCATATGACCGAGACCAGTATAGGTATGGGAAGGGACTCCCCAAAGGCATGGATGTAGGGAAGGTAATTATGCATACTTTTTTTTTTCTGGGATTGTTCTGAGAATTAGAGATAATACATATCAAGAACTGAGTGAAGTGACTGGTAAAATAGGTGCTCAGCAAATGACAGCTGAAACACATTACATTGTACCTGACCTACAGTAGGTATTTAGTTAAGGAATGTTCTCTTTTCTGCCTACTCTCCTTCCCTCATTACTTTACTAATAGAAGAAAATTGTAATTCAAAACAAACAAGGGACACAAAAACAATCAAACCCACATCAGTGATTTTTAATTTAATTTTTAAAATATTTATTTATTTATTTATATTAAGTTATGTCAGTCACCATATGGTATTTTATTAGTTTTTGATGTAGTGTTCCATGATTCATTATTTGTGTGTAATACCCAGCGCTTATTGCAATGCATGCCCTCCTTAATACCCATCACCAGGCTAACCCACCCCCAACCCCTCCCCTCTGAAACCTTCAGTTTGTTTCCTGGTGTCCATAGTCTCTCATGATTTGTTTCCCCCTCTGATTCCCCTCCCCTTTAGTTTTTCCTTCCTTCTCCTAATGTCCTCCATGCTGTTCCTTATATTCCACATATGAGTGAAACCATATGATAATTGTCTTTCTCTGCTTGACTTATTTCACTTAGTATAATCTCTTCCATTTCCACCCATGCCAATGCAAATGGTGGGTATTCAACCTTTCTGATAGATGAGTAATATTCCGTTATAATTTTTATAAATGAAATATCTACAAAATATAATTAAGTTAAAAAAAGTTAAAAAAAATCTCCAAACCAAATTAATAGGATGTTGGGAAAGTGCATACTTTATTACTGGATTTTCTTTATCTCTCGCCCTAGGGTCTTAAAGCCATACAGGATACTGAGTTTTCAAAGAAAAATCCCATTATAGTGACCAAGGCAGTGAAGAAGACACAGACATTTAACAAAGAGTTTCCATACCTGATAGTTTAACCAAAAAAAGTTTTGAGGTTAATCTGTTTTTCAGACAACTCCATTGAAATCCTTGAATCTGTAAGCTGGAAGGGATTCAGAGGCCTTTGAATTTTATATCCTCCATTTCTCTTTAGCAATGGTTCTCAAACTTTTTGATTTTAGGAAAATTTTACACTATTAAGGGCCTCAATGTGATTTTTGTTTCTGTATTTTTGTATCTGTCAATATTTACTATATGAAAAATTCAAACTAAGAAAAATTAAACAGAAGGACATACAGCATACATACCATTGGGGTGCCTGGGTGGTTCAGTAGGTTAAGTGTCTGCCTTCAGCTCAGGTTATGATCCCAGGGTCCTGGGATAGAGCCCCGCATCAGGCTCTCTGCTCAGTGGAGAACCTGCTTCTCCCTCTCTCTCCACCTGCCACTCTGCCTACTTGTGAGTCTATCTCTCTGTCAAATAAATAAATAAAATCTTTTAAAAAAAGAATATATAGCATACATTTCATTATCTACCAGAGAGCAAAGACTCATCAATATCATTATACCCTCTGGAAAACGTCACTGTACATTCTTAAGAGAAAGAGAGTGAAAGCAGACAGTATCTTAGTATTAGATTAATGGTTTTGACCTCACTAAACACCTGAAAGAGTTTTGGGGAATCCCAGGGGTCTGTGGACCACATTTTGCAAATCGCTACTCTTATAGTCTCCCTGTCAAATAGGAGTTGCTCAGCTGAAGTAGCTGGAGACGGTATGGTATAGAAAACAGTCTCTATTTTGGACACAAGAAATTAATTTTCTAATCTATAAAATGGGGAGTGATAATAATTAAATATACCTTATATAGTTTTGAAGATTAAACAAAATGAGGTGATGTATCTAACCTATATTAGGGACCTTGTACAAAACCGGCATATGGGAGGCTCCCAATAAATAAATCTGAATAAATTCAGCCTTCCTATCACTGACATAAATACCTAACAGCTCACTGCCTCATGAGGTGGCTTACTTGGGCTTTGGTTTTTAGAAATTTCCTCCTCCTGCCTCTCTGTAATTTCTACCCTATAATTTTAGTGCTGTTCCTCTTTACAGAATAAGGCAAAGTCCTCTGAGTTTTAGATAAAAGCAGTTGTGTCACCTTTAGGTAGTAGTTTTTCTTATAAGCTGTGTTGTGATTTCTAGATTATCCTGATCATTTCCCCGCCCTATGGATGCAGTTTCTCACTCAACAAATATTTATTGAGCACCAGTAGTAAAAAAAAATTCTGCTCTGTTCTCTTGACACTTACATTTTAAGTGTAGGAGACAGATCTAAAGCAAGTAAGCAAATGAATAATAACAGATGCTAGGTCCTACAATGGAAAACAAAGCAAGGTAGGGAACTGAGAGTGACAGAAGGGTGCAATTTTAAATAGAGTGACCACATAAATGCCTTTCTGAGGAAGAGACATTTGGGTGGAAACCTGAATGAAGTAAGGGGGCAAGCCAGGCTGAGGGAAAAGTCACTGTAAAATTTCAATTTTATTCTTATTGTGGTTGGGATCCACTGGAAGATTTTAGGTAAGAAAATGGAGTTACTATGAATTATGTTTCAAAAAAATAATTCTTACTGCTTTGTAGAGAACAGACAAGGGGGCAAGGATAGAAGTAGAGGGAACAACTAAGCAGCTGTTGAAATAGTCCGGACAAGAGGTTATGATGCCTTGGAAGTGGTGAAAATTTAAACTGGGATAGAACACAGAACCAGTAGGGTTTGCTAATGGATTGATGTGTTATATGAGAAAGAAGTAGGAATGAGGGATGATATCCTAGGATTTTGGCAAGAACAACTAGATGGGAGGTGATGCATTGACTAAAAAGGGGAAGACTGGCTGAGGAACAGGGTGGAAAGACAGGATCAATAATTCCATTTGAGATCTAAGTTAAATTTGAGCTTCCTATTAGACATCCATATGGACCTGGATCTGAGGGGAGAGTCAGGTCTGGAGCTTGCTCTGACATTTGAAAGTGAGTGTTACTATGTAGTGAAGGGATAACATTCAAGAATTGAGCCCTGGAGCACCCCAGTGGTTAGAGATTGGGAAGATGGGGAAGAACCAGCAGAGGAGACTGAGAAAAAAGTGGCTAGACATAAAATAAGAGTCTGTGGTCACAAAAACCCAGATGTGTTCAAAAAGGAAGGAGTAATCAACCTAGCCAAATGTAGCTGAGAAGTTTAATAAGATGAGGAATAGGAGTTTGCTTTTGGATTTGGCAAGATGAAGGTAATTGGCAACCTTGATTTGAGTGCTGTCATAGCATGAGATAAAAGCCTGTTTGAGGGCACGTATTGCATGGAGCACTGGGTGTGGTACATAAACAATGAAACTTGGAACACTGGAAAAATAAAATAAAATAAAATAAAAAATTAAAAAAAATTTTCAATTTATTTATTTTCAGAAAAACAGTATTCATTATTTTTTCACCACACCCAGTGCTCCATGCAATCCGTGCCCTCTATAATATCCACCACCTGGTACCCCAAACTCCCACACCCCCACCACTTCAAACCCCTCAGATTGTTTTTCAGAGTCCATAGTCTCTCATGATTCACCTCCCCTTCCAATTTACCCCAACTCCCTTCTCCTCTCTAACACCCCTTGTCCTCCATGATATTTGTTATGCTCCACAAATAAGTGAAACCATATGATAATTGACTCTCTCTGCTTGACTTATTTCACTCAGCATAATCTCTTCTAGTCCCGTCCCTGTTGCTACAAAAGTTGGGTATTCATCCTTTCTGATGGAGGCATAATACTCCATAATGTATATGGACCACATCTTCCTTATCCATTCATCCGTTGAAGGGCATCTTGGTTCTTTCCACAGTTTGGTGACCGTGGCCATTGCTGCTATAAAGATTGCAGGACAGATGGCCCTTCTTTTCTCCATCTGAATCTTTGGGGTAAATACCCAGGAGTGCAATGGCAGGGTCCTAGGGAGTTCTATTTTTAATTTCTTGAGGAATCTCCACACTGTTCTCCAAAGAGGCTGCACCAACTTGCATTCCCACCAACAGTGGAAGAGGGTTCCCCTTTCTCCACATCCCCTCCAACACATGTTGTTTCCTGTTTTGTTAATTTTGGCCATTCTAACTGGTGTAAGGTGGTATCTCAATGTAGTTTTAATTTGAATCTCCCTGATGGCTAGTGATGATGAACATTTTTGATCAAAAACCTCCCAAAAAACAAGAGCCCAGCATCTGATGGATTCCCCGGGGAATTCTACCAAACTTTCAAAGAAGAAATAACACCTATTCTCCTGAAGCTGTTTCAAAAAATTGAAGCAGAGGAAAACTTCCTGACTCTTTCTATGAAGCCGGCATTACCCTGATTCCCAAATCAGGCAAAGACCCTACCAAAAAGGAGAAATTCAGACCAATATCACTGATGAATATGGATGCTAAGATTCTCAACAAGATCCTAGTAAACAGGATCCAACAGCACATTAAAAAGATTATCCACCATGACCAGGTGGGATTCATCCCTGGGCTACAAGGATGGTTCAACATTCGCAAATCAATCAGTGTGATAGAACAAATTAATAAGAGAAGAAAGAAGAACCACATGGTCCTCTCAATTGATGCAGAGAAAGCATTTGACAAAATCCAGCATCCGTTCCTGATTAAAACGCTTCAAAGTCTAGGGATAGAGGGAACATTCCTGAACTTCATCAAATCTATCTATGAAAGACCCACAGCAAATATCATCCTCAATGGGAAAAAGCTTGCGTTCTTCCCATTGAGATCAGGAACACGACAAGGATGCCCACTTTCACCACTCTTGTTCAACATAGTATTAGAAGTCCTAGCAACAGCAATCAGACAACAAAGGGAAATAAAAGGTATCCAAATTGGTAATGAAGAAGTCAAACTCTCTCTCTTTGCAGATGACATGATTCTCTATATGGAAAACCCAAAGACTCCACCCCCAAACTACTAGAACTCATACAGCAATTCAGCAATGTGGCAGGATACAAAGTCAATGTACAGAAATCAGTGGCTTTCTTATACACTAACAATGAAAATACAGAAAGGGAAATAAATTTTTTTTTTTTAAAAAAAGTTGCTTGGTGAAAAAAAAAAAAGCCTGTTTGAGTGAGTTGAGAAGAGAATGAGATTGAGGAAATGGAGCACTATCAGTAACTACTTTGAAGAGTTTCAGTATAAAGAGGAGAAAAGAAGTTGTGAGGTAGCTGGAGGTAGATATATGGTCAAGGAGTTTTTGCTTGTTTAAGAAAGGAGATTTTGTAGCATGTTTATATGCTGATGGGAATGATCTCTCAGCATATTGATGAAAAGAAAGATTGGTGTTGACTGCTAGAGCAAAATGTTAGAATGGCTTAGAGTGGAAGGGATCCTGTGCACAAGTAAGACTGGAAAGTAAGTGTGGAAAGTTCCTTCCTAGTAACAGGAAAGAAGACAGGAAGCGGGTGAGTTGTCAGTAGAGAACTATCTCATCTTCAAATATGTCTGATCGTTTCTATTTTCTCTATGAAAGGGAAATAATCAGCTGAGAATTATGAAGGGGAGTTGTTTGCAGTTTCATTGTGGAAGAGAGGTGTGAAATAGTTCTCTTGGAGAGGGCAGTGAACTGATTAGGAACATTTACGGTTGTCAGGCATTTCAGAAGGTCCACAGAGATTTCTGGTCAAATTTATTTTGTTAATTAATTTTTTAAAAAACTTTTTACTTATTTATTAGGGAGAGAAAGAGAGAGCACATGCAGGGAGAACTGACAGGCAGAAGGAGAAGCAGGCTCTCCATTGAGCAAGGAGCCTGATGTAGACTCAATCCCAGGACCATAGGATCATGACCTGAGCCAAAGGCAGATGCTTAACTGACTGAGACACCTAGGCATCCCTGGTCAAATTGAATTTAAAGTGGGATCATTCTGCTGCATAGATGGATTTAATCAGGGTTAAATTTAATAGAGTACAAGGATGCTGCCCCCACTTGCGGTCATGGGTATAATGATCAACCTGACCCACTTAAGGTCATGGGTATAATGATGGAACCTGAGATTTAGCTGGGTAGTGAGGAAGTGAATGCATTAAAGGACAGATGGACAGTGAGGGTAGTAGCATCCATGGATTGCGGGTGGAGGTTATGTTGAATAGAGGGGGCTTGAAGTTGAAATTACAGAGGTGGGATAATTACTGGTAATAACATCTAGAGTATGACTAATGAGTGTATGGCTGGGCTGGGATGATATCAAACAAACAGTTATGAGAAGTGACTTCAAGAGATGGTGGAACTAAAGGATTGTCTACATCTTCAAGTGGATATTGAAATCACAGAATTGGTGGGAGAAAAACACTGTGGCCAGGTGCTAACATTTCTGATGAATGAATGAAGAGAAGTGACTGACAAGTTGGTAGAGGGCAGCCATAAGGAGGGGTGGCCACTGTCGTAATCTGATGGTGTACATTTTAAGTGGGCTGGAAATTTTGAGGAAAGAGGAAGAAAAAATTGCCCTATAAGTGGCAAAGAGAAGGAAGAAGATACTTCTTTACCTCCAGATCCAGTGAGTGATATAAAGGATGTGGGAAAGAAAGTATCCACCATCTAAGAGGACTCTATGGAAGCAGAGACCTTAGGGAAGAGCCAAGGTTTTTTGTTTTTTTGTTTTTTTTTTTTTTTAGGACAACAAACTGAATGAAATGTTGAGGATATGGAAGAATGTTATGGTGATGGGGCTTTAAGTTCCAGAGAGCATGGCAAGAGGGCTTGGGAGTTCACTGATGAGCAGGATATGCAATCAGATTAGGGAATATATGAAATCTTAAGGGGTTAGAAATACAGGTAATGATGTATGCTGGAAGCTAGGACTTATGGAGGTGACTGGGATGAACAGGTATGTAGGACTTATCCAGATTAGTCCTGTTGGGCCATTAGGAAAAGGTAGAAGGCCAGTGCTAATTAGTGCTCTTAGAGGGCTGATCTCTTGGCCAGTTTGTGTTGGTGAAGCTGGAGGAGGAAGGCTACAGCAGAAGAACTTACTCTTACACTGTACACAAAGATAAACACACAATGGGTAAAAGACCTCAACGTGAGACAGGAATCCATCAGAATCCTATAGGAGAACATAAGCAGTAATCTCTTCGATATCAGCCACAGCAACTTCTTTCAAGATATGTCTCCAAAGGCAAAGGAAACAAAAGCGAAAATAAACTTTTGGGACTTCATCAAAATCAAAAGCTTCTGCACAGCAAAGGAAACAGTCAACAAAACAAAGAGGCAACCCACGGAATGGGAGAAGATATTTGCAAATGACAGTACAGACAAAAGGTTGATATCCAGGATCTATAATGAACTCCTCAAACTCAACACACACGAAATAGGCAAATATATCAAGAAATGGGAAGAAGATATGAACAGACACTTCTCCAGTCAAGACATACAAATGGCTATCAGACACATGAAAAAATGTTCATCATCACTAGCCCTCAGCGAGATTCAAATTAAAACCACATTGAGATACCACCTTACACCAGTTAGAATGGCCAAAATTAACAAAACAGGAAACAACATGTGTTGGAGGGGATGTGGAGAAAGGGGAACCCTCTTCCACTGTTGGTGGGAATGCAAGTTGGTGCAGCCTCTTTGGAGAACAGTGTGGAGATTCCTCAAGAAATTAAAAATAGAACTCCCTAGGACCCTGCCATTGCACTCCTGGGTATTTACCCCAAAGATTCAGATGGAGAAAAGAAGGGCCATCTGTCCTGCAATCTTTATAGCAGCAATGGCCACGATCACCAAACTGTGGAAAGAACCAAGATGCCCTTCAACAGATGAATGGATAAGGAAGATGTGGTCCATATACATTATGGAGTATTATGCCTCCATCAGAAAGGACGAATACCCAACTTTTGTAGCAACATGGACGGGACTAGAAGAGATTATGCTGAGTGAAATAAGTCAAGCAGAGAGAGTCAATTATCATATGGTTTCACTTATTTGTGGAGCATAACAAATATCATGGAGGACAAGGGGTGTTAGAGAGGAGAAGGGAGTTGGGGTAAATTGGAAGGGGAGGTGAATCATGAGAGACTATGGACTCTGAAAAACAATCTGAGGGGTTTGAAGTGGCGGGGGTGTGGGAGGTTGGGGTACCAGGTGGTGGATATTATAGAGGGCACGGATTGCATGGAGCACTGGGTGTGGTGAAAAAATAATGAATACTGTTTTTCTGAAAATAAATAAATTGAAAAAATTAAAAAAATACATCTTTAAAAAAAAAGGAAGAACTTACACCATAGCAGTTAATACTCTCTTGCTTTCCCCCAAATTTTCTGTGGTCCTTTCCAACCCTGGGGTAAGGGGCTTATTAGGACTTTTCAACAATGATACTACCTTGGGGGAAATTAACTTATGTCTTACAAATCTCTCTTAAATCCTACCAAAGCTACTACAAATAAATACATATAGTTCTTATGTAACATATAACATTTAGTTCTTATGTAAATGGAAAATGCTGGTTTAAGACAAATACCCTGCAAATTTCAATCATTAGAAAAATAGATGTACATCGTTGGCTCCCATATATCCCATCACCTAGATTTAATAGTTGTCAACGTTTTGCTCCACTAATTTTTTTTTACTGAAATGTCTTCAAGTAAATTAGAGACATTGACTTCTCATTCTTAAATACTTCAGTATCATAAACCCATTATATGTAGGAATTTTGAAGCTGTCACTGCCTTTCAAGATGTGGTGTCAAGAACTGCACAAGAGTGTTCCAGATGTGGACTGGTCAGTCAAGCAAACAGAAAGGATAACTAGACTCAGCTTTTGTTAATATAGATTACAATCTCTGAAATTAATCATTTTAGAGGCCGTAGCACACTATTGATTCAGGTGCATTTGTGGTCAGTTCAAGTCCCCAAGTTCTTTGCACATGTATTGCTGCTGTCAAGTCAGGCTTCCCCTATCTTGTATTTATGTAATTGAATTTGTGTTGGTTTTAGCCTGAAAATATTTTGAATTGGAATTGTGCCCTCCAGTGAGTTAGTTAATCCTTTTGTACTTTGATTCATCAGCAAAGTTGGTAAGTAAATCTTTTATATATTCATGTAAATATATAGTAGCTGCTTTCTAAAATTGATGCTTTCACTATCTTAGAATTGTGGAGACTGCAATAAGATCATCTCAGGCATCAAGAATGGACATTTTGTAGGATAAATGATTTAAGTATGCCTGATTAATGATTGAAATCTATCATTTTTGACTATGGAGACCATCTGGCTTAACAGACTGATGATATCTGAATGCAATTTTCTAAGAAATTCTAAATCATTCCACAATAACTATTTAATATAAGCAAATAACTAAGGAGTTTCTTAGTAGAGTCTTGGAAACATCCACATTATTCAAGACTGCTAAATCCAAGGCTGGATTGGTTTTCTGAGGACTCCATGCATTTGCTTGGGTGGCTTCTCAGATTTACACAGAGATCATTTTTTTTAAAGTCACTTCATAATATTTTATTTAACAGATGTGACCTTTTAAGACATAAGAATTTTGCTTACATTGTGTAGATGAAGAAACAAAACTAATTGGAAAAAAACTTGACAATATATATGACATGAGGCTGCTTTATATAAAAGCCAGATGTATTTGTTAATATTGCTTAAAAGGTTTTTCTTTAGATCCTTAGTAGCTTTAAAGAGTGTTATGGTTGAAAATATTTTTTATTAACATATAATGTTTATTTGTTTCAGGGGTACAGGTCTGTGAATCATCAGTCTTACACAACTCACAGCACTCACCATAGCACATACCCTCCCCAGTGTCTATAACCCAGCCACCTTATCCATCCCTGTCCCCAGCAACACTTAGTTTGTTTCCTGAAATCAAAAGTATCCTATGGGCTGGTCCCGTCTTGTTTCATTTTCCCCTCAGGGATCATTTTTTCAACTTAGGCATGAGAATGAGCTGGATGGACATTTCCTGGCTCTGCTTCCTGCTTAGAAAACAAGACTTCACTGGGAGCATGTCTTCAACTGCTAGATAAGTGGTATTTTTGTAGATTTTCAAATTGAACATATAATATGCCCAAGCAGAAGGCATAGTCTTAGTAGTACTCTGACGTGAAATAGCAGATCAGTATTGTAGAACTCCACATTCCTCAGTATGGTCTTCAGTTCTTGAGTATTTCAGAATGAGAGCTCTGTGACACTAGCTTTCATGAAGAGGCATGATACCATAGTAATTAAGACCATAGGTACTGGACTTTGACTGTCTAGGTCTAAAGCCTGTCTCTATCATTTATTGACTGTGGAACTGGGGTACTTTATTTAATCTCAGTGGAGAATAATTTCCTTATCTGTTAATGATGAAGATCATATAAGCACCTATCTCATACTGCTGTTGTGAGGATTAACAGTGTTCATTCAAGCAATGTGCCAAGCATTTAATAAATATTAGCTACTGTTATTTGTTGTGGATCTCATAGTTCTTATTGGGGCCCAAAGCATTAGATAATATTTGGTCTCATATTCATGAAGTTCTTCGTCTAAACTTAAATACATCTAATCTGGGAGTGGTCTAGGTTGCCATGTCATCTCCCATATTTACCTTTCATTTTATTTTCCACTTCCATGTCTCCAAAGGCCCAGTTAAAACTGTTTAAAGATGCATGAAGAATGCTCATATACCTTCTACTTTGAACAAGTCAGGTAATTATGGTCTCTTGGTTGCTTGTCCTTAGTCTTTAGATTATAGCTCCTGTGGTGGCTGACAACCACACCAACTTTACAGGGGGAAGAAATATAGGAAACCTATTTTTCTTCATACATGAGTCTATAGATATACTGCTTTCAGCATTCCCAATATTCACCTTTTTCTAGTGTTTTCTCATGATTAGATTGAAGTTACACATTATTGGAAAGGCTAACAGTGGTATGCCCTTCTTGTGCGGTCTCTCAGGGGGTACATGATGTTACTATATATTACAAGTAATGATAATCTGGATCACTTGGTTAAGGTGGTGTCTGTCAGGAGTCTCAACTATAAATTTACCATTTTTCTTTTTGAAATTACTAAATATTTTTGGGAAGATACTTGGGCGTATGTAAATATCCTATTTCTGCCTAAGATTTGCCCCACTTGTACTAGCATCCACCAGGTGCTTTTGCTTGCAGCAGTTATTCCTGTGATGTTCTAATGGTGATCTTCTATTTCCCTCATTCTTTGTACATTTATTAACTGGAAATTGGAAATTGCTGTCTCTATACTCCCTACTTATATTCACTTATTTTGATACCAGCAAAAATTAATAGGCATTTATTTTATTCTTTGAGTTATAATTCCATATTATGCTTAGTTTGTTTTTCAAATTATTCCAAATTTGGCCATTGAGATCTCTTTCAGGTTGCCATCTGTGTTTGACATGCCCTTTACATTTTTGTTTTTGTTTGTTTTTAAGCACTTCCTTATTTTCATCACTACAAGATGCATTGGGTTTATCTTTGTTTCCCCTATTCTGCCCTGGAATCAGCCAATCTTTTGTCTAATGGAGAGTGATATTTTAAAACCATGATTTGTGCCTTAAGTATGCTTGTTGGTTGAAATATCACTGTTTCTAGGCCCTCTCAGTGGATACAGCTAGGAAATAAATAAATAAGTAAGTAAAAATATAAACTTATATATGCACACATCTATATTTCTGTATCTGTCTGGATTACATTAAGAAAAAAACCATGAGTTCATATTGATACTATGGCTCCAACCTTGTGTACAGGGTTCATTTTAGTCTCCTTTTCCTTATTTGTATCTTTTTTCCCTGACACTGAGAAACCTGGTTCTGATTATCTACAATATACTTAATTTTTAAACTACTATATTAAAGTAGTTTCAGAATCTCTGAGTCATACCTCTATGAGAAACAAATTTGTGAACTAGAGTGCCGTATTTGTGTATTTTTTTTTTTTTTTTTTTGGTCTTTAGCCTTATAATAGCCAGTCAACACTCTGTTTTTCAAAGTTATTTAGGTCAACTATTTTCTCTCCTTCCCCATCATCATGTAACTTGATTGTAACTAGATTTATTTGTCACAGTCTTCAGTTCATCACAATTTCCCCCAACACTTGGGTTGAATTTTCTAAAATTTACGTATATCTATAATGTGGGGTTTTGACAAATGCTTATAGTAGGATATCCAGCATACCATATGGGAGAGTTCCATCACTCTGAAAAGTTCCTCATGCTGCTCCATCAAGATCAGATCTTCCCTTCACCCCTAACGTTTGGCAACCACTTATCTTTTTTCATCCATATGGTTTTCTCTTTTATGGAGTGTCATATACATGGAATCGTATGATGTGTTTGATTTTGATTTTGAATTTAGCTCTTTAACTTAGCAAAATGCATTTAAGATTCATCCAAGTTGTATATATTGATTGTTCTTTTCATTTGTTTTTTATTTTTTAATGAATATGGTAACTTTTATTTGTTTAATGATGTGCATACTTAATTCTAAATCATTTCAATGTTAAAAGACCCTTATTCATTCAAGGAAGACAATTCCTGTCAGTTCCTTTCATTTTGACCTGAGTAGTGGTCCATGGTAGGGATACACCATAGTTTGCTTAATCACTAACCCATTGAAAGGCATTTAGATTATTTCTACTTTTTGACTATTTTGAACAAGGTATAATAGCTTTAAGCATTTATGTATAGGTTTTTGTGTGAGCATACATTTTCATTGTTCTTGGGTAGGTACCTAGCAGTGGGATCAGTAATTCTAAATAAAAATATTTATTCAAATATCCAGAAAAGAAAAAGGAAAACATAAGTATTCAGTACCATATTTTGGTAACTACAACATTAATCCTATATCATTTGAGTATAGTTTTGTAACTCTCAACTTCACATCTCCATGACCATTTACCCTCAGAATCTTCTGATTTTGGTCAAACTGGGTGCATTTGCATTCTCCCATAATTCCTGTTTTGTAATCCCCATAGTGATCCCACATGTTATATTCTGGTTTATCATTACATAGACTAAGGTAGACCCTTGATGACACCTTCCCTGAAACAAACATACTTCAATACAAAATGGGAAGTTTTGAAACCAGGTCCTGACATTTTTTATTAGTCCCTGAAAAACATTGACTTTGTAATGACCATTTCTTAAGGAGATTCCCTTTGTTTAGTTAGAATGAGCAATGACTTACCTGATGTTAATTGACAGTCTTCTTAAAGAACCCCTGTCCTACTCTACTAAACCTATCAGCTTGCTACAGAACCTGGAATTGCTGTCATTAGCATCACTCTTATGGGCCAAGGTTCAGGCATTTTCTCTAGAAGGTTTCTGTTAAAAATGCTCATTTTTAATCTGTGAGGACAGGTGTTTAACACATTAGCTAGTTGTCACCTCAGAGAGATCACTACTCTGATCCCTGAGGTTGTTCTCTACTGACACCTTTTTGTTAGTCAGCAAACACTCAGTTTTGTCTCACACTAAACTGTGAGCTCTTAGACTGAGGGTAAAGTTCATTTCTGTATTCCCAGTGCCTGACATGTAGTAGGTGGTCCATATATGACACTCCAGAAAAGAGAAAATGAGTAAATGCATGATGAGTACATGATGCTTGAGGATATAGGGTAAGGAATTTATAGGGAAAGGTTCTTCATATATTGCATAGTCAGGAAAAGGCAAACCTAGATGGGAGACCATAGTAGGGGTTTGGAGTACCAGAGAGCAGCAGGGTGGTATAGGTCTGTTGTGGGAACAGTGGACTATAAAGATGGGAACTAATTGAAGGCCAGCTTCAGAGTTAAAGCTTTTGGGAAGCTGCGGCTAAGGGAGTGGGTTCTGGGCACAGAATGGGCTAAAATGTCAGCCTTGCTACTTAGAAGATTTTGGCTCTTACTTCAAGTAAGCTAGGTATCAATCTGGGATGTGGTGTTTGATTAAAAGAATAGCGTGATCTGACTTTTATTTTAACGGGATCACTCTGGTTACATTCTTAGGAATAGAATGAGGTGGGAGGGCAAGGACATCCTTAGAGGCATCAGTAAAGAGGCTATAACATTAATGTAAGCTAGAGATGAGAATTTCTTGGGTCAGTATGGATGCAGAGGAGGTTGTGAAAAGTAGTCAGATTCAGCATATATGTGGAAGGTAGAGTTGTCAGCATTTTATGATGGGTGATGCTAGATCTCTTTCCTCTGTGTCTAACAAAACAGGGCAAAGAAAAACTAAACACTTTATAATGTCTACTGACTATAAAATGGAAATTGTTATTAATGGTTAAAGCAGAGCTAATTTCCCAGTAAAGCAAAACTTCCCTGATGTGAAGTTACCTTGGAGTCAGTGTGTTTCTACCAGCTGATATAAGGCCTTCAAGTCCATGTTTTCCAGGTGGCTTCTATAAGGAGCTTTAGCAGAGCAGTATTTACATTACTTCTATTCCGGCTGATTGAATCTGTAGCAAACAGAACAGTGTATAATTTTATCTCCCTTGAAAGCACTTCTGACTGGATTCTGTCACTCTTCATATGGGGAATAGAATTCTTTCAGGATGTACTGCTTGCAGGGAAAGTTTTTACCCAATGAGGTAAATGTCCTATGAAAACAATTTGATCAGATAAAGGTTCATGAACCCCACCCTATTCACCCATGTACACACACTCAGCTTCATGTATTTTAGCAACAATCACGCCTCGGATAAACCTTATTGGCTACAATACTGCCACTGCGCAAAGCTCAGCTTCATGTATTTTAAGTGGAAGTCTCTTTGGTCCTGTTATGAGAAGACAGAATCTTGGTTAGAATAACAATTGATATTCTAATCCCTGGATAAATTTTTCATTGTTGAACTTCTGCTGATTACCCAGATGATTTTATAGGATTGTGTAGCACCTGCTCTGAAAGCTTATTAATGAGCAGCCTCTGATTTGTATATTGATTTCTGTCCCTTGGATTAGAATTAGACTCCTTAATTCATTCGCACCTCTCAGAGTAGTGGCCCTTTTCCTGTTTACTCTGACATAAGTAGGCATACAAGCAGCAAGGGAAAAGTTATTAAGGGGATCTGAATTCCTCAGAAGACTTGTCGTTTCATGATTGAGCCTAACTGTGATTGAAAAATGTAATAATCCACCTGCACTCCAGGGTTTGCTGCAGGAGCTGGGAGCGATCTCTAGGAGTCCTGTGTGTCTGGGGAGGTCACCAGGGACAGCTAGCAGATACAAATGGCTTTGGGCAGTTTGGTTGAAATCCCTCCTTTGCAAGGATGACATTTGGCCTTTCTTTGAGGTGAGAACTAGAGAAGTCCTTGTGATTTCTGTCAGTGTGCCTATCCACAGGGTAGTAGCTAGAGACCAAAGCTTGCATGCAAGAGAGTGCCTATAACTTAAACAGTTATATCCCAGTTTGTCTGAAAACTCAAGGGAAATTCCATTTCGATGGACCCCTCTTTGGATAGAAGTAAAATTTTCAAAACCTAAGGGTTGAAGACTTAAGTGATAATTCTGGATCTTTGTCTTTTATTGTGCTTCAGTATACTTTGAAAGGCATGAGAAAGTAAGAAAATTTTCTCTTCTATCATTATTTAAATAGATTCGAGTTCTCAGAATGTTCATAGGCACATTACTAATTCCTGGAAAATCTATTTTTACAGAGTGCGTTTTATGTCTGTCCATTCTGTAAAAATAGAATTTTACTGGGTGAGTGTATATATATTCAGAGCCAGTTTATGAACCTCATAAGAGAACCAGTCTCACAGTTTTGTAATCTCATGACATATACAAAGAGAACAGCGCAGCACAATCCAGAAGCAGGCCGTGAGAAACGAAAAGGTCTCAATAATAAAAATACTTTCATTTATTCAAATTTTAACAAATATTTACTGAGCAATTATTAGATGCTAAGAACTGTTGTAGGATATATAAATACAAATGTGAGCAAGATAGATAAAATCCCAGCCCTCTTATGTTCTAGTATGTGTGCTGAGGGGGATGTGAAAAAGGGCAATAAATAGTAAATAAAGCAACAAACAAGGTGATTTTCATAAAGAGACTAGTGCTATAAGGAAAATGGAGTTTTGGGATGCCTGTGTGGCTCAGTTGGTTAAGCGGCTGCCTTTGACTCAGGTCATGATCCCAGTGTCCTGGGATCAAGTCCCACATGGGGCTCTAGAAGCTGGGAGCCTGCTTCTCCCTCTGCCTCTGCATGCCATTCTGCCTGCCTGTGCTCTCTCTCTCTCTCTCTTTGACAAATAAATAAATAAAATCTTAAAAAAAAGAAAATGGAGTTCTGGGATGGAGTGCCTCATGAACCTATATGACGAAGCTCAGCCAGTAATAAAAAGTAATCAAGGAAGGTCTTTCTAAGAATGGGATGTTTGAGAGTTGAGGTCTAAACAATGAGTGGACCATGTGTAGATCAGGGTAAAGTAACTTCCAGAAGGATTAACCAGGACAAAGGCCCTAAAGGGGTTTTCACCTTGGCTTGTTTGGCAAGAATGGAGGAAAAGAAGACAGATGTTCTTGCAGTGGTATAGGACTGAAATGATGGTCTCCTTGACTAGCAAGAAAACAACAGAAATGGAGAGAAATGAATGGATTCAGGGTGTATTTTTGTTGTGGAATTGAGAAGACTAGCAGATGTGTTGCATATGGAGGGTAAGGGAAAGAAAGCCATATAGAGTAACTCCTAGGTTTTTGGATTGAGCAGTTGGGTGGGTGGTGATATGCCATTAACTGAGGTGGAAAAGACCAGAAGGGAAATATATTGCAGTGTGAGTGGAAATCAAGAGTCCTGTTTTGTACATGTTAAGTTTGAGGCACTGATTAGATACACAAAAGCAGCTGCCAAAAAAAATCATCACTATAAAGCTCATGTTCATACAGAAGTTCCTTACATCCTCTGTCAGAGATATTTTTCTTATTTTAATGTACATATTAAATGAATTTAGTTCTTCAATTTTTTAATGCACAACAGAGTAAAAATTGAGCTCTCTATCTCTCTTTTGCAATAGATCCCATATATCAAATTTTCTACTAAAACTGTCTACCTGACCTAACATGTTCAAAGCTAACTCTCTGATCTTCCTCTTCATGCTTGTTCTTTCTGTATTTTTTATCTTTATCAGTGATTCATTCCACAACTCACGCTTATTCCTAGACTTTGCCCCTTCCTCACCACAGCATTCAGTGAATTACTCAGTTGTGTCTCAGTGTCTCTGATATCTCTCTTGCTCTCCATCTAAGCCACACTACTATCCAAGATCACATTACTTCTTGCCTGGGTTAGCATGTAAGCATATACTGCTATAACATCTTTTCTCAAATTATTCTTTAGTAGTTATCTTCTGCATTTTGGATAACTCCTGCTTATCCTTCTGAGGTTCGCTCAGAGATAACTTTTTCCAGGAAGACTTCACAGACATCTCCAGCTTGTCTCCCACCCCATTTAGATTAATTAACCCCTATTATATGACCCTATAGTGCCACATAATTGTTATTATAGCATAATCTCATGGTGTTATAATTGCCTCTTTTATTTGTCTCTTGAGTTGCTTGTAGATGTCAGGAACTGTATCTCTCATCATCACATCTGCATTGCCCAACACAGTTTCTGACCTGTGATTGGCATTCAATAAATATTTTTAAACAAATGAATACTTGAGGCAAATTAGAAGGAAAGCCAGCTTATAGGGAAACGGACAGCAGTAAGTAATGATAGCTTATACTTGTGTAAATGAGGAAGGAAATAATGAAATAAGCCATAAAAATCTCAAAAAGTACCACAGTCTAGGGATATTTTAGCATTGGGACTATCAGTATTACACTGCATTATGATTTTGTATTATAGATTATGTAACATAATCATTCCCATTAGTTTTAAAGATATTGGAGCATCTAGAAAAGACTTTATTTAGTTGTCTCCATTGAAGAAAATGTGGGACTCCATACTACCTAATATGACTTATGACTGATGAACATCAAACCAGGTTGGGGCAAAAATGAATATAGACCAATAATTTTAACAAATCGGTTTTGGAATTTATGTGTTTCCCTCCAAATTGATTGGTAGGTTTAGATACAAAGAATATCAGAACCAAAGCTCAAGTCACCCCCTCCTTTTTTTTTTCACGAAGGTGCTATTGAGTTCACTTTCTGAGAGCATCCTAAAAATATCATCTACTGGACAGTTAAAGAAACATTTCTCTAAATACAGATGTCTTCAAAATGCTCATGTGTAAATAAAGTTGAGGTAAAGTAAGATGGAATTGACTTGTGCCTAGACCCTCTGCTTAATTGCTCCATACTGCTATATACTATACTCTTTGGCCTCATTTTTCTGTCTCTGATGTATTCCCTAAAACTCTTCTCTCCAAATGACTAGCCCAGTAAATTGCTAGAGTATATAGAATATAGATAACAAAGATCTTAGCAACTATGAATCTATATTAGTTGGCAACCTTATAAATATTTATTAAGGAGTGGTTAATGCCCATCACTGGGAGGCAGCCAAGCCAGAATAAATTGGTATAATCCACTTATTGCTTACATCTTCATAAGATGATCTTTTGCAGGGGTGGGTGTTTGGAGTTGGGGTGGATAAACAGAGTAGACTGGAGGAAGAGGGAATATTGAAAACCAATAAAAAAGTAAGAACAAAGCCCATTCAGAAGTCTTTTCTGTACATGCAATACTAATCAAACTCTTAAAAATATAGATTAATTTTCCTTTCTGAGAATATAAAGCTTTCATTAGGGTAAGATAGATTTGTATGATTTCAGGATGGATAACTGATAGGAGATTTCTATTGTCCAGTTTCAAGTTGGCCTGGAAGAGTGACACGCTGTGTAGGAGTGGATAGGGACTGAGAGAAAAACTTCTTCCAAGAGGAGACCAAGATTCATCCCCATCTTTTTAAGGTCAAGACTTTGTTAAAAAACAAAAATAAAAACACAAAAATACTTCATACAAAACAAAAACATTATCCTACACTCTATAGTGCCTAGTACTAGAGGGGCTACACTTAGGGAGTTGCCAGATAAGAGTTGTTGTTTGACATGAAATCTACAAGTCATGAAGAGAAACTAATATTTATTTAGTGTCTACTATGTGCTATGCTTTTCAGATTTATTTTTCTCTTAATTTAATCATCACAATAATCCTATGAGTTAGGTACTATTATCCCATTTTCCAGATGAGAAAATTAAGGGCTTCATGAGGTGATATTAATTGCACAGGATAACGTAACAAGTGATGGAATTGTCATTCAAACATGTATTTCTGGGACTCCAAAAACTACACAGTTTTCACTAAAATATGTTGTTCTGTTCCCTGGAAAGCAACAAATTCCTTTCTTTTCTCTACCTCTTCACCCATGTTTCTGGGTAGGGAAATAAATATGGCATGTTGGCTTTGCAAAATCCAAAGTGCGAATATGAGAACATCTGGTCATAATTCTGTAACCCCAGAAATACGTGGAGTGTTTGCACAAGTGATTTATAGCAGAACTGGTTTTAATGTGATTTGAGGACTGCATAACCTGAGTAGCTCAGAGATCTCTCTCATCAGTATGTCATGTTGGCCAAGGAAAGCCATGTTAAAGGGTACTAGGTAGGAGTGAGAGAATAATCCTGCTGAGTCCTCAGTATTGTTCAGATACCTGTAAGATGCTCTACTGGAATGGACTTTGAGAATAGAGTCATATTATGTAGTTTATACATTCATTTGTTTCAGCCAAGAATGGCATCCCTGATGAGTACTAATGGATATGCTAATTATAATCAAATGGGATTTTTTAAAGGAAGAGAAATTCAAAGTGCATTTAATGTTTTACTTTGGAAAAATGACAATATTTCTTTCAACTGAGATAGAAACCAAAATATTTCAGTTGCTCTTGTGACACTAATGAATCACAGACATGGTGAGCTTGCCAAAGACACAGAAACAAAGTATATTCTTTCTTGTGCCTGAAGGATGTCAGGGTAGAAGTATATTTTTATTAGACTTCAACTTTGAATAAATGAATGAGTGAGAGTTTCTTTTGTATTCCTCAGCTCCTCCTTGAATTCTGAAAATATTTTCTCAAAGACACAATGTTAGAATTGGTGTTATTTCTGTCAGTATGAAAAATCCACTAAGATCTATCTGTACACAAATTGTAATAACTGTTTATTGAGAACTTACTATGTTCAAAGCATTTTCTAATGTAATACCCACAAGAATCAGGTAATACCGGGTACTATTATTGATATTACTTTACAAATGAGAAAATAGACTTCAGAGAGCTTATATTTGTTGATCTAGGTCACAGAGCTAGAGCCTGATGATTTTAAATGAGTCCACAAATTACTCCTTTAACTATGACACTGCACTGTTTTTAAGGATTATGTGCATAGAGTATCCTTAAGTAACTAGTTCAAGATAAAGAACATGGGTGATAGTAGAGATAATGATTTAAATTCAATCTTACTTGGGGAACTAAACATTTAACCCCAACTTTAAAATGCCTCATAAGTACATAACTAAAAGTAGTAAGTAACTGGCCCAGGGTTTGTTTGTATAGATAGACATAAGTATGTAATTTACCTACTGTCATTGATTGTTACAGTGTGGAGGTGAAAAGGAAAGGCAGTCATCTTTCTATATAATTTCTACACTAAAAGTACATAATTCTGTTAAAAAACCTTTAGTGCTTCTGTAATGCCTAGAGAATCAAGTTCTGATTCCTTATCTTGATGTTTAGGGTCTGCCACATGATGACCAAAATAGAACTTGGCAGTTTGATCTTAGACTATTCACCTGTGTTCCAGACTGACTGTATTACTTGCTCTTGGAATATGCTGTGTACTTACTTGTGGTCTCTGCTTTTGCTTAAATTGTCTGTCCTTCCTTCCTTCCTCTTTCTTTCTTTCTTTCTTTCTTTCTTTCTTTCTTTCTTTCTTTCTTTCTTTCTTTCTTTCTTTCTTTCTTTCTTCTTTCTTTCAACATATTCTATATTACTTGCTTCAGGGGTACAGGTCTGTGAATCATCAGGCTTACACAATTCACAGCACTCACCATAGCACATACCCTCCCCAAAGTCTATCACCCAGCCACCCTATCCCTCCCTCCCCACTGCAGCAATCCTCAGTTTGTTTCCTATGATTAAGAGTCTCTTATGGTTTGTCTCCCTCTCTGGTCCCATCTTGTTTCATTTTTTCCCTCTCTACCCACCATGACCACACACCCTGTCTCTCAAATCAGAGAGATCATAGGATAATTTTCTTTTCTCTGATTGACTTATTTTGCTTAGCATAATACCCTCTAGTTCCATCTACATCATTACAAATGACAAGATTTAATTTTTTTGATGGCTGCATGGTATTCCATTGTAGATATATACACCACATCTTCTTTATCCATTTATCTGTTGATGGACATCTAGGTTCTTTTATAATTTTGCTGTTATGGACATAGCTACTATAAACATTTGGGTGCATGTACCCCTTTGGATCACTACGTTTGTATCTTTAGGGTCAATACCCAGTAGTGCGATTGGTGGATCATAGGGAAGCTCTATTTTCAACTTTTTGAGGAACTCCATGCTGTTTTCCAGAATGGCGGCACCAGCTTGCATTCATACCAACAGTGTATGATGTTTATCCTTTCCCCACATCTCACCAACATCTGTCATTTCCTGAGTTGTTAATTTTAGCCATTCTAACTGGTGTGAGGTGGTATCTCACTGTGGTTTTGATTCATATTTCCCTGATGCCCAGTGATGTTGAGCACTTTTTCATTTGTCTGTTGGCCATTTGGATGTCTTTTTTTGCAGAAATGTCAATTCATATCTTCTGCCCATTTCTTGGTTGGATTATTTGTTCTTTGGGTGTTGAGTTTGAGAAGTTCTTTATAGATTTTGGATACTAGCCCTTTATCTAATATGTTGTTTGCAAATATCTTCTCCCATTCTTTCAATTGTCTTTTGGTTTTGTTGACTGTTTTCTTTGCTGTGAAAAAGCTTTTGATCTTGATGAAGTCCCAATGGCTCATTTTTGCCCTTGCTTCCCTTGCCTTTGGCGATGTTTCTAGGAAGAAGTTGCTGCGGCTGAGGTCAAAGACCTTGCTTCTTGTGTTCTACTCAAAGATTTTGATGGATTCCTGTCTCACATTGAGGTCTTTCACCCATTTTGAGTCTATTTTCATGTGTGGTATGAGGAAATGGTCCAGTTTAATTTTTCTGCATGTGGCTGTCCAATTTTCCCAACACCATTTATTGAAGAGACTGTCTTTTTTTCCATTGGGCATTCTTTCCTGCTTTGTCAAAGATGAGTTGACATAGAATTGAGGGTCCATTTCTAGGCTCTCTATTCTGTTCCATTGATCTATGTGTCTGTTTTTGTGCCAGTACCATACTGTCTAATGATGACAGCTTTGTAATAGAGCTTGAAGTCTGGAGTTGTGATACCACCAACTTTGGCTTTCTTTTTCAATATTCCTCTGGCTATTCGAGGTCTTTTCTGGCTCCATATAAATTTAAGGATTATTTGTTCCATTTCTTTGAAAAAAATGGATGGGATTTTGATAGGGACTGAATTAAATGTGTAGATTGCTTTAGGTAGCATAGACATTTTCACAGTATTTGTTTTTCCAATCCATGAGCATGGAACATTTTTTCATTTCTTTGTGTCTTCCACAATTTCTTTTCTTTCTTTTTTTAATTTTTAAAAATTTTAAAAAGATTTTATTTATTTATTTGAAACACAGAGATCACAGGTAGGCAGAGAGGCAGGCAGAGAGAGAGGAAGGGAAGCAGACTCTCCACTGAACAGAGAGCCCGATGCGGGGCTCCATCCCAGGACCCCGGGACCATGACCTGAGCCAAAGGCAGAGGCTTTAACCCACTTAGCCACCCAGCCACTGCTTCCTCAATTTCTTTCATGAGTACTTTATAGTTTTCTGAGTACAAATTTTTTGCCTCTTTGGTTTATTCCTAGGTATCTTATGGTTTTGGGTGCAATTGTAAATGGGATCGACTCCTTAATTTCTTTTTCCTCTGCCTTGCTGTAGGTGCTTAGAAATGCAAGTGATTTTTGTGTATTGATTTTATATCCTGACAGTTTACTGAATACTTGTGTGAGTTCTAGAAGTTTTGGAGTGGAGTCTTTTGGGTTTTCTACATACAGTATCATATCATCTGCAAAGAGTGAGAGTTTGACTTCTTTGCCAGTTTGGATGTCTTTTATTACTTTTTGTTGTCTGATTGCTGAGGTTAGGACTTCTAGTATCACACTGAATAGCAGTGATGATAGTGGACAGCCCTGTCATGTTCCTGACCTTAGGGGAACCATTGAGAATGATACTCGCTGTGGGTTTTTCATAGAAGACTTTGATGATATTGAGGTATGTACCCTCTATCCCTACACTGTGAAGAGTTTTGATCAATAAAGGGTGCTGTACTTTGTCAAATGCTTTTTCAGCATCTATTAAGAGTATCATATGGTTATTGTTCTTTCTTTTATTGATGTATTGTGTCACATTGATTGATTTGCGGGTGTTGAACCAATCTTGCAGCCCTGGAATAAATCCCACTCGGTCATGGTCAATAATCCTTTTAATGTACTGTTGGAACCTATTGGCTAATATTTTGGTGAGAATTTTTGCATACATGTTCATCGAGGATATTGGTGTGTAATTCTTCTTTTTTATGGGATCTTTGTCTGGTTTGGGGATCAAAATCCTGGCTTCATAAAATGAGTTTCGAAGTTTTCCTTCCATTTCTATTTTTTGGAACAGTTTCAGGAGAACATGTTTTAATTCTTCTTTAAAATGTTTGGTAGAATTCCCCTGGGAAGCTCTGGCCCTGGGCTCTTGTTTTTGGGGAGATTTTTGATGACCACTTCAATCTCCTTACCAGTTATGAGTCTGGTCAGGTTTTATATTTCTTCCTGGTTCAGTTTTGGTAGTTTATATGTCTCTAGGAATGCATCCAGTTCTTACAGATTGTCAAATTTGTTGGTGTATAGTTGCTCCTAATATGTTCTGATAATTGTTTGTATTTCTTTGTTGTTGGTTGTGAACTATCCTCTTTTGTTCATGATTTTATTAATTTGGGTCCTTTCTCTTTTCTTTTTGATAAGTCTGGGCAGAGGCTTATCAGTCTTACTAATTCTTTCAAGAACCAACTTCTACTTCTGTTAATTTGTTCTACTATTCTTTTGGTTTCTATTTCATTGATTTCTGCTCTGATCTTTATTATTTGTCTTCTGCTGGGTTTAGGTTTTCTTTGCCGTTCTTTCTCCAGCTCCTTTAGATGTAGGGTTAGGTTGTGTACCTAAGACCTTTCTTGTTTCTTGAGAAAAGCTTGTATTGCTATATACTTGCCTCTCAAGACTGCCATTGCTGTGTCCCAAAGATTTTGAACAGTTGTGTTTTCATTTTCATTTGTTTCCATGAATTTTTTTAAATTCCTCTTTAATTCCCTGGTTGACCCATTCATTCTAGTAGGATGCTCTTAGTCTCCATGTATTTGAGTTCTTTCCAACTTTCCTCTTGTGATTGAGTTCTAGCTTCAGAGCATTGTGGTCTGAAAATATGCAGGGAATGATCTCAATCTTTTGGTACTGGTTGAGACCTGATTTATTACCCAGGATGTGATCTATTCTGGAGAATGTTCCATGTGCACTAGAAAAGAATGTGTATTCTGTTGCTTTGGGAGGGAATGTTCTGAATATATCTGTGATGTCCATCTGGTCCAGTGTGTCATTTAAAGCCTTTATTTCCTTGTTTATCTTTTGCTTAGATGATCTGGCCATTTCATTGAAAGGAGTGTTATAGTCCCCTACTATTATTGCATTATTGTCAATTTTTTTATTTTGTTATTAATTGGTTTATATAATTGGTTGCTACCACGTTAGGAGCATAGATATTTAAAATTATTAGATCTTCTTATTGGACAGACCCTTTAAGTATGATATAGTGTCCTTCCTCATCTCTTATTATAGTCCTTGGATTAAAATCTAATTTGTCTGATATAAGTATTGCCACCCCACTTTTTTTGATGTCCATTAGCATGTTAAATGGTTTTCCACCCCCTCACTTTAAATCCGGAGTTGTCTTTGGGTCTAAAATGAGTCTCTTACAGACAGCATATCGATAGTTTTTTTTTTTTAAATCCAGTCTGATACTGTGTGTCTTTTGATTGGGGTATTTAGCCAATTTACATTCAGGGTAACTATTGAAAGATATGAATTTATTGCTATTGTATTGTCTGTAAGGTGACTGTTACTGTATATTGTCTCTGTTCCTTTCTGGTCTGTTACTTTTATGCTCTCTCTTTGCTTGGAGGACCCCTTTCAATATTTCCTACAGGGATGGTTTGGTGTTTGTAAATTCTGTTAGTTTTTGTTTGTCCTGGAAGCTTTTTATCTCTCCTTCTACTTTCAGTGACAACCTAGCTGGATATAGTATTCTTGGCTGCATATTTTTCTCATTGAGTGCTCTGAATATATCATGCCAGTCCTATCTGACCTGCCAGGTCTCTGTGGATAGGTCTGCTGCCAATCTAATATTTCTACCATTGAATGAAACAGACCTCTTGTTCCAAGCTGCTTTCAGGATTTTCTCTTTGTCACTAGGACTTGTAAGTTTTACTATTAGATGACAGAGTGTTGACCTATTTTTATTGATTTTGAGGGGTTTCTCTGTGCCTCCTGGATTTTGATGTTTGTTCCCTTTGCCATATTAGGGAAATTCTCTGCTATAATTTGCTCCAATATACCTTCTGCCCCCCTCTCTCTTTCTTCTTTTGGGATCCCAATTATTCTAATATTGTTCATCTTATGGTGTCACTTATCTCTCAAATTCTCCCTGTATGAACCAGTAATTATTTGTTTCTCTCTTGGTCAGCTTCTTTATTCTCCATCATTTGGTCTTCTGTATCACTAATTCTATCTTCTGCCTCATTTATCCTAGGAGTAAGAGTCTCCATTTGTTATTATTAGTAACTTTTTTGATTTATTTTTTGATTTATTATTAATAGCTTTTTTGATTTCAACTTGGTTAGATTTTAGTTCCTTTATTTCTCCAGAAAGGGATTCTCTAGTATCTTTCATGCTTTTTTTTGAGCCCAGCTAGCACCTTGATAATTGTAATTCTGAACTCTAGTTCTGACACATTACTAATGTCTGTATTGATTAGGTCCCTAGCTGTTGGTACTGCCTCTTGTTCTTTTTTTTTTTGTGGTGAGGGTTTTTTTTTTGCCTTGTCTTTTTATCCAGATAAGAATAGATGAATGAGAGAACAAAATACTAAAAGAGTGGCAAAGACCCAAGAAAAATATATGCTAACCAAATGAGAAGAGACCCACAACTTGGGAGAGAAGAAAGGAGGAAAAATAAAAATTTAAATATAAATATTTACATAAAAAATAA
Source organism: Mustela erminea (assembly GCF_009829155.1). Classification (NCBI taxonomy): domain Eukaryota; kingdom Metazoa; phylum Chordata; class Mammalia; order Carnivora; family Mustelidae; genus Mustela; species Mustela erminea. The sequence continues at coordinate 86,190,473 of NC_045635.1, forward strand.
ATAAATATATTGGACTGGTGAATAGAACAGAGCCACACACTTGGTTTTGGCTGTATTCTAGTCTCTTAGAAAAAACTACCTCCCAAAATTTTAAAGAAAGAAAAACTTATATATATACAAAAATAATGGTAAATACAATGAAGGTATGGAATATGAATGTAAAGATGAAAATTTAAAAAGATTCTAAAAAAGGAATTGAGAAGATAAGGAGTTGGCTGAAAAAAGAAGAAAAGAGGAAAGAATGTTCAGGCTGGAGACCAGAACAAAGCCATGAGCTATATTTAGGATATATTTTGATCTATTGAAATAAATTCTGTCCCCAAATTTTAAAGATTAAAAAAACTATATGTATACAAAAAATAAGGTGCAATTAAATGAAGGGATAAAATATGACTATAACAATGAAAAATTGAAAAGGTTTTTAAAAAAGGTATTGATAAGATAAAATAGTTAAACGTTAAAATAGGAAATGAAATTTTTAGAAAAACAGAATAAGAAAAAAATAAAATTAAAAAATTTAACTTTGAATGACTAAAAGGTCATGGGAAAAAAGCCATGAATTCTGTGTTGCATTCCCCTAGTTCTGGAGTTCTGAAGTTCTCATTGATTGGTGAACATGGCCTTGACTGGATGGTCTTCCTGATCTTCTTTGGGAGGGTCCTCTTATGATTCTCAAATGTCTTTGCCTGTGGAGGAATTGCATCACCCTTGCCAGGAGACAGGCTGAGTAATCTGCTTGGGTTCACTCTTGGTTGCTTTTGTTCCCTGAACACTTTCCCTACAGCTTTGGATGACAGGATAGCTTTGCAGGACAATGAAAATGGTGGGCTCCCAATCTCTGGCCCCGTGGGAGCGAAGAGCTCAGGGCCCCACTCCTCAATGCACCCTCAGAGAAAAGCAGTCAATCCCTCTTCTATTCCTGGTTTCTGGCCACAGTCTGAGCTCACACAGCCTGTGACCTAGAATTTATATCTCTGGTGCACAGCCCCATTTGGAATCTCCAAATTCAGCAGATTCCTGCAGCATGCTCCCATGCCACTCCTCTCTGAGGAGGAAGGAGGGGTCTCTCCATATCTGCCACTTGTGGGGTCCCTGCTCAAAGAGAAGTGACCCAGCTGTGACTTGGATCATCATTTAAGGTAATCTCAAGTAGAGAGCCCACTCCTTGGCTCCATCTCTGTAGCCAGCTTCCCTGCTCTGATACCTGAGAGCTCTGCCACACTCAAAATCCCATGGTCTTTTTGTGACCTGCGGGTCCTGAGACCACACTGTCCCCGTGAGGGCTCCACCCCTGCTTAGCCTCTGGAGCAATGTCCCTCAGTGGAGCAGACTTCTAAAAGTTCCAATTTTATGCTCTGCTGCTCTCTCACTTGCTGGGAGCAGGCCCCATCCTCCCATGGTCTATCTTCCCATTGCTTTGGATTCACTTCTCCGCAGGCCCTACCTTCCAAAAAGTGGTTGATTTTCTGTTCCTAGAATTGCTGCTCTTCTCTTCTAACTTCTGTTAAGTTTGTAGGTGTTCAGAATGGTTTGATAACTGTCTAGCTGAAGTCCTAGGACCTGAAGATATTTCAGTTTTTTACTCCTCTGGCAACTTGTTTCCTCCTGCCCTTTCTTCTGATGAGGTCAAGAAAAGGTTGGATTGCTGTAGTTTACCTAGCTTTTGCCTTACTGTTTGGCACAGAGTGACACCTTTCACAGGTTTCTACATTCAAATCAAAGGTTATTTAGAATTTATTTTAAAAGTTCACATGGAACACATAGCAAACATGACAAAATAGTGGGTTTTAGAGCAACTCGTAACAAATTTCAAAGGATTGAATCCCCCCAACACCTGCCCCACCCTGCCAGTGTGTTCTCTCTTCACAGATATATAGGAAGCTAGAAATCAATTGAATGAAAAGTACTTGGATAATCACCAACTACTTTGAAACTCAGCATGTACCTATAGGAAAAGGAGAGAAAAGAAAAGAAAAAAAAGAAAGAAAAGAAAGAAGGAAAGAAAGAAAGAGAGAGAAATAAAGAGCCCATGTGCCAAGAAGAAAACACAACGAGTATTAAAGTGGGGTTACCATTATCCCAAGTCCCCCTACCCATCAAATCACTTGAGGTAGAGGAAGGAGTCCTCTTACTTCTCTTAATTGCCAAACAGCCTCCTCTTATTTTGATCCAAAATGATAGGAACTGTCCCACAGTGACGATGGCATGCTCACACTTCAACTACCCTGGTTCAAAGCAAGAGCTTCAACAGAAACTCACAGACAGACAGACAATCTCACCAATTCCTCCCTCAATCTCCAGGTTGTGCCACGTGTCACAGGAAGGCTTTATTTCTTCAGCCCTGGTCACCCCACCACCCTTTGGGCCAATGGCCATGGATCCTGTGTTGCCAGTTGCTTATTGGCTGCTGCTGGGGGAGGCTGGGGAGCATAGTCACTCTCATTGGAGGACCCCATCATCCATGAATAATTGCATTTCAAGAAGAATTTTGTGTGAAAAGGGAAAGATGATAGGCTACTGAAGCACAGAATCAGATAAATTTGAATGAAGTAGAGTGGGCCTATCAGAAAGTCAGGAGCTTGAGTAGGGCATGAGTCTAGATAGTTTGAGTTTTCTACACAGTGTGTGGGTCCTCTTTTATGTATTTATTTGAATTCAGATGATGGGATATGTTGAAAAAGTGTGAATGGGGTAAGTGTGACTGCTATAGCTGTTATTGCAATTTAATTGTTGCTAAACCACATGCTTTGAAAAAATCTCCGGATGATACTACTGTACACAGGTGGGAGAATGAGAATACGTGAGGTAAATAAAACTATTATGGAAGTAGTTCTGACCACAAAGATCCCTGAAGAGACTGACCTAGGCGAATACCTAATAGAAATGACCACTTAGGAAAGGGATAAATTGCAGGATGGTTAAGAAAAATCATAACAAACTGCACTAAAGACATATATGAAGTTGAGCTTATAATGTGTTTTTTAACATTTCTTTCACACTAGGAATTTTTAAAAATTGGCTGAATGGCACAGATCCAAACACCAGAGTGGATTGCAGTTTGGAGAGCTACAGGTCTTTTACTGCCAAGTGAGGTGGCTTGGAAAAGAGCACTTGGCTTGCAGTGTGGTCAGGCACTCCCTGGGGCAGCTTATTGGCATCTGGTGTACCTGGTAACAGTATCGGTGCCTCAGACATGAAAGGCTTGCCAACCTCCCTGCGTGGTAGCAGCAGGTGCTTGGCTATCTGGATCTCTCTGGAGGTGATGGTGGAATGCTTCCTGTAATGGGATCAGGTGTTCCTCTTGGACACAACGCTTGTCCAAGAGATTCATGATCCTGTCTTTAGTTCTATCTTGTTAACTTTTTTCTTCCAGTTACCATAATCACTATAATTATATTATGCCATCAATGTATCATTTACCCCTATTTGCCAATTCATTCTATTATCATTCCTTCTTACATCCCACATCATTTTCTATCTTCCTAAATTACATTTGTTATTACATATCCTTTCATATGGTGTTAGTTGGTATAAATACTCTGAGTTGTCATTTTTATTAAATGTCTTTCCTTTTGAGTTAAAGTCTTAAGGTGATGGGAATTGAGATGGGAATAAGGTATGGAGGACATTAGACAGGTATTTAATCTTCTGAAATCCTGAAAGCTGTCAATTAGGTACTACTTCTTCTTGCATGAAATTCCTACAGAGGCAACGGTGAACAACATTCACTCACAGGAGATATAGCTAGACAGGGTCCATATCACTTTGGGTGGCTTTGATGCTTACTGGCATATATTGTCACACACACCTGGGAGTTTTGGTTAAGGAAAAATCATGTGTATAGTTACTGTGCTGATTAAAATAATTGGATGGGCATAGTGAATATTCTTTCCCTTTTAGGAACTCAGTGTTCTTTCCCACGTGAGGTAATCTCAGACTCTGGAGAAAAATGGGGCTGACATTCCTTGACAATATCACTGATTATTTGGTGGTTCATGAACAAAACCAGTCTGGGGGACCTCTCCATTCCACTATGGGGGCTCTAGACATAGTGTCAAGCAAACAAACAAGGAGAGCATAATTGAAAAGGCAACCTACCGAGCGGGAGAAAATATTAGCAAATCATGTATCTGATAAAAGGTCACAATCCAAAATATATAATGAATTGCAAAAACTCAGAAGCGGGAAAAAAGAGAAATCAAACTTGATTAAAAACTGGGCTAAAGATCTGAATAGACATTTTTCGACAGACGACCTACAGATGCCCAACAGTTACATGGAAAGGTCTTCTGTATCACTAAGCAGGGAAAGACAAATCACTACCACTAGGAGGGTGGCACCTGGGTGGCTCAGTGGGTTAAGCCTCTGGGTTCGGCTCAGGTCATGATCTCAGGGTCCTGGGACTGAACCCCGCATCAGGCTCTCTGCTCAGCAGGGAGCCTGCTTCCCCCTCTCTCTCTGCCTGCCTCTCTGCCTACTTGTGATCTCTCTCTCTGTCAAATAGAGAAATACAATCTTTAAAAAAAATGCACAAGGAGGTAAGATTTTATACCTGGCTATAATGAGTAGCTACAATCAAAAAGACAAGGAAAAATAAATGCTTGTGAGGATGGAGAGAAAAAGAAAGTCTCATGCACTGTTGCTAATGTAACGTATGGAACATAAATTGGTACAACCACTTTGGAAAACATCAGGGAGGTTCCTCAAAAATTCTTCATTCTGTTGGCAGGGTATAGACTGGTTTTACATGCATTGAAGCCAGACCGACCTGGGTGCAAATCCCGGCTCTATTATTTACTAGTTGCGTGCCATCAGGGAAGTTCCCTGAGCTTGTGTTTCCTCATCTGTAAAAAGGGAATGATAGCAGTACCCACCTCATAGGGTTGTTGTGAGCATTAAATGAGATGATGGAAGTAAAATGCTTAGCACAAGAGACATAATGAGCACTTAGTAAATTTGGGGCTGCATCATTTCTTCCCACATGGCCCAGAATGTCAGTCCATTCGCCCAGCCCTGGTCTTCCTCTCCACAGTCTGCTTAATTTTCTTCAAGCACGTACCTGTGAAGTGGTTATAACAAAGTCTCTATTGACTGCTAAGCACCCTCACACACTCCTTTCTTCAGTGAGGTTTTAGCCTTGGCAGAAAAGCTGTACGTGGCTTGCTTTTACACTCCTCGCCACGCATGTTTTACTGACAACTGTGCTGGGTTGAGATCTCTGACATGTCTTTCAAGCACCATCCAAGGCTATCCTGCCAACTCCGGCAGGCCCATAAGCAGTTGCAACCTCACGTTCTTCAGCACATGTTTTAGTGGAGAGCCCACACTACTACTCTTCTCATTTCTAAGGCAGCAGTGTGTTGCAGCAAAACTAAAACATTCTGAAAGAGTTAATCAGTGTTTTCGTCAGCTCTGCTGTGTACGACGGATTCCCTGGCACTGCCCCTCCACCTCCACCCACCATACCTCAATGGAAAGCAAGTACTCTTGTGACCACTGGGTTGTGAGCAGTCCGGGAACTCCACTCAATATGCGTCTCTCTGAGTCCAGGAAGGAAACCAATATCACCTGTGGTTTTGTAGGAAAAAGGGTTTGAACAGAACTTTGGAGGTGAAGGGTGGGCTGTGGGTTAAAAGTGTTATATAATGTAATACCTCCCCAATTGTACCTCTGCCGGCACACGAGCTGGTTTTAAGTGGTACACATTTTTTTTTTTTTTTACAGTTACACCATTTAGTTAGTGTGAATTTAAAATATACAAATACCATGTCACTTGTGATGTTGCAGATTCATGGCTTAGGAAAATGTTTTTTAAAATCTTGAAAATAAGTTCCTTAAAACAGATATATGCAATAAACAATTGTGTAGGTGATATGCACATATAGCAAAAAAGCATGGAACTGTTAGAGGAAGGACTTTACAAGCCATCAAAGTCGGTATAAGTTTAAGAGTCAGACAAACCTCATTCAAACCTGATCTACCACTTACTCTCTGTGCGACCTTAGGAAAGAAACCTAATCCCTCTGAGCCTCGGGGAAATGGAAGAGAATACCAGTACCAGCTTCACCAGATTGTTGTCAAGCTTAAGCGAGGAGCTTTACAGTGTAGTGGTGTGAGGGCCCAAACCCTAGAGCCAGGTGGTCTAGTTTCCAGTCCTAGCTCTACTGCTTACTAGCTCATTGACATTGAGCAACTTACTTCACCTTTCTGTGCCTTAGTCTTCCCATCTGGAACATGGGACTGTTAGGAGGGTTAAATGAGTTACTACATTTGAAGTGCTTAGAAATAGTTCTAGTATATACTTAGCATTATGTGCTTCTTAGACTAAAAATACATGTATATAAAGCTCCTGACACCTGACACCCAGTAAGTCCTCGTGAAATGTTACCCATCAGTGGTGCTTTGTATTCCCAATGCCTGGAACAAACAACTCTACAGTCAGAGTTTGATTAAGAAGCAGCATTGAATTGCCCAGGACCCATGGAGAATTGAGAGCTGAGCACCTCTCTGCTGTGAAAATAAAAAAACACAGAACCCATGGAAGCTGGGCCTTCTTGAAGGACTGCCAGGCGTGGGGTTGGAGAGAGGGGTCATGCTAGCTTCCTTTATCCTGTTAAAATAGGTGTGGGTCAGTGCAATTAAGAGAAAAGGACATTAAGTTTCAGAGAAATTAAGCAAGCAGCCTGATGCCACGCAGCCTATAAAGGACAGAGCTCAGTAGAATGTTTTCTTGATGGAGAACTTACATCCTAAGTGGAGGAACAGAGAATTGGTCCATTGGGGTGATGAAGGGGTATGTTATGGAAATTCTTACGATAGAGGTATGGTGATGATGATAGTACTATAACAGCCATACCATTAACTGAGATTCAGCCACTATTACTAAGTACCTCTAGACATTATCATATCTCTCCCAGTCCTAAAAACAAAACACACACACACACACACACACACACACATACACACATACACACACACACACACACAACTACTGTGATCCATAACACTCTCTTCCTACTCACAGACCAGTATCCCCTTTCCTTGAAAGAGTACCCTATTTCTATCTCCATTTCTCATCTACCACTCACTCTACCCACCGCAGTCTGGCTTTTCTTTCCCAACCCATCACTGCCTCTTCTGGGACTCTAGAACCTCTGCTCTCATCCATCTTCACATATTTATTCAGCAAATACTGAGTCCCTACCGGTGCCATACATGGTTCTCACTCCTGATATACGACAGCAAATGAGACAAGGTCTCTCTTCTCAGGAAGTTCCCATTCCTGGCGTGATTCAAAGATAATAAGTAAGGAAAAAAGGGAACAGGTTGTAAACAATATAATTCCATGGAGAATGAAATAAGTAAATATAATATGTATGTATATTACATTAATATGTAGATAACGATTATAATTTTTCTATTATAATAATATGTTTATTATAGATGTATATTTATTCATATATATACTTATATACATGATGAGGGAGAGAGCAATATTTTAGACTAGGTGGTTAGGAACACCTCAATGCAAAAGTAACAAGCAAGGGAAAATAAAACCCCAAAATGACTGTATTAACCAGTTCTAATAAGAATTGAGCATGAAGGGCCACATGGGTGGCTCAGTGGGTTAAAGCCTCTGCCTTTGGCTCAGGTCATGATCCCAGGGTCCTGGGATGGAGCCCCACATCGGGCTCTCTGCTCCGCAGAAAGCCTGCTTCTGCCCCCGTTCCCCGGCCTGCCTCTCTGCCTACTTGTGTTCTCTGTCTGTCAAATAAATAAATAAATAAATAAATAAATCTTTAAAAAAAAAAAAAGAATTGAACATGAAGATTGGCTAAACAGTTTGTAAAGTAATTTTTGTGTGAATTTTAAAACATGACAAGAATGTAACATGCGAAAAAAATCCAAAAGCAAACAACTTTTGATATCAAGTGGAGCCTAATTCCAATACAGGACATTTGGGCATAAATGAAAATTCTAGAGCATGCATGTAATGAGAGGGAGAAGGGAAGGAACATCCTTGTAGGCTGACCTTGATTTAACATCAGTGGACTGCCAATAAAAAGGGGTACTTCAGTTGAGCATACTCTTATTCATAAACTCGAGGGATTTTGGAAAAGCAAAAATTGGATCTGCTGACTGAGTGCTCTCCAATGCACTTTAGTCCATGATGGAGAATATCACTAACAGCGGGGCACATGATGGTCATACCCTCAGAATAGATACTGTTATCAGGGTGAACCTATTTGAGCACCTTCTAAAGGTAGGTAGAGCAGAAAGCTCCAGGCAGCACACACATTGACATTTTTAATCTTAGTCAGGGCATCTTGGAGCCCTTCTTGTGAGAAGATGCAAAATCACTCAATCAGGGACCGTGACAACAACTCCTTTTTACGAGAGAGGAATGAGTTGGAGAATGAAGTAGGGTGATTAGCGCAAGGCTTGCATTTCCACGAGGTTAAGAAATAGATGTGAATGCTGATGAAACTGGGAGTCATGAAAGAGCTCAGATGAACTTGCAGCTTTCAGATCACTTCTGATTGGGGAAGGTAGGCCTAAATGACATCAGCAAATAAACCACACGATATGTATCTCCAGGCTACAGACTTTTTTGAAGTGCCTCCAGTGAAGGGGGTCCCTTCCACAAATTTAAGGGAATTTTAATATTGAAAAACAAATCTATAATTTACTTAAATAAACCAAGAGAAAATAGTGTTCTCACTGGCTGCTGAAGCTACTTGGAAAGGGCATCTTTGTTTTTTTGTTTTTTTTTATTAATTTTTTATTTTTTATAAACATATGTTTTTATCCCCACGGTACAGGTCTGTGAATCACCAGGTTTACACACTTCACAGCACTCACCAAAGCACATACCCTCCCCAGTGTCCATAATCCCACCCCCTTCTCCCAAACCCCCTCCCCCCAGCAAACCTCAGTTTGTTTTGTGAGATTAAGAGTCACTTATGGTTTCTCTCCCTCCCAATCCCATCTTGTTTCATTTATTCTTCTCCTACCCACTTAAGCCCCCATGTTGCATCACCACTTCCTCATATCAGGGAGATCATATGATAGTTGTCTTTCTCTGCTTGACTTATTTTGCTAAGCATGATACGCTCTAGTTCCATCCATGTTGTCGCAAATGGCAAATTTCATTTCTTTTGATGGCTGCATAGTATTCCATTGTGTATATATACCACATCTTCTTGATCCATTCATCTGTTGATGGACACCTAGGTTCTTTCCATAGTTTGGCTATTGTGGACATTGCTGCTATAAACATTCAGGTGCACGTGCCCCTTTGGATCACTACATTTGTATCTTTAGGATAAATACCCAATAGTGCAATTGCTGGGTCATAGGGCAGTTCTATTTTCAACATTTTGAGGAACCTCCATGCTGTTTTCCAGAGTGGCTGCACCAGCTTGCATTCCCACCAACAGTGTAGGAGAGTTCCCGGAAAGGGCATCTTTGATATCTAATAAGTTACCTGAAATGGCTTAGAAAACCAAAACTGTTATTCTGAGCACATGGATCTCAAACAAAATCTTAATACCATCTTTGCTGATGAAATGCTACTATCATTCTTATTAGAGCCAGAAAGTGACCAGAAAGCTTCTTATCAACATTACAGTCGAAAAGTATTTGTGAATATTTGGAAATTAAATTTTAAAAAGATTTAAACACTACAAAAAGAGCCTATATAGGTTTAGTTGATCTGATTGCACTGCAAAAGAGTAAATATCTAGAACAGCTTTGTCTTGGAAAACATTACACACTTAAAAATAAACAGGAAACCCCCCCAAAAAATGAATAAATAAAATAAACAGGAACCTTCGCAGACTCTAAGCAAATGCAAACTGAAGTCAAGCATGGCCTTTTTTTTTTTTTTTCTTAAACTCACAGACACATTTGTAGTGTCTATTCCAGACATACAGTTGATACCAAGACTTTGACTGAGTGAATGAATGAGCCATATTTTCAATCTCTAAGTAGTAAGAATGGTGGGGGTGGGGGGGACGAGACTAAGAAGATGAGTAATTTAAATGAGAGGTGGTAAGAAGTAACCTAATACAGTTTCCTTAAGCACCAGGAAAATTATTTCAATTGTATGGCTTTTCTCCCCATTTTCTTACGGGCCTTGGTGGAGAGTGCGGATCTCCTGCTTTCAAGCACTGATCTTGCACTTACAAGGTTTGTGACTCCGTGCCCTCTGGACCTGAGTTTCTTCTGTGATAAACTAGGTATAATAGCATTGTTGTAAACGCCGGATAAAATAGTACCTGTAAAAGTCCTCTGTAAACGAAAAACTAGTGTATAGGGCTAGGGTGATAGTATCACAGATATGACAGTATACTGCTTTCTCTGCAATTGAAATAAAAGACCTGATAAACAAAACAAAACAAAACAAAAGAAAACAAACAAAAAATAAACAAAGGGGAACTGCCAAAGCTCTATGTCAGTAATATCTGGCAATATTCACTGCACAAAACATTGAGACAGAAGTTTTCATAAATTTATTGCAGAATGCATTTAAAAACTGGAATAACAACCCATAATATCATGTTAACAGCATAAATTTCAAATGCACATGAAAAATATTTTTCTCTATAAAGGCATCGAGGAGATTGACCTTGCCTCAGATATTTCAAAATCTCTTTAATAACCCACCTAAGAGAGGTCAGATGGATTCTTATATCAGCTTCTGCACTTTATCTGTTGCCATATCACCCATAAGGAACCTCTGGAAAATTCCCCACATGCTCATGAGAGAATGAGAAAGAAAAGGGTAACATCACTATAACAAAAATAACACCGCCCCCCCCCCCCCACACTGAGGCAGCCCTGCAGAAATAACTAACAGAAATGAGTGTTTGGGAAACCCAAGAAATGCCGCATGGTTAAGGAGAGCCCACAGCTGTCTAAGGAATAAAGTGCACTCCAATACAGATTAAAGTAGTGCTGATCCTGTTTTGGTCAAAGTAAAAATGCTGTAAATATCCACAGAATGCCGCATCAAGAACAAAAACTATAGAGTTTGTCCCACTTTTTAAAGCTACAGGTCTGTCCCGCCAAGTAAGGTGGCTCTGAAAAGAGCCTTTGATTTGCGAGGTGGTCAGGCGGTCCGGAGGCAGCTCACTGGCAGAAGGTGTACCTGAGGATGGCTTTGGTGGCCTCGGACGCGGCGTGCTTGCCAATCTCCCCGGGCAGCAGCAGGCGCACGGCTGTCTGGATCTCCCTGGAGGTGATGGTGGAGCGCTGGGTGGAGCGGGCCAGGCGAGAGGCCTCGTCGGCGATGCGCTCGAAGATGTCCTTGACGAACGAATCCAAGACGCTCACGGCCTGCTGCGAGAGGCTCAGGCCCTTGTGAACCTGCTTCAGAACCCTGGGGAAGTAGGTGGCGAAACTGTTGTGGGAGCAGCAGTGGTGGTGGTGGCGGCGGCGGCGGCGGCGGCGGCGGCGGCATTGGCCCCTTGGCGAATTCTGCTTCGGGCCCTTCGGGTCAGCTTCTGTGGGCCCCTCCCCTGTGCCCAGGCTTTCCTCCCGAGAGGTCTCACAGCCAGGCTCCGCCATGTGGGGCTCGCCTTTCCCACGCTCCAGAAGGAAGGACAATGGTGGCTGTGGGGGAAGAAGCGGGGGTGCGCTGGCCCGTTTATAGTCGCTGCGCTTCCTGACGTCACGGGCAACCTCCATACCTGATTGGACCAAATGCAAGGCAGGAAAGCGGGGCTCTATGCCAGGCCGTGTCACCTGTGATTGCATACCCTTGAACGTGACATCACATCGGACAGTCAGAGAGGGAAATCCAGTGCCCTCTAAACTCCTTGGGACCTCGGTCAGAAAATCTTTCAAACATTCCACTTCGTTGTGCATTTTGTCTGCTGGTTTTCAACCTCAAGACAGTAACAGATCTTAGAAGACTCATGTTTTTATTGGAATACTTTATATTCCACGTCATTACCTTATTTCCGATAAGCAGTAAGTGGCATTGGATCAGGATGTGCTAGAAACCAGGATGCTCTGGAGACCCAGAGTCAACGTGTCCACCTGTACTCTGGACAACGTTCCCTGGGTACTTGAAAACAATGTGTATTCTGCTGCTTTCGGATGGAATATTCTGAACATATCTGCTAAACCCATCTGGTCCAGTGGGTCATTCAAAGCCATTGGCTCCTTGTTGATTTTCTGTTTAGACCACCTGTCCATTGATGTAACTCAGGCCTTAAGGTCCCCTACTACTATTGTGCTATTATCGATTAGTTCCTTTGTGCTTGTTATTCACTGTTTTTATGTATTTGGTTGCTCCCACGTTGGGTGCATAAATATTTATAATTCTTATAGCTTCTTCTTGGAGTATCCTCTTTATTACTATATAGTGTCCTTCTTCGTCTCTTGTTAGAGTCCTTTTTTTTTTTAAATTGTGTCATGTTAGTCACCATACAGCACACCATTGGATTTTGATGTAGCATTCCTGATTCATTATTGCAATGTAACACCCAGTGCTCGTCACAACACGTGGCCTCCTTAATACCCATCACTGGGTACCCCCATCCCCATACCCTCCTCCCCTCCAAAACCCTCAGACTGTTTCCCGGAGTCCACAGTCTCTCATGGTTCGTGGCCCCCTCTGAATCCCCCCACCTTCAGTTTTCCCTTCCTTCCTCTAATGTCCTCCGTGCTATTCCTTATGTTCCACATATGACTGAAACAGTTAAGGTCCAGTTTGTCCGATACAACTATCGCTACTCTGGCTTTAGTTTGACATCCACGCGCATGATAGGTGTTGCTCCATCCTCTCACTTTCTTTCCAACCGTTGGTGTCTTTAGGCCTAAAACGAGTCTCTTGTAGGCAGCATATAGATGGGTCTTTTTTTTTTTTTTTTTGATCCATTCTGTCACCCTATGTCTTTTGATTGGAGCATTCAGTCCATTCACATTCAAAGTAATTATTGATAGATAATGTATTTATCACCATTTTATTAACTGTTCCGTGGTTGCTTCTGAAGATTTTCTCCGATCTTTTCTTGTCTTTCTCTCTTTCATGTTTTGCTGATTTTCTTTAATGACATATTTGGGTCCCGTTCTCTTTATTCTTTGCCTATTTATTAGTGGTTTTTGATTTGTGGGTGCCATTAAGTCTGTGTATAACCTCTTCTGCACAAAGCAGTCTATATTAAGTTGATGGTCACTTAAGATTGAACCCATTCTTGGCTCCTCTTCTCCTCATGTTTTTGGTACATGTTGTTACATTTTAGTGTTTATTTATTTTTATTTTCATTTTTCGTAGTGAGGGAGAGAGTGGGGAGGGGACGAGGGAGGAGGAGCGAGAGAGTCTGAAGTGGGTTCCACACTGGCCGTGGAGCCCAATGTGGGGCTGCATCCCACAAGGCCAAATCATGACCTGAGCCGAAATCAAGAGTCAGACACTCAACCGACTGAGCCAACCAGGCGCCCCCATGTTGTTACATTTTAAGTCCGTGTATTTTGTGAATTCCTTGACTGGCTTTTTACCAGAATAGTCAATTTTTAGTGCTTTTGTGGTTTTTTTTTCCCTACCTTGATACTGTCACTTTGGGTCTCTCGACTTTTTACACACAGTCCCCTTTACTACTTCCTGCAGGGCCGGTTTAGTGGTCACAAACTCCTTTAGTTTTCGTTGGTCTGGAAACTCTCTATCTCTCCTTCAATTCTGAATGGCAGCCTTGCTGGAGAGAGTCTTCCTGGCAGCAGATTCTTGCCTTTCAGCTCTCTGCATGTATCATGCCACTGCCCTCCGGCTTGCAAAGTTTCTCTTGGAAAGTCTCCTGCTAGCCTTACGGGCTTTGGCATTCCCTTGTAAATTACTGTGTTCTTTTGTCTTTCTGCTTTTCAAATTTTCCTTTTCGTCCTATTTCGCTGATTTAATTCGAGTATTGTGGTCTGTTGATTTTTGTGGCAGTTCTCTGTGCCACCTGGATCTGGATGTTTGTTTCCGTCCCCAGTTTAGGGAAGTTTTCAGCTATTATTTCTCCAAATAAGCTTTCTGCCTCCTTTTCTCTCTTCTTCTTCTTCTTCTGGGACTCCTAAAATGTGAATGTTATTACATCTGATGGACTCACTGGGTTCCCTAAGTCTATTCTCGTTTTGGGTAATTCTTTTTTTTTTTATCTCTATTGTTTGGCTTGATTCCTTTCCATTACTCTGTCTTCTAGGTCACCAATTCATTCCTCTGCTTCTTCCATCCTGCTGTTCATTCCGTGAAACGTGTTTCTCATTTTGTTTACGGAGTCCTTTATCTCCGTTATGTTACCCCTTATCTCTGTGTTAAGGGTCTCACTCGTGTCTTCCACTCTTTTCTTAAGTTCAGTGAGTATCGTCACCGATCATTGCTTTAAATTCCCTCGCAGAGATGTTACTTGCATCTCTTTTGCTTAGATCTCTGGCCGTGGCCTGGTCCCATTCTTTTGTGTGGGATAAAGTTCTCTGTCTCCTCATTTTGTCTGCTTCTCTGTGTCTGTTCCTGCATGTTACGGAAGCCAGCTACGTCTTCTGCTCTTGAAAGTCGTGACTTTGTGAAGAGGTAGTCCCAGAGTGCCCTGCAGTGCTGTGTCCCCTGTTGATCAGGACTTGTCACTTCAGGAGAGTATCCTATGTGTGTCGCTTGTGCCCTGCTCTTGTGTCTGAGTCGGTTTCCTTTCAAGGCAGTCATCTGCACTGATTCTCTGCCTGTTGTGGGCTGTGCTTGTTCTCTGTGGTGTTACCGGGACCCAGGGAGGCCAGCTCTGGGGACGGGGTGGGAGGGGCGTGCCCACCAGGGAACTTGGGAGCAAAATTTGCGTGGGGTCACTGGTCCTCTGCCGGATTCCCCCAAGTGCTGTGGTGGCTGGGCCTGTGTGTGGGGTTGGCCAGGGGCATGAAGCTGGATGTGGCTAGAGGCATTGGCTGGGTACAGCTGGGCCCCACCCACAACAGTGGCTGTGGGTGCACGGCTGGGAGAGGCACCGCTGCTGGGCACAGTTCAGTGGCTGGGCAGGGAGGCAGCTGCACACCCGGTGGCTGGGTGGGGCATGCACAGCTATAACAAATTCTGCCTTGAAACCCCTGCCCCCAGGGCTGAGGCCAACAGGCTTGGAGTGGACAAGTCCTCAGGAGAACTGGGGGGCATGGCACACTGCTAGCGGGTTAGGTAGCAAGTGTCTGTGCAGTGCACAGACGGCCTTATGTTTATGCTGCGGGGCATGGGAGGAAAATGGCACCTGCAGCTCCTTCCTGCTCAGAGAAGTCCCCCACCACGCTCCAAAATCAGTATGAACAGTTCTGTTTCCCGTTTGCCCCGGGCATCGTGTAAACTGCCATTTTTATGTTGCTTCTCCACACGGGCTGCTCTCTCTTTAAGGGTGGCGACCCAGCTGTCACTCTCCCTCCTGGCTTGCTCAGCTTGCTGAGACAACTGACTTTCAGAGCTCCAGGCTCCGACTCCCACTGGTTATACAAACTCATGGTATTCAGACCCTCTAGTTCCCACAGCCGAACGGTATGGGTATTAGTCTCCTCCGTGTGAGTTCCCTGGTGCGAGCGCCCATTTCTCTGCCCTCCCCACATGTTCCTGCAGGCAGCCTCTCTCCACATTTCTGACCTTCCGAAGCTTTCAGATGCAGCTTCCTCCCTATATTTAGCTGTGGGGTTCGTTCTTCCAGTCGTTGGGCTGCTCTCTGGTTTATTGACTTGTTGTGGGTGATAACTAATTGTAAACGTGGGACAGGGTGAGCTCAGTCTCCTCCTACTCTGCCATCTTCCCAAGCTCCTCTGGATTCCCATTCTTAAAACGACTTTTTAAGTAAAACGATATGTATGAGACCAATGTGCATGAATAACTTTGAAAAACCTCTGTAAGTCATGTGGACAGAAAGGGCATTTTGAACCGGCAGCAATTAGCATGACGGAAAATAAGAGACTTAGTGAAACAGAATGTAATTTTTCTAAATGGTCCACAGGCCTTTCTCTGAAAAAGCATATGGCTCTGAAAAGAGCCTGTGGCTTCAAAAATTTAGTTCCCCATGTAAATGGCAATTTCTAGGGACCACCCACAGGGATTTACTGGCCCTTCATTTTACGGTAGCTTTCCTTGAGTATTTATGCAGCAGGCCCTCCATCCCTTTTCATATCCCTTTGGATTTATCTCTCTTCTGATGGACTCAAGAAAAGGTTGGAGTGCTGTCCATTAGCTAGCGTTTGTCTCACCCTTTGGCTCAGAGTGACACCTTTCACAGGCTTCTACATTCAAGTCACAGGTTATTTCGAATTTATTTTAAACGTCCACATGGGATACATAGCAAACATGATGAAATAGTGGGTTTTAGTGCAACTCATAACAAATTTCAAAGCACCGAACCCCCCCCAACACCCCCACCCCGCCAGTGTGTTCTCTCTTCACAGATGTATAGGAAGCTAGAACTCAGTTAAATGCAAAGCACTCGGATAGTCACCAACTACCTTGAAATTCAGCATGTACCTATAGGAAAAGGAAACAAGAAAGGAAGGAAGAAAGAAGAAGGCAGGCAGGAAGGAAGGAAGAAAAGGAAAGGAAAAAGAAAAAAGCAAACCCAAGCCTAGCCCACGTACCAAGAAGAAAAAACACAATGGGTATTAAAGGGCATTACCATTATCTTAAGTCCCCCACCCATCCAATCACCTGACGTAGAGGAAGGAGTCCTCTTAGTGCTCTTAGTCGCCAAACAGCCTCCTCTTATTTTAATGCAAAGCAATAGGGACATGTCCCACTGTGACATGGGCATGTTTGCCCTTCAACCACCCCAGTTCAAAGCAAGAGCTTCAGCAGAAGTCCACAGGCAGACAGACACCACCACCACCTTCCCCCTCAATCTCTAGGCGGTGCCCCGTGTCACAGGAAGGCTGTTATTGGTTCAGCTATGGTCATCCCACCACCCTTTGGGCCAATGGTCGTGGATCCTGTGCCACCAGATGCTTCTTGGCTGCTTCTAGCGGAGGCTGGTAGCACAGCGGCTCTCATTGGAGAACCCCGTCATCCATGCTTAATTGCAGTTCAGGAAGACTTTTGTGTCAAAAGGGAAAGATGACAGAAACAGGTTAAATTCAAAAGAAGTAAAGTAGGCCTATCAGAAGGTCGGGAGCTTGAGTAGGGCATGAGTCTGGATTCAGTTTTCTGCACAGTGTTTGGGTCCTCTTTTATGTAATTAACTGAATTAGGTTGAGGGGCTATGTTGAGCGAGTGTGAATGGGGTAAGTGTGAGTTCTGTATCTGCTACAGCCCTTCACTTGTTGCTATATCAAAAAATCTAGAGAGGACACTACTCTAGGCAAGGAGAAGGAGAAGACAAAAGGCAAGTAAAATTACTGTGGACCCAGCTGTGACGGTAAAGAGTCCTGAAGGGGCTGACCTGAAGGAACGGGCCGTTCAGGAAAGTGAAGAAATGTGATAGGGTCAAGGAAAATCATAACAGACCGCACCACACACACATATTAAAGTGGACTTGCTCATGGTGAAAAGGGCTTTAAGAATGGGCAGAATGGCCCAGGCCGAAACACCAGAGTAGGTGGCACTCTGCAGAGTTACAGGTCTTTCTGGGCCAAGTGAGGTGGCTCTGAAAAGAGCCTTTGGTTTGCGAGGTGGTCAGGCGGTCCAGGGGCAGCTCATTCGCGTCTGTTGAACCTGATGACAGCTTTGGTGGCCTCGGACGCGGCGTGCTTGCCAATCTCCCCGGGCAGCAGCCGGCGCACGGCTGTCTGGATCTCCCTGGAGGTGATGGTGGAGCGCTGGGTGGAGCGGGCCAGGCGAGACGCCTCGTCGACGATGCGCTCGAACATGTCCTTGACGAACGAATCCATGACGCTCACGGCCTGCTGCGAGAGGCTCAGGCCCTCGTGAACTTGCTTCAGAACCCTGGGGAAGTAGGTGGCAAAGCTGTCGGGGCAGCAGCCCCCGCGGCGGCCGCTGCGGTGCCCGCAGCACCTTGGCTGGTCCTGTTTTGGACTCTTTGGGTCCACTGCCATGGGCTCCTGGGTGCCCAGGTTCTCCTCAGAAGAGGTCTCACAGCCAGGTCCAGCCATGTGTGGCTTGCTTTCCCGACAGCTCAGAAGGAAGGGCACTGGCAGCGGTTTGCGGGGCGCTGGCTCACTTATAGTCACCGCGTTTCCTGATATCACCTGCAAGTCCTATCTGATTGGACAAAATGAAATCCCAGGAAGCTGGTCACTGAGCCAGGTCTCATATTTGATCGCAGGCCCTCGAGCTTGACATCTCCTCCGTCTGTGTGGGAATCAGACAGTCCATGTGATGATGTAGTTTACCTCCAGAAGTGGGGTCACAATCTCAGGGTTATGAAATCCAGCACTATTTTCAGCTCTGCACTAAATAAACTGTACCTTTACTTGGAATATTTGAACTTTTTTTCTGGTGGCCATCACGAGAAATTTAGAGGCTGCCTGATTACCACATGGGCTGAGGCAATGTCAATACATCAAGCATCAAAAGTAAAGGTGTAGTTTACCTCAGATTTCCAATATGAAACTTTTTTTTTTTAAATAAAGAGGGTGAGATAAAGTAGGAAAGAAAGGGGAGTGGCAAAGAGGAGGGAGAGATTCCCAAGCAGGCTCCAATCTCAGCACAGAGCCCAATATTGAGGGGATGTCAAGCTCAAGTTTCTGGAGACATAGCTGACATATGAAGACATAGCTTACTTCAGTTACATGCAGGAACAGATACAGAGAAGAATAAAAAATGAAGAGAGAGAGAACTTTATCCCATATGAAAGAATCGGAGCAGGCCATGGCCAGAAATCTAAGCAAAAGAGATGTAAGTATCATCTCTGATAGAGAATTTAAAGCAATGATTGTTGAGGATACTCACTGAGCTTAAGAAAAGAGTGGAAGACATTAGTGAGACCCTTAACACAGAGATAAGGAATAACACAGCAGAGATAAAAGCCTGTGTAAACGAGATGAGAAACACGTTTGATTGAATGAACAGCAGGATGGATGAAGCAGAAGAATGAATTGTTTTCAGAGTGCTGTGGTCTGAAAATATGCAGGGCATGATCGCAATCTTTTGGTACTTATTGAGAACTGATTTGTGACCCAGGATGTGATATATTCTGGAGAATGTTCCATGTGCACTAGAGAAGAATGTGTTTTCTATTATTTTGGAATGTAATGTTCTGAATATATCTGTGATGTCCATCTGGTCCAGTGTGTCACTTAAAACCTTTATTTCCTTGTTAATCTTTTGCTTGGGTGATCTGTCCTTTTTAGTGAGGGGGGTTGTTAAAATCTCCTACTATTTTTGTATTATTGTCAATGGGTTTCTTTGATTTTGATATTAATTGGTTTATATAATTGGCTACTCCCATGTTACGAGCATAGGTATTTAAAATTGTTAGACCTTCTTGTTGGACAGACCCTTTAAGTATGATATAGTGTCATTCCTCATCTCTTATTATAGCTTTTGGTTTAAAATCTAATTTGTCTGGTATAAGTATAGCCACCCCACCTTTTTTGATGTCCATTAGCATGGTAAATGGTTTTCCACCCCCTCACTTTAAATCTGGAAGTGTCTTTGGGTCTAAAATGAGTCTCTTACAGACAGCATATCAATAGTTTTTTTTTTAAATCCAGTCTGATACTCTATGTCTTTTGATTGGGGTGTTTAGCCAATTTACATTCAGGGTAACTATCGAAAGATATGAATTTATTGCCATTGTATTGTCTGTAAGGTGACTGTTACTGTATATTGTCTCTGTTCCTTTCTGGTCTGTTACTTTTATGCTCTCTCTTTGCTTGGAGGACCCCTTTCAAAATTTCCTACAGGGTTGCTTTGGTGTTTGTAAATTCTGTTAGTTTTTGTGTGTCCTGGAAGCTTTTTATCTCTCTTTCTACTTTCAGTGACAGCCTAGCTGGATATAGTATTCTTGGCTGCATATTTTTTTCGTTGAGTGCTCTGAATATATCAGGCCAGTCCTATCTGGCCTACTAGGTCTCTGTGGATAGGTCTGCTCCCAATCTAATATTTCTATTATTGTATGTTACAGACCTCTTGTCCTGAACTGCTTTCAGGATTTTCTCTTTGTCATTACGACTTGTAAGTTTTACTATTAGATGACAGGGTGTTGACCTATTTTTATTGCTTTTGAGTGCAGTTCTCTGTGCCTTTTGGATTTTGATGCTCATTCCCTTCACCAAACTAGGGAAATTTTCTAATTTGCTCCAATATACCTTCTGTTCCCCCCCCCTTTCTTCTTCTTCTGGGATCCCAATTATTCTAATATTGTTTTGCCTTTTGGTAACACTTATCTCTCCAATTCACCCCTTGTGGTCTTGTAGTTGTTTATCTCTCATTTTCTCAGCTTCTTTATTCTCCATCTTTTGGTCTTCTATATCACTAATTCTCTCTTCTGCCTCTTTTATCCTATCAGTAATAGCCTCCATATTTGATTGCACCTCATTAATAGCTTTTTAAAAATTGCAACTTGGTTAGGTTTTAGTTCCTTTATTTCTCCAGAAAGGGACTTTACTTCTCCTTATCTTTCATGCTTTTTTTGAGCCCAGATAGCACCTTGATAATCATCATTCTGAACTCTAGATCTGACATCTTAGTAATTTCCATATTGATTAGGTCCCTAGCCATCGGTAATGCCTCTTGTTATTTATTTTTTTTTTTGAGGTGAGATTTTCCATCTTGTCATTTTATCCAGCTTAGAATAGATGAATGAGAGAACAAAATCCTAAAAGGGTCAAAATGACCCCAGAAAAATATACATTAACCAAATTGGAAGAGACCTGAAGCTGCAATAGGGGGAAGAAATGAAGAAAAAAATGTATACGTATTAGCCTGGTGAATAGAACAGAGCCACACACTTGATTTTCGTGTATTTTGGTCTGTTAGAAGAAACTGCTCCCAAAATTTTAAAGAAAGAAAAACATATATATACAAAAATAAGGGTAAACATGATGTGGTGGAGTATGACTGTAAAGATGAACATTAAAAAAGATTCTAGGGGCGCCTGGGTGGCTCAGTGGGTTAAGCCACTGCCTTCGGCTCAGGTCATGATCTCAGGGTCCTGGGATCGAGCCCCGTATCAGGCTCTCTGCTCAGCAGGGAGCCTGCTTCCTCCCCCCCCTCTCTCTCTGCCTGCCTCTCTGCCTACTTGTGATCTCTCTCTGTCAAATAAATAAATAAAATCTTAAAAAAAAGATTCTAAAAAAGAACTTGGTAAGATAAGAAATTGGTTGAAAGAAAGAAAAAAAATTGGAAAGAACGTGATCAGGCTGGAGACTAGAACACAGCTATATTTAAGGTACATTTTGATCTCTTAGAAGACACTCTATCTCAAAATTTAAAGAAAGAAAAACCTATATGTATGCAAAAAGTAAGGCAAAATACAAAGAAGGGATAGAATATCTATAACAGTCAAAATTAAAAAAGATTTTTAAGAAGGTCTTGATAAGATAAAATAGTTAAATTTTGGAAAGAGGAAAAAATAAAAAAGTAGACTAAGAAAAAAATAAAATTAAAAAAATTTAACATTGAGAGACTAAAGAATCATGGGGAAAATAAACCATGAATTCTATGTGCTGTATTCCTATAGCTCTGAAGTTTTACATTTCTCATTGATTGGTGGACTTGGTCTTGGCTGAATGTTCTTGTTGCTCCTCTTGGGGAGGGGCTTGTTGCACTGATTCTCAAATGTCTTTGCCTGAGGCGGCATTGTGCTGCCCTTGCCAGGGGCCAGGCTAAGCAATCTGCTCAGGTTTGCTCTTGGGAGCTTTTGTTCCCGGAAGACTTCATTCCCTGAAGGAGGGGAATGAAGATGGCAGCCTCCCAATCTCTGGCCCATAGGAGCTGAGAGGTCCAAGCCCCACTCCTCAATATGACCTCAGAGAAAAGCAGTCAAATCCTCCTGTCTCCCTGGTCTGTGGCCACACTCTGAGCTCACCCAACCTATTACTGAGTGTTTCAGTCTCTGGTGCATGGTCCTGTTTGAACTCTCCAAACCCAGCTGATTCCTGCCACACATTCCTATGTGGGTTCGAGCAGTGGCCTGTGCCTTATATCATGATTTAAGGTAACCCTGACCTGAGTGCCCACTCCTCAGCTCTGTCTCTGTAGCCAGTTTCACCACTCCAATACCTGGGAGCTCTGCCACACTCAGACACCCCTGATCTTTTTGTGTACCCACGGGTCCTGAGGCCACACGTCCCCACGAGGGCTCCACCCCCCACTTAGCCTCTGGAGCGATGTCCCTCAGTGGAACAGACTTCTAAAAGTTCCAATTTTGTGCTCCACTGCTCTACTGCTTGGTGGGAGCCCCCCCCCCCCCCAACGCAGTCTATCTTCCCATATATCACCTCAGATTCACTTCTCTTCATGTCCTACCTTCCAGAAAGTGGTCGCTTTTCTGTTCCTAGAATTGCTGCTCTTCTTCTCTTTGATCTCCTATTGAGTTTGTAGGTGTTCAGAATGGTTTGATAACTAGCTGAACTCCTGGGACCTCAGTCTCCTACTCCTCTCCCATCATGCTCCTCCTCCAAATTGTCTCCTTTTTCTGTTGACCTCTAGGGATGATTTGTCTTCTGCTACTTCTATGCCTTGCTCCCCCAACAAATTTTACCTACCAAAATTATATTCATCCTTTTTTAAAAGATTTTATTTATTCATTTGACAGAGATCAGAAGTAGGCAGAGAGGCAGGCAGAGAGAGAGGAAGGGAAGCAGGCTCCCCACTGAGCAGAGAGACCCTGAGATCATGGCCTGAGCTGAAGGCAGAGGCTTTAACCCACTGAGCCACCCAGGTGCCCCAATTATATTCATCCTTTAATTCTCTTCTTGAATATCACTTTTTAAAAATAAATGTTTATTTTTATTTTATTAAGGTATTTAACTTTATTGACATTCAACATTATCTTAGTTTTAGTCATATAGATGTACTGATTTGAAATTTGTACATGGTATGAAATAATACTCACAATAAGTCTAGTTAACCTCTCTCACCATACCTAGTTAGAGAACTTGTTTTCTTGTGATGAGAAACTTTTAAGATTTATTCTCTTAACAACTTTCAAATATACAATACAGTATTATTAACTATAGTCACCATGCTGTACATGACATTCCCAAGGACTTTATTTTTTACAGTAGTTTTAGATTTACAACAAAATTGAGGGGAAGATACAGAGATTTCTCATTTACCTCTGTTCCCCACACATGCACAGGTTCCTGATTACCAACATTACTCATGAAAATGGTATATATATATATATATATATTTTTTTTTTTTTTTTTGCAAAGGATGAACCTACATTGACAAATCATAATCACCCAAAGTCCATAGTTTCCTTAGGGTTCACTCTTGGTATTGTATACACTGTGTGTTTAAAAATGTATAATGGCATATATCCATTATTATAATATCATATAGAGTGTTTTCACTGCCCTAAAATCTTCCCTAACCCCGTCTACCACTGATCTTTTTATTGTCTCCATAATTTTGCCTTTCCCAGAATGTAGTGTAGTTGGAATCATGTAGTATGTAGCATTTTCAGGTGGGCTTCTTTTACTTAGTAATATGTATTTAAGATTTCATCCATGTCTTTTCATGGGTTGATAACTCATTTATGTTTAGTGCTAAATAATATTCCAATGTCTAGATATTCCACAGTTTATTTATCCATTCACCTACTGAAGGACATCTGGGTTGTTTTCAAGTTCTGTTAAGTATGAATAAAACTGCTATAAACATCCACATGAAGGTTTTTATGTAAACATTACATTTTCAACTCCTTTAGGTAAATGTCAAGGAATGCTACTGCTGGACCATATGAGTATATTTAGTTTTATAAGAAACCACCAACTGTCTTCCAAAGTAGCTGAACCATTTTACATTCCCAATAACAATGAATTTGAGTTTCTTTTATTCTACACCTTTGTCAGCATTTAGTGTTGTCAGTGTTCCAGATTTCGGCCCTTCTAATAGGTGTGTAGTGATATCTCATTGATATTTTTAAAGATATTTTTATTTATTTGTCAGACAGAAAGAGAGAGAGAGTGCACAAGCAGGGGGAGCGGCAGGCAAAGGGAGAAACAGACTTCCCACTGACCAAGCAGCCCATTGCGGACTCCATCCCAGGACCCTGATATCATGACCCAAGCTGAAGGCAGATGCTTAACTGACTGAACTACCCAGGCATTCCATGATATCTCAGTGTTGTCTTAATTTACATTCCCTGATTGGAGCATCTTTTCATATGCTTATTTGTCATCATCCTATCTTCTTTATGAGGTGACTTTTAATGTCTTTTTTAATTAAAAATTTTTAAAAAATTTAAATTGGGTCATTTCTTTTTTTTATTGCTATCTGAAAAGCCATCACCATACCCAAGGCCATCTATGTTTTCTTCTATATTATCTTCTACGAATTTTATAGTTCTGTGATCTATTTAGATGTTTAAATTTCATTTACCTGATTTATTTATTTTTCTAGACTTGCAGTGATGAAAGTTTTTGTTTTTGTTGTTTTTGTTTTGTTTTTTGCAAATTGTCCCCTGAGTCCAGAAGATATCTCTCTTTGATAGTTTAGTGAAAACATGGATTGTATTTTGCCATGTGATAAAGGCTGCCAGGGTCCTTGTGGTTGGCCGCTTTAGGAAGTGGTCTTTTATCCCTTCTCCTTTATTCTGCCAGACAAGAGCTTAAGTACAGAGGAAGGAGTAATTTGGAAACCCATTTACTGATTGTAGTATACACCAATCCAGAGCATTTCTTCCCAGGTATTGGTGGGAGATCATCACGGGGGAAGAGGCAGAACAGGATGGCAAAGGGTTTTTGCAGCATATTACTTCCTTAAACTTCTTTTTTTGTGTGTGAGCTATAATTGACCTATAACATTGTGTGTATGATTTGTTGATTTGGTGCATTTGTATATTGCAATATGATTACCACCATAGTGTTAGCTAGCACCTCTATCATATCACATAATTATAATTATTTTTTATGGTGAAAACATTATTCAGCCTGTAGAAAAAAAGAAATCCTGCCATTTGTGACAATATAGATGGACCTTGAGATGAGGTGAGTCAGAAAAAGATAAAGACAAATACTGTATGATATAATTTATACATGGAATATAAAAAAAGGTGAATTGTAAAACCAGCATAGAATGATGGTTGCCAGGGACTGGGGTGGGGGTGGAGGATTTGGGAAG
Organism: Mustela erminea; assembly: GCF_009829155.1. Lineage (NCBI taxonomy): Eukaryota > Metazoa > Chordata > Mammalia > Carnivora > Mustelidae > Mustela > Mustela erminea. Next base: position 86,215,683 of record NC_045635.1, read on the forward strand.
AGGTTGTTTAAGGGTACAAACTTGCAACTAGTAGTTAAATTCTGGAGATCTAATATATAATATATTGATGATAGTCAGAAATACTTCATTACAAACTTCAAACTAAGAAATTAGATCTATGCCATTTGGAGTTAATTTTTGTGAGGGGTATTCAAGTATCACTTCTTCATATAACCTTTTCAGAGTACCTCCTTTCATGAAATGGGTAGGACTTCATCCTCCTTAGAACATACTGAACACTTGTTTTTTTCCTTCTGTTATGGTTGGGGTGACCAAGTAATTTATTTTTCAAACTGGGATGCTTTTCAGAGTGAAAGAGTATGCTACTTGATCAGTTGGTTGAATATTTGCCTTTGACTTCATCATGATCCCAGAGTCCCAGGATTGAGCCCCACATTGGGCTCCCTGCTCAGCAAAGAGTCTGCTTCTCCCTCTACCCCTCACCCCATTCATGCTCTCTCTTTCTCTATCAAATAAATAAAACCTTAAAAAATTACATTGGGGGCACCTGGCTGGCTCAGTGGGTTGAAGCCTCTGCCTTTGGCTCAAGTCATGATCCCAGGGTACTGGGATTGAGCCCCACACAGGGCTCTCTGCTCAGCAGGGAGCCTGCTTCCCCCCCACCACCCTGCCTGCCTCTCTCCCTCTCTGTCTGTCAAATAAATAAATACAATCTTTAAAAAAATACATCAAGACAGCAGATATTAATGATAGTATATATTATCTTACCCATATTCTAGTCATTTCTGGACTTAACCCAAGGATTTTGTGAACTTCAAAGGATTTTCTTACTCCTTAGCATCATCTTATTTTCTGAAGCTCCCAGCATGACATTTTTTGAATGTATGTAGAAGCCCTCTTATCTGCAGTGATTCTGTCTGCTTAGTTAATTGAAAAAGATAAAGCAAAATATTAAGTGTTCATGATACCTACTTATCTTACACATTATATTTTTCCCAGAACATGTATTTATTTGCTCACTTACCTTTTGATCTAGGATCTATCAAGTCCTTTTCTTTGAGGGTAAGTTTATTGACTAGTGCTCCACAAACTCTTTTTTGCAGAAACGGCCTTTATAAGGCATTAACTCTGATTTTCAGGACAATTTCTTTCATGTAGAGTGATATCATAAAGATACTTGCCAAGTAATAAGTAATAACTTTTTCCTTAAGTTTTTTCCAATTTGAAAAAACATATCGTAACATAAAATTTACCATCTTAACCATTTTAAGTGTATAGTTCAGTGTTATTAAATTCATTCTTAATATTGTGCAACCATCATCAGCATTCATCTCTGTAACTCTTTTCATCTTGCAAAATGAAATATCATACTCATTAAACAATAACTGTATATACTGCCTTCTCCACATCCTCTGACAACCACAATTTTATTTTTTGACTATTATTTTGACTATAGTAAGTACCTTGTATAAGTGAAATCATACAATATTTGTCTTGTGACAGTCTTATTTCACTTAGCATAATATCCTCAAGGTTCATGTATGTTGTAACATGTGTCAGAATTTCTTTCCTTTTTAAGGCTCAATAATAGTCCATTGCATGTATAGACCACATTTTGCTTATTCATTCACCCACTATTGGACACATGGGTTGTTTCCACATTTTAACTATTGTAAATCATGCTGCTGCTATGAACATGGGTGTGTAAATATCTCTTTGAGACTTTGCTTTCAATTCTTTTGAATATATATCCCAAAGTGAAATTGCTAGATCATATTATAATTCTATTTATAATTTTTGAGCCATACTGTTTTCTACAACAGCTGTTTTTACATTTACATTGACAATACATAAGGGTTCTAATTTCTTACATCCACTCCAGCACTTGTTATTTATTTAGTTTTTGATAGTAGTCTTCCTAATGGATATGAAGTGGTAACTCATTATAGTTTTGATTTTCATTTCTTTGATGATTAATGACATTGAACATTTAAATCTGTTCTTTGGAAAAACATGTATTGAAGCCCTTTGCTCATTTTGGAACTAATTGTTTGGGTTTTTTGTTGTTGAGTTTTAAGAGCTCTCTATATATTGTGAATATAGCCCCTTATCAAATATATGACTTGTACTTACTTTCTCTCATTCTATGGATTATTGCTTTTTTTACTCTGTTGATATTGTCTTTTGATGCACAAAATTAAAAAAATTTCATGAAGTCCTATTTGTCTTTAGCCAATCTTTCCACATCTTTGAATGTAATTTTGCAGAGAAACAAATCTCTTTCACACTTCATTTATTTGCATAACATTTTGTTAAACTACACAAATAAATTGCAAGTAGAAACAAGTTTTGTGAGGCAGAAACAAGTTTTGTAAACAAACCCAGTTGACTCTTGGTAAGCCTAGAGCATGATGAGGGGGAGCAGAAGCATATGAAGAAACCAGAGATTAGCCTACTAAAAACAATGGCTCAGTGAACCTCAGACATCAGTTACTATGTTTTACAGAGAGCATGGAGAAATTTTGTTAATCTGGTGTGTTCAGGGGAGTTTTAATTGAGAACATTTATTATATAAGGTTCTGGTAAATATTTGTTGGGTTTAATTTAACTGAAATTAATGGAATCCTTAAGAAGCTTTTCTACCCTATATTTTTATTGGCGGTTTACCCACTGTGTCTGTGAAAGGAGAAATGCACATAGGATGACCCCCTTTTTAAAAAATTTATTTATTTATTTTCAGCATAACAGTATTCATTATTTTTTCACGACACACAGTGCTCCATGCAATCCGTGCCCTCTACAATACCCACCACCTGGTACCCCAACCTCCCACACCCCCGCCACTTCAAACCCCTCAGATTGTTTTTCAGAGTCCATAGTCTCTCATGATTCACCTCTCCTTCCAATTTACCCCAACTCCCTTCTCCTCTCTAACTCCCCATGTCCCCCATGCTTTTTGTTATGCTCCACAAATAGTGAAGCCATATGATAATTGACTCTCTCTGCTTGACTTATTTCACTCAGCAAAATCTCTTCCAGTCCCATCCATGTTGCTACAAAAGTTGGGTATTCATCCTTTCTGATGGAGGCATAATACCCCATAGTGGATATGGACCACATCTTCCTTATCCATTCATCCGTTGAAGGGCACCTTGGTTCTTTCCACAGTTTGGCGACCATGGCCATTGCTGCTATAAACATTGGGGTACAGATGGCCCTTCTTTTCACGAAATCTGTATCCTTGAGGTAAATACCCAGGAGTGCAATTGCAGGGTCATAGGGAAGTTCTATTTTTAATTTCTTGAGGAATCTCCACACTGTTCTCCAAAGAGGCTGCACCAACTTGCATTCCCACCAACAGTGAAAGAGGGTTCCCCTTTCTCCACATCCCCTCCAACACATGTTGTTTCCTGTCTTGTTAATTTTGGCCATTCTAACCGCTGTAAGGTGGTATCTCAATGTGGTTTTAATTTGAATCTCCCTGAGGGCTAGTGATGATGAACATTTTTTCATGTGTCTGATAGCCATTTGTATGTCTTCATTGGAGAAGTCTCTGTTCATATCTTCTGCCCATTTTTTGATATGATTGTCTGTTTTGTGTCTGTTGAGTTTGAGGAGTTCATTATAGATCCTGGATATCAACCTTTTGTCTGTACTGTCATTGGCAAATATCTTCTCCCATTCTGTGGGTTGCCTCTTTGGTTTTTTTGACTGTTTCCTTTGCTGTGCAGAAGCTTTTGATTTTGATGAACTTCCACTGGCCACACTAATCCAAAAGAAAAGAGAGAAAGCCCAAATTCATAAAATTATGAATGAAAAGTGAGAGATCACAACTAACACCAAGGAGGTAGGAACAATCATCAGAAGTTATTATCAACAGTTATATGTCAATAAGCTTAGCAACCTTGATGTAATGGATGCATTCCTGGAAAACTATGAACTACCAAAATTGAACCAGGAAGAAATCGACAACCTGAATAGACCGATATCTAGTAACGAGATTGAAGCAGTGATCAAAAACCTCCCAAAGAACAAGAGCCCAGGACCTGACAGATTCCCTGGGAAATTCTACCAAACTTTCAAAGAAGAAATAACACCTATTCTCCTGAAGCTGTTTCAAAAAATTGAAGCAGAAGGAAAACTTCCAGACTCTTTCTATGAAGCCAGCATTACCCTGATCCCCAAACCAGGCAAAGATCCTACCAAAAAGGAGAAATTCAGACCAATATCACTGATGAATATGGATGCTAAGATTCTTAACAAGATCCTAGCCAATAGGATCCAACAGCACATTAAAAAGATTATCTACCATGACCAGGTGGGATTTATCCGTGGGCTACAAGGATGGTTCAACATTCGCAAATCAATCAATGTGATACAACAAATTAATATGAGAAGAGAGAAGAACCACATGGTCCTCTCAATTGATGCAGAGAAAGCATTTGACAAAATCCAGCATCCGTTCCTGATTAAAATACTTCAAAGTATAGGGATAGAGCGAGCATTCCTGAACTTCATCAAATCTATCTATGAAAGACCCACAGCAAATATCATCCTCAATGGGAAAAACCTTGCATCCTTCCTGTTGAGATCAGGAAAACGACAAGGATGCCCACTTTCACCACTCTTGTTCAACATAGTATTAGAAGTCCTAGCAACAGCAATCAGACAACAAAGAGAAATAAAAGGTATCCAAATTGTCAATGAAGAAGTCAAACTCTCTCTCTTCGCAGATGACATGATTCTTTATATGGAAAACCCAAAAGACTCCACCTCCAAACTACTAGAACTCATACAGCAATTCAGCAACGTGGCAGGATACAAAGTCAATGTGCGGAAATCAGTGGTTTTCTTATACACTAACAATGAAAATACAGAAAGGGAAATTAGAGAATCAATTCCATTTACTATAGCACCAAGAACCATAAGATACCTGGGAATAAACCTAACCAAAGAGGTAAAGGAACTGTACTGAGGAGCTATAGAACACCCATGAAAGAAATTGAAGAAGACACAAAAAGATGGAAGACCATTCTATGCTCTTGGATCAGAAGAATAAACATTGTTAAAATGTCTATACTGCCTAGAGCAATCTATACTTTTAATGCCATTCCGATCAAAATTCCACGGTGTTCTTCAAAGAGCTGGAGCAAATAATTCAAAAATTTGTATGGAGTCAGAAGAGACCCCGAATCGCTAAGGAAATGTTGAAAAACAAAAATAAAACTGGGGGCATCACGTTACCTGATTTCAAGCTTTATTACAAAGCTGTGATCACCAAGACAGCATGGTACTGGCATAAAAACAGACACATAGACCAGTGGAACAGAGTAGAGAGCCCAGATATGGACCCTCAACTCTATGGTCAATTAATCTTCGACAAAACAGGTAAAAATATACAGTGGAAAAAAGACAGTCTCTTCAATAAATGGTGCTGGGAAAACTGGACAGCTATATGTAGAAGAATGAAACTTGACCATTCTCTTACACCATACACAAGGATGACCCCTTTTATTAAAATTAAAATTTCAACCCTTGTTCCTCTTGGCGTAGCTTATCCTTCCTCAGCACTTATTTTTTTCTCCATAGTACTTTCCACCCTCTGATGTACTAAATATATTATTTATTTAGTCGTCTATTTTCTGTCATCTTATGCTAGAATCAAAGGTCAATAAATACAAGAATTTTGGGCTCATCTATTCAGTGATGTGTTCCTAAAGCCTAGAAAATGAGACATAGTAGGTGCTCAATAAATTTTCACTGAATGAATAAATGCATGATAGAATGGTTTTATAGAATGTTAAAGCTGCAAGGAGCATTTGACATAATCTAGTTCAATCTTGTTATTTTATATAGACATAACATAGAATTCTAGTATGAGACACATAGGTAGATCTGGGTTCAAGTTAATCACTTGCTATGTGGTTTTGGCAAATTACTTACCTTTCTGTCCCTCCATTTACTCATATTTAAAATGGGGATAATAACAGAAACCCATCTTATAGGGCAAATTGTGAGGATTCAATGACATGATGCATGCAAAACACTTAGTATAGTGTTTTGTGTCTAACACATGGTTAATTTTGTCTCAGTCAAGGTTTAGCAATTAAGATCACATCAAGGATTGATAATAGAAGGAATATGATGCAGGGAATTGGTAATAAAGGGAATGGATGAGCTGAAAAGCCAAACAGGGCATGGTAAGGTAATCCATTGACTAATAGTAACAGCAAGCTAGGACTTATAGGGATAAATAGGAGGAGGTAGTATTACCAGAGCCAAGAGGCTTAATCATCTGAGTCTCTCTGTCAGGAATTGAATCTATAGGGAAGATTTAGCTGCTATAGGAGATGCCATCCCAGAAGAGGTGTGGAGAGAAATACGTTGGTTTCTCTCTTCTTAGTATGAAAGAGCCTCCCTCCAGTATCTCCCATTGGCTGAACATAGCTGGAAACCAGCTCATGTGGGAACCTGGAAAAGGCAACCTTCAGAAGTCACCCCCTTCCTGCCCTGGAAGGATACAGAGTAGAACCTGGAAAGGATGAAGAATGGTATGCTGTTTAATCAAGAAGAACTATTATTGCTATTATTGGCCTCACTAACACAATGCAGAGCTAACCGGCTAGAGGCAGTCTGTTACATAAGGGAAAATGTGCTAAATGATGAATCAGAGCCTGATTCTGTCATGTTCAACACCATTTACATTAGTCATGATGTGATTGACTCACAAGGGATTGGCTGGGTGTTTTAACTCTTTGAGGTCCAACAATACTTTGTTTCTGAGTTGGAACATCATGTGTTAGCAATGTGCATAAGTTTTTTCCTACCCCTAAACTTAGGCCACTTCCTAGTATCACAGCTAAATGTTACTTACAGTTCCATAATTTCCAACCAAAATTAATGTAAACTGAAATGTTTAATTTTTTGATGCTTAGTTTAAACAGCCCAATTGTGGACTAAATTTAAATTAAAAACTCAGCATGAATCGGATGGTTTATGTCTCTATGTGATGGCTTTTATATTAAATGGTTTACATGAATGCTGTTGTTTATCTTGGAAACAGGTTGTCATGCATATTAATGAGACCCAGGTGTTAACTTCATGCTGTTTTCTTTCCAACGAAGAAAATCTTTACATTAAGTTAAAGTGTTTTTATAAGTATTTGTTGTAATAATTATAAGACAATGTTTTATGCATCACAATGTTTACCAGGTTTATTTCCTAATTTCAGCCCACTTCATAATTCCTCTCTTCCCACTGCCCTTGTGCTTTTGTATCTAAGGGCTTCCAGTCAAATATGGAAATAGGCTGAAGGTCCTGAGGAGATCAAGAAAGACAAACCTTCCTCCATCAGTTCTTCAAATGGCAAGACTTCATGTTCATCTGTGTTCTGTCCAAGGTCATCTTATACTTGTCCCTTGTGGTTTTCTCCTTCCCTATAAGGAAGGGAGATTGTCCAAAGTGATTGCAGGCTATAAGACCCCATATCTTTTATAATTTTCCAATATTGCCTTGGAATACTTTTTTTGTACTCCATTGATCATTTCTGTGACTTCTCTGTAGCCCTCCACCTTTTCTTAAAGTGCAAAAACCTGGGCTGATTGGATTTCTCTAAGAGGAACTGACCAGTGTTAAACATAGCAGGACAATAGCTTTGTGTATCTTGCTCATCTTAGAGAAAGTTCTCAGAGCAGTAATAATCTACCTGATTTTCTGAGATTGCTATTATGTGCTTGTATTCAAAGAAACCACCCTCTGAATACATGGTGGGCATACACTCTACTCAGTTTCACAAAAAGTTTTTGAGCACCTACTGTAAGCTGGGCATTATGCTATGTTCTGGGAATATAGGCGTATGTAAGACATCATCTTTTTTTTTCATCTAAATATATTTTTAATTTTTTATTTTTTATAAACATATAATATATTTTTATCCCCAGGGGTACAGGTCTGTGAATCGCCAGGTTTACACACTTCACAGCACTCACCATAGCACATACCCTCCTCAATGTCCATAACCCCACCCCCCTTCTCCCAACCCCCCTCCCCCCAGCAACCCTCAGTTTGTTTTGTGAGATTAAGAGTCACTTATGTTTTGTCTCCCTCCCAATCCCATCTTGTTTCATTTATTCTTCTCCTACCCCCTTAACCCCCCATGTTGCATCTCCACTTCCTCATATCAGGGAGATCATATGATAGTTGTGCAAGACATCATCTTAGCTCTTGGAGAATGTGTAGTCTTACAGGGAAGACATGTACATAGAGTTTTTAAACGCATAGTTTTGTTATTGAGGTATACACTGGGTAGTTCTAAATCTCATTACAGACGTCAAACCAGCCTTGGGCAGGGATCCTAGAGGATGCGATACCTGGAGTTAAATCTTGAAGGCAAAGTAGGAATTATTAGGCAGAAGAGGTGAAGAAACAGCGCTCCTGGAAGAAAGAACAATGTGAACAAAGGTAAGGAGGTGTGAAGAAATGGTCTATTCAGCAGTACAGTATTAACTTTGGATTTATGAGTGAAGTGCAATTTGATTGAGAAAGTGATGGGGCTAGGTTGCGAAAGGCCTGCTGGTCATGCTATGGAGTATGGCCCTTCACCTTGAATTTATTCTTGGGACAGGGATGAGATGGATGGCATGAGGAGGGATGGAAGGGTTTAAGAAAGAGTACATGTTTTCCTTGAGGTTAGAAAGGAAGAGATGGTATGAATAACACCTTATCTTGAAATGACATTTTTTCTTTAGATTTTTCCAAAGCTGACATATACACCCTGAGGCTTCTGTCTGTTTGTATGGGCATGTGAAGAATTTTTTTTAATCAAGAAAATTAAAAAAAAAAAAAGTAAGCCAAAGGACTCAATTTTTAAAGTAACATTTGTTGTGTTTTTTTTTTTTTTCCTGATTCACAGTAACACATGTTCATTTTCAAAATGTGGAAAGTACAGAAAAGTTCAAAGGAGAAAATTCAAATTACCAACAATCTTCATATTCAAAGAACGCATTTTTATTATTTTGGAGACTTTCTTTTCAATCTTTTCTACACACACACACACACACACACACACACACACACTTACTCACACATACATATACATACATTTACACCCAAAGTTGGGGTCATATGAAATACATTGTTTTATAACCTACTTTTTTCCACTTAGCCTTATATAGTAACTAGTTATAGAAGGCACATGCATGCATTCAAGGAGGGGTGCAGAAGGAGAAAGAGAGAGGAGAATCCCAAGCAGGCTCTATGCCCAATTTGTAGCCCACTGCACGGCTCCATTTCAGCCCTGTGGTTATGACCTGAGCTGAAGTCAAGAGTTAGATGCTTAATGGACTGAGCCACCCAGGCACCCTAACATATTAAGGATTCTTTTACAAAAACTTTGGTAGTTGCATAGTATTTCATTAATCTTATGTGCATATCACTTATTCCTCATTTTTTGTTAGACATTAATTTTTTCACAATTATACATAATGCTGTGATAATCATGCCCGTACATAAATATTTTTGTACCTTACTGATTATTTTCTTCCTTGGTGAATTCTTAGAGGTAGTATTTCTAGAAAAACGGGAGTGAAAGTTTTTTGGAACTTTAATAGGTTTGCTAAATTGTCTTCTAGAAATGTGACTCCATTGTTACTCCCACTTACTACAAATGTTTGAAAAAATGCTTCCCGTTTCTCCATATTTTTGTAAATATTGTAGGTGTAACTGGTATCTCATTTGTTGTAATCTATTTGAACAAGTGAATTTTACCAAGTTTTCTTATATATGTATGTCATTCTTATCTTTTTTATGAATTTCTTGTATATATTCCTTCTGTATTTTTATTGGCATGCTATTTATTCATAATTGAATTCTAAAAGTGTTTATATGATAATTTTACTATATATCTGTCTCTCATGTTACATTTTCCCCAGTCATTAAAAAATTTTTTATTCGTGGCATTTTCCTACACATTTTGATGTAGTCAAATATATAATATTTCATTATGGTTTCTTTTTTATTCTTAGAATAAAGAATTTCCCTATTTTATGTCCAAATAGTCACCCATCATTTTTTTCATTTTATTAAAAAATATTTAAGTTTCTACTCTGTATGGAATTTAGTTGATATATATTGTGAGAAAGGAGGTTGAATGTTTCTTTTCCAAATAGTGTGCTGGTTAGTCCAGTATTATTTATTGAATAACTGATCTATTCCTCTCTCATACTAAAATGACATATATGTTGTATATAGAATACTCATTTAAATTCCTATCTCTTTCTGGACTTGTTATTCTTTTGCTCTGATCTGTCTGTTCTGGTACTAGTGCCTTTGCAATTATTATAGTTTCTTTTTAAATATTTTATTTATTTATTTGAGAGAGAGAGAGAGAGAGTGAGCAGGGGGTAGGAGCACAGGGAGAGGGACAAGCAGACTCCACACTGAGCATGGAGCCTTATACAGGGCTCGATCCCAGGACCCTGAAATCATTTACCTGAACCAAAATCAAGAGTCAGGTGCTTTTTTTCCCATATGACCTTTAGATGTATTTTGTTCATTTTCCAAGGAAAATCCAATTGTGATTTTGACTGGAATTATGGCACATTTATAGATTAAAGAGAGAAGAATTGATATCTTTATGTATTTGGGCTTACCATCCAGGAACATCATGTGGCTCTCCATTATTTGAATTTTTAAAAAAATGTATGTTCTCAGAACTCAATTTTGAAAATGCCATGTAGACTAAGATAGACAGCTTGCATTTAGAACCTGCATCCTCATGTTGAGGATTGGTGGCTCATTACCTGACCCGATGGGGCAGCTTGCAAACACAAGGAAAGAAATAGCATGAGAAAATTGGTAAGGCCCTTTCAACATTTAGCCCCACTATTCTTCAGATGTTCACAGTTGCACATATCCTCCTAGGTCACTTTGGGTTTGTTATCCTGACAAAGGCACTGTGCTTGAATTTTATTACTGTTATGGAAGAACTAGAGTCTCCCTTGTGAATAGCAATATGTCAACACATTACTAATTAGAAGAGACTTTACAGCTAAAAAGACCCAAGGGAGGGCTGGATTTCAAGCAGAGACCTAATTTTAAAGCATGAAAGGTAGCCAGAAAATTCTTAAGTGATAAGATTTTTTTAACTTGGTTGTTAGAGTCCCAGACACACCCACTCAGTGCCACAAACACACACACACACACACACCCCATGCACAATTTGCTGTTTGAGTTGTTGAAGTAGGAACCTTTTCATTGTTTAGAAGAAAAAATATAACTTGTGTTAGTGTATCACTTCATCTCGTTTGAAAATAGGAGACATTTATAAAAGTATCTTTATTCACTTAGGGAAATATGAAGGTTGTTGGCTTGATAGTTTTGGACATAAGTTGAAAGTGAGAAAACCCAAATTCTGAAGTAAATAGGCAGCAGTATTGGAGGTAGTATTAATGGTTATTTCAAATAATAGAATTCCATTCCCATATTGATTTGGATATGTTTTGGGAGACATAATTAAGGTCATTACAGGACTCTAATCAAGCCTCATCAGGCTTTTACTATATGATTTGTGAGGTAGAGTTTATAATAGGTTTCCATTCTATACAATTAAGAATCAGGATTCTTGTTTGATCACTGTAATACCAGTGTATAGGTGTTAATAGGAATAGGTCTGGTTAAGAGGGAACAGAGAGATAGGACTTCTGGAATGGCGGAGTAAGGACTTCCATAAATCTGGATGAACCTCGAAAACATTAAGCCAAGTGAAAGAAACCACTCATAAAAGATCACATATGTATGATTCCATTTGAACAACATATCCAGGATATGAAAACCTATGGAGACAGAAAATAGATTAGTAGTTACCTCAGATTTGTTCTAATAATTACATGGTTGCCTAGGTTTAGGGCAGAGCATGGAGGAGAATTGGGTGTGATTGCCTACATGTAGTGTTTCATTTTTGAGGTGATGAAAGTTTTCTAAACTTAGATTGTGGTTCTATAACTTGTATATATGGTAAAAACTACTGAATTGTACATGTTGGGTGAATTTTATGGCATGTGAATTAAATGTCAATAAAGCTTTCTTTTTTTATTTTTTTTATTATTTTTTTTCTTTTCTTTTCTTTTTTTTAATTAATTTTTTATTTTTTATAAACATATATTTTTTATCCCCAGGGGTACAGGTCTGTGAATCACCAGGTTTACACACTTCACAGCACTCACCAAAGCACATACCCTCCCAATAAAGCTTTCTTTAAAAGAGGGTGCAAAGGGGTGCCTGGGTGGCTCAGTGGGTTAGGCCGCTGCCTTCGGCTCAGGTCATGATCTCAGGGTCCTGGGATCGAGCCCCGCATCAGGCTGTCTGCTCAGCGGGGAGCCTGCTTCCTCCTCTCTCTCTTTGACTGCCTCTCTGCCTGCTTGTGATCTCTCTCTGTCAAATAAATAAATAAAATCTAAAAAAAAAGAGGGTGCAAAATAAAAATTTAGCAGAGCAGGAGTGATTGAGCTGATACCACCTATTTTGGGCAAGTATCTAACTATTCTGGACCTTATTTTCTTCATCTGTGAAAATAAGCAATAATTTCAACATCAGAGAGTTGTTTTGGTAATTAAGTGAGGTAATTTTAAAGCATTTAACTTAGTAATTGACACATAGTAGTTTTATAGGCCATTAAGAAGGAGGTCAAATTCCAGGTGACCCATTGCTAAGGTGGAGAAAAAGTAGTTACAGTAGATTTAAGTGGGCAGTCAGGATCAAGAGTCCAGGAAGTCAGAGTCAGCAGAAATGACATATATGCAGGGTTGGTGTCTACCAATCCCTGGAGTAAGTGTCCTTTGCTTTATTCTGTTTTTATACTGCTTATGGGTTGGATAACCCAGAGAGGACTATCAAATAGTGATTTCAATTAGATGGAGATCAGGGTCTACAGGTTAATTTGCCCTTATGTGACAATTGAGGCAAAGATACTAGGGTTATCTTACACACAATGTCCTGTTTTTTTCTAGTTAATTTTCCCATCAGATGCAGTATCTGTCATATATCTTCCCTATCCATTGTCATCAAATTAATAAGCTCTGCATTTTCATACAATGGAGGGAAAATTATGATTTCTTGGCTGAGAGTTGGTTTGAGAACTTGTTTTCCCATGTATGCTGGTGGGGAAATCAATCCTTATCTATTAGTCATCTCTTTGCCTCTCCCAGAAATGGAATGTATTAGGCTCTCTTGCCCATTCTTGGAACCATTTGAACTACCTACTTGCTTTCTAATCATAGCTCCTTGCTTGGTCAGCTTCTGCTAGATGGTCTGGGGGAATTAGAGCACTGCTGAATGTTTGTCTTTGAGAACTTGTCTGAAGCCAACATAGCTCTTTCTCTTTTGCCAATTAACTTAATGAGGTTTTTTTTTTTTTTTTTTTTTTTTTTTAGGATGGCTCCACTGAGGTTTGGTAAAAATGAGAAGGAATATCAAAACCAAATAAACGTAAGTCTTGGAAGAAAAAGCATAACTGGTGGATTGAGTGTTAACATCAGAGACAAGTAGCTCAGAACCTTGGCCATGAAAGATCATAATACAGCTAGTGGGGAAATGGGAGGCTGGTGGAGTCCTGGAGCTTTGCAACTGGAGGCAAGAAGCCTGTTAGACAAGTTTTGTAAATCACTTTTACTTCACTCATGGTGATGCTTATAGGAAGCTCCTCCTATAGGCCACAAAAGTTACACTAGGTGAAATCTATACTGCTGTTCTTCATCTTTGTTGGGATAAAATGAGTCAGGATTTTTTGTATTCTTTAGGAGAAGTTACAGACATGTTAACTATTTTCACAGGATTGCTAAAATCTGTCAGTCTTCTTGACTGATTAGTAAGTACTATTCCTGAGATATAGTGTGACAGTTTTCCATTTTATATGGCAGATTAGATGATGAAATATTGGTTGCCTCAAATGTCCTGGAGGCATTCCTCCAGTGAACTGCGTTGAAGCAGGAAGTTCTTCAGAGTTCTGTGAAGGGAAATCAATCCTTGGGAAGATCAGGGAGGTGCTCTGCATGTTATTAAAACAAATTTGATTAAGACATAGCAATAGGGAGACGAGAAAGACATTCTGGAAGCTGGTGTCAAATAGCCTACAGATTGAGTTTGTTCTCAATGGAAGAAGATGAGTATGACACTTTTAAATGCTGATGGGAATATTTCAAATGTGGTGACACACTTTGGTAATGGACTCTTTTAAAGAGCTGAATGCCTTGGTAGAGGTGAATACGCATTCTCCTCTCACTTCAGGGAGACTAGGTGGCTAAATGGAAGAAAAAAACAATGCAACAACCCCTTAGTCCCTGACATAGTTTCTCTGGTTACTTCTATTGCCACTAGGTCTTAAGAATTCAGTGATTTATTCATAACACTTGTTGAGTGTTGAATGGGTCATTAGTCTCCTTTATTAAGGTTTTTAGAGAAATGGGATATCTCAGCAGAAAAAGTTGCAGTTGAATACCTTGTATATAGTAGATGATGGTTTTGGTGTCTCAGAGGGAGAAAACGAAATAACAAAACTCTCTTGGCCCTTACACAACCCTATGAAGTATCCTTATTAATTCCATTATACAGATGATGAATCCATAGTTTGGATTGTGGAGCCTACATCTTTTTTTTTCTTTCTTCTTTATTTGAGAGAGAGAGAGAGAAAGAGAGAGAGCGAGCATGGGGTGAGTGGCAGAGTGAGAAGTGGACTCCCTGCTGAGCAGGGAGCCTGAGGCAGGGCTCTATCCAGGGACACTGGGATCATGACCTGAGTTGAAGGTCGACGCTTAACTGACTGAGCCACCCAGGCGCCCCTGTGGAGACTACATCTTTAATCATAAAACTGTATTGCTTCATTTTTTTTTCTTTTAAATTTCTTTTCAGTGTTCCAGAATTTATTGTTTATGCACCACACCCAGTGCTCCATGCAAAGTATTGCTTCTTTGTATGGGAAAGTGACTTTACTCAAAGCAAATAGGGCTTACTGAACACTTTGCTTAGATGAAATACGGTGTGCTTATATAAAGTTAGGGAAGGACTCATCTTTAGTTACTCATATTAACAAGGTGGGTTTTCTGAGTTGCATTTTCTGGTTAACTGAGAATGTTTATGGATATTCATTCCACTTCTCGTTCACATGGTGGTGGTTGTAAGATTACTAACAACAAATGAAGGCAAGACTTGATGCATAAGCAGTTTTCAAGCCTCACATTTGTTATTGTTGGATTAGCTAAAACAAGTCAAGTGGCTGAGCCCAGACTCAAAGGATGGAGAAAAAAGTCTACCTTTTGGTGGTAGGAGTGGCTGCATACAGGGATTTATGGACAAATTAGGAACCATTGTTAAAACAATCTACCACACCTCCCACTGCATCTCTCACTTGGTTTTAAAGCTTGTTATTTAGCCATATAAGATTGCTTTTTCTTCTCTGAAATGTCTTGCTGGTTCTTGTTTCTGTGCCTTTGCTTGTACTGTTCTCTATACTTGAAATATACTCCACTACCCATTGTTCTCTCACCCTATCACCATTTGGTTGGTTAATATCTATTTATTCCTTAAAGGTCGCCTCCTGCTTCCTCAGTCTCCCCTGTACTCTGTGCAGACTTACATCATCACACTCTATTATATTCATCTGTTTGAATACATATTTGATACCTATTCATCTCCTCTTACCAGGCTTTAATCCCCCTTGAGGGCAAGTACTGGATTTTATTTTGTGTACCTTGAACTTGGCAGTGTACTTGCTATATAACAGGAGCTTAATATATATATTTCTAATAATACAACAAATAAAGTGCTTCCCAATATTTTGATAGCTGTGGTGCTGCCTGATTTTCTGACCCTGCAAACTGAAATTTTTTGCTGAAGTTGTAACCAGTTGTTTGATTTCTTCAAGGTTCTATAAGACTTTCAAAACTTAGGGTTGATTTTCTATTGAGACTTTGCAAGGCCATTTTGAGAGATGGGGAGAGATACTGTGGGATGTTATCAAAACTACAATTGGGAAGCACTTGCTTAGGTGGGTACTAGCCAAAGCTATTGCCCTTACTTGCTGAGAAGAATGGTTCATTTCTCATATTTGATGTGAAAATACAAAGACTTATAGACACAAAGTGCTAAGCTGAGTAGCAGAGTGGACAGTAAGGGTGTTGCCTAGCAATTGAACATGTGTATCATATACAATATTTGTGTTTATGGATGAGAGGTCAGAGAGATAGCTAATATGCTGAAGAAATATGGTGACAGCCATTTGTACCCATAGATAAGAAAATTAAATGTTGCTCATGATGTACAAGAGGTACTGAGAATGATTGAAAGTCTGTGAACTTGTATGTTTTCATGTCTGTCAGCAGATATTTTTCTCCTTCTTTCAAAGCACCAGCCTTTTCATAGTCTTTATTCCTCATCCCCTTTCAAAAAACAAACAAAAAAATCAACCCAGCATTTGATAGCCTTTGCTGAGAAAGAAGTGAACACATTTCAACAAATCAGATACCCACTTAGCTTAGCCTGGCAGAGGCTCCCACATAGAAAGCTGCCGTAATGGACCCACTGAGCTTTGGCTGCCCAGGAATTTCAAAGGCTTTAATGATCCCAGCTCATTGTTTTCCACCAATGCCTTTATCTTCAACAAAAGAAGCAGTGGCCCCAGTGAGGCTTTCTTTACTTCTGCAAGCTTTATCATCTTTTGTCTCTGCTCAGTCTTTACCTCCTCTAAAAAGCATTCATGCCATCTAGCTCACCTTCTGGTTGGATGGAGGCACTGCCTTATTCTCCAATGATAGAGGCCTATTCAAGGGAGATATTTCAGGCCTTTGAAAAGACCTGGATATTGGGAGAAACGTGGAGCTTGGGGAGAAAGATATAAAACCAAATACTATATGTTCTTTTCCAGCATATGACCTTCAATATTCACAAAAATTCTTGTCAGTTTAAAATTTCTAAAGCCTCAGATTCTAAAGAAGCTCTTGTGGGGCTTTGTTTTTAAGGATTTGAGAACTGGATTTTGGTGGGTCACATGACCCCCTATTGGATCTCTCATTTACAACTTGAATTTTTGCAAAGTGCAAGGCCTTTGCAAAGCCATAAATACTCGGAACTTGGTTTCATCTTTCTTAGCCCTTGTCTTCTAGTCAGCTTTACAAGGTAACTGCCACCAGACCACAACCTACCATTGCCTGTAAGATTTTGAAAGTGCCTTTTAAAATCTTGTGAGCAGGGGCTTCCCCACCCACATGAAACCATTAACAGAACTCAAAATAGTTTATCAGCACAAGCTTGGGAGTTGAATAGGATGCTGAAGAGCAAGACAGGGTGGTAGAGTGATGTAGGTAATTGACTTCCTCTAAAAGGCTGATGGGTGAAGGGAATTAGGAAAAGACTGGATTTGAAAGGCATGCATAAGTTCCTGAGGGAAAGGGATAATTTTTATAAGGATCCTCCAAAACAGTTATCAGTTTCCAAAGTATTCTAGAGTTTTATTTTACATACACAAGCAAATATGAATATAGGGTTATCCCCATCTTTTTTTTTTTAAAGATTATTTATTTATTTATTTGACAGAGAGAGATCACAGTAGGAGAGAGGAAGGGAAGAGATCACAGAGAGAGAGGAAGGGAAGCAGGTCCCCTGCTGAGCAGAGAGCCCGATGTGGGACTCGATCCCAGGACCCTGAGATCATGACCTGAGCCGAAGGCAGCGGCTTAAACCACTGAGCCACCCAGGCGCCCTATCCCCATCTTTTTTAAAAAATTGTTTATTTATTTGGCAGAAAGAGAGATCACAAGTAGGGAGAGAGGCAAGCAGAGAGAGGGGGACGAAGCAGGATCTCTGCTGAGCAGAGACCTCGATGTGGGGCTTGATCCAAGACCCAGAGGTCATGACCTGAGCCAAAGGCTGAGACTTAGCCCACTAAGCCGCCAGGTTCCCCATCCCCATTTTTTTTTTTTAACATAGATAGTAGTATAGAACATACATTATTCTGCTTCACTTAAGATATCTTGGATATATTTTGATGGCAGTTTAGGGAGGACTTCATCATTCCTTTTTATAGATGTGCAGTAGTCTAACTAATAAGCATGTCCTATTTTCTCAACTCAATCCCTATTGATAGAATTGCATTTTTGTGATATACTTGAGAACGCCTTTCTGCCTAGTCTTACCATATTGTGAATTATCAGATTTTTATTTTTGCCAGTCTAGTAAATAAAAAGGAATATTTAAGTTTTATTTTGTAATTCTTTTATTATTAGTAAGTTTGCACATTTCCCCATATGTTTTAAGAGCTGTTTGAATTTCCTTTTCAGGGTACTGTTGCATTCTTTGACCAGTTTTTGTTGTTGTTGGGTTGTTGGCCTTTTGACATAATGTACTAATCTTTGGAATTTGAGTCTATTAAGAAGCCTTCCTCTGATATACAAAATGAGATGCAGAACCCCATTACATTCAGTGTAAAATACTAAGCATCACACTGTCAGGAGTAAAGCTGGGTTGATATGAGAAGAGCATGGGAGGAGGTTGTTCCCAAGTACATAATCAGCTAAAGGGGTGCCTTTTTTTTACACACTTCACAGCACTCACCATAGCACATACCCTCCCCAATGTCCTTAACCCCACCACCCTCTCCCTCCCCGCCTCCCCCCAGCAACCCTCAGTTTGTTTTGTGAGATTAAGAGTCTCTTATGGTTTGTCTCTAAAGGGGTGCCTTTTAAACAACTGTTGAAAAGGTTTTATTGCTGATATGACGAAAATGCATCAGAGGAAGCAGTGTGAAAAATAAGACACATAGAGATAGCAGCCAAGGATAGCATGTCTCCATTCTCCCCACCAGCTAATAGCCCAGGCCAACTTGGCTTAACTGGCTTAGTCTCTGCCCCCTGTTGGAAACGGGCTATTACCTCTCTTCACTAACCATTGATGACTAGTTCTGTGTGGTTGGGTTTCTGTGAGTAGCTTTAGCTTCAGTTTAATATAGACAGAACTCACTCTATGAACATTTAAGTTTCTTTATATTTTTTAATTTTAATAATCTATTTAACTCAATATATCTAAAATATTATCACTTTAACATGTAATCAATATAAAAATAACAATATAGTTTATATTATTGTTTTCCATATTAGGTTTTAAAAATCCAGGGCTGCCTGAATGGCTCATTAGTTAAGCAGCTGCCTTCCGCTCAGGTCATGATCCCAGCGTCCTGGGACTGAGCCCCATGTCCATATGAGGTTCCCTACTCAGTGGGGAGTTGGCTTTGCCCTCTCCCTCTGCCCCGTCCCTCCTCCTGCTTATAGGTGCATGTTCTTTTTTCTTTCTTAAATAAAAAAATGAAAAAACCCAATATGCATTTTATGCTTATAGCATATTTCAATTTAGATTAGCTGCATTTCAAGGGCTCAATGGCCACCTGACCTGGCAGCTGCCATATTAGACAAAACAGTTATAGGCAATGGAGAGCTATTGAAGTCTTTTTAAAAAATTAACTGTACTTTTTAAACAGTTTAATTTGAAGTAATATTAGTTTTACAGAGAGTTCTCATATGCCCTTTATCCAGTTTACCCTAATATTGATTTTTTAATTTTCTGTATTGTACAACCTTTTGTCCCTTTCTCTACCTTTTTGAGAGATTTCTTCCACTTTAAAATCTTCTCATGTATATTTTATTTCATATGTTTAATTTCTAAGAGCTTTGTCTTGTTCTCTGGTTATTTCTACTTATGGTACACTGTTCTTGATTCATGGGTATTCTATCCTTGATCTCTCTGTGGTTATTAATCAGTTTTTACTACTTCCAGCATTGTTTATATTGCTTATTTTTTAAACCCTTTTTTTGTTAGTGCCTTTCCTAAAACGTTTGGTGATTCCTGGTTGTTCTCATGTTTAATGTAAAGCATTAGTAAATACAAAAGCACATGAATGGACAACCATCTGTGGGTGGGACTTGACAACAAGTAAAAATCACACTGGATAATTATGTGAAGACACAACTTTTTAGGGGCGCCTGGGTGGCTCAGTGGGTTAAGCCTCTGCCTTTGGCTCAGGTCATGATCCCAGGGTCCTGGGATGGAGCCCCGCATCGGGCTCTCTGCTCAGCGGGGAGCCTGCTTCACCCTCTCTCTCTGCCTGCCTCTCCGCCTACTTGTGATCTCTCTATCTGTCAAATAAATAAATAAATAAAATCTTTTTTAAAAAAGACACATCTTTTTAATTAGGAGTCCCATATTAATATCTATAGATCTTTTCTCATGGGCTGCTCAGCATCTCTGCAGAAGTGTTCTTCAGTTTTTTGCCTGGGCAGTATAATCATGTTTGCTAGTATTGTGAGAGATACATGAGGGAAGAGAACTGAGGGTTTCACTATTCATCATGTGGACATTTATTTAATGTTTTTTATTTCAGTAAGATCTTTCCTGCTCATCTTCAGCTGTTCCTGGGATCCCCAAGTCCAGATCTTTTCTGGTTTAACCTTATTGGAAATTGATCTGTGTGGAGTAGGAAGTAGTTGTCTATCATCTGCCCACTTCTGTATTCCTTCCTTCAGGGATATCTTGTATCTCTAATTTTTGAGCCTTTCCTGGATTTTTGAGACCAAGATAGGCTTGCTACTTGATGACTACTATTATTATAGGCTTATATTTCAAGTTTATCTCACTTGCTAAGTCAGCTACTACTTAGCCTTCAGCTTTCCATTTTTCTAAGTTGTTTAATTGTCTGCTATTTTCTCCCCTCCCAATCTCTTTGCACATATGGGTTTATGTGTTTTTATTCTTTTATTGTCATTTTAGTGAGGATTCAGGAGAAAGTGGAGATAAACAGTGTTCAGTAATCAATACTTAGCCCGAGGTCTGAGCATTTGATTTTAAGAATTATTCTAGTATAAAAATGGTTCCATCAGCCTGGTGTACTTTCTAAGTGCCAGAGGCTCAAGAATGTCTCCTGTATGAGTTTTGGCATGTTTTGCTGCCCTGGCTGCTTAAAATTGCAAAGCTGTTCTGGACAACAGTAATCTAACTTCCTCAAAGTGAATAACTGAATAATTTTACTTTCATGTAAGCCTATGATTTTTCTCTAAAGGTACAAAAGGACAGAGCTATAGCATGCAAGAGGTAGTAGAGCACTAATCTTATAGATCATTGACCACAGAGTTTCCCAAGTTGTGATCTATGAGGTATTTATTCGTCAAAGTTCTCTGAGAGAAAAGATTTCTGTGGTCAAATAAATTAGGGAACTGTCTATAGCAGAGCCCCCCTTTGAGACTTCACAGAATGTATGCCTTTAGTCTCAGAGAAGTCTGTAGAAACTTCCATTTCCAGCATGCGACTGACTTTGCTGAGTTGGCACAAAAGGAGTGATTTTACAGAGGCCAAAAAATAGTTGGAAACAGGAGAAACTTGAGAAGTAAGCTAGCCTTCAAACTAACTTTTTTCCCTCAGGGCTTTTCTTGAATTCTTGAGACCTTGAGCTTCTCCTTTAAAAAACTGCTTTGGAAATGGGGAACAGGAGGTAAAGCCTAAAGCCAAGACAGATGGTTTTTACAGGTAATCCCTGAATAAAGTTGGGAGTCCAAAGATGTACCCCCAACGTGATGGTGAATGATGACTAGCTAGTCCTATAAAATACTGTAAAATTGTCCCATAAAGAGAATACTAGGCTTAGATCTCAACAGATGTGAAAAAGTATCAAGCAAAAGTCCGTTGATTAAAAAAAAAAAAGAAAGAAAGCTTTTGCAAACTAGAAATAATGGTATGCTTGTAACCTGATACAGGGAATCTGTAAGTCTTAACACCAAACATCATTTTTGATGGAGGAATATTGAATTTATCCCCTTTAAGAAAGAAAATGAGGAGGCTGACTCTTATTTTTTCTGTTCAGTATTATGTTTGAAGTTCTAGCTATTGTTCTAAAGACAAGGGAAAGAAATAAAAGATATAATTGGAAAGGAAGGAATAAACCATCATTTGTACAGTTTCTGATTTTCTACTGCAAAGAGCTTCAAGTATCTGAGGATAAATTATTTGAAGCAATAAGAATATAACAACATTAACAGATTAAATACACAGAAATCAACTCCATTTCTTTTCATCAGGACGAATTATTAGAAATGTTAGAAAGTACAATAAAAAACATTTGATAGGAACCACAAATAAAAAGCAATCAAGAATTTTTTAAGTCACAAGCCCTTTATAGGAAACATGAAAATGGAGGGATATATTATGGTTATGAAGACTCAATAGCAGCAGTTAGTGAATTCTCTCCAAATTCATCTGTAGTATTAGCACAGCCATTTAAACTCTCAGCAGAGTTTTCCATGGACCTTGATAAGTTGCTTCTAAAACATATGGAAAAACAAGAATTAGTAATAGCCATTACATTCCCAAAGAACAAGAGACCAGGAGTGGGGGTGAGGGTGGGAGATATTTCCCTCTGAAGCATATTATAAAAATATAGTAATTAAGAATGCATTGAAAATAAGACTGATTATATTGAAGTACAGCCTATATACCATAAAATGCCCCTATTTAAAATATATAGGGCAATGAATTTGAACAAATGTATATACCTGTGAAGTCACTACCTTTTTACAGTTGACGGGCTTCACTCAACCCTCAGTCCTTGGCAACCACTGATCTAGCTGTTGTTACTATAGATATTTTTGGAGTCACCATTTTTGAAACTCAATTAAGTTGAACTTCTGCATACCCTCTGATCTGGCAATTTGACTTCTAGGGATGTACACTAGAGAAACTCTTACGCATGTGCACAGGAAGCAGGCACATGAGTTGGCATCACGGCTGCTTGCAGCACCCATCCTTGCTGTACATTGCTCTTGCTGCTTGTGTATGCTGCCGTTCTTTGACTCTCTTTTTCCTTTTCCCTTTCCCCTCCTTTTCTTGTAATTTTGGTCTTGCTTGTTTTCCCTGTTGTTTACCTTGTTCTTCCCTCATTGCTTCTTAGATTTTATGTCACTGACATTTTTTTCAAGTTTACTATGCAGTGAAACCTCCTTTTACTCTGTATTGGCTATAATCATGGTATTGGAGTTTTCTCGGCTATTTTTGTCATCACCCACTCTCCAGTAGTTGTTTCTGCAATAGATACAGTTTGAAAAAAAGGGGAAAAAACACCAAATACCTCAGATTTCATGGTTTTCTGGATGCTGTAGGTGGCAAAAGGCAAGCCTCAAGGCAAGTGGGGGTCTTGGGATAGCAATACCACATTTACCTAGTGGTCAGGCCTTTAGGAACCTGAGTGGTCTGGAATAGTTGTGACTGCAGGTAAGTGACCAATAATCACAACAGTGTGCAATTTATACTAAAAGAGAGGAATGGAATTAGTTTTAAGTTGGATTTTGATTTATTGATTTAGAATTGCTTGAAATTTAGGATTACTTCTTCCTTGCTATGGGCTCTTACCTTTTTGCATATAAACAGGTTCACATCTCTCCCATATTTATATTTTATTAATTAATTAATTTTAAATTAAAGTATAGTTGGCATATACTATTACATTGACACAATGATCAGACATTTATATACATTATGAAATCCTCACCATGATAGGTTAGAGTTACCATCTCTCCCATCTATACAAAGTTACTTTTTGCCTGAGGTCCACTACTGGATGATGCCTTATCATTCTCCTTTCCATATCTACATTTCCTAATATTTTTTTAAATTCTTATTTGAATTTTTATTTTCATTCCAATGTAGTTAACAGCGATAACATTAGATTCAGGTGTATAATATAGTGATTCAACAATTCCATATGCTGCTCAGTGCTCATCAAGATAAATGTACTCTTAATCCCCTTCACCCATTTCATCCATCCCCCATAAATTTCCCCTCTGGTGACCATCAATTTGTTCTCTATAATTGAGAGTCTGTTAATTGAGAGTCTGTTTCTTGATCAGTCTCTTTTTTTTCTCTTTGTTTACTGTTTTAGTAAATTCCACATATGAGGGAAATCATATGGTATTTTTTTTTCTCTGACTGGCTAATTTCATTTAGTGTTATACTCTCTAGATCCATCCATGCCATTGCAAATGGCTAGATTTCATTCTTCTTTATGGCTGAATACTATTCCATTGCGTATATATACACCACATCATCTTTATCTATTCACCTACCAATGGGCTCAGGCTACTTCTATAATTTGGCTATTGTAAATAATGCTGCTGTAAACTTTGGGGTACATGTATTCTTTTCAATTAGTGTCTTTGTATTTTGGGGTTAAATACTGAATCATACGGTAGTTCCATTTTTAAATTCTTGAGGAACCTCCATATTGTTTTCCATAATGGCTGCACCAGTTTGCATTCCCACCAACAGTACGTGAAGGTCCCATTTTCTACACATCCTTTTTTCTTGTTTTGTTGATTTTAGCCATTCTGACAGATGTGAGGTGATATCTCATTGTAATTTTGATTTTGATTTCTTTGATGATGAGTGATGTTGAGCATCTTTTCATGAGTCCAATGGCCATCTGTATGTATTCTTTGGAGAAATGTCTGTTCATGTCTTCTGCCCCTTTTTAAGTTAGGTTATTTGTTTTTTGGGTGTTGAGTTGCATTAAGTTCTTTATATATTTTGGATACTAACCCTTTATTGGATATATCATTTACAAATGTCTTCTCCCATTCCATAGATTGCATTTTAGTTTTAGTTTTTGTTTATTGTTTCTTTTGCTGTGCAGAAGCCTTTTATTTGGATGAAGACCCAATAGTTTATTTTTGCTTTTGTTCTGCTTGCCTCAGGAAGCATAAACAGAAAAATGTTACTATGGTAGATGTCTGAGAAATTACCGCCTGTGCTCTCTTTGAGGATTTCTATGGTTTCAGGTCTTATATTTAGGTCTTTAATCCATTTTGAGTTTACTTTTGTGTATGGTGTAAGAAAGTGGTGCAGTTTTATTCTTTTTCATGTAGCTACCCAGTTTTCCCACCACCGGGTGTTGAAGAGACTGTTTTCTTTGCATTAGATATTCTTTCCTGATTTGTGGAAGATTAATTGACTATATACTTGTGGATTAATTTCTAGGTTTTCTATTCTCTTCTCTTAATCTATGTCTTAATCTTAATTAATCTTAATCTTAATCTTAATCTATGTCTTAATCTTAATCTTGTGCCAGTATCATACTGTTTTGATTACTATAGTTTTGTAATATGACTTGAAGTCTGGAATTGTGGTACCTCCAGTTTTGCTTTTCTTTTTCAAAATTGTTTTGGCTATTCATGGTCTTTGTGGTTACATACAAATTTTAGGATTGTTTGTTCCAGTTCTGTAAAAAATGCTGCTGGTATTTTGGTAGGGATTGCATTAAACGTGTAGATTACTTCAGGTAATAGACATTTAAACAATATTTGTTCTGATCCATGAACATGGAATGTCTTTCCACTTCTTTCTATACTCTTCAATGTCTTTCATAAGTGTTTTATAGTTTTCAGAGTACAGGTATTTCACTTCTTTGGTTAGGTTTATTCCTAGGTATCTTATTATTTTTGGTGCAATTGTAAATGAGACTGTTTTCTTAATTAATTTCTCTTTCTGCTGCCTCATTATTGTTGTATAGAAATGAGACAGATTTCTGTATACTGATTTTGTATCCTGTGACTTTACTGAATTCTTTTATCAGTTCTATTACTTTTTTTTGGTGAAGTCTTTTGCATTTTTGAAATACAGTATATCATCTGTAGATAGTGACAATTTTACTTCTTCTTTACCCATTTGGATGCATTTTATTTCTTTTTATTGTCTGATTACTGTGGCTAGGATTTCCAGTACTATGTGGAATAAAATTGATGAGAGTGGATATCCTTGTCTTGTTTCTGACCTTAGGGAAAAAGTTCTCAGTTTTTTCCCATTGATTATGATATTACATAACCACCTTTCTTGAAAGAATTCTCTACATTCTTTTGCTTCCTCTCCTCTCTTTCACCTGCTGAGCCTACTGTAATCTGTTTTCACTTCTATCACTTTATTACATTGGCACTTTATTAAGATTGCTGATAAACTCTGTGTTGCTAAATTAGATGGACAGTCTTCTGTGCTTATGTATCCTTGACCTCCCTTGCAGCATTTGTTTCTGTGGATCACTCCTTTCTGAAGAATTTTTCCCTCCATGGCTTCTGTGAGCTATTCTCTCATGATTTCTCTCATCTGCCTTTCTTTAAGTCTCTCTCTTAATGTTGGTGTTTCTTTGAGTTCTCATACTTGATCCTATTCTGTTTTTATTCTTAGTGACTGATCTCATCCTCTCTCATGACCCCCAAATCTAATCTCTTTAGTTCTGGGGCTCTCACCTGAACTCCACAAGCATATCTTTAACCTCCCCATGTAGATAATCATTCAGCCTGGTCAACCCTGAACAATAGGTTTGCAGAATGAGACTGAACAGAGAGAGGGTCTTCAGTGCCTTGCCATTTAAACTTTGACATGATCAGGACCTACAGTAAGCTTCCTGTTTTCTGGTTGGATGGATGCTAAGGTCCAGCTCTTCATAGCTGGCTGTGAATCCTGGTTCTCTTAGAATGAGACTTTGGCTAAGTCTCTTAACCTCTCTGACCCTTAGTTTCTGCATCCATGAAATGGGGATTATAATAATAATATCTTTTATATAAGATTGTGGTGAAGATGGAAAATCCTTTGCACTGGTTCTGACACTTGGTGAGCACTCAGTGATAATGAAATTATTTTATATAATTGTTGTTGATATTTGGTTGCTGTGTATTCTTTTAAGGTTGAGTACATGTTGCACTACTTAAAGGCTATTGTGAGCCTTACCTTTATCTTCTGTAAAATAGGAATTAATATATAACCCAAGTGATATATATTTTTCCATGGTGAACATGCAATGAAATAATGCAGTATTCTACAAACTTTTTTTGTAAAGGGCCAGGTGGTAAGTATCATCAGTTTTGTAGGCCATATGGTTTTTGACATAACTACTCAAATTGCTATTGTGGCACTGAAGCAGCCATAGGTAATATGCAAATGAATGTGCATGGGTGTGTTACTTTTATGTTTCATGAAATATTACTCTTCTTTTGATTTTTTTCAATTGTTTGAAAATGTAAACATCATTCTTAGCCTGGGTAATCATACAAAAACAGGTGAGAACCAAATTCGACTTAAGTGCTCTAGTTTATTGATCCCTGAAATGATGCGTGCAAATTGGAGATTCCAGCCAAGGAGTAGAAGTACTTGTATTCACTTGACTAAAGAACATTCTTCTCTATCTGGGAAGCTTTGTTCAGGCAAAGAGGAAAGCTGGTCTTCTTTCATATGGATGTTAGCTCTGGCCATTGTCATTCCTTCTGTGTGGGAAGAGGGAAAGATTGTAATCAGTCTTTGGTTTCTTCAAAGTCTCTGCCTCTAAAATATGGGCCCCCCACCAAAGTGTCCTTAGATTGGACCAACCATATCAGTAGTTTCCTTCTTGGGGAAGAGCATAGAGTGGACATTCAATGACTTTCCTTTTAAAATCTGACCTAGTTAGAGAATGAATTTCAGGGTATTTCTCTCTCTTTCTGCCATAAATTTTGTTGGATAGATACTATTTTCCAGGCACTGTGGTTGGTACCAGGAATATAAGGAGAGTAAGACAGATAAGATTGCTGCCCTCACGGAGCTTACATTTTGGTAGTGACAAACGTTGGTAATTATTGGTGTAATTATTTGGAGGAAAATGTATTGACAGTTTATTTAGATACTTCACCT
Organism: Mustela erminea; assembly: GCF_009829155.1. Taxonomy (NCBI): domain Eukaryota; kingdom Metazoa; phylum Chordata; class Mammalia; order Carnivora; family Mustelidae; genus Mustela; species Mustela erminea. Next base: position 86,243,376 of record NC_045635.1, read on the forward strand.
TTCTTCTTTATGATTGCTTCTGATACTTGCTTGCCTACCTGACACCTCCACTTGAATACGTCACTAGCTTCTCAAACTTAGGTTGCTTTACACAGAATTCTTGATTATCTCCATGCTACTTCCAGACCTGTGCTTTGCTCAGGTCTTTCCCATCTTAGGCAATTGGAACAACATCTACTCAATTATTTAAGCCAGAAATTGGGGATCATTTTTATACCTTCCTCTCTCTCTTCTTCACATCTGGTCAACTACTAAGTTCTGTCTCATTTGTCTCTAAAGTATGTCCAGAATTTAGACACTTCTTACAACTTCTGGCATTTTAACACCCTCCTCCAAGTTATCATCATCTCTAGACTTGATTATTGCAACAACCTACTGTTTGGTATCCCTCTTCCATTCTAGTCCTCCTGCTACCTACATGATAGGCATGAAATCAGTTCATATGCCTCTCCCTTAAGATCCTCTAATAGCAGGGCACCTGGATGTCTCAGTCAGTTAAGTGTCTGCCTTCGGCTCAGGTCATGACTTTCAGGTCCTGGGATTGAGTTCCATGTTGGGCTCCCTGCTCAGCAGGGCGTCTGCTTCTCCCTCTCCCTCTGCCTGCTTCTCCCTCTGCTTGTGCTAGCACTCTGTCAAATAAACAAACAAATAAATAAATAAAATATTTTTTTAAAAAAATCCTCTAATAGCTTCCCATTACATCTAGAACAAACCCTAAACTTCTTATGATGGTCTACCTGATCCTGTATATCTCACCCCTGCCTACCTCTCTCATCTTATCTTATACCCATTCTCTACCCTGATCCCCATTACTCACTGGAGAGTAAGTAACACTGGCTTGGTACATCAAGCTTCTTCCTGTAACTGGGCCACTGAATTGTTTTTTTGTCTTCTTGGAATGATGTCTCCCAGGTTGGCTCATGGCTGGCTCATTCTCATTATTGAGCTCTCAAGTTTAAAGGTAATCTCCTCTCAAAAGTCTTTACAATAGCTGAAGTAGCTACGTGTACTCTCTCATATCTAATTATTTTCACATTGTCATAAATTATTTTCTTTGTAGTGGTCATCATTGCTTGATATTATATATTTATTTGTTTCCTGTTTTGCTTGCTATATTTGTACATTTGTTTTGCTATATGTTTGCTATATTATATATTTATTTGTTTCCTATATTTATTATTGTCTTTCCCTATCAGATTGTAAGCTTCCTGAAACATTTTCTGTCTTTAAGAGTCTTATTTTAGGTATGGTAGGGTGTGAGTACCTATGAAGCCTGTAAGTATTGATGTCAAATAGGCGGTTGCATATATTTAGGTAAATTTCTTAAGCTAGTGTGCCTGACAAATAGTACACATCCAATACCTGTTAGCTATCATCAGCAACAGAAGCAGAAATACTGTCATCACTATCATCACCATTGTTATCCAAATCATTAATTGAAAAGGTATTGAATCATCTTTCATCTTATCACATCAAACAACTAACTTGATTTATCTAAGTAGTTCTTGTAAACTTCTGAGCCAATTTTCAGAGAAAAAAATAACCAAAGAATTTAGGAGCCCTCCAGGATTGTGTTGAAGAAATGACTGTCTTTTTTTAGGGTGAGGGGATGAGCCATCCCCCAGTCAGTTTTGGTGTCCCTCAAGAAAACTAACGCAGAGATAATTTGGGTGGCATTTAGAAACTTCCTCCCACAGTTATGTTGCTACTAGACAGATGGGATGATGTGTTTTGAGGCTGTGCTTGTGTTTCCTTAGGCAGGGGCAACTTTTAAAGGATGTTTCTTTCACAGATCTTGTTATCAGCTACAAAATTGCTGTCAGTTTCTGTCCTCTGCTTTCAATTACATATTATCTCAGCTTTGTGTTGATGACACCTGTATTTATATAAAACACTAGATAAAATGTGAAATATATGGATGTATAAGCACATTTCAACACTTTAATGGAGTCTAATAAATCTCAGTAAACTTGCCCCTTTTCATGACATTTATGCTTAATATAGTAATAAGTATGAAGTTGCATCTTTCCTCTATTATCTTTCTAGGAACAGTTGCCTCAGAGCATCCTTGAAAACAAGAAGAAAAGAATCCATTGATCCATGCTGAAGCCCTACTCCCCCATGTTTATCTCCTTTCCAGAAATGGATAGGTAGAACTCAGGGGCCAGGGTCTTTGGAAGCAGTAGTTATAGTGGAAGGTAATGGCATCTACTGACTTGGAAGGCACATGAAGTTCCATATTTTAATTACAAATTCCAGTTTCTGACACAGATTTTGGTCTGTGAACTTGGAATGCTATTTAAGTTCTCTGGAACTCAGTTTGCTAATGTACAATGTGAGAAAAAATCCTTACATCTTGGGCTTGGAAGAATAAGTGATATGGTGATATTTGGGAACTGAAGGTATAGATGCTCTATGAGAAGTTTTGTCTACTTTTCCTGCCTGTTCATTTCTGTGACTTCCTTTCAAATATTCCTTGACCTCTGTACCTGCCTCATGGTTCTCCCCACAATGTTTTTTTCCTTTCATTTAGGTAGGCGGCCTCTACAACACCTTGACCTTCTCACCAACTATACAGTTCCTCTCTACTCTACTTCAGCCAACCATAACCACACCTTGGACATTTCTGAACTTTGAATTATTTCATCTCTTTGATCTCAAAATCAGAGCTACCCCTCTCCATAATGATCCTTTAAATCCCCTGTCCTTTTATTCACACTGAATCTGCTCCTGCCATCCATATCACAACCCTATATCATAACAACAACACTAGATACTCAGCTCTTCCTAGTTCACATTATTCTTCTTGTTTGTTCTTACCTCCTGCCCACCAGGGATCCCACAGTCAGCCATGCCACTGATGGTTGCTTTGGTATCCTTGGACTCTAATCTGACTTTGCCACATGCTCACTAGGCCTTTGACCCTACCTTGCATCAGTCTTGTTGTCTGGTTTTTTTTTTTGGTGCTGGAATGCTGGTCGTTGTGGAAGAAAGACACAAACATTTGTTGACTGGTGGCCTACAGAATAATGCTATCTGTTATTTTACCTTTATACTTCATCTACTCTCTACCATTACTGCTCCATCAGCAATTATTATTATTACCTTTTTTGACATCCTATCATATTCACCATAATGGATGTTTTAGATATATTCTGTGTACAGATTCCTCATCCTACTCCCTTATACTCTTGGCAGATGATCTTGCTTGATATCTCCTGAGATGATAAAGGCCATTTCCTGATGAAATGACATGATGAAAGCAGATGATTCCTGCTTTCCATATATATTTTAATACTATCTTCATTTACTCAGAATTTCTCTGTATCTTCAGTTTTCTATAAGTTTCCCTTTCTATCTCAGCCAAAGAAATATTTCTCTTCTTTTTAAAGCTAGTCCCTCCACCAAAGTTTTTTTTTAAATATTTTATTTGTCAGAGAGAAAGAGGGAGCACAAGCAGGGAAGAGGCAGGCAGAGGGGGAAGCAGGCTCCTCACTGAGCAAGTAGCCCAATGTGGACATGATCCCAGGATGTTGGGATCATGACCTGAGCTGAAGGCAGGTGCTAAACCAACTGAACCACCCAGGTGTCCCTCCAACTGAATTTTAAATTTTCCTCTCCTTCCTAAGGTGGAGCTGTACTTCATCAATTTCTGCTCTTTCTCTAATATCATCAGTCTTTCTTTCTTCATTACCTTTTACTCATATCTTCTCAAGGGTGAAGTAAAATTTTCTCAATCATTCAGAGCTACTCTTACTCTTCTATTCTCTCTTTTTTTAACGATTTATTTATTTAATTGAGAGAGAGAGAGCACATGCACATACTAATTGATGGAGGGGCAGACAGAGAATCCTCAAGCAGACTCTCTGCTGAGCATGGAGCCCACTGTGGAGCTCTCCACAGGGTTCCATCTCATAACCTATGACATCATGATCTGAGTGAAAACCAAGAGTTGGGTGCTTAACTGAATGAGCCATCCTGGCACCCCTCTTGTTGCTTCTTTTTATTGCCAACTTCTGAAAATAGCAGTCATACTATCTGCCTGTTTTCTTACAACACACTCACTTTGTCACTTTTTTTAAAAATTAAATCTAATATAGTTAAATATACAGTGTTATATTACTTTCTGGTGTACAATATAATGATTTACCAATTCTATATATTACTCAGTATTCATTAAGGTGAGGATACTCTTAATTCCCTTCAGCCACTTCACTCATCCCCCCCACCAACCACCCCTCTGGTAACCATCTGCTTGTAACCTATAGTTAAGGGTATATTTCTTGGTTTGTCTCTTTTTTTAGTTTGATCATTTGTTTTGTTTCTTAAATTCTGAAACATATAAAGACCTTATACAACTCAGCACCAAAAATTTCCCCAACTAATGTAATTAAAAAATGGACAGAAGACACAAACAGGTACTTCTTCAAAGAATGCATACAGATGGCCAACAGACACATGAAAAGGCGATCACCATCAGTGATAATCAGGGAAATGCAGATCAAAACCACAATGAGATACCATCTCACACCTGTCAGAATGGCTAAAATAAAAAACACTAGAAAACAATAAGTGTTGATGAGGATGTGGAGAAAAAGGAACCGTTGTGCACTGTTGGTGGGAATGCAAACTGGTGCAGTCCCTGAGAAAAGCTGTGTGAAGGTTCCTCAAAGCTTTTTCACTCTTTAATTGAAATTTTTCACTTAGTGCTACTCACCAACCCAAATAGGACTTCTTTGATCATGCTATTTAGTAGTATCTCTTCATTATTTGTTCTGTTGCATGTTGTTTGTCTCCTTTAATAATAATTTATAATAATTGTATTTGATATCCATTTGTTTGTGTGTTTATTTATCATCTATCCCACAAAGATAATAAATATATAGTTCTGTTTATAAATGTATTAGCCAAGACCTGACATAGCATGTGGTCTATGGAGGCCCTCAGTAAATTTTTGTTGAATGAATTATGAATAAGTGAATACTTAACTAAAATGCTGCTTTTTTATGTTACCAGGTTTCCATTCAATGACTTTCTCTCAATTTTTATTTGGCTATATTTTTCTGTAGCATTTGGTACTATTTAAAGTTTCCTCTTTGCTTTTCCTTGAAACAATCTCTTTCTTTATTTTTGTGGCATCACACTGGCCTGGTTTCTGTCTTACTTATTTTCTTTTTCGTTATTTTACGCAAACATGAATTTCTCCTTAACCACTATCTATGGTTATTTCATGAGAAGTTTATGTTGGTCATCATTATTGTCATCATGATTGTAGTTGTTGTTTCTCCTACTCTTCCTTTTTCTTTCTCTTCTCCATTGTGACTTAAGTAATCAGTCACCCAGTCATCTAAAATCTTTTTTCTTTCTTAGTACTTTTCATACTCCTCTCTTTCCAGTTCAGATCCTAATTACCATATTTTAGTGAATATTGGTAATTAAGAGTGTGTGACTAAGGTGCTATATTTCAAATTTTATTTAGTTCTTAAAAAATTACTACAAAGCTGTGATCACCAAGACAGCATGGTACTGGCATAAAAACAGACACATAGACCAGTGGAACAGAGTAGAGAGCCCAGATATGGACCCTTAACTCTATGGTCAAATAATCTTCGACAAAACAGGTAAAAATATACAGTGGAAAAAAGACAGTCTCTACAATAAATGGTGCTGGGAAAACTGGACAGTTATATGTAGAAGAATGAAACTCGACCATTCTCTTACACCGTACACAAAGATAAACTCAAAATGGATGAAAGACCTCAACATGAGACAGGAATCTATCAGAATCCTAGAGGAGAGCATAGGCAGTAACCTCTTCGATATCAGCCACAGCAACTTCTTTCAAGATATGTCTCCAAAGGCAAAGGAAACAAAAGCTCCACAAATATGATAATTGACTCTCTCTGCTTGACTTATTTCACTCAGCATAATCTCTTCCAATCCCTTCCATGTTGCTACAAAAGTTGGGTATTCATTCTTTCTGATGGAGGACATGGGGAGTTAGAGAGGAGAAGGGAGTTGGGGGAAATTGGAAGGGGAGGTGAACCATGAGAGACTATGGACTCTGAAAATCAATCTGAGGGGTTTGAAGTGGCGGGGGAGTGCAAGGTTGGGGGAGCCAGGTGGTGGGTATTAGAGAGGGCACGGATTGCATGGAGCACTGGGTGTGGTGCAAAAACAATGAATACTGTTATGCTGAAAATAAATAAAAAAAAATTTAAAAAAAAGGAAACAAAAGCGAAAATAAACTTTTGGGACTTCATCAAAATCAAAAGCTTCTGCACAACAAAGGAAACAGTCAAAAAAAACAAAGAGGCAACACATGGAATGGGAGAAGATATTTGCAAATGACAGTACAGACAAAACGTTGATATCCAGGATCTATAAAGAACTCCTCAAACTCAACACACAGAAAACAGACAATCATATCAAAAAATGGGCAGAAGATATGAACAGACACTTCTCCAATCAAGACATACAAATGGCTATCAAACACATGAAAAAATGTTCATCATCACTAGCCCTCAGGGAGATTCAAATTAAAACCACATTGAGATATCACCTTACGCCAGTTAGAATGGCCAAAATTAGCAAGACAGGAAACAACATGTGTTGGAGGGGATGTGGAGAAAGGGGAACCCTATTCCACTGTTGGTGGGAATGCAAGTTGGTGCAGCCTCTTTGGATAACAGTGTGGATATTCCTCAAGAAATTAAAAATAGAACTTCCATATGACCCTGCCATTGCACTCCTGGGTATTTATCCCAAAGATTTAGATGTAGTGAAAAGAAGGGCTATCTGTACCCCAATGTTTATAGCAGCAATGGCCACGGTCGCCAAACTGTGGATAGAACCAAGATGCCCTTCAACGGATGAATGGATAAGGAAGATGTGGTCCATATACACTATGGAGTATTATGCCTCCATCAGAAAGGATGAATACCCAACTTTTGTAGCAACATGGATGGGACTGGAGGAGATTATGCTGAGTGAAATAAGTCAAGCAGAGAGAGTCAATTTTATTTAGTTTTAATTAATTTAATATTAAATAGTTTTCTGGGGGGAGGTAGAGATTGCTCCCTTTACATCTAGGGCATGTGAGTTTATGTAAACCCATTCTTGGTCAAGATACACAGGTGGGCTCAATACGATAGGGGGCAATAGAATTTTAGTCAGGAGAGTAAAAAAATTTAGTGGGAAGTAGGGTGCGTGGTAAGAACAGGGATTGTGATATGTAGTCAGGGTTTAGACTGGGGTTATATGGAGCAGAACATTTTACTCTAGAGAGGTAAACTGAACCAATAGTTTGCAATAAAATGCACCTTTTTGTGGGCTATTTGAGGGCTGGAGGGTTAGGTCAATGCTTTCAAATCTTAAAGCGTTTTGGACTAATTGAAGAACAAAAAAAAAATGGTATGCACCTGTCTTATATATTTTTATGAGCATTAAGTGAGATAATGCATCTAAAGTATTTAGAATACAGTGCCTGGCACATAGTATGTACTCAATAAATGGTAACTATTTCTTTCTTTTAGATTTTATTTATTTGACAGACAGAGATCACAGGTAGGCAGAGAGGCAGGCAGAGAGAGAGGAAGGGAAGCAGGCTCCCCGCCGAGCAGAGAGCCTGATGTGGGGCTCGATCCCAGGACTCTGGGATCATGACCTGAGCTGAAGGCAGAGGTTTTAACCCACTGAGCCACCCAGGCGCCCCAGTAACTATTTCTATCAGTAACTACCTCTACATAATATAGCAGTCAAGAGCATAGATTTTGGAAAAAGTGGATCTCAGTTCTAATCTTACTGGCTATGTGACTTTGTCTAAGTCACTTTGATTTTATAAATCTCTGTTTCCTCAACTCTAAAATGGGAATAATATCCATCCTCCAAGAACTTTCTTAGGCTATAAACATTTTAAGCATATCACACAGTATCTTGCACGTTAATATACACTTAACCATGCTGTTATTATTGTATTTGTTATCTATATTTTGTCTACTGGCTCAGAAAGTATTGCTACTCTTTTACAATAGATAGATGTTCCCTTGAAGCCTGGACAACATCTCTTTCATTCAGGAAACCTCTGGAAGGAGTACCAAATTCAATGATGGCTGTTTGTTTTTTTGTTTGTTTGTTTGTGTGTTTTTGTTTTTGTTGTGGAAAGGCTTAATTAGGAAGGATGCGACTATAGTTGGCGAGTTTTTTGTTCGTTTGTTTTGTTTCTTTTTAAATTTTTAGAGTTTTTTTAATATCTTTTCAGTGTTCCAGAATTCATTGTTTATGCACCACACCCAGTGGTCCATGCAATTTTTTCACCATACTTTATCCAGTTCATAAGCTATTAGATAGGTTCCTTGGCCTTAGGGCCTAGGAGTCTATATAGACCGTATTTTGTAGACCTAAAATTTGTAGACCACCATAGTAATAATTTTGGCAATGAAGCAGGTGCCTAGAAAATGGTTAGAAAATGCCATGGATGACTGGGAATTACAGAAGCATTCAGGTGAATAATCAGTCTGGTTTGTAGAGGTTCTTGAAGACTGTTGCTAGAGTTTCTTCTAGCCATCATGGTTTCAAGCTATGTTGTTGGTAAGAGGCACAATGTCCAGTGGTGGAGAGAAGCAAAATTATTTTATTTCAGTGGTGACCAAAATAGCACAAAATAAATGGTTTCTGAAGTATTTAGATGACCTGCAGATAGCATGCTGGAGACAAATTTGACACAAGAGTGTAGAATAAAAGTTTGGTTAATAGTATGATTTAGACTGGAATTCCAAAGTTTAAAATAATTTGGTTAGAACACTTATAGAGGTGTAAATGGTTTGATACCCATTCTCTGATCCCAACTTTATTCCTTCCCTAGTAGTCTCCATCTTAGTAAAGGGTGCAACCATCTACCTTTTTGTTCAAGCCAGAAAACTCATCATCCTTGATTTATCTCTTTCACCCTTCAAAACCTTCCAATACTATCTATTTCCAGTTTGTGTCATAAATTCTATCACTTTTTCCACTTTGACTGCCACTTCCCTAGTTTATCCCTCCATCATCTCTCATCTAGACCACTGTAATAACTTCCTAATTAGTCTCTCTGCTTCCCCTCTTGCCTCCATTACAATTTATCCTGGAGTGATCTTTTAAAAATGTAAACCACACTTTGTCTCTCTTCTAGTGGCTTTTAATCACATGTAGAATAAAATAAAAGCTCTTTAAAATTTTGCCAAAACAACTTTTTTTTTAGTTTATAAGAAAAAAGGAAGAATGGAAGGAAGGAAGGAAGAAATGAGGGAGAATTTACTAATAAGTAAAATAACTCCTTACTTTTGCTAAAAGACCCTCCAAGATTTGGCCTGTACTCAACACTATACAACTCATTTATTTTGTTTTGTATTTATTGACTACTTTGAATTAACAAACTGTTCTCTTTTTTTCTGGATCCTGTATTGTTCTTTCAGATATTTTCATGTCTGTCTCCTTCAAATCATTTAAGTGTCAGCTCACATGCCACCTCTTCAGAGAGATCTATTCTAACTACTGTAGAGCGAAGTACTCTATTTCTCATCATTATGTTTTATTTTCTTCATGTCACTCATCACTGTTGAAGTTATTTTATTTATCTATTTAGTTGTTTGGTGTTTATCTCCCTCACATGATTGTGAGATCCATAAATGTAGGAAGAAGTATTTGAACTAAATTTTTAGAATTAAAGGGAGTTTGCTTAATGGATATATGAGAAAGGGGGCTGTTCCAAGAATACAGATGACTCAGAACTGCTGAAGGATATAGTACAAGGGTGAGATGGGCAAGAAAGAAAGTGGTGGGAGATATGGCAAGAGTCACTTAGACAGGGGCCAGATTATGTAGGGTCTAGTATATTAACCAAAAGAGTTCAAATTTTGTGCTATAGTTGATGAATTCTTATTGAAGGATCTTGAGCAGAGAAGTAAAATGATCAGATCTGTATTATAAAGATTACTCTGGAAACACAGTGGAGAATGGATTGGCAGTAGATAAAGCAAGAAGAGGTAGACCAGTTGGGAAGTCACTGGGAAAATGTGAGTAAGAAATGAAGACTGCAATAACTAAGGAGTGGGAGTGGGTAAGAGGATAGACAAGAAATGGCAGAGCTGAGTAGCATTCGGGATGCAGGAGCACAAGGACTTGGTGACCTTTAGTGAGGGAGTCCTAGAGGGGACAAGGGGAAGGGGAAAGGGTAGGAAGAGGAAGAGAAGGAGAGAAGGAGGAAGAGAGAAGAGGGAAGAGGGTAGAGGGAAGGTGTGGGAGGGGAAGGTAGAGAAGGGAAGTGGAGGGGAAAAACTAGGTTGACCCTTGGGTTTCTATATTTGGACTGAGAGGATGGTAGTACCACTAACCATTTTAGGAAATTGAGGAGCAGGAACAAGATCAGAGGGTTGGAAATTTTAGTTTCAGTTTTGGATATGTTGAATCAGCAGTAATAATAAGAAGACACAAAAACAATTAGCATCTATTGAATGCTTACTGTGTCAGTCCCTGTGATGAACATGTTATGTTCAGTAGCTCAGTCAATTCTCACAGATAGGTACTATTTTTATTCCCATTTTACAGGTGAGAAAAATGGGATATTAAGGTCAAATTGATTGCTCATAGTTGTAAAAGTCAGAGCTAGAATTTGAATCAGAGTCCACAATATAAACCAGTAGGCTAGATTGCCCTTCAGTGTGGAACATTATAAGTGATGGTGTCAAGCAAGTATTTACATGTGTGAATATGAAGTTTATAGGACATTGGGCTTGACACTTATATTTGGGAGTCATAAACATATAGCATATAGTAGACACTTTGGATTCAATGAGATCTCCCTGAGAGAATTAGACAAGAGAGCCTCGGCTAGACTCTGAGGATCACCTATATTTAAATATGGGTAAAGTAAGGTAGCCAAGAAAGAAGACTGAAAAAGAGCAGCCAGAGAGGTAGGAGGAAAAGTAGGAGAGTTGGCATCATAGAAGTCAAAGGAAGAGGAAACGTAAGAATGAAGGGAATTGTCAAGCATCACATGTTACTGAGGGTTAAGATAAGAACTGAGAAGGCTCCATGTATTTGGGAAACAAGAAGGACATTGGTGACCTCAGTGAGAATAATTTCATTGGATCAGTGAGAGTGAAATCCAGGTTATTGGTTGGAGAGCTGGTGGTGAGGAAGGAGAGATCTCAAGTACAGATTACTTGCTTTAGAAGCTTGGTCATATAAGCAGAGGTGATGGACAGTGTGAAGAAAGGATAGAGTATCAAGGGAGGTAGGAATTTGTTTAGGATGAGCAAGGGTTTTAGATTTTTATTTGTGGAGGAGAATGAGCGAATCAAACGTTAAAAATAAGGAGAGAGAAAGGCTCATCATTGGAGACAGATGATGGGATTAAGAGCCCAAGTGGAGGTTAGGCCTGAGCTAGGCGGAGGGCCTCTGTTGGACAGATAAGAAGGTAGCCATTGGTATAGATATAGTAAAGATTGGAGGGAGGAACCCAGGAAATTGGGGGAGTTCATACCCAGTGGTTTTTGTTTTCTCTGGGACAGGAAATAGACTGTCTGCCGAGAGAAGCATATTGGGAGAGAGTCGGGGGTGCATTGTGCTGCAAATCTTCAACTATCAGATAATTGAATTGAATCAGTTAATCAGGGATTAATGTTTACCTAGCTGCTGAGCAGGATGGTATCAGCAAAAATGTAGTGTGTGTCCCATCTGGTCAGCATTGATCAAGACATTTATCATTTCCTGATCTCTGAAGAAGACCATGGCCTCCAAGCTTCGAGAACAGTATTACTTATCTTTTCCAGTTGGGAAAAAAAAAATGTCTTTACATTATTTAATCAGAAACAAGTTTGGAATTCTTCAGAAGGAACATTTAATAGAAAATTGGTGGAAGGAGCCGAAGAGTATAGGCATGAACAGCCTTCAAGAATATAGATTCTTGAGGGGGGGACAAGATGGCGGGGAAGTAGGAGGAGGCGCCTTTTCAACCTGAACCCTAAAGTGAGCTGATTAGCTACCAAAGAACTCCGATCACCCATGAAATCAGCCTGAGATCAGAATTATACACGTCTGGATCTCTACAGGGGCAGAAGACACCAGTGGGCAGGTAAAGCGGAGTGAGAACGGTGGACTGATATTGGAAGATAAACAAAAGGGGGAGGGAGCCACCAGAGGTGACCGGTTGGAAAGTAATACCCCAATCTGAGAGTGCCCTGCCTCTGGGGACCAGCATTAACTTGGAGTCTGGTTGAAAGCACTCAAAAAGAGCAAAGGATCGTGGGGGGAAAATTGTGGGAATCAGGGGGCTAGGGACAGGGGCTTAAGTCCCTGGTCCCAGGACAGCCTCCCCTGGCGCTGAGCCAGAGAGAGTGTGGCAGAGAAACCAGGTCTTGGTCCCTAAGCCACCAGCACGCCCGAGAATGCATGGGTTCTGGCTCCTGTGAGGGGATGGGAGCCATGCCAGACGGCAGAACGCATGAGCTCTGCTACAGAGCCTGAGATACTCACACCCCTCATCCTCCCCTGAGAGAGGTACAAAGGCCCAGCTGGCGCTCTTTGACCCATGCCATTGTTTCAGAGCCTAAGACGTGCGCCCCAAATTCTCCCCTGACAGAGGTGCGCGAAGGCACAGCCTGGTGCTTTCAGACCTGCGCCCCGTTCTCAGAGCCTGAGACGCACGCGTGACCCACAGCCTCCCTCGAAAGAGGTGCACATAAACTGGGCGCTCTTAGACCCAGAAAGACCGGGCATTCCCAACCTGGGCCAGCGGGAACATCTCAGTGTGCGATCACTGCTTGGAACCTCTCTGGCGGTCTGAAGATCCCAGACAGCCACCGATGCCATGGTTTTGGGTACAAGCAAAAGATCCAGCATCCCCAGGGACCGCAACTCAGAACCTGCTCTGCCAGCGGCCAAGGGGGAACTTATTTGGGCTCTGCAGCCAGACTGAGGCTTCTCTCTGAGAGGAAGGTCAGGGTGCAGTTTGTTTTCCTCTAAAACTACAAAAACCATCAAAAGCGGTCGAGGTGAAAGAAAAAAAAAGTGAACAAACATAAAACCGCCAGAGAACAAAAGCCTGAAAAAAACCAGTTTCTTCAGAGCCCACCCCCTTGAGGGGGGCGGGAGGACTTAACTCAGGGAACATCATTGACTGAAAACCCACGTGGCAGGCCCCTCCCCCAGAAAACAAACCAAGAAAGAAAAAAAAAAAAAAAAAGAAAAGACTGCAAGAGAACAACCAACTCTACTTCATAGAACAACTTTTATTTTTAACTTGTTCCCACTATTCTGGTTCATTTTTTTATATAGATAATTTTTTTAACCTATTTACCATAACAGTGAGCTGTCCAGTACATCAAATTCCATAATAACCTTTTAACCTCAACTTTTTGATACATACACCTGTGTTTTTCTTTTGCATTTCTATTTTTTGAATTTCTTTTTTTAAATTTTAGTTTAGCTTAGTCTAGTTTATTCCTTTTTGTTTTTATTTTCTAATATTCATATAGAGTTAAACTTCAAAGTAATCCCCTTTCCCCAATCAATACTACCCCTATAGGTAAACCAATTTTTAATCCCCCTTTATCTTAGGAAAGTTGAGTCCTGTAATAAAGATATCAAGATACATCCAGGAAGAATCAAAACAACCTTCCTCGCCCACACTGAGAATTTATAACCACTCTCCTATCTTTTTCTTCCACCACTGTTTCTGTGTTTTTGTGTTTGCCCTGATAGTATATAAATCTTACACTTGGGGTTCTTTTTGACGAGGTTCTTCCTTTATTTGCCATATACTTTTGTCATATATTTTATCAGTCTTTTTGTTTGTCTGTTTTTGTTTGTAAACTTCATAAATTGTACCTTGGCGCCCATTTGGGCTAAACCTTCTCTTTCATCTTCCCTTTCTTTCCTGTCTCTCTCTCTCTTTTTTTAATTTTTCTTTTGTCTCTCGTTTGGGTGGGGAATCCTGATTGTTCAGAAGTGTTCCAGGGTGCACCTTGAGAGCACCACGGTTTACATCCAGCTACATCTGTTCAGTCATCTCTCACCGAAATGACTAGGAGGAAGAATGCCCAACAGAAGAAAAATACAGAGGATGGACCTTCTGCAACAGAGCTAATGGCTATCAACATAGACAATATGTCGGAAAGAGAATTCAGGCTAACAATTATCCAGGCAATAGCTAGGTTGGAGAAAGCCATGGATGACCAAACGGAATTGATTAGGGCAGACCTGAAAGCGACCAGACAAGATGTTCACAATGTTTGGGCAGAGCTAAAAGCTACCAGGGCTGAGGTTCACAATGCTCTCAATGAGTTCCAATCTAATCTAAATTCTCTCAAAGCTAGGGCAACTGAGACAGAAGATAGAATTAGTGATCTGGAGGACAAACAGATAGAGAAAAAGGATCAGGAGGAAGTCTGGAACAAACAGCTTAGAAACCACAAAAACAGAATCAGGGAAATAAAGGATGCCATGAAACATTCCAACATCAGAATTATTGGAATCCCTGAAGGGGAGGAGAAAAAAAGAAGTCTAGAAGATATAGTGGAACAAGTTCTTCATGAAAATTTTCCCAATCTCGCGAATGGAACCAGCGTTCATGTACTTAAGGCCGAACGATCTCCACCCAAGATTACAGATTCCAGAAAAACATCAAGGCACCTGATAGTCAAATTGAGGAATCATAATTGTAGATATAATCTCTTGAAAGCCGCTAGGACAAAGAGGCTCCTTACTTACAGAGGAAAGCCCATCAGAATAACGTCAGACCTGTCCACAGAGACCTGGCAAGCCAGAAAGGGCTGGCAAGATATATTCAGGGCACTAAACGAGAAGAACATGCAGCCAAGAATACTTTATCCAGCAAGACTGACATTCAAAATGGATGGAGAGATAGAGTTTCCAAGACTGGCAAGGCTTAAAAGACTATGCAACCACCAAGCTGACACTGCAGGAAGTATTAAAGGGGGTTCTATAAAAGAGAAAAAAATCCTAAGAATAGCACTGAACAGAAATATAGAGACAATCTACAGAAAGAAAGACTTCAAAGGGAACACGATCTCAATAAAAACGTATCTATCAATAATCACTCTCTATGAAAATGGCCTAAATGCACCCATAAAACGGCACAGGGTTGTAGATTGGATAAAACAACAGGACCCATCCATATGTTGTCTACAAGAGACCCGTTTTGAACCTAAAGATACACCCAGACTGAAAGTGAAGGGATGGAGAAGCATCTTTTATGCCAATGGGCCTCAAAAGAAGGCTGGGGTTGCGATTCTCATATCAGATAAATTAGATTTTAAAGAAAGACTGTAGTCAGAGATCCAGAAGGACACTACATCATTCTTAAAGGGACTATCCACCAAGATGATCTAACAATTATAAATATCTATGCCCCCAATATGGGAGCAGCCAATTACATAAGAAAACTGTTAATCAAGATAAAGAGTCATATTGATATGAATACACTAATAGTAGGAGATCTTAACACGCCTCTCTCAGAAATAGATCATCGAAGCAGAAAATCAATAAAGAAACAAGAGCATTGAATGACACATTGGACCAGATGGACCTCATAGATATATACAAAACATTCCACCCTAAAACAACAGAATACTCATTCTTCTCAAGTGCACATGGAGCCTTCTCAAAAATAGAACATATACTGGGTCACAAATCAGGACTCAACTGATACCAAAAGATTGAGTTTATTCCCTGCATATTCTCAGATCACAATGCTTTGAAACTGGAGCTCAATCACAAGGAAAAGTTCAGAAGGAACTCAAACACCTGGAAGCTAAAGACCACCTTGCTTAAGAATGCTTGGATCAACCAGGAGATCAAAGAAGAACTGAAACAATTTATGGAAACCAATGAGAATGAAGACACTTTGGTCCAAAACCTATGGGATACAGCAAAGGTGGTCCTAAGGGGGAAATACATAAGCATCCAAGCTTCTTTCAAAAAAGCTGAAAAATCCAGAACACAGCAGCTGTCTCTACACCTTAAAAAACTGGAGAATCAACAACAAATCAAACCAACTCCACAAATAAGAAGGGAAATCATCAAGATTAGAGCTGAGATCAATGATGTAGAAACCCGAGGTACAGTAGAACGTATCAATGAAACTAGAAGCTGGTTTTTTGAAAGACTCAATAAGATTGATAAATCATTGGTCACACTAATCCAAAAGAAAAGAGAGAAAGCCCAAATTCATAAAATTATGAATGAAAAGGGAGAGATCACAACGAGCACCAAGGAAGTAGAAACAATCATCAGAAGTTATTATCAACAGTTATATGCCAATAAGGTATGCAACTTAGATGAAATGGGTAGATTCCTGGAAAACTATAAACTCCCAAAATTGAACCAGGAAGAAATTGACAACCTGAATAGACTGATATCTAGTAACAAGATTTAAGCAGTGTTCAAAAACCTCCCAAAAAACAAGAGCCCAGGACCTGACGGATTCCCTGGGGAATTCTACCAAACTTTCAAAGAAGAAATAACAGCTATTCCTGAAGCTGTTTCAAAAAATTGAAGCAGAAGGAAAACTTCCAGACTCTTTCTATGAAGCCAGCATTACCCTGATCTCCAAACCAGGCAAAGACCCTACCAAAAAGGAGAATTTCAGGCCAGTATTACTGATGAATATGGATGCTAAGATTCTCAACAAGATCCTAGCCAACAGGATCCAACAGCACATTAAAAAGATTATCCACCATGACCAGGTGGGATTCATCCCTGGGCTACAAGGATGGTTCAACATTCGCAAATTAATCAATGTGATACAACAAATTAATATGAGAAGAGAGAAGAACCACATGGTCCTCTCAATTGATGCAGAAAAAGCATTTGACAAAATCCAGCATCCGTTCCTGATTAAAATGCTTCAAAGTATAGGGATAGAGCGAACATTCCTGAACTTCATCAAATCTATCTATGAAAGACCCACAGCAAATATCATCCTCAATGGGAAAAACCTTGCAGCCTTCCCGTTGAGATCAGGAACATGACAAGGATGCCCACTTTCACCACTCTTGTTCAACATAGTATTAGAAGTCCTAGCAACAGCAATCAGACAACAAAGAGAAATAAAAGGTATCCAAATTGGTAATGAAGAAGTCAAACTCTCTCTCTTTGCAGATGACATGATTCTTTATATGGAAAACCCAAAAGACTACGCCCCCAAACTATTAGAACTCATACAGCTTTTCAGCAATGTGGCAGGATACAAAGTCAATGTACAGAAATCCGTGGCTTTCTTATACACTAACAATGAAAATACAGAAAGGGAAATTAGAGAATCAGTTCCATTTACTATAGCACCAAGAGCCATAAGATATCTGGGAATCAACCTAACCAAAGAGGTAAAGGAACTGTACTCGAAGAACTACAGAACACTCATGAAAGAAATTGAAGAAGACACAAAAAGATGGAAGTCCATTCCATGCTCTTGGATCAGAAGAATAAACATTGTTAAAATGTCTATACTGCCTAGAGCAATCTATACTTTTAATGCCATTCCGATCAAAATTCCACCGGTATTCTTCAAAGAGCTGGAGCAAATAATCCAAAAATTTGTATGGAACCAGAAGAGACCCTGAATCGCTAAGGAAATGTTGAAAAACAAAAATAAAACTGGGGGCATCACACTACCTGATTTCAAACTTTACTACAAAGCTGTGATCACCAAGACAGCATGGTACTGGAATAAAAACAGACACATAGACCAGTGGAACAGAGTAGAGAGCCCAGATATGGACCCTCAACTCTATGGGCAAATAATTTTCGACAAAGTAGGAAAAAATATACAGTGGAAAAAAGACAGTCTCTTCAATAAATGGTGCTGGGAAAACTGGGCAGCTATATGTAGAAGAATGAAACTCGACCATTCTCTTACACCATACACAAAGATAAACTCAAAATGGATAAAAGACTTCAACATGAGACAGGAATCCATCAGAATCCTCAAGGAGAACATAAGCAGTAATCTCTTTGATATCAGCCACAGCAACTTCTTTCAAGATATATCTCCAAAGGCAAAGGAAACAAAAGCAAAGATGAACTTTTGGGACTTCATCAAGACCAAAAGCTTCTGCACAGCAAAGGAAACGGTCAACAAAACAAAGAGGCAACCCATGGAATGGGAGAAGATATTTGCAAATGACAGTACAGACAAACGGTTGACATCCAGGATCTATAAAGAACTCCTCAAACTCAACACACAGAAAACAGACAATCATATCAAAAAATGGGCAGAAGATATGAACAGACACTTCTCCAATCAAGACATACAAATGGCTATCAGACACTTGGAAAAATGTTCATCATCACTAGCCCTCAGGGAGATTCAAATGAAAACCACATTGAGATATCACCTTACACCAGTTAGAATGGCCTAAATTAGCAAGACAGGAAACAACATGTGTTGTAGAGGATGTGGAGAAAGGGGGACCCTCTTCCACTGTTGGTAGGAATGCAAGTTGGTGCAGCCACTTTGGAAAACAGTGTGGAGATTCCTCAAGAAATTAAAAATAGAACTTCCCTATGACCCTGCCATTGCACTCCTGGGTATTTACCCCAAAGATACAGATGTAGTGAAAAGAAGGCCCATCTATACCTCAATGTTTATAGCAGCAATGGCCACAGTCACCAAACTGTGGAAAGAACAAGATGCCCTGGAATGGACGAATGGATAAGGAAGATGTGGTCCATATACACTATGGAGTATTATGCCTCCATCAGAAAGGATGAATACCCAACTTTTGTAGCACTATGGAGTATCATGCCTCCATCAGAAAGGATGAATACCCAGCTTTGTATCAACATGGACAGGACTGGAAGAGATTATGCTGAGTGAAATAAGTAAAGAAGGTAGAGTCAATTATCATATGGTTTTACTTTTTTTTTTTCAACACTCCACTCTCATTTAAAGATAGATCTTCTAAGCAGAAAATCAACAAAGAAACAAGAGCTTTGAATGACATACTGGACCAGATGGACCTCATAGATACATACAGAACATTCCACCCTAAAACAACAAAATACACATTCTTCTCGAGGGCCCATGGAACTTTCTCCAGAATAGACCACATACTGGGTCACAAATCAGGACTCAACCATTACCAAAAGATTGAGATTATTCCCTGAATATTCTCAGTTCATAATGCTTTAAAACTGGAACTCAATCACAAGAAAAAGATTGGAAGAAATGCAAACACTTGGAAGCTAAAGACCATCCTGCTGAAGAATGTTTGGATCAACCAGGAAATCAAAGAAGAGCTTAAACAATTCATGGAAACCAATGATAATGAAGACACATTGGTCCAAAACCTATGGGATACAGCAAAGGTGGACCTAGGGGGGAAATATATAGCCATCTAAACCTCACTCAAAAAAAAAAATAGAAAAGTCCTGAATACACAAACTCTCTTTATACCTTAAAGATTTGGAGAATCAATGACAAATTAAGCCTAACCTATGCAGGAGAAGGGAAATACTTAACAGAGCACAAATCAATGGTTTAGAAACCAGAGATACAGTAGAACACATCAACGAAACTATAAGCTGGTTCTCTGAATGAATTCATAAGATTGATAAACCACCGACCCGGTTAATCCAAAAGAAAAGAGAAAGGACCCAAATTAATGGAACTATGGATAAAAGGGGAGAGATCACAACTAACACCAAGTATATAGAAACAATCATCAGAAATTATTATCAACAGCTATATGCCAATAATTTAAGCAACCTAGATGAAATGGATGCATTCCTAGAAACTTATAAACTTCCAAGACTGAAACAGGAAGAAATTGACAACCTGAATAGACCAGTAACCAGTAACAAGATAGAAGCAGTGATCAAAAACGTCCCAAAGGACAAGAGTCCAGGACCTGACGGATTCCCTGGGGAATTCTAACAAACACTCTAAGAAGAAATAATACCTATTCTCTGGAAGCTGTTTTTAAAAATAGAAACAGAAGAAAAACTTCCAGACTTTCTGAGGTCAGTATTACCTTGATTCCTAAACAAGGCAAAGCTCCCATAAAAAGAGAGAGAGAGAGAGAGAGAGAGAATTTCAGACCAATATACCTGATGAATATGGGTGCCAAAATTCCCAACAAGATCTTAGCTAATAGGATCCAACAGTTCATTAAAAGGATTAATTGGAAGGGGAGGTGAATCATGAGAGACTATGGACTTAGAAAAACAACCTGAGGGGTTTGAAGTGGCGGGGGAGTGCGAGGTTGGGGTACCAGGTGGTGGGTATTATAGAGGGCATGGATTGCATGGAGCACTGGGTGTGGTGCAAAAATAATGAATACTGTTATGCTGGAAATAAAAAAAAAATAAAATAAAAAATAAATTAAATATAAAAAAAAAAAAAAAAAAAAAGAATATAGATTCTTGAGGTGCTTGGGTAGCTCAGTCATTAAGTGTCTGCCTTTGGCTCAGGTCATGATCCCGGTGTACTGGGTTTGAGTCCCAGCTGGGCTCCCTGCTCAGCGGGGAGTCTGCTTCTCCTGCTCCAACTTCCCTGTGCTTATGTTCCCTCTCTCACTTGATCTCTCTGTCATAAATAAATAAAATCTTTTAAAAAAAACCCAACAGATTATTGGAGCACCTGGGTTGCTCAGTTGATTAAGTGTCTGATTTTGCAGGGTCTTGGGATGGAGCCCCACATGGGGCTCCCTTCTCTCAGCAGGGAGTCTTTTTGTCCTTCTCCATCTCCCTCTGCTCATGCTCTCTCTCTCTCAAACATAAATACAATCTTAAAAAAATTATATAGATTCCTTATTTGATCTACTCCTCACAGGGTGTTAAAGATCAACTTGATTAACCAAAATTTCAAGGAGCTAAGGTTCCTTTTCCTCTCCTTGTCCCATTTTTATAGACTTTCAGTAATTTTCTCTTTACTATTGTTGCATCATATCAGCTAATCCCTTTTCTTGGAACGTGAAATATATAATTTCCACCATCCTTTGTTGCCTTCATGTTCCTTGTTCCTCCACTGCAGAAGACCTACTTCCTTCCATCTGAGGCTTTATTGTAATGGTTAATTTTATGTGTTGACCTGACCGGCCCTGGGGTTGCCTAAATTAAACATCATTTCTGTGTGTGTTTATATGGTGTTTATAGATGAGATTAACATTTGAATTGGTGGACTCAGTAAAGCAGATTGCTCTCGCTAATGTGGGTGAACATTATCCAATATGTTTAGGGTCTGAATAGAAAAAAAAAAAAAGGTATAGGAAGGAGGAATTCATCTCCCCCCCTTTTTTTTCTGCCTCATGTCCTGAGCTGGGGCATTTCATTTCATCTGCCTTCCGACAGGATTTACACCATTGCCTTCACTGATTTTTATACATGTAGTCTCAGACTGATTTGTACCACTGGCTTTCCTAGGCCTCCAGCTTTCAGACAGCAAATTGTGGGATTTTGCAGCCTCCATAACTGTATGAGCCAATTCTACATAATAAACCCCCTTAAAAAAATCTATCACCTATCTATCTGGCTACCTATCTACCTACCTATCTATCATCTACCTATCCATCTTTCTCTGTCTAATCTCCCAGGGTTCTGTTCTTCTGAAGAATCCTCACTAATACACTTATCCTTTAAGTCTCTGATAAATATTCACATTATCTCAGAAGCCTTTCTGACTAAGGTTAACCCGTGGTAATCTCTTAAACCTGTTCACCACCTTAAAACAGTGGCGTTCAATCCTCATGAATCATTGTAATTATCTGGATAGCTTTTAAAAATACTGTTGGCCTGGGTTCTGCCCCGGAGAATCTGATTCAGTTAGTCTGTGGTGGGGCTTGGGTTTTGGCACAAATTGCTTCTAGTGGCCAGTCAGTGTTTAGAAGCTCTGTCTTAAAAGATCTTTGGGCAGTAGAAAAATAAGTTGTATAAAGCTGCAAAGCAGCTAGAGTTATTCCTTTGCTTTTAGTCCTTCGCGTGACTTTTGACAATCACACTGACATTGATCTTTGACTTCCTTTGATATTGTTCTGCCTGATACTGTGCCTTTGTCCTGTCTGATAGGTCATCCAATACCTGCCTGGTTTGATCTGCCTTGACTTTCGGGTTCATGTCATCATGTGTCTCCTTGAACCAGGCTGTTTTCCTGTCTCTACGTTTTTAGCTATGGTTTTCCCAGCTTCCAGAATTGTCTTCACTTGGAATCTGATTCCATTTTTGGGCTTCTGATCCTGGCAGGTCTTGAGAATCCTCTCCTCCACCCTACTTCTTCCCAGCAGTTCAAATTTGGGACTTGACAACTCCATGGTTTTGAATTACCTCAGCATCCTAGAACATTCTCTAGATCCCTGGATCTTACCCTTGTTCATGTTGTGCATTAAAATAAGTCTCCAGTGTTTAGTACAAATATATCTAATCATCTCATCTCTACCACAAGCTACTTGAAGGCAGAGCTCAGGCCTTTGTAGCCTGATTTTCCCTTCTAGCACCTAGAACAGACCTTGACACCTAGTAGATACTCAGTAAGAGTGCTGGGTTTAAGTTTAATTTATATACTTCAAAACTTATGAAGTTGGAGAAAGTTTGGGTTCCAGAGATGGTGAAGGGCCTGGCTTGCTGTCTTTTAGGACATCTTCATTGTCCTCACCTAATTCTAGGCCATGCTTAATTATCTGAGTGGGACTCACTGGTGTTTGATCTAATATTGTCTTGTCAAGTATTGATCAGATTGTTGCATCAGCATACAACTGTGCTGACATGAGGAAGAGAGAAAAAGATTCTTTTTAGGAGAAATAAAAAAAGCTCATGCTATTCATGCTATTATACCTGGTAGCAGACTGTCAGAGAAGGTGACAAGCTTATGATGGAAAGCCTATCTTCTTTCTATGTCATCATCAAAGCCCATGCTAGACTCCTGTTGTCCACAAACCCTCTGGCCAGAGTCTGCCCTCCTTAGTGGTATCCCAAGATGTGAAGATAACTTTTCCCTTTTCATTTCCCTTCCTTTCAATAATCTTACAGTTTCTTGGCTAATGGTAGCTTAACTGCCACTCTTTTTGGAGTGATACACGTTTTCAAAGAAACTGTTTCAAAGCAGCAAAATTAGAAATTCTCTCAATAAACAAGCAAATTGAGGGAATCTATTATTTTTCCATAGAAGGAAGGAGAAGTGGCCTTTCCAGTGCCCTCAAACCACATTATGTTCAGTGCAGCTCTGCAGGCTATCAAATAACAAACAAGAAAAACTAAAAATTTTCAGCTAAAGGCCACTTGACAACACTTAGATTATAAACTAGCTTTTCCAATGTAAGTCAAACCTCTTAATTTTACAGTGAAGAATCTGAGGCTCAGAGAAGGAAAATATTTTTCCAAGTATTACCTGGAAGAAGGTCTAGACTCTAGGCCTCTGTTGTTCTAGCTAGATGAGAGTTATTTGTATTTGGCTGCTCTGATTCTCTACTACTGTCTTTGTTAAAAGTTGATATGAGAACTTCAGTATTTTTCACAAATAGGAGAGGTACAAGAGAGTTTTTTTTTTCATGTATGTGCAGATGTTCCTATTGGAATCTAGACCAAAGTATCACAAGAATAGATGCATACTAATAACTGGTCTGGAGTAGAGCAAGGAACTGAAGTGAATGGCTTGTGCCTGGCAGCCGGATTAATAAAGCACCCACAGGAAAAAAAAAAAAAAGAATGGAGATGTGAGAAGCCTGAACTGAAAGTCACAGTTAGACTTCTTTTTTCAGAGCTCTCTAAGGAAGAGCTTCTGGCTTTGGCTTAATGAGGGAGCTTTGGAGGAAGACTACCCTTTGAATTAGGCCAAGGCATCCTAGACAAAGCTACATAATGTATATGAGTATCCAAGAGGCCCATCTCCCAGTTACTGCCATCTCAAGTGGGCCAATAACCAGAGTTCTCATTTGATGGATTTCTGAAGTTTTGTCATATTGTGGGTTCTGAGCAAACTGAGTCTTCAAATACAATTTCAGTTTCTTGATGCAGTAGAATAGCAGCTAGGATCTGCTTCCATCACTTTGGAGGAGTGGAGTAACTTGGGAACCTTGATTCTTCCTCTCTCCTTCTGGTTCAGGGAGAATGTGGTAGAGGTGGGGAGACAGCATAAAATTAGTCTTGGTTGTGATCTTTTTGGTTGTTTTTGAACAGTGAAGTTTTTAGTGATAGATAAGGACATTGTAAGTCTTTAAACTTTTGGTGCTGATACTGCCTAGGAAAGGCATTTGCCCTAATACTGCCATTTTCCCTTCTTATGCCTTTCTTGCTCACTGTTGGTCTCACAGCCTCCTGTAAAAGATGTAAGATTGACGATAACCTCTGAATACCTAGTATTTTGCACTGAACACATAGAAGCACTTCTTTTGACCCCCACACCCCTACTTTACTAGTTGATAAGGTATATTAGGGCATTGTACTCACTGGGTCCATTTCAAATCAGCAAACTAACCAACCCTGAGGCTGAGCTTCAAATCTCCATCTCTTCCTGAAAGCAGAAAGAAGCTCACTGTTTGCTAGGAAGAGGAAGAAGCAGGATGGCCCTTCTCTGGCAGTCATGGTCATATTCATTGGCACATTGTCCTGGAATCTCTGATGTAGGAATCCTTTGGGAGTGAATCAAAGGCTTCCTTGGCTAGATAAAGTAGCACATCACCTCTGGCAATTCAGCTGGTAAACAAAATGAAGTAAGGCTGGCTAAGGAAGCAAAAAGATGGGAACAATGTCATAGCAAAATCTGTCTTGCTGAACAGAGATTCTTATTTGCAGTATCACTGGGCATGGAATGCTGTGAGTGCTGCCACCAGGAAAGAGCAGATGGGGGAGTGACATAACTGTCAGCAACCAGGACTAGATATAGATATATAGAGAGGAGACTAGAGGTTCTTTTTTGAAGTCAGCATGAAACAGAATCTATTCAGAAGCAAACCCGAACTTCCTGAGATTTTGGAACAGATGAAGCAGAAAAGGTGCTGAGCAGTTGCCCTAAACTGTCAATAACAAGGAATCTAACATTCATGACTTTAAGCTCAATATACAGACTGTAGACTTGAGGCTTAGTGTGAACCAGGGCTAATATTCAGTTGAGAGAATTTCCTGTTCTAGGCTCTTTCTTAAACTACCAAGACCTGAAATTGGTTTGTGTATCCATAGAACTAGGCACTTTGTTTAATGTGTGTGTTTCAATCTTTCTACCGTTCTTTATGGTTAGTTGATTAACTGGATTGATTTGGTGCCAACTCAGCAGGAAGTGAGCAAGAGATAGTTGATTCACACCACAGGCCATCTATTAGTTTGATTTTTATTAAAAACTCTGAGAAACTTTAAATCAATGATATTAGAGTAGACCCAGTAACCTATTAGACATTTTTTTAGAAGAGTTCTTGAGTAGCTTTTCTTAAATGAGTGGGAAGGGAATGTTTTCTGACTTGAATTCAGAATGTTTGACATCTTTAAATGAGTAACAGCAATTACCTTGGCCAAACCTCTGTGTGATGTTCTCTGTTTAAGAGAGAGAATTTATCACTGAGATTTGGGAGAAAAAAAAGAATATGCAGGAAATGGATTCTAGGAAGTGTCCAGCAACCTTTTTAACTCCAAGAGAGAATGTATATTTGCCAGGAATTGCAGAGGAAAAAGAGAAAAGAAGAGAGAGAATCTTAAACATGTTCTACACCCAGTGCAGAGCCTGACATGGTGCTCGATCTCACAACCCTGAGGTCATGACCTGAGTGGAAATCAAAAGTCAGACACTTAACTGACTGAGTTACCCAGGTGTCCCTAGACTTTCTCATTCTTAAAAGTCTATATGATCCTTTCTTTACAGTTTCACAATGATCACCTTACTTCAAGCCCCCATCACATCTCATTTGTATGATCACAATAATTTCCTAAATATTTTGATTCTTGGTTCACCCTTCCTCTTTGCAAGGTAGCATAGCATAATGATTAAAAGGATAGTCTCATAGGGATTAAGGAGTGCACTTGTCATGATGAGCACTGGGTGATGTATGGAATTGTTGAATCACTGTATTGTATACCTGAAACTAATATAATACTGTGTGTTAACTATACTGGAATTAAAATAAATTTTTAAAAAAGGATAGGCTGTGCCCTTAATACACTTCTTTTGAATTTTTTTTATTTTTTCAGTGTTCCAAGATTCATTGTTTATGCACCACACCCAGTGCTCCATGCAATACGTGGACACCCACAACCAGGCTCTTATAGGAACATATTTTGAAGTTTGTGTCCTACCTCTGCCACTTATGAGCTAGGTGACCTTGGAAAGGTTAAATAATCCTCTTGAGCCCTCAATTCTTTTATAAAATGGGACTTCAAGCATGGCAAAGCAGTTTCTTACCATAGCCCCACTAATGCCAACACAGTACTGTTTTATAAATAATGACGTTGGGACAAGAGTACAAATGAAGGCCCATGGACCTTATGTCTAAATATTTAATAATTATTAATCATATTAACAAATAAAATTTACTCTAACCTTCACCTAGACAAATATACCTTCATAATGGCAGAACTTAAAAAAATTTAAATGTTTTCATATGACTGAGAGTAAGAAAAATATCAAGATAACTGAATTTAGGGGTGTCTGGGTGGCTCAGTCAGTTAAGTGTCTTCCTTCGGCTCAGGTCATGATCCCAGGATTCTGAGATTGAGCCCCACATTGGGGTCCCTGTTCAGTGCAGAATCTCCTTCTCCCTCTCTAACCCCTTCTTTGTCTCCCCCTGTTTGTGTTCTCTCTGCCTTTCTCTCAAATAAATAAACAAATAAATAAAATCTTACAAAAAAGAAAGATAGCTGGATTTAATTATTATTATACATGTCTGGATATTCTGTGGTGGGCTGATGTTAGAATAAATAATAAAATAAGGACATATAATTAATCCATTATTATATATTCCATAAAATTTACTTTTCTTGCCTTTATGTCAGTAAAATCAATTATTATCTTGTTTAAATCAAGATTTCTTTATTAGTTATTTAATGGATTCTATGGACAGTAATTAAATAGTTAAATAAAATACTGTATTCAAAGTACAAAATTTGAATACATGTTTATCAGAATGTTAAATAAAGTATATAGAAGTGAAAAAGCTAAAATTATTTTTCATGTTTTCAAAAAAATAATTTTTCTTAAGAAACATTCAAGATTAGTCATTAAAATTAAAGGCAAAATTATAACTAACTAGGACTAAATTTACATAAAATTATTTAACTATGACTAAAGATTTTAATTGAGTATTTGAAAAATTAATTAAATATTATTAAATGTCTTTATAAAAATAAAACTATTATCAATTTTAATGTTCAATGTTCATTTAGTTGCCAGTATAAGAGTTGGTATCATGCTTGATGCATATTACATCTAGATCTACATGTATATGTTAAGAGTAATAAATATTGTTTAATATTGCAAACTATTCCTCAGTGGCCATGTGCAATTGCCACATACATGTGCTAATTTATGAATATACCTTTATAACTTTGAACTAGAATATAAAAGGAAACAAGAAATGGATGATTGGCATTATTTGGAATTAATATGTCCTTATGTAAGGATCTACTATAGTCATATGGGTGATTAATTTGACAATTAATTTGTCTTTTCTCTTTCCAACATGTTTCTCCTGCCTAAATCATCCCCATATACTAAGACATTGTTATTCTTCAAAGCTGGCAGAGTTGCAACCCCCAAAGCTCAAGGGCATTCAGTTTTGGTTGCCTTTTATGTTGAGAACGTAGAGCAAGAGATGGAGAAATCATTGCCAGAACAACGTTAGTCATGAGTGTGGATATTTAGGTTTATGGATTGAGCCATGACTGTGCTCAATCCTGGATCTGGAGTGACAGAGGCAGCTATGTATTCTCTTTTTTAAGATTTTATTTACTTATTTGAGAGAGAGAGAGAGAGAACAAGCAGGGAGGAAAGGCAGAGGGAGAGGGAGAAGCTGGCTCCCTGCTGAGCAGGGAGCCTAATGTGGGTCTTGATCCCAGGACTCTGGGATCATGGCCTGAGCCAAAGGAAGATGCTTAACTGACTGATTCCCCCAGGTGCCCCAGCAGCTGTGTATTCTTTAATAAATGCAGTGTGTGTGTGTGTGTGTGTGAGAGAGAGAGAGAGAGAGAGAGAGAAAGATGCATAATCTTCTAAAGCATAGGGTCCAGGCCAGGTCCCTTCTTGCCCAGAAGTAATGGTGGAACTGACCAGAAAATTTGTTATAGATAACATTGTTTTCCTTTTTATCTTCCTTACTAGACTGTTAACTTCTCAAGAGGTTTATTCATATTTTATTTCATGTCTTTATTTTGTCCTCTATACTACAGCCCAGAGTTCAGGTCACTATTATCTCTTACCTAAATTAGTCTTTAATTGGTCTCCATGTTTGTCTTTTTCAAGCTGTATTCCACACTCTGCCTTCTACAGGGACATTTCTAAGATGCACAGACTCTGGGAGAATAAAGTATTAGAGCTTTTATTTACATTTTTTTTTAAAAAATGCTTCAATGATTTACTTCAACCTTACAAAAACAAAAAACTCTTTGAACAAAGACAAAGCCATTTTTTAGTTCCCTACCCATATCTCCCACCTTCTTTTTTTTTTAATTTCCAGCATAACAGTATTCATTATTTTTGCACCACACCCCGTGCTCCATGCAATCCGTGCCCTCTATAATACCCACCACCTGGTACCCCAACCTCCCACCCCCCGTCCCTTCAAAACCCTCAGATTGTTTTTCAGAGTCCATAGTCTCTCATGGTTCACCTCCCCTTCCAATTTCCCCCAACTCCCTTCTCCACTCTAAGTCCCCATGTCCTCCATGCTATTTGTTGTGCTCCACAAATAAGTGAAACCACATGATAATTGACTCTCTCTGCTTGACTTATTTCACTCAGCATAATCTCTTCCAGTCCCGTCCATGTTGCTACAAAAGTTGGGTATTCATCCTTTCTGATGGAGGCAGGAGTGGCAATCCTTATATCAGATCAATTAGATTTTAAGCCAAAGACTATAATAAGAGATGAGGAAGGACACTATATCATACTCAAAGGGTCTGTCCAACAAGAAGATTTAACAATTTTAAATATCTATGCCCCCAACGTGGGAGCAGCCAACTGTATTTACATTTATTTTTATTCATTGCTTAATTTTTTATATTTGTGTATTCTATGATGTCCATAATATATACGGGAATGACTATATAATCAGTTCATATATATGAAAGTCAGAGGCATATGCTCAAACTCTTTGCTGTCAGGAGAATGAAATACCAAAAAGGCTAGAGACAATTGGTCTCTAGGATCATTGCAGACCCTGCATGATCGATTCCTGCTTCTTCTCTCACCAAGGACAGGAAGAAACCCTGAGGAGAATACAGTGCAGATGATGGAAGTAATTGAGATCCAGCTGGCAGAACACAACAGAACAGGGCTTGGCAGGTGATGATCCTGGAATGTCCTCTGTGCCAGGGTTTCAGTGCAAAGTAGTACAGATGTCTTGGCTGGTGGGTGGATTGTGGAGACAGGAATCCAGGCACAAATGCTAGAGTTTCTGGCAGGCTGTGGAAGTTGGCCAGCATCAAGGAAATCTGTAAGAAGGTAGAAAGACCCAACTTAGACTGGCCTGGGGCTTGGGACCAGGCCCACAGTCCTCAGAAAGGAGGGAACTGGCAAGAACAAGGCAATTCTCTAGTCACTGAGGGACGGTAAACTGTGAAGGTA
Organism: Mustela erminea; assembly: GCF_009829155.1. Lineage (NCBI taxonomy): Eukaryota > Metazoa > Chordata > Mammalia > Carnivora > Mustelidae > Mustela > Mustela erminea. The sequence goes on from NC_045635.1 coordinate 86,273,131, forward strand.
ACTTGGACTGGGACTTATACACAGGGAAAAAGACAATAGCAAGAACTGAGAAAGGATTGTGGAGGCAACTGGGTCTCAAGAGCAAAATGGAAATCTAGTTTTTAGAGCTGGGCCCTGAGGTCAAGTCTGGCCCAGCAGCAAGTGTGACCTGAGGAAAAGTCCTAGATAGGTATGCTGGGCAGGTATAGCTAATATTCCTCTAGCCTGTGCTCAGGGAGAATCCTAGAGTCCAAGGCAGAGCTGAGTCTGCAGCTTGGAGTATGTGACCCCCAGAAAGTAGCTCTAGTCATAGGAAAGAAGGAATAGAGGCTGAGGAAGAGACAGGACCCAACATTGTTTTCAGGTTATAATGCTAAAGCCTTTACAACCTGTCTCCATAGTGATGGTAACACTTAATATTTGGTGAACACTTTCTATGTGCTAGCCACTGCTCCAAGTATATATGTATTGACCTGTTGGATCCTCAAAACAATAAGAGCAAATTTAGAAATACCACAAATATATGGAAGTTAAAGAATATCCCACTAAAGAACAAATTAGTTAACCAGGAGATTAAAGAAGAAATAAAAAAGAATACATGGAAGCAGCCCTTTGTCTGTAGTGTTTTTGTGAATATCTTCTCCAATTCCGTGGATTGTCTCTTTGTTTTGTTGACTGTTTCCCTTGCTGTGTAGAAGCTTTTGATCTTGATGGAGTCCCAAAAGTTCATTTTCGCTTTTGTTTCCTTTGCCTTTGGAGACATATCTTGAAAGAACTGGCTGTGGCCAATGTTGAAGAGGTTACTGCTTATGTTCTCCTCTAGGATTTTGATAGATTCCTGCCTGTCGTTGGGGTCTTTTATCCATTTTGAGTTTATCTTTGTGTATGGTGTAAGAGAATGGTCAAGTTTCATTCTTCTACACATAGCTGTCAAATTTTCCCAGCATCAAAAGACACTACAGAGAAAGGGCTGATATCCAAGATTTATAAAGAACTCCTCAAACTCAACAAAAACCAGATAATCATGTCAAAAAATGGACAGACATGAACAGACACTTCTCCAATGAAGACATACAAATGGCTAACAGACACATGAAAAAATGTTCATCATCACTAGCCATCAGGTAGTTTCAAATAAAAACCACATTGAGATACCACCTTACAACAGTTAGAATGGCCAAAATCAACCAGACAGTAAACAGTAAGTGTTGGAGAGGATGTGGAGAAAGGGGAACCCTCTTACACTCTTTTGGGAATGCAAGCTGGTGCAACCACTTTGGAAAACAGTATGGAGATTCCTTAAGAAATTAAAAATAGAGCTTCCCTACGACCCTGCAATTTCACTACTGGGTATTTACCCCAAAGATACAGATGCAGTGAAAAGAAGGGCCATCTGTACCTCAATGTCCAAAGCAGTAATGGCTGCCATCACCAAACTGTGAAAAGAACCAAGATGCCCTTCAACAGATTAATGGATAAAGAAGATATGGCCCATATATACAATGGAATATTATTCAGTCATTAGAAAAAATGAATACCTAACTTTTGTATCAACATGGATGGGACTAGAAGAGATTATGCTGAGTGAAATAAGTCAAGCAGAGAGAATCAATTATCATATGGTTTCACTTGTAGAGCATAAGGAATAACACTGAGGACATTGAGAGATGGAGAGAAGAAGTGAGTGGGGGAAATCAGAGGGGGAGACAAACCATGAGAGATTGTGGACTCTGAGAAACAAACTGAGGGTTTTGGAGGAGAGGAGGGTGGGTGTTGGGTGAACCTGGTAATGGGTATTTTGGAGGGCACATATTGCATGGAGCACTGGGTATGGTGCATAAACAATGAATTTTGGAACACTGAAAAAAATCAAATTAAATTAAAAAATACATGGAGGCAAATGAAAATGAAAACACAATAAACCTTTGAGAAGCAGCAAAGGCAGTCCTAAGAGCTAAGTATACTGCAATATAGGCCACTTTTGGAAGAAAAGTCTCAAACACACAACCTAAACTTACATTTAAAGGAGCTAGAAAAGGAGCAGCAAATAAAGCCTAAAGTCAGCAGAAGGGAAATAATGAAGATTAAGGCAGAAATAAACAATATAGAAACTAAAAACAAAAAAACAAAACAAAACAAAAAACAGAAACAAAAACAAAAAACCAAATCCAAAAATGGATTAACTAAACTAAGAACTGGTTCTTCAAAAGAATTTACATAAGATCAGAATGAAAGAGGAGAGATCACAACCAATACCACAGAAATACAAACAATTATAAGAGTACTATGAAAAACTATGTGCCAACAAAATGGACAACCTGGAAGAAATGGACAGATTCCTAGAAAGTTAAAAATTACCAAAACTGAAACAGGAAGAAATAGCAAATTTGAACAGACCCATAATCAGCAAAGAAATTGAATTAGTAGTAAAAAAATTCAACAACAAACATAAGTCCAGGGCCAGATGGCTTCCTAAGAGAATTCTACCAGACATTAAGGAATAGTTAATACCTATTCTCCTAAAACTGTTTCAAAGAGTAGAAACAGAAGGAAAACTTCCAAACTCATTCCACAAAACCAGTATTAATTTAATTCCAAAACCAAAGACCCTACTAAAAGGAGAATTACAGGCCAATATCCCTTATGAATATGGATGCAAAAATTTTCAATAAAATACTTGCAAATTGAATTTAACATTATATTAAAAGAATTATTCCTCATGATCAAGTGTAATTTATCCTGGGTTGCAGGGGTGGTTCAGCATTCACGAATCAATAAATGTGATACACTACATTAATAAAAGAAAGGATAAGAATCATATGATCCTGCAACTAGATGCAGAAGATGGATTTGAAAGAATAAAGCATCCTCTCTTGATAAAAACTCTCAACAAAGTAGGGACAGATGGAAGATACCTTAACATCATAAAGGCCACATATGAAAGACCTGCAGCTATCATCCTTAATGGAGAAAAACCGAGAGCATTTCCTCTATGGTCAAGAACAAGACAAGAATTTCCACTCTCACCATTACTATTTAACATAGTACTGGAAGTTTTAGACTCAGCAATCAGACAACAAATAGAAATAAAAGGCATCCATTGGCAAGGAAGAAGTCAGATTTTCACTATTTGTAGATGACATACTATATGTAGAAAACACAAAAGACTATCAAAAAACTGCTTGAACTCATACACGAATTCAGCAAAGTTGTAGGATATAAAACTGAGGTACAGAAATCTATGGCATTTCTGTACAACAATAATGAAGCAGCAGGAAGAAAATCAGGGACTAGATCCCATTTGCAATTTCACTGAAAACAACAAAATACCTAGGAATAAACCCAATGAAAGAGGTAAAAGATCTGTACTCTGAAAACTATAGATCACTTATGAAAGGAATTGCAGAGGACACAAAGAAATGGAAAAGCATTCCATGCTTATGGATTGAAAGAACAAGAATTGTTAAAATGTCTGTACTACCCAAAGGTATCTACTCATGGAATGCAATCCATATCAAAATACTGCCAGCATTTTTCACAGAGCTAGAACAAACAATCCTAAAATTTGTATGGAACCAGAAAAGACTCTGAATTGCCAGGGAAATGTTGAAAAAGAAACCCAAAGCTGGGGGCATCACAATGCCTGATTTCAAGCTATATTACAAAGCTGTGACCATCAAAACAGCATGGTACTGGCACAAAAACAGACACATAGATCAATGGAACAGAATAGAGAGTCCAGAAATGGACTCTCAACTCTGGTCAACTAATCTTCAACAAAACAGGAAAGAATATTCAGAAAAAAGACAGTCTCTTCAATAAATGGTGCTGGGAAAATTGGACAGCCACATATAGAAGAATGAAATAGAACCATTTTCTTATACCATACACAAAGACAAAATAAAAATGGATGAAAGACTTCAATGTGAGACAGGAACCCATCAAAATCCTAGAGGAGAACACAGGCAGGAACCTCACTGACCTCGGAGAGACCAACTTCTTGCAAGACATGCCTCTAAAGGCAAGTGTAACAAAAGTTAAAATGAACTTTGGACTTCATAAAGATATAAAGCTTCGGCATGGCAAAAGAAACAGTCAATAAAACTAAAAGGCAATCTATGGAATGGGATAAGGTATTTGCAAGTGACATAACAGATAAAGGGCTGGTATCCAAGATGTAAAAAGAACTTACCAAACTCAACACTCAAAAAGCAAAAAATCCAGTTAAGAAATGGGCTTAACAGCAAAGGAAACAGTCAAGAAAACAAAGAAAACAAGTCAAGAAAACAAAGAAAACAAAGAGGCAACCCACGGAATGGGAGAAGATATTTGCAAATGACAGTACAGACAAAAGGTTGATATCCAGGATCTATAATGAACTCCTCAAACTCAACACACACAAAACAGACAATCATCAAAAAATGGTCAGAAGTTATGGACAGACACTTCTCCAATGAAGACATACAAATGGCTATAAGACACATGAAAAAATGTTCATCATAACTAGCCATCAGGGAGATTCAAATTAAAACCACATTGAGATATCACCTTACACCAGTTAGAATGGCCAAAATTAGCAAGACAGGAAACAACATGTGTTGGAGAGGTTGTGGAGAAAGGGGAACCCTCTTACACTGTTGGTGGGAATGCAAGTTGGTGCAGCCTCTTTGGAGAACAGTGTGGAGATTCCTCAAGAAATTAAAAATAGAACTTCCCTTCATAGGGGAAGTGCCATTGCACTACTGGGTATTTACCCCAAAGATACAGATGTAGTGAAAAGAAGGGCCATCTGTACCCCAATGTTTATAGCAGCAAAGGCCATGGTCGCCAAACTGTGGAAAGAACCAAGATGCCCTTCAATGGACAAATGGATAAGGAAGATGTGGTCCATACACACTATGGAGTATTATGCCTCCATCAGAAAGGACGAATACCCAACTTTTGTAGCAACATGGACGGGACTGGAAGAGATTATGCTGAGTGAAATAAGTCAAGCAGAGAGAGTCAATTATCATATGGTTTCACTTATTTGTGGAGCATAACAAAAAGCATGGAGGACATGGGGAGTTAGAGAGAAGGGGGTTGGGGTAAATTGGAAGGGGAGGTGAATCATGAGAGACTATGGACTCTGAAAAGCAATCTCAGGGGTTTGAAGTGGCAGGGGGGTGGAAGGTTGGGGTACCAGGTGGTGGGTATTATAGAGGGCACGGATTGCATGGAGCACTGGGTGTGGTGAAAAAATACTGATACTGTTATGCTGAAAATAAATAAATAATAATAATAAAGAAATGGGCTGAAGATATGAATAGACACTTTTTCAAAGAAGACATCCAGATGACTAACAGATACATGAAAAGATGTTCAACATCACTTATCATCAGGGAAATACAAATCAAAACCACAATGAGATACTGCCTCATATCTGTCAGATTGGCTAAAAATTAACAACACAAGAAGCAACAGGTGTTGGCGAGAATGAGGGGAAAGGGGAATGCTCTTGCACTGCTGGGAATGCAACCTGGTGCAGCCACTCTGCAGAACAGTTTGAAGGTTCCTCGGGAAGTTAAAAAGTAGGACTACCTTATGATTCAGCAATTTAACTGCTAGGTATTTACCCAACTACTAGGTATTTACCTAAATGATAAAAAATACATATTTGAAGGGTTATGTGCACGCTGATGTTTATAGCAGCATTATCAACAATAGGCAAACTATGGAGAGAGCTTGGATGTCAGTCAACTCATGAACAGATAACATACAATTATTACTGTATATATACAATTATCATTGTATATATATAATTATTGTATATATACAATGGAATATTACTCAGCCATCAAAAGAAACAAAATTCTGCCATTTATGACGATGTAGATGGATCTAGAGTGTATTATGTTAAGTGAAATAAGTCAGTTAGAGAAAGACAAATACCATATGATTTCACTCATATGCAGAATTTAAGAAACAAAACAGATCGATGTATGTCAAGAGGGAAAAGAAAAAAAAGGAGGGAAACAAGCCATAAAGTGACTCTTAAGGATAGAGAACAAACCATGAGTTGTTGAAGGGAAGGGGGTGGTATGGACTAGAAGAGTGATGGGTATCAAAGAGGGCACTTGTTGGGGTGCCTGGGTGGCTCAGTGGGTTAAAGCCTCTGCCTTTGGCTCAGCTCATGATCCCAGGTTCTGGGATCGAGGCCCACATCAGGCTCTCTGCTCAGCAGGAGGCCTAATTCCCTCCCTCTCTCTCTGCCTGCCTCTCTGCCTACTTGTGATCTCCCTCTCTCTGTGTCAAATAAATAAATAAATAAATAAATAAATAAAATCTTTAAAAAAATTTTTTAAGTGGTCACTTGTGATGAGCACTGGATATTGTGTGTGGAGGTGATGAATTACTGAATTCTACTCCAGAAACCATTATTGCACCACATGTTAACTAACAAAATTTAGATAAAATAAAATAAAAAACCCATCATTAAGTCCGTTCTGTTATTGTCTCCATTATCAAGGTGGGGTACATTCTCTGGGGTACAGAGATTTAGTAATGTGTCCAGAATTACTTACACAGGCGCTAAAATTCATACTTAGGCAGTTTAGTATCAAAACTCATGCCTTTAACAATTGCCCTGTGCTGTTTCCATGCAGCATACCAGATCTTGTACCCATCACAACTTTTTTTTTTAAGATTTTATTTATTTATTTGACAGAGAGAAATCACAAGTAGGCAGAGAGGCAGGCAGAGAGAGAGAGGAGGAAGCAGGCTCCCTGCTGAGCAGAGAGCCCGATGCGGGACTCGATCCCAGGACCCTGAGATCATGACCTGAGCCGAAGGCAGCGGCTTAACCCACTGAGCCACTCAGGCGCCCCCCATCACAACTTTCTATGCACACAATGCTACAGTCAAACTGGGCTTGTCACTGTCTCCTAGATATTTTATGCCTGTTTTCTTAAGGGTCTTCCCATTGTTCCCTTGCCCCAGTGATATAATTGGAATGTTCTTGCTGCTCTCAACCTATCCAAGTTAGGCTGATACTGCAGGTCTCAAATCAAAACTTCTTTTCCCTGACCCTTATTCACTAAGATGGCTGAGCTTATGACCTGAATTGTGGCTTTGAAGGATTCGCAGGTAATTGGAGGTTAAAGGGCAGAACTCTAGTCCCAAACCTGGTATCAGTAGCTGTGGAGCTATGGGATAATCTCTTCCTTTTTTTTTTTCTAAATGGTATGTGTGTTCAAAAGAAGAAGACTACTTAAGAGCTTGTCCTCTGGGGGTTCTGGTTCCATGCTAGGGAAAAAGTGTTCTCCCAAAGATTGACTTTGAATGACTGTCATGAGGTTTTTTTTTTCCCCCCCAAAATGTACTAGGGAATGATTATATTTGGGTTTGGTTTCCTTTTGTTTTTGGACAACAGCATGATTCCACTTCTTCAGGAGTGTTGAGTGGTATGGTATCACTTGTGCTGGTTCCCAGCAATCTTTACAGAGCTTCTAATTAGAGACTGATAGCAGAGAAGGAGTGCAGAGGAATGTTGCATACTGTGACAATTGCTGGACAAAGAGCAAAGTAGTGAAGAATAGCTGTAATGAGTGGGGATTTGGATAGATGGAGGAGCAGGAGGCAGGTAAGGAGATGTGACAGAAAGGATGGTGGTATTAGTCATGCCCATTCCTTTTGGAATAGGATTTTTCTATCTTCATAGTCCTTTAGGGACTTAATCACTTTTCCATGAGGGAGTCAAAAGTCACACTATCTTTATCTTATTTGTTTTTTTAGGCACACATGTTCCATAAAGGCAGTACCAGCAGATCTTTCCTAGACAGGTTGTATTATTTGAGGGGTTTCCTGTCTCTCCCATAAACCTGTGAACTGATTGAGGGCAGCAATATATCTTCACTGTTGTTTTGGCCATTCCTCACACCTTGCCCAGGACACAGTGATTATTAAATATCTGTTGAATGAATACATGGATATTCTATGTCTGATAAACCAAGAGATTGTATTATGAAAGTTTATTCTAAGAAAAAAGGATCGTGCAGATGTTATTGATTTTATTCAGTGGACATTATTGAGCTGGAAGTTGCATAAGGTAGTGACACAAGTACAAAGGAGTCCTCAAGTTAAGATTGCATCTAGAACAGAAGTGTATTATATAGTTTTGTAGGTGTTTATTGTAGTACAGCACAGTCAGAAGAAAGCAGGTGAGCCCTGGCCCTGTGTGTACTAGTAGTAAATGTAGTGGGATCCACTATAGGAACATAAATATTCCTGCCAAAAATTTCCCATTTTCTGCCAAGGGATCAGGAACATACCAGATGTTCAAGAAATATATGTCAAATAGGGTGAGAGAATGGTAAAACAAACAAACAAACAAACAAACAAAAAAAACCACCAAAAAACAAAAAACAAACCCAACAACAAACAAGACCTATCTATGGGCTGCCTACAAGATACTCACTTCAGACCCAGCAGGTGGAAACTGAGGAGATGGATAATAATTTATCATGCAAATGAATCTCAAAAGAAAGGCAGAGTAGCAAAACTTGTATCAGACAAACTAGACTTTATTTTTTTAATTTAATTTTATTTTTTCAGTGTTCCAAGATTCATTGTTTATGCACCCAAACTAGGCTTTAAAGCAAAGACTCTATCAAGAGCTGAATTAGAGCACTATATAATAATAAAGGGGACAATCTAACAAGAAGACAGAACAATTCTAAATATGTATGCACCCAACATAGGAGAACCCAAATACTTATTTAAACACAAAACAATTAATAGCAAACATAAAAGAACTCATTCAGAATAATACAATAGCAGTAGGGGACTTTAATATCCCAGTTACATCAAAGGACAGATCATCTAAACAGAAAATCACAAAGAAATAATGGCTTTGAATGACACACTGGACCAGATGGATTTAACAGATATATTCAGAATATCCCATCCTGAAACAGCAGAATATACATTCTTTTGAAGTGTATACAGAACATCACATATTAGGCCACAAAACAAGCCTCAACAAATTCAAGAAGATCAAAGTCATACCACGCATCTTTTCTGACCAAAATGCTATGAAATTAGAAGTCAACCACAAGTCTTACCCCTCTGGTAACCATCAGTATATATATAATGGAATATTATTCAACCATAAAAAGGGATGAGATCCTGCTATGTGTGACAACATGGATGGACCTAGAGGGTATTATCCTAAGTGAAATTAGTCAGATTAAGAAAGACAGATACCATATTATTTCACTCATATGTGGAATCTAAAAAGAAAAACAAGATAAATGAATAAATAAACAAGCCTAATCAGACCTATAAATACAGAGAGCAAATTGATGGTTTCCAGAGGTAATGGGGATGGGGGTATGGGAAAAATGGCGAAAGGGAATGAAAGATACATGCTTCCGGTTATGGAATGAGTAAGTCATGGGAATCAAACTTACAGCATAAAGAATATGGTCAATAATACTGTAATATCATTGTGTGGTGACAGGCAGTAATTACACTTGTGGTGAGCATAGCATAAGGTTTATATATTCCTGATCACATGTAATACTGGGGGTCTTTTCATGTATTTATTGACCATCTATATATCTACTTTGGTGAAATGTTTAAATCTTTCATCTATTTTTTTGTTGGATTGTTTTCTTATTATTGAGTTTTCACAGTTCTTTATTCTTAAACTTTTTTTTTAAAAGATTTTATTTATTTATTTGAGAGAGAGACAGTGAGAGAGAGCATGAGCGAGGAGAAGGTCAGAGGGAGAAGCAGACTCCCCATGGAGCTGGGAGCCCGATGCGGGACTCGATCCCAGGACTCCAGGATCATGACTTGAGCTGAAGGCAGTCGTCCAACCAACTGAGCCACCTAGGTGCCCACAGTTCTTTATTCTAAATACAAGTTCTTTATCAGATGTGTCGATTTTCTATAGATGTATAATAAGTTACCATAAACTTAACAACTTAAAATAATGTCCATTAATTAGCTGAGTTTTGCAGGTTTGAAGTTCGGCACAGTGTTGCTATGTTCTGTGCTCAGCATCTCACAAAGCTGAAATTAAAGTGGTGGTTGGGCTGAGTTCTTGTCTGGAGGCTCCAGGGGAAAATTCATGTCCAAGATGATTCTTGTAGGCACAGAATTCAGTTACTTGTGGCTGTAGGATGAAGGTCTCCATTGTCTGTCATTCAAAAATCACTCTTAGCTTGAAGAGGCTGCTCACATGTCTTGCTATGTGGTACCCTCCATCTTCCAAAACGGTTTGTTAAAAAAAAAAAGCAAACAAACAAACAAACAACAACAACAACAACAACAAAAAAAAAACCAAAAAAAAATCAACTATCCTATTTCCTCTGAATTGCCTTTGGATAATCATTTATCCAAATATATGTGAATCTATTACTAAACTTTCTATTCTGTTTCATTGATCTATTCACTGATCTCTATTTCAATACCACCGTGTTTGTTCTTTTTAATACTTTATTTATTGAACAGAGAGAGAGATTGAGAGATCACAAGTAGTCAGAGAGGCAGGCAGAGAGAAAGGGGGAAGCAGGCTCCCTGCTGAGCAGAGAGCCCAATGCAGGGCTCAATCCCAGGACCCTGAGATCATGACCTGAGCCGAAGGCAGAGGCTTAACCCCCTGAGCCACCCAGGCACCCCATGTGTTTGCGTTTTGTAAGTCTTGAAATCAGATGTTGGAAGTCCTCCAACATTGTTTTTCTTTTTTCAAAGTTGTTTCGGCTATTCTAGATTGTACATATTTCCATATGAACTTCCATATGACTCAGCTTGTTCATATCTAAAAAAAGGCCTGCTGGAATTTTGACTGGGATTGTGTTAAATCCAGAGATCACATTGGGGAGAAATGACATCTGAACATTATGAACACAATATATTTACACCTTAGGTTTTCTTGATTTCCTTCATCACTGTTTTTCAGTTTTCAGCAAATATATCTTGTATATATTTTTGTCAGATATATCTATAAGTATTTCATTTTTTTAGAAGTTTGATTTTTTAAAAATTTCTTTTCAGTGTAACAGTATTCATTGTTTTTGCATCACACCCAGTGCTCCATGCAATACATGCCCTCCCCAATACCCACCACCTGGTTCACCCAACCTCCCACCTCCCGCCCCTTCAAAACCCTCAAATTGTTTTTCAGTATCCATAGTCTCTCATGGTTCTCCTCCCCTTCCAATTTCCCTCAACTCCCTTCTCCTCTCCATCTACCCATGTCCTCCATGTAATTTGTTATTCTCCACAAATAAGTGAAACCATATGATAATTGGCTCTCTCTGCTTGACTTATTTCACTCAGCATAATCTCTTCCAGTCCCATCCATGTTGCTACAAAACTTGGGTATTCATCCTTTCTGATGGAGGCATACTACTTTGTAGTGTATATGGACCGCATCTTCCTTATCCATTCGTCCATTGAAGGGCATCTTGGTTCTTTCCACAGTTTGGCGACCGTGGCCATTGCTGCTGTAAACATTGGGGTACAGATGGCCCTTCTTTTCACTATCTCTGTATCTTTGGGGTAAATACCCAGTAGTGCAATTGCAGGGTCATAGGGGAGCTCTATTTTTAATTTCTTGAGGAATCTCCCCACTGTTCTCCAAAGTGGCTGCACCAACTTGCATTCCCACCAACAGTGTAAGAGGGTTCCCCTTTCTCCACATCCTTTCCAATACATGTTGTTTCCTGTCTTGCTAATTTTGGCCATTCTAACTGGTGTAAGGTGATATCTCAATGTAGTTTTAATTTGAATCTCCCTGATGGCTAGTGATGATGAACATTTTTTCATGTGTCTGATAGCCATGTTTTAAGAGAGATTTAGATGAGATATAGTAAATAATAAAAGTCTATATGATCCCAGTTCCCTCTTGCCATGCCCTGAACTGAGAGATATTAAAATTATGCCTTTAAAATAACCCTCTTTTCCTTAGTTCTAATCCTAGCTGGATTCTTGGCCCCTTAGTTGCATCACTTAGTTTCCACATATATGAAGGACCAGCCCTATCTCATGTACTAGAAAATCAGGGGAAAATCCATGGAGTCAGGGAAAATCCATGGAGTCCTGGACCCATAGCACACAGCTCAGCATTGAGTCAGCCTTGTCTTCTTCCCAATAGATCCCTCCCATGCTTAAATACCTATCCTGGTGTGGCTGTGCTCTTGTCTTGTGCTAACCTGTCCTCCCAGGCTTTAGATGCTTACATCTTGATTCCAGGTCCAATGATAGGATCCTTGTTAAGTTCTGCTTTACTTCTCCTACACAATGCCCTGCCTACCACCCTCTCATTCCTCCATCACTGTTAGACTTCCCTGATGTCAATTGCCTATTGTCCAACTGTTCCTTTGTCAATTTCTTGGTGTTTTTCCCCTCCAGGACATAAATTTTCCTGGTATCTACATCAGCATTGTATACCAGTTAAGGGTACTGATGGTAAATTGTTATGTGACCTGTGGCAAGTTACTGAACATTTCTGTACCTCATTTTTTATGTCTCAGCTTTAAATGATAATAAAAGTACCTACGTGTTGTGAAAAGTGCTAATCAGAATGTCTGGTGTGTACTTACCGAGTACTCAATAAACATTGGCTATTACACTGGGAACTCCCTGGATCACCCGTTATTCGAGTTTAGGTGGGTTTGTCTCAGCCACTCTTCCCAGCCATCTCACTTGATCCACCTGATTCTGTCTTGGCTAATGGAAAAGCCACCCCTTTCGTCCTTGTTCCAGGGAATGGGGAGGAAGTAAAAAGAAAATGGTTTACCCTAGGCTCTGCTTAGTTGGGTTAACTGGCAAAGCTCTGATTCTGACCTGAGTGACTTTTCCCCTCAGGTTGGGGAGAGGAAAGCCTGCTTCTTCCGAAAACTGGAATGACTTCTCTGGAAGGAACACAAAAGGAACATCTCAATTCTTTTCCACTGGACATCTTTTCAATCTCAGTGATAAGACAGAGGGAGGGAGAAACCCATAAATTCTCTGCTGGGTGCATGATGGAGACCTCTGGGTACCAGGATAGATAAGATGAAAAAACAAAACAAAATAAGACAACTGTTTTAGTGTCTTCAGTAAGTTCAAGACAAGCCAATGGAAAAGAACTTGCTCAGAGGCTATGCCCTGGATTCATTAACAGAACTCTGCCATGGAGCCAACTGGCCCAGAAACCTGCATAAGAGTCCAGCTTTTTAGATTCCTTATGGAGTTCTCCAGGGCTCCAGATAAAGTGATATATGCCAGAGGCCCAGCCCACTGAGAGTCTTTTTTCATCTGTTGCCTAGAAGTCCTCTACGCCCAAGTAGAGATGACCCAGCATGGAGGCCTGCACTTTTGGGATGAGTCAAATTCTCCAAGTAGCTTCTGCTTCAGTCTTGAAGCCAGAAAATTCTTACCATTAATTATTTCTTAGGGGATTTGGGAGACATTCATTTTAGCCTGATTAAGACAGTATGTACACATTAATAGGGATTATTTAGTAATTAATTCATTGGTACCAACTGACACACTAGCAGAGAGTGGGGACCTGTGAGAGTTGTATTTTGGGTTGGACCTGAGATAGATAAGGTTTGATGTAGATAGTGGTACAGAGTGTGGAAAGGGTGGTAGGGAAAATCAGGCAGGGACAAATTTGAAAATGTAGGCTTAGAAAATGGAAACTCATTTTGGCTTCTGATGAGGACAACATAATTAGGAAAGTTAAATCCACTGGAGAGAAAAAGAAAAAAAAATCATGACACCTTCCAAGACAAACTGAAATGATTCTTGGATTATTCAGTTTTAAATGAGCTGTACATTGGCTGTGTCTTTGGTCATGAGCCCAGGGAGTGGAGTCTATCAGTGGACAGAACTGCCCAGGGATCCTATAATGGTAAGAAGTACTTGGGATTCCCTGTCTCTCTCTGTTCTTCAAACTCTGAACAGAACTGAGCTAGTTCCTCCTCCTATCCAGATCTTGCCTTATCTTCGTGGTCCAGCTCAGCATTCTCCTCTTCTTTGAGTTCTTCCCTGTCCACTTGTCTCTAGTGTTCTTTTCCTCCTGTGAATTCCACACTGTGTATAGATGGGTATTTAATTTTACAGAATCCTTTCATGTGTTTATGTCCTATCTCTCTGCCTGGAAGAGAAGCCATAGAAGGCAGGGCCCATTACTTATTTATGTTTCTAGCCCCACAGCATCTGCCACAGAGTCTGCTCTCAGTTGATATTTGAAGCCCTGTCTAGGCAAACCTGCAATTTTACCTATGCTCCTGAAAATACTTGCAAGCCTCTCCTTTCTTCTAACATTTTTTAAATGATAAATTATAGGCATAACATATGACTACATTGTCATTGTAAAATTTCAAATGATATAGATGGAGTTAAATTCTTTTTGACCTTCACCACCCTTATCCCAGTCCTCTTTTTAGAGATTATCACAGTTTACAGTTTGGTGGGTATCCTTACAAGTATTTTTCTCTGCATACATGTATACACATACATGTATTCATAGAGATATATAGATTTATGTGTGTGTTTTCCTACAAACAGGTGTTATACTGCATTATTCTGCAGCTTGCTTTTTAAATTTAATGACATATTTTGGGGATCTTACCAGGATTGTAAGGCAGATTTACTTCCTTCTTGTAAACTGCTGCATTGTATTTCCTATGATAGAATATTGATCCCTTATTAATGCACATGTAGTGTTTTTCTAATTTTTGGTTTTAATTATTACAAACAATAGTATAATAAAAAAACCTTATACATATCTCCTTGAGCACACACCTGAATGTTTCTCTAGAGAGAATATCAAAAATTAGAATTGCTGGGTCATAGGGTTTCTGTTTAAAAAAATTTTTTTTAAATATTGGTAACATGCATAATAAAATAGAATAAAAAAATTATTTTTAAAATAAAGTCTTCTGGTGTATTGGGCTGTTATAGGCCTTTCTGACCCATGTGAAAGCAACTGGGAGACTGTCCCTCCCTAAGACCTACTGCTTACAGCATCAATGAGATTTTTTTTTAAAATTCTTGTCAATAAGGAGATAGTAAAATATTTATACAAGTCATTTCCTTTGCTTTATAGCTTTTATTTGGAGACTCTTAAACCATGTTATTTTATTGCCAGTGTATATTCCTAGGTGAAATTCAGAGTGACATTTGGGGTTTTAAGGCAACACAACAGATAGGCAGTAACAGGCAAGGTAGCCTTGCTAACTCAGGGAACCTTCTTCTGGGCTTTACTACCATGGTGGTCTGATTGCTCAACTCTGTGCTCCAGAAAGCCAACTGGCAAACATGTTTTTAGTATTAACAGGCAATGAGTGAGTGAGTTTAGAGGCACATTTCTCTGCACTTGGAAAAAATAGTCCAAAGTTTAGCCTTGCTGTCAGTGGGATGGTAAGCCATCCTGGAATACAAAGGCTGGCCTAGAACACTGAACACTCAGCAGTAGTTTAAAAATAAATGCAGTTCAATTAAAATAATTACAAAATTGAATTTTGAGGCAGTATTTATTTATTTATTTATTTATTGGTTGACTTTTTTAAATTATTATGTTATGTTAGCCACCATACAGTACATCATTAGTTTTTGATGTATGTAGTGTTCCATGATTCATTGTTTGGGTGTCATACCCATGCTCCATACAATCTGTGCCCTCCTTAATATCCACCACCAGGCTAAACCATCCCTCCACCCCTCTCCTCTCTAAAACCCTCGGTTTGTTTCTCAGAGTCCACAGTTTGAGGCAGTCTTTAGATACTAAGGAATTGTTAATTTTTTGTGTTTGGTGTGATAATGACATTGAGGATGTGTAATTAAAAATGTCTATATTATTTAGAAATGTATACTGAAGTATTTAGGGGCTAAAGGACATGTTTGAGATATGTTTTTAAATACTGTGGAAATAAGGAAAAAGATTGTTAAAGTGATGGTTGCAGCATTTTGTTACATGGTGCTTTGGATAGATCTATTTGGTTCATTATATTCTTTCTACATTTTAGTAGACATGACAACATTCATAGTGTCTGTTTATAATGAAAGATGATAAAGATCCCACATGGAGAAATGGTACATCTAAAGCAACCTACCAAAGGAAAATATAGATTCATCTTCTGAGATAAATTTTTAGGTACTGTTGAATATTCTTTTCTTTGATGAGATTTAGTTCAGGTCTGGCAAAAAAAAAAAAAAAGGGGGACTGGACTAGATGACCTTTGAAGTACTCAATACTCAAGTATTGCTGTTCCATGATACTCTAGGAATAGGCATTTACATTCAAGCCCAAGGTAAGGAAATCTGAATTTCTCTTACTGCTATTACATTTAGGGCATTTCTTTTCTTCTTTTCTTTCATTGAATATATTTGACATCTAACATTGTGTAAAGAGCATTTTGAAAACCTAAAATGTCACTTCAGAAATCATTTGAGTAGCCAACTGCCCTTTTTACAAAAATTTATTTTTTATTTATTTTCAGCATAACAGTATTCATTATTTTTGCACCACACCCAGTGCTCCATGCCAACTGCCCTTTTATTTGTTGATTGGATTAAAAAATTTTTGAGTAATCTCTACACTCAACCGGGGGCTTGAACTCACAACCCTGAGATCAAGAGTCATACTCTAGGGACGCCTGGGTGGCTCAGTTGGTTGAGCAACTGCCTTCGGCTCAGGTCGTGATCCCAGCGTCCTGGGATCGAGTCCCACATCGGGCTCCTTGTTCAGCAGGGAGCCTGCTTCTCCCTCTGCCTCTGCCTGCCTCTCTGTCTGCCTGTGCTCACTCACTCTCTCTCCCTCTATCCCTGACAAATAAATAAATAAAATCTTAAAAAAAAAAAAAAAAGAGTCACACTCTATCAACTAAGCCGGCCAGATGCCCAGGATTTAAAAAAAAATTTAATAGTCAAATAGTTATAAGAGTATATATAATATCTATATTTTATTAAGTTTAATTTACAAACAAAATTGTGTATATTTAAAGTATACAATGTGATGATTTGATATACACATAATTTGTGAAATATGAAAATTATGTTAATTAGCACATCTACACCTCACACAGTTACCATTTTTTGTGTGTGTAGTGAGACTGCTTAAGATCTATTCTCTTATGAAATTTCAAGTGTGAGGTACGGCATCATTAATTATAGTCACCATGCTAAACATTAGATCTCCCAGAACTTATTCATCTTATAACTGAAAGCTTGTTTCCTTTGACCAGTATTTCCCCATATCTCCCACTCCTCTAGCCCCTGGCAACCAGCACTCTACTATCTGTTTCTACAAGTTCAAATTTTTCAGACTCCACATTTAAGTTTGGACATATTTGTCTTTGTCTGGTCTATTTCAGTGAGCATAATGTCCTTGTTTTTGTTACATCCATGTTGTTGTAAATGACCAGAGTCCCTTATTTTGTATGACTGAATAGTATTCTATTGGGGGATGTGTAATAAAAATGTCTATTTATACTATTTAGAGATGCATACTTAGTTATGCCAAGGCTAAAAGGCATGCTCGAAATGTGTTTTAAAATAGTTTCGAAATCTTGCCATTTGCGACAACATGGATGGAACTAGAGCGTATCATGCTTAGTGAAATAAGTCAAGCAGAGAAAGACAACTATCATAAGATCTCCCTGATATGAGGAAGTGGTGATGCAACATGGGGGCTTAAGTGGGTGGGAGAAGAATAAATGAAACAAGATGGGATTGGGAGGGAGACAAACCATAAGTGACTCTTGATCTCACAAAACAAACTGAGGGTTGCTGGGGGGAGGCGGTTTGGGAGAAGGGGGTGGGATTATGGACATTGGGGAGGCTATGTGCTTTGGTGAGTGCTGTGAAGTGTGTAAACCTGGTGATTCACAGACCTGTACCCCTGGGGATAAAAATATTTGTTTATAAAAAATAAAAAACTAAAAAAAAAAGTTTCAAAATAAAGAATAAAGGGATAGCTACATGATTATATTTCTGTCCCTATCATCACATTTTCCTTATCCATTCACCTGTCATTCATCCATCAACAGACACTTGGGTTTTTTCTATACCTTGGGTATTGTGAATAATGCTGCTGTGAACATGGAGGGGGATGCATAGCCATCTCTTTGAGATCCTGATTTCTTTTCTTCTGTGTATATACACAGAACTAGGATTACTGGAACATATGGTAGTTTTATTTTTAATTTTTTGAGAAAACTCCATACTGTTTTTCATAGTGGCTATGCCATTTTACATTCCCAACAAGAGTGTACAAGGATACACTCTCCACACTCTTGGCAACACTTGTTATCTTTTGTCTTTTTGATAAGTCATCCTAACAGGTGTGAGGTGATAGTTCATTGTGGTTTTTACTTGTCTTTTATTGATGGTCAATGACTTTGAGCACCTTTTTATATATCTATTGGTTATTTTTATGTCTTCTTTAGAAAAATATTTAGGTTCTTTTCCCATTTTTTTAAAAACTGGATTATTTGGTTTTCTTTGCTGTTAAGTTGTGTAAATTCCTATATATATTGGATATTAGCCCCTTATCAGATAGATGGTTTGCAAATATTTTCTTCCATTCCATAGGTTGCCATTTCATTTTGTTGATTGCTTCCTTTGCTGTATGGAAGTTTTAAAGTTTGATATAGACCCATGTTTACTTTGTTTTTGTTTCCTGTGCTTTTGGTGTCATATACAAAATATCATTGCCAAGACCATTGTCAAGGACTTTTCCCCCTAAGTTTTCTTCTAAGAGTTTTGTATTTTCAGGTCTTATATTTAAGTCTTTAATCCATTTCAAATTAGTTTTGGCTAATGGTGTAAGATAGGTGTCAAGCTCATTCTTTTGCATGTGGCTGTCCAGTTTTCCCAGCACCATTTATTGGATAGACTACCCTTTATTGGGCCCCAAGAGGCTAAGATGGCGCCGGGTGGCCTTCTCTTCTGGATCGGGAACCCACATGGCCGACCACAAAGGCGCCAAAGTGGCGGTTTCGGTTTCTCAGCAGTTTCGTTTCCCACGAGTCTCCACCCCCTGCAGGGCGTGTCTCTCCCAACTCCCGCCGAAACGGCACATCCCCATTGGCCCCCACTTTGCTGACCTCACTTCCCTTCCCTCACCCCATATAAGCCGCTGCCCTGCTCAATAAAGCGAGATCCTGCTTCGACAGACCTCCCGAGCCCAGTGTCTTCTGTGGGTGCGTTCCGGGTTCGCGACACTCGCCATCCCACTCAGCCCCAAGGAGAGGCCTCCGGCTGGCCCGGGCGCCTCCTCCCCTCGGCGGGGAGCCCAACAACTGGTGCCCCGTGTGAGGAACCTCGCTCTTCTCGCTGACGGGCCAATCGGTCTACGGGTGAGTGTACCCCCATAAGCTATGGGGCAGTCCTTTTCTAAAAATGACCCTTCCTTAGAATCCCTACGCTTCCTTCTGAAGAGCCGCGGTCTTTCCCTCACCGACTCCCAGGCTCTCAAAACATGGGAAACCCTTATTAAAGCCGCCCCTTGGCTGCCTGAAAGTAATCTCTTTGACTGGGACACCTGGGACCGTATCGAACAATTAGTTCGCAAAGCCCATGTCAACCCTCCCGAAGCAGCTGCCCCAAATGAATCCCACCAGCCCTCAAAGGAGCCCGCCTCCACGGTCTCAAACACCACTGGAGACCCCCCTGTTAAACCAAAGAGGCTCTATCCCTCGCTAGATCCCTTTGATGCAGCTCCTTGGCCCCCGGATCTCCAACCCAAATCTCGGGCTGAAGGCCCTCCTATGCGCCCCCCTTCTACTAACCCCTTCCTCCAACCATCAGCGCCCACTCCTCCGCCTCCTTATTGCCCCCCCCCCCCTCCGGAGCATAGGACAATGTTTTATCCTTATCGCACGCGAGGACGCCTCTTCACTGTCAGCGCTGGATTCAGCTGCCTCCACCTTTCGTAACTCCCTTATACGTCCCTACCCTGACCAATATTGACTGGAGCAGGTAGGGACAGCTCTACGCCCCTATTCAGCATGAAGAAGTTACAGAAGATGAGACCTTCCACCTTCAACCACCTTAGAGATTTAAGGGTCAAAATTGTTCACGGGGGAATGATGAGGGAGCAGGAGGCTGGCTGAGGACAAAGCAAAAGCTGGCGCCTTGCACCCCCCCTTCACCCGCTCCCCTCCATATGTGTAGCATTCCTCAGGCACCCCTGACTGCCATAAAACGATAAATAGCTAACTTGCAGAAATCACAGTCCTGCAGGGTAGGAGTCTCCCTTGGTTTGCAAATGTCCTTGAGATTTACAACAAAGAAGTTACCTTATCAATAGCCTTAATGTCACCCTACCCTCCATGAAAAACTGAAGGAGGCGGAGGTAGAAGGAAAGGTAAATAAAGTTAAATTTCTTCTAAACCTAAATCTCATTAACAAGGATGTTTGATAGCAGGAATGTAACATTCCACCAGGAGACTCCCAATTGTAACCAGGCCTTCAATATCACTGCCTTAGAAAAATCCCTAACCTCCCTCTCCGAGGTGGTCCTACAAAACAGGAGAGGGATGGACCTATTGTTCTTGAGAGAGGGGGGATTATGCGTAGCCCTCAAGGAAGAATGTTGTTTTTATGCGGACCATACAGGGGTTGTTAGGGAAACCATGGATAAACTCAGAGAAAGACTAGCCCAAAGAAAAAAGGATTTTGAATCCCACCAGGGCTGGTTTGAAAATTGGTTTAATCGATCTCCTTGGCTCACCACCTTACTATCCACCATCTTAGGGCCCCTTATTATACTTCTACTAAACCTCTCCATCAGCCCTTGTATCTTAAATAAACTCGTACAGTTTATAAAAGACCGCTTGTCAGTAATCCAGACCATGGTACTGACGCAGCAATATCAACTCATTAAACAAACCGAGCCCCAGACTGAACAGGACAAATGGATATAAGATTCTATCCATGATAAAGAAAAAGGGGGGGAATGAAAGACCCTTCCCCCAGTTGTTAACTAATGAACTGCTCTTTTGCCTTCTTGTAACTGCTTGTGCAAGAATACCCCTCCTCCCCTTGCAATGAAAGACCCTTCCCCTAGTTGTTGACCAATTTAACCGCTCTTTTGCCTTTCTGTAACCGCTTGGCTTTTAGGGTGTGACATTTGTCTCCTGTTTGAACAAGATACCTTCTGCTAATAGCCGAGGCATAGTCACATAGGCAGGGGTCTGCATAGTCACGTAGGCAGGATGCTTCTCTGCTGAGTAATAAGGTCCAACTCCCCCTCCTCACTCCCCCTTCCCACCTTTTTCTTCGCGCGGGCGGGTCCTCCAAAGCCAATCCACTAACACCAAGTAAATTGTCAGCCAATCAGCTCCGCCCCACCCAAAACTTGTTTGTACCTGTCTATAAAAATCCTGCACCACCCCAGCCTGGGGTGCTCAGCTAGCAGGAGCTGCTGACCACCCGCAGGCGCCTGCGATACAATAAAGATCATTGGACTCCTGCCCAAGGACCCAACCGACTCCCACCGGGAGGTAAGCTGGCCAGCACTTGTGTTTCGATATCGATGTTCCTGTTCCCCTGTTCGTCTGTCTCGTCTGTCAGTTATCGGTGCTCTGTTTTCTGTTTCGTACAACAACGTTGTTGCTTCGTATTTTGGGCAGCTTGAGAAGGAGTTGACGAACTCGGACTTCTCCCCTGCCACCCTGGGGGACGCCCCAGGGATTAGAGGGGCCCGCTTTTTCGGGGCCCCATTCGTTTGTGGGCCACAGGGGAAACTCGCGGTTCCCCTTGGCCGTTTGAATTTGTACTTTCGGTTCTGTACCGAAATCGCGCAGCGTCTTTCTTTGCCGGCTTGTTAATTGTTTTGTGTGTCTTTCTCGTTGCCCTTTGTGTTTCCCTTGATTAAGGTTACATTCTGTTTAAGGGGAGGATGTCTGCCCCGTTTGAATCTGAGGACATCGTACATGTCGGGAGGGAATATAAGAGATAGATATTAAGAGCTAAAACCAGATTCGGTGAGTCAACTAGTAAATTTCCTCCTGACATATTGGATAATAATTATGCAAATAAGCCTTCTTCTAGTGCTTTCTTCTAGTAAACCCAGGTTGCTGGGCCATCCCTAACAAAGGGGACTCTTGCTGTATTTCTCTCTGTTTCTCCTAATAGATGTGGGGGCTTCTCCCTCACTCACTTCCCGTGTTAATGGCTATAACTGGAGCCAACTGGGGTTGGTCTAACTCGAGACAGAGACTATAGGGAATATTCCCAAGCAGCTGCCGAAACTCTCTTTGTTTCGGGGAAGTTTCCCTGTGTTCTCTGGCCTGACTTGGACTGCCTAACCCCTCCCCCCTGGCTGATGGGAAAGCATGGTGTCTGCTCCTCTGTTGGGCCTTATGAGCTCTAAAACCGGGAATCTTTTCTCTGCCTCCTGGCAGCACTTTGTTTACGTTAACCCAGGAGGCAACCGTCCGGCTCCTTGGTACCCATGGGAACCTGGGGACCTTAAGGAGCTCAAAAAGGCAGTATTAGAGGATGGGCCAATGCCCCATGGACAGAAACCATCCTCCGAGGTCTGGCCCATGCCCCATGTACAGCAGCTGACTGGCGGTCGCTAGCTAGGGCCGTTCTTCCAGGGGCCTTATATATAAAGTGGACAGCCCTATACAAGGAGGAATGCCAACAAATTGCAGAGAGAAATGCTCGAGCCAATCCCGCCATCCCTCTCTTATTGGGGCTCGGCATCACTGCCGGGGTAGCCACAGGGTCGGCCGGTTTGGGCACCTCTCTCCATTTTTATAAAACACTCTCCCAACAAATGATTGATGATCTCCAAACAATAGCAGGAACCATCTTAAACCTCCAGGAACAATTGGACTCCTTAGCCACTGTGGTACTCCAAAACCGGCGAGGCTTAGATCTATTAACAGCCGAAAAGGGAGGCATATGTTTGTTTTTACAGGAGGAATGTTGTTTCTTTGCCAACCGGTCGGGTATTGTACGAGACAAAATCAAGAAGCTACAGGAGGACCTAGAGAAGCGCCGCCACGCCCTGATGACCTCCCCCTTCTGGACAAGCTTTAATGGCTTACTTCCCTTTCTCCTCCCCCTCCTGGGGCCCATCCTAACCCTACTTCTCCTGCTGACCTTTGGCCCCTGTATTATCAATAAGATTGCCCAATTCGTCCAAAAAAGAGTGGAGGCCATTCAACTCATGAACGTCCATGTTCAATACCAGAGACTGGCCACCCGTGACGACGAGTCCTACGAGGGCCCCATCAATAGTCTCATGACCTATGGCGGATGGGATTCTTTGCAGGAACAACCCACGCCAGGTCAGGGACCAAACCCCTATACAGGCATGATATTCAATGACGGGTAAGACCGGCGGGGGACGCAGAGCAACCTAAGACAGGGGGTACACCAAAGCAGTGTGATTCCCCAATGACGGGTAAGCCTGAAGGCCCGCTGCCAGCGACCTAAGACAGAAGTCATGCATACAAAAACAAAAGGGGGAGATGTTGGGCCCCAAGAGGCTAAGATGGCGCCGGGTGGCCTTCTCTTCCGGATCGGGAACCCACATGGCCGACCACAAAGGCGCCAAAGTGGCGGTTTCGGTTTCCCATCAGTTTCGTTTCCCACGAGTTTCCACCCCCTGCAGGGCGTGTCTCTCCCAACTCCCGCCGACACGGCACATCCCCATTGGCCCCCACTTTGCTGACCTCACTTCCCTTCCCTCACCCCATATAAGCCGCTGCCCTGCTCAATAAAGCGAGATCCTGCTTCGACAGACCTCCCGAGCCCGGTGTCTTCTGTGGGTGCGTTCCGGGTTCGCGACACTCGCCATCCCGCTCAGCCCCAAGGAGAGGCCTCCGGCTGGCCCGGGCGCCTCCTCCCCTCGGCGGGGAGCCCAACAACCCTTTCCTCACGGAATATTTTTGGCTCTCTTATCAAATATTAGTTGACCATTTATTCATGGGTTTATTTCTGGACTGTCCTGTTCCATTTGTCTATGTGTCTGTGTTTTTTTTAAGGTTTTTATTTATTTATTTGACAGATAGAGATCACAAGTAGGCAGAGAGACAGGGAGAGAGAGAGGGGGAAGCAGGCTCCCTGTTGTGCAGAGAGCCCGACATGAGGCTCAATCCCAGGACCCCGAGATCATGACCTGAGCCAAAGGCAGAGGATTAAACCACTGAGCCACCCAGGCACCACTATGTGTCTGTTTTTATGCCAGCACCATGTTGTTTTGATTACTAGAGGTTTGTAACATAGTTTGAAATCAGAACCTATGATGTCCCTAACTCTGTTCTTGTTTCTCAAGATTGCTTTGGCTATTCAAGGTCTTTTGTAGTTCCATACAAATGTTAGGATTGTTTGTTCTAGCTCTGTGAAAAATGACAATGGAATTTTGAAGAGAATTTCATTGAATCTGTAGAATGCTGTGGATTATTTGGACTTTGTAACAATATTAATTCTTCTGATCCAGGAACACAAGATATATTTCCATTTATTTGTGTCTTCCTCAATTTCTGTGTGTACAGGTCAGAGAATGAAAATAGAGCAAAATAAAGTGAGTGCTTAAGTCATCACCACCCAGCTTATGAAAATAAAAATTGCCAGTCATTCTGAAGTTACCTGTCTGTGCATCCTCCTCCTTCCCACCTAGAGGTAACTGCTAGCCTGAAATTTGGATAAATCATTTACTTGATTTTCACTATTTTTATCACACATGTATTTATTTCTAAATATTGTGTCATTATGTTTTTTAAAAATTCATGTAAATTAAATCATAGTGTACCTTTTCTTTTACTCAATATTGTATTTTTCCAGATTCATTCCTGTTGATATGAGTGGCTATAGTTAATTTTAACTACTATATGGTATGTGATTGTATAAATATATTAAGGTTTATTTATAGTGTTAATGGATGTATGGGCTATTGCCAGGATTTTGGATATTGAAAGTATTGGTGCTATAGGCCTTCTTATGCATGTTTGCCATTTAACGTGTAAGAGTTTCTCTAGGTATATATCTAAAAACAGAATTTCTGGGCTAGTTACAAGTTAATGTACATTTTGAACCTGAATTCTTCTAGAATTCTTTCAGAGATGATTTGCATTTACTTTTGCCAGTAGCCTAGAGGATACTACTTACCCTGGGACATGTGAAGTCTGATTTTTTGCTTTGGGTTTTGGACACCTAGTATGTAGCTCAACCAGAGACTCACATGGAGGACAACTTGTAGTTACAAATTCTCAAGGGAATGTTGTTTTTTTTGTTTGTTTTTTATGTTTTTTTTTTTCTGACTGCTTTTGTTTACTGTCTAGATCCTTCAGGTAGCTATTTTTTATGTGTTTTGTCCAGAGTTTATCATTATTATCTGCAAGAGGGTGCATTTCATTAGCAGTATACTTCTCCATGTTGGTCAAGACACATTGCTGACTGAAAAAAAAATTAAGGTACAAGATAGCATAAATTAAATGTTTCTATAGCATAATAAAATCTGAAAGTATATACACCATTTTTTATTTGTAGAAAAGTGGCGTTATGAAGGATTTTACTATTTACTTTCTATACACTTGTATTATTGAATGTTTACACAGAACATGTATTACTTCTCTATGACCACAATAACAAAGATATTTTCAACTTGTAAAAAGAAAATATTGCTCCCAGAATAGGCCCTACTCTCAGTCATTATAGTCACATCTTATATAAAAGTAAATGTGTTACCTCTCGCAGAGGTATATGCATCCCAAGACATCTACCTCATTGCAAAATGATAGGTCTTATACAGAGAGAAAACAATCTTTGTCATCTTGGGTCAAGGTAGACCTTTTGGCAGTGAGCCCTTCCTTGGCCTTCTGAATAACTCTCTAGACCTGGGCCTGAATTGAGGTAGTTTACAGATTGAGACTTCTAAACCAAGTGATCTCTTTCCATGGAAGCTATCGTAGCATTGCTTTGGTTCTGTTAAAACAGCAACTTAGATGTTAGTGTCAGCAGGAAGAAGATTCCTTTTTTTTAATTGTATTATGTTAGTCACCATAAAATACATCATTAATTTTTGATTCAGTGTTCCAAGATTCATTGTTTATGTACAACACCCAGTGCTCCATGCAATACATGCCCTCCGTAATACCCATCACCAGGCTTACCTATCCCCCTACTCTTCTCCCCTCTAAAATTCTCAGTTTGTTTCTCAGAATTCATAGTCTCTTATGGTTAACACAAATCCTTTTTCCATGTGCTCTCATTGAAATAATGTCCTGCTGGGCCTCAAGTTGGATCTAGAAAAATGAAATATGTGACATAGTTGTCTTCCAGAGGGCCTCTAAACTCTTTTTCAAACACCGTAGATGGGACCTGCTTCCAGAGCCCAGTGGCATGGTTTTTTCCACACTGTATTACCACATTCTGGTCTGTCTTTGTGGCAGCATGCTATATCCTACAATCTTCCAGAACTCTCTGTTGCTTAATTTTCTCAAAGTCCATGCTCCCAAGGTGACAGCAAGGTAATATGACACCAAGCTCCATGCAGATGTATTTATGGGTATCACTGGGTACCCATGTGTTGCTGGGTGATCTCTCTGATTTCAACATATCTTAACATAAAATAGTCTTAGTGGAAATAAGTGACTCTAATACTTGGGAATTCAGGTACAATGGCTGGCTTGTAGTGGGGGGAATACTATGGATAAATAGTCAGGGAGGCAGCATAGTCCAAACACAGTGATGAAGTTTTAGGGTATGCAGTGTGAGACATGGAATTTGGAATGCTTTGAGCCTCTCATTTAAACTTTCTAGGAGGCCAAAGTGATTCCTAATAACTCCCCTTGAACTCACTAATTGACTCGGACTTGTTATTTGTGGAAATCACACAGCTCTAGCCCTTTCCTCTCCATTGATGAGAAGATGGTTCTAGAACTGATGAGTCCTGTATGGTAAAAAATATCATTTTCAAAAAGTTTTTCCTGGGACGCGTGGGTGGCTCAGTGGGTTAAGCCGCTGCCTTCGGCTCAGGTCATGATTCCAGGGTCCTGGGATCGAGTCCCACATCGGGCTCTCTGCTCAGCAGGGGGCCTGCTTCCCTTCCTCTCTCTCTGCCTGCCTCTCTGCCTACTTGTGATTTCTCTCTGTCAAATAAATAAATAAAATCTTTAAAAAAAAAGTTTTTCTTATAAAAAATAGCAGCTAGGTTGATTGCTCCATTGAGTCATTTGTCTCTATTAAGACTCTTGAAGCAGAAACTTGGAGAGTAAGCCCTGGTCGGATAGCATTTGCCTCTATTTGAGGCCAGAGCTTCATTTTTAAAAAAAATTTTTACCACTGTTTTTTTAAAAAATTATGTTATGTTAGTCACCATATAGTACTTCATTGGTTTTGATGTAGTGTTCCATAAATCATTGTTTGTGTATAACACCCAGTGCCCCTGCAATCTGTGCCCTCCTTAATACCCATCACTGGGCTAACCCATCCCTCCACCTGCCTCCCCTCTGAATTCCTCACTTTGTTTCCTGGAGTTCACAGTCTCTCATTATTCATCTCCTCCTCTGATGTCCCCCCTCCATTTTTCCCTTCCTTCTCCTGATGTCCTCCATGCTATTCCTTATGTTCCACATATGAGTGAAACCATATGATAATTGTCTTTTCTGCTTGATTTATTTCACTTAGCATAATCCCTTCCAGTTCCATCCATGTCAATACAAATGATGGGTATTCACCCTTTCTAATGGCTGAGTAATATTCCATTTTATATATGAACCACATCTTCTTTATCCATTCTTCTACTGAAGGGTATCTTGGCTCCCTCCATAGTTTGCCTATTGTGGACATTGCTGCTATGAACACTGGGGTGCATGTGCCCCTTCTTTTCATTACATCTGTATCTTTGGGGTAAAGATCCTCATTCTTATCAGAACCAATGTTTCAGAAGATGCTTCAAGTGTCTCCTTAACTGCCCTTCACCAGGAAAAAAGAAGGTCTTCTGTTCTTTCTGGATCACCAACGTCGGCAAACCTCCTCTGTGCCTCATGGCTCCTGTCTCTCCTTTTGAATCCCTTCATTGTATCCTTAACACATCCCTATCACTACTTTCACCTCTTCTCAACATCTCTCTGTGTTCCACTGGATCCTTTCCTTGTTCTGAATCCTAGTAAAGGAAAGCATATACCGTCCCTCTCTTGCCAGCTTGGACAAGATAATCTCCAAGTACTCTTTGGAAACTTCGGATTTTTTCCTTCTCTTTCTTGCATTCTTCGTCTTTCTGATTCCATAAGTTATTTACCCTTGGTTAAAAGAAGGTTCAGGGATTACTTCATCCAAATAAAAGAGGTGTCTTCCCTGAAAACACCTTCCCCTGATAGGGAGAACATGGGGAATAACTTTCCTCCTAAAGCTGCTATTCTCTCTCTCCATCCTTCCCTTTGCCAGCAAATTTCTTAGAAGAGTGGCCTACATTTCTGGTCTCTATAGCTTTCACACTCATTTGCCTCAACCCATGACAGGGTAGCTTGCACCTTCACTGCTCTGGTAGAACTGCTGTTTAAAAATCACCAACAGCCTCCTGCATGCTCAATCTTGTGGCCTCTTTTTAAACCTTTAGTTTTTTAAAAATATTTTATTTGTTTATTTGAAAGAGAGAGAGAGAGAGAGAGAAGGAGCAAGAGAGGGAGAGAAGGAGCAGGAGGAGGGGCAAAGAGAAGGAGAAGCAGATATTCCACTGAGCAGGGAGCCAAACAAGGGACTTGATCCCAGACTCCAGGATCATGACCTGAGCCTAAGGCATATGCTTAACCAGGTGAGCCACCCAGACATCCCTTAAACTTTCAGTTTTAAAAAAGGTGAAAAAAATAATGAATATTGTTTTTCTGAAAATAAATAAATTAATTTTTTAAAAAAAGGAAGATTTCCTAGGTACATTAATGTTCTCAGTCACTGGCCAAATACAAAAGGCCCTGTCTCCGTTTCTGAGGAACAAATGAAAACTCATGGTAAGACGCTTGTTCCTGGAATGGCTGGTGGTAGAAGGGAGGAGCCACGGCCTTTCTTTTCTTGCTGTGATTAAAAATAAAATAGGCATCTATTCTTTCATTGATTTATTTGCTATATATTTTGTGTATCTACCATGTGGCAGGAAAGTAGCCTTCAACTCCCTGGGATGTGGTGAGGCATTTTTCTGCTCCTGTGAGGACCAAGAGGTAGGCAAATGCTCAAATTGTCTTAGTATCTAAGTTACCTGTGCTAGACTCTCTGCAGGTTTAGCAATCCATTGCCACACCTGCCTGCCACTCATCAAGAGCAATGCTCACTTACCTGAGGATGGATTTTAAAAGCCTCACCCTTAGATGCAAAATGATCCACTTCACATGATTTTTAAAATACCACTAGGAAGAGGTGGGAGGAGTGATCTGAGTATAATTTATTTGAAAACTCAGTTCTGGCAGAGGGAATTTAAGTTAATGTTAATAACAGAGCCTCTTGAGAAGAGGTCAAGGGGGTAACATTGCTTTAAAAAATTCTGTTTCATAATCCCGTCCATTTAGAAAGAGGAGGAGTGCAGTTTGTCTGAAGGAGGCAAGAGGGAGCCATGGCCTCAGGTCCTTGCTTTGAACTTCTGAGCTTGTTAGCAAAGGGAATCAATATTCAGAAAGATTTCACCACAAGTTGCAAGAACTTGGGCTCTTCATTCAATGTGATTATTTCCTACCCTCTAGCTGTCCAAAGAGAAGCTCTTAAACATGCTCTTCAGGCCTGATCAAAACATTAGCCAAGCTTATGATGTTTGGATGTGCTAGGCAACACAGGAGTCATTAATCATGGGGTTACTGACAGATGCTAAGTACAAGCATCTGTGTGTTAAAATTTTTCTTTTACCGATCAACACATAACAGGGCCTGAGGACTGGAAAAAATAAAGATAAAGCATATTTGGGGATGTGCAGTGCATGCAGATTTGATCCAGATTCAGGAATCAGAAAATAAAATGCAAAGTGGGAATCTTGACATCACTAACTATGCTTGAAAAGTACTAAACATCTTAATTTTCTTAATGATCCTGGATGTTTTAAAGATAATTGAAGTTAACTAAAATAAAAGGCCCCACTTTTCAAAATACACATGGTAGGCATATTTTGAGAATATGAAATTATACATTTCTCTTTCCTAGGTAAGAATTTATTTGAAGAAAAACTTAATCAGTATAAATACATTTATTTAATGCTCTTATTTTAGAAGGTACAAATTCCTTAGAAATTTTCTCAATTACCAGGAAGAAAGTTCCTGTATTATTCTACCAGTCTAATAGATCAGTGAGTTACTTAAGCCTACAGGAAATACATTTGTTAGGGTGTAATCTATGTTATTAAGTACTCAGGGGACTCACTATTAAGTTATAAATCAGTGTCACTGTTGATTCAGAGTAAAAAAAAAAAAAAAAACGAATGAGTCTTCACAGATTTTACTAACTGATCTCCAGGCATCTAGAGAAAATGAGAAAAACTTCAGCCTTGGGGTTTAAATATGCATGCAATATGTTTCCTTTAAAAAGGAAGAATAAAAGTCCCTTCAAGGCTGGCGTATTTTAACTCCACCTACATGAAATTAAGAGAAATCCATTGTATAACTGTATTTGAGATATAAAATGGTTTGAACTGTGCTTAAGTTCATAATGAAGAAAGGACAAAATCTTTTACAGAACCCAAGCTCAAAACCAAACGAGTACCAGAGTGGACTATTTGCAGCAAAAATTGTCAAAAATGCCAATTAGGACAATGTAATTATTTAATACTTAGCTGTGTAACTGAGATGAACAAAGAGAATCAACGGTAACACTAGATGTGTATTTGTATGGTCTTCATTATTATTTTTTA
The DNA here is from genome assembly GCF_009829155.1 of Mustela erminea. Lineage (NCBI taxonomy): Eukaryota > Metazoa > Chordata > Mammalia > Carnivora > Mustelidae > Mustela > Mustela erminea. The sequence goes on from NC_045635.1 coordinate 86,303,933, forward strand.
TCTTCATGACATTAAAACAATAGATTAATAAAGAAAAATAATTAAGACATATTGAGGGCTTAATGGGCATCAGGTACTCTCCTACATGTATTATCTCATTCAAGTCTCATGACAATTCTATAAGTAAGTACTATTATAATTCCCACTTGACATTTTTATCCCCATTTTACAGAAGAGATAGCTAAGGCTTATAAAAGACTTGCCCAGGATTACATGCAATTAACACGAAGTAGAGCTGGGATTCAAACCTAGGCAGTATAATTCTGTATTTATAACCACTTCATAGGAATAGGAGCTTCTGTTCCACATACTCCACGGGAAGGAGCTTAATAGATCATTTATACCAAGTCCATCCCACTCTCTTGTATCCATATTGTGGGAGTAGTGACACTGAGATCCAGAGTGGGAAAATCAGTAGCCTAAGGACTGTGGCTGCTGCTGGAGTAAGAACTGCTAATTTTATTATGTTCAAACACGAGAAGAGTATCTTCAGTCTTTACTTATTGCCAAAATAAATGAGTAAATATATAAGCCAGCTCAATAAATAAGCCAGCTCAAGTGCTCTGTATGTTAGGGTACTGCTGGGGCTCTGCGGTTACAGAGTTAAGAAGATGGAAGTCGCTTTGCCCTCAAGTCAGAGGAGCACAGCAAGTGTGAGACCTCTGAGGATGAGAGAATGCTTGCCTGCCTGATGTGTCTTTTGACCCTGGACTGCACTAATTCTTGGCTGAAAGGCCAGTCTGATTCTAAGTCTCAGCTGAAGCTGGCAGTTCAAGTTCAAATGGATTCTAAGAAGGCACTGCTCAATGCTCAGACTCCAAATTTGGTGGGTAGATGGGAGCAGGAAGAAGGGGAAAGGCAATGTGCTTGTGGGACTAGGGAGAACAGGGAGGCAGGGCCTGAGATGCAGTCTAGCAAGGATCATCTCCTCTTGAGCTTTCTCTTTATCTCCCACCGTACCTCAGAGCCTCTGCCTTCCCACTCTGACTCCTTTTTCTTCCTTTGTTACAGGGAACTTTCAGAACCAGTTCATAAGGAGAGGGCAAAATAAGCTGCAATTGGAACAATTAGTCTTTGTTGACACCCCCGCTCATCTTTGGGCATTTAGAGGAAAGAGAAAAAATGGTGAGCCCTGAGCTTAAAATATTATGCAATCAGGCTGCTTAAAAAAAAAAAAAAAAAAAGGAAGCCATTATTTTTAGGTTTGTCATGTTTGTCTCACCATGATAAAGCGAACCATCTAATTCAAACTGAGGCCAGAGAACGAGCCCAGTGCAGCTGTCAAAGAAGCTTGGAGAAAAGGAGAAAAAATAGTTTTCACGTGCTGTTCCTTCTGTCTGGAACGCCCCCCTCCCACCTTTTGAGATGGCAGCTCAATTGTCACTTCTTCAGGGAAGCATTTCCAGCAACATTCCACTACCCCTTTCAAGGTCACAGTCCCTTCTTGCCTGTTTTCAGAGAACCAGATAGTGCTCCTTGGTATCACCTGTCACAGTTGTGATTTTATTCTTACTAGTTTTTTTTTTTTTTTTGAATGAATGTCTATCTCTCACATTAGATTGGAAGTTTCACAAGGGCAGTGTGGGCATAATTCTAGGTACACATTAGATGCTCAGCAGTGGTTTGCTGAATAAATGAATGATTTATTGGACAAGATCCAGTATATGGGAGTAGAATATTTTTTTACCATTTCCTCTGTGAAGAGAGTCAGTGTAGTATATGAATGCAGCACTGGAGTCAGACTACTTGGGATCAAATCCCAGCTTTGCCTTTTATTATTTAACCTTGGTAAAATCACCTTAGGCCTCTGCCTCAGTTTCCTTGTCTGTAAAATGGGGGAGAATAATTGCATCTTTTTCATAGTTCTGTTGTAAGGACTAAATAAGTTAATACATGTAAAGCACATACTTGGTATTCTTACTACATTCAATAAATATGAACAATTATTTTATTAAAGCATCTGCTTCAGACCACACTAAGCAATTGTGTATAGCTTCTTTTTATACAGATTATACCTTCTGACACCAGTGGCAGAGATATTGCACAGCATTTTGATTCATATTCCTTGAGTCCATTCCTAACCCCTTCCCCCCTCAGCCCACATTTACTGTTTCACTCCATTACTTGATTCAATGTCACTGAGGCAGGTAGTGAAGGGGTCCTTTGGTTTTTGCAGCTCCAGCCTTGTGAATATCACTAATGTTTCTGGAGAAGGAATAAATATGAGGGCAAAGCAGCTGCCTAGGCTTCCCAGGTTGCAAAGTAATGAAATGAAATAAGTGTCTTGTGTGTTTCATTTTGAAGCTACAGGAAAATTAGCGGCCCAACAACCACTAATTATTTGGCAGATTACTGATGAAAGGTTCTGGCTTCCACAAGACTGCCTCAGAGCCAGCTAGGTGCTTGCAGTTCAGTACAGTGGTCATTACATTAATCAATGAAGAGGAATTGAGTGAAGTAAGGGGTTCTCATTTCTTTGGAGCAGAGATTTTATGCATGAGGTTGCTAGGTTTTGAAACAAGTCATGATAAGGAGGATATCGTGCCTTCTAATCCTGCCACCCATAGGCAATCATGGTGGGTATCGCATCCACGAGCATCATAGACCCTCACCTCCTTGACCCTTTGTGCACTGTTGATGAAAAGGACTCTCATTTGTGTTTTTACGTTCCTGTTGTTGGATCCAGAGATTTTAGGATTTCTGGTTCTAGGGAATATAACAACTTTGACTTTTGTATGAAGGGAATTCCATGGTTTTAAGATCAGGTTCTAGAATGAAACAGCCTGGGTTTGAGTTCTAGAGCTCTTACTGATGAGTTCTGTGACATTGGCCAGGCTAACTAACTTCTCTGTTCCAGTTTTTCCGTTGGCAAAAAGATCCCAATCTTAAAGGTTGTGAAGATTACATGAGTTATTATGTATAAAGCATTAGTACAGTATCATATAGAATAAAGAGTCAACAAATTATTATTATTAGGAGTAATATGTGCTTCCTCTTTTTTTGTGCTTCCTCTTTTTGATATCCTTTTGGAGTATTAATTACGCAGCTGTCTCTGTGATAAAAACTTTACATACATTATCTTATTGAGTCCTCTCAATCACAGCTGCAGGATAATTACTCTTAACCCTGTTGTACAGGCCAGAAAACTGAGACTCAGAGATTAAATTACTTGTCTAATGACATGCAACCAGTAAGTAGTAGAATCTCTTCTCTTCACTACCACAGGGGGAGAAAGGAAGGAGGCTATAGAGAAAAGGAAGGGCTATCAAGGCTCCAGGCAACATACTGGCTCTGTCCTTAAGGCAGACTGAAAAGGGAGTTCAACAACCCCAGACAATCAGAGTCCTTCAGCTGAGCAAAGAATGCAGCATGCCTCTGGCTTCTCTAACATTTATACTCATTGCTACCGTGATAATTGCTCCCTTCAGAATGTACCTACCTCCTTACTCCCTGACTTGAGAGCAAACCAAAGAAATCTTTAAGGCAGACAATAACCCAGTGATTAAAAGAGGGGCCACTTGGACTCAGACTGCTGTGGTTCAAATCCAACACACCCCCTTTTTTTCAAAACAGCACCATACTTTTTTATTTCAACCCTCAAACAATATAAGGAGAAGACCACTTCTGATGCCAAACTATGAAAGTTAATAATAAAGAAACAGAAAAAAAATATTAACAACTAAATGACAATTATTTAAAAGTATTTCACATTTCACAGCAGTGCTTTGGCAGTACTGGCAAGTGTTTCTGGTTACCTGCTTCTAACAACAGGGTCTGAAAGATCCCTATGATCTTAGCAAAAGAACCACCATATTTTTTACAAATCTGACCACTTTTTGAGTGATCTTCAACACTTACTCAAACCTCTAGGCCAATAGTTTTGAAAGTGTGGTCTGAGGATCCAAGAAGTTCTTGAGAAGAAAATGTTTGAAGACTGCTGCTCTAGACTTTAGTTCTGCAGATTAGTAATGATAATACTATGTATCAACCCTTTAAAAATGATTAGAAGATTAAATGATATAAGGCGTACAGAGTTCCTAGTCCAGTGCCTGGTATATAGTAGGTGCTTAATAAACAGTTACTATTTTCATTGTCACCATTGATCTACTTTGCTCTGGATTTTCAGTCTACCTCTAAGCTCATTAACTGTAATGTGGACATACATATGTTTACCTACTAGGAAAAAACATATACAATATTAATCCTTCATGTGGCCATCACAGTGCTGGGTACAGTAGCAAAATACATTAAGAACTTTCAATCTATTTGCAGTGACAAAATTCATACCTAAAACGGCATCCACCCAGGTAAGATGCAGTATGACTACCAAATCAGGTGGAGTACCTGTATAAAGCTGTGCAGGGTGAGACACTTCTCTAGGAGCTCAGGGAAGAGGAAGACCAAAGCCAGAGATGGAAGATTTGGCTGGGTGATACATGTCCCGGAAAGGTCCTAATCATCCTCAGTAAGAGTATGTATCTTCCCAGAAATCCTATAGGGTATGTGCCAGGCCCTTAACACCTACATTGGAAATGGGATGTTCCTTGGTATCTAGGAATACTCTGGTGTACTTTAACAAAACAAAAAGCAAATTCTTACTTCTTAAATTGTGTTATCAGAAAATGCAGGGATTTGGAGTCAGCAACCTGGTTTCAAATCCCAGTTTTGTTACTTCAGTAATTGTGGGAGCTGGGGCATATCCAGTCACTGTATGAAGTCTTGTGATTCTGTTGTGGAAAATGGGGTTGGTACTAATTGGCTCCCAACATAAGGAAAGCAAACGAGATCATGTAGGCGATAGCACTTTGCAAACTATAAAACCCTAAATGAATGTGCAGTGGTGTCACCACATGGTCTTTTGCTTCTTTTGCCTATTACATCTCTACCCCATGATGTTCTGAGACTGGTGGCATCTGCTCCAGAGAGGAAGCAGGCCTGGAATAGCCTGGGTATTTACGGAGGAGATTGGCAGAGTCTGAGTTGTGAAACTCAGTGGTCTGCTCCAGATCATCCTAAGTTCCTCACTCTCCTGAGCACTAAATTTATTCTCCCCACTTCCTTAAAAATAGCTTTGTAATTTTGCTTATTATGTTTCCCTTCACTTTATATTGGGGGAATTTCAGAATACTCTTGTGCAACGGGCTCTTCTTACCTCAGAATGATCCTGTTGGCCTTAGAGCTCACCCTCATTGTTAGGCACACAGCAGGAGAGTAACTTGCTCAGAATTGATGGCCTTTTCTAAACCCATTAAAGAAACTCTAAAGATCTGCTGTCCCCAGGCCTTAGAAGGTTTATTTTATGTGGATTGGGTGCCTCCAATAAGCTAGTCATTAGTGGAAGGGTAGCTGCAGCCTGCTCTCCTTTGTGACCTAAAGACAACTAAACAAGTCAGTCTGAGACGTGCTTTCCCATGCCTGCTTTGGAGCCTCCTCCTCTTACTGTGTAACCTCAGGCAGCTAACTTCATCTGTCTGATTAAGTTTCTGCATCTGCCTAAAAGAGATCATGAGTACTAATCCAAGAGGACTAAAGAAGGTCACACTTGTACATTGATCTCTGTAGCCAGCATATAGTCAGCAATCAGCAAATATTAGGTACTATTACCATGATTATGCAGGGAGCTGGGAACCACACCCCTTAGGGAAGGGTGAGGGAGGTTACATTCAGTCCAATGGTTATAATGGTTACCTATCACTCCTGGTGGATTCATGGAATTCTACCTCCTTCCTCCCCACTCAACTCAAATTGTGGACCTTACCACAGAACAAGGCATTCTTTTAACTGCTTAGAAGCCACTTTTCTTTTTCTTTTTTTTTTTTTCCCCTAAGTAGAGTGAGGGAGAAGGGAAGAGGGAGAGGGAATAAACACCAGCTGGGATGAGAATGTGAAGAAAAGACAGGTTTCTTTTTTTTTTTCTAATTAAAGAAAAAAAAGACTAGGGTAGCAGGGACAGGGAGAAAAATAGGTTCTTGTTGCAGAGGGGCTGTGGGGAAGAGCTGTGCGTGCATTTTCACCAAGGCTCTGCTTCTTCTTAATCATCTCCATGCAGGCAACGTTCTGGCCCTAGCCAATCATTTATTTACACCAAAAGGTGCAGATGCCAGAGGCAGGTGTCAAAACAATTAATAACACTCCTGGAAATGAATAGTATCTTCCTAATTCTGTCAGCCTGAGGGGAGTCTGCTGCTCAGGAAAGCTCCTTGTGAAACTGCGCTCCCAGCCAGAACAGTGGGGTGGGTCCTCTGAGAACCTTCCATCCTGATAGACAACCACACTCCAAAGTCAGTTGAAAATAGGGGTAAAGATTTGCCTTTTTGAAGGACCTGCCTTTCGCCTTCCTTGCAGTGACTGGCACCCACATAAAGCTAAAGCTTTGCTTGTAAGTCTCTGCCCAGAGAAACAGAGAAGCAGATAGGCGACTTTAATGGTAGGAGTTGATGCTCTTTGAAGATAAATTAGAAATAAATGAATGAATTCTAGAGATGAGGATCGAAAGTGACTTTAAATTTAAATTGAAACTGAGACACAGGAGGCTAAGCACTTTGCCCAAGTAAGTGGCAGCGGCAGAATTTGAACCCAGGCAGTCTGGCTCCAGTGCTAATGCTCTTAACAATTACACACTGTTTTGTTCTCTTCTGTTCAGTTCAGAGAAAGGGTTTCATTCTCTTGACTCTGCAGTCAAGGTGGTTGCTATGGCATACGATTATCCTTTCTATAACTGTGAGTGTTGGTATTTATTTCTCACTTCTAGTCAAGAATCTCTGGATGCTTTGGAAGCCTTCCCACCCATTCTGTGCACAACTGCACACACTCTCAAATAATTAAAATATTTTTCTTCTTTATTTAGTAAGCAGAAATTGTTGTTCTCTTTGGAGCTGTGGTACCTTATATTTTTCTTCTTTATTTAGTAAGCAGAAATTGTTGTTTTCTTTGGAGCTGGGGTACCTTATGTGTGCACTATAATCTGAATTGCACCTAAAATCAGGGAAGAAGCACTCAGTTTTCAGTGAATGCTTTGCCATTCTAGCTTTGGAGAAATGGGAAGGTGTTTCCCAGTGATCTGACCTAGAAAATCTGCGCTTGAGCTCTCCAGACCTTAGACCTTAGACCTTAGAGCAGACCTTATGTTCTTAGAAGCATAAGAGTTTAGGTAAATATGCGAATCTTGGAATTTGCAATCTCCTGGAGAATTCTTTTTTTTTTTTTTTTTTTTTTTTGTTGATGGCTTCTCCCAGTCCTGCCCAGTAGATGGCTGGGTCTTGAGGAGTAGGGGTTTGAGATGATTATCAGATCGTACTCAATGTTTGTTGGTGGCTTGGTTACTAGAATCTGCTATAGAACTTTTGGAACCTCAAGAGCAAAATAGATTGTGGTTCAGATTCCAGGGCCAGGTTCAACCTCTTTGTAAAATTTAGGAGGTCGGAGTTTCCTAGAAAAACAATCCACACTGGGAAGTCTCCAAAAAGTTCCTATTACCTGCAGGGTGGAAGAATCATGGTCTATGGGGAAGGTAATAGGTACTTATTTCATGCTTTGGCTTTCCTTACAGATAGAAGCAGCAGCAGCAACATAACCTTGGACCAACAGAGCATTTAATTGAACTTCATCTGATGGAGTGACATTTTGTTTCACAGGCAAATTTTGTTGCTATTAACAAGGAGGTAGTTATCATGGTTAAATATACTCTGATTCCAGCAGAGTACCAGGGGAGCTTTTTAATATTTATGTGACAATAATTGATCTCTTACCACTGTCAAGTACTGCTAAAGACTTATCAGCTTGCTGTTTCAGCAACATATGTTGTAGCCAAGATGCGCTCCATGTGTCCTTCCTGTGCCTTGGGGAGAGAACATTTGCAGTGGATTAGAATAGAAAATGGTACGGGCTTTAGAAAAACTCCTTGTGCTTAGATTTTCCCCTCCATGACCGGGCATGTGAATTATGACTATAAAATAATGAGATTGCCTCCTCAAACCATTTGTGAAATGAAGCCCCAGTCTGTAATTTTTCCCTTTTACCACGTGCAGACCAAGAAAGAGGTGGCCCAGTTAGAGGGGACTTCTTGTAGATTCACCTTGTATTGCATATAACTGACTTTAAATAGGCCATTCTGTGAAATCTGAAAACCCGCCCACAATTAAAATGCTAACATCTCTACCATTTGGTTTTTCTTAATGAGCCCTGTGCTGATTTTGCTTGTCTTACTTTGGCAGTCACAGAGTTTAGCATACACATACCACAAATTTCCTAGGAACCTAAGGAGTGGGCTTTTTAAAAATTTTACTTGAGTCAGATTTTCATTAGGAATTTATTTATGGGCACAAGTGAACTACTCAGAGAAAGATTGTTTAACTATTTGAAGCTGTGAGGATTCCCTCGCATAAACTGCATCTGAGGATCACAGTGGCAGTCAAGGAGCCTGAAACATTAATGTAAGCATCCCACAGCCATATTCACAGGGAGATTGCTCCAGTAGCTCTTCCTTCCCGTTGGGCTGGGGTTGCCAGGACTGTTGGATTGTTGTGACTGGAGGGATCATACTTCCAGTGGATGGGTTAAGTGAGGCAAACATGTTATGTTACATGTCCATAGTAGTATTTATATATAAAAGGCATCCTGATATGATGGGTCTTAGAGAACTGATATTCATAAGTCATTCCTCAGATATACACTATCTATGAACTCAATCATATAATGAGCTTTTTCTATTTAAAAAATCTAAACACAGCAAACATTTTGGAAAAAATTGGATATGCCAACCACACTAGAATGCTTGTTCCTGAAATCCGTTTTCTGTCTTTTGTGGGATGGTGAATCTTTTTTTCTGCTTGTTCATTTGTTTGCTTGCTTTTTGGGGGGGAAAGTGGGAGGATGTTATCCAAACTTTTTGAAAGAGACATGGAGAACATGGATATTTAATCCTTCGTCAGAGCAACTGAAAATGGCCTTAGAGAAAGTTTTCCTATTAAAATCTCCAGGGAATTCCAGAAATGGGTTGAATGTGGTCATCAGGGGCCCTGGGCCAATGATGTCTATATATTTCTTAGACAAATATCCAAATATTTGGAAAATCTAATCCTTAGCCCTAATGCCACAGTGCAAGTGAAGTATTTCCTAAAAATCCTCTGGCTATTCTGTTTTCTGTCACCTTCCTTTTTTCTTGATCTGAAAGTTTTTTTTAATATATAATTAAAGGAAATGAACCTTTAAACAGAAATTATTATCATGCTTTATTCTTTTTCCAAACACTTTCACACCTATAATTTGACCTGGTCCTCATATAATTCTTCAATTGTAATTCATCATTCCCTTTGTCCAGATGAGGAAATTTAGTGACATTTAAGCTGATGCCTAGGTTCAGAGGTGTTTCTATTTCCTATTAGCATATGTTAATAACTTGAATCTGGCGCAACCTTATTTTAATATTTCTTCCTTGTTGCCACTCATTTTCAACCCATTCCTGATGACTTTCTGTCTTTTACCTATGCAGTTGGGCTTACTGTGAGAGTGATGTGCCTGTTCCTTTGAGATTATAGAGTCTGTGAAGGTGGATCTCATAGAAAGGTGATGACCTAAACCAAGGGTTAGCAATAATTTTTTTCTGTAAAAGTCCAGATAATAAGTATTTCAGGCTTTACAAGCCATAGGGTCTCTGTGTCAATTACTCAGCTATACATTAGTAACTCAAAAACAGCCATAGATAATACATATATAAATGGGTGTGCTGTGTTCCAACAAAACTTTATTCATGGATGCAAATTTAAATTTTATATACTCTTATGTGTTCTTAAATATTTTTCTTCTTTTGATGTTTTTGGCAATCATTTAAAAAAATGTAAAAAACATACTTAGTTTATGGGTTGTAGGAAAACAGATGGCCAGTTGGATTTGGCCTTATAAAGGCTATAGTTTGCCAACCCCTGCCCTAGACCAGCAGTTTTCAGCTCTGGCTGCACATCAGGGTCACCTGGGGAGCCTTTAAGACATACTGATGCTGAGAAAAGGAAATTTTGATGCTGGACTCTGTCTCTTCTGGTTCTGACTCAGTTGGTATGGGGTCATGCTTGGGCATCAGTCCTTTTTTAAAGCTCCTCAGGTGATTGTAGGTGTGTAGTTGTGGTTGAGAAGAAGTACTGGTCTAGAGCTGTGTTTTCTAGCTCGAAGTTTAGCCCAGTTCTTCTGTAAATCATGGAATTGTAAATTCTTGAGGGTCTCAACATACTCCATGGGATAAAGCAGATATCGAAAACAAGTTTCTGAATCATTTTTAAACACTGCTTGACTTCCCCTTATTCAAGAGGTAGCAAGAGAAAGAGCACCAGACAGTAAGATCTATGTAGACAAAAAAGAAAGAATGAAACAAAAATGTTTATTTTCTATGGGTACATGACTATGTATATAAATGCATAGAATGAGTTAGGAAAGCTATGTACCAAATGGATGATTCTGGTTACCTCCTCAGAGGGGTTTAGGACTGCAGGGGTGAAGATGGGGTAAAGAAGGACTTGATTTCAGCCTACCTTGGCTTAATCCTGACTCAGCCAGTTACTAGATATGTGACCATAAACAAATGATTTTACTTCCCTCTGCTCAGTTTTCTTATTAGTAAAATGAAGAAAATAGCGTTATCTACCTCATAGGGTGTATCTGGGATTTAAGTGGATTAAATACATGTAAAAACATTTAGGACCTTATATGGCATGTAGTAAATGCTCAATAAATGTCAGTCATTTTATCATTTAAAATGGTTTAGAGGGGCGCCTTGTGGCTCAGTCAGTTAAGAATCTGACTTCAGCTCAGGTTATGATTTTAGGGTACTGGAATTGAGCCCTGCCTTTGTCTCCCCTCAGCAGGGAGCCTGCTTGTCCCTCTCCCTCCACCCTACCCTGGCTGGTGCTCTCTCTCTCTCTCTCTCTCTCTCATATAAATAAATGAAAAATCTTTAAAAGAGGTTTAGAACATACAAAGTATTATATTGGTAGTGATCAACCTTTTTTCCTGCCTCCATACTCTTTTAGTGAGTAACTAGACTCTCTGAACACAGTGATTATCACCCAGCAGGAGTACTCGCCCACTAAGGAGGTATATCTAACTCCCGGTAGGGGAATCTATGGTTTGTAAACAACCCTCTATAAATTCTGATATGCATTCCAAGTCGGCATAATCCTCAGTGTATATGAATGAACTTATGTTTTCATTCATTGTCAAATATAAATCAACCCTCTTTCATAGAGACAGTGCAGGGTTGGGTTCCCAGGAAACAGGAATAAAGTGATATAAATATGGGACTTTATATAGCCCAAAATCCCCACAACTAAAATCATCTTACTGCATACAAACACAGCTTCAAAGAAAGATTAACTGTATGCAACCAAAAGGAGTATTGAACCATAGCACCACCTTTTATATATAATAGATGGTCTTTAAAATACACTGAATCCCCAATTCTCAGCAATATGAATAATATGGTATAGGTTAGGGGTCATTCAAAGGATGAAAAACGAATAACTTGACTATTTTTGACTTTGTTTTTAGGCAGCATATTTACCTTATAATTTATGAGACTGAAATGAATATTGATATGAATTTGTAGTTTTGACTGGTGGGAGAAACTGGGAATGTTTTTGGTACTAATGAAGACTTGATCTGAAAGAAAAAAATGGTTTTAAAGACCTATCAAACATATAATTAAAAACGGCCTATGTAAAAATGTGGTGAAGTATGAGGGGTATAAAATTGTTAATATCCCCACTCCGGGTGATAGCCTTACCAGAGAATTCAGAGGAAAGGAAGACGCCATGTGTTTTAGTAAAATGATGCTCATTTGAGTATCAGAAGACCTGGCTTCTGGTCCCTTCTGCTATTGACTTTGGGTTCATCAGTTAAACTCCATCATTTGACAAGATTGACTTGATGAGTTCAAAGGTCCTTTTGGCCTGAATATTATATTAATTGTTAATAGCAGTGTACTTAGCCATGAAGTTCTGCCTGGGGCCTTACTCTTAGGAAATCATCTTTGCTATGTGGGTGAAACAAAGCTCTTTGATGAACTCTCACCCATTTGTGGAACCAATTTAAACTTTAAGATGTCAGTGTTCATTGAAATGTCATCTCTAGATTGATTGCTTTGTATAAAAAAAACAGGCCTTTTGATGCATCTCTGCATTAGTCAGTGATGGTAAGCTTTGGGAATGTTTTCTAATATGAGAGTACATTGGATCTCTTTCTTTGGAATTAATTTCAACAGAGCAATCTTATCAACTGTTGTGGAAGACAGTACATGAAGATGACTGAGGTGTTTGCACCTCAATGCTATATGCTAGTGAAGGAATCTCTGGGAGAACCATACTCTACCACCCTTCTTCACTTCCTTTGAACCTCCTGCTATTACTGGTATTATTTAAAAAACTGATTTCGTTCTGACTGGTATGTGCTGGGCAGTGCTAACTTAGAGAAGCCATGGGGCCTCTGGCAAACAGAATTTCCTTCTTCACCCTCCGCCTTGTCAGTCTGCTGTTTTGCCAAAAGGCCTCCTCCGTTGTGGTGGTGGGTCTCTTTAGCTAAAATGGGGAGAGATGGCTATGGCATTGCTGCGATATTTGGTAACATTCTCCATTAAGGGTTCTGTGGTTCTTTTTTTTTTTTAAAGGATTTTATTTATTTATTTGACAGACAGAGATCACAAGCAAGCAGAGAGAGAGGTAGGGAAACAGGCTCCCTGCAGAGCAGAGAGCCAGATGCAGGGCTCAATGCAGGGCTTGATCCCCTGAGCTGAAGGCAGAGGCTTTAACCCACTGAGCCACCCAGGTGCCCCAAGGGCTCTGTGGTTCTTACTTCAGGATAAATCTGAATCAGCTTGAACCAGGGATTTGTTTTGCTTTCTTTAGAAAAAGTTTTTAATCTTCAAAAAAAAACCAAGAAATTCTGTGTATTGCAAGAAAAAAAGGGCTAACAAGTAAGTTAGCAAAATAGTGATCACTAGTTTAATGGCGTACAAAAGTAATAAGTATTCCCTTTTTTTTATGTGGCATATCTGTATCATCCTTTTATTCTGCTCTTTGGACCAATTGTGTGAGCAGGCAAATGTACCTCCATTTTACAGATTAGAGTATTAATGAGTCCAGTCACTTGCCAAAGGACAGTTACTGACTGAAATGAGACTCTAATCCTGGCCTTGAACTCTAAGCCTACTTCTTGATTAGAATGTTTTTGGTAGGGAACGACAACAGCATTCTGTGGTTGGAAGCAGGGGAGTGGGAGTGGCTTGCCTAGGTGCCCATGGGTATATTGTAGAGAGTTCCAAACAATAATAAAACTAATTCCAAGTCAGTCTGCACTTTATTATCATGGTGACTTGGAAACACTAAACAATATCTGTAATAAAAATAATTCTCTCTTCTGGAGAAAACCATTTCTACCACTCCCTCCTGGGAGGTAAATCACCTGAGGCTGTCCATCCAGGGCCAGAGGAGCTGCTTAAAGCCAGAAGAGAAGACAGAAGCTGATGAGCAGGTTGCAGACTGGAATGGCTCCTTACCAGTGCACTGAATCATTTAGCAAGTGTTTATTGAACACTGTTTCCTTACTCATCACTGGGTTAAGAGCTTGGAGGAAAGAGTCATAAGGCATGATCTCTGCTTCAGGGATCTCAGTTACCTTGAAGAGCTAAGACTTATATTGAGGCTACTAGAGCTCACACTTAACACAGCAAATAATTAAAAGGATAATAGGGTCAACTATACATTTTTCAAGAGCTTATTTACTCATTCACGAGTGGGATCTAGGTTTGGGTTTATATTCTTTGTCCCTTGTTCACTAGCTCTATGATTTGGGACAAGTGATTTAGCTCTCTGTGTTGCATTTTCCTCACCTGTAAAAACTGAGGTGATAAACTGAGTATTATAATAGTATCGATAGGATTCCTTTAAGGATTAAATGAGATAGGAAGGTACTTAATAGAATTTTAGCTATTATTCATTCACCAAACATTTGATTAGAATCTATACTTTGCCATATACTGTGCTAGCTAGAGCTATGGCCAGCCCTCAAGAAGCTTCTGACTCTATCATTGTCATCTATAGTTGCAAAGCAGTATAGTGTAATGGCTTAGAGCATAAGTTCTGACATTAGATTACCTAGGCTCAAATCCAATCTTTTTCATGTTCTGCCTATGTATTCTTAGGCAGGTTACATAATATTCATGTGCTTCATTTCCCTCATCTGTATAATGGGGACCACACTAGTGCAGGTCTCATTTGGATTATTGTGAAAATAAAATGAATTAAAATATGCTGAGTACTTAGCACTGTATCTGGAACATAGTTAGCTCTTAACAAGTTTTAACAGTTACCATTATTACAGTTTGTTCTCTTATCAACACTAATGGAAATAACATTAATTTGGAGATTGATAAAAGGTTACTAAATCAGTTACAGAAATGGTGAAACAAGAAATGATGTTATCTTTTGACTGCATTCTGCTTATAATAAAACCTTGATTATCCAGTATGAGGTAATATGCTGAGCTTAATTTTCTAGTTAATTAAATAAGGGTTGACTAGGATGTCCTATTGATTTCAATCTTTGTGGTTGGAAATCTTTCTTAAATGTCAGTGGCCACTTTCTCACTTTAGTAAATAGAGCCCAGTGATTATCTCCATGTCTATGATAGAGGCAAAGGGTCTAATGCCAAGATGATGGGCTGGATGTTATGTAGTCTAACTGTGACTCCAGTGAACATAGCTATCAGATACTAGCAGAATCACTGGGAGTTATAGTTTAGGCTTTGCCAAGGGGTGTTTTTCACAGTTTTAGTGACTTACAATGCAGGGCAAAGTTAATGGCTTTATTTTTCATGTCCCTAAGGTAGGAACTCAGTTGAAGGTTGCTATGAGTGTTTCTAAAAGCAAGGGCCAGATAGCTATATGTCACTTTCTCCATCTACCCTTATGGGTTGGGTGAGACATAAAATGACTTTTTGGCAAAGACTGAGAGGCTTTTTGGGCAGCAGCAAAACGAACATTCTATAAGGGCAAAAGTTATTCACAAAAGATTCACGGTCCTTTTGCTCCCTACATCTCTCTGGCTATCCTTACCAGCCTACCACAATGCCTGAAAGTCCTACCATTAGATTCAATTCTGCCCAGTAGAAATTTCTGCAATAATGGAAATGTTCTATATATGCACCACCAAAAACAGCAGTTACTAATAACATGGGACTATTGAGCACTTGAAAATTAAATTTTAATTTAATTTAATTTAAAATAGCCACAGGTAGCACTCAGTGGTTACCATATCAGATAGCATAACTATAGATGCTTTAAGTAAAAGGCTTAACTAATCACTTTTTTTCCTAAAGACATTGAAGGTCCCCTTTTAAAAAATTTATTTGCATATAGCTGACACGCAATGTTAAATTAGTGTCAGGTGTACAGCACAGTGATTCAGAAGCTCTATGTATTATGCTATGCTCACCACAAGCGTAGCCACTGTCTGTCACCATACAACACTATTATAGTATCACTGACAATATTCCTTTTGCTGTGCCTTTTTTTCCCTATGAGTCATTCATTCTATAACCAGAAGCCTGTATCTCTAACTCCCCTTCACCCATTTTGCCCCTTTCCCCATTCTCTACCTTCTGGCAACCATCAATTCTCTGTATTTATATGTCTGATTCTGCTTTTTTTATATTCAGCATAACAGTATTCATTATTTTTGCACCACACCCAGTGCTCCATGCAATCCGAGCCTTCTATAATACCCACCACCTGATACCCCAACCTCCCACCCCCCGTGACTTCAAACCCCTCAGAATGTTTTTCAGAGTCCATAGTCTCTCATGGTTCACCTCCCCTTCCAATTTCCCCCAACTCCCTTCTCCTCTCCATCTCTGCATGTCCTCCATGCTATTTGTTATGCTCCAAAAATAAGTGAAACTATATGATAATTGGCTCTCTCTGCTTGACTTATTTCACTCAGCATACTCTCTTCCAGTCCCGTCCATGTTGCTACAAAAGTTGGGTATTCATCCTTTCTGATGGAGGCATAATACTCCATAGTGTATATGGACCACATCTTCCTTATCCATTCGTCCGTTGAAGGGCATCTTGGTTCTTTCCACAGTTTGGCGACCATGGCCATTGCTGCTATAAACATTGGGGTACAGATGACCCTTCTTTTCACGACATCTGTATCTTTGGGGTAAATACCCAGGAGTGCAATTGCAGGGTCATAGGGAAGCTCTATTTTTAATTTCTTGAGGAATTTCCACACTGTTCTCCAAAGAGGCTGCAACAACTTGCATTCCCACCAACAGTGAAAGAGGGTTCCCCTTTCTCCACATCCCCTCCAACACATGTTGTTTCCTGTCTTGCTAATTTGGGCCATTCTAACTGGTGTAAGGTGATATCTCAATGTGGTTTTCATTTGAATCTCCCTGAGGGCTAGTGATGATGAACATTTTTTCATGTTCTGATAGCCATTTGTATGTCTTCATTGGAGAAGTGTCTGTTCATATCTTCTGCCCATTTTTTGATATGATTGTCTGTTTTGTGTGTGTTGAGTTTGAGGAGTTCTTTATAGATCCTGGATATCAGCCTTTTGTCTGTACTGTCATTTGCAAATATCTTCTCCCATTCCATGGGTTGCCTCTTTGTTTTTATTGACTGTTTACTTAGCTGTGCAGAAGCTTTTGATCTTGATGAAGTCCCAAAGGTTCATTTTTGCTTTTGTTTCCTTTGCCTTTGGAGACATATCTTGAAAGAAGTTGCTGTGGCAAGAAGAGAGGAGAGGAGAGGGTACTGCCTATGTTCTCCTCTGGGATTCTGATGGATTCCTGTGTCACGTTGAGGTCTTTTATCCATTTTGAGTTTATCTTTGTGTACAGTGTAAGAGAACAGTCGAGTTTCATTCTTCTACATATAGCTGCCCAGTTTTTCGAACACCATTTATTGAAGAGACTGTCTTTTTTCCACTGTATATTTTTTCCTGCTTTGTCGAAGATTATTTGCCCCTAGAGTTGAGGGTCCATATCTGGGCTCTCTGTTCCACTGGTCTATGTGTCTGTTTTTATGCCAGTACCATGCTGTCTTGGAGATCACAGCTTTGTAGTAAAGCTTGAAATCAGGTAATGTGATGCCCCCAGTTTTATTTTTGTTTTTCAACATTTCCTTAGCGATTTGGGGTCTCTTCTGGTTCCATACAAATTTTTGGATATTTGCTCCAGCTCTTTGAAGAATACCGGTGGAATTTTGATCGGAATGGCATTAAAAGTATAGATTGCTCTAGGCAGTATAGACATTTTAACAATGTTTATTCTTCCGATCCAAGAGCATGGAATAGTCTTCCATCTTTTTGTGTCTTCTTCAATTTCTTTCATGAGTGTTCCGTAGTTCCTCGAGTACAGTTCATTTACCTCTTTGGTTAGGTTGATTCCCAGGTATCTTGTGGTTCTTGGTGCTATAGTAAATGGAATCAATTCTCTAATTTCCCTTTCTGTATTTTCATTGTTAGTGTATAAGAAAGCCACGGATTTCTGTACATTGACTTTGTATCCTGCCACGTTGCTGAATTGCTGTATGAGTTCTAATAGTTTGGGGGTGGAGTCTTTTGGGTTTTCCATATAAAGAATCATGTCATCTGCGAATAGAGAGAGTTTGACTTCTTCATTGCCAATTTGGATACCTTTTATTTCTCTTTGTTGTCTGATTGCTATTGCTAGGACTTCTAATACTATGTTGAACAAGAGTGGCGAGAGTGGGCATCCTTGTCGTGTTCCTGATCTCAACGGAAGGCTGCAGCTTTTTCCCATTGAGTATGATATTTGCTGTGGGTCTTTCATAGATAGATTTTATGAAGTTGAGGAATGTTCCCTCTATCCCTATACTTTGGAGCATTTTAATCAAGAGAAAAATCCTAAGAATAGCACTGAACAGAAATATAGAGACAATCTACAGAAAGAAAGACTTCAAAGGTAACATGATGTCAATAAAAACGTATCTATCAATAATCACTCCCAATGTGAATGGCCTAATTGCGCCCATAAAATGGCATAGGGTTGCAGATTGGATAAAATGACAGGATCCATCCATATGTTGTCTACAAGAGACCCGTTTTGAACCTAAAGATACACCCAGACTGAAAGTGAAGGGATGGAGAAGCATCTTTCATGCCAATGGGCCTCAAAAGAAGGCTGGGGTAGCGATTCTCACATCAGATAAATTAGATTTTAAACTAAGAGACTGTAGTCAGAGATCCAGAAGGACACTACATCATTCTTAAAGGGACTATCCACCAAGATGATCTAACAATTGTAAATATCTATGCCCCCAATATGGGAGCAGCCAACTACCTAAGAAAACTGTTAATCAAGATAAAAAGTCATATTGATATGAATACATTAATAGTAGGAGATCTTAACACGCCTCTCTCAGAAATAGACAGATCATCGAAGCAGAAAATCAATAAAGAAGCAAGAGCATTGAATGACACATTGGACCAGATAGACCTCATAGATATATACAGAACATTCCACCCTAAAACAATAGAATTCTCATTCTTCTCAAGTGCACATGGAACCTTCTCAAGAATAGACCACTTACTGAGTCATAAATCAGGACTCAACCGATACTGAAAGACAGAGATTATTCCCTGCATCTTCTCAGATCACAATGCTTTGAAACTGGAGCTCAATCACAAGGAAGAGTTCAGAAGGAACTCAAACACCTGGAAGCTAATGGCCACCTTGCTTAAGAATGTTTGGATCAATCAGGAGATCAAAGAAGAACTGAAACAATTCATGGAAACCAATGAGAATGAAGACACTTCGGTCCAAAACCTATGGGATACAGCAAAGGAAGTCCTAAGGGGGAAATACACGGCCATCCAAGGCCCCTCAAAAAAATTAAAAAATCTAGAACACACCAGCTGTCTCTACACCTTAAAGAACTGGAGAATCAATAACAAATCAAATCAACTCCACACATAAGAAGGGAAATCATCAAGATTAGAGCTGATATCAATGAGGTAGAAACCAGAGATACAGTAGAATGTATCAATGAAACTAGAAGCTGGTTTTTTTAAAAAAATCAATAAGATGGATAAATCATTGGCCACACTAATCCAAAAGAAAAGAGAGAAAGCCCAAATTCATAAAATTATGAATGAAAAGGGAGAGATCACAAGGAACACTAAGGAAGTAGAAACAATCATCAGAAGTTATTATCAACAGTTATATGCCAATAAGCTAAGCAATCTAGATGAAATGGATGCATTCCTGGAATACTATAAACTCCCAAAATTGAACCAGGAAGAAATTGACAACCTGAATAGACTGATATCTAGTAACAAGATTGAAGCAGTGATCAAAAACCTCCCAAAAAACAGGAGCTCAGGACCTGACGGATTCCCTGGGGAATTCTACCAAACTTTCAAAGAAGCAATAACACCTATTCTCCTGAAGCTGTTGCAAAAAATTGAAGCAGAAGGAAAACTTCCAGACTCTTTCTATGAAGCCAGCATTACCCTGATCCCCAAACCAGGCAAAGATCCTACCAAAAAGGAGAAATTCAGACCAATATCACTGATGAATATGGATGCTAAGATTCTCAACAAGATCCTAGCAAACAGGATCCAACAGCACATTGAAAAGATTATCCACCATGACCAGGTGGGATTCATCCCTGTGCTACAAGGATGGTTCAACATTCACAAATCAATCAATGTGATAGAACAAATTAATATGAGAAGAGAGAAGAACCACATGGTCCTCTCAATCGATTCAGAAAAAGCATTTGATTCTGTTTTTTGTTTGCTTGTTTATTCATATGGTATTTATCTTTCTCTGTCTGACTTATTTCACTTAGCATAAAGCCCTCTGTGTTCATCCATTTTGTCACACATGGCAATATCTCATCCTTTTTAGTGGATGTGTGATTATTCCATTTTGTATATATACTACATCTTTTTATCTATTCATCTACCAGTGGATACTTGGGTTGCTTATCTTGGCTATCATAAATAATGCAGCAATAAACATAAGGGTGCATATATCTTTTAAAATTAGTGTTTTTATTATTTTCCACAGTAGCTGCACCAATTTGCATGTCTGCCAACAGTGCAAGAGTATTCCTTTTTCTCCACATCCTCATCAACACTTGTTATTTCTTGTCTTTTTTATTTTAACCATTCTTACAGACGTAAAGTGATATCTCTTTATGGTTTTGATTTATAGTTCCCTGGTGATTAGTGATGTTGAGTGTCTTTGCATGTGTCAATTGGCCATCTGTATGTCTTCTTTGGAAAAATGTCTATTGAGGTCCTTTGCTCATTTTTATTTTTATTTTTTTAAAGGTTTTATTTATTCATTTGAGACAGGTACACACACACACAGAGCATGAGCAGGGGGAGAGGCAGTGGGAGAAGAAGAAGAAGTAGACTCCCCATTGACCTGGGAGCCTGACTTGGGGCTCAATCCCAGAATCTGGAGATTATGACCTGAACTGAAGGCAGACACCCAACCATCTGAGCCACCCAGGCACACCCTATGCTCATTTTTAAATTGGATTTTTTTTGTTTTGTTTTTGAGTTGCATAAGTTCTTTATATATTTTGGATAGTAATCCCTTATTGGATAAGTCATTTGCACATAACTTCTCCCACTTGGTAGATTGCATTTTTGTTTTGTTGATGGTTTCCTTCACTGTGCAAAAGCTTTTTATTTTGATGTAGTCATATTTATAAATATAAACTATATAAACTATAGTTCTATAATTTATTTTTGCTTTTTTGTCTCTTGCGTTAGGAGACATATTTAGAAAAAATGTTACTATGGCTGATGTCAAAGAAATTGCTGCCTGTGTTCTTGAAGGTTCCTGTTAAATTCCAGGTATGATACTTGAGAGAAGAATATTAACTTATTATCCTATGTTCATTGCTGATTGATGCACACATTGGCTTGTTTGTTCTTATCACCTAAGAGTTCCCAAAATGATATGGATGCAGATTATTTGAAAGTGAGGGTGGTAAGTATTTTAAGAGAGAAAGCAATCTTGGCTGGGAGAACTTAGAAAAAATAGGTAAGAAGGCACCATTGAAAGGGCAAGTAGGGAGCCTCACATTAGGTGCTAAGAGATAACAAGGGCAGACAAAATTTGTCTTAATTTATCTTATTGATTAGGGCTGGTGCAGAATTAAGGAGACAGAGTTTAAGAGGAGATGGCGGGCTTGGGAAGTGAGCTTGGAGTCATTACTACCTCATTAATGAAGACACTTTCTTTCTTCACCCTGGCCTGTGTACATGGGATTTGTCTGGGAGTGGCTAGCCCTACAGTAGAAATGCCAGGACTGTATGCCAGAAGACCAGCTTTAGTGAGTTATAGGCCAGGGGGCAGAAAGAAGGAGGGCAATTCACAGGTCTGTAAAAGTTTCAACCCTGAGAGACTTTCATCAACCTGCCAATGGAGGTAAAATTCAGCATCTTCTTTTCAGTGGATGATGTTCTTAATACTTAGATAAAATTCCAATCAGCAACCTATTGCTTTTCTCTGGGATCTTTCATGCTTCTGCCAGCCAGACTCCTCATAGATAAGTCAGACTTTTCAACACAGAGATGTGAGTGATTTTCTTAGTATTTGGAAGTGTGGTGCATTGGACATGCAACAATGACTATTTGAAATGCACTTGAAGCTGAATAAGCTTTTAAAGATAGTAGTTTTTGGTGGTTTAAATATTTTCTGATCCAGTTTAAGTGTTTGGCATTAAAGAAGCTTTGCTTCATGATTTACCCTGGAAAAGATCAACAAACCCAGGGTGAAAGTTCATGGCGGTGAGTAATAATCACATTTCCCAAGGCAAGTGAACACCAACAGGTTGTCGAGATCCTGCAGGTATCTGGAGTTAGTAAACTTCAGTGTCCTCTTTGTAAGAAATAAGTATTCAATGAAGGACAGGGAAGTATTCATACTATATGTGAAGGAGAGAGTGCCAGGGGTTAGGGCACACATGAGGATGCTCAGGGCTGTCTGATGCTCACCTATTAGGGCTTAGGGTTCATCCTTAAAGTAGATCTTCTTAGTGATAGTCACAGAATAAAGGTGCTGGGAGAAAAGCTTACATAGGAAACCAGTTGTGGATATGGAGGGCTTTATTGAATCCCAGATTGGAACATATGCATAGACACATACCTGACATAAGATAGAATATTTGAAATTAGACCCATTCTGGAAATTCTCAACATTATGATTGATTCCACTACGGATTACTCTCTCATGCCAAAAAGAAAATTCTACTTAAAGAATCACTGGCATATTTTATTGTGAAGGGTAAAGGATGGAGCTACCATCCCTCTGCTTCTTCCATGTCTTTCATTAAAATAAAGCACCATCAGCATGCAGTCTTTCTTCTAATACTTGCAAGGAATAAAGCAAAGTTACAAACACAGACATCTGGCCTGTAGCCTGCACACCTTTGTTCCCTCATTTGTCCGCTCCTAATTTTCTTTCCACACTATGAGAGGTCTCATAGAAATACACATGGACATGCCAGACTGTATGTTCAAGCTCCATGCAGCACTCTTCCATCCCAAACAGCTGGCCCTGGGCCAGCCAGCAAACCAGGGGTATGTACAGCTATGCTGCTATTTGCTCCTGGGAGGATAGACCTGGAGAAGAGGTCTGCTCAAGCCCCTGTGCCTTCATACTGTTTGGACAGAGAATTACAGGGACTGTTTACCTGGATTTTGGCCTAGAAGCTGTGACTCTAGACTCAAAATGGGCATGTTCCCTTGGCCTACTCACTTTCTAGGGAGAGGTACAGCCAGAGGAGAGCTAAAGTAGGGTCCTCTAAAGTGCGGGCCTTAGGGCAGGGCATCTTGCCTGGGACTGACTGAAAGCAATATTGTTAACTTGATACCAGTATACACAATGAAAAAATGTGGACAGACCAATGGGTTACTCCTCTTTTTGGTCAGAGACTCCATCAACCAGTGATGGAGTGTTGTGAGTGTTGTGAAAATAAGTTCAATGAGCTGAAAATGAATGGACATGAAGTACTAGCTGAGGTAGTGACCATCTACTCCTGCTGTTTAGTGTGCAGCCATTTTATATATATATATATATATATAATTTTTTCAGTGTAACAGTATTCATTGTTTTTGCAAAACACCCAGCGCTTCATGCAATACGTGCCCTCCCTAATACCCACCACCTGGTTCACCCAACCTCCCACCGCCCACCCTTTCAAAACCCTCAGGTTGTTTTTCAGAGTCCATAGTCTCTCATGGTTCACTTCCCCTTCAAATTTCCCTCAACTCCCTTCTCTCCATCTCCCCATGTCCTCCATGGTATTTGTTATGCTCCACAAATTAGTGAAACCATATAATACTTGACTCTCTCTACTTGACTTATTTCTCTCAGCATAATCTCTTCCAGTCCCATCCATGTTGTTACAAAAGTAGGGTATTCATCCTTTCTGATGGAGGCATAATACTCCATAGTGTATATGGACCACATCTTCCTTATCCATTCGTCTGTTGAAGGGCATCTTGGTTCTTTTCACATTTTGGCGACAGTGGCCATTTCTGCTATAAACATTAGGGTACAGATGGCCCTTCTTTTCACTACCTCTGTATCTTTGGGGTAAATACCCAGTAGTCCAATTGCAGGGTCATAGGGAAGTTCTATTTTTAATTTCTTGAGGAATCTCCACACTGTTCTCCAAAGTGGCTGCACCAACTTGCACTTCCACCAACAGTGTAAGAGGGTTCCCTTTCTCCACATCCTCTCCAACACACATTGTTTCCTGTCTTGCTAATTTTGGCCATTCTAATTGATGTAAGGTAGTATCTCAATGTGGTTTGAATTTGAATCTCCCTGATGGCTAGTGATGATGAACATTTTTTCATGTGTCTGATAGCCATTTGTATGTCTTCATTGGAGAAGTGTCTGTTCATATCTGCAACCATTTTTGCTCAACTGAGCACTGTGGGAGTTGTCAGGACAAGACTCTGGAGCTGATGGCTGTCAGAGAATTAGCAGGGAGTAGGCAGTTTAAATAAAGTGAGTCAAGGATAGTCCTCAATATTCTTAGGTTTCAGGGACTGATGTCCAAGAAAGTACTGCAATCACATCATAAAAGCTGAGGCCCACTGTGGGACTTGCTTTATGTAGTTCACTTGGGTATTATTTCTAGGAAGAAATTGCTAGCATTATCAATGACAGGGAATATCCCAGGGGTTGACATTTTGCCTTTTTCTTTAAGAGGTGGTAGGGGTGTACAGCCTTGGGTCTCTTTCCTGCTGTCCTGCTCATTGGTGAACTGTAGAGCTCAGAAACACTTCTGGTCAGGTGGTGGCCAGGGGCTCTGTACCCCATCAATTCCTGTGCCCTCCTTCTATGTTATGCTTCCCCCAAGGAAGCCAGATAGCTGACTTGGCTGAGGCATGTTCCTAAGAAGGATCTGTGGGCTTGTCATTGGATTATATCAATAATAAGAAATGGCTACCATTGAGTGGTTTAAGTTTTTATTTTAATCGCAGTTAGTTAAGGTACAGTGTTATATTACTTTTAGGTTTATAATACAGTGATTCAGCACTTCCATACAACACCTGGTGTTCATCAAGACAAGTCCACTCCTTAAACCCCATCACCTATTTAGCCCATCCACCCACCCACTTTCCCTCTGGTAACCATCAGTTTATTCTCTAGAGTTAAGAATCTGATTCTTATATTCTCTCTCTCTCTCTCTCTCTTTTTTTCCCCCTCTGCTCATATGTCTTGTTTCTTAAATTCCACATATGAGAAAATCATATGGTATTTGTATTTCTCTTATCAACTTATTTAACTTAACATTACACTCCATAGCTACTCTCTAGCTCCATCCATGTCATTGTAAATGGCAAGATTTCATTCTTTTTGATGGCCAATTAATATTCCATTTTGTGTGTGTCCAGTACCACATCTTCTTTATTATTCATCAACTGATGAGCACTTGGGCTACTTCCATCTCTTGGTTATTGCACATAATGCTTCCATAAAAATAGGAGTGAGTGTATCCCTTTGAAGTAGTGTTTTTGTATTCTTTGGGTAAATACCCAGTAGTGTAATTGCTGAATCATAGGGCAGTTCTATTTTTAACTTTTTTAAAAAAATATTTTATTTATTTATTTGACAGACAGAGATCACAGGTAGGTAGAGAGGCAGGCAGGGAGAGGAAGGGAAGCAGGCTCCCTGCTGAGCAGAGAGCCTGATGCAGGGCTTGATCCCAGGACCCTGGGATCATGACCACAGCTGAAGGCAGAGACTTTAACCCACTGAGCCACCCAGATGCCCCTAATTTTAAGTTTTTAAGGAAAGTTCATGCTGTTTTCCACAGTGAATGCATCAGTTTTCATGCCCCTTCATGTATAATAGGATTCCTTTTTATCCACATCTTTGCCAACACTTGTTGTTTCTTGTGTTGTTGATTTTAGCCATTCTGAAAGGTGTGAGGTGGTATCTCACTGTGGTTTTGGTTTGCATTTCCCTGATGATGAGTGATGTTGAGCATCTTTCTATGTGTCTGTTGGCCATCTGGATGTCTTCTTTGGAGAAATGTCTGTTCTTGTCTTCTTGCCCATTTTTAAATTGGATTATTTGCTTTTTTGGGTGTTGAGTTGTGTAAGTTCTTTATAGATTTTGGATAATAGCTTTATCAGATATGTCATTTGCAAATCTCTTCTCTGATTTTGTAGATTTTCTTTTAGTTTTATTGATTGTTTCCTTTGCTGTACTGAAACTTTTCATTTTGATTTGTCCTAATAGTTCATTTTTGCTTTTGTTTCTCTTGTCTCAGAAGATATATCTAGAAGACTACTATGGTCAATGTCAGAATTTACTGCGTCTTCTCTCTTCTAGGTGTTTATGATTTCAGGACTCACGTTTAGGTCTTTAATTAATTTTGAGGTTATTTTTATTTATGGTGTGAGAAAGTGGTTAAGTTTTATTCTTCTGCATGTTGGTGTGCAGTTTTCCCAACACAACTTGTTGAAGAGACTTTTTTTTCCCATTACGTATTCAACCCTTCTTTGTCAAAGATTAGTTGAACATATAGTTGTGGGTCCATTTCTGGGTTTTCTATTGATGTATGTGTCTGTTTTTGTTCCAGTACCATAATGTTTTGATCACTACAGCTTTGTAATATAACTTGAAGTCTAGAATTGTGATGTCTCCAGCTTTTCTTTTCTTTTCAACATTCCTCTGGCTATTCAGGGTCTTTTGTGTTTCCATACAAATTGTAGGATTATCTATTCTATAGGGTTGTCTGTTCTTGCTCTGTGAAAAATGATGTTAGTGTTTTGACAGGGTATTGCATTAAAGTGTATATTGCTTTTGGTAGTATAGACATTTTAGCAATATTTGTTCTTCCAGTCCATGAACGTTTTTCCATTTCTTTGTGTCTTCTTGAATTTCTCTCATCAGTGTTCTATAGTTTTCAGAGTACAGATCTTTTACCACTTTGGTTAGTTTTTTTCCTAGCTATCTTATGGTTTTGGTGCAACTGTAAATGAGATTGTTTTCTGAATATCTGTTTCAGCTGCTTCATCATTGTGTATAGAAATTCAACAGATTTCTGCGCACTGATTTTGTATCCTGCAAATTTACTGAATTTATTTATCATTTCTAGCAGTTCTTTGATGGAGTCTTTGGAATTTTCTATGTATAGTATTATGGCATCTGCAAATAGTGAAAATTTTACTTCTTCTTCACTGATCTGAATGTCTTTTACTTCTTTTTGTTGTTTGTTGTGGTCAGGACTAATAGTACTTACAGTACTATGTGGAATAGAAGTGGTGTGAGTGGACATCCTTGTCTTATTCCTGATCTTAGGGAAAAGCTCTCAGTTTTTCCCCATTAAGAATGATGTCAATTGTGTGTTTTTCATCTATGACCTTTATTATGTTGAGGCACATTCCCTCTAAACCTACTTTAAAGGTTTTTATCATGAATGGATGCTGTACTTTGTCAAAGGCTCTTTCTTCATCTATTAAAAGTATCTTATGGTTCTTTTCCTTTCTCTTAGTGATGTGATGTATCATGTTGATTGATTTGCAAATATTAAACCACTTTTGTAACCCAGGAATAAATCCTGCTTGACTGTAGTGAATAATTATTTTAATGTATTAGTGGATTCTTTTGCTAGTGTTTTGTTGAGAATTTTTGCATCTATGTCTCAGGGATATTGACCTCTAGTTCTCTTTTTTAGTGGTGACTTTATCTGGTTTTACCTTACCCTGATAAGGGTAATGCCAGCCTCCTAGAATGAATTTGGAAGTTTTTCTTCCTTTTCTATTTTTTGGAATAGTTTGAGAAGAATAGGTTCTAATTCTCTTTAAATGTTTTGGAGAGGGGCACCAGGGTGGCTCAGTCGGTTAAGCCTCCAACTCTTGATTTCAGCTCAGGACGTGATCTCAGGGTTGTGAGATTGAGCTATGCATCAGTATCTGTATTTAGTGGGGACTCTGCTCCAGATTCTTTCTCACTCTCTTTCTGCTCCTCACCCCTACTCTTGCTCTCTCTCTCTCTCTCTCTCAAACAGTTAAATAAATCTTTAAAAAAAGATGTGTGGTAGAATTTGGGAGGCCATCTTGTCCTGGACTTTTGTTTCTTGGGACCTTTTGATTACTGATCCAATTTCTTTGCTGATTATTGGACTGTTCAAGTTTTCTCTTTCTACTTGTTCCAGTTTTGGTTGTTTATATGTTTCTAGGAATTTATCCATTCTCTAGGTTGTCCAATTTTTGGCATATAGTTTTCCACATTATTCTTTTATAATTGTATATATTTCTGTGGTGTTGGTTGTTATTTCTCCTCTCTCATTTGTGATCTTATTTATTTAGGTCCTTTCTCTTTCTTTCTTGATAAGTCTGACTAGAGGTTTAATCAATTTATTGATTTTTTTCAAAGAACCAGCTCCTCGTTTCATTGATCCCTTCTATTATTTTCTTAATTTCTATATTGTTTATTTCTACTCTGATATTTATTATTATGTTCCTTCAGCTGATTTTAGGTTTATTGTTCTTTTTCTAGCTCTTTTACATGTAACATAAGATTGTTTATTTGAGATATTTCTTGCTTTTTGATGTAGCCCTGTATTGCTATAAAGTTCCCTTAGAGCTGCTTTTATAACATCCCAAAGGTTTCAAACCATTGTGTTTTCATTTTCATTTGTTTCTATGTATTTTTTCATTAAAATATTTTGTGACTTATAAAACATAATGGGATTAAGAAAATTGTTTTCATTTTTTAAATTTTTTCTTTTATTTTCTAGTTGGCTGATTCATTGTTTAGTAGCATGTTACTTAACTTCCATGTATTTGTGGTCTTTCCAGGTTTTTGCCTTATGGTTGATTTCTAGTTTTATAGTGCTGTAGTCAGAAAAGATGCATGCTATGACTGATCTTCTTGAATTTGTTAAGGCTCGTTTTATGGGCTAATATGTGATCCATTCTGGAGAATGTTCCGTGTGTACTTCAAAAGAATGTGTATTCTGCTCTTTTAGGATGAAATGTTCTGAATATATCGGTTAAATCTATCTGTTCTAGTGTGTCCCTCAAAAAGCCACTGTTCCCTTGTTGATTTTCTGCTTAAATGATCTGTCCATTGATATAAGTGGCTCAGTCAATTAATGTCTGCCTTCAGCTCAGGTCATGATCCCAGGGTCCTGGGATCGAGTCCCTCATTGGGCTCCTTGCTCAGCTTGGAGCCTGCTTCCTCTGCCTGTAGTTCTCAGAAATAAATATATAAAATCTTAAAAAGAAGCCTAGTTTGTCCAATATAAGTATTGCTCCTCTACTTTCTTCTGACAAGCATTTGCATAATAAATGTTTTTCCATCTCCTTACTGTCCATCTGCCGGTGTTTTTAGGTCTGAAATTAATCTCTTGTGGGCAGCATATAGATGGGTTTTGCTTTTTTATCCATTCTGTCACCTGTGTCTTTTATTGGAACACATAGTCCATTTAGTCCATTGAAAGTAATGTACTCAGGAGGAGTCAAGATGGCGGAGAAGTAGCAGGCTGAGACTGCTTCAGCTAGCCGGAGATCAGCTAGATAGCTTATCTAAAGATTGCAAACACCTGAAAATCCATCGGCAGATCGAAGAGAAGAAGAACAGCAATTCTGGAAACAGAAAAACAACCACTTTCTGAAAGGTAGGACGAAGTGAATCCAAAGCGACGGGAAGATAGACCCCGGGGGGAGGGGCTGGCTCCCGGCAAGCGGCGGAGCAACGGTGCACAAAATCAAGACTTTTAAAAGTCTGTTCCGCTGAGGGACATCGCTCCAGAGGCTAAACCGGGGCGAAGCCCACGCGGGGTCAGCGTGGCCTCAGGTCCCGCAGGGTCACAGAAGGATCAGGGGTGTCTGAGTGTCGCAGACCTTGCGGGTATTGGAACGGGAAAGCCGGCTACAGAGACAGAGCCGACAGTAAGCTCACAGCTCGGTGTTACCTTGAACTGGTCGCAGGCTCGGAGAGCTCGGAGCGCGGCCGGAGGTCAGGCAGACGGGAGTAACTGGGCACTGTTCTCTGAGGGCGCACTGAGGAGTGCGGCCCTGGGCTCTCGGCTCCTCCGGGCCGGAGACCAGGAGGCCGCCATTTGTATTCCCGTCCTCCGGAACTCTACGGAAAGCGCTCAGGGAACAAAAGCTCCTGAAAGCAAACCCGAGCGATTTACTCACCCCAGCCCCGGGTAAGGGCGGTGTAATTCTGCCTGGGGCAAAGACACTTGAAAATCACTACAACAGGCCCCTCCCCCAGAAGATCAACAAGAAATCCAGCCGAGACCAAGTTCACCTACCAAGGAGTGCGGTTTCAATACCAAGGAGAGCAGCAGAATTCCAGAGGAGGAGAAAGCCAAGCACGGAACTCATGGCTTTTTCCCTGTGATTTTTTTTTAGTCTTGCAGTTAATTTAATTTTTTTCTTTTTCATTTTTTGTTTTTTTTTTTTTTCTCGCCTTCGGGTAAAATTTTTTTTTTTTTAACTGTTACCTTTTTCTTTTGTAACGATTTTTTACTAGTTTATCTTATATATATATTTTTTCTTTTTTACATTTTTCTTAGGTGTTTTCCTTTTTTTTTAAATTCTTTTCTTTTCTTTTTTCTTTTTTTTTTCTTTTTTCTTTTTTTTTCTTTCTTCCTTTTTGAACCTCTTTTTATCCCCTTTCTCCCCCCTCACGATTTTGGATCTCTTCTAATTTGGTTAAAGCATTTTTTCCTGGGGTTGTTGCCACCCTTTTAGTATTTTACTTGTCCCTTCATATACTCTTATCTGGACAAAATGACAAGACGGAAAAATTCAACACAAAAAAAAGAACAAGAGGCAGTACTGAAGGCTAGGGACCTAATCAATACAGACATTGGTAATATGTCAGATCTAGAGTTCAGAATGACAATTCTCAAGGTTCTAACCGGGCTCGAAAAAGGCATGGAAGATATTAGAGAAACCCTCTCGAGAGATATAAAAGCCCTTTCTGGAGAAATAAAAGAACTAAAATCTAACCAAGTTGAAATAAAAAAAAGCTATTAATGAAGTGCAATCAAAAATAGAGGCTCTCACTGCTAGGATAAATGAGGCAGAAGAAAGAATTAGTGATATAGAAGACCAAATGACAGAGAATAAAGAAGCTGAGCAAAAGAGGGACAAACAGCTACTGGACCACGAGGGGAGAATTCGAGAGATAAGTGACACCATAAGACGAAACAACATTAGAATAATTGGGATTCCAGAAGAAGAAGAAAGAGAGAGGGGAGCAGAAGGTATACTGGAGAGAATTATTGGGGAGAATTTCCCCAATATGGCAAAGGGAACGAGCATCAAAATTCAGGAGGTTCAGAGAACGCCCCTCAAAATCAATAGGAATAGGCCCACACCCCGTCACCTAATAGTAAAATTTACAAGTCTCAGTGACAAAGAGAAAATCCTGAAAGCAGCCCGGGAAAAGAAGTCTGTAACATACAATGGTAAAAATATTAGATTGGCAGCTGACTTATCCACAGAGACCTGGCAGGCCAGAAAGAGCTGGCATGATATTTTCAGAGCACTAAACGAGAAAAACATGCAGCCAAGAATACTATATCCAGCTAGGCTATCATTGAAAATAGAAGGAGAGATTAAAAGCTTCCAGGACAAACAAAAACTGAAAGAATTTGCAAATACCAAACCAGCTCTACAGGAAATATTGAAAGGGGTCCTCTAAGCAAAGAGAGAGCCTACAAGTGGTAGATCAGAAAGGAACAGAGACCATATACAGTAACAGTCAACTTACAGGCAATACAATGGCACTAAATTCATATCTCTCAATAGTTACCCTGAATGTTAATGGGCTAAATGCCCCTGTCAAAAGACACAGGGTATCAGAATGGATAAAAAAACAAAACCCATCTATATGTTGCCTCCAAGAAACTCATTTTAAGCCCGAAGACACCGCCAGATTTAAAGTGAGGGTGTGGAAAAGAATTTACCATGCTAATGGACATCAGAAGAAAGCAGGAGTGGCAATCCTTATATCAGATCAATTAGATTTTAAGCCAAAGACTATAATAAGAGATGAGGAAGGACACTATATCATACTCAAAGGGTCTGTCCAACAAGAAGATTTAACAATTTTAAATATCTATGCCCCCAACGTGGGAGCAGCCAACTATATAAACCAATTAATAACAAAATCAAAGAAACACATCAACAATAATACAATAATAGTAGGGGACTTTAACACTCCCCTCACTGAAATGGACAGATCATCCAAGCAAAAGATCAGCAAGGAAATAAAGGCCTTAAACGACACACTGGACCAGATGGACATCACAGATATATTCAGAATATTTCATCCCAAAGCAACAGAATACACATTCTTCTCTAGTGCACATGGAACATTCTCCAGAATAGATCACATCCTCGGTCCTAAATCAGGACTCAACCGGTATCAAAAGATTGGGATCATTCCCTGCATATTTTCAGACCACAATGCTCTAAAGCTAGAACTCAACCACAAAAGGAAGTTTGGAAAGAACCCAAATACATGGAGACTAAACAGCATCCTTCTAAAGAATGAATGGGTCAACCGGGAAATTAAAGAAGAATTGAAAAAAATCATGGAAACAAATGATAATGAAAATACAACGTTTCAAAATCTGTGGGACACAACAAAGGCAGTCCTGAGAGGAAAATATATAGCGGTACAAGCCTTTCTCAAGAAACAAGAAAGGTCTCAGGTACACAACCTAACCCTACACCTAAAGGAGCTGGAGAAAGAACAAGAAAGAAACCCTAAGCCCAGCAGGAGAAGAGAAATCATAAAGATCAGAGCAGAAATCAATGAAATAGAAACCAAAAAAACAATAGAAGAAATCAACGAAACTAGGAGCTGGTTCTTTGAAAGAATTAATAAGATTGATAAACCCCTGGCCAGACTTATCAAAAAGAAAAGAGAAAGGACCCAAATAAATAAAATCATGAATGAAAGAGGAGAGATCACAACTAACACCAAAGAAATACAAACTATTATAAGAACATACTATGAGCAACTCTACGCCAATAAATTTGACAATCTGGAAGAAATGGATGCATTCCTAGAAACATATAAACTACCACAACTGAACCAGGAAGAAATAGAAAGCCTGAACAGACCCATAACCAGTAAGGAGATTGAAACAGTCATTAAAAATCTCCAAACAAACAAAAGCCCAGGGCCAGACGGCTTCCCGGGGGAATTCTACCAAACATTTAAAGAAGAACTAATTCCTATTCTCCTGAAACTGTTCCAAAAAATAGAAATGGAAGGAAAACTTCCAAACTCATTTTATGAGGCCAGCATCACCTTGATCCTAAAACCAGACAAGGATCCCACCAAAAAAGAGAGCTATAGACCGATATCCTTGATGAACACAGATGAGAAAATACTCAACAAAATACTAGCCAATAGGATTCAACAGTACATTAAAAAGATTATTCACCACGACCAAGTGGGATTTATTCCAGGGCTGCAAGGTTGGTTCAACATCCGCAAATCAGTCAATGTGATACAACACATCAATAAAAGAAAGAACAAGAACCATATGATACTCTCAATAGATGCTGAAAAAGCATTTGACAAAGTACAGCATCCCTTCCTGATCAAAACTCTTCAAAGTGTAGGGATAGAGGGCACATACCTCAATATCATCAAAGCCATCTATGAAAAACCCACTGCAAATATCATTCTCAATGGAGAAAAACTGAAAGCTTTTCCGCTAAGGTCAGGAACACAGCAGGGATGTCCATTATTACCACTGCTATTCAACATAGTACTAGAGGTCCTAGCCTCAGCAATCAGACAACAAAAGGAAATTAAAGGCATCCAAATCGGCAAAGAAGAAGTCAAATTATCACTCTTCGCAGATGATATGATACTATATGTGGAAAACCCAAAAGACTCCACTCCAAAACTGCTAGAACTTATACAGGAATTCAGTAAAGTGTCAGGATATAAAATCAATGCACAGAAATCAGTTGCATTTCTCTACACCAACAGCAAGACAGAAGAAAGAGAAATTAAGGAGTCCATCCCATTTACAATTGCACCCAAAATCATAAGATACCTAGGAATAAACCTAACCAAAGAGACACAGAATCTATACTCAGAAAACTATAAAGTACTCATGAAAGAAATTGAGGAAGACACAAAGAAATGGAAAAATGTTCCATGCTCCTGGATTGGAAGAATAAATATTGTGAAAATGTCTATGCTACCTAAAGCAATCTACACATTTAATGCAATTCCTATCAAAGTACCATCCATCTTTTTCAAAGAAATGGAACAAATAATGCTAAAATTTATATGGAACCAGAAAAGACCTCGGCTAGCCAAAGGGATATTGAAAAAGAAAGCCAACGTTGGTGGCATCACAATTCCGGACTTCAAGCTCTATTACAAAGCTGTCGTCATCAAGACAGCATGGTACTGGCACAAAAACAGACACATAGATCAATGGAACAGAATAGAGAGCCCAGAAATAGACCCTCAACTCTATGGTCAACTAATCTTCGACAAAGCAGGAAAGAATGTCCAATGGCAAAAAGACAGCCTCTTCAATAAATGGTGCTGGGAAAATTGGACAGCCACATGTAGAAAAATGAAATCGGACCATTTCCTTACACCACACACAAAAATAGACTCAAAATGGATGAAGGACCTCAATGTGCGAAAGGAATCCATCAAAATCCTTGAGGAGAACACAGGCAGCAACCTCTTTGACCTCAACCGCAGCAACATCTTCCTAGGAACAACGCAAAAGGCAAGGGAAGCAAGGGCAAAAATGAACTATTGGGATTTCATCAAGATCAAAAGCTTTTGCACAGCAAAGGAAATAGTTAACAAAATCAAAAGACAACTGACAGAATGGGAGAAGATATTTGCAAATGACATATCAGATAAAGGACTAGTGTCCAGAATCTATAAAGAACTTAGCAAACTCAACACCCAAAGAACAAATAATCCAATCAAGAAATGGGCAGAGGACATGAACAGACATTTCTGCAAAGAAGACATCCAGATGGCCAACAGACACATGAAAAAGTGCTCCATGTCACTCGGCATCAGGGAAATACAAATCAAAACCACAATGAGATATCACCTCACACCAGTCAGAATGGCTAAAATAAACAAGTCAGGAAATGACAGATGCTGGCGAGGATGCGGAGAAAGGGGAACCCTCCTACACTGTTGGTGGGAATGCAAGCTGGTGCAGCCACTCTGGAAAACAGCATGGAGGTTCCTCAAAATGTTGAAAATAGAACTGCCCTATGACCCAGCAATTGCACTATTGGGTATTTACCCTAAGGATACAAACGTAGTGATCCAAAGGGGCACATGCACCCGAATGTTTATAGCAGCAATGTCCACAATAGCCAAACTATGGAAAGAACCTAGATGTCCATCAACAGATGAATGGATCAAGAAGATGTGGTATATATACACAATGGAATACTATGCAGCCATCAAAAGAAATGAAATATTGCCATTTGCGACAACATGGATGGAACTAGAGCGTATCATGCTTAGCGAAATAAGTCAAGCAGAGAAAGACAACTATCATATGATCTCCTTGATATGAGGAAGTGGTGATGCAACATGGGGGCTTAAGTGGGTAGGAGAAGAATAAATGAAACAAGATGGGATTGGGAGGAAGACAAACCATAAGTGACTTTTAATCTCACAAAACAAACTGAGGGTTGCTGGGGGGAGGGGGTTTGGGAGAAGGGGGTGGGATTATGGACATTGGGGAGGGTATGTGCTTTGGTGAGTGCTGTGAAGTGTGTAAACCTGGTGATTCACAGACCTGTACCCCTGGGGATAGAGTATTATGCCTCCATCAGAAAGGATGAATACCCAACTTTTGTAGCAACATGGACGGGACTGGAAGAGATTATGCTGAGTGAAATAAGTCAAGCAGAGAGAGTCAATTATCATATGGTTTCACTTATTTGTGGAGCATAACAAATAGCATGGAGGACATGGGGACTTAGAGTGGAGAAGGGAGTTGGGGGAAATTGGAAGGGGAGGTGAACCATGAGAGACTATGGACTCTGAAAAACAATCTGAGGGTTTTGAAGGGACGGGGGGTGGGAGGTTGGGGTACCAGGTGGTGGGTATTATAGAGGGCACGGATTGCATGGAGCACGGGGTGTGGTGCAAAAATAATGAATACTGTTATGCTGGAAATAAAAAAAAATAAAAATAAAATAAAAAAAATTAAAAAAAAAAGAAAGTAATGTACTTATGTATGTACTTAATAGATATGTACATATGTAGATATGTAGATATGTACTTATTGTCATTTTATTTTTTGTTTTGGGATTGTTTCTGGAGATTTTCTTTGATCCTTTCTTGTCTTTCTCTCTCCCATATTTTGATGACTTTCTTTAGGAATATATTTGGATTTCTTTCTCTTTATTCCTTGTGTATTTAATTATTGTTTTTTGATTTGTGGTTACCATTAAGTTTGTATATAAACTCTTTTGCATATACCAAACCACATTAAAGTGATGGTCATTTAAGTTTGAATCCACTCTTTACTTCTCTCCTCCCCCCATTTTAAGTATACATATGGTGTTATATTTTATATCTTTTTATTTTGTGAGTTTCTTGATTGGTTTTTTTACAGAAATATTCATTTTAACTCTTTTGTTTTTTTTTTACCTTTATAACTGTCACTTTGGGTCTCTCTTTTCCACTATTGAGTAGTATTTATACTCCAGATTGTGCAAAGTAATTAACATGCAACTTATTGCATTCTCACAGGAGCACTGTAAGAGTTTTTTTTTTAATTTCAGTGTAGTTGGCACACAATGTTACATTAGTTTCAGGCATACAACATAATGATTCAACAGCTTTCTACTTTATGTTATGATAAGCTCACCACAGGTGTCGCTACTGTCTGTCACTATAAAATGCTACTACAATATCATTGACCAATATTCATTATGCTGTCTTTTTTATTTTCTTGACTTACTCATTCCATAACTTGAAGCCTGTATCTCCTACTTCCCCTCACTCATTTTACCCATCCCCCCTCTTTCTCCCCTTCTGGCAACCATCAATTTGTTTTCTGCATCTGTTAGGCTGATTCTGTTTTTTCTTTATTTATTGTTTTGTTTTTTAAATTCTACATAAAAGTGAAATCATATGGTATTTGTCTTTGTCTGAGTTAGCAGAATACCCTCTAAGTCCATCCATGTTGTCACAAATGGCAAGATCTCATCTTTTTTATGGCTGAGTAATATTCTTTTGTATGTGTCGGTCTGTCTGTCTGTCTATCTATCTATCTGTAAGATAGATAGCTGGCACTGTAAGAGTTTTATCATTATGATCCCTATTTCACCAGTGAACAAACTAAGGTGGAGAGAGGTTAAGAAACTTGCTAAAACTAACACAGCTTCAAGTGGCAAAAAACTATTAAACAAACTCAGGTCTGCTTGATTCCAAAGCCCATGTCCCTGAGTGTAACCCTAACCTCTTGGCTCTTCTCTTCTCCATTTGGGCCTGACATCTCTGCAAAGAATTAATTATTAACTCTTCTCTATTTTTTATTTAGGGCCAGATCTCCATATACATTTGGTGAATTTTGACTGTGTGCATAGTCCTCTGCTGCTATGGGAGCATAAAGAGTAAAGAGGGTTGTTGAGAACATGCTCAGCATAGCTGAATGAGTTGAATTAGTGTCAGCATCCTGGAAGAGAAGTCTTGAAGCGAGCTTATGAAGGACAAGAGAAACATAATTTAGCAGAGACAAGGATATTTGGTGTCAGGGGCTTGGCACGATGTTTGGAACATTGCAGATTCTCTATACAAATTTTTTGGATGCAGTGAGAGACTTTTCAGGTAAGGGCCAACCACATCATTCTTTCCTCTCCCTGACAATAAGATGAATTAAACTAACATTCACCCTCTGTGTCTAATAAGGCACACTTTCTGTCTCTTATGCCCTTTGTTCCTAGCGTATGGTCAGAGTGCAAATAGCCAGGTCCTATCTGAATGAAATGAAGAGCACTGTTGACAGAGGGCAGTATAGAAGGAGGCTGGGTTTCAACCTCAGTTCTATCACTTAATAGATCTCTGGCCTTGGAAAATTGACTTAACACCTTTTGGCTTCGGTTTTCATGTATGTCAAGAGGAGATCATAGTGGTTTCTACCTCATGGGGTTGTTATTAGGGTCAAATGATATAATGCATATAGCACCTGGCCTGGCATATAGGAGGTGCTCAAGAACTGTTGGCTATTACTATTATTACTTTTGTTTAGAAATGATGACATTCAAGCAACATTAACAAATCCTTACCTCAAAATCCTTACCAAAAGTAAGAATGCACTGAGGATACATACAGCCTAGTTTACCTACTTAAATTTTTTTTAATTTTTAATTGAAGTATAGTTGACATATAATATTATATTAGTTTCAGGTGTACAACATAGTGATTCCATAATTGTATGCATTACCCAATGCTTACCATGGTAAATGTAGTTACTGTTTGTCACCATAAAATGTTACTATAATATTATTTATTCTATTTCTTATGCTACATTTTTTGTCCCCAAGACTTATTTATTTTATAACTGGAAGTTTGTACCTCTTAATCCTCTTTGCCTATTTTGCCTATTCACTATGAACCTCTCATAAACACAGAGAAAAAACTGGTGATTTTCAGTTCACTTATTTCTGAAGATAAACACATACACATACATGCACAATGTATGATTTAATTTTATTTTTTTAAATTTATTTTCAGCATAACAGTATTGTTTTTGCACCACACCCAGTGCTCCATGCAATCCGTGCCCTCTCTAATACCCACCACCTGGTTCCCCCAACCTCCCACCCCCCACCCTTTCAAAACCCTCGGGTTGTTTTTCAGAGTCCATAGGCTCTCATGGTTCACCTCCCCTTCCAATTTCCCTCAACTCCCTTCTCCTTTCCATTTCCCCTTCTCCTCCATGCTATTTGTTATGCTCCACAAATAAGTGAAACTATATGATATTTGATTCTCTCTGCTTGACTTATTTCACTCAGCATAATCTCCTCTAGTCCCATCCATGTTGCTACAAAAGTTGGGTATTCATCCTTTCTGATGGAGGAATAATACTCCATAGTGTATATGGACCACATCTTCCTTATCCATTCATCCATTGAAGGGCATCTTGGTTCTTTCCACAGTTTGGCGACCGTGGCCATTGCTGCTATAAACATTAGGGTACAGATGGCCCTTCTTTTCACTACCTCTATATCTTTGGGGTAAATACCCAGTAGTGCAATGGCAGCGTCCTAGGAAAGCTCTATTTTTAATTTCTTGAGGAATTTCCACACTGTTCTCCAAAGTGGCTGCACCAACTTGCATTCCTACCAACAGTGGAAGAGGGTTCCCCTTTCTCCACATCCTCTCCAACACACGTAGTTTCCTGTCTTGCCAATTTCGGCCATTCTAACTGGTGTAAGGTGGTATCTCAATGTGGTTTGAATTTGAATCTCCCTGAGGGCTAGTGATGATGAACATTTTTTCATGTGTCTGATAGCCATTTGTATGTCTTCATTGGAGAAGTGTCTGTTCATATCTTCTGCCCATTTTTTGATATGATTGTCTGTTTTGTGTGTGTTGAGTTTGAGGAGTTCTTTATAGATCCTGGATATCAACCTTTTGTCTGTACTGTCATTTGCAAATACCTTCTCCCATTCCATGGGTTGCCTCTTTGTTTAGTTGACTGTTTCCTTTGCTGTTCAGAAGCTTTTGATTTTGATGAAGTCCCAAAAGTTCATCTTTGCTTTTGTTTCCTTTGCCTTTGGAGACATATCTTGAAAGAAGTTGCTGTGGCTGATATCGAAGAGGTTACTGCCTCTGTTCTCTAGGATTCTGATGGATCCTGTCTCACATTGATTTAATTTTAATAAAATGCTATATAATTTGAAAGCTGTGAGTTTTGTTGTAATATGCAATGTTACAATAGAGAGAGGGAAATGTGTGAGTTAAAATCTGAATACCAAGTAGGCACAGGATGAATGCTTATTGTTACCTTAAAAAAAGTGGTGGGGTGCCTGGGTGGGTCAGTGGGTTAAAGCCTCTGCCTTAGGCTCAGGTCATGATCCCAGGGTCCTGGGATCGAGTCCTACATTGGGCTCTCTGCTCAGTCGGGAGCCTGCTTCCCCCTCTCTCTCTGCCTGTCTCTCTGCGTACTTGTGATCACTGTCTGTCAAATAAATAAGTAAAATCTTTTTTTTAAAAAAAGGATGCATTTTTAAAACAATGAAAATAACATTTTGGAAAATAATAGGCTTTTAGTTGAAACCACAGGTTATTTTGAAAATTATTCTCCTCAAATAAAAACCTCAGTGATATTGTAGGATAGATTTAGGATCCTAGATTTCATCTCAGTAAGGAATGGATAGTCTAGGTCTACTACTATCTAAGCTGAGAAGAGTAATGAGCCAATTCATTCATTAGAGTCTTGAATATACTTCTGCAGTGAGTAGTAACCCCTTATCTGACCTCAACTCTCCTGACTTCACTGCTGTCATTAATATAGTCAGTGAGCAAGAATGTTTTTTGAATTTCCACAGGAAGGAGTGATTGTTACACTTTGCAGCAGGGGCCAACCTTATTCAATAGATTCATGTGCAGAATCATCCACTGACAAAGCTAACAAACACTGATTCCATAGTTGGTGCATGCCAGGCACTATCCTAAGCAATTTACATGTATTAACATGTTTAGTTTTCATAACAAGCCATTTAATGTTTTACAAGAGGAAACCGAGGCAAGAGAAATAAAATAACATTCTCAAAGTCACACAGCTAATAACAAGCTGGGATTCAAACCCAGGCATTCTGGTTTCAGAGTTG
Source organism: Mustela erminea (assembly GCF_009829155.1). Taxonomy (NCBI): domain Eukaryota; kingdom Metazoa; phylum Chordata; class Mammalia; order Carnivora; family Mustelidae; genus Mustela; species Mustela erminea. The sequence continues at coordinate 86,344,333 of NC_045635.1, forward strand.
TTTCTCCTACCACTACACTATGTTGCCTCACCAAAATAGGCTAAAGAGGATTTTGCTGAATGCCATTATTTTTAAAGGGGGTGGGGTGGGTGGTCAAGGGGCAGATGGAGGGGGAGGGGGAGAGAAATAATACCAAGCATACTCCATGCTCAGGGCAGAGCCTAATGCAGGACTTGATGTGGGGCTCAGTCTCACAACCTTGAGATCATGACCCTGAGATCATGACCTGAGCCAAAATCAGGAGTTGGACACTTTTCTGACTGAGCACCCAGGCGCACCTTGCTGCATGCCTTTTTAATCAGAATCAACTGCTGTCACAAATATTAGGATATTCTGGGTTTTCAGGAAATGTGGACTGTGTTTCTTAGTGTTCTCTCTGCCTTGGAGACTTACTTGCATTTTTAAAAAAGAGAGCCCTAGGGTGCTTCAGTTGGGTGTCTGTCTTCAGTTCAGGGTCCTGGGATTGAGCCCCACATCATGTTCCCTGTTTAGTGAGGAGTCTGCTTCTTCCTTTCTCTCTACCCCTCGCCCCTGCTTGTGCTATGTCTCTCTCAAGTAAATAAATAAAATATTTTAAAAAAAACTAAAAATTAAAAAGAGAGCCCTATAATTTGGTGTTTACTTTCATAGTATAGGAGCCTAAGTAGTTTAGGAGTTGAAATTTTGAGGAAGAGAATAAATAGCACTAGCTTCCCTACCCAAGTTCTGAAGCAGTTGAATTGTAAAGCAGAGTAAAAAACATTGCCTTTCTTTGATTAATTTATTTCACTTAGTATAATACCCTCTAGTACCCTCCATGTTGTTGCAAATGGCAAGATTTCATTCTTTTTGATGGCTGAGTATGATTTTACTCAAATGTGAAATTTAAGAAATGAAACAGATGAGCATAAGAGAAGGGAAGGAAAAATAAAATAAGATGAAAACAGAGAGAGGTGCAAACCACAAGAGACTCTTAGCTATAGGGAACGAACTGAGGATTGCTGGAGGGGAGATGGTTTGGGGGCTGGGGTAATTGGGTGTTGTATGCAACTGATAAATCATTAAATTCTACCTTCAAAACTAATAATACAGTATATGTTAACTAAATTGAATTTAAGTAAAAAATTACTTATTTATATTTTATTTTATTTTATTTTATTTTATTTTATTTTATTTTATTTTATTTTATATTTTTTCCAGAGTTCCAAGATTCATTGTTTACATGCCACACTCAGTGCACTATGCAATATGAGCTCCAGAAGAGCTCACCCATCCCCCACTCTCTTCTCCTCTAAAACCTCAGTTTGTTTTTCAGAGCCCACAATCTCTCATGTTTCATCTCCCCCTTCCCCCACTGATTTCCCCTAATTCACCTTTCCTTTCCTTATCCTAATGTCCTCCATGTTATTCCTTATGTTACACAAGTACATGAAACCATGAAACCATATGATAATTGACTTTCTCTGCCTGACTTAATTCACTCAGCATAATCTCAGTCCCATCTATGTTGATACAAAAGTTGGGTATTCATCCTTTCTGATGGCTCAGTAATATTCTATTGTATATATGGAAAAATTAAAAAAAATATTGCCTTTATTCCTGATAAGATCTAGCTTGGGGGAGGTAGCTAAAGTGTGAGGGCCAAATAGGCTTGTGAAATGAAATCCAGGGTTGGACAGATGTACCTGTCCAGCTACAGTAGACACTGTAACACCAGAGTTGTAACCTGCAATGACAGAACCTTCAATGCTGAACTTAAAGTCTGGTCCAAAATGTGTTCTCAGATAGTGGGCTAGTTTGGAAAGAGGAAGGAAGGAGAAGTAAGGTCATGCCTGTTCTATGTATTCTTCCTCATTTTTACCACCCAGTTAAGATCTTCTCTGGCATAAAGCAGTAAGTGAAGAAGGAAGAGAGAGATCAAGCAATGCTCTTCTGGAAACTAAGAGTTGGGAAGAATGGTCTGCTCTAACACTGGGCCAAGTCCCATGATACAGCATTTTGGGGAGCCACCAGCCTCTGTAAAGTTCAGATTTCAAGGAAAGTGATAGCAGCTAGCACTTTTGCCACTCCACCTAGGGTCATAGAACAAACTAACCACAAGTTCTACTGTTCTTGTTTTAATTTCTGTGTCCCAGAGGCCTCTTAATTATATCACCCTTGGAAACAATTTGGCAGTTAAAACATTTGTGTTCCAATTTTAGCTCTGCTAATTCTGGGCTATGTGGCTTTGGACAATTTATTTTTTAAGCCCCAGTTTTCTCATCTGTAGAGCAGGTATAATAGCACATACCCCCATAGGGTTGGGTCAAGAATGTAATAAAGTTCATGGCACCTGGGTGGCTCAGTTGATTAAGTGTTTGACTCTTGATCTTGTCTCAGGTCTTGATCTGAGGGCTGCAAGTTCAAGCCGCACACTGGGCTCCAAGCTGGCTGTGGAGCCTACAAAAAAAAAAAAAAAAGAATACAGTGAAGCATGAAGTGCTTAAGATCATGCCTGCCCTGTAGTAAGCTCTTAGTTAATGGTTTCTATGCTTGGGCATAGTTTTTCTGTTTCTCTGCCTCCTGGAAACCAGTTGAAAGCTACATCTCATTTTATATGAATTTAGGTAACCAAAGTGGCTAGCCCAGTGCCTTTCCTTTCTCTTCTAGGGTATATTGGCCCTTTTCTTCCATGGATTACTCTTATCACCTGTACTGGACAATTTCATATGATTGCTTAATCATTCTTCTTGGTGGATGGACCCTTTAAGAATGATATAGTGTCAGTTTAAAATCTAATTTTTCTGATATGAGAATTGCTACCCAATCTTTTTTTTTGAGGCCCATTGGCATGAAAGATGCTTCTCTATCCCTTCACTTTCAGTCGGGATGTATCCTTAGGTTCCATATGGGTTTCTCATAGACAACATATGGATGGGTCCTGTCGTTTTATCCAATCTGCAATCCTGTGCCCTTTTATGGGAGAGTTTAGGCCATTCACGTTGAGAATGATTATTGAAAGATACATTTTTATTGACATCATGTTGCCTGTGTAGTCCTTGTTTCTATAGACTGTAAATTTCTGTTGTATGTCACTCTTGGGTTCTTTTTCTTTTATAGAACCCCCCTTAATATTTCTTGTAGTGCCAGCTTGGTGGTCACATACTCTTTTAAACCTTGCCTGTCTTGGAAGCTCTTTATCTCTCCATCCATCTTGAATGTCAACCTGGCTGGATAAAGTATTCTTGGCTGTATGTTCTTCTCATTTATTGCCCTGAATACATCTTGCCAGCCCTTTCTGGCATGCCAGGTTTCTGTGGACAGTTTTGACATTATTCTGATGGACCTTCCTCTGTACATAAGGAATCTTTCCCCCCTAGCTGCTCTCAAGAGCTCCTGTATAAAATTGTGATTCACCAGTTTCACAATCAGATGTCTTGAGATATTTCTAGATTCTATGATCTTGGGGGGTAGCCTTTCTGCCTCTAGGACACAAAATCTGGTTCCATTCCCCAGATTGGGAAAATTTTCATGGAAAATTTGTTCAACAATATGTTCTAGTCTTCTTTCTTTCTCCTCCCTCTCAGGGATCCCAGTAATTCTGATGTTGGAACATTTTATGGTGTCATTTATTTCCCTAATTCTGTTTTCATGGCTTCTAAGCTGTTTGTTCCAGGCCTCCTCCTGATCTTTTTTCTCTATCAGTTTGTCCTCCAGATCAGTAATTCTGCCTTCTGCCTCAGTTACTCTAGCTGTTAGAGAATTTAGATTAGACTGGAGCTCATTGATAACATTTTTAACTTCTTCCTGGGTGGCTTTCACTTCTTCACTAATAGATTCCACGTTGTCATTAATGGTTTTCCCCAACCTAGCCATTGCCTGGATAATTGTTACCCTGAATTCCCTTTCTGACATATTGTTTATGTCCATCCAATAGCTCTGATGGAGAGGGCACAGTCTCTGAATTTTTCCTCTGATGGGCATTCCTCCTCCTAGTCATTTTGGTGATAGGTGTTTGAGGGGATGTGTAGCTGAATATATAAGCCGCAATCCTGGAAAGTTGCACCCTGGGACACTTCCAAGGAATCAGAATTCACCACCAAAAAGAAAGAAAAAGGAAAAAAAGAAAAGGAGAAAGAGACAGAAAAAAAAAAAAGAGAGAAGACACAGCCAGAATGGGCCCCAAAGGTAAGATTTATGAGGTATACAAACAAAAATGAACAATGAAAAAGAGGGACAAAAGTAGATGACAAGAAAAAAAAAATAACTCAGCCAAAATGAACCCCAAGTATAAAATTTGCATAATACCAGAACAAAAACAAAAACACTGACAGAAGAAACAGATGAGAGAGGGTGATGAGAAGAAACAGATGAGAGAGGGTGGTTATAAATCCTCAATGTAGGCGAGGAAGGTTATTTTGATTCTTCCTCGATGTATCTTGATATCTTTGTTAAAGGATTCAACTTTCCAGAGATAAACGGACATTAAAACTGGTTTATATAAGGGGTAGTATTGACTAGGGAAGGAGGATTACTTTGAAGCTTACATCTATGTGTATATTAAAAAAAAAACAAAAACAGGTATATGTATGAAAATAGTTCAAGTTAAAATGTTATTATGGAATTTGTTGTATTGAACCTCTCATTCTAATGGTAAATAAGTCAAAAAAATTAAAAAGAACGAGAATAGTAAGAACAAATTAAAAAGAAAAGTTGTATCCATGAAATATACAGGTTTTAGGGCAATACTGGGAGCTTTATATCTTGTTTTCCCCCGATATTGGGGTTTTACAGTTTTATGGGGAACCTGTGGTGGTTGCCCTCTCTTTCTTTTGGCTGGCTTTCTGCGGGAGGGGCCTGCCTCATTGTTTTTCAGTCAGTCTTGCTTGGGTTGAGTCCTCCTGCTCCCTATCAAGGGGCTGGACTCTGTGGAAACCAATTTTTCAGGCTTTTGTTCTCTGGAGGTTTTTGTTCTTTGGTGGCTTTTTGAGGTTTAATGGAAAGCAAACTGCACCCAGACCCATGTCTCAGAGAGAAGCCTCAGTCTGCTCCCCTCTGGGTGGTCCAGAACACATATACCCCCCCTCTGAAAACTCCACTGAGCCATGCAACCTCCCACAGGCACTGCACATCCCTCATCTCAGGGGTCACCCAAAACGCCCACTTGTCTCTGTACCCCGATGCCACTAAAACTGCGAGTGATATTGGTCCAGGAAACCTGCTTCTGGTGGTTGCTTTTGCCAGGACTGCAGTCTGGGGTCTCGCTGGCCTGAAAGATCCCAACTAGAGATAGCATGCTGAGGTTTTCAAGCCCTGGCTGGGAGTTTTCAGACTCTCCGCCGGTCCCAGAGACCACCAGCTAGCTTCCACAAGGAGCTCTTTCAGGAGAGGGTGGGGAGCACAGTTTAGGCCCCGATCTCACAGTGCGTGTGCAGAGTGCAAAAGGCTGTGGTTCTAGAGGGTGCCGGCTGGCATACACACCAGACTTTCTCATGCACACTGGTGGGAAGTGTGCTTAGCCCAGCGCTGCTGCGAGCAGCAGAAAGCCAGGGGCTCAGAGACCATGGGCTGGAGGTTTTGCCGCACTCTCTCTGTCATGTGTGATCACCAGCGGTGGCCATCCTGGGTCCGTGGGCTTATGCCCATGCCTGTGACCACCAGATTCCACTAGTTGCCCCTTAAGATCTTTTGCTCTTTTTAATTGCTTTTAACCAGACTCCAAGTTAATGCTCGTCCCCAATCACAGCGTACTCTCATATTGGGGTATTACTTTCCAATGGGTCACTGCTGGTGATTCCCTCCCCCTTCTGTTTATCCTCCAATATCAGTCCAATTGTTCCCAGTATGCTTTACCTTTTCATTGGAGTCTTCGGCCCCCATAGAGATCCAGAAGTGTAGAATCCTACATCTCAGGCTGATTTCATGGGTGTTCAGAGTGTTCTGGTAGATAATCAGCTCACTTTAGGGGACCAGTTGAAACAGGGTCTCCTACTTCTCTGCCATCTTGCCCCAGCCTCTCATATTTCTGTAAAATAATATGATATATACAACATAGTAACTATGGTTAACAATATTGTATTATATACTCAAAAGTTGCTAAAAGAATGGTTCTTAAATTTTTAAATTCTTAACTATTCCTACCACTGAAAAAAAGGTGAGGTGATGTAGGTATTAACCACCTTATTGTGTATCAAATTACCACATTGTATACCTTAAAATCCCACAATGTTACATGTTAATTATATCTCAATAAAGCTAGAAAAATAAAGGAAAAGTAATATGAGGTATATAAGTGCCCACAGCATATATAGTGTCTGCCACATAGTAAGAGATCGAAGTATTTTTCTTCCTTCCATTCTTCTTCTTTCTCTTTTTCTTTCTGCTCTCTCTCCTTCACATCTACTGAAGTTTCTAGTGCAGTGCTGAAGTCCCAAGAAATGTTAAATAAATATCTGTGATCTAAAATTCAGTGTATTTTATGTGAGGTGAGTACTGACCAGAACCCTTTATTCTCTCTAAACTGGTGGTTTCTGATTGTGAAATGCTTCTTGTTTAGTCTGTCCAACATGATTCCTTTCTTCCATTGTTGACTAGGGAGAGAACCAAGCAGCAACCAAATTAGAGCTATGTGTTGGGCTAAATTGGACCCTAATAATGTGTCTGACATCCTATTTTGGTTTCCTGTATATATCCTTGTGTGACTGCTGTACTGTAAATTACCCAAAGGTAGGAACTGTGTTGTGTATAGTGCTATATCCCAAGTACCCAGCACAGTCCCATATCCACATTAATTATTCAGTAAATCTTTAGAATGTCCAATTAAAGAAGTTCTGCAGTATCAGAAATTCAGCTGGCTTCTAAGTAGAAGTTGACATACTGATACTAAAATTCTCATGGAATTGAGAGGGACCCCAAATATTGAACAAAATCTTGAAAAAGGCAAAGGAAACAAAAGCAAAAATGAACTTTTGGGACTTCAAGATCCAAAGCTTCTGCACAGCAAAGGAAACCTCAACAGAACAAAGAGGCAACCCACACAATGGGAGAAGACATTCACAAATGACACTACAGACAAAGGGCTGATCTCTAAGATCTATAAAGAACTCCTCAAACTGAACACACACAAAACAGATAATCATGTTGAAAAATGGGCAGAAGACATGAACTGACACTTCTCCAAAGAAGACATACAAATGGTAACAGACACTTGAAAAAATGTTCATCATCATTAGCCATCAGGGAGATTCAAATGAAAACCACATTGAGATATCACCTTACACCAGTTTGAACAGCCAAAATTAACAAGACAGTAAACAGTATGTGTTTGAGAGGATGTGGAGAAAGGGCAACCCTCTTACACTGTTGGTGGGAATGTAAGTTAGTGTAGCCACTTTGGAAAATAGTGTGGGGATTCCTTAAGAAATTAAAAAATAGAGATTCCCTATGACCCTGCAATTTCACTACTGGGTATTTACCCCAAAGATACAGATGTAGTGAAAAGAAGGGCCATCTGTACCCCAATGTTCATAGCAGCAATGGCCACAGTTGCCAAACTGTAGAAAGAACCAAGATGCCCTTCAATGGACGAATGGATAAAGAAGATATGTTCTATATGTACAATGGAGTATTATGCTTCCATCAGAAACGATGAATACCCAACTTCTGTATTAATGTGGATGGGACTGGAAGATATTATGCTGAGTGAAATAAGTCAAGCAGAGAGAGTCAATTATCATATGGTTTCACTTACTTGTGGAGCATATGGAATAACATGGAGGACATAGGGAGATGGAGTGGAGAAGTAAGTTGGGGGAAATTGGACTGGCAGACAAACCATGAAAGACTGTGGACTCTGAGAAACAAACTGAGTGTTTTGGGGGGGGTGGTTGAGGCTTTTGATAGGTATTTTGGAAGGCACATATTGCATGGAGCACTGGGTGTGGTGCATACACAATGAATTCTGGGAACACTGAGAAGAAATAATATAAAATGGAAAAAAATTATAAAATGAGAAAGAGAACAAATAAAGTCTTCCCACTTACTTATTTCAAAATTTACTAACATCCTACAGTAATCAAAATGACATGTTACTAGCTTAAGGATAGATCAATAGAGTAAAATTCAGAATCCACAGCTATACCCATACATCTATGGTCAATTCATTTTCAACAAGGGTGCTAAAACCATTCAATGGAGAGAATGTATATTATCTCCAGCATATGGAGCTGAGACAACTGGTATCTGTATACAAAGGAAAAGTTGGACTCTTACCTCTACCATATATAAAAATTAACTTAAAACGGGTCAAAGACATGTATGTGAGTGCTAAAACTACAAAATTCTTAGAAGAAACCATAGGGATAATTATTCATGATCTTGAACTTGGCAATAGATTATTTGATGTGACACTAAAAATGAATGACAAAAAAAAGCTGGATAAATTGGACTTCTTCAAAATTTTAAGGTTTTGTGAATTGAAGGGCACTCTCAAGATTGTGAAAATACACCCAACAGAATGGGAGATGTTTGTAAATCATATATCTGATAAAGAACTTTAATCTAGAACATATAAAGAATATATATAACTCAATAATAAAAGACAAATAGGTTGGGGGGCCTGGGTGGCACAGTTGGTTAAGCATCCAACTCCTGGTTTCAGCTCAGGCTGTGATCTCAGGGTCATGAGATTGCACCCTGCATTGGGCACTGCATTCAGTGTGGAGTATGCTTAAGACTCTCTCTCCTTCTTCCTCTTCCCCACCCCCATGCACTCTTTCTAAAATAAATAAATAAATAAATAAATATTTTTTAAAAGGACAAGTAGGTCAAAATGGGCAAAACGTCAGAAAGATATTCTTCCAAGGAAAAGAAACAAATGGTCAATAAGTGCATGAAAAGATCCCAAAGATTATTAACCACAAAAGGCGTGTTATTTAAAACCAAAATGAGAAGCCATTTCATACCTACTAGAACAGCTATAACCAAAAATGGAAATAGTTACAAGTGTTGGTAAGGATGTAATGACATTGGAACCCTCACACATTATTGGTGTGAATGTAAATTGATATAGCCACTTTGGAAAACATTCTGGAAGTTCTTCAAAGAGCTACATAGAGCTACCATTTGACCCCACAATTCCACTTCCTTTTAAGAAAGCTGAAAACATATGTCTATGTGAAAACTTGTACACAAATATGAATATCAAAATTATTCATAATAGTCATAGGGTGGAAACAATATGAATGTCCATCAACTGATACATTGGGGCTGATGGATAGGGGCACCTGGATGGCTCAGCTGGTTAAGCATCTGACTCCTTATCTCAGCTCAGGTCTTGAACTCAAGGTTGTGAGTTCAAGCCCCACACTGGGTTCCACATTGGGCATGGAACCTACTAAAAAAAAAAAGTATTGGCGGCACCTGGGTGGCTCAGTCAGTTAAGTGACTCTTGATTTCAGCTCAGGTCATGATCTCAAGGTCATGAGACTGAGCCCTGTTTGGGGTTCTGCACTGGGTGTGGAGCCTGCTTAAGATTCTCTCCCTTTCCCTCTGCCTCTTTCCGCACCCCCCAGCTGCGTGCATATGCACTTTCTCTCTGTCTCTTTCTCTCGCTCAAAAAATCCCCCTGATACGTGGATTAACAAAATGTGGTATATTTATATAATGGAATATTATTTGGCTATAAAAATGGCTGAATTGCATGCTACAATATGAATGAACCTTGAAAACATTATGGCAAATGAAAAAAGCCAGACATGAGAGGCCACATATTTTATGATTCCATTTATATGAAATATTCAAAATATGTAAGTCTATAGAGACAGAAAATAGATTTGCATTTTCCTAGGAGCTTGTAGGGAGTGTGGGGGTGATAACTGAAGCATACAGGTTTTCTCTCTATCTCTTTTGTTTTAAAGATTGTGTGTATTTATTTGACAGAGATAGGGCACAAGCAGGAGGAGCAGCAGGCAGAGGACAGGGAGAAGCAGGATCCCTCGCAAGCAGAGGGCCTGATATGGGGCTCGATCCCAGGACCCTGGGATCATGACCTGAGCTGAAGGCAGACGCTTAACAGACTTAGCCACCCAGGTGCCCCCTCCTTTTTAAACTTGTATCATTTTATTTAATTTTCAGAAATTCCAGATAAGAAGTTATTATTAGTATTCACATCCTATAGTTAAGGAATTAAAATACTGAAAGTTAAGTAACCTGTCCAAGGTGACACAGATAATATGAGTTAGGACTGAGATTGGTTGATTCAGGTCAGTCTTTTTTGTTTAATGGAAATATTCCAAAATGGGGCACCTGGGTGGCTCAGTGGGTTAAAGCCTCTGCTTTCAGCTCAGGTCATGATCCCAGGGTCCTGGGATCAAGCCCCACATCAGGTTTTCTGCTCTGTAGACAGCCTGCTTCCTCCTCTCTCTCTGCCTGCCTCTCTTGCCTATTTGTAATCTCGGTCTGTCAAATAAATAAATAAAATCTTTAAAAAAAAAGGAAATATTTCAAAATGGATTGTGGTGTTAGTTGTACAATTCCACTAATATACTAAAAGCCATTGAATTATACACTTTAAATGATTATGTTATGTAAATTATATCTCAATAAATCTGTTAGCAAACCAACAAACAAAATCTATCCTTAACTATGCTTAATAAATGATGTTATACTTATTCTTTCAATGAAAAAATCAGAAGCTCTTGGGTGCGGCCCCTGCTTCAGTAATTTTTAAAAGCTCTCCAGGTAACTAATGAATCATTGAACACTATGTCAAAAACTAATGATGTATTATATGTTGGCTAATTGAACATAATACAAAAAGAAGCTTCCCAGGTAATTCAAATATGCAGGTGTGACTGAGAAACTCTTCACTAAGGGAATGAATGACTGCATTTTATGTAAACTCTGATTACAATGAATCAATGAATGGATGTATGATGGAGGTCAGCCTTGCTTCTGTTGTCTGTTTGTGAAGCTTAGGCAGCCATAGAGTAGGAAGTATATCAAAAGGTATCAATTTTATCTGAAGGCCTAATCTTTCTCAGGCCCCAAAAGATGTGTAGGGTATGACCTTGTCAGCCCTTGTAGGATACATTTACCTGCACCCAGACTTCTAGGGCTGCCCTGGAAAGACAGTGCATATATCTGGGGATTAGAGCTCCTTTCAGAAAAAGAGCTCTGTCAACACAAAGCACAATATTATTGCATTTTTGTAAAGCTTTATGGATTTCCACATACCATCTGCCTGTTATTTTTATAAGTTCCTGCCTAAAGTAGGTTTGCATTTATGCTGACAGAATTTGAAGGCAAAATTGCAATATTGTTCCTCAGAATTATTACTGTATTGTCTTCCTAGTGGTTATTTTTTTATTATGAGTTTTATTTTTCTCCCAGGGAAGCTTCCATGAGTGAATCTAATGCATATAAATGAGGGCACTTAGATGCCATCCTTAGAGAGCACAAGGTGGTTAGACTGTCAAAGTTAATGAGCTAATGTATTGCTAATGAGCCCAACTTACAACATAATTTAGTAGAGATAATTGAAATATTGGATAGAACCAAGTATGTTGCATTTTGAATCATTTCTATTTTTCATTCATTTTCATTAAACAAAAATTAAAAGTATATGCTTGCTATCTTACTCTTGTGTTAGCTAGGCTAGAAAAGCAATCCTGTTGGAACAGGTACATGAAGCTTTTCACCCAAGATCTCCAAGCCTACATCATCTTTACTGATCAGTTAAAATTCTCAGTTTGTAGTGCACAATTTAAAAAAAATTTAGAAGTGTTAAGCCTTGTACAATCACTGTAGAATCATGAAACCTGGGAGCTTTTCTGATCTTGGGTTCGGTGTGACCCTTTTGGAAGGGACCGAAAGATATTTACAGCACCTCATATCCCAGGCAAAGACCTTACAGCTATGACCGCTCTCCTCCAAACACCAGGCAGGATCCTCATTGCTCTGTATGGCACCTGAAGTGATCTGAAATTCTCTTTTCTCCAGGTCATTCCTTGCTTTTTTTTGTTAGGTGGTTTTATTAGCTGACATCCTCTACCCTGTTCTTGTGAACATTTGCTCTGTTAGGCCTTCATTTCTAACAGCCCTGATCTTAAGGTTCCTGTTCATTTGTGTCAGTATATCATCTTGTAATATTTATGACATGATTTGCATCTGGTTAGTTTAAACCTGAGGGCTGCAAGTTACAGTGGTCTTACTTATTTTACTAAAATTTTCACGTACACACACACACACACACACACACTTTCCTTTCTATTCAAACCTCTTAACCCTGTAGGGTAAGTATCCTAAATTCATAGACGCAACATAGAAAATATATAGGTAATCAAAATATTCAAAATCCTGCCCAAAGTGCTATGTTATTGATAAATATTAACTCAAATATAGTGTCCAATATTTTGGACAATGCAACCACCAAAATGATAAAGGAAGAGCATTAAGGACAGTGGTGGAATATACAGACATGTAGATGTTTAGCAAATATTTTGTAATATATTTGTTCATCTCATACAAAGCTCTGACTTAGTAATTCCACACAAAACAAAAAAGAAACAAAAGTAACAGTCTTCCTCTCAATAGCATATTTTATTTGGAAGTTCAGAGAAAAATGTAGATAAGAATTACCCTAAAGGACAACAGGGCACTTTTCCTAGTCAACAAAAATGTTTATTTTTGGACAGTAGTTTTGAGCATGCATCAGAACTGCCAAGATTTCCAAACCCCACCTTCAGAGTTTCTGATTCACCAGGTCTAGGGTGGTGCCCAGTAACTTGCATCTCTAACACCTTACCAGGTGATGCTGATGCTGCTGGTGACAGAGTAAAACAGACTGAGGAGTTTTACAAGACTTGGGATTTTTAGTGCTTAAAACTGAGGCAAACCAGAGTGTACTAACACAAATCTCAGGCAAAACACAATGTTTGGTCATTTTACTGGTCCTTGACCCACCATTAGTCTTGGAGGTGGGATGGTAACCAGCAAGATAACCTACATGTTCAGACAATACCAACATATACTGTTTCACCTCTAGATAGCCAAGTTCAGTGATCAAACAAATTCAGAAAACAAAGAGGTACTTGAAAATTCAGTGTAAGTCCTCTGGTGTGCTCTCCCAACTCAATTTCAAGCCCTCTGCCCTCCTCCGTCTCTCCCCCACTCAGGTTGCTGGACTGGAAGGGACCTCCACTTGAGCTCTTTCTTTTCTCCAGGTGTTACCTGCTTTGAAGCAAGGAATACAGAACCACTGTGGAAGACACTGTGTGGAAAGAGCAGGCTCCTGGGTCAGACAGATCTGCATTTGAATCTACCACTTCTTAGCCATGCAGTGTTGCTTAAATCAGTCAACCTTCCTGAGCTTCAGTTTCACGTAGAAAATGAGGAGCATAATGCCTTCCTTATAGGAATTGTTATGAGACCCGTTACGAGAATGAAAGTGAAAGTGTAAATTAAGTCATATGTATAGTATCTGACATATAGTAGGAAAAAAATAAGTGGAAACTGTAATCATAAAAATCCTAAGGTCTGAGGACCATTATTAGATAACTAAAGATCATAACAAAAATACTAAAATGGGAAAAAAGTACTAAATGGAAAGTTTGCCCCTCCTCAAAGACTTGTAGTCGCTGACATGAGGTTGTTGTGTGGCCTGAAGTGAAAACACAGAAGAGATGTCAAAGAAGTCAGTTATATTACAGAAAGAAAATTCAAAGAGAAATAACTCTTCTGCCTACATGGAAAGTAAGTAGTGTTAATGAGTTCAGAATCATTTTAAATACTTTCAGTTAAGAGATTTTCTCCCTTTATCCACCCAACCAATGTCAGTCCTATTTTTAAGTAGGTGGTTTGTTTCCTCATCCTCACAGGTATCTAACATGTTCAGGCTCCCCTCTAGTATTGAGGGGCAGCATTCAGTTTTCTCTCTGCATACCATTTAGGTAGTCCTGCATGTCACTTACCTGATTTTCACACATTGTGTCTTTCCCTCAACCCAAATCTTTGCTCTTATGTTGAAGAATGGATAGGTTCATCAGGATTAGTTTGAGGACATATTTTTACTTATAATTTTCTTTACCAACAGAATAAGAATCTGCTTACAACATGAGGTTGTCCTACTCCTTTTTAAATATGTGTTTGAATTCACACACTGAAACTGAGGAGGTTTGGACTGGAAGATTTTGTTTCCACAGCTCAGCAACTTATTCTCATCAAAACATATTGGATTCTGTGCATGGGCAATCTGAGCTGCTCTGCCTTTTTAAGAGATGGGTTTCTGCCTCATTTTCACATGCGATTCATATGTTACCACTAAAGGATTAATCATAGTTAAGAGTTCTATGATGTTTACTGTGTACCAGTTATTACTGTTACTTTTCCCTCTCAGTCTATATCTCTCTCTTTTACTGTCTTTCTGTCATATCAGATTGCTTGGAACTCACTCCCAGAGTTTTCATAAGGATCTTTTTAGGGTCTCTTCTTCCAAAGGCAGATTGCAACACTAGAGTACATACCTCTCTGCCCAAGAGTAACTGCTTGTGGGATACGTGGATGGATCTTTCACACTCATACTGGGTGCTATCCATATACATACAAGACAGGCTGTGCAGTGGGGAGCCAGGAGTAGGAAGAGAAAGGAGGTGGTGGGTTGACTTTCCCTGTGCTGCCAAAATTTTATGAACTCTAAGGAGTCCAGAAATTTTTCAAACCTAGACTTCCGTGTTTTTATAAAGGTATATATATCAAGGTAGGGGGTAAAACATATTTTACTTAGCAGTTTGTTAAACTTACTTGGACATATGGTATATGGAGCTCTATTTGTATACTCCTCTCAGTTCCCCACACATGATAGGGAGTCCAGACTTGCTTAAGGGTGTGGGTACATAGGTGCAATCAGAAGGTCTGAAAAGGCTACCAGTGGGGTGGGGGTGGAGAGAGAAGGAAAAGGGGAACATATACCTGGCTTGGACTAAGTCATCACTGCTCCCCTAAAGATATGTCTGGAAAGTTCCAGTGAAATAAATGGTTTAGCACATAGTTTCCTGAACCAGACTCTCTGAATTTTAATCCTGGCTCTATAACCTGTTGGCTGTATAGCCTTGAGTGATTCCCTTAACTCCTGTGTTTCTCTGTTTTGTCTTCTGTAAAATGAGGATGATATTAATCTATCCTATAAGGTACTAAAGTACTTAAAACAATGCCTGGTGTACAGTATGTGACACACAATTGTTAACTTTTAAAGTTATTTCTACATTCAGCTAGTTGGATGTGATATGAAAATATCTTGAGGGAATTCTCAGCAAAGTATCCCTAGTCATCTAATACTTTTTCTATTTTCCAGGACAATATGAACACCATAGAAGATGATCAAAATGGAAAGAGGTATTACTGAAATGGGCTTCTCTATAGGATGGAAGGAGGGGAATTGGGCTAATATTTGTCCCTCACTCATATTTGGCCTCAGAGGGTAGAAGAGAGACCTGGGTGATGATCATCTGGAGTGAGTGTGTGCAGTAGGAGTCCCCCAGAGGGTAGCTGTAGCAACTTGGAAGGCTGGGGAGTCACCTGCCCTATTATAGGCTGAAGATTATGAAATGGACAGCATGGCCCTGTATTCCTGTCATTTTTTTCTACTGGCTAAGGTGTCTTGGGAAGTAGCTTCATAGAGGCTGTGATAGTAGCCACATTCAAATAATGTATATTCAAATAATGTGCCACTTAGACAACAGAGTAGTTTCTAAGGACCAGAGCCCATAGGTAGACACCCTGATATTAGTATAGAAATGGGATAGGAGCTTTGCAGAAGTAGAAATTAAGAAGTTACAATAGTGTTCTGGTGCTAAATGAAGGACCCAGTTGGTAAAAGAAGAGGTGGGACGGAGGGGAAAAATTTAAAAGAATACTTCAGAAACACTGAATAGGATATCATGTTGATTTAGATATGGAAGATAGCAAAAAAGGAGAGGTCAGAGGTAACTTCAGGAAAGGGAGAGTTTTGTGAGAGGTCAACAAAGTCATTCTCATGATGAAATCAAGTAAGAGAATAATTAAATGTCTACTGAATGGGAAAATTAGGAGGTCATTGGGCCTTTGGTGTTTTGTCTCCAGTGGTTCACCCACTCCTGATTCATATTTTTCCTTTATGGGCTACTATTTGAGTCTGCCTTCTTGCTCTGACCTTTCCTGAAAATCAAATCTTCCCAACTAGAATTTTTAGGCTTTGGGTCTCATTTCCTTGGGACTTCCTCAGGTGAAACAAAAGTTGCTTGCTGGATTCATACTATTGTTACAGGATTTCTTTCCCTTTAATGCCCACAGTTCTTGGTCACACCACTTTGAAGAATGAAGAGGTAGACCAGATGAAGAGTGATGGGTAGCAAAGCAAAGTTTATTGAGCGATAGTGAAGTTTATTGAGTGATAGATAGTACAAAGCTCCCAAAGAGGGAGGGGACCAAGAGGGTTGCCACTGGTTCTTTTTTTTTTTTCTTTAAGATTTTATTTATTTATTTATGAGAGAGAGAGAGAGCTAGCAGGAGGGGCAGAGAGAGACACAGAGAGAATCTCAGATTCCACACTGATCGTGGAGCCCCATGCGAGGCTTGATCCCAGGACCCTGAGATCACGTCTAAGCCAAAATCAAGAATTGGACACTTAACCAACTATGCCATCCAGGCACCCCACCACTGGAGTTTCTACATCTAGGGGGTTTTATGGGCTTATTGGCAGGCTGTTTTAATCTGATTAACCCTCCGCAAGCCTGTTATCCTATCAGATTTTTCTACCTATCACATGGAAAGGGTGGAGGGCTCCTTTCAGGGTGGTGTAAAATCCTTTTAAGGGTGGTTTCCTTTTAGGGCAGGGGCCTCTGTGTCCCTGCCTGCCTTTCTTCCAGCATTTATTTGTCATTAATAAGATCATACATATCTCTCCCAGGAATCTGGGCATTTTAAAAGGTGATGTTAAGGGTAATTATTCAACCTGAAGGAATTAATCCTGGTGGTGGAAGTTTCTTGTTACATGGCATAGGGAGAAGTGGCTTGTAAAGAGGATATTCAACTCTTTTACAAAAGAAAAAAAAAACTCTGAAAGTGGATTTGCTTCAAATCATACTAAGGAAGAGATGAGGTCATTTTCTATTGCTTCATTCCAGACTATTGCTGCCTCACTCTCCCTAGTTTTCTTGCCCTGATAGAACCCCTGCTACTGAGCTTTCCCTATCCATCAGACCCTAAGTACTAGCCCTTGGTGCAACTGATAATGGTTTTTTTTTTCTGGACTCCAGACCTTATGTGCTTCACTGTATTACTTTTCTCATCTTCTGTGTAATAACTTTCCTATGATCAGCCTCCAGGCCCTTCTCAGGCCTGCTCTGCCTTCCTGCCAGGAAACTACTCTGATCTGAGGATGAATTCCAAAATGTGATAACCATTTACAAAAACAAATGAGATTAAGTTGGAATAAGTGACAGTAGAAATATGTTTACTTTTGTCTGAGGCTCTTGTTTTGGGTGAGAGAAGGTGCATATAATGCTAAGTAGGCTGTCAGATTGTGGGCAGCAACATTAGCTTTGGGGATATCCTATAGTCAGAGGAAAGATAATTGGGAATTGGGAAAGTAGCCAAGGAGTAAGGAAAGAATATGTGGCAGCAGACAATATACTTTTATGTGGATATGGGCATAAGAAATCTGGCTTTAAAAATGCAAAGTCTGAGACCTCTAATCATAATAACAAGAGAAAACTTAGCTAGGAGGGATGCTGTTTCATTTATTATAACAGGAGGAAAGGAGGATAATAATAACAACACCTCAAGCAGGAAATAGTTAAATAGGGCTTACTATAGAAATATAGTAAAATAGGGCTTAATATAGAAAATAGTTAAATAGGGCTTTACTCCAAGAACTTTACACATATTAACTCATAAAATTTTATAACTCTATTAATTAGGGATGTCTGGATGTCTTGGTTAAGCAACGGCTCTTGGTTTTGGTTCATGTCATGATCTTGGGGTCCTGGGATTGAGCCCTGCCTTGGGCTCTGCACTCAGTGGTGAGTGTGCTTGAAGATTCTCTCTCTCTCTCTCTCTTTCTCTCTCTCCCTTCCCCTGTCCCCCTCCCCCAGTGTGCTCTCTCTTTCTCAAATAAATAAATCTTTAAAGAAACAACCCTTGGCTATTTATAAAAACAATTGACTATTGTTACTGTCTATATATTATTTAAAAAGGCTGAAAAAGGCTATGTGATTTGATAAAATTCACACAGCTAGTGAGTAGTAAGTAGAGCTGGCTCTTAAGTGTAAAAGGATAATGTTACTCTTAAGTGTAAAAAGATAACAGGTGTTAGGTAGACATTTATGTTTATAATCAAGAAGAGGAGAGCATTTATATCTAATGGCTTCAATTCTCTCTGTTATTTGCTGAGAGAGAGAGAGGGAGGAGGATGGAGTCAAGGAATGGAGGTTTCAGAAGAATGGAGAAAATTTGAAGTAGTCTGTGGATCAGAAATGGAATTGACCAAAGACATATATTAGGTTTGCAGGTGATGTTGAGAACATGTATGAAAATGGTGGTCATGAACACACTGTGTTTCTTGTCTTCCATTTATGTCTTGTATTCCATGTATGTCTTTGTCTAGCAGTTATTGATCATTCTGATACAGACTTGGTGAAAGTGGACAATAGCGTTCATCAAAGGTTAAGGTTTTGCCAGATGCATGCAATGGAATGACAGAGAGCAAGAGACTTTAGGGTATTGATAAGAAATATTGAAAAGATATGACTGAAGGATCTAAATTGGATAAAAAGCAAGGTAAAGAAAAACTAGCTGATGGATTGAGAGAAAATGAAGAAGTCAGCAAATTGGATGTCTTAATGAAGTCAAAGAATAGTTGTAATAAGAAGTACTTGAACATGCAAAGTGGAAAGAGAAGAGGTTATGGACAGATAAAAGAATTTTGGAGTTACTGATATGGAAGGTGAAGTAGATTCCAGGATATTAGGGATGGGTAGCTAATCTGGAGTTAAGGGGCAATTCCTAAGTCAAAGAACCTGGAAACCAGGGATTTGGAAGAGCCATCTATATGGACATTGATGCCACTAAGAATGACAACAACAAGGTGGGGGAAGATGGTGCTGAAATCTGATAAACGAAGGAATTGCTGACCACTATAGAAAGAAGAGAGGGAGATTGGTATAATTAGATCATGTAAGCCAAAAGAGAGGTTTACAAGAGTAAAAGAGCATTAGAAAAAGCAATGGGGGAGCAAGGGTGACACCTGCTAAACTTCTGGCTCTGAGGAATTTAGGGTATGGGAAAATAATAAGCTATCACTTCAGAATGCTGCAGGGGGAAGCAGTGTCCACATTCCATGATTTACCTCAGTTTCCTATATACCTAAGCTTTCTCCTTCTTGTTCTTCCCTCCCCCGATTATTTTCATATATTGACTAGGGTGTGTGTGTGTGTGTGTGTGTGTGTGTGTGTGTACTAAGCAAGACTAATTAAGACAATCACTGATCATCTTTTAGAAAAATTCTCGTTCAGATGATAGACTCACCCAGTTAAGAAAGGGGTTTTTTAGATGCTGTCTAACAGCCCTTTGGAACTCTAGTTAGAGCAGGATTAGATTAAGAACGTTTTCTAAAATAATATTTAAAAGGTCTGGTGGGGGCACCTGGGTGGCTCAGTGGGTTAAGCTGCTGCCTTCGGCTCAGGTCATGATCTCAGGGTCCTGGGATCGAGTCCCGCATCGGGCTCCCTGCTCGGCAGGGAGCCTGCTTCCCTCTCTCTCTGTCTACTGTGATCTCTCTCTGTCAAATAAATAAATAAAATTAAAAAAAATAAATAAAAGGTCTGGTGGTCCCACAGCTCTCCTCTGTCAGCCTGGAGATGTCAAAGAGCAATAGTGAGAGTTCCCTGAGTGGCTAGGAACAGAAACGGGTCTTCTGTGTGCATTTCACACAAAGCAGTGCCTTAAGGGGCCAGTGAGATGCTGCCTTTAGTGCAATTGCTTCAAATAAGTTGTTGAGTTAAATGCCTGGGAGTATTTCCTGGGTTAGTGGTAGGAAGTGAAATCCTCTTATCTTTGGAAAGGCCATCAGTATTCCTTTCCAGGGTGTGATGGGTCAAAGGGAGGAAGGAAGGGAGGGAGAGACAGAGAAGGGGAGGAGGGAGAGAAAGAGAGAGAGAGAGAGAGAGAATAAGAGTGGGCTAATTTACATGTCATTCAAGCAACAGCCCTACTCTATTTAGTGTCTTTTACATTGAGCAAGCACCAGGTCTTAGATTGTGGCTAGATCTCATCTTTAATCAAGTCTTCCTTTGGGCTTTCCTGGTTTAATTAGCTCTGATCAGTGTAGTGACAATCTTACCTAGGAAATCAAGGGCATTGTCACTGTGCTGAACCCAGGTCTAGCAGGGAGCCAGGGCACTGGAGGGCTCTTAGGTCTTTTATTTATTCTCTGGACCCTTCTCTCTAAGGATTTTTGGGTTGAATTTAGAAGCTGGACATTTTTACACATTTATGATTTTTTTTTATTTAAGATTTATTTATTTATTTAAATTAATTAATTGTTTGATTGATTTAAGATTTATTTATTTGAAAGAGAGAGAGTGAGTGAACATGAACAGGGCGGGGGGCAGAAAGAGAAAATCTCAAGCAGATTCCCCACTGAGCATAGAGCCTGACATGGGGCTTGATCTCACAACTCTGAGTCAAAATCAACAGCTGAATAATTAACCAACAGAACCACCCAGGTGCCCCTACACAGTCATTTGGAAACAGATGGCATCAAGAGAGCCCTGTCAAACTATAGAAGCACTATTTATTTTTAATTATCAAGAATTTTTACAAGACATCCTTGACGGACCCCTGAGCCAGGCTAACCCATAGCCCATGCTGAGAGCCTTGTATAATTTACTACTTAGCTGTATGGAATAATGGTTAAACTGGGCTAACCTAGGGGGAGGAGTCAAGATGGTGGATAAGTAGAGGCTGAGACTACTTCAGATAGCAGGAGATCAGCTAGATAGCTTATCTAAAGATTGCAAACACCTACAAATCCAACGGCATATCGAAGAGAAGAACAGCAATTCTAGATACAGAAAATCAACCACTTTCTGAAAGGTAAGACTGGCGAAGAATTGAATTCAAAGCGATGGGAAGATAGACCCTGGGGGGAGGGGCTGGCTCCCAGCAAGCGGTGGAGCAACGGAGCACAAAATCAGGACTTTTAAGTCTGTTCCACTGAGGGACATCGCTCTGGAGGCTAAACCGGGATGAAGCCCATGCGGGGTCAGCGTGGCTTCAGGTCCCGCAGGGTCACAGAAGGATCGGGGGTGTCTGAGTGTCGACCGGTTGCAGGCTCAGTGACCTTGGAGCGCGGCTGGAGGTCAGGCAAATGGGAGTTATTGGGCGCTGTTCTCTGAGGGCGCACTGAGGAGTGGGGCCCCGGGCTCTCGGCTCCTCCAGGCTGGAGACCAGGAGGCTGCCATTTTTATTCCTGTCCTCCAGAACTCTACAGAAAGTGCTCAGGGAACAAAAGCTCCTAAAAGCAAACCCGAGCAGATTACTCAGCCCGGCCCCTGGTAAGGGTGGTGGAATTCTGCCTGGGGCAAAGACACTTGAGAATCACTACAACAGGCCCCTCCCCCAGAAGATCAAGAAGAATTCCAGCCAAGACCAAGATCACCGGCCAAGGAGAGAGTTTCAATACGGAGGAGAGCAGCAGAATTCCAGAGGAGGAGAAAGCAAAGCATGGAACTCATGGCTTTCTCCCCATGATTCTTTAGTCTTGCAGTTAATTTAATTTTTTTTCTTTTTCATTTTTTTCTCTTCTTCTGATAAATTTTATTAACTTTTACCTTTTTTTAACGTTTTAAAACTAGTTTATCTAATATATATATATTCTTTTTTATACTTTTTCTTTATTCATTTTCTTTTTTTAATTGTTTCTTTTCTTTATTCTTTTTTTTCCTGAACCTCTTTTTATCCCCTTTTTCCCCCCTCATGATTTGGGATCTCTTCTGATTTGGTTAAAGCATATTTTCCTGGGGTTGTTGCCACAATTTTAGTATTTTACTTGCTCCTTCATATACTCTTATCTGGACAAAATGACAAGGCATAAAAATTCACCACAAAAAAAGAACAAGAGGTAGTACCGAAGGCTAGGGACCTAATCAATACAGACATTGGTTATATGTCAGATCTAGAGTTCAGAATGACGATTCTCAATGTTCTAGCTGGGCTCGACAAAGGCATGGAAGATATTAGAGAGACCCTCTAAGGAGATATAAAAGCCCTTTCTGGAGAAATAAAGGAACTAAAATCCAACCAAGTAGAAATAAAGCTATTAATGGGGTGCAATAGAAATGGAGGCTCTCACTGCTAGGATAAATGAGGCAGAAGAAAGAATTAGTGATATAGAAGACCAAATGACAGAGAATAAAGAAGCTGAGCGAAAGAGAGAAAAACAGCTACCGGACCACGAGGGGAGAATTCAAGAGATAAGTGACACCATAAGATGAGACAACATTAGAATAATTGGGATTCCGGAAGAAGAAGAAAGAGAGAGGGGAGCAGAAGGTATACTGGAGAGAATTATTGGAGAGAATTTCCCCAATATGGCAAAGGGAACAAGCATCAAAATCCAGGAGTGCAGAGAATGTCCCTCAAAATCAATAAGAATAGGTCCACACCCCGTCACCTAATAGTAAAATTTACAAGTCTTAGTGACAAAGAGAAAATCCTGAAGGCAGCCCCGGACAAGAAGTCTGTAACATACAATGTTAATATTAGATTGGCACCAGACTTATCCACAGAGACCTGGCAGGCCAGAAAGAGCTGGCATGATATAATCAGAGCACTAAACAAGAAAAACATGCAACCAAGAATACTATATCCAGCTAGGCTATCATTGAAAATAGAAGTAGAGATTAAAAGTTTCCAGGACAAACAAAAACTGAAAGAATTTGCAAACACCAAACCAGCTCTACAGGAAATATTGAAAGGGATCCTCTAAGCAAAGAGAGAGCCTACAAGTGGTAGATCAGAAAGGAACAGAGACAATATACAGTAACAGTCACCTTACAGGCAATACAATGGCACTAAATTCATATCTCTCAATAGTTACCCTGAATGTTAATGGGCTAAATGTCCCAATCAAAAGACACAGGGTATCAGAATGGATAAAAAAAAACCCATCTATATGTTGCCTACAAGAAACTCATTTTAAACCCAAAGACACCTCCAGATTTAAAGTGAGGGGGTGGAAAAGAATTTACCATGCTAATGGACATCAGAAGAAAGCAGGAGTGGCAATCCTTATATCAGATCAATTAGATTTTAAGCCAAAGACTATAATAAGAGATGAGGAAGGAAACTATATCATACTCAAAGAATCTGTCCAACAAGAAGATCTAACAATTTTAAATATCTAAGCCCCCAACATGGGAGCAGCTAATTATATAAACCAATTAATAACAAAATCAAAGAAACACATCAACAATAGTACAATAATAGTAGGTGAGATTATCACTCCTCTCACTGAAATGGACAGATCATCCCAGCAAAAGATCAGCAAGGAAATAAAGGCCTTAAATGACACACTGGACCAGATGGACTTCACAGATATATTCAGAACATTTCATCCCAAAGCAACAGAATACACATTCTTCTCTAGTGCACATGGAACATTCTCCAGAATAGATCACATCTTGGGTCAAAAAGCAGGTCTCAACTGGTATCAAAAGATTGGGATCATTCCTTGCATATTTTCAGACCACAATGCTCTGAAGCTAAAACTCAGTCACAAGAGGAAATTTGGAAAGAACCCAAATACATGGAGACTAAACAGCATTCTTCTAAAGAATGAATGGGTCAACCAGGAAATTAAAAAAGAATTGAAAAAAATTCATGGAAACAAATGATAATGAAAACACAATGGTTCAAAATCTTTGGGACACAGCAAAGGCAGTCCTGAGAGGAAAATATATAGCAGTACAATCCTTTCTCAAGAAACAAGAACAGTCTCAGGTACGCAACCTAACCTTACACCTAAAGGAGCTGGAGAAAGAACAAGAAAGAAACCCTAAACCCAGCAGGAGAAGAGAAATCATAAATATCAGATCAGAAATCAATAAATAGAAACAAACACACACAAAAAAACAATAGAACAAATCAACGAAACTAGGAGCTGGTTCTTTGAAAGAATTAATAAGATTGATAAACCCCTGGCCAGACTTATCAAAAAGAAAAGAGAAAGGACCCAAATAAATAAAATCATGAATGAAAGAGGAGAGATCACAACTAACACCAAAGAAATACAAACAATGATAAGAACATACTATGAGCAAGTCTACACCACCAAATTTGACAATCTGGAAGAAATGGATGCATTCCTAGAGACATATAAACTACCACAACTGAACCAGGAAGAAATAGAAAGCCTGAACAGACCCATAACCAGTAAGGAGATTGAAACAGTCATCAAAAATCTCCAAACAAACAAAAGCCAAGGGCGGACGGCTTCCTGGGGGAATTCTACCAAACATTTAAAGAAGAACTAATTCCTATTCTCCTGAAACTGGTCCAAAAAATAGAAATGGAAGGAAAACTTCCAAATTCATTTTATGAGGCCACCATCACCTTGATCCCAAAACCAGACAAGGATCCCATCAAAAAAGAGAATTATAGACCAATATCCTTGATGAACACAGATGCGAAAATTCTCACCAAAATACTAGCCAGTATGATTCAAAAGTACATTAAAAGGCTCATTCACCACGACCAAGTGGGATTTATTCCATGGCTGCAAGCTTGGTTCAACATCCACAAATCAATCAATGTGATACAACACATTAATAAAAGAGTGAACAAGAACCATATGATACTCTCAATAGATGCTGAAAAGGCAATTGACAAAGTACAGCATCCTTTCCTGATCAAAACTCTTCAAAGTGTAGGGATAGAGGGCACATACCTCAATATTATCAAAGCCATCTATGAAAAACCCACCACAAATATCATTCTAAATGGAGAGAAACTGAAATCTTTTCTGCTAAGGTCAGGAACACGGCAGGGATGTCCATTATCACCACTGCTATTCAACATAGTACTAGAAGTCCTAGCCTCAGTAATCAGACAACAAAAGGAAAATAAAGGCATCCAAATCGGCAAAGAAGAAGTCAAACTATCACTCTTCACAGATGATATGATACTATATGTGGAGAACCCAAAAGACTCCACTCCAAAACTGCTAGAACTTGTACAGGAATTCAGTAAAGTGTCAGGATATAAAATCAATGCACAGAAATCAGTTGCATTTCTCTATACCAACAACAAGACAGAAGAAAGAGAAATAAAGGAGTCCATCCCATTTACAATTGCACCCAAAACCATAAGATACCTAGGAATAAACCTAACCAAAGAGGCAAAGAATCTATACTCAGAAAACTATAAAGTACTGAGGAAATTGAAAGAAATTGAGGAAGACACAAAGAAATGGAAAAATGTTCCATGCTCCTGGATTGGAAAAACAAATACCGTGAAAATGTCTATGCTACCTAAAGCAATCTACACATTTAATGCAATTCCTATCAAAGTACCATCCATCTTTCTCAAAGAAATGGAACAAATAATTCTAAAATTTATATGGAACCAGAAAAGACCTCGAATAGCCAAAGGAATATTGGAAAAAAAAAAAAAAGCCAAAGTTGGTGGCATCACAATTCCGGACCTCAAGCTCTATTACAAAGCTGTCGTCATCAAGACAGCATGGTACTGACACAAAAACAGACTCATAGATCAATGGAACAGAATAGAGAGCCCAGAAATAGACCCTTAACTGTATGGGCAACTAATCTTCGACAAAGCAGGAAAGAATGTCCAATGGAAAAAAGACAGCCTCTTCAATAAATGGTGTTGGGAAAATTGGACAGCCACATGCAGAAAAATGAAATTGGACCATTTCCTTACACCACACACGAAAATAGACTCAAAATGGATGAAGGACCTCAATGTGAGAAAGGAATCCATCAAAATCCTTGAGGAGAACATAGGCAGCAACCTCTTCGACCTCAGCCGCAGCGACATCTTCCTAGGAACATCGCCAAAGGCAAGGGAAGCAGGGGAAAAATGAACTATTGGGATTTCATCAAGATCAAAAGCTTTTGCACAGCAAAGGAAACAGTTAACAAAACCAAAAGACAACTGACAGAATGGGAGAAGATATTTGCAAACGACATATCAGATGAAGGACTAGTGTCCAAAATCTATAAAGAACTTAGCAAACTCAACACCCAAAGAACAAATAATCCAATCAAGAAATGGGCAGAGGACATGAACCGACATTTCTGCAAAGAAGACATCTAGATGGCCAGCAGACACATGAAAAAGTGCTCCATATCACTCGGCATCAGGGAAATACAAATCAAAACCACAATGAGATATCACCTCACACCAGTTAGAATGGATAAAATTAACAAGTCAGTAAATGACAGATGCTGGCAAGGATGCGGAGAAAGGGGAACCCTCCTACACTGTTGGTGGGAGAGTGGTGCAACCACTCTGGAAAACAGCATGGAGTTTCCTCAAAATATTGAAAATAGAACTAACCTATGACCCAGCAATAGCACTACTGGGTATTTACCCTAAAGATACAAATGTAGTGATCTGAAGGGGCACGTGCACCCGAATGTTTTTGCAGCAATGTCCACAATAGCCAAACTATGGAAAGAACCTAGATGTCCATCAACAGATGAATGGATCAAGAAGATGTGGTATATATACACAATGGAATACTATGCAGCCATCAAAAGAAATGAAATCTTGCCATTTGCAACAACGTGGATGGTACTAGAGGGTATCATGCTTAGCAAAATAAGTCAAGCAGAGAAAGACAACTATCATATGATCTCCCTGATATGAGGAAGTGGTGATGCAACATGGGGGGTTAAGGGTGTCGGAGAAGAATCAATGAAACAAGATGGGATTGGGAGGGAGACAAAACATAAGTGATTCTTAATCTCACAAAACAAACTGAGGGTTGCTGGGGGGAGGGGGGTTGGGAGAAGTGGGGTGGGGTTATGGACATTGGGGGGGTGTGTTCTGTGGTGAGTGCTGTGAAGTGTGTAAACCTGGCGATTCACAGACCTGTACCCCTGGGGATAAAAATATATGTTTATAAAAAATTAAAAATTAAAAAAAATAAACAGGCTAACCTAGACTCCTTTGGTCTAAGTTCTGTCTCTATCACTTACTAACCATGTGACCTTAGGAAGAATACATTGTCTTTCTAGGCTTCAGTTCTTTCTTTAAGATGTAATGATGATAATAGTCCTATGGGTATATAGTAGTTAACATAGTACCTTAGTAAGTGATTAGTCAATATCAGCTCTTACTATTATTATTTTATTCTAAAATTAAAATTTTATAAGTATATCTTAATTTAATGATCAATATAGACAAAAGATTTTGTAAAAGCCTGTTAGAACTGGGCTATCCTCCAGTACTCTTTTAAAAATTGCTATAAAGACATTTTAGTCATATTAAGTATATGTACATTTATTAAGAGTTCTGCAGAAACTGTTCAGTCTGTAAATGAAAATAAAGGATCATGTTGTGCTTTTTTCCCATAACACTTTTTTTTTTTTAAATTGGAACGTTTCACGAATTTGCGTGTCATCCTTGCACAGGGGCCATGCTAATCTTCTCTGTATCATTCCAATTTTAGTATATGTGCTGCCGAAGCGAGCACTCCCATAACACTTTCTAATAGATGACTGATCAGATAAAACTTGTATAATTAGGAAGATTATAAATATCAGAGGTGCCCATCTTCTAGATATTTTCATGGAAACTATACATTTTATTATCAAGCAGTTAAAAATATCATTAAAAGTAAATTGTAACTCTGAAGGAACACTAGAAGAATTTGAGAAACAGACCTTTCAGAAAGCAAGTGTCTGATATCCATTTGTGTGTTCATAATCACTAGCCATCAGGGAGATTCAAATTAAAACCACATTGAGAGGGCGCCTGGGTGGCTCAGTGGGTTAAGCCGCTGCCTTCGGCTCAGGTCATGATCTCAGGGTCCTGGGATCGAGTCCCGCATCGGGCTCTCTGCTCAGCAGGGAGCCTGCTTCCCCCTCTCTCTCTCTCTCTCTCTGCCTGCCTCTCCATCTACTTGTGATTTCTCTCTGTCAAATAAATAAATAAAATCTTTAAAAAAAAAAAAACCACATTGAGATACCACCTTACACCAGTTAGAATGGCTGAAATTAGCAAGACAGGAAACAATGTGTGTTGGAGGGGATCTAGAGAAAGGGGAACCCGCTTATACTGTTGGTGAGAATGCAAGTTGGTGCAGCCACTTTGGAGAACAGTGTGAATATTCCTCAAGAAATTAAAAATAGAGCTTCCCTAGGACCCTGCCATTGCACTACTGGGTATTTACCCCTAAGATACGGATGTAGTGAAAAGAAGGGCCATCTGTACCCCAATGTTTATAGCAGCAATGGCCACGGTCACCAAACTGTGGAAAGAACCAAGATGCCCTTCAACGGATGAATGGATAAGGAAGATGTGGTCCATATACACTATGGAGTATTATGCCTCCATCAGAAAGGATGAATACCCAACTTTTGTAGCAACATGGATGGGACTGGAGGAGATTATGCTGAGTGAAATAAGTCAAGCAGAGAGAATCAAATATCATATGGTTTCACTTATTTGTGGAGCATAAAAAATAGCATGGAGGAGAAGGGGAGATGGAGAGGATAAGAAGGTTGAGGGAAATTGGAAGGGGAGGTGAACCATGAGAGACTATGGACTCTGAAAAACAATCTGAGGGTTTTGAAGGGGCAAAGGGTGGGAGATTGGTGGAACCAGGTGGTGGGTATTGGAGAGGGTACAGATTGCATGGAGCACTGGGTGTGGTGCAAAAACAATGAATACTGTTACACTGAAAATAAATTAAAAAAAAAAAGGAAAGCAAGTGAATTCCCACTCTGCTCAGCATGATCACTGGCCCTTTTTGAGATGAGCACATCTGATAACTATGAGATATTTGGTTAAATGTGGAACAACCTCAAGATATGCCTGACCCCCCACCCCAATCCCTGACCCCTTCCTCATCTTCACCTCATCTGTGATCCTATATTGCACATTAAGCTGAGGGTCAGAACAGATAAGCAACAAAAATATAAGATCAGTCTTCAACCTCCTTTCCTTCTCATATTTTACTCTTTTTTCTCTAAATGCTTACTTAAGGTCTTCATCCCTTTTGCTTTCCCTGGCTCTCCCTAGTAGTGTTACCTCCATGTTTCCTTCCCTAAAAACCTGCTTTTGTCCTTTATTCCCCTACCCATAACCAGACAGTTCTGTCCTCTAGCTGATATGATATAGTAATACATAATGTGTCGGTAGCTGATAATTTTCAAATTGTATTTATTTTAAAATTAAATGATCACATTTTATTTTTGTTTTTTTAAGATTTTATTTATTTATTTGGTGGAGAGATAGAGACAACGAGAGAGAGAACTAAGTAGGGGGAGTGGGAGAGGGAGAAGTAGGCTTCTCTCCTAGCAGGGAGCCCAATGAGGGGTTCGATCCCAGGACCTTGGGATCATGACCTGAGCTGAAGGCAGATGCTTAATGACTGAGCCACCCAGGCACCCCCAGATGATCACATTTTAGAAGTTCAGGGATGTAAGAAATAGAGGAGGTCCCATTAAAGCATAAAATGGGTGACCCTAGGCTGATCTGAGGGTACACAGAAGGTCTGCCTGGGGAAGGGACATTTTGAACAGTAATCTTAAGGATGTAGGAAGCATTTGGGTGAAGAGGGGTAAGGGTGAAGGGCATGACAGGCAGAGAGACTATTCGAAGACTCAGAGGTGGAAAGAAGCTTGACTTGTAAGAGGAACTCAAAGACTAGTGTGGATGGAATATATAGATGAGGTTGGGGAAGCAGACAGGAGCCAAATTATTTGAGCCTTATAGGCCATGATAAGGATTTTGGACTTCATCGTAAAAATAGTAGAAGGCCATTAAAATTTTTTGAGCAGTAGAGTAACATGATGAGATTTGTGTTTTGAATGAAGAACTATACCTTTCTTGGGTTCAGCTAGAGCTGGTCCCAGTTTACCTGACTGTGATTCCATTTTCTTTTCATTTGAATATGGTTATATGCAAACAATGAATCATGGAACAGTACATCAAAAACTAATGATGTACTGTATGGTGACTAACATAACATAGTAAATAAAAAATGAATGTGATTCTTCTCTAGAAAGGTAGAGATAGCATACTTATTAAGGAAAATTTAAGAGTTGGCTATTTGATTTTAGAAACAAGTCTCTTGGGGAGGAGTCAAGATGGCGGAGAAGTAGCAGGCTGAGACTACATCAGCTAGCCGGAAATCAGCTAGATAGCTTATCTAAAGATTGCAAACACCTACAAATCCATCGGCAGATCGAAGAGAAGAAGAACAGCAATTCTGGAAACAGAAAAACAACCACTTTCTGAAAGGTAGGACCGGCGGAGAAGTGAATCCAAAGCGACGGGAAGATAGACCCCGGGGGGAGGGGCCGGCTCCCGGCAAGCGGCGGAGCAACAGCGCACAAAATCAGGACTTTTAAAAGTCTGTTCTGCTGAGGGACATCGCTCCAGAGGCTAAACCGGGGCAAAGCCCACGCGGGGTCAGCGTGGCCTCAGGTCCCGCAGGGTCACAGAAGGATCGGGGGTGTCTGAGTGTCGCAGAGCTTGCGGGTATTGGAACGGGAAAGCCGGCTACAGAGACAGAGCCGACAGTAAGCTCACAGCTCGGTGTTACCTTGAACCAGCCACAGGCTCGGTGAGCTCGGAGCGCGGCCGGAGGTCAGGCAGATGGGAGTAACTGGGCGCTGTTCTCTGAGGTTGCACTGAGGAGTGGGGCCCCAGGCTCTCGGCTCCTCCAGGCCAGAGACCAGATGGCCGCCATTTGTATTCCCGTCCTCCGGAACTCTACCGAAAGCGCTCAGGGAACAAAAGCTCCTGAAAGCAAACCTGAGCGGATTAATCAGCCCAATCCCTGGTGAGGGCGGTGCAATTCAGCCTGGGGCAAAGACACTTGAGAATCACTACACCAGGCCCCTCCCCCAGAGGATCAACAAGAAATCAAGCCAAGACCAAGTTCACCTACCAAGGAGTGCGGTTTCAATACCAAGGAGAGCAGCAGAATTCCAGAGGAGGAGAAAGCAAAGCACGGAACTCATGGCTTTCTCCCTGTGATTTTATTTTTTAGTCTTGCAGTTAATTTAATTTTTTTCTTTTTTTGCACCTTTGGGTAAAATTTTTTTTTTTAATTTTTACCCTTTTCTTTTTTAACGTTTTTAAACTAGTTTATCTAATATATATATTTTTCTTTTTTATATTTTTCTTTATTCGTTTTCTTTTTTAAAAAATTCTTTTCTTTTCTCTTTTTTTTTTCTTTCTTCCTTTATTAAACTCTTTTTATCCCCTTTCTCCCCCTTCACAATTTGGGATCTCTTCTGATTTGGTTAAATCATATTTTCCTGGGGTTGTTGCCACCCTGTTAGTATTTTACTTGCTCCTTCATATACCCTTATCTGGGCAAAATGACAAGACAGAAAAATTCAACACAAAAAAAAGAACAAGAGGCAGTACCGAAGGCTAGGGACCTAATCAATACAGACATTGGTAATATGTCAGATCTAGAGTTCAGAATGACAATTCTCAAGGTTCTAGCCGGGCTTGAAAAAGGCATGGAAGATATTAGAGAAACCCTCTCGGGAGATATAAAAGCCCTTTCTGGAGAAATAAAAGAACTAAAATCTAACCAAGTTGAAATCAAAAAAGCTATTAATGAGGTGCAATAAAAAATGGAGGCTCTCACTGCTAGGATAAATGAGGCAGAAGAAAGAATTAGTGATATAGAAGACCAACTGACAGAGAATAAAGAAGCTGAGCAAAAGAGGGACAAACAGCTACTGGACCACGAGGGGAGAATTCGAGAGATAAGTGACACCATAAGACGAAACAACATTAGAATAATTGGGATTCCAGAAGAAGAAGAAAGAGAGAGGGGAGCAGAAGGTATACTGGAGAGAATTATTGGGGAGAATTTCCCCAATATGGCAAAGGGAACGAGCATCAAAATTCAGAAGGTTCAGAGAACGCCCCTCAAAATCAATAAGAATAGGCCCACACCCCGTCACCTAATAGTAAAATTCACAAGTCTTAGTGACAAAGAGAAAATCCAAGCAGCCTGGGAAAAGAAGTCTGTAACATACAATGGTAAAAATATTAGATTGGCAGCTGACTTATCCACAGAGACCTGGCAGGCCAGAAAGAGCTGGCATGATATTTTCAGAGCACTAAACGAGAAAAACATGCAGCCAAGAATACTATATCCAGCTAGGCTATCATTGAATATAGAAGGAGAGATTAAAAGCTTCCAGGACAAACAAAAACTGAAAGAATTTGCAAACACCAAACCAGCTCTACAGGAAATCTTGAAAGGGGTCCTCTAAGCAAAGAGAGAGCCTACAAGTGGTAGATCAGAAAGGAACAGAAACCATATACAGTAACAGTCACCTTACAGGCAATACAATGGCACTAAATTCATATCTCTCAATAGTTACCCTGAATGTTAATGGGCTAAATGCCCCTGTCAAAAGACACAGGGTATCAGAATGGATAAAAAAACAAAACCCATCTATATGTTGCCTACAAGAAACTCATTTTAAACCCAAAGACACCTCCAGATTTAAAGTGAGGGGGTGAAAAGAATTTACCATGCTAATGGACATCAGAAGAAAGCAGGAGTGGCAATCCTTATATCAGATCAATTAGATTTTAAGCCAAAGACTATAATAAGAGATGAGGAAGGACACTATATCATACTCAAAGGGTCTGTCCATCAAGGAGATCTAACAATTTTAAACATCTATGCCCCCAACGTGGGAGCAGCCAACTATATAAACCAATTAATAACAAAATCAAAGAAACACATCAACAATAATACAATAATAGTAGGGGACGTTAACACTCGCCTCACTGAAATGGACAGATCATCCAAGCAAAATATCAGCAAGGAAATAAAGGCCTTAAACCACACACTGGACCAGATGGACATCACAGATATATTCAGAACATTTCATCCCAAAGGAACAGAATACACATTCTTCTCTAGTGCAGATGGAACGTTCTCCAGAATAGATCACATCCTCGGTCCTAAAGCAGGACTCAACCGGTATCAAAAGATTGGGATCATTCCCTGCATATTTTCAGACCACAATGCTCTAAAGCTAGAACTCAACCACAAAAGGAAGTTTGGAAAGAACCCAAATACATGGAGACTAAACAGCATCCTTCTAAAGAATGAATGGGTCAACCAGGAAATTAAAGAAGAATTGAAAAAAATCATGGGAAACAAATGATAATGAAAATACAACGGTTCAAAATCTGTGGGACACAACAAAGGCAGTCCTGAGAGGAAAATATATAGCAGTACAAGCCTTTCTCAAGAAACAAGAAAGGTCTCAGGTACACAACCTAACCCTACACCTAAAGGAGCTGGAGAAAGAATAAGAAAGAAACCCTAAGCCCAGCAGGAGAAGAGAAATCATAAAGATCAGAGCAGAAATCAATGAAATAGAAACCAAAAAAACAATAAAACAAATCAACGAAACTAGGAGCTGGTTCTTTGAAAGAATTAATAAAATTGATAAACCCCTGGCCCGACTTATCAAAAAGAAAAGAGAAAGGGCCCAAATAAATAAAATCATGAATGAAAGAGGAGAGATCACAACTAACACCAAAGAAATACAAACTATTATAAGAACATACTATGAGCAACTCTACGCCAATAAATTTGACAATCTGGAAGAAATGGATGCATTCCTAGAAACATATAAACTACCACAACTGAACCAGGAAGAAATAGAAAGCCTGAACAGACGCATAACCAGTAAGGAGATTGAAACAGTCATTAAAAATCTCCAAACAAACAAAAGCCCAGGGCCAGACAGCTTCCCGGGGGAATTCTACCAAACATTTAAAGAAGAAATAATTCCTATTCTCCTGAAACTGTTCCAAAAAAATAGAAATGGAAGGAAAACTTCCAAACTCATTTTATGAGGCCAGCATCACATTGATCCCAAAACCAGACAAGGATCCCATCAAAAAAGAGAGCTGTAGACCAATATCCTTGATGAACACAGATGCGAAAATTATCACCAAAATACTAGCCTATAGGATTCAACAGTACATTAAAAGGATTATTCACCACGACCAAGTGGGATTTATTCCAGGGCTGCAAGGTTGGTTCAACATCCGCAAATCAGTCAATGTGATACAACACATCAATAAAAGAAAAAACAAGAACCATATGATACTCTCAATAGATGCTGAAAAAGCATTTGACAAAGTACAGCATCCCTTCCTGATCAAAACTTTCAAAGTGTAGGGATAGAGGGCACATACCTCAATATCTTCAAAGCCATCTATGAAAAACCCACCGCAAATATCATTCTCAATGGAGAAAAACTGAAAGCTTTTCCGCTAAGGTCAGGAACACGGCAGGGATGTCCATTATCACCACTGCTATGCAATATAATACTAGAAGTCCTAGCCTCAGCAATCAGACAACAAAAGGAAAATAAAGGCATCCAAATCGGCAAAGAAGAAGTCAAATTATCACTCTTCGCAGATGATAAGATACTATATGTGGAAAACCCAAAAGACTCCACTCCAAAACTGCTAGAACTTGTACAGGAATTCAGTAAAGTGTCAGGATATAAAATCAATGCACAGAAATCAGTTGCATTTCTCTACACCAACAACAAGACAGAAGAAAGAGAAATAAAGGAGTCCATCCCATTTACAATTGCACCCAAAACCATAAGATACCTAGGAATAAACCTAACCAAAGAGACACAGAATCTATACTCAGAAAACTATAAAGTACTCATGAAAGAAATTGAGGAAGACAGAAAGAAATGGAAAAATATTCCATGCTTCTGGATTGGAAGAATAAATATTGTGAAAATGTCTATGCTACCTAAAGCAATCTACACATTTAATGCAATTCCTATCAAAGTACCATCCATCTTTCTCAAAGAAATGGAACAAATAATTCTAAAATTTATATGGAACCAGAAAAGACCTCGAATAGCCAAAGGGATATTGAAAAAGAAAGCCAACGTTGGTGGCATCACAATTACAGACTTTAAGCTCTATTACAAAGCTGTCATCATCAAGACAGCATGGTACTGACACAAAAACAGACACGTAGATCAATGGAACAGAATAGAGAGCCCAGAAATAGACCCTCAACTCTACAGTCAACTAATCTTCGACAAAGCAGGAAAGAATGTCCAATGGAAAAAAGACAGCCTCTTCAATAAATGGTGCTTTGAAAATTGGACAGCCACATGCAGAAAAATGAAATTGGACCATTTCCTTACATCACACACGAAAATAGACTCAAAATGGATTAAGGACCTCAATGTGCGAAAGGAATCCATCAAAATCCTTGAGGAGAACACAGGCAGCAACCTCTTTGACCTCAGCCGCAGCAACATCTTCCTAGGAACATCGCCAAAGGCAAGGGAAGCAAGGGCAAAAATGAACTATTGGGATTTCATCAAGATCAAAAGATTTTGCACGGAAAAGGAAACAGTTAATAAAATCAAAAGACAACTGACAGAATGTGTAGATTGCTTTAGGTAGCATAGACATTTTCACAATATTTATTCTTCCAACCCAGGAGCATGGAACATTTTTCCATTTCTTTGTGTCTTCCTCAATTTCTTTCATGAGTACTTTATAGTTTTCTGAGTATAGATTCTGTGTCTCTTTGGTTAGGTTTATTCCTAGGTATCTTATGATTTTGGGTGCAATTGTAAATGGGATGGACTCCTTAAAACAGCATGGAGGTTCCTCAGAATGTTGAAAATAGAACTGCCCTATGACCCAGCAATAGCACTACTGGGTATTTACCCTAAAGATACAAACGTAGTGATCCAAAGGGGCACGTGCACCCGAATGTTTATAGCAGCAATGTCCACAATAGCCAAACTATGGAAAGAACCTAGATGTCCATCAACAGATGAATGGATCAAGAAGATGTGGTATATATACACAATGGAATACTATGCAGCCATCAAAAGAAATGAAATCTTGCCATTTGCGACAACATGGATGGAACTAGAGCGTATCATGCTTAGCGAAATAAGTCAAGCGGAGAAAGACAACTATCATATGGTCTCCCTGATATGAGGAAGTGGTGATGCAACATGGGGGGCTTAAGTGGGTAGAAGAAGAATCAATGAAACAAGATGGAATTGGGAGGGAGACAAACCATAAGTGACTCTTAATCTCACAAAACAAACTGAGGGTTGCTGTGGGGAGGGAGGTTGGTAGAAGGGGGTGGGATTATGGACATTGGGGAGGGTATGTGCTTTGGTGAGTGCTGTGAAGTGTGTAAACCTGGTGATTCACAGACCTGTACCCCTGGGGATAAAAATATATGTTTATAAAAAATTTAAAAAACAAAAACAAACAAACAAAATAAATGTTAGTCTAGATATAGAGAAATATAATTTTTATATTGGCTGATTTTATTAAAATGGTTGCATTTACCCAAGGATGACATGCAAGATACTAACTTTGGGAGATGAGAAATGTTCTGTTTGCTTTTTTATTTTGTTGTCTGAAGCCTGGATTTTGTGTTGTCTTTGGGGAATGTTATAGTAAATTTGTCATAAATGACTCTCTTTACTGTGTCATATGAGATGGTTCAGAGTATCCCCCTTATCATTAAATTAAAAGTAAAAGTGGTAAGGTGCAAAAACAAACAAACAAACAAACAAACAAACAAGTCTCTTTAAATCTCTTGTGTTTTCCTGTTGGGATCATGTCCCCACCCCTTTAAAAAAATTCTTATTTATTTATTTTTTAGCTAGTTTAGTGAGGGCAAGAGAGCGAGCAAGCAGGGGAGGAGCAGAGGGAGAGGGAAGTGGAAAGAATCCCAAGTAGACTCCAAGAATCTCAAGAAGACTCTGCGCTGAGTGTGGCGACCCATGCAGGGCTCAGTCTCCTGACCCTGAGATCATGACCTGAACTGACACTCATGCTTCACCCACAGAGCCACCCAGGTACCCCCTTACCCACCCTTTAAAAGCTACTATTCTTGGAGAAGTTGACATACCAAATCTCCTGAATTAAATTGTGAAGGTTATTAGATCAAGACTTGATCCTATGGACTGGGTAACAGCTTCTGAATCACCAAAATGCCTCCCAAGTATTCCTCAGACTGAATAGGTTGACATTGAATTGCCACTGCATTCAGCACCGAGAACACTAAAAAAATATCAATACTATTGCCTTTGGCTTTGAGACTGAATAACACATCAAAATGGGTAATTGAATGATTTACTGTTCTTCAGGATGGTTACATTTCATGGAGCTGGCCTAAATGGTATTAATTGTGGGCTAATTAAAGTTCTCCTTGCTTCTTGCTCAAGTTCTCCCTTGGACATTGGCTGCAATGAGTTGTGCAAGTTGCAGAAAACTGTAAATTGTGACTTGGATTAAAGAAAAATGAATTGCTTTTCTAATCCTTATTGAACACTTAAAACAGACATTTAAATCTCTACAAGTTTTAGATAATTAAAATTATAAATCTGTGCTCTTTGAACAGGAACATGAGTGGGGATCAGAGGTATAAATAGTACCATGTTGAGGTAATTCATCTTGTGGCTTCAGGTTTATTACTCTAA
Organism: Mustela erminea; assembly: GCF_009829155.1. NCBI lineage: Eukaryota > Metazoa > Chordata > Mammalia > Carnivora > Mustelidae > Mustela > Mustela erminea. The sequence goes on from NC_045635.1 coordinate 86,382,078, forward strand.
CAAGGTTTGTCCCCAGGCAAATAGCAAAGCAAAGAAGTTTCTCTCTGCTTCCTCTTTACCTCCTAGCATCCTAGACCCCCGAGCTGCCCTATAGCTGCTCAGTACTTCCTATTTTAGGACCCATCCAATGCTGGTTCTTCTCTCTGACATAAAAGGTTTATTTGTCCCATATTTCATTTTCATAAAGGCTTTTTTGGATGTACTAGTTATGATAACAGAACTGTGGTAACAGTTAAACTCCCAACTCTCAGTGGCTTGACACAATAGTTGATTTTACATGCACAGGAAGTCCAAAATGGGTGCTCCTGATTGAAGGCCCATCTCGAGGGACTCATGCTACTTTCATCTTGTGGCTCTATTATCTTTAGTGTGTCTGTCCGAAAGTTGATGTGTTTGTCTGGGTCAAGCTGGCGGAAGAAGGAAGGGGATGGAGAATCATGTGTGTGAGGTTTTTATGAGCCCAGACTGGAAATGCACTTTGTGCTCACTGTCTATGGACATGCCTAACTTCAGCGGGCACTTGGAGGTATACTCTAGCTTTGTATTTAGGATAGAGAAAAAATGAGTTTGATGGATGGCTAGTCAGTGTCTTGGTGATGAAAGCAAACCTGAGAACTTTGCAGTATGGAATTAGTGGCCTACACTCTTTCTTTGGTATTTCCATTTCAAATGGGGCTTTTTGGGGGAAAAGATATATAGTTAGAAAACTTGTTGCTGAATTAAACTGGAAACCACTATTGTTAAATTGACTTTCAGTTATATGTCAAATGTCATCTGCCCAAACCTCTCTAAATCCTTGATAATGACAGAATGAGTATGTTTTATGTCACACAAAGTGCTATCTTTCTGTCTTTCTCACTGTATCTCTCTCTTTCTCTTTCTTTCTCTCTCTCTCTCTCTCTCTCTCTCTCTCACACACACACACACACACACACACACACATACACACAAGATGGTGGTGATGATGATGATGTTGGATGTTGGTTGAAAAAGTAATGAGAAGCTTTTCCTGGGAATTTCCCTCTTGAATTCAATTGGAATTTCTGCTGAGGACTACTGTGATCACAATTCCAGCATTGTTTGCACTGAAATGGTTGTTGGAATGTTTAACGATTAAGTTATTAATCTAATAAAAAATTGGTGGCTTAAGTTGTTTTTAAAGCAAAGCATCTTCTAACATTTTACATTAAGTAAATGAAAAAAGTATATCTAGTGAAATTTCACATATAAATTAAGATCAAAGACATTTGAAAAATGTGAACTGACAATTTATTCAGAAGGTTTTATATAAGAATCTATTCTAGGAAGCAGTTCTTTCTATCCATGGGTCCTGTCCCCATGCTTTAATAAACCAACATTTTGCACGAAAGATATCTCAAGAATTCTTTCTTGGTCATCAGCTCCAGACTGCATCCCAGTGACTTTCTCTTATATTCTAAAACTTTATCATTCAGGATCTGAACATGGGGCTTTAAGTCTTTATATCTGGATGCCAAGTTTCAGTGCAAAATTGGTTGGATCCACTGTTTGCTTACTACTTGGCTTACCTTTTGAATTTGCAAGAGCACAACTTGAAGCAACCTCCCTAATAAAGGAGTGCAAAAGAGCCATCTCTCACCAAAATGACTAGGACAAGGAATGTCCAACAGAGGAAAAATTCAGAGACTGTGCTCTCTCCATAAGAGCTATTGGATATGGACATAAACAGTATGTCGGAAAGGGAATTCAGGGTAACAATTATCCACACAATGGCTAGGTTGGGGAAAATTGTTAATGAAAACATGGAATCTATTAGGGCAGAAGTGAAAGCCGCCCACGAAGAAGTTAAAAATGTTATCAATGAGATCCAATCTAATCTAAATTCTCTAACAGCTAGGGTAACTGAGGCAGAAGGCAGAATTACTGATATAGAGGACAAACTAATAGAGAAAAAGGATAAGGAGGAGGCCTGGAACAAGCAGCTTAGAAGCCATGAAAACAGAATTAGGGAAATAAATGACGTCATGAAACATTCCAAAGTCAGAATTATTGGAATCACTGAGGGGGAGGAGAAAGAAAGAAGACTAGAACATATAACTGAACAAATTCTCCATGAAAGATTTCCCAATCTGGGGAATGGAACCAGCATTTGTGTCCTAGAGGCAGAAAGGTTAACCCCCAAGATCACAGAAACTAGAAATACCTCAAGACACGTTATTGTGAAACTGATGAGTCATAATTTTAGACAGGAGCTCTTGAAAGCAGCTAGGGGGAAGAGATTCCCTATGTACAGAGGAAGGTCCATCAGAATAACGTCAAAACTGTCCACAGAAATCTGGCATGCCAGAAAGGGCTGGCAAGATGTATTCAGGGCAATAAATGAGAAGAACATGCAGCCAAGAATACTTTATCCAGCCAGGTCGACATTCAAAATGGATGGAGAGATAGAGAGCTTCCAAGACCGGCAAGGTTTAAGAGTATGTGGTCACCAAGCCGGCACTACAAGAGATATTAAAGGGGGTTCTATAAAACAGTGACATACAACAGAAATTTACAGTCTCTAGAAACAAGGACTTCATAGGCAACATGATGTCAATAAACACGCATCTTTCAATAATCATTCTCAATGTGAACGGCCTAACCTGTCCCATGAAATGGCACAGGATTGCAGATTGGATAAAACGACAGGACCCATCCATATGTTGTCTATGAGAAACCCATATGGAACCTAAGGATACATCCAGACTGAAAATGAAGGGATGGAGAAGCATCTTTCATGCCAATGGGCCTCAAAAGAAAGCTTGGGTAGTGATTCTCATATCAGAAAAATTAGATTTTAAACTAAAGACTGTGGTCAGAGATAAAGAAGGACACTACATCATTCTTAAAGGGTCTATCCACCAAGAAGATCTAACAATTGTAGATATGTATGCCCCCAATACTGGAGCAGCCAACTACATAAGAAAACTGTTAATCAAGATAAAGAGTCATATTGATATGAATACATTAATTTTAAGGCATCTTAACGTGCCACTCTCAGTAATAGTCAGATCATCCAAGCAGAAAATCAATAGAGAAACAAGAGCTTTGAATGACACATTGGACCAGATGGACCTCATAGATATATATAGAACATTCCACCCCTAAACAAAAGAATACTCATTCTTCTGGAGCACACATAGAACCTTCTCCAGAATAGACCACATACTGGGTCACAAATCAGGGCTCAACTGATACCAAAAGTCTAAGATTATTCCCTTCATATTCTCAGACCACAATGCTTTGAAACTAGAACTCAACCACAAGAAAAAGTTTGGGAGGAATTCAAACACCTGGAAGCTAAAGACCACCTTGCTTAAGAATGCTTGGATCAACCAGGAAGTCAAAGAAGAACGTAAACAATTTATAGAAACCAATGAGAATGAAGACACTTTGGTCCCAAACCTATGGGATACAGTAAAGGCAGTCCTAAGAGGGAAATACATAGCTATCCAAGCCTCCCTTAAAAAAAAAAAAAAAAAAAAAAAAACTGAAGGGGCGCCTGGGTGGCTCAGTGGGTTGAAGCCGCTGCCTTCGGCTTGGGTCATGGTCTCAGGGTCCTGGGATCGAGCCCCACATCGGGCTCTCTGCTCAGCGGGGAGCCTGCTTCCCTTCCTCTCTCTCTGCCTGCCTCTCTGCCTACTTGTGATCTCTGTCTGTCAGATAAATAAATAAAATCTTTAAAAAAAAAAAAACTGAAAAATCCAGAATACACCAGCTGTCTTTACATCTTTGAGAACTGGAGAATTGGGGAGCCTGGGTGGCTCAGTAGGTTAAGCCTCTGCCTTCGGCTCAGGTCATGCCCTCTGGGTCCTGGGATCGAGCCCCACATTGGGCTCTCTGCTTGATGTTGAGCCTGCTTCCTCCTCTCTCTCTGCCTGCTTCTCTGCCTACTTGTGATCTCTGTCAAATAAATAAAGAACTGGAGAATCAACAATAAATTAAGCCAACCCCACACACAGGAAGGGAAATAATCACAATTGGAGCAGAGATCAATGAGATAGAAACTAGAGATACAGTAGAATGCATCAATGAAACAGGAAGCTTGTTTTTTGAAAGAATCAATAAGATCGAAAAACCTTTGGCCAAACTAATCCAAAAGAAAAGAGAAAGGACCCAAATTAATAAAATTATGAATGAAAAGGGAGAAATCACGACTAACACCAAGGAAATAGAAACAATCATCAGAAATAATTATCAACAGTTATAGCCCAATAAGTTAAGCAGCCTAGACAAAATGGATGCATTCCTGGATACCTAGAAACTTCCAAAACTGAATCGGGAAGACATTGACAACCTGAATAGACAAATATCTAGCAATGAGATTGAAGCAGTGATCAAAGACCTCCCAAAAAACAAGAGCCCAGGACCTGAAAGATTCTCTAGGGAATTCTACCAAACTTTCAAGAAGATATAATACCTATTCTCCTGAAGCTGTTTCAAAAAATTGAAGGAGAAGGAAAACTTCCAGACTCTTTTTATGAAGAAAGCATTACCCTGATCCCCAAACCAGGCAAAGACCCCACCAAAAACAAAAATTTCAGACCAATATCCCTGATGAATATGGATGCTGTGAGTCTCAACAAGATCCTAGCTAATAGGATCCAACAGTACATTAAAAAGATTATCCACCATGATCAGGTGGGATTCATCCAGGGAATGAGAAGGTGACTCAACATTTACAAATCAATCAGTGTGATAGAACAAATCAGTAAGAGAAGAGAGAAGAATCACATGGTCCTCTCGATGGATGCAGAAAAAGCATTTGACATGATACAGCATCCGTTCCTGATTAAAACGCTTCAAAGTATAGGGATAGAGGGACATTCCTAAACTTCATAAAGTCTATCTATGAAAAACCCACAGCAAATATCATCCTCAATGGGAAAAAGCTCACAGCCTTCCCTTTGAAATCAGGAACACAGCAAGGATGTCCATTCTCACCACTCTTGTTCAACATAGTATGAGAAGTCCTAGCAACAGCAATCAGACAACAAAAAGAAATAAAATGTATTCAAATTGGCAACGAAGAAGTCAAACTCTCTCTCTTCGCAGATGACATGATACTTTATATGGAAAACCCAAAAGACTCCACCTCCAAACTACTAGAACTCATACAGCAATTCAGTAATATGGCAGGACACAAAATCAATGTACAGAAATCAGTTGCTTTCTTATACACTAACAATGAAAATACAGAAAGGGAAATTAGAGAATCAATTTCATTTACTATAGCACCAAGAACCATTAGATACCTGGGAATAAACCTTAACTAAAGAGGTAAAGGATCTGTACTCGAGGAACTACAGAACACTCATGAAAGAAATTGAAGAAGACACAAAAAGATGGAATACCATTCCATGCTCTTGGATTGAAAGAATAAACATTGTTAAACTGTCTATACTGCCTAGAGCAAACTATACTTTTAATGCCATTCCAATCGAAATTCCACTGGCATTTTTTCAAAGAGCTGAAGCAAACAATCCTAAAATTTGTATGGAACCAGAAGAGTCCCAGAATTTCTTGAAAAAGAAAAACAATACTGGGGGCATCACGTTGCCTGGTTTCAAGCTTTACTACAAAGCTGTGATCACCAAGACAGCATGGTACTGACATAAAAACAGATACATAGACCAGTGGAACAGAGTAAAGCGCCCAGATATGGACCCTCAAGTCTACAGTCAAATAATTTTTGACAAAGCAGGAAAAAATATATAGTGGAAAAAAGACAGTCTCTACAACAAATGGTGCTGGGAAAATTGGACAGCTATGTGTAGGAGAATGAAACTAGACCATTCTCTTATGCCATACATAAAAGTAAACCAGAAATGGATAAGAGACCTCAATGTCAGGCAAGAGTCCATCAGAATCCTAGAGGAGAACATGTGCAGTAATGTCTTGGACATCAGCCATAGCAACTTCTTTCAAGATATGTCTCTAAAGGCAAAGGAAACAAAAGCGAAAATGAACTTTTGGGACTTCATCAAGATCAAAAGCTTCTGCACAGCAAAAGAAACCTCAACGAAACAAAGAGGCAACCCACGGAATAGAAGAAGATATTTGCAAATGACACTACAGACAAAGGGCTGATCTCTAAGATCTCTAAAGAACTCCTCAAACTGAACACAAACAAAACAGATAATCATGTCAAAAAATGGGCAGAAGACATGAACTGACACTTCTCCAAAGAGGACATACAAATGGTAACAGACACTTGAAAAAATGTTCATCATCATTAGCCATCAGGGAGATTCAAATGAAAACCACACTGAGATACCACCTTACACCAGTTAGAGTGGCCAAAATTAATAAGACAGTAAACAGTATGTGTTGGAGAGGATGTGGAGAAAGGGCAACCCTCTTACACGGTTGGTAGGAATGCAAGTTGGTGCAGCCACTTTGGAAAACAGTGTGGGGATTCCTTAAGAAATTAAAAAATAGAGACTCCCTATGACTCTGCCATTTCACTACTGGGTATTTACCCCAAAGATGCAGATGTAGTAAAAAGAAGGGCCATCTGTACCCCAATGTTCATAGCAGCAATGGCCACAGTTGCCAAACTGTAGAAAGAACCAAGATGCCCTTCAACAGACAGATGAATGGATAAAGAAGATATGGTCTATATGTACAATGGAGTATTATGCCTCCACCAGAAAGGATGAATACCCAACTTTTGTACTAATGTGGGTGGGACTGGAAGAGACTATGCTGAGTGAAATAAGTCAAGCAGAGAGAGTCAAATATCATATGGTCTCCCTTACTTGTGGAGCATAAGGAATGACACGAGGACATGGGGAGATGGAGAGGAGAAGTGAGTTGGGGGAAATTGGAGGAGGTGATGAACCATGAGAGACTGTGGACTCTGAGAAACAAACTGAGAGTTTTGGAAAGGAGGGGGATGGGAGGTTGGGTGAGCCTGGTGGTGGGTATTTTGGAGGGCACATATTGCATGGAGCACTGGGTGTGGTGCATAAACAATGAATTCTGGAACACTGAAAAAAATTAAAAAATATAAATAAAAATTTGAAAAAAGTATCTTCGTTTGCTTGCAAGAATGGGAAATTGACAAATATCTCTGTTTCTTTGCTTCTCTATCAATTTATAAGGATACTGAGAACTTTAATAAAAATAAAATAAAATTTTAAGCTTTATTCAGGTTTATATTTTTAAGCAGTTGATTTCATTTATAAAGCCTTTTATTTCACCTTCCAGAAACAGGCTCTAACTTTTAAACTCTCCTTGCTGGGGACAAGATGATGTCCTGTCCTATGCCAATGTCATCATATACAGATACAACGGAGACTTATCCAGTCAGTTTAGGACTAAAATAATTTCTTAAAGTGAAAATGCTGTAATATTTCTATTGTTGAGCTGGTGAAACTTTAAGAGCTTGACTCACTGGAGTTGTTCAGAATGATTTTCAATCTGTTTCCCCACCTTGGGTAATGTAGGTTTTATATATTCCCAATTAAGAGCCTTTACAATATGTCAATTCTATTCTCTTCCTGGTTCCCCCCTCCTTTCCACATATTAAAAGACAAAACTATGAAAAATTTCATTCTATAGTGCTATATCTGATTTTAGTCCACATGGAATTCTACTTTCTCTGAATCTCCAGGTTAAGCCTATTCTGAGTATAGTGTTCATTTTTTTCTCCATTCAGCTTGCCTTTCCACACAAACTCTTCTCTCTATTCCACCCTTTAACCAGTATTTGAAACTTAAGTAATTCTCAGCAGTAGTACCCTGCCTAGTATCTTGCATCAACAGGAACTTTATACTACTAATTTCCTAATTCTTATGCATAGATTACATATGTCCTCTGCCTTCAGGAAGCTTGGTCCATTGATAGACAATATTATGGTCGAACAGACCTATTGAAAATGACTCCGTGGAATTTTTCAATGTGAACTCCTTCCCGTGATACCAGTCTTTGTATAGTTATAGTGTAGTTTTCATGTGAGCTCTGGAGTCAGACAAGTCTCTGTTCAAATCCAGATCAGCAAATTCCCAGCTGTGTGATTTAGGGAAAGTTATCTAATTTCTCTGAGATTCAGTTTCCTCTTTTGGAAAGAATGATGACAGTACCTATCTAATGGGTCATTGTGTGTACAAAATTAGATAATAAAGGTAAAGTGGGACAGTGTCTTGCACAAAATAAACATTCCATAAATATAAGATACTATTATTGCAGATGGTACTTATCAAATTCTTGATCATACTGGCCCCTGGCCAGGGGATTGAGAAATAGGAGATTTGCCCATGTTTAAAAGCTAAATATTCTGTCCCTCCCCACCCTACTCTTCAGTTCAGATGATTTCAGAGGAAAATGGCATATTGCCTTATAGCAATCATTATTCTATGATTTTAGAATATGTAAGGAATAGCAAGGATCATCTCTGAAAACTGTCCAGTGTTCTAGTAGACCAGCAGCTGGGCCAAAATGCTTGATTTGGGACTTAAAATGTTTTATTTCCAAAGTGACAAGAAATGGGAGTCATATACTTACTGAGTGCCAAAAATTAAAAATCAAAGAAGCCAACTCATTTTTTAAAGTACAAATAGTGAGAGTAGAAGAGAAACAGGAGATGAAAGCAAAGGCTCTTCTTGGAAAGGCTCAGATGCAGAACCGAATTTGTTTGGAGCAGAGGAGCAGAGAGCATGAGCAAGAATAGAGGGAAGGTAAGGGAGCAGAGTTGAACATTGGCTTATTTTATGAGTTCATGGCCACATAGTACATGAGTCAGTGACCTGGTCTAAATGTACACAGTTGGTTGCACAGCATATACCCAATTTTGTCACAACTGTGCCCCTGCAAAGATAACTGGTCTTTCGCATAGTTCAGACAAACATTCCATTTCAAAACGGTACAAGGGGATGGTTGAAGGGCAGATGTGTCTTTTGTCAATGCCATCAGAACTTTCATAGGTTAAGGATGTCCTTCAACTTCCTTGTTTCTATTAGTGTCCTGTTTTAGATCTATAATTTCCAAATTATTTATATAAATTCTCTCTTGAGGGGAAAAATTCTTTATGTCATTAGTCATGGTGCAATGTACTTCTTCCTTTTGTTTCTTCTCTTCATCCCCTTTTGAATGTGATTGGCTGGTTTTTGTTTTGAAAAATCCTCTTTATCTAGTGAATTTTACTTGACAGCCACCTATTCCATTGGTCAATCCATAATAAACTTGGCAATGCATTTTGAGCTTCTATTATGTGCCCAACACAGTGTTAGACACTGTAGAAGAAATAATAGAAAGAAAAACATCACCTCAGTCTACAAAAGGCCTAAGATTTAGTTGGAGATTACTTGGAGATGGAAAAATATTACAGAAATATTATAAATCTAATAAAATCAAGAGCAGAGGTTTGCCTGGCTGACTCAGTTGGTGGAGCATATGGTTCTTAATCTTAGGGTCATGAGTCTGAGCCTCACATTGGGTACAGAGATTGCTTAAATAAATAATCTTTAAAAAAAAAATCAAGAACAGAGACTGCAAGTCTTCCAGGTCAGTGATTTCAAACATTAGTATGCTTTGGAATCACCTCTGATCAGTTAAACACACAAATTCCTGATCTTCAGGGAGTCTGATGTTGCAGGGTGTGGATGGTGCCCAGGAATCTGCATTTTATCAGGATTTCTAGGTTATTCTCCTGTCAGAGATCTGTAAACCTTACTTTGGGGAGTAGTGAGTTAAAAATGTCTGTGAAAATGGGGATATACATAAGGGCTTGGGTGACCAGGGAAGGCTTGATTGGAATTGGGAAGGGTGAGCTGAATTTGGAGAAGAGGTGTTCGGAGGAGATTTAGAAAAGGACTACCAGAGGTAGCGATGAGAATGGGATATGTTGCAAAGACTGGCTATTCACCAAATTGGTTTTCTTTTCTTTCTAGACACATGAAGTATATTTCCTAGCCTCCACACGAAGAAATGTGGCCATTTAACTGAGTTCTGGCCAATGGAATGTGGGTAGAAGTTGTAATGTACTTTTAGTACTGGGTTGTAAAATTCTCCCATGTGATCTCCCACAGTTTCTCTTCTCCCTTCTACTGGTTTGATGTTGATGCCCTGAATCAATGGAATCAATGTATTAAAGCTGGCAGAGCCTCCATCAGTGTGCGTGCACAGATAACCCTGATTATCCCTCACTCATGAGGAACATTTACTTTAGACTTTGTTAAGTAAGACTTCTATTGTGTTAAGCTACTGAGATTTCAGGGTTTATCTGTTAAAGCTTATAGTATAAAGTTAACATTGAAGGGGACCAGGCTGACCAAGGCAGAGAATTTCTGGGGATAGTCATCATTGTCTTTCTTAGTGTTTTTTCAGGCTCACCATTACCCAGAATTAATGCTGGACACTAGAACTATATATAGTCTTTCAGGCCAATTGTCTCATGAATCATGATATTTTCAAGATGCCTTGTGAATATTTCTATGTGACCTTTAATGATCCGGGATCCTAGTTGGACATGCCTTTACTCATAGTCCCTTTACTAAGAAGGAAAAGATCTGAAAACAAAACATTTTACTGCAGTAGGGAGCTCAGTTTCTTTGGACCCATTAAAGTCTTCTTGGATAAGGGAAATGCAGGTGAAAGCACATTAGCGTGCATTGAGAAGGACCTAATTCATCTCCCACCTACATACTGCCTTTCCCCTGCTCCATATATGCCTAAGGGATCCTGGAAGTAGGTTGGCTGGCTGCAATTAAATTTAAGCGCCTCCTCAAGCACTTGGTAAAAAACAGCTTTGGCGTAATGGTGCTCCTGCTCCTACTCTATAGAAGGGAGGTGGAAAGATATTAGCAACTGAGTTAGAAACTTGTGGAGGTCTTGCCATTTGAATTCCCATAATTAGTTGGTTGCTTGATTGTTTCTGGCTATGGGTGTCTTATGTGTATTTTTATTATAGAATTTGTCACTTTTATATTTGTTAATCATTTTTTGGTAGAAAACACTGACCTTTCAGTGGGACAGGTAACATCTAGCCCTGTGTAATTCAGAGTTTATCTTGCCTGGTAACTTCTCACTCTGCCCTCTTCTTTTCAGGTATGGATGCACCAGAACCCTGCTGACTGTTAACATGCAGCAGACCTGTGATCTGGAACAATTCTGCAATTGAACGCTGTTGAAGGTATGATGTGGAGGCCACTGTCCTATCCCAAGGATTTTTCCTGACCAGAAAGATCTCTCCCTGCATGGTTGGCTATCTAGTATTTTATTTCTTCCATTTTTTATTATTAAGTTAAATTAGACAACATAAAGTACATCGTTAGTTTTTTTTTTAAAGATTTTTATTTATTTATTTGACAGAGAGAGATCACAAGTAGGCAGAGAGGCAGGCAGAGAGAGAGGAAGGGAAGCAGGCTCCCTGCTGAGCAGAGAGCCCGATGTGGGACTCGATCCCAGGACCCTGAGATCATGACCTGAGCTGAAGGCAGCGGCTTAACCCACTGAGCCACCCAGGCGCCCGCATCGTTAGTTTTTGATGTAGTGTTCAATGACTAAGTAGTTGCGTATAACACCTAATGCTCATCAGATCATGTGCCCTCCTCAATGCCCATCACCCATTTACCCTATCCCTCCAATGCCTCCCTTTTGCAACCCTCAGTTTGGTTCCTGGAGTCCAGAGTCTCTCATGGTTTTTATTATTGAAGTAACTATTTGAGGCCACAACATTATCTCCAGAGAGTTTCCAGCTAAGATGCAATACAAAACACAATGATAAGAGCTAGAGTAACTCATTAACCACTAACAAAAGTGAGCTTATTAGCATTGTGTGGAAAATGGGCATTGATACAGTCTACTTCAGTGGAATGACCTGGAGGATGGGAAAGGATTCCTAGGAATTTCTGGGGCCAAGTGAGATCCTTGATAGTTTGGGGAAAGGGTACCTTGGACCATACCTCAGGGAGCTTATGAAAGGGTATATTCTCAAGATAATCAGAAATTGTAGGAAGCCACAAAAATTACAGTAAGAAATGGAATTTGGAATGGGACAGAAAAGGATAGAGAATGGAGAAGGAATGAGAAGCTTGATACGGAAAGCAAGAGCAAAGATTTGAAAACTGAGATATCAACAGATCCCTAGAGAGAAGCACTAGAGGGAATAACAGAATAATAGACCAAGCCACATCCCTGAGAGAATAAAGGCATATATGCTGCTCCTCTCCATCAAACCTGGCAGTTCTTACCCTCACAGTTCTCTTTTGACCCATATATGAAACAAATATTTAATGTTACTTGTTGGTTATCTTAATATCTGTGTTGAGCCTACTGAAGCCATTCTGCAACCAGCTGGACTGCCACTAAAGCTCATACCATTAGCTTCATAGAGAAGGACATGGAAGTGCCTAGATAAGCAATTTAGAGACATCCAGTGCATCCTTTCATTGAATATCTGAGACTACAGGTACTATCACATGTAGTCAGAAATAAACGTACATTCTTGACTAATTACTATCAGTCACTATGGAATTTCTGCTGACATTTCTCTTCTCTCTAGAATTCCCTTGCTAACTGATGGTTACCATTGTTAGGGAGTACTGGCAACTCACAATAAATTTCACTGCACCTGGCCAATAAACTGGGATTGTGTTTCCTTTTCAGTTCTCAAGGCTAATTATTAGTATTATTTTTGTTATATATATATATATATATATATATATATATATATATATATATACACACATATATATATGTGTGTATATATATATATATGTTATTTATTTATTTGAGAGAGAGAGAGGGAGGGAGAGAGAGCACAGAGGGAGAGTGAGAAGGAGACTCCTTACTGAGCAGAGGAGCTCGACATGGGGCTCAATCCCAGGAACCTGAGATCATGACCTGAGCAGAAGACAGCCACTTACCTGACTGAGCCACTCAGGAGCCCTGAGATATATATAATTTTTAATAAAAAAGTATAAAATATTAGTACAAGAAGAGGATGACAATATAATGCTGCTCATAAATCCACAATAGCCATTACCTGTAGATAATATTCTTAATAACCCTATTTCCCCAGGTTAGAGATAAGCAGAGATGTACGCAAAAGGTTCATGTGTTTTCTAGACACTGAAGCCAGCTTAAGTACACAGGAACTCCGAAGACCTGTCTTTTGTCTTTACCTCAAGATCTACTTTTTTTCTCCTGTTATAGTCTTTGAGTACTTTATTGACTCTTTGCCTTTGGGCTTCACTCAAGCAATGAAATCTTGCACCTGGTTTAACACAAGAAATATATCTGCAGTTCATCCTCTGTATTTTTTTGCCTGGGTAAAAAACGCTCTTGCCTGTCAGGGGAATATAAGCAATATGCTCCTGTGTGAATACTTATTACTTGCCTGTCAGAAAAAGGTTACAGAAATTTCCCTTTGGGGAGAATGCCATGAAGATTTTTTTCCTCCTGCCTAGTAAATTTCTTGCAGATGTACCTCTCTGGGTACTACAGTTGCAATTCCCTTTGGAAGTTCACCTGGCGTTAATGTACCATGGAGGCAATTTCCCATCATGGTAAAATACTGCAAATATTTTTCTCCTTAAATGAATATAGAATGTTTTCCTACTGTGGAAATTTTCCTGAAGTAATGTGATATATTGGTATTTGATTTGGAGAGTTCTGATCTTTAAGTTTACCGTGTGCCACCTATGAAATATTGGGGTTGTGGGATAGGATCAACATTCTTACTGGACTCTAAGCCTGTAATAGAAAGAGTTGACTGGAGTTGTTGCTTTGGGAAATAGGATTTGACCTGTGACATATCTAAAATGGAGTAGTCTTACCTTGCCTATGAGTACCAACATTCTCAGATCTCAAGCAGACATTGCAAGCAAGCAAATATATGGGTGTCCAGGACACATGGAGAGATTTTCCAGCTGATAGCCAGGTTGGCACCTGCCCACCATTGCTTGTAAGAGCAATGCTATGAACTGCTGTCCTAGGGACTATCAGCTAAGAGACCTTCCTTAATTTAGCACTCAGTCACTGCTAGAGGCATTGTAGGTCACCAACATTGCCTCTTCGTTGTGCTTTGCTATGTTGCACATGGCTGACATCATTGTAAGCTACCAGCCCTTTCATACAGATGTATCGATATGGATAGAACAACCAGTAGAGTGTTAACCAGCAAACAAAGACTGACAACTACAGCTACACCCTAATGAGTTAAGCTAACCTAATCCCAAAACCAGAAATAATCTCTTTAATATAGACTCTACCCTGACAGAATTGAATCAACAATGGAAATATTAGGGCCTTAGACCTCTGCAATAACAATAATAATAGCTAGCATTTATTGAGTTCTTACTATATGCCAGGCATTGGTATCAGCAAACAAATTTGATAGAATTTGTATCCAAAATAATCAAACTCATAAAAGCAAAGAATAAAATGATAGTTCCAGTGGCTGGGGGAAGAGGGAAGAAGGAGTTGCCAATCAACAGACATAAAAATTCAATATTTAAAGTCAACCTATTTAAAGTTAATAGGTTCTAGAGATCTCCTGTGCACCATTGTGTCAATAGATAACAGTACTGTACTGCACACCTTAAAAATCTTTTAATAGAGTAGTCTCACATTAAGTATTCTTACCACAATAAAATAGAATTTTAATAAGACATATATATGTGTGTGTGTGTGTATACATATATATGTATATATATACATATATATATGTGAACTTGTACAGTCATCACCTCAATAAAGAAAATGAGCATATCCATCAGCCAAAAAAGTTTCCTCCTTTCTCTCAAACACAGCCTTGACCCCAGGCAAACATAGATCTGTGTTCTATCACTATAGATTACTTTGAATTTTATATAGTTTTATATAAATGGAATAATATAGTATATACCTTTTTTCTGGATTATTTCACTCAGCATATATATTTTGAGATTCATCCATGCTCCTGCATTTTTATTACTGAGTAGTATTCCACTCTAGGGATATACCACAGCCTGTGTATTCAAATATAAGTCTTTGTATATACAAAGGTTTTCATTTCTTTTGAGAGAATATCTAGGAATGGAATTGGATGGATCATGTGGTATGTGTATGTTTAACTTGTTAATAAACCACTGAAATTATGGTTCATCTATATAATAGAACCACTCAGCAATAAAAGAATATCAATAAAAACAGTATTTATTGAGTCTTACTATATTCTAGGCATTAGTACAGTAATCACCCTTTAACTGTCATTTCGCTTTCCACACTTTCAGTTTTCTGCAGTCCAGAAGCAGATGATCCTCCTCCTCACATATTATCAGAGGTTGGTAGTAGCCTAATGCTACATCACAATGCTTACATAATTTCACCTTATTTAATCTCATCAGGTAAGCATTTTATCATTCACATCATCATCATCATCATCATCATCAGAAAAAGATGAGTACAGCACAATAAGATTTTTAGAGTGACAACATTTACATAACTTTTATTAAGGTATATTGTTATAATTGTTTCATTTTATTATTGTTGTTGTTAATCTCTTTTTGTGCCTAATTTAGAAATTAAAGTTTATAATAGGTATGTACCTATAATGGAAAAAAAAAAACAGTATGTAGAGAGTTTAGTACTATCCAAGGCATCCACTGGGGGTCTTAGAATGTATCCCCTGCAGATAAGTGAGGATTACTTATATAAGCAAGTAGGTATTATGTATGTAATTCTCACCACAATGCAGTGAAGTGATATTATTATTTCCCCTAGTTTATAAAGAGAAAACTGAAGCACAGAGAGGTAAATTCACTTGTTCAGGATCACACAGCTAATAAACCACCTATGATTTATGATTTCCACATATCAGGAGTCTGGCCCCAGCATCAAGGCTCTTCACCCCACCATGTACTGCCTACTTGCTGTTGTCAGAGAGGAAAGTAAAAATAGTTTTTTACACTAGGATTTTGGACTCATATTTCATTTTGCCTATATGGAAACATGCCTGGGTTTAGAAGTTCTTAAACTGGTTTAGAAGCAAGAATACATAGGTTCCACCATTGACTTATTGTGTGACCTTAGTAGTTCACTTGACTTTCCAAAACACCATTTCCGCACCTAAAACTGTGACTAATAATACTCGCCACACTGACCTAAGTTGTGAGAAGATGTGAAGTAAACGTTCTTTAAAAGTGGATCATCATTTAAAATCTGCTTTTGTTGAATTTCTCTGAAGTTTGGTGAATCTCAAATATTAGGCATCAGGGAAGGTAAAACAGCACAGGATCCCAGTTAAAAGGCAGTGAAGATTAATACAAGTTCAAGCTAGGGAAAGGTGAAAGAAAAGCTGACCTTCAATACACACCAAGAGGATCTAACAAACTAGAAAGCCGACTGGCAGATCAGGGTCAGAGGAACAAAGAGGGATAGGTAGGTTTAGAGTAAGCTGTCTCTTTTCTTGTTGATCTGAATGGTTTGCCTTTTCCTGACAGAATAGCATTATTTGAAGGGAGAAGGAATAGAGGTGGAAATCAGGGTGCATCATGCATGAGGTTGTGAAAGTGTGCAAAACTCACCATACAGAGAACTACACTTAGAGGAGCTCCCATTCCAAGACCAAATACTCAGATGAATCACTCTTTCATGCCAGAATTTTCCTACTGAGAAAAATAGTCATAGCATTTGGCCCCTTTGGGAAAGGAATGGAGTTATCCAGTGCTTCAGAGGAGCATCATGGAAGTAGAGGAATGAACTGCATTAAAAGCATTTTGTCTGACAGAAAATCACATTACATTCAAGCAGTGTTCTTCAAAGATCCATTAAGGGTGAAAAAAATGCTCTTTGACTCACTGGGGCATTTGGTATTCCCTATATTCATAGCAGTTTTAGTATAGTAACAAAACAACAACAATGATAATAATGTTTGCCATTCATTTCATGCTTATAATATGACAGGAAATGCTAGATTCTTTATACATATAGCTTCTCACTCTCACAATGACCTTATGAGGTAAGAACCATTATTATCACCATTTTCTAGATGAGAAAACTGACCTTCAGAGATTAGTGACTTGCTCCTTGTCATGTAGCTAATCACAAACCTTCTTAGAGGCTATCCATTTTCTTAGAGGCTTTCCATCCTCACAGTCATTACCACTAAGTATCTGAATTTATTTTTGTTTGCATGTCTATTTCCTTGTTTATTGTCCTTCTCCAATACCAGCATGGAAATGACATCAGGGTATAGATTTTGTTAAATTCAACAACATATACCTTGCATTTAGAGCAGTCTGAGACGGACAGTAGGTACTCCTTGTTCATATTTGTTAGATTAATGAAAATGTTGACAGACAGAGGTGGGACTTAATCCTGTATGTAAATAATTCCAAAGCCTTGGATCTTTTGACTACTCCATATTGCTGCTTTCTTTCCATACTTATTTTTTCTATTTAACTACACCAAAATTTGAAAGTTGTGGCTCTTTGTTTTTTACCTGTGCTCACTCTGCCCTCAGCAGTGACAGTAAAAGCAAATAATCAGGTGAGGTTTTTTAAAAAACAAAACAAAACAAAACTTAATTTAACCCAAAAACCAAAACAAACCCTTGTTTCTTATAAGAAAAAATTCCTCCAAGAAAAAAAGAAAGAAACAGGGATATAATAAAAAGGTAGAGTCAACAATATAATCAGCAACATGGGAGGGTCAAACTCTGGGGGTTTTATCTGTGGTTATTTGTGTGGGGGTGGGGAAGGGATTTATTTTCTCTCTTAACAGCAGGTGGCAGCACTTTTCTTAGACTGAGGATAAGCTAAGGGGAATTTGGCAAACCTGGTCCAGATGCTGATAGAGATTTTTATTTTTATTTTTATTTTTTTAATTTATTTTTTATTTATTTTAAGCATAACAGTATTTATTATTTTTGCACCACACCCAGTGCCCCATGCAATCCGTGCCCTCTATAATACCCACCACCTGGTACCCCAACCTCCCACCCCCCACCCCTTCAAAACCCTCAGATTGTTTTTCAGAGTCCATAGTCTCTCATGGTTCACCTCCCCTTCCAGAGAAGAGAAGGGAGTTCAAGGAAATTGATAGAGATTTTTAAAAGCCAAAGTTCACTAGCTCACTTTTCCTGAAGAATGGCTAACTTCAAATTGAAATAGAGATTGAAAAACACCATCTGTTGAACATAATGTCAGTGCAGGAGATTTTCTAACAACTGCATCCCTCAACTCTGGTAACCGTTTTCAGTCTGATAGGACTTAAACAATTCTATCTTAATCATATGCAGCAGAAATGTGATATACCAGGCATTCCTGGTCTGAAAGCACTTTGAGAAAATGGATCATGTACCCATTCCTTTTCCTATCCCCAGTACCCAGCACAGGACTTGTGATATAATAGGTTTTAAATTAAAGTTTGTTCTTTGGATATTTGGTTGTATTTTTCCAAAGCTTGCACAGTAATGGGAGCCATGTTGGACTTTATACCTTCTGATCACATAATTCTGATTCAGTGCTATTTGCAGAACGTAGCTAAAGAAAATGTCTGAATGCACAATTCTGTGCATAAATTTGTGCAAATGTAAAGCTTTATTTAGTCAATTTTGTTCTTATTTGTTGATCTCTGAGATCCTTGAAGGACACATTGCTATACTTATATTCTTGTAATCAACATCAGCTGAGATTAAATTATCCAGGACTCTGGTGTTGCAATACAGAGATACAGTTCCTGTCATTTAGGAGCTGGGATCCAAAACAAGGCCTTGCAATCATGAGGAATAGTACATTTTATCAGATTCCAAGTGTTCAGTAAATAAGGATGAACAGGAAAAACTCAGGTAAAAGTGTGAATTTCAGCCAAGGTGTTCTGCTACAGGCTGAAAGCAGTCTGGTTTTTTTGAAACAACAAGGATAATGGGATATTTTCACTTTTACTCGAATGCTTGTTGTAGAAACATAGCCATCCTGTGCTAAGGGATGCTGAGTGTTCACTTCTCTTAAATTATCTTCAATGTATAAATTATCCCCAAAGAGTCTAAAATTCTAGTGGTTTATTTTTTAAAGGAATTCTTTGCTGATTCAGTTATTTTTTCATAATAATAAGTGCAAGAACATACCATGAATAGCTTCATAAAGTGATTGTGATTTTAGTTTTTATAGTTAATTTTAGCCTAAGCTGACCAAATAGAAGTGAAAGGCTTCAAGATCAAAGCCATGGTTTGATGAAAAGCAATTGTTTGATTATTTGAATAAACTACTTACAGAAGAATCATGGTTCTGAACGCAATGGAACTATATTTTCAAGATAACAGTCATTTCCATTTTTTCTTTAAAGAAATTTCCATATGTAGTATAGAAATTTGCAAATGGAAGATAGAAAGTAAGGGTAAAGCCATTTAGTGACTAAAAATATAGAGTGGATTAAACGGCATCAAAATGATAGTAAAACTAAACAAGCTTCATGAACTTTAAGTGAATCATTTTCTTTGAAGGAAGAAAAAACCCTAATGATTTTCACTGATATTTGCAAGTAGCATTTGGGGGTGATTAATGCTTATTGCATTTGCTATTGTAAGGAATTACTTTATGCTCCCTCCCAACACACTTTCTCACCATTCTTACCCCAGGATCTTATCCAAGATGCATTGATTTCTCTATCAGTGATTTCTTCTGAATAGCTAACTCACTCTTCAATCCTACAAGATTAACTACATCTGCAACCACTATAGCCAATTTCTGAAGTTTATGGTCCATTTCATAAAGTCTTGTAAATCAGCTCTTACTTCCTTTTAATTATGTCTCCCTGTAGACTGGATGTGCCAGATTGCTTCAAATTTGTATGTGAGGCCAAGAACCAGACAACCTTATCATGGGATAATTGTTTTAAATCCTATTAAGTTCTTTCCATATTAAAATGGCTAAGGTTAGGAATAGCAAGTCTGACAACCAACTGTGTTCCCTTTCATTCAAGGTCTGGCATAAGACTAATTCTAAGAAACTCCTCTGACCAAGTACCTCTCCAAACATATCCACAACCCTCTCCACACCCATAGGCACACATCTCCCCCACCCCACCATATCCCTTAATATCATTCTTTTATTGTACTTCTTGATATTTAAGTAGAGTTTTAACTTCAACAATTTTATATTCTTACATTCTGCATCATTATAGCACGGTAGATAATAGCTTGAGCTCTGGAGTCAGACTGTCAGGGTTTGGTGCCAGCTCTGCCACATAATAGTAGTGTGATTTGGAGCAATTTGCTTAATCTGTTCAAGTCTCAGTTTCTTAATCTGCAAAATGGAGATGATATTTTCCTCATAGTATTATAAGAATTAAAAACTTTAAAATGTCTACAACATTTAGCACATACTTGGCTCATATTATTATGCCCAATGTCCATCACCCAGCCACCCTATCCCTACCCCCCCAGAAACACCTCAGTTTGTTTCATGAGATTAAGAGTCTCTTATGGTTTGTCTCCCTCCTGATCCCATCTCGTTTCATTTTTTCCTTCCCTACCCCCCATGACCCCCCGCCCTGCCTCTCAAATTTCTCATATCAGAGAGATCTTATGATAATTGTCTTTCTCTGACTTATTTCGTTCAGTGGAATGCCCTCTAGTTCCATCCATGTCGTTGCAAATGGCAAGATTTCATTTCTTTTGATGGCTACATAGTATTCCATTATGTGTGTGTGTGTGTGTTTGTGTGTGTGTGTGTGTGTGTGTGTATCTATATCTATCTATCTATCTATCTATCTAATCTCCCACATCTTCTGAATTATTTTTAAGGTTGTTTGAAGGCAAGAAATATGTTTTCAATATTCACATACCCCCCATTATAGTTAATTTATGCATCAACTTGACTGGATTAGAGGATACCTAGATAGATATTTAAACATTATTTCTGCATGTGTCTGTGAAAATGTTTCTGGATAAGATTAACATTTGACTTGGTGGACTCATTAAAATAGATGGCCCTACCCAATGTGGGTGGGCAACATGCTCTGAGGGCCTAAACAGAATAAAAGTGGAGAAGAAGGAGGAATTAATCCTGTTTTTCTGCCTCATTGCTTGATCTGGAACATTTCATGTTCTCCTGTTCTTGCACTGGGACTTCAACCTTTGGCTCCCCTGGTTCTCAGACCTCCAGATTTGGATTGAATTACACCACTAGCTTCCCCAGCTTGCAGAAGGCCAATCATGAGACTCCCTAGCCTCCAAAACTGTGTGAGCCAATTCTTCAAGATAAAAACTCCTTTTATATTGAATTGGTTTTGTTTCTCTGGAGGGCTCTGACTAATTCACTCCCTCTGTGCCTGTAGTGCTATAGGAGCTCTTATAGTATTTCCTGAAATAATGAACAAATAATTAGATCATTTTAATGATTCTAGATACATGTATATTATGATATATAACTGATATATTCAGAAAAATATTCATAATATTCATAATCAAGAAAAAAATTCATGCAGGTGTCTATATCAGAGGAAGCAGTGGATGATTAGGAATTGGCCAGACCTCATCTGGATTCAGATCTGAGCATGAAGAAGGTTTTGTGAAGTCTTCCTTGAAAAGGGCTAATTTCAGAATTCAGAGATACTGAAAAACTGTATCATAAGAAACAGTGATGGCAGCTGGAGGAAAAAAAATCTTTGAACGAGATAGATATACTAGTTGTCCTCTGATGCAAGGGAAGGATTACAAGAATTATTAATTAAGGATTAAGGATGCCTTAATCTATGTTGCCCTGGTATACAGAGCTAAGACCACTAAATGAAAATCACAGGATGGAATATTTGAGATCAATATAAAGAAATGCTTTCTTTTTTTTTTAAGATTTTATTTATTTGACAGACAGAGATCACAAGTAGGCAGAGAGGTAGGCAGAGAGAGAGGAGGAAGCAAGATCACCATTGAGCAGAGAGCCTGACATGGGGCTCGATCCCAGGATCTTGGGATCACGACCCGAGCCGAAGGCAGAGGCTCCAACCCACTGAGCCACCCAGGTGCCCCAGAAATGCTTTCTAACCACCTGGGTTGCCCAACAATGGAATGAGTAGCCTTGCAAGGTTGTTAGGCTAGATTTACAGGCAACCACTTCCTCTTCATATTGGATAGATGGCAAGATGTCACTTCTGTGGTGGGAGCTTTGTACACACGCAAGGTCAGCTGCAGAGCCACATGGGAAGAGTTAAAGAGAATGTCTAATCTTCCTTTCACTTCATGTTAATGGAAGATAGATGGATAGCAAGTTGTCGATGCCATAATACTTGTCCAGGTAACATGCTGCGAGGACCCATAGAAAGGAGAGGATGATATATTTTCTGGGTGTGGGTCATTCAATATTTTGTGAATCTGAAAATCACTTAGGACAGTAATAACTAAATTTAGATTTCACAAATTAATACCCCCTGCCACACACACACACTAAATGGATAAACTGACATAGAGCTACCAACATCTTATCTTGCCAAGTAAAGACATTTAAAAAAAAACCTCACTTACTATCTGCTTATATTATCATTTTATCAAAGAATTAGTATCTAAAAAGAAGTAAAATTTAACATAATCTTACAATAAAAATATTGAATGATTTTAGCATTATGAAAAACATACATTGTCCCTGTTTTCATCATCATGGATTGGCATGAGTTCACAAATAAGCTCTTGGGAATCGCTGTTCTGGCTTTAGTGGTATTCTGTGATTGTTTCAAATAAAAGTTCTATATACCTCCCTTCCAGACTTCTTCTAATAGGGTTGCTATTTTAAGCATTAATTCCTAAGGGTAATGTTTTATCCCATAGATCCCACAGAACTCAAAGTGTAAGAAATATCTCCAGGAATAGATAGGTCTTAACCTAATTTAGTCTTTGCTGAGGTTTGACATCATTCGTAGGGATTCCATGAACACTTATCATTTAGTCGGTAAGTCTGTGCTGGGGTGTCTTCCAACTATTCTAAAGACCTAGAGAATAATATGGTGTTATATTCCTATTTCAAATGCCAAATGACTAGGAATTATAGATACTGTTAGGAAAATAATCTATGAAGAACTGAGACTTTAGGTATTTAATGTCTTTTAAAAGCCCTTTGAACCTGCCTGCCATAATAAGTGAGGTAAATTTCCATTTTTCTGTAATGGATAATGTATTGAGGAAGCTCCTGGGGAAAAATATTCTAAGTAACTACTCTGAGAAGAGAAGGACTCTTATCTTTTTTAGCCTTTAATTCCATTTCAGAAACATTTATACACAATTTCTACCAAGTTGGAATTTGTCTACATGTGAAATCACTTTTTTGAATCATATTATCTGCTAATGGAATCATAGAGCATTTTCTGGAGAGAAAAAAAAGGCTAATCTTTGGCTGTACAGCATAGGCGGTAGGTTAACATTTAGATCAATGGTTTCCATACTGTATTATTTTGCTTTTAAATGATCATGTTCTTTTTTAAAATTCACATTATTCAGAAGTTCTTAGGATGCTTTCAAAATCTTAGTTTTGCATATAAGGAATATATGGTTTTTTGCCCTTGAAAAATCCCATGTTTAGTAAGATTCCAAATGGGTATTTTCCCACAGGTTAACCTGCATGTTCTGAATTGCTAAGATGTAAATATGTCTGGAACATCACAAAGCTGGACAAAGCCTGCTGAGATCATACCTTGGGGGTACTGAGAGCATCCTCAGATAAACCAACCCAACTCAGACTAATGAACAAATTCCTTTCATGGCCTATAGCTTGAGAATGCTCCAGGAAGAGACTCCGTCATGTATCACTTCTCTCCTTCTCTACCACTACTGCTACCATCACCTTATTCTAGGCTCCCACTTGGACTGTTGCAAAGGATATTTAACTGATCTCTTAACTTCCATTCTTGTCCACACACCATCCCCATAGCCCTTATAGTTATTTTAAAACTTAAATAAGATCTTATCACTCTCTTGCATAAAATTCTTCTTAAATTGCTTCTCATGGCACACAGAATAAAATACAAACTCCTAACTATTGCCTGCAAGGTCTTGTATGATCTAGCCCCTGTCTACTTCTGTATTAGTGCATTTTTTTGCAATTATTTAATAAATATTTATGAGTCCCTACCATGTTCAAAGTGAACAAAACAGATTAAAATCCCTTCCCAGACATTTTTGTTTCTCAGCCATACTATAAACAAGACAAAAAGATAAAACAGATAGTAGCTTAGATAGAGTAGAATGAGTACCAATTAATAACAAAATCAAAGAAACACATCAACAATAATACAATAATAGTAGGGGACTTTAACACTCCCCTCACTGAAATGGACAGATCATCCAAGCAAAAGATCAGCAAGGAAATAAAGGCCTTAAACGACACACTGGACCAGATGGACATCACAGATATATTCAGAATATTTCATCCCAAAGCAACAGAATACACATTCTTCTCTAGTGCACATGGAACATTCTCCAGAATAGATCACATCCTCGGTCCTAAATCAGGACTCAACCGGTATCAAAAGATTGGGATCATTCCCTGCATATTTTCAGACCACAATGCTCTAAAGCTAGCACTCAACCACAAAAGGAAGTTTGGAAAGAACCCAAATACATGGAGACTAAACAGCATCCTTCTAAAGAATGAATGGGTCAACCGGGAAATTAAAGAAGAATTGAAAAAAATCATGGAAACAAATGATAATGAAAATACAACGGTTCAAAATCTGTGGGACACAACAAAGGCAGTCCTGAGAGGAAAATATATAGCGGTACAAGCCTTTCTCAAGAAACAAGAAAGGTCTCAGGTACACAACCTAACCCTACACCTAAAGGAGCTGGAGAAAGAACAAGAAAGAAACCCTAAGCCCAGCAGGAGAAGAGAAATCATAAAGATCAGAGCAGAAATCAATGAAATAGAAACCAAAAAAACAATAGAAGAAATCAACGAAACTAGGAGCTGGTTCTTTGAAAGAATTAATAAGATTGATAAACCCCTGGCCCGACTTATCAAAAAGAAAAGAGAAAGGACCCAAATAAATAAAATCATGAATGAAAGAGGAGAGATCACAACTAACACCAAAGAAATACAAACTATTATAAGAACATACTATGAGCAACTCTACGCCAATAAATTTGACAATCTGGAAGAAATGGATGCATTCCTAGAAACATATAAACTACCACAACTGAACCAGGAAGAAATAGAAAGCCTGAACAGACCCATAACCAGTAAGGAGATTGAAACAGTCATTAAAAATCTCCAAACAAACAAAAGCCCAGGGCCAGACGGCTTCCCGGGGGAATTCTACCAAACGTTTAAAGAAGAACTAATTCCTATTCTCCTGAAACTGTTCCAAAAAATAGAAAAGGAAGGAAAACTTCCAAACTCATTTTATGAGGCCAGCATCACCTTGATCCTAAAACCAGTCAAGGATCCCACCAAAAAAGAGAGCTATAGACCGATATCCTTGATGAACACAGATGCGAAAATACTCAACAAAATACTAGCCAATAGGATTCAACAGTACATTAAAAAGATTATTCACCACGACCAAGTGGGATTTATTCCAGGGCTGCAAGGTTGGTTCAACATCCGCAAATCAGTCAATGTGATACAACATATCAATAAAAGAAAGAACAAGAACCATATGATACTCTCAATAGATGCTGAAAAAGCATTTGACAAAGTACAGCATCCCTTCCTGATCAAAACTCTTCAAAGTGTAGGGATAGAGGGCACATACCTCAATATCATCAAAGCCATCTATGAAAAACCCACCGCAAATATCATTCTCAATGGAGAAAAACTGAAAGTTTTTCCGCTAAGGTCAGGAACACGGCAGGGATGTCCATTATCACCACTGCTATTCAACATAGTACTAGAGGTCCTAGCCTCAGCAATCAGACAACAAAAGGAAATTAAAGGCATCCAAATCGGCAAAGAAGAAGTCAAATTATCACTCTTCGCAGATGATATGATACTATATGTGGAAAACCCAAAAGACTCCACTCCAAAACTGCTAGAACTTATACAGGAATTCAGTAAAGTGTCAGGATATAAAATCAATGCACAGAAATCAGTTGCATTTCTCTACACCAACAGCAAGACAGAAGAAAGAGAAATTAAGGAGT
This sequence comes from Mustela erminea, assembly GCF_009829155.1. Classification (NCBI taxonomy): domain Eukaryota; kingdom Metazoa; phylum Chordata; class Mammalia; order Carnivora; family Mustelidae; genus Mustela; species Mustela erminea. The sequence continues at coordinate 86,408,149 of NC_045635.1, forward strand.
CCATCCCATTTACAATTGCACCCAAAACCATAAGATACCTAGGAATAAACCTAACCAAAGAGACACAGAATCTATACTCAGAAAACTATAAAGTACTCATGAAAGAAATTGAGGAAGACACAAAGAAATGGAAAAATGTTCCATGCTCCTGGATTGGAAGAATAAATATTGTGAAAATGTCTATGCTACCTAAAGCAATCTACACATTTAATGCAATTCCTATCAAAGTACCATCCATCTTTTTCAAAGAAATGGAACAAATAATGCTAAAATTTATATGGAACCAGAAAAGACCTCGAATAGCCAAAGGGATATTGAAAAAGAAAGCCAACGTTGGTGGCATCACAATTCCGGACTTCAAGCTCTATTACAAAGCTGTCTTCATCAAGACAGCATGGTACTGGCACAAAAACAGACACATAGATCAATGGAACAGAATAGAGAGCCCAGAAATAGACCCTCAACTCTATGGTCAACTCATCTTCGACAAAGCAGGAAAGAATGTCCAATGGCAAAAAGACAGCCTCTTCAATAAATGGTGCTGGGAAAATTGGACAGCCACATGCAGAAAAATGAAATTGGACCATTTCCTTACACCACACACAAAAATAGACTCAAAATGGATGAAGGACCTCAATGTGTGAAAGGAATCCATCAAAATCCTTGAGGAGAACACAGGCAGCAACCTCTTTGACCTCAACCGCAGCAACATCTTCCTAGGAACAACGCAAAAGGCAAGGGAAGCAAGGGCAAAAATGAACTATTGGGATTTCATCAAGATCAAAAGCTTTTGCACAGCAAAGGAAATAGTTAACAAAATCAAAAGACAACTGACAGAATGGGAGAAGATATTTGCAAATGACATATCAGATAAAGGACTAGTGTCCAGAATCTATAAAGAACTTAGCAAACTCAACACCCAAAGAACAAATAATCCAATCAAGAAATGGGCAGAGGACATGAACAGACATTTCTGCAAAGAAGACATCCAGATGGCCAACAGACACATGAAAAAGTGCTCCATGTCACTCGGCATCAGGGAAATACAAATCAAAACCACAATGAGATATCACCTCACACCAGTCAGAATGGCTAAAATAAACAAGTCAGGAAATGACAGATGCTGGCGAGGATGCGGAGAAAGGGGAACCCTCCTACACTGTTGGTGGGAATGCAAGCTGGTGCAGCCACTCTGGAAAACAGCATGGAGGTTCCTCAAAATGTTGAAAATAGAACTGCCCTATGACCCAGCAATTGCACTATTGGGTATTTACCCTAAGGATACAAACGTAGTGATCCAAAGGGGCACATGCACCCGAATGTTTATAGCAGCAATGTCCACAATAGCCAAACTATGGAAAGAACCTAGATGTCCATCAACAGATGAATGGATCAAGAAGATGTGGTATATATACACAATGGAATACTATGCAGCCATCAAAAGAAATGAAATCTTGCCATTTGCGACAACATGGATGGAACTAGAGCGTATCATGCTTAGCGAAATAAGTCAAGCAGAGAAAGACAACTATCATATGATCTCCTTGATATGAGGAAGTGGTGATGCAACATGGGGGCTTAAGTGGGTAGGAGAAGAATAAATGAAACAAGATGGGATTGGGAGGAAGACAAACCATAAGTGACTTTTAATCTCACAAAACAAACTGAGGGTTGCTGGGGGGAGGGGGTTTGGGAGAAGGGGCTGGGATTATGGACATTGGGGAGGGTATGTGCTTTGGTGAGTGCTGTGAAGTGTGTAAACCTGGTGATTCACAGACCTGTACCCCTGGGGATAGAGTATTATGCCTCCATCAGAAAGGATGAATACCCAACTTTTGTAGCAACATGGACGGGACTGGAAGAGATTATGCTGAGTGAAATAAGTCAAGCAGAGAGAGTCAATTATCATATGGTTTCACTTATTTGTGGAGCATAACAAATAGCATGGAGGACATGGGGACTTAGAGTGGAGAAGGGAGTTGGGGGAAATTGGAAGGGGAGGTGAACCATGAGAGACTATGGACTCTGAAAAACAATCTGAGGGTTTTGAAGGGACGGGGGGGTAGGAGGTTGGGGTACCAGGTGGTGGGTATTATAGAGGGCACGGATTGCATGGAGCACGGGGTGTGGTGCAAAAATAATGAATACTGTTATGCTGGAAATAAATAAATAAAAAAAAACTGAAATAAATAAATAAATAAATAAATAAATAAATAAATGAATGAATGAATAAATAAATAAATAAAACTAGTGACCAATTATGGTAATGTACCATGAACTAAGGAATATGATTAACTCAACTAGCTACCTCAAACTAAAACAAACCATACACACACACACACACACACACACACACACACACACACAGAACAAAATGTTCCCAGGACCGGGGCTGAGGTATGTATAGCATCCTTGGAAATTCTAATGCTACCTTCTCATACCATATCTACTTTTGAATGCTCAGTACTATTTTAGAACAATGTTCTGCTTCTTTACTACTAGTAGCCACTTCAGAAGTCTGTAAATTTGTCAGACTAATGGTGGCTTACTGAAATCTTCTTACCCAAAAGAATCCGAAGTAATGGAATGTGGTGTTTGCCGTTCATACTGCAGGATTTTTCTGTTTCCTTAGACTATGCCCCAGTGCATCTGTTTATATTCAAGCTGAGGTCTTTCTTCCAGAAGTTGGTACTTGTCTCAGTCACAAATTCTCAATTATGTGCTCAGCTAGAGTTGACTATACAAGAATTGGTTTCTGCCTTCACAAGCCCATTAAACCTTTCGCATAGGGCTAAGTAAAATGCCTCAGTTTTTCAGGTTCTTTTCACTGCTCTTGTCTTACCTTTATCCTTATTTTCTTCCTGTAGTCCTCCTTGTGTCAGTATACTGGCTTCAATTTTTATTTTTCCACCTTGCTCAACCCCTGATATATATGACCTCTTAGTGCTAGTTGACCTGCTGCTTCTGACTTTTTGAACAATGTGCACCTTCTATTGCCTTTGAGCCTGACTACATGTTTTTTGGCTGGTTCTGACTTGAAGCATTGTTTTAACCTTTTGTTTCTGGTTCCCTACCCTTATTCCCATTCTGGAATGCTCCTATCAGCCCCTGCGTTGGGCACTAGGTCCCAAGTCCTTCCCCAGGACTGCCTCATTCTTGTGCCAATTCCTTTCTTCTGTCTCAGACTTACCTCGGCTCTCCTAATCCTGGATCCCACATTTGTACCCATGACTCAATGCCATATATAATCATCATAGCTGACAATCTTATAGATCTCTCTCACTTGCCCTGCCTGGCCACCACCAAAAACAACCAAGGACAGAAGTTTGTATTTTGAAGAAGATTAAGCACCATTTTGTGAGCTGTTGGGAAGAGGACATGGGATGTAACCTCTTAGCCTAGATGGACAATATTGCTACTTACTAAATGGAAAATAATAACAATAATTACTAAGAAGGAATTTTTTTATGAGTGCTTAGAGCCCCAGGGGCCAAAAGTTCTTGCTGTCACATGGGAATCAGAGACAGCAGAGGATTTAGCTGTGAAAGAAGGTTTTAAAAGGTCATGTCACACTTATATTTTCCGTTCTGAGCATGGTCAAGGCGAAAGAGAACTACATTGATTTTCATAATGAAAAATGCATTTTTTTTCTATTATGGGGGCAGTAATGGGGACAGGGCAATGATTAAAAGGAAAATCAATTAGTTAAGAATCTTAGAGAGTTAATAGAATATGTCAGTTGAAGTCCTCTAGATAACATGTTTTTTCCTCTTGATGTGTTAGATTTACACAGTCCCAGAACTCACATTAGCATTAATGAGGATTTCACATGTAAATTTCCAACAAATCAAAGGACTGCTAATTCTTTACACCTGGATGGTGCTCTAAGAAATCCTTTCTCCCCCTTAGTTTTTCATAATGCAACGGATAATAAAAAGCACAAATCTGGAAATTGTCCATCAAAATGACATAAGTCACAACAAAGACAAGGTGTTTGTGAGAAGTTCCTTGCTTCTAAGACAGAAGAGGCATTGACACCAGCCTTGTTATTATTAGCTGCTGTTCAGAGAAATGGTGTTATACAAATTTAAGGCACAGCCTTGTCATTTCCCACTATTATCACTATATGTTGTTGAACTTGTTAAATTATGTTGATTATTGGTCTGATGTTTCTGTAGGAAATGATTGCAGTTATCTGCCTCTAGGGATAAAACAGAAAGATATTGGCTACTATCTTATTTTCTAGTCCACATGGAGAGAGAATGATTTATTTTAATATTCTAAAAAAAAAAACCCACCCAAAAAGCTTTCTTACTACCTTGGGAATGAGTAGGGAAAAATATCAACTAAAGGTGAAAATTGGAAGGAGGCAGATTTCACGTCAATATGATGTAGAATTTTTTAAAGTATTAGATCTGCTTCTAAAAATAGATAGGGCTCCTTTGGTAGGGAGTGAGTTTTCTGTCAGTGGAACTACTCAGATATGTTAGGGAAATTGTGCAAAGGATTTTTATATCAACTAATTTGGATAATTCACTCAACTCTGAGTGTTCTTTTAAAAAAATATTTCAATTCAATATTTCATTATTTGGAGGAAAGAAATAAAATTTTTAGTATTAAGAGGTGATTATGAAATGTTCAAGAACCTGAGAACCATAATACATTTCTCCCTTTTTAAAAACATCTTTTTATTTTGTAATAATTACAGATCCTATAAATTGTTAAAATAATACAGAGAAGTCTCACTTGTCCTTCACCCAATTTCCCTAAATGGTTACATCCTCCATAACTGTAGAATAATATCATAACCAGGATATCTACACGGTACTTTTATTTAAAAAATTGTACTTCCCTTAAATAATCTGAGGTCCCCAGAAAATTTTTTCATTTTTTTTCTGTACATATGATTAAATCATATTTCATGAATGGGAACTGTGTTAGGACTCAGTGTATATATAAGAGATGGTAGAAGAAACATACCTGTAATGTAAAATGCTCTACATATCCCCACTTATGTCTTTTTATTTCAGCCTCATAACTATCAGGTATAATGAAATTCAATGACTTGGTCACAAAGCTAGTAATACATGAGGTTGCAGAGCAAGAATTCAAACTCAGGTCTGGCTGAATAAACATCTCAGATTTTGTGGAGGCACATCTGTAATCTGCTAATTTGTGAATGGCATGGTGGTTAACAGGCTTCTTCAGACAGCTCTTGGGTATTAAGTTATAAGTGGGAAATCATCCTCTCTGCCAAATTGATTATAAATAGTAATAAAAGTTTAAATCCAGGATCCCAATAAGGCATTAAAAATTGTCCTTTGTTTACTGAAAATATAAGGATGCCCAGGTGCAGAAGGGACTTTACTAATACAGTGGCAGCTTATGATGGGTTATGCATATTATAGAAATACACTAATAGTCTTTTTTAAACTTTTATTTTGAGATAGCTATAGATTCATATGCATTTGTAAGATCTAATATAACGAGACCATGTGTATCTTTTACCCAGTTTCCCCCAAAGATATCTTGTAAAACTATAGTGTAATAGTGTATTCTAAAACACACACACACACACACACACACACACACACACAGACACACTTATATGTAGTACTATAATATAATATATAGTACAACCACGAAATTCACACTGACATATCAATTTTACTCAGATTTCATTAGTTTTATATACACTCATTTGTGTGTGTTTGCATGTATTTAGTTCTATGCAATGTTATCACATATGTAGATTCATGTGACCACCACCAAAATCAAGTTATAGAACAGTTTCAGCACTACAGGGATCTCTTGTGGTATCCATTTATAATCACAACCAGCTCTCCTGCTCCCCCTTCCTAACTCCTGGCAACCACTGCTCTGTTCTCCATCTCCATAATTTTGTCATTTTAATGATGTTATATAAATTGACTCACACAGTATATAACCTTTTGAAATTGGCTTTTTTACTCAGCACAATTCCCTGGAGATTCATCCAAGTTGTTTTGTTTATCAGTAGTTTGTTCCCCCCACCACCTTGTTTGCTTTATTTGCTGTTGTTGTTGAGTAGCATTCCATGATCTGCATTATCAGTTAGTTTAACCATTCATCTATTTAAGGACATCTGGGTTGTTTCCAATTTTTGACTATTATAATTAAAGCTACTATAAATATTCATGTACAGGCTTATATGTGAACATAAGTCTTCATTTCTCTTGGATAAATGGCCAGGAGAACAAATTCTTGGTAATATGTTACTTGCATGTTTAACTTTTTTTTATAAATTTTTTTATTTTTTATAAACATATATTTTTATCCCCAGGGGTACAGGTCTGTTAATCACCAGGTTTACACACTTCACAGCACTCACCAAAGCACATACCCTCTCCAATGTCCATAACCCCACCCCCCTTCTCCCAACCTCCCTCCCCCCAGCAACCCTCAGTTTGTTTTGTGAGATTAAGAGTCACTTATGGTTTGTGTCCCTCCCAATCCCATCTTGTTTCATTGATTCTTCTCTTACCCACTTAAGCCCCCATGTTGCACGACCACTTCCTCATATCAGGGAGATCATATGATAGTTGACTTTCTCTGCTTGACTTATTTCACTAAGCATGATACGCTCTAGTTCCATCCATGTTTTCGCAAATGGCAAGATTTCATTTCTTTTGATGGCTGCACAGTATGCCATTGTGTATATATATCACATCTTCTTTAACCATTCATCTGTTGATGGACATCTAGGTTCTTTCCATAGTTTGGCTATTGTGGACATTGCTGCTATAAACATTCGGGTGCACGTGCCCATTTGGATCACTACGTTTGTATCTTTAGGGTAAATACCCAGTAGTGCAATTGCTGGGTCATAGGGCAGTTCTATTTTCAACATTTTGAGGAACCTCCATGCTGTTTTCCGGAGTGGTTGCACCAGCTTGCATTCCCACCAACAGTGTAGGAGGGTTCCCCTTTCTCCACATCCTCGCCAGCATCTGTCATTTCCTGACTTGTTGATTTTAGCCATTCTGACTGGTGGGAGGTGATATCTCATTGTGGTTTTGATTTGTATTTCCCTGATGCCGAGTGATATGGAGCACTTTTTCATGTGTCTGTTGGCCATCTGGATGTCTTCTTTGCAGAAATGTCTGTTCATGTCCTCTGCCCATTTCTTGATTGGATTATTTGTTTTTTGGGTGTTGAGTTTGCTAAGTTCTTTATAGATTTTGGACACTAGTCCTTTATCTGATATGTCGTTTGCAATATCTTCTCCCATTCTGTCAGTTGTCTTTTGATTTTGTTAACTGTTTCCTTTGCTGTGCAAAAGCTTTTGATCTTGATGAAATCCCAATAGTTCATTTTTGCCCTTGCTTCCCTTGCCTTTGGCGATGTTCCTAGGAAGATGTTGCTGCGGCTGAGGTTGAAGAGGTTGCTGCCTGTGTTCTCCTCAAGGATTTTGATGGATTCCTTTCACACATTGAGGTCCTTCATCCATTTTGAGTCTATTTTCGTGTGTGGTGTAAGGAAATGGTCCAATTTCATTTTTCTACATATGGCTGTCCAATTTTCCCAACACCATTTATTGAAGAGGCTTTCTTTTTTCCATTGAACATTCTTTCCTGCTTTGTCGAAGATGAGTTGACCATAGAGTTGAGGGTCTATTTCTGGGCTCTCTATTTTGTTCCATTGATCTATGTGTCTGTTTTTGTGCCAGTACCATGCTGTCTTGATGAAGACAGCTTTGTAATAGAGCTTGAAGTCCGAAATTGTGATGCCACCAACGTTGGATTTCTTTTTCAATATCCCTTTGGCTATTCGAGGTCTTTTCTGGTTCCATATAAATTTTAGAATTATTAGTTCCATTTCTTTGAAAAAGATGGATGGTACTTTGATAGGAATTGCATTAAATGTGTAGATTGCTTTAGGTAGCATAGACATATTCACAATATTTATTCTTCCTATCCAGGAGCATGGAACATTTTTCCATTTTTTTGTGTCTTCCTCAATTTCTTTCATGAGTACTTTATAGTTTTCTGAGTATAGATTCTGTGCCTCTTTGGTTAGGTTTATTCCTAGGTATCTTATGGTTTTGGGTGCAATTGTAAATGGGATTGACTCCTTAATTTCTCTTTCTTCTGTCTTGTTGTTGGTGTAGAGAAATGCAACTGATTTCTGTGCATTGATTTTATATCCTGACACTTTACTGAATTCCTGTACAAGTTCTAGCAGTTTTGGAGTGGAGTCTTTTGGGTTTTCCACATATAGTATCATATCATCTGCGAAGAGTGATAATTTGACTTCTTCTTTGCCGATTTGGATGCCTTTATTTTCCTTTTGTTGTCTGATTGCTGAGGCTAGGACTTCTAGTATTATGTTGAATAGCAGTGGTGATAATGGACATCCATGCCATGTTCCTGACCTTAGTGGAAAAGCTTTCAGTTTTTCTTCATTGAGAATATTTGTGGTGGGTTTTTCATAGATGTCTTTGATCATATTGAGGTATGTGCCCTCTATCCCTACACTTTGAAGAGTTTTGATCAGGAAGGGATGCTGTACTTTGTCAAATGCTTTTTCAGCATCTATTGAGAGTATCAAATGGTTCTTGTTCTTTCTTTTATTGATGTGTTGTATCACACTGACTGATTTGCGGATGTTGAACCAACCTTGCAGCCCTGGAATAAATCCCACTTGGTCGTGGTGAATAATCAGTTTAATGTACTGTTGAATCCTATTGGCTAGTATTTTGGTGAGAATTTTCGCATCTGTGTTCATCAAGTATATTGGTCTATAGCTCTCTTTTTTGATGGGATCCTTGTCTGGTTTTGGGATCAAGGTGATGTTGGCCTCATAAAACGAGTTTGGAAGTTTTCCTTCCATTTCTATTTTTTGGAACAGTTTCAGGAAAATAGGAATTAGTTCTTCTTTAAATGTTTGGTAGAATTCCCCCGGGAAGCCGTCTGGCCCTGGGCTTTTGTTTGTTTCGAGATTTTTAATGACTGTTTCAATCTCCTTACTGGTTATGTGTCTGTTCAGGCTTTCTATTTCTTCCTGGTTCAGTTGTGGTAGTTTATATGTTTCTAGGAATGCATCCATTTCTTACAGATTATCAAATTTGTTGGCGTAGAGTTGCTCATAGTATGTTCTTATAATACTTTGTATTTCTTTGGTGTTAGTTGTGATCTCTCCTCTTTCATTCATGATTTTATTTATTTGGGCCCTTTCTCTTTTCTTTTTGATAAGTCTGGCCAGGGGTTTATCAATTTTATTAATTCTTTCAAAGAACCAGCTCCTAGTTTTGTTGATTTGTTCTATTGTTTTTTTAGTTTCTATTTCATTGATTTCTGCTCTGATCTTTATGATTTCTCTTCTCCTGCTGGGCTTAGTGTTTCTTTCTTGTTCTTTTTCCTTCTCCTTTAGGTGTAGGCATGTTTAATTTTTAAAGACTCTGTTATACTCTTTTACTTTAAGTTCTATTTTTTATTATTAATCTGTGGATGATTAGATATCAGTGAAGGATTTAGCTATTGGTGTGAAAGGCTGATCAATCTAGCTTTTTTTTGCTTGTTTGTTTTTTTAAACTAATTTTTATTTCTTTAATTCTTTTCAGTGTACCAGAATTCATTGTTTATATACCACAACCTGTGCTCCATGCAATACTGCCCTTCATAATACCCACCACCAGGCTCACTCAACCTCCCACCGCCTGCCCCTTCAAAACCCTCAGATCGTTTTTCAGAGTCCAGAGTCTCTCATGGTTCGTCTCCCCCTCCAATTTTCCCCAACTCTCTTCTCCTCTTCATCTCCCCATGCCCTCCATGTTATTTCTTATGCTCCACGATAAGTGAAACCATATGATAATTGACTGTCTCTGCATGACTTATTTCACTCAGCATAATCTCTTGCAGTCCCATCCATGTTGCTACAAAAGTTGGGTATTCATCCTTTCTGATGGAGGCATACTACTCCATAGTTCCTATGGACCACATCTTCCTTATCCATTCGTCCATTGAAGGGCATCTTGGTTCTTTCTACAGTTTGGTGACCATAGCCATTGTTGCTATGAACATTGGGGTACAGATGGCCCTTCTTTTCACTACATCTGTATCTTTGCGGTAAATACCCAGAAGTGAAATTGTAGGGTCATAGGGAAGCTCTATTTTTAATTTCTTAAGGAATCTCCACACTGTTTTCCAAAGTGGCTGCATCAACTTGCATTCCCACCAACAGTGGAAGAAGGTTGCCCTTTCTCCACATCCTCTCCCACACACATTGTTTACTATCTTGTTAATTTTGGCCATTTTAACTGGTGTAAGTTGGTATCTCAGTGTGGTTTTAATTTGAATCTCCCTGATGGCTAGTGATGATGAACATTTTTTCATGTGTCTGATAGCCATTTGTATGTCTTGATTGGAGAAGTGTCTGTTCATGTCTTCTGCCCATTTTTTGGATATGATTATCTGTTTTGTGAGTGTGGAGTTTGAGAAGTTCTTTATAGATCTTGAATATCAGCTTTTTGTCTGTACTGTCATTTGTGAATGTCTTCTCCCATTCCGTGGGTTGCCTCTTTGTTTTGTTGACTGTTTCCTTTGCTGTGCAGAAGCTTTTGATCTTGATGAAGTCCCAAAAATTCATTTTAGCTTTTGTTTCCTTTGCCTTTGGAGACATATTTTGAAAGAAGTTGCTGTGGCTGATATTGAAGCGGTTACTGCCTATGTTCTCTATGATTCTGATGGATTCCTGCCTCATGTTGAGGTCTTTTATCCATTTCGAGTTTATCTTTGTATATAGTGTAAGAGAATGGTCAATTTCATTCTTCTACATTTAGCTGTCCAATTTTCCCAGCACCATTTATTGAAGAGACTGTCTTTTTCCCACTGTATATATTTCTACTGCTTTGTCAAAAATTGTTTGACCACAGAGTTGAGGATCCATATCTGGTCTCTCTATGCTGTTCCAATTTTCTATGTGTCTGTTTTTATGCCAGTACCATGATGTCTTGGAGATCACAGCTTTGTAGTAAAGCTTGATATCTGACAACGTGATGCCCCCAGGTTTGTTTTTCTTTTCAACATTAACTTAGCAAATTGGGGTTTCTTCTGATTCCATACAAATTTTAGGATTATTTGCTCCAGGTCTTTGAAAAATTCCTGTGGAATTTTGAATGGGATGGCGTTGAAAGTATAGATTGCTCTAGGCAGTATAGACATTTTAACAATGTTTATTCTTCTGATCCATGAGCATGGAATGGTCTTCTATCTTTTTCTGTCTTCTTCAGTTTCTTTCATGAGTTTTCTGTAGTTCCTCGAGTACAGATCCTTTACCTCATTGGTTAGGTTTATTCCCAGGTATCTTATGGTTCTTGGTGCTTTCGTAAATGGTACTGATTCTCTAATTTCCCTTTCTGTATTTTCATTGTTAGTGTATAAGAAAGCAACTGATTTCTGTACATTGATTTTGTATCCTGCCACATTGTTGACTTGCTGTATGAGGTCTAGTAGTTTGGAGGTAGAGTCTTTTGGGTTTTCCATATAAAGCATCAAGTGATCTGTGAAGAGAGAGAGTTTGACTGCTTCACTGCCAATTTGAATACCTTTTATTTTGTTGTTGTTGTTGTTGTCTAATTGCTGTTGCTAGGACTTCTCGTACTATGTTGAACAAGAGTGGTGAGAATTGACATCCTTGTGTTCCTGATCTCAAAGCGAAGAATGCAGATTTTTCCCATTGAGGATGATATTTGCTGTGGGTTTTTCATAGATAGACTTTATGAAGTTGAGCAATATTCCCTTTATCCCTATTCTTTGAAGCATTTTAATCAGGAAGAGATGCTATATCTTGTCAAATGCTTCTTCTGCATCAACTGAGAGAACCATGTGGTTCTTGTCTCTTCTCTTATTGATTTGTTCTATCACACTGATTGATTTTTGAATGTTGAGCATCCTTGAAACCCAGGGATGAATCCCACCTGATCATGGTGAATAATCTTTTTAATGTGCTGTTGGATCCTTTTAGCTAGGATCTTGTTGAGAATCATAGCATCCATATTCCTCAGGGATATTGGTCTGAAATTTTCCTTTTTGGTGGGGTCTTTGCCTGGTTTGGGGATCAGGGTAATGCTGGCTTCATAAAAAGAGTCTGAAAGTTTTCCTTCTGCCTCAATTTTTTGAAACAGCTTCAGGAAAATGGGTGTTATTTCTTTTTTGAATGTTTGGTAGAATTCCCCAGGGAATCTGTCAGGTCCTGGGCTCTTGTTTTTTGGGAGGTTTTTAATCACTGCTTCATCTTGTTACTAGATATCAGTCTCTTCAGGTTGTCAGCTTCTTCCTGGTTCAATTTTGGAAGTTTATAGTTTCCCAGGAGTGCATCCATTTCATCTAGATTGCTTAACTTATTGGCAGGTTTCTGATGATTGTTTCTATTTGCTTGGTGTTGTGATCTCTTCCTTTTCATTCATAATTTTATTAATTTGGGCCTTCTCTCTTTTCTTTTGGATTAGTTTGGTCAATGGTTTATTGATCTTATTGATTCTTTCAAAAAAGCAGCTTCTAGTTTCATTGATACTTTCTACTGTATCTCTAGTTTCTATCTCATTGATTTCTGCTTTAATCTTGATTATTTCCCTTCTTGGATGTGAAATTGGCTTAATTTGTTGTTGATTCTCCAGTTCTTTAAGGTGTAGAGACAGCTGGTGTATTCCGGATTTTTCAATTTGTTTGAGGGAGGCTTGGATGGCTATGTATTTCCCCTTTAGGACTTCCTTTGCCATATCCCATAGGTTTTGGACAGAAATGTCTTCATTCTCATTGGTTTCCATAAATTGTTTAAGTTCTTCTTTGATTTCCTGATTGATCCAAACATTCTTAAGCAAGGTGGTCTTTAGCTTCCAGGTGTTTGAATTCCTCCCAAACTTTTCCTTGTGATTGAGATCCAGTTTCAAAGCATTGTGATCTGAGAATATGCAAGGAATAATCTCAGTCTTTTGGTATCAGTTGAGTCCTAATTCATGATCCAGTATGTGGTCTATTCTGGAGAAGGTTCCATGTACATTCGAGAAGAATGAGTACTCTGTTGTTTAAGAGTGGAATATTCTATATATATCTATGAGGTCCATCTGGTCTGATGTGTCATTCAATGCTCTTGTGTCTTCATTGATTTTTTGCTTGGATGATCTATTACTGAGAGTGGCATGTTAAGATCTCCTACTATTAATGTATTCATATCAATAGGACTCTTTTTCTTTGATTAGCAGTTTTCTTATGTAATTGGCTGCTTCCATATTGGGGGCATACACATTTACAATTGTTAGATCTTATAGATAGTCCCTTTAAGAATGATGTCGTGTCCTTCTTTATCTCTGACTACAGTCTTTAGTTCAAAATCTAATTTATCTGATATGAGAATCACTACCCCAGCCTTCTTTTGAAGCCCATTGGCATGAACGATGCTTCTCCATCCCTTCACTTTCTGTCTGGTTGTATCCTTAGGTTCAGAATAGGTCTCTTGTAGACAACATATGGATGGGTCCTGTGGTTTTAACCAATCTGCATCCCTGTGTCATTTTATGGCTGCATTTAGGACATTCACATTGAGAGTTATAATTGAGAGATACGTTTTTACTGACATTCTGTTACCTGTGAAGTCTTTGTTTCTATAGATTATCTCCATATATTTCTGCTCAATGATATTCTTGGTTTTTTCCCTCTTTCATAGAACCCCCCTTAATATTTCTTGTAGTGTCAGCTTGGTGGTCACATATTATTTTAAACCTTGTTGGTCTAGGAAGCTCTTTATCTCTCCATCCATTTTTAATGTCAGTCTTGCTGGATAAAGTATTCTTGGCTGCATGTTCTTCTCATTTAGTGCCCTGAATATGTCTTGCCAGCCTTTTCTGGCTTGCCAGGTTTCTGTGACAGGTCTGCCTTTCTTCTGATAGGCTTTCCTCTGTACATAATGGATTTCTTCCCCCTAGCTGCTTTCAAGAGCTCCTGTCTAAAATTATGTTTCATCATTTTCACAATCATGTGACTTGATGTCTTTCTAGATTCTATGATCTTGGGGGAAGACCTTTCTGCCTCTAATACATGAACGCTGGTTTCATTTGCCAGATTGGGAAAAAATTCATGGAGAATTTGTTCAACTATATCTTCTAGTCTTCATTCTTTCTTGTCCCCCTCAGGGATCCCAATAATTCTGACGTTGGAACATTTCATGGTGTCATTTATTTCCTTAATTCTGTTTTCATGGCTTCTAAAGTGTTTGTTCCAGGCTTCCTCTTGATCCTTTTTCTCTGTTTGTCCTCCAGATCACTAATTCTATCTTCTGCCTCAGTTACCCTTGCTGTTAGAGAATTTAGATTAGATTGGAACTCATTGAGAGCATTGTTAACATCATCTGGTGGCTTTCACTTCTGCCCTAATCAATTCAATTTTATCATCAAAGGCTTTCTCCAACCTAGCTATTGCTTGGATAATTGTTAGCCTGAATTCCCTTTCCAACATACTGTCTGTGTACATATCCAATAGCTCTGATGGAGAGGGCCCAGTCTCTGAATTTTTCTTCCATTGGGTATTCTTCTTCCTAGTCATTTTGGTGAGAGATGGCTGAACAGATGTGTAGCAGGCAAGGCGCACCCTGGAATGCTTCTGAGCAATCAAGAGTCCCCACCAAAAAGAAAGAAAAAAGAAAAAAGTAAAGAGACAGGAAAAAAAAGAAAAAAGAAAAGAGAAGGCCCAGCCCAAATGGGCCCCAAATGTAAGATTTATGATGTATACAAAGAAAAACAGACAAACAAAAAGACAGACAAAAGTTGAAACAAGAGAAAAAAATTAATTAATTAAAAAAAGAACCCCATCAAAATGAACCCCAAGTATAAGATTTATATACTACCAGAACAAAAACAAATACACAGAAACACTGACAGAAGAAAAAGATGTGAGGGTGGATATAAATTTTCAGTGTGGGTGAGGAAGGTTATTTTGATTCTTCCTGGATGTATCTTGATATCTTTGTTAAAGGACTCAACTTTCCTGAGATAAAGGGGGATTAAAACTGGTTTACCTTTAGCGGTAGCATTGATTGCAGAAAGAGGATTAACTTGAAACTTATCTCTATATGAATATTACAAAAAATAATAAAAATAAAACAAATTAAAAAATAGAAAAGCAGAAGAAACACACACACACACACACACACACACACACACACATATATATATATATATATATATATATATATATATATAAAAAGTTCAGGTTAAAAGTTTATTATGGAATTTGATGTAATTAACATCTCATTGTGATAGTAAATAGGTTAAACAGTTATATTAAAAAAATGAACCAGAATAGTGGGAATGAATTAAAAATAAAAGTTGTGGTGGGAGGAGTCAAGATGGTGGCAGAGAAGTAGCTGGCTGAGACAACATCAGGTAGCAGGAGGTCATGTAGATAGGTTATCAAACCGTTCCAAACACCTACAAATCCAACAGGAGATTGAAGAGAAGAAGAGCAACAATTCTAGAAACATAAAATTGACCACTTTCTGAAAGGTAGGACTGGTGGAGAAGTGAATCCAAAGCGACAGGATTATCAACTGTTCCAGGAAAGGGTTGGCTCCTGGCAAGCAGTGGAGCAATGGAGCACAAAATCAGGACTTTTAAAAGTCTGCTCTACTGAGGAACATCACTCTAAAGGCTAAACTGAGGTGAAGTCCACACGGGGACAACGTGGCCCCAAGTCCCACGGGGTCACAGAAGGATTGGGGGTGTCAGACTTTTGAAGAGCTCTCAGGTATTAAAGGGGGAAGCTGGCTACAGAGACAGAACCAAGGAGTGAGCTCTCAACTCGGGGTCACCTTAAACCGTAATCCATGGCACAGGCTACTGCTCTGTGCAAGATCTGGGGACACCCCCCCAGAAGAGCTCAGGGATCTATGGGGCTTGGAGACTCCAGATGGAGCTGTGTGCCAGAGACAGAGACACTTGGTCACAGGCTGGGTGAGCTCGGAGCGCAGCCAGAGGCCAGGGAGACAGGAGTGATTGAGTGCTTTTCTCTGAGGGTGCACTAAGGAGTGGGGCCCCAAGCTCTCGGCTCCTCTGGGAGGAAATTGGGAGGCCACCATTTTCATTCCCGTCCTCCAGAACTCTATGGAAAGCATTCAGGGAACAAAAGCTCCCTAAAGTGAAACCGAGCAGATTACTTAGCCTGGCCCCTGGTAAGGGCTGTGCAACTCTGCCTCGGGCAAAGATACTTGAGAATCACTACAATAGGCCACTCCCCCAGAAGACCAACAAGAAATCCAGCCACAACCAAGTTCACTTACCAAGCAGAACAGCAGAATTCCAAAAGAGGAGAAAGCAAAGCATGGAATTCATAGCTTTCTCCCCATGATTCTTTAGTCTTGCAAAGTTAATTAATTTTTTTCTTCTGCTAATTTTTTTTAACTTTTACCCTTTCCTCTTTTAACGTTTTTTAACTAGTTTATCTTAACAATACCTTGCATAAAAAATAATAATATTTTTTTGAAACTTCATTATTTTTTTTAAAGATTTATTTATTTATTTATTTGACAGAGAGATCACAAGTAGACAGAGAGGCAGGCAGAGAGAGAGAGAAGCAGGCTCCCTGCTGAGCAGAGAGGCCGACATGGGACTCAATCCCAGGACCCCAAGATCATGACCTGAGCCGAAGGCAGCGGCTTAACCCACTGAGCCACCCAGGCGCACCTGAAACTTCATTATTACACTCATATTTTGTCCTTCATTGTATCTAACTTTATTTTTTGAATACACATAGGGTTTTTTCTTCTAAAAAATTTGGGGTACAACATCTTCTAATAGATCAAAATGCACCCTAAATTCAGCATCGGGCTTGTTATAGTCTCCAGCCTGAGCAAATTCTCTCCACTTTCTTTTTCTTTATTCTCCCAACCAACTTACCTTATCAACCTCTCTTTTAGAAATTAAAAAAAAAAATTAACTTCATAGTCATATTCCATCCCTTCTTTGTGTTTACCCATATATATGCTTTTCATTCTTTAAAATTTTGGGAGGTAGTTTCTTCTAAGACGCCAAATACTCCCAAAATTAAGTGGGTGACCCTGTTCTAGTCACCAGTCAAATATATATATATATATGTAGATATATATATATTTATCTATTTATATATTTATTTATATATATTTATCTTTTTATATTTCATCTTTATTTCTTTTTAATTTTTTTTCTTCTGAACTTCTTTTTACCTCCTTTCTCCCCCCCACGGTTTGGGGTCTCTTCTGATTTGGTTAAAGCACATTTTCCTGAGGTCTTTGTCACCCTTTTAGTATTTTATTTGCTCCGTCATATATTCTTATATGGACAAAATGACAAGGCTGAAAAACTCACCACAAAAAAAAAGAACAAGAGGCAGTACTGAAGGCTAGGGACCTAATCTATACAGACATTGGTAATACGTCAGATCTAGAGTTCAGAATGACAATTCTCAGGGTTCCAGCCAGGCTCAAAAAAGGCATGGAAGATATTAGAGAAACCCTGTCCAGAGAAATAGAAGCACTTTCTGGAGAAATAAAAGAACTAAAATCTGACCAAGTTGAAATAAAAAAAGCTATTAATGAGGTGCAAACAAAAATGGAGGCTCTTACTGCTATTATAAATGAGGCAGAAGAAAGAATTAGTGATATAGAAGACCAATGACAGAGAATAAAGAAGCTGAGCAAAAGAGAGACAAACAACTACTAGACCACAAGGGGAGAATTCGAGAGATAAGTGATACCATAAGATGAAACAACATTAGAATAATTGGGATTCCAGAAGAAGAAGAAAGAGAGAGGGGAACAGAAGGTATAATGGAGAGAATTATTGTAGAGAATTTCTATAATATGGCAAAGGGAACAAGCATCAAAATCCAGGAAGTGTGGAACCCCCCCCCCCAAAATCGATAAGAATAGATCCACACCCCGTCACCTAATAGTAAAATTTACAAGTCTTAGCCACAAAGAGAAAATCCTGAAAGCAGCCTGGGACAAGAAGTCTGTAACATACAATGGTAAAAATATTACATTGGCAGCAGACTTATCCACAGAGACCTGGAAGGCCAGAAAGAATTGCAATGATATATTTAGAGCACTAAATGAGAAAAACATGCAGCCAAGAATACTATATCCAGCTAAGCTATCATTGAAAATAGAAGCAGAGATAAAAAGCTTCCAAGACAAACAAAAACTGAAAGAATTTGTAAACACCAAACCAGCTCTACAGGAATACTACTAAAAGTAGTAGACCAGAAAGGAATGGAGACAATATATAGTAACAATCACCTTACAGGCAATACAATGGCACTAAATTCATATCTCTCAATAGTTATGCTGAATGTAAATGGGCTAAATGCCCCAATCAAAAGACACAGGGTATCGGAATGGAAAAAACAAAAACAAAACAAAACCCATCTATAAACTGTCTGCAATAAACTAATTTTAGACCTAAAGACACCTCGAGATTTAAAGTGAGGGGGTAGAAAATAATTTACCATGCTAATGGACAGCAAAGGAAAGCTGGAGTGGCAATTCTTATATCAGATCAATTAGGTTTTAAGACAAAGACTCTAATAAGAGATGAGGAAGGACACTATATCATACTCAAAGGGTCTATCCAACAAGAAGTTTGAAAATTTTTCAATATCTATGCCCCAATATGGGAGCAGCCAACTATATAAACCAATTAACAACAAAATCAAAGAAACACATTGACAATAGTACAATAATAGTAGGGGGCTTTAACACTCCCCTCACTGAAATGGACAGATCATCCAAGCAAAAAATCAACAAGGAAATAAAGGCCTTAAAGGACACACTGGACCAGATGGACATCACAAATATATTCAGAACATTCCATCCCAAAGCAACAGAATACACATTCTTCTCTAGTGCACACGGAACATTCTCCAGAATAGATCACATCTTGGGTCACAAAGCAGGTCTCAACTGGTATCAAAAGATTGGGATCATTCCTTGCGTATTTTCAGACCACAATGCTCTGAAGCTAGAACTCAATCACAAGAGGAAATTTGGAAAGAACCCAAACACATGCAGACTAAACAGTATCCTACTAAAGAATGAATGGATCAACCAGGAAATTAAAGATGAATTGAAAAAATTCATGGGAACAAATGATAATGAAAACACAATGGTTCAAAATCTGTGGGACACAGCGAAGGTAGTCCTGAGAGGAAAATATATAGCGATACAAGCCTTTCTCAAGAAATAAGAAAGGTCTCGGGGGAGACAAGATGGTAGGGAAGTAGGAGGAGGCGCCTTTTCAACCTGTACCCTAAAGTGAGCTGATTACCTACCAAAGAATTCCAATAACCCATTGAAACAGCCTGAGATCAGAATTATACACGTCTGGATCTCTACAGGGGCAGAAGACGTCAGTGGGCAGAAAAAGTGGAGTGGGAACTTCCTACTGATATCAGAAGATAAACAAAAGAGGGAGGGAGCCACCAGAGGCAAATGATTTGAAAGTAATACCCTGATCCAAGAGTGCCCTGCGTCTGGGGACCAGCATTGACTTGGAGTCTGGTTGAAAGCACTCAAAGAGAGCAAAGGATCTCGGAGGGAAATTGCAGGAATTGGGGTGGCTAGGGACAGGGGCTTAAGTCCCTGGACCCAGGACAGTCTCCCCTGGTGCTGAGCCAGAGACAGTGTGGTGGAGAAACCAGGTCTTGGTCCTGAGCCACCAGCGCGCCCGAGATCCGTGGGGTCCAGCTCCTGTGAGGGGCTGGAAGCCTCGCCAGAAGGCAGAGGTTCCAGAGCCAGAGGGCAGGTGCTACAGAGCCTGAGATGCGCCCCTCCCTATGCTCTTAGACCCGTGCCATTCCACCAGAGCCTGAGACATGCGCGTGCACCCCACACGCTCCCCTGAGAGAGGTGTGGAAAGGCCCAGCCTGGTGCTCTCGGACTCATGCCATTCCACCAGAGCCTGAGAGGCGCGCATGCACGCCACACACACTCCCCGGAGAGAGGTGCATGCAAGGCAGGTGCTCTTAGACCCAGAAAGACCAAGCACTTCCAGCCCGGGCCAGCAGGAAAATCTCAGCGGGCGATCGCTACTTGGAACCCTCTGGCAGTCTGGAGCTGCCCAGACAGCCACCGCTGCTGTGGTTTTGGGTACAACAGAAGATCCTGCGTCCCCAGGGACTGTGACTCAGAACCTGCTCTGCGAGCAGCCAAGGGGGAATTTATTTGGGCTCTGCAGCCAGACTGAGGCTTCTCTCTCAGAGGGAAGTCAGGGTGCAATTTTCTTTCCTCTAAACCTACAAAAATCATCAAAAGCGGTCAAGGCAAGGAAAAAAAAATAAACGAACAAACATAAAAACCTAGGGAGAACAAAAGCCTGAAAAAATCGGTTTCCTCAGAGCCCACCCCCTTGAGGGGGGCTGGAGGACTTAATTCAGGGAACATCATTGACTGAAAACCCACGTGGCAGGCCCCTCCCCCAGAAAACCAACCAGGAAAGAAAAAAAAAAAAGACAAGAGAACAACCACCACTACTTCATATGACAACTTTTATTTTTAACTTGTTCCCACTATTCCGGTTCATTTTTTTTATATATATACATAATTTTTTAACCTACTTACCATCACAATGAGTTGTCCAGTACATCAAATTCCATAACCTTCTAACCTGAACTTTTTGATTCATACACCTGTGTTTTTCTTTTGCATTTCTATTTTTTTTATTTTTTGTTTAATTTTAATTTAGTTTAGTCTAGTTTATTCCTTTTTTATTTTTATTTTCTAATATTCATATAGAGTTAAACGTCAAGGTAATCCCCTTTCCCCAATCAATGTTACCCCTATAGGTAAACCAATTTTTAATCCCCCTTTATCTTAGGAAAGTGGAGTCCTTTAACAAAGATATCAAGATACATCCAGGAAGAATCAAAACAAACTTCCTCGCCCACACTGAGAACTTATTACCACTCACCCATCTTTTTCTTCTGCCAGTGTTTCTACATTTTTGTGTTTGTCCTGGTAGTATATAAATCTGATACTTGGTGTTTTTTTTGATGAGGTTCTTTCTTTATTTGCATATATATATATATGCAATTATATATATATATATATATATATATATATATATATATATATCTTTTTTTTTCTCTCTCTCTCGTCATATACTTTTATTAGTCTTTTTGTTTGTCTGTTTTTGTTTGTATACTTCCTAAATCTTACCTTGGGGCCCATTTGGGCTGAACCTTCTCTTTTATTTTCCCTTTTTTTCCTGTCTTTCTCTCTCTCTCTCTTTCTTTTTCTTTTCTTTTTTCTCTAGTTTGGGTGGGGAATCCTGATTGCTCAGAAGCGTTCCAGGGTGCACCTTGACTGCACCATGGTCAATACATCCAGCTACATCTGTTCAGTCATCTCTCACCAAAATGACTAGGAGGAGGGATGCCCAACAGAAGAAAAATACAGAGGATGGGCCTTCTGCAACAGAGCTAATGGCTATCAACATAGACAACATGTTGGAAAGAGAATTCAGGCTAATAATTATTCAGGAAATAGCTAGGTTGGAGAAAGCCATGGATGACCAAATGGAATTGATTATGGCCGAACTGAAAGCGACTGGGGAAGATGTTCACAATGTTAGGGCTGAGCTGAAAGCTACCAGGGAAGCGGTTCACAAAGCTCTCAATGAGTTCCAATCTAGTCTAAATTCTCTCAAAGCTAGGGTAACTGAGACAGAAGATAGAATTAGTGATCTGGAAAACAAACAAATAGAGAAAAAGGATCAGGAGGAAGCCTGGAACAAACAGCTTAGAAACCACGAAAACAGAATCAGAGAAATAAATTATGCCATGAAACGTTCCAATGTCAGAATTATTGGAATCCCTAAAGAAGAGGAGAAAGAAAGAAGTCTAAAAGACATAGTGGAACAAGTTCTTCATGAAAATTTTCCCAATCTCGTGAATGGAACCAGCATTCATGTACTAGAGGCTGAACGGTCTCCACCCAAGATTATAGATTCCAGAAAAACATCAAGACACCTGATAGTCAAATTGAGGAATCATAATTGTAGATATAATCTCTTGAAAGCCGCTAGGACAAAGAGGCTCCTTAATTACAGAGGAAAGCCCATCAGAATAATGTCAGACATGTCCACAGAGACCTGGCAAGCCAGAAAGGGCTGGCAAGATATATTCAGGGCACTAAATGAGAAGAACATGCAGCCAAGAATACTTTATCCAGCAAGATTGACTTTCAAAATGGATAGAGAGATAAAGAATTTCCAAGACCAGCAAGGCTTAAAAGACTATGCAACCACCAAGCCAACACTGCAGGGAATATTAAGGGGGGTTCTATAAAAGAGAAAAAATCCTAAGAATAGCATTGAACAGAAATATAGAGAAAATCTACAGAAAGAAAGACTTCAAAGGTAACACGATGTCAATAAAACGTATCTATCAATAATCACTCTCAATGTGAATGTCCTAAATGTGCCCATAAAATGACACAGGGTTGCAGATTGGATAAAACGACAGGACCCATCCATACGTTGTCTACAAGAGACCCACTTTGAACCTAAAGATACACCCAGACTGAAAGTGAAGGGATGGAGAAGCATCTTTCATACCAATGGGCCTCAAAAGAAGGCTGGGGTAGCGATTCTCATATCAGATAAATTAGATTTTAAACTAAAGACTGTAGTCAGAGATCCAGAAGGACACTACATCATTCTTAAAGGGACTATCCACCAAGATGATCTAACAATTGTAAATATCAATGCCCCCAATATGGGAGCAGCCAGTTACATAAGAAAACTGTTAATCAAGATAAACAGTCATATTGATATGAATACATTAATAGTAGGAGATCTTAACATGCCTCTCTCAGAAATAGATCATTGAAGCAGAAAATCAATAAAGAAACAAGAGCATTGAATGACACACTGGACCAGATGGACCTCATAGATATATACAGAACATTCCACCCTAAAACAACAGAATACCCATTCTTCTCAAGTGCACATGGAACCTTCTCCAGGATAGACCATGTACTGGGTCACAAATCAGGACTCAGCCGATATCAAAAGACTGACATTATTCCCTGCATATTCTCAGATCACAATGCTTTGAAACTGGAGCTCAATCACAAGGAAAGGTTCAGAAGGAACTCAAACACCTGGAAGCTAAAGACCACCTTGCTTAAGAATGCTTGGATCAGCCAGTAGATCAAAGAAGAACTGAAACAATTCATGGAAACCAATGAGAATGAAGACACTTCGGTCCAAAACCTATGGGATACAGCAAAGGCGGTCCTAAGGGGGAAATACATAGCCATCCAAGCCTCCCTCAAAAAAAAAATTGAAAAATCCAGAACACAGCTGCTGTCTCTACACCTTAAAGAACTGGAGAATCAACAACAAATCAAACCAACTCCACACATAAGAAGGGAAATCATCAAGATTAGAGCTGAGATCAATGAGGTAGAACCTGGAGATACAGTAGAACGTATCAATGAAACTAGAAGCTGCTTTTTTGAAAGAATCAATAAGATTGATAAACCATTGGCCACACTAATCCAAAAGAAAAGAGAGAAAGCCCGAATTTTAAAATTATGAATGAAAAGGGAGAGATCACAACGAACACCAAGGAAGTAGAAACAATCATCAGAAATTATTATCAACAGTTATATGCCAATAAGCTAAGAAACCTAGATGAAATGGATGCTTTCCTGGAAAACTATAAACTCCCAAAATTGCACCAGGAAGAAATTGACAACCTGAATAGACCGATATCTAGTAATGAGATTGAAGCAGTGATCAAAAACCTCCCAAAAAACAAGAGCGCAGGACCTGATGGATTCCCTAGGGGAATTCTACCTAATTTTCAAATAAGAAATAACACCTATTCTCCTGAAGCTGTTTCAAAAAATTAAAGCAGAAGGAAAACTTCCATACTCTTTCTATTAAGCCATCATTACCCTGATCCCCAAACCATGCAAAGACCCTACGAGAAAGGAGAATTTCAGACCAATATCACTGATGAATATGGATGCTAAGATTCTAAACAAGATCCTAGCAAACAGGATCCAATAGCACGTTAAAAAGATTATCCACCATGACCAGGTGGGATTCATCCCTGGGCTACAAGGATGGTTCAACATTTGCAAATCAATCAATGTGATAGAACAAATTAATAAGAGAAGAGAGAAGAACCACATGGTCCTCTCAATTGATGCAGAAAAAGCATTTGACAAAATCCAGCATCCGT
The DNA here is from genome assembly GCF_009829155.1 of Mustela erminea. Classification (NCBI taxonomy): domain Eukaryota; kingdom Metazoa; phylum Chordata; class Mammalia; order Carnivora; family Mustelidae; genus Mustela; species Mustela erminea. The sequence continues at coordinate 86,432,406 of NC_045635.1, forward strand.
TCCTGATTAAAACGCTTCAAAGTATAGGGATGGTGGGAACATTCCTGAACTTCATCAAATCTATCCATGAAAGACCCACAGCAAATATCATCCTCAATGGGAAAAAGCTTGCACCCTTCCCGTTGAGATCAGGAACATGACAAGGATGCCCACTCTCACCACTCTTGTTCAACATAGTATTAGAAGTCCTAGCAACAGCAATCAGACAACAAAGAGAAGTAAAAGGTATCCAAATTGACAATGAAGAAGTCAGACTCTCTCTCTTCGCAGATGACATGATTCTTTATATGGAAAACCCAAAAGACTCCACCCCCAAACTACTAGAACTTATACAGCAATTCAGTAACATGGCAGGATACAAAATCAATGTACAGAAATCAGTTGCTTTCTTATACACTAACAATGAAAATACAGAAAGGGAAATTAGAGAATTGATTCCATTTACTATAGCACCAAGAACCATAAGATACCTGGGAAGAAACCACAAGATATATGCTGGAGCAAATAATCCTAAAATTCGTATGGAATCAGAAGAGACCCCGAATTGCTAAGGAAATGTTGAAAACCAAAAATAAAATTTGGGGCATCTTGTTACCTGATTTGAAGCTTTACTACAAAGCTGTGATCACCAAGACAGCATGGTACTGGCATAAAAACAGACACATAGACCAGTGGAACAGAGTAGAGATCCCAGATATGGACCCTCAACTCTATGGGCAAATAATCTTGGACAAAACAGGAAAAACGATACAGTGGAAAAAAAATAGTCTCTTCAATAAATGGTACTGGGAAAACTGGACAGCTATATGCAGAAGAATTAAACTCGACCATTCTCTTACACCGTACACAAAGATAAACTCAAAATGGATAAAAGATCTGAATGTGAGACAGGAATTCATCAGAATCCTAGAGAAGAACATAGGCAGTAACCTCTTCGATATCAGCCACAGCAATTTCTTTCAAAATATGTCTCCAAAGACAAAGGAAACAAAAGCGAAGATGATCTTTTGGGATTTCATCAAGATCAAAAGCTTCTGCACAGCAAAGGAAACAGTCAAGAAAACAAAGAGGCAACCCACGGAATGGGAGAAGATATTTGCAAATGACAGTACAGACAAAAGATTGATATCCAGGGTCTATAAAGAACTCCTCAAACTCAACACACACAAAATAGACAATCATGTCAAAAAATGGGCAGAAGATATGAACAGACACTTCTCCAATGAAGACATACAAATGGCTATCAGACACATGAAAAAATATTCATCATCACTAGCCCTCAGGGAGATTCAAATAAATACCACATTGAGATACCAGCTTACACCATTTAGAATGGCCAAAATTAGCAAGACAGGAAACACCTTGTGTTGGAGAGGATGTGGAGAAAGGGGAACCCTCTTATACTGTTGGTGGGAATGCAAGTTGGTGCAGCCACTTTGGAGAACAGTGTGGAGATTCCTCAAGAAATTAAAAATAGAACTTCCCTATGACCCTGCCATTGCACTCCTGGGTATTTACCCCAAAGATACAGATGTAGTGAAAAGAAGGACCATCTGTACCCCAACGTTTAAAGCAGCAATGGCCACGGTCGCCAAACTGTGGAAAGAACCAAGATGCCCTTCAACAGACGAATGGATAAGGAAGATGTGGTCCATATACACTACTGGGTATTATGCCTCCATCAGAAAGGATGAATACCCAACTTTTGTAGCACATGGACGGGACTGGAAGAGATTATGCTGAGTGAAAGAAGTCAAGCAGAGAGAGTCAATTATCATATGGTTTCACTTATTTGTGGAGCATAACAAATAGAATGGAAGACAAGGGGAGATGAAGAGAAGGGAGTTGAGGGAAATTGGAAGGGGAGGTGAACCATGAGAGACTATGGACTCTGAAAAACCATCTGAGGGTTTTAAAGGGGCAGGGGGTGGGAGGTTGGGGGATCCACGTGATGGGTATTGGAGAGGGCACGGATTGCATGCAGCACTGGGTGTGGTGCAAAAATAATGAATACTGTTATTCTGAAAAAATAAAAAATTAAAAAGAAAAGAAACAAGAAAGGCTCAAATACACAACCTAACCCGACACCTAAAGGAGCTGGAGAAAGAAAAAGAAAGAAACCCTAAACCCAGCAGGAGAATAAAAATCATAAAGATCAGTGCAGAAATCAATGAAATAGAAACCCAGAAAACAATAGAACAAATCAACGAAACTAAGAGTTGGTTCTTTGAAAGAATTAATAAGATTGATAATCCCCTGGCCAAACTTATCAAAAAGAAAAGAGAAAGGACCCAAATCAATAAAATCATGAATGAAAGAGGAGAGATCACAACCAACACTAAAGAAATACAAACTATTATAAGAACATACTATGAGCAAGTCTACGCCAACAAATTTGACAATCTGGAAGAAATGGATGCATTCCCAGAGACATATAAATTACCACAACTGAACCAGGAAGAAATAGAAAGCCTGAACAGACCCATAATCAGTAAGAAGATTGAAACAGTCATCAAAAATCTCCAAACAAACAAGGGCCCAGGGCCAGACGGCTTCCCAGGGGAGTTTTACCAAAATTTAAAGAAGAATTAATTCCTATTCTCCTAAAACTGTTCCAAAAAAATAGAAATGGAAGGAAAACTTCCAAACTCATTTTATGAGGCCAGCATCACCTTGATCCCAAAACCAGACAAGGATCCCATCAAAAAAGTGAATTACAGACCAATTTCCTTGATGAACACAGATGAGAAATTCTCAACAAAATATTAGCTAATAGGACCCAACAGTCCATTAAAAGGATTATTCACCAGGACCAAGTGGGATTTATCCCAGGGTTGCAAGATTGGTTCAACATCCTCAAATCAATCAATGTGATACAATACACTAATAAAAGAATAAACAAGAACCATATGATACTCTCAATAGATGCTGAAAAATCATTCGACAAAGTACTGCATCCGTTCCTGATCAAAACTATTCAAAGTATAGGGTTAGAGGGCACATACCTCAATATTATCAAAGCCATTTATGAAAAACCCACAGCGAAAATCATTCTCAATGGAGAAAAACTGAGAGCTTTTCTGTTAAGGTCAGAAATATGGCTGGGATGTCCATTATCACCACTGCCATTCAACATAGTACTAGAAGTCCTAACCTCAGCAATCAGACAACAAAAAGAAATTAAAGGCATCCAAATGGGCAAAGAAGAAGTCAAACCATCACTCTTTGCAGATGATATGATACTATATGTGGAAAACCCAAAGACTCCACTCCAAATATGCTGGAACTTGTATAAGAATTCAGTAAAGTGTCAGGATATAAAATCAATGCACAGAAATAAGTTGCATTTCTCTACACCAACAACAAGACAGAAGAAAGAGAAATTAAGGAGTCCATCCCATTTACAATTGCACCCAAAACCATAAGATACCTAGGAATAATCCTATCCAAAGAGGCAAAGAATCTGTACTCAGAAAACTATAGAATACTCATGAAAGAAATTGAGGAAGACACAAAGAAATGGAAAAATATTCCATGATCCTGGATTGGAAGAACGAATATTGTGAAAATGTCTACACTACCCAAAGCAATCAACATATTTAATGCAATCTGTATCAAATTCACATCAATTTATTTTCAAAGAAATGTGACAAATAATCCTAAAATTTATATGGAACCAGAAAAGTCCTTGAATAGTCAAAGGAATACTGAAAAAGAAAGTCAAAGTTGGTGGTATCACAATTCCAGACTTCAAGGTCTATTACAAAGCTGTCATCATTAAGACAGTATGGTACTGGCACAAAAACAGACACATAGATCAATGGAGCAGAATAGAGTGCCCAGAAATAGACCCTCAACTCTATGGTCAACTAATCTTTGACAAAGCAGGAAATAATTTCCAATGGAAAAAAGACAGTCTCTTCAAGAAATGGTGTTGGGAAAATTGGACAGCCACATGCAGAAAAATGAAACTGGACCATTTCCTCACACCACACACAAAAATAGATTCAAAATGGATGATGCACCTCAATGTGCGAAAGGAATCCATCAAAATCCTTGAGGAGAACTCAGGCAACAACCTCTTTGACCTCAGCCGCAGCAACTTCTTCCTAGGAACATCACCAAAGGCAATGGAAGCAAGGGCAAAAATGAACTATTGGGATTTCATCAAGATCAAAAGCTTTTGCACAGCAAAGGAAACAGTTAACAAAATCAAAAGACAACTGACAGAATGGGAGAAGATATTTGCAAACGACATATCAGATGAAGGACTAGTGTCCAAAATCTATAAGGAACTTATCAAACTCCACACACAAAGAACAAATAATCCAATCAAGAAATGGGCAGAGGACATGAACAGACATTTCTGCAAAGAAGACATCCAGATGGCCAACAGACACATGAAAAAGTGCTCCATATCACTCGGCATCAGGGAAATACAAATCAAAACCACAATGAGATATCACCTCCCACCAGTCAGAATGGCTAAAATAAACAAGTCAGGAAATGACAGATGCTGGTGAGGATGCGGAGAAAGGGGAACTCTCCTACACTGTTGGTGGGAATGCAAGCTGGTGCAGCCACTCTGGAAAACAGCATGGAGGTTCCTCAAAATGTTGAAAATAGAACTGCCCTATGACCCAGCAATTGCACTATTGGGTATTTACCCTAAAGATACAAACGTAGTGATCCAAAGGGGCACGTGCACCCGAATGTTTATAGCAGCAATGTCCACAATAGCCAAACTATGGAAAGAACCTAGATGTCCATCAACAGATGAATGGATCAAGAAGATGTGGTATATATACACAATGGAATACTATGCAGCCATCAAAAGAAATGAAATCTTGCCATTTGCAACAACATGGATGGAACTAGAGCGTATCATGCTTAGCGAAATAAGTCAAGCAGAGAAAGACAACTATCATATGATCTCCTTAATATGAGGAAGTGGTGATGCAACATGGGGGCTTAAGTGGGTAGGAGAAGAATAAATGAAACAAGATGGGATTGGGAGGGAGACAAACCATAAGTGACTCTTAATCTCACAAAACAAACTGAGCGTTGCTGGGGGGAGGGGGTTTGGGAGAAGGGGGTGGGATTATGGACATTGGGGAGGGTATGTGCTTTGGTGAGTGCTGTGAAGTGTGTAAACCTGGTGATTCACAGACCTGTACCCCTGGGGATAAAAACATATGTTTATAAAAAATAAAAAATTAAAAATAAATAAATAAATAAAATAAAAAAATAAAAATAAATAAAAAGAGTTTGGAAAAGAAAAAAAAAAAGAAATGGGCAGAAGACATGAACAGACATTTCTGCAAAGAGGACATCCAGATGGCCAACAAACACATGAAAAAGTGCTCCACATCAGTGGGTACCAGGGAAATACAAATCAAATCCACAATGAGATACCACCTCCCACCAGTCAGAATGGCTAAAATTAACAAGTCAGGAAATGACAGATGCTGGCGAGGATGCGGAGAAAGGGGAACCCTCCTACACTGTTGGTGGGAATACAAGCTGGTGCAACCACTCTGGAAAACAGCATGGAGTTTCCTCAAAAAGTTGAAAATAAAGCTACCTTACAACCCAGCAATTGCACTACTGGGTATTTACCCTAAAGATACAAACGTAGTGATCTGAAGGGGCATGTGCACCCAAATGTTTATAGCAGCAATGTCCACAATAGCCAAACTATGGAAGGAACCTAGATGTCCATCAAGAGATGAATGGATAAAGAAGAAGTGGTATACATATACAATGCAATACTATGCAGCCATCAAAAGAAATGAAATCTTGCCATTTGTGACTTCGTGGATCGAACTAGAGGGTATTATGTTTAGTGAAATAAGTCAATCGGAGAAAGTCAATTATCATATGATCTCTCTGATATGAGGAAGTGGAGATTCAATGGGGGGGTTGGGGTATAGGAAAATAATAAATGAAACAAGATGGGATCGGGAGGGAGACCAACCATAAGAGACTCTTAATTTCACAAAACAAACTGAGGGGGTCTGGGGCGGGGGGAGGGAGAGGGGGTTGGATTATGGATACTGGTGAGGGTATTGCTATGGTGAGTGCTGTGAAGTGTGTAAACCTTTTGATTCAGAGACCTGTACCCCTGGAGCTAATAATACATTATATGTTTATAAAATTAAAAAATTAAAAAAATAAAATCTCTATCTGTGAAGTAGTGGTGGTTGTCGTCTTGTGGGTTTTTTTGGTTGGTTTTTTTTTTTTTTTTTTTTTTGTCTTGCTTTCTGGGGGAGGAGCCTGCTGAGTGGTTTTCAGGGAGTCTTGCTAGAGTTGAGTCCTCCTGCCCTCATCAAGGGTCTGGGCTCTGAGGAAACCGGTTTTTCAGGCTTTTGTTCTCTGGAGGTTTTGTTTATTTGTTTGTTTGTTTGTTTTTTCTTCCCTTGGTGGCTCTTGGCGGTTCTTTGGAGGTTTAGAGGAGAGCAAACTACACCCAGACCTCCATCTCTGAGAGAAGCCTCAGTCTGTTCCCCTCTGGGTGCTACAGAGAACATAAATTCCCCCTCTGCCACTGGCAGAGCACGTCCTCAGTCATGGTCTCTGGGGTCACAGGAACTCTTGCTTGTACCCAAAACCAGGAGAAATACTAACCACAGCTGTCTGGGCAGGTCCGGACCACCAGAGAGGTCCCAAGCAGAGATAGTGCACTGAGATTTTCACACTGGCCCAGGCTGAGAGTGCTCAGACTCTCAGGTTCCTAGAGAGCGCCGGCTGGCTGGCACCTGCACGTACCTCTCTCAGGGTAGGGTGTGGGACGTGACAAAGGCCCTGGTTGCACAGCGCTGGTGCAGAGCAAAAGGTTGGGGTTCTGTTGGTTGGCATCCACAGCCACTCCCTCACCCTCATGGGCCCCACCACCCAGACACTCTCAGGCATGCTGGCGGCTCAGGGGCCAAGACCTGGCTTCTTCGCTGCTCTCTCTGATCCCCTGCCAGCGGTGGCCATTCTGGGTCCGTGGGCTTAAGTCTCTGTCCCTAACCGCCCAATTCTACCAATTTCTCTTTAAGATCTTTTGCTCTTTTTTAGTGCTTTCAACCAGACTCCAAGTTAATGCTGGTCCCCCACCACAGGGCTCTCTTGTATTGGGGTATTACTTTCCAGTGGGTCACTTCTGGTGGTTCCCTCCCCCTTTTGTTTATCTTCCAATATCAGTCTGATGTTCCCACTCTGCTTTACTGTCCACTGACATATTCTGCCCCCGTAGAGATCCAGAAGTGTATAATTCTAATCTCAGGCTGATTTCATGGGTGATCAGAGTTCTTTGGTAGGTAATCAGCTCACTTTAGGGGACAGATTGAAACAGTGCCTCCCCCTACTTCACCACCATCTTCACCCTCCTCTGTTATACTCTTTTAAGGAGTGTTTGTAACATTTATATTAACAGTCTTATATGATAAAGGAGTGGCCACAATGTGCATCATCTCATTTAATCCTCAAAAAAAAAAAAAAAAGAAAAACCCTTCCATTTTAACATATGGGGAAATTGAGGCCCAGAGAGATTAAGTAATGTTTTCAAAGTCACACAGTTGGGAAGTTGAAGAGCTGGATGTCTATCCAGGCCAATCAGATGCTAGACCCTGTATGTACTTTTTTTTTTTAAAGATTTTATTTTATTTATTTGTCAGAGAGAGAGAGAGAGAGAGAGCGCACACAAGCAGGGGAAGTGGCAGGCAGGGGAAGAAACAGGCTCCCCACTGAGAAAAGAGCACAGTGTGGACTTGATTACAGGACCCCGGGATCTTGACCTGAGCTGAAGGCAGACACTTACCCAACTGAGCCGCCCAGGCATCCCTGTATGTACTCTTAAACATGACACTCTCCTACTTCATTGAAAAAGGGCTCCAAGTAAAACAGATGGTAAATTTTTCAATTTGTCATACAGCAAATAAATAATATAGCATACTTCTTAGAAAGTATTCGACATTTATGCTTAAAATCTCTACTCTGATGACTCAGAGAAAAGCTAGAGAAGCAGTTTCTAAGTTTGTAGGAACATGATGATTCTGCTTTAGTTGAGTTAGAATTTATACTCCTGGTAGTTTGGCTATGGTAAAGTGGGAAGTACAGTAAACATGTAATAAAACACCTGAGCTCATCTTCTGGATTTCTTACTGACTAGATGTGTGATCTTGAGCAAGTGACAACTTTGCTGAGACTCAAATATGTCCTCATCTATAAAGTGGGGTTACAAACCCCTTTCTCACAGGGATTTTTGTGAAGATTAGATGAGCCAGTGGATGTGAATTCCCTTTAAAAGCTCTAAAACACTATATAATTGTAAGGGTGATTGCTATTACTTGAAATGATTATAGCAGCATTGCAGATGTAATGTACAGGACAACTTAGGTGTGTAGTGAAAATAAGCTTGTACGATTGTGCCTATATCTAATCTGGCATTTTTCTTGAGCTCATCCACCCATGTGGGAAGAGTGGGTACCAAAACCATAAGTATCTAATTTGGTTTAAAACTTAGTCTGATTTAATTTAATTAAATTTAAACCATGGATTGACAATCTTTTCTCTAGAGGACTAGATAATGAATAATTTAGGCTTAGTGAGCTTATAGTCTTTGTTGTAAGTACTCAGCTTTGAGAACGAAGGCAACTAGAAACAGTATGACAATGAATAGGAATGGCTAAGTTCCAATAAAATTTTATTTATAAAAACAGGTAGTAGATTTAACCCATCGATCCATTACTGTTTGCTAACTTCCAATTTAAATAATTTCTTTAGATAGTGTTCAGTTTCTCTTAGATAAAATGCTGTGTCAATTAACCTTTCCCTACATTTTTCATAAGATGGTGTCTGAGTATAGGAGGAGACAGCTTGTACAATCTCTTGGTGTTGTTAAAAAGAAAACCATAGGCCCAAGGTGGAGTCATTTGTCCCCAAGACAGCAAACTAAGACTTAATTGCAGTTTCAGCCTCTCCAGGACTAGGAGTTTATGTTAGCCATCTGGAATTTTCTGGCCAGCACCAGAGGTAATTAGAACAGGGGCTCTCTCCATCCCCCAAAGCAAGATGAAGTAATCTACCTAATAAGACCCCTCCCTCTTCCACCCTTAGGGAAGATATCCTTTCCTGAAACAACCTTTTCTTTTCCTTTGCTAATAACTTCTTGACCCAGCCTCCTTCCTATAAAAACCTTTCCATTTTGTACAATTCTTCCGAACATCTTTCTACTTGCTCAGTGGATGCTGCCCCATTTACTAATAACTTACTAAAACCAATTAGATCTTTAGATTTACTTAGTTGAATTTTAGATTCGGGTGCCTTTGTGCTCTGGTTCTGGTGGCTGACTTATCTCCCTTGCCTCCTGTTTACTTCATCTCCACTTGTGCTTACAGCTGAAGGTTACAATTTCACATATTATAATTTGACTACTTTCCTTTTTTTGGTCAGAGCCTGGAAATGTGCCCTGTTTGTCTTTGTTTTCTCCCACCCTGTATTGTTTATAGACTCTGAGTGTCTGCCAGGTCTTCCATCTAGCCCACTGGCAAGTCTCTAGAGTGGACTCATTTCTTTGCCATGACAGACCCAATGGCTCTTATCTCAGTGTCCATTCTTCCTGGAAACTGAAGGCAGTTGGGGAAAACTGAACTTCAGTGGTCTCTCTGCCTGACCAAAAAGACTTTGATGTATCTATAGAGAAGTATGTGAAGTAAACACTCATAGTTTCAGCTGGGGAGTAGTGTCACCCTTACTTATCTTACTGTGCTTCTCTCTATAGACTTCCTCTTTTTCTTGTCTTTCTCTCACCCATCTTCCTTTCTTAATTCCCCAGGACTGGAAAGGTGGATATGTTCTTTTACCTCCAATAGATTGTATCCTTCTTCTAACATAGAGTTGGCCTAGCCATCACAAGGAAATGGATTATTTTTCTAGGGCACTTTATGATCCAGATCCTTAAAATTTAACCTATGATTTGCTAAAGGAAGAGCTAAAGGAATTTGGAATATATACATATATTATGTATATTGTAGATATATTTGGAATATCTATCTATCTTCTAGCAAGAAATAGAAAAGTGACATGTAGATAGTAGTGAAAGTCTTATCAATTACACTACTGTTATTGTCATAAGACAAAAGCCTGGATTATTTTGCATGTTAGAAGTAAATATTTCCCTTTCTTTTTTCATTGTCATAAATGTTAATGTCTCTATCATCCATCCATACCCTCTCACCAAATGTTTGCCTTAGGCAGACTAAGGTGTAAGTTAAGTACTCAAGAAGGCAAAAGGGAAAAACACAATAATAGTTTTCAAACCATCTCTTAAACGTTTTTTTCCTCTCTCAGAATAGTTAATCTGACTGAATGGCAGTAAAATATAGTGATCAAAAAGCACAGGCTTTGGAGTCATACATATTGATTTTAAGTTTCAATTTCATTACTATAAGTCAAACAACTCAACATCTTAGTTTTCTATATTATAAAAGGTAGGTAACAGTCATTAGTGAAGGTGAAATAGGATGGAACATGTTAAGTGCTTTGCAACAGTAAGTAATCAATAAATAGCAGTGGTTTATTTTATTGTTGGCAACAACAGTACACCTATTGAATGAGCTAGATTCCATATCTGGGTCACTATCTCAATATCTGGTCTCAGTGTGTCAACTGAAATTCATTTCTTCTAGGAGAAATGCAGGAGAAATTGTGCAAGTACCAATTTGCATGTAAGACTTGAGGTAGTTGGGAGAAAAAAAGAAAAAGGGATTGTATCATTTTTTTTTATTTCAAAAACTCATACTATCTTCCAGGAGGGTAGAAAGGGCAAACTGTAAATAGCAAAGAAAAGAAGAGGAGAACTATAGAGTGGCTTTCCCCTGGAATCGATCCAGAGCACAGTTACATACTTCTCCCATAACATCTTCCCTGCATCCTGGTACCACAGCAATTGGAGAAGACCACTGTGATTTTTGCTCAAAATCAAAGGAAACTGGGGGCCCTTTACCACATGAAGTCTATGCAAGATAGTTGCACAGGGCTCTTCCATGGAAATACATGGGGGGGGGCATATAAATGAAGGGAATGTTTGATGTTGGTTTCCAAAGGACTCATGCCCAGGGAGAGATTTGAAATATGTCAGGAAAGCAGAAAATAATATTGATTTGATCTGTTGCATTACATGTGTATCTTGAAAGGTAAAAGAATAATTGGCTGTAAAAGATTGGGCTGTGTTGAAAGTTTGTTACTTATATACTACTTTGCTTCTGTCTTTGATACTGAGAATTATTTCACAATAGGCAAAAAATAGCATTTTTTTCTTGCACCGAACACTCTTTTCTTCATTAAAATTTTCTCTGAATCCTGTCAAGTGAGACTCATCTCTCGTGCTCCCTGCAGTAGGGGAAATAAGTAAGAGCTGGAAGAAATAGAAGGTGAAATGTCAAGTACTTAAGGTATTCCTGTCTAATCTTGGGCAGAGGTCAGCTATTGAACACAGAATGTAATAAGGCAAGGTCTAGAATGTGTTTTTATAATGCGATGGCTTATAAGCCATGCTGACAGTGGGCTGTACTCTCACAGCTCTATTTATTTATAGCTCCCCCCCACCCAAATGCTACAGAACAACAAGTATTCTGACAAGTTGGAATGCTAATAGATTATGCAAAAACAAATAAATAAAAACCCTTTTCAAAATGCCTATCTTTCTCCAATAATTAAGAAATAGGAGAGTGGGTGTTCTTTTTCATATCTAAAGAAATGTGGGGATCAGGATGTTTGGTAGGGATGAAATAAATGCCTTTGACCTGATCTGTAGAATAGGAAGGATTTAGTTAGATTTAGAAGCTCCAGACAATATTTCATGTTTATACAATTCTATTCCAGTCAGTGTTTTTGTGCCCTCTAATTCCTGTGGTTGAATAGTCTTTGAGACCAGCTCTCTGTATCATGGCCCTTTAATTTAGAGTGTTGCATGTTCTAGCCAACAACAGAGCAACTGTTTCCTGGCTCTTTAAACATGGCCAGGGCCATTGGTTTATCTTTCCTCAATGATTTTTCATTTGGAAAAGCTATTCACTGTATAGACAGATGGGACCATACTAGATACGTAAAGGTGTCTAATAATTAGGGACAGCTGCATCAGGTAAATGCAGTCGGCAGATGGCAAAGGAACACCAGATTATGCTAATTTTCCCAAAGGTTTATAACAGAGCAGAATCTTCTGCTGTGTTCTGGAAACAATGATAATGCAAAGAGTAATGAGAGTAATAGCCCTGGGTAGTGTCTTTCTTTGCTTTCCCCCCCAACCTGTGATTGCAGTCTTGGATGATTCTGTAGGATAGTCCAGAAGACAAAGCACACCTAAGTGGAGGAGGAAATCTGCTTATTTATTCTGGTTTCTGTTAACCAGCACCATGTTTTATGAGCTTCCAGCAAAAAAGCATAGCATAGCACCCAAAATGAGACTGATCTGGTGGACCATGAAGTGTATTTTCAGTCATCTCTTACTGTAACTTTAGCCAGACACAACTGAGGGGTCTCAAGAAGGTCCTGAGGCCTGAGTTCTAATCTCAGCCCAGTCACTTAACATATTGTGTGGCCAGGGCAAAACAGTCTCTAGGTTTCTATTTATTCATCTTTCAGAGGGAGCAAGGTGAGTTCATAGAGGTACACTGAGGATGCAGTTAGTTAATACAAATGCTTTGAAGAAAATAAGTAAACCTTTAAACATAAAAACATTGTATAACTCAGTTATTTTTTAGTGGCTCATTCAGTCCTAGAGACGGTTTCCTTACTAAACAAATCCCTGTTTTTTTCCAAAAATCCTAAATGTCATTTAAAAAAACAGATTTTATTCTGGTCACTCCATTTGTTTGCTAGTTCTGAGTATGTTGCATGCTCTATATGAAGTGAAACTTGCCTCCAGGTTTCCTTATAAGCATTGTTCTGGTCTCTTTCTGATATGTTCTGCCTTTTTACCATTAGAGCAATGTATCTCAAATTGTGGTCCTTATACCACCTTCACCAGAATCAATTCTTAAAAGGCCACTTCTATGCCAGGGCCACAAGATCCACATTAAGGAGGTCTGATGAGGACTTATGCAATCCAAATTTTCACTAAATTTCACTGAATTCACTAAAGTTTTGAGATTTATGACATTAAGCTTGCCTAGGGCAGAGGTAAACTGGTAAACACATCATTTTTCCCCTTTATTTGTCCTAGTCCAATCAGTGTCCAGCAAACATGGACAGGTAATTTGTACAAGTTATTACATACTTTTACCCCTTGTTTCTCATGAGTGTGGGTTACCATTCTGCATAGTTGTAGTAAAGGGGTAGGGTATGTGTCTCATTTGGTTAAGCATCCAACTCTTGATTTCGGCTCAGGTCATGATCAAGACCCTTTTTGGGCTCCATGTTGGGTGTGGAGCCTGCTTAGGATTCTCTTCCCCTCTTCCTCTGCCCCTCCCCCCAGCATATGCAATATCTCTATATAAATGAATGAATGAATGAATGAATGAATGAATAAATAAATAAATAAATACATAAGTGGAATCAAATTGTATGTTTCTTTTCCTCAGTTTGGCACATGCAAGTTGGAGTCTTATTTTTTCTCTTGCTGTATTCCTTAGGAGCCATTTTGACCTATGGAGTCAGAGTCAGAGTCAGAATCAGGCAGGCTTGCATCAGCAAGATTCCAAGACTCTTTACCACAGTTCCCAAAGCAGTGTTCCTCAAAGTGTAGACCTTGAAGTGGCAGTCTAAGTATCACCTGGGAATTTGTTAGAAATACAAACTCACAGTATCCTCCTCTCCACTAGACCTCTGAATCAAACTGGAGTGTGCTTAGCCATCCCTATTTTGGCAAGTGCTATAGGGGATTCTGATGCAGGCTGAAGTTTGAAAGCCACTGCCCTTAAAGCATTTTCTACCCCAAATTGCATTATCTCTAAACCTTGAAGCAGCTGGAAAGGTAAAGGAGAAATTGATTTGAGCAGGAAAATATGGGCATGTCAATGAAATGAATTACTTAAATGAAAGGGTCTTGTTTAGGGTATTTGTGCTTAGGGAAATCAGATCTTTAAACAGCAACTCTCCTGAAAGTGTCTAGAAATACTGTACATAAACACAATTATAACACTTAACCATATATGTATGTATGCATGTTTATGTGTGTATATGTATGTAAATATGCATATATGTATATAATTACACATTTACATAATTAAATTGACTAAATTTAAATAATCTGAATCATAAGAAATTCTTAATCTCAGGAAACAAACTGAGGGTTGCTGGGGGTGGGGGAGGGTTAGGGTGGCTGAGTTATGGACATTGGGGAGGGTGTATGCTATGGAGAGTGTTGGGAGTGCTGTGAAGACACTGTATGTAAGATTTGTGTAAGACTGATGCTTCACAGACCTGTACCCCTGAAGCAAATAATACACTATATGTTAATAAAATAAAATATTCACAAAAATAAAATAAATTAAATTAAAATAAAAGAACAGAATATAAAAATATACCAATTACCAGCAATGAAATTGAATCAGTAATCAAAAAACTCCTTTCCAAAAAAGTCCAGGACCAGATAGCTTTTTCTAGATATGTCTCTGGAGGAAAGGGAAAAAACAAAAACAAAAACTCTATGTGGTTACATCAAAATATAAAAGCTTCTGCATAGTGAAGGAAACAATCAACAGGATCTTAAGTCAACCTACTGAATGGGAGAAGATATGTGCAAATGACATATCTGATAAAGGGTTAGTATCCCAAGTATATAAAGAACTGTTAGAAATCAACAGCAAAACCAAAATAATCCAAATTTTAAAATTGGCAGAAGATATGAACATTTCTCCAAAGAAGACATCCAGATAACTAACAGACACATGAAAAGATGCTATCATCACTCATCATCAGGGAAATACAAATTTAACTAAATGAGCTATCACCCCACACCTGTCAGAATGGCTAAAATCAACAACACAAGAAATAACAGGTGTTGGCAAGGATATGGAGAAAGGGGAACCCTTTTGCTCTGTTGGTGGGAATGAAAACTGGTACAGCCATTGTGGAAAACAGTATAGAGACTCCTCAAAAAGTTAAAAGTGGAAGTACCCTACAATACAGCAGTTGCACTACTAGGTATTTTTTTTAATTAAATTAAATTTTTTTTTTCAGTGTTCCAAAGTTCAATTGTTTATGCACCACACCCAGTGCTCCATGCAATATGTGCCCTCCATAATATCCACCACAGGGTTCACACAACCCCCCATCACTCCCCTCCAAAACCCTCAGTTTGTTTCTCAGAGTCCACAGTCTCTCATGGTCCCTTCCCCCCTTCAGATTTCCCCAACTCACTTCTCTCCATCTCCCAATATCCTCCGTGTTATTTCTAATACTCCACAGTCTCTCATGGTCCCTCCCCCCCTTCAGATTTCCCCAACTCGCTTCTCTCCAACTCCCAATATCCTCCGTGTTATTTCTAATACTCCACAAGTAAGTGAAACCATATGATAATTGACTCTGTGTGACTTACTTCACTCAGCATAATCTCTTCCACTCCCATCCATGTTGATACAAAAGTTGGGTATTCATCTTTTCTGACAGAGGCATAATACTCCATTGTACATGTGGACCGTATCTTCTTTATCCATTCGTCCGTTGAAGGGCATCTTGGTTCTTTCCATGGTTTGATGACTGTGGCCATTGCTGCTATGAACACTGGGGTACAGATGGCCCTTCTTTTCACTATATCTGTATCTTTGGGGTAAATACCCAGTAGTGCAATTGCAGGGTTATAGGGTGGCTCTATATTTAATTTCTTTTTTTTTTAAAGATATTATTTATTTATTTGACAGACAGAGATCACAAGTAGGCAGAGAAGCAGGCAGAGAGAGAAGGGGGGAAACAGGCTCCCTGCTGAGCAGAGAGCCCAATGCGGGGCTCAATCCCAGGACACTGAGATCATGACCTGAGCTGAAGGCAGAGGCTTAACCACTGAGCCACCCAGGCGCCCCTATATTTAATTTCTTAAGGAATCTTCACACTGTTTTCCAAAGTGGCTGCGCAACTGCATTCCCAACAAGAGTGTAAGAGGGTTCCCCTTTCTCCACATCCTCTCCAACACTTGTTTATGTCTTTTTGATTTTGGCCATTCTAACTGATGTAAGGTGGTATCTCAATATGTGTGGTTTTTAAAAAGATTTTATTTATTTATTTGACAGAGATCACAAGTAGGCAGAGAGACAGACAGAGAGAGAGGGGGAAGGAGATTCCCCACTGAGCAGGGAGCCCGATGCGGAGCTCCATCCCAGGACACTGGGATCATGACCTGAGCCAAAGGCAGAGGCTTTAACCGACTGAGCCACCTAGGCGCCCCTCTCAATGTGGTTTTGATTTGAATATCCCTGATGGCTAATGATGGTGAACATTTTTTCATGTCTGTTAGCCACTTGTATGTCTTCTTTGGAGTAGTGTATGTTCATATCTTCTGCCCATTTTTTGATGTGATTATCTGTTTTGTGTGTGTTGAGTTTGAGGAGTTATTTATAGATATTGGATATCAGACCTTTGTCTGTAGTGTGTGAATATCTTCTCTCATTCCATGGGTTGCCTCTTTGTTTTGTCGATGCTTTGCTGTGCAGAAGCTTTTGATCTTGATTAAGTCCCAAAAATTCATTTTCGCTTTTGTTTTCTTTGCCTTTGGAGACATATCTTGAAAGAAGTTGCTGTGGCAAGAGGAGAGGAGAGGAGAAGTTACTGCCTATGTTCTCCTCTAGGATTTTGATAGATTCCTGCCTCACATTTAGGTCTTTTATCCATGTCGAATTTATCTTTGTGTGTGGTGTAAGGGAATGGTCAAGTTTCATTCTTCTACACATAGCTGTCCAGTTTTCCCAGCACCATTTGTTGAAAAGACCTTTTTCCACTGTACGTTTTTCCTGTTTTGTCAAAGATTATTTGACCATAAAGTTAAGGGTCCATATCTGGACTTTCTACTCTGTTTCACTGGATTATGTGTCTGTTTTTATGCCAGTACCATGATGTCTTGGTGATCACAGCTTTGTAGTAAAGCTTGAAACCAGGCAACGTGATGCCAACAGTTTTGTTTTTCTTTTGCAACATTTCCTTAGCAATTCAGTGTCTCTTCTGATTCCATACAAATTTTAGGATTGTTTATTCCAGCTCTTTGAAAAATACCAGTGGGATTTTTATTGGGATGACATTGAAAGTATAGATTGCTCTAAGCAGTATAGACATTTTAACAATGTTTATTCTTTCCATCCATGAGCATGGAATGGTCTTCCATTTTTTTGTGCCTTCTTCAATTTCTTTCATGAGTGTTCTGTAGTTCTTTGAGCACAGATCCTTTACCTCTTTGGTTGGGTTTATTCCTATTTATCTTAGGTCATCGGGGTTATAGTAAATGGAATCAATTCTCTAGTTTCCCTTTCTATATTTTCATTGTAAGTGTATAAGAAAGCAACAGATTTCTGTACATTGATTTTGTATCCTGCCACACTACTGAATTGCTGTACGAGTTCTAGTAATTTGGGGGTGGAGTCTTTAGGGTTTTCCATATAAGGTATCATGTTATCTGCAAAGAGAGAGTTTGACTTCTTCATTGCCAGTTTGAATACATTTTATTTCTTTTTGATGTCTGATTGTTGTTGCTAGGACTTCTCATACTATGTTGAACAAGAGTGGCAAGAATGGACATCCTTGTCTTGTTCCTGATCTCAAAGGGAAGGGTGTCAGCTTTTCCCCATTGAGGATGATATTCGCTGTGGGTTTTTCATAGATAGAGTTTATGAAGTTGAGGAATGTTCCCTCTATGCCTATACTTAGAAGGGTTTTAATCAGGAACGGATGCTGTATCTTGTCAAATGCTTCTTCTGCGTCAATTGAGAGGATGATGTGGTTCTTGTCTCTTCTCTTATTGATTTGTTCTATCACATTGATTGATTTTTTTGAATGTTGAACCACCCTTGCATCCCAAGGATAAATCCCATCTGGTCATGGTGTATAATCTTTTTAATGTGCTGTTGGATCCTCTTTGCTAGGATCTTGTTGAGACTCTTGGCATTCATATTGCCCAGGGATATTGGTCTGAAATTTTCCTTTTTGATGGAGTCTTTGCCTGGCTTGGGGATCAGGGTAATGCTTTCTTCATAAAAAGAATCTGGAAGTTTTCCTTCTGTTTCTAGTTTTTGAAACAGCTTCAGGGGAATACGTATTATATTTTCTTTGAAAGTTTGGTAGAATTCTTCAGGGATTCCATCAGGTCCTTGGCTCTTGTTTTTTGGCAGGTCTTTGATCACTGCTTCAATCTCATTGCTAGATATTGGTCTATTCAGGTTGTTGGTGTCTTCCTGATTCAGTTTTGGAAGTTTATAGGTTTCCAGGAATGCATCCATTACATCTATGTTGTTTAAATTATTGGCCTATAATTGTTGATAATAATTTCTGATGATTGTTTCTATTTCCTCGGTGTTAGTCGTGATCTCTCCCTTTTCATTCATAATTTTATTAATTTGGGTCCTTTCTCTTTTCTTTTGGATTAGTTTGGCCAAAGGTTTATCAGTATTATTGATTCTTTCAAAAATCCAGCTTCCTGTTTTGTTGATGCATTCTACTGTATCTCTAGTTTCTGTCTCATTGATCTCTGCTCTAATCTTGTTTATTTCCCTTCCTGTGTGGGGGGTTGGCTTAATTTGTGGTTGATTCTCCAGTTCTTTAGGTGTAAAGACAGCTGGTGTATTCTGGATTTTTCAATTTTTTTTGAGGGAAGCTTGGATGGCCATGTATTTCCCCCTTAGGACTGCCTTTGCCATATCCCATAGGTTTTGGACCAATGTGTCTTCATTCTCATTGGTTTCTATGAATTGTTTAAGTTCTTCTTTGATTTCCTGGTTGATCCAAGCATTCTCAGCCTTTTGGCTAAGATCCAAGCATTCTTAAGCAAGGTTGTCTTTAGCTTCCAGGTGTTTGAATTCCTCCCAAACTTTTTCTTGTGGTTGAATTCTAGATTCAAAGCATCGTGGTCTGAGAATATGCAGAGAATAATCTCAGTCTTTTGGTATCAGTTGAGCCCAGATTTGTGACCCAGTATGTGACCTATTCTGGAGAAGGTTCTATGCGCTTGAAAAGAATGAGTATTCTATTGTTTAGGGGTGGAATATTCTGTATATATCTATGAGGTCCATCTAGTTCAATGTGTCATTCAAAGCTCTCATTTCTTTATTGATTTTCTGCTTGGATGCTCTGTCTATTACTGAGAGTGGTGTGTTAAGATCCCCTAACATTAATGTACTCATATCAATATGACTCTTTATCTTGATTAACAGTTGTCTTATGTACTTGGCTGCTCCAGTATTGGGAGCATAAATATTTACAATTGTTAGATCTTCTTGGTGGATAGACCCTTTAAGAATGATGTAGTGCCCTTCTTTATCTCTGACTACAGTCCTTATTTTAAAATGTAATTTTTCTGATATGAGAATCACTACCCAAGCCTTCTTTTGAGGCCCATTGGCATGAAAGATGCTTCTCCATCCCTTCACTTTCAGTCTGGATGTATCCTTAGGTTCCAAATGGGTCTCTTGTAGACAACATATAGACAGGTCATTTTATCCAATCTGCAACCCTGTGCCCTTTTATGGAAGCGTTTAGGCCGTTCACATTGAGAATGATTATTGAAAGATATATTTTTATTGACATCATATTGCCTGTGAAGTCCTTGTTTCTATAGGCTGTCTCTGTAAATTTGTGTTGCATGTCACTCTTGGGTTCTTTTTGCTTTTATAGAACCCTCCTTAATATTTCTTGTAGTGCCGGCTTGGTGGTCACATACTCTTTTAAACCCTGCCAGTTTTGGAAGCTCTTTATTTCTCCATCCATTTTGAATGTCAGCCTTGCTGGATAAAATATTCTTGGCTGTATGTTCTCATTTAGTGCCCTGAATATGTCTTGCCAGTCCTCTCTGGCTTGCCAGGTTTCTGTGACAGGTCTGATGTTATTCTGATGGACCTTCCTCTGTATGTAAGGAATCTCTTTGCCTTAGCTGCTCTAAAAAGCTCTTGTCTAAAATTATGATTCATCAGTCTCACAATGAAGTGCCTCGAGGTCTGTCTAGAGTCTATGATCTTGGGGGGTGTTATTTCTACCTATAGGATACCAACACTGGTTCCATTCCCCAGATTGGGAAAATTTTCATGGAGAATTTGTTCATCTTCTAGTCTTCTTTCTTTCTCCCCCTCCTCAGGGATCACAATAATTCTGATGTTGGAATGTTTCATGGCATCATTTATTTCCCTAATTCTATTTTCCTGGCTTCTAAGCTGTTTCTTCTCTGCCTCCTCCTGATCCCTTTTCTCTATCAGTTTGTCCTCTAGATCACTAATTCTATCTTCTGCCTCAGTTACCCTAGCTTAGAGTATTTATATTGGAGTGGATCTCATTGATAGCATTTTTAACCTCTTCCTGGGCTTCTCTCGCTTCTGCCATTAGAGATTCTATATTGTCACTAATGGTTTTCTCCAACCTAGCCATTGCCTGGATAATTGTTACCCTGAATTCCCTTTCTGACATATTGTTTATATCTATATCCAATAGTTCTGATAAAGAGGGCAGAGTTTCTAAATTTTTCCTCTGTTGGGTGTTCCTCCTCCTAGTCATTTTGGTGAGAGGTGGTTGAGGGGATGTGTAGCTGAATATATCAACCGCAATCCAGGCAAGGTGCACCCTGGAATGCTTCTGAGCAATTGGATGTCACCAAGAAAAAAAAAGAGAGAGAGAGAGAGAGAGAGATAAAAGAGAAGACCCAGCCCAAGTGGGCCCCAAAGGTAAGATGTATAAGGTAAATAAACAAAAATGGACAAACAAAAAGATCAATAAATGTAAATGACAAAAAAAAAAAGAATCCAGCCAGAAATGAACCCTAAGGATAGTACTTACATAATACCAGAACAAAAACAAATACACAGAATCACTGACAGAAGAAAAAGATGGGAGGGTGGTTATAAATCCTCAATGTTGGTGAGGAAGGTTATTTTGATTCTTCCTGGGTGTATTTTGATATCCTTGTTAAAGGACTCAACTTTTCAGAGATCAAGGGAAATTAAATCTTGTTTATATATAAAGGTTGTATTGATTAGGGAAAGAGGATCACCTTAAGCTTTTATCTATATATATATATATATTAAAAAAATAGAAAAGAACAGGAAAAACACAGGTATATGTATGAAAAAAGTTCAAGTTACTAGGTTACTATGGAATATGTTGTATTAAACCTCTAGTTGTAATGGTAAAAAAATTAAACAGAACAAGAGTAGTGAGAATGAATTAAAAATAAAAGTTGTATCTATGAAATATACAGGTTTTAGGGCAATACTAGGAGCTTAATGTATTGTTTTCCCCTGATATTGGGGATTTACAGTTTTATGGGGACCCTGTGGTGGTTGTCCTCTCTTTCATTTGGCTGAATTTCTGGGGGAGGGCCCTGCCCCATTGTTTTTCAGTCAGTCTTGCTTGGGTTGAGTCCTCCTGCTCTCTATCAAGGGGCTGGGCTCTGTGGAAACCAGTTTTTCAGGCTTTTGTTCTCTTGGGGTTTTTGTTCTTTGGTAGCTTTTTGCGGCTTTTTTTTTTTTTTAAGATTTATTTATTTATTTATTTGACAGAGATCACAAGTAGGCAGAGAGGGAGGCAGAGAGAGAGGAGGAAGCAGGCTCCCTGCTGAGCAGAGAGCCCGAGGCGGGGCTTGATCCCAGTACCCTGGGATCATGACCTGAGCTGAAGGCAGAGGCTTTAACCTACTGAGCCACCCAGGTGCCCCTTTTTGTGGCTTTTTGGAGGTTCAGTGGAAAACAAACTGTACCCAGAACTCTGTCTCAGAGAGAAGCCTCAGTCCGCTCCTCTCTGGGTGGTTCAGAACACACAGACTCCCTCTCTGCAAACTCCGCTGAACCATGCAACCTCCCACAGGCAGGGCATTTCCCTAGGCACTGTCTCAGAGGTCGCCCAAAGCGCCTGCTTGTCTCCCCCCCCCACCCCCCCCGTGCCACTGAAATCGCTAGTGATATTGGTCCAGGGAGCCTGTTTCAGGTGGCTCTCTTTGCTGGGACTGCTCTCTGGGGTCCAGACCTCAGGTTGCCACTGGGGGATCAGGACCAGAGGTTGCACTGAGTTCCTTTAGGTCCCAGCTTGGAAAGTCCAGACCCTTGGCCAGTCCTAGAGACTGCCAGCTAGTGCCCGCATGGAGTTTTCTCAGGTTTGGTTGAGGAATGGGTCAGACCCTGGTTGTGCAGTGCACAAAAGTTTTAGAGAGTGCAGGCTTGTGCAGTCACCAGACTCCATCATTCAGGGGTGGGAGTGCGCACAGCCCAGCCATGGTGTAAGCCAGGCAACCTCCACCACACTCTCTCTGGCAGGGGTGGTCACCGGCCGTGGCCATCCTGGGACCATGGGCTTAGGCCAGTGCTCATGACCACCCAATTCCTCCAGTTGCCCCTTAAGATCTTTTACTCTTATTGAGTGCTTTTAACCACACTCAATTAACCAGTTAATGCTGGTCCCTAATCACAGGGCACTTTCGTATTGGGGTATTATTTTCCAATCACTTATGGTAGCTCCCTCCCCCTTCTGTTTATCCTCCAATATCTGTCTGAGCATTTCCACTCTGGTTTACCTCTCCATGGGTGTCTTCTTCCCCCATAGAGATCCAGAAGTGTATAATCATACATCTCAGGCTGATTTCATGGGTATTCAGAGTGTTCTGGTAGATAATTAGCTCACTTTAGGGGACTGGTTGAAACAGTGTCTCCTATTTCTTGCCCATCTTGCCCCTCCATCTGCCCTACTAGGTATTTACTCAAGAATACACAATACTAATTCAAAAGATACCTACAGCCCTATTCAAGGATACCTACACTACCTATTCAAGGATAACTACACCCCTATGTTTATAGTAGCATTATCTACAATAGCCAAACTGTGGAAACAGCCTAAGTTTCCATCAATTGCTGAATGGATAAAGATGTAGTATATGTGAACAATGGAATATTACTCAGCTGTAAAAAGAAATCTTGCCATTTGTAATGACATGGATTAAGCTAGAGAGTATAAGGCTGAGAAAAATAAGTGAGAGTAAGACAAATACCATACGATCTCACTCATATGTGGAATTTAACGAACAAAACAAGAAATGGAAAAGACAGAGGAAGAGACAAACCAAGAAACAGACTCTTAACTGAGACAACAAACTGTTGTTTACCAGAGGAGAGGTGTGTGTGGGGGGGCATGGGTTAAATAAATGATGCGGATGAAGAAATGCACTTATGATGAGCACTGAGTGAGTCACTATATTGTACATCTGTTCTAATATTAATTATATGTCAGCTACACTGAAATTAAAATTTAAAAAACTCAAAGAAAAAGAAAAACAAAACAAAAAGAAAATAACAGAAAGAGTAGAGACTTTTTAAAAAAAAGATTTTATTTATTTATTTGAGAGAAAGATAGAGTGAGAGAGAGCATGAGCGGGGAGAAGGTCAGAGGGAGAAGCAGACTTCCTATGGAGCTGGAAGCCTGGTGCAGGACTTGATCCCGGGACTCCAGGATCATGACCTGAGCCAAAGGCAGTGGCTTAACTAACTGAGCCACACAGGCACCCCTAGAGACCTTTGAGCAGTAATAAAAATCTTATCAAGAGCAATTGATAAAAAAGTAAGTGAAAAAATTTGAAATATATTGAATATATTGAATAAGTTGAAATATATACCAATCAGCAGGTCCAGATGATATGCATTCTGGGGTCTTGAAGGAATTTACTAATGATTTTCCTAAGCCACTAACAACTGGAAGATCTGAGAAAACCCACTTGGGTATGCACCACGTTTTGCCTTGTCAGCGTTCTGCATAATGGAAGTATTCTGCCAGGTGTATTCAATATGCCCTGTCTACTCTCCATCCCCATCGCACCAAGGAAAGAATAGATTCAATTTCTAGGTATAGATGATATCAGACTTAACAGCATATATATATTTTTAATTTTATAAATGGATCCTCCTCAGCACTGCATGCTGTAATTCAAGCTCCTGGTGTGTTACACATGACAAATGTTGCTCCCAATGTCTACACAGGGCAGCTGGGCCTATGTGGCCTTCAGTTGCTTGTTTTGTGATTTACTAGATTAAAGTCGAGCCGTAGGAATGGAGAGAGAAAGATAGGAGTTTTTACACAGAAATAGAGTTTGAGATCAAGGCAAATTATATCCTGATGTTGTTTTCTCCTCTTGCATGGTTTTGAGAACAAAACATGGAGAGGCTGAAGTGGCTGAAGAGCTATTTGGCCAGAGATGTAAGCTCTTCAGGAATGAATAAAAGTCTCTGATTCTTGCTGCTTCTGCAGACCAAAGGGTTGGGCTGCGTTGATCTCTTGGCCAGATCTAAGGCTTAGGAATCCAAGATACAACTTAGGACCATTCCTTATACAAAGCAGATAGTGCCCCACAATACAGTGATGGGTCACACTCCTGCCCCTAGTCATATGCTGTATCCTTACTGACATCCAGTCACTTGAGAAGTTACTGAGAACAAGGGCAGATGCTTCTATACAATCCCATCCTGGGTAAAAAGAACTCCAAATGCATTTTCTTCATGGACAGCACAGATGTTTTGTGGTGATGAATGATTCTAGGTAATGTTGGATAGGGATTTTGTGTGTTAATGTTCTTTTCCTGGATACATTTACATATTCTTAACTAGCTCTTCTCATAATTTAATAAAATCTAGGCCTTTCTTTCAGCTCATTCTGATGTGCTGTTTCAATCTCTTATATAACTTTATGGTCCCATGCCAAAAAAAAAAATTGGAAACAAGGCCACGTGTACTTAAATTGTCATCTTTCAGAGGTAGTAGGACATTAATGGAATGATTACTGATCTAGGGGTAGGACTATAATTATCTAGCTTGATTATCGTGGGGTCATCCTTTTCCCATTACTTACCCTCAGTTTCCTCATGTGTAAAGTGTAGCATTGGATGACATGACCTTTAATATCTATTTCTATTTCTACAATTCTGTGACTTTTGAATAGGAGATCCTTAATGTACGTGAATTCTATCATTTGTTGCATTGTCTCTTTAAGAATAACACCTCATGTCCATAGTGGATCAGTTTGTCATTTTGCCAAGACATGAAACTGAATTTCACAAATGAGGCTGGAGTGTGGGAGAGTTGCTTAGCTAGTGAGCGTACCTAACCAATCACCAAGCACCTTCCTCTCAATAAGGTTCTATTTTTCTTTACTTATTAGGTAGTTTTGTGAGGGAAGTTAGATACAATGGTGAATTTGGAAAAATGATCCTTGTTTACATGAAGGGCCTGTTAGATAGTGTACATGAGACTGAATGTTACTGCATGTGAAGCTGATTTGATCTTACATTCTTTGTACCTCAATTTCCTCATCTGTTAAATATGGATGCATTGGTCAGAGACTTATTTCTCATGCAAGGCTGTTATGGAGAAGAAAGACAAGGAGACGATATACTAGTTCTTACCTACTTCATCCTCTAAATTACACATTACTTCTGCTCATCCACAAAGTCTACCCTAACTGCAAAGGAGACTGGGATATGTAACAGAGTAAATAGAGTATTTGGTGGGCATCAGTAGTCTCTGTCACTAGTCCCTAAGAGGATAAAGGGATTACTCTTCCTCTCATCGCATGCTGGGATATTAACAACAACCACTACTACTACTATTTATTTTGAACCAGATAATTTGCCAAGTGCTTTACATACATTATCTCATTTAATATTTACAACACTGTAAGGTAGCAGCTATTATAACTGTATTTTACAAATGAGAAACTGACACAGAGATTAAGAGATTAGCCCAAAATCACATGGCAATAAGTAATCTGAGCCCAGGTTGAGATAAGAATGTAGCAAAGTCCTCCTTCCAGGAAACTAGCTGTTTATCCCATTGCTTTTATTTTTTTTTAAAGATTTTAAGTTCATTTTTGTGAGAAAGAGAAAGAGAACACAAGCACATGAGCAGGGGGAGAGGTATGGGGAGGGGCAGGGGGAGGGACAGAGGAAGAAGTGGACTCCCCACTCTGTAGGAAGCCTGATGCAGGACTCCATTCTGGGACCCTGGGATCATGACCTAAGTCCAAGGCAGACACTTAACTGACTGAGCCACTGAGGTGCCCTGTCCTTTACTTTTAGATACTGGTGCATTGTACCTACACCTGCTCCTGGATGAGGATTCTTGATAGGATTATATTGCCAAAAGGGGTTGTTTTGAAATTTTGTCAGGATGTTTTTAGTTGTCAACATGTTGGAGAGTGCTACTGAGTAAGAGGAAGGGTCAGAGATGTTAGATTTTCTACAATGAGGACATTCTCACACAATGAAAAATTGTCCTATTTATGTCCAACAAGACTTTTGAATGTTGAGGTGTTCAAGACTTATTTAAAATTACACAATCTTAGAAGCTAAGTCTGTTTTGCTTATAAACACAGAGCATATTTTGCATAATTATTAATATATGCTAAATTTTCTAAGAATGAAATGGTTTATTGAATAAAGATTTTACTTTGTTAGAACTTTATTAATAATAATAGTTAAAATGTATCCAGCTTACTATCTGCAAGCACTGTTGTAAGCATGTTATATATATTAGCTTATTTAATCCTCACAGTACCCTAAAAAGCACATACTACTATTATGCCCATTTTACAGATGAAGAAACTGAAGCACAGAGAAGTTAAATAATTTGCTCAAGTCAAGCCACACAGCCTTAGCAAGTTGCATTTAACATTTGGGAAAATTCTATTATGATGGCAATGCTTCTCATGGTATTTACCTTCATTTTTAAAAACATTTCTGGGGCGCCTGGGTGGCTCAGTGGGTTAAGCCACTGCCTTCGGCTCAGGTCATGATCTCGGGGTCCTGGGATCGAGTCCCGCATCGGGTTCTCTGCTCCGCGGGGAGCCTGCTTCCTCCTCTCTCTCTCTCTGCCTGCCTCTCTGCCTACTTGTGATCTCTCTGTGTCAAATGAATAAATAAAATCTTTAAAAAAATAAAAATAAAAATAAAAATAAAAAATAAAAACATTTCTGGTATTCATCACTTTTTTTCATTCATCCAAGTAACTGGGATTTTAGTCCTTTTGCCTGAAGAAATACCTTTAATATTTCTTGTGCTACAGGTTTGCTGGCAGTGAATTATCTTAGCTCCTGTCTGAAGATTTCTTTATTTCTTCTTAATTTCTGAAAGATATTTTCTGATTTGTATTTCACCGATAATGAGAGATGTTGAGCATCTTCTTCATTTGTCTTTGGCCATCTTAGTGTTTTCTTTGAAAAAATGTCTATTCATGTCTTCTACCCATTTCTTCACTGGGTTATTTGTTTTGTAGATGTTGAGTTTTATAAGTTCTTTTTTATTTTAGAGAGAGAGAGAGAGAGAGAAGAGGGGGAGGGCAGAGAGAAGAAAGAGTCCCAAGCATATTTCATGGCAAGTGTGGAGCTTGATGTAAGGCACAATACCACAACCCTGAGATCATGACCCGAGCTGAAATCAAGAGTCAGATGCTTAATCACCTGCACCACTTAGGCACCCCTTTAGTTTCTTTATGTATTTTAGATACTAGCCCTTTATTGGAAATGTCATTTGCAAATATTTTCTCCCATTCAGTAGATTGCCTTTTAGTCTTGTCCATTGTTTCCTTTGTTGTGAAGACATTTTTTATTTCGATGAGGTCCCAATAGTTTATTTTTGCTTTTGTTTCCCTTACCTCAAACTATAATCAGATATACCTCACACCAGTCACGATGGTTAAAACTAACACAGAAAGCAACAGGGGTTGGCAATGATTCAGAGAAAGGGGAACCTTCTTACAATGTTGGTGGGACTACAAACTAGTGCAGCCACTCTAAAACAATTTGGAGGCTCCTCAAAAAGTTAAAAATAGAACTACCATAAATCCAGCAATTGTACTATGAGTTATTTACCTAAAGGATACCAAAATATTAATTTGAAGGGGTACAGACACTCTGATGTTTATAGCAGCATTATCAACAATAGCCGAATTATGAGAAGAGCCCAACTGTCCATTGACTGATAAATGGATAAAGAATATATGGTATTTATATAGAATGGAATATTACTCAGCCATGAAAAAGAATGATTTTTGCTATTTGCAATGATGTGGAAAGGAGCTAAAGGGTATTATGCTAAGTGAAATAAGTCAGTTAGAGAAAGACAAATACTATATTATTTCACTCATATGTGGAATTTAAGGAACAAAACAAACAAAAATAGGGGGAAAGAGAGGCAAACCAAGAGATAGACTCTTGACTCTAGAGAACAAACTGATGGTTACCAGATGGTAGGTGGGTGAAATAGTTGATGGATATTAAGGAATGCACTTGTCGTGATGAGCACTGGGTGTTGTATGTTAAGTGTTGAATCACTAAATTCTACACCTGAAACTAATGTTACACAGTACAGTAATTAAATGGAATTTAAATAAAAACTTAGAAAACAAATAATGGCCACTTCTGGATTGGTATTATATTTTCCAAATCTTCTACAATGAATAAACATTACTTTTGTACTCAGGAACTTAAAAAAATACTTAATATAAGGAAAAACAAGGTAAAAACAAAGAATTTCCCCATGTCGTATTCATAAGGCTATATAGGTGACAAATATTTTGGATAATTTATTTTATATGTGGTATTACAGGACAATAATGATTTAATGTACCATAGTCAATCCTCCCTCCAAACAAACATTTCAAAACGTTTGTGAGTGGACAATTTATTTGAGGTTTAAATACCTAATTTGATAATTTTAGGTACTATAGGGAGATATTTTAAGGTAGGTGATATTTTGGAAGCTGTATAATTATCTATTGCTGTACAACAAATTTCCCCCAAATTTGGCAGCTTAAAACATTAACCACTTATTATCTCACAATATCCAAGGGTAAGAGTTAAAAAGTTACTTAGCTGGGTTATTCTGGCTCTGGATACCTTGTAAATGTTTTAGTCAAGCTGTCATCCAGGACTGCAGTCACCTGAAAGTTTGAGGCTAAAGGATATATTTATAAGCTCACTCCTATGGTTTTTAAAAGTGGTCTTCAGTGCTTTACTATGTGCGCCTTTCTATAAGACTGCTCACAACATGGTATCAGGAGAGAGAGAGAGAGAGAGAGAGAGAGAGAGAGAGAAGTGTTCTGTAAAGTGGAAAAGAAGGTGGGTAACATATGATTTGGGAGTCAGGGAAAGGACAATTTGGTACCTATGGTGCTTCCTAAAAGGGGCTCATCTTAGGAGGCAGTATGAGAGAAAAAGGGGGAGGCAAGGAGTGGGTCCTGGAGGGTGCCAAATGGGAAGAGAGTTTTGAGTAGGGAAAGGTTAGGTGACAGCCAAAGACGATCCAATTCATTTTACAAATTTTGCTGAGGACTTGGTGTGTGCTGTGTGTTTTCATTGAAAAGGAAAGCCCTTTAGTCTTTCTTGCTGTAGAATGTATTGCAGAAGTGACTCATTTAGACAATGATACTAGGAAAAAAGTTTTTCCCTTCAATCTCAAAGCATGCATGCTTCACACAGCTAAATGCTGGGCACGTTGTACATGTGCTTTCCAAAGCTATTCCTCTCTTTAGTTGGTGGTGAGTATCAAGTGGGCATTTCTTTTTTTTTTTTCAATAAATGTTATTTTTATTGTTGTTATTCTCAGGATAAATCTTAAGGAAAAGGTTTTTTGTTTGTTTGTTTGTTTTAATTTTTAAAAAATTTTAAATAAACATATAATGTATTTTTATCCCCAGGGATACAGGTCTGTGAATCGCCAGGTTTACACATTTCACAGCACTCACCATAGCACGTATCTTCCCCAATGTCCATAACCCCACCTCCCTCCCCCTCCCCCCTTCCCCCAGAAACCCTCAGTTTGCTTTGTGAGATTAAGAGTCACTTATGGTTTGTCTCCCTCCCGATCCCATCTTGTTTCATTTATTCTTTTCCTATCCCCCAAACCCCCCATGTTGCATCTCCACTTCCTCATATCAGGGAGATCATATGATAGTTGTCTTTCTCTGATTGATTTATTTCGCTAAGCATAATACCCTCTAGTTCCCTCCCCAAGTGGGCATTTTTTAAAATACCCAGCCATCTTATCTTTGATAGGAGCATTTGGTATCCCCCCCCCACACACACACACACAAACACAGCATTTTCACTGGGAGCAGAGGGTGTGGTGGGATGAAAATTATTCCTTAATAAGAAGGAGGGGTTTCATATAATTCTTGCAGATCTGTGTGGTTTCCTTTAGACTGTTTAGTGCAACCTTGGCTTTCAGGGTCTGATGCATCAGGTGTTAAGTAAATCAGCATCTCCATTCAAGCACAGTAAAGCAGCCCTTGTGAGCTATGAGCACAAATCCCAAGACTACTCAGGCTCTAGGGTCAGACACTAAAAATGATGTGAAAGAAGTCCATGCTGAATGTAGAATTTTCATGTAGATCTAAATTTGCCTTTTACTTTCCCATCCACTCTGTGCTACTGCTTTAAAGCGATTTCTGAGAGGAGGCCGGTTTTGAAAAACAATACCAACTGCGTAAACAAACCCCAAATCCCTCATTAAACTATGAGTACTGTAATAGAGTTCATTATTTTTCACCTTCCAATTGTTGACTTTTTAAATTAGAGAACATGCTCAAAGTTGAACTGCACCCAGTACTTTCTGCAGAACTTCAAGCCAATTTTGCTATATTAAAA